>NW_027040537.1:1530000-2949100 GCF_037179485.1 Ochlerotatus camptorhynchus
AGTTGATTTTCGTTCCGTGAATTCGTTGTGGTAGCCATTTTGAAACGGCTTCCGAGAAAATTGAGTGATCCCTGCTGAAAAGGGAAGAAGAAAAAGTGTCGCACGGAAATTTAGCTTGTTGGAAAGTGCCATGCGACTAGTGATTGACAATTCGACACCGGTGATCCGGTGATTGAGTGAAGCATAGAAAACGAAAACAAAAAAAGAATAAGGAAGTTTTTAGTGGTATGCAGCTGCGTTCCGGGAAATTGAAGAAGGTTTTGTTCTCCTCGCCCGTTGCCTCTCCACTTGGTTCTCCTTTGTTTTTCACTCCCAGAGGGGCAGTTCCGACACCGATCCGTAGTGTGCGCGAGCAAAAAGAAGAAAAAGAAGCTCGGCTACGAGAAATCATTATGGCTGATACGGTGGCTGCTTTGGACGAGTGTTTGACGTCAACCCGAGGTAAGGTTGATAGAATACGACAAGCTATTGATGCTGCCGATGCTGATCACGGTAAGTTTAACATTCATGCCCTTAAACTATGTTAAAACCGTGGACACAGCATATGATGATTTCAACGGATTCCTCAATCGGATCTACCTAGTTGATCCGACGAAAAGGGAAACGTTTGAGCCCAAGTTTATAGATTTCGAGGAGCTGTATCAGTTTGTGCGTATTTCTTTGTCGGAAATGATACAGCAGCATGAAGATGAGCAAAAATCTGTAGCTGATCTAGTCGCGGCTAAACAACTGGAAAGCCTGTTGTTCCGAATCGTTCGGTGAAGCAAGTACTGTTGGCGACTGCAATGGTTGATATTTTCGATAGTAGAGGTGTAGCGCACAGGTGCCGTGCGTTGCTTGATTCTGGTGCGATGGCGAGTTTCGTGTCAGAAAGAACGTGTGATTTGCTGGGTTTGCGCAAGGAATGCGTGAACGTTCCAGTTGTTGGCGTTAACGGAGCTAAGACAATTGTGAGGTTCAACATTAATGCCATTGTGAAATCCAGAACGACAGAATGCAGTTTCTCCCTGGATTGCCTGGCGGTGCCTCGAGTGACTGGAGCATTACCATCGTTGAAACTAGACGCAACTAGTTGGCCGATACCGAAAAAGTTGAAGCTAGCGGATCCAAGGTTTTTCAATCCGAGTCGCATTGATTTGCTGATCGGAGCCGAGAAATTCTATGAGTTGCTTCAGGATGGGAAGATTCTTATGTCAACAGATCTTCCGTTGTTGCAAGAAAGTTTGTTGGGATGGTTGGTTGCCGGACCAGTATACAACGTTCCAAATGTTGTTAGCGTTCAGGGTTACCAAGCTGAATCTGTGGATGGGCCTATGACACGATTGGAAGAATTGATGAGGCGTTTTTGGACGATTGAAGATCAAACGTACGATCCGTTAGAGAACGATGATTGCGAGCGTCACTTCAAAGCTACTTATGCTCGAGCGGAAGACGGGAGGTTCGTGGTACAATTACCTTTTCGTGAAGGTGTGGGTAGCCTAGGAGAATCTCGTAACCAAGCAGAGAAACGCTTCAAAGCACTGGAAAACCGACTGGATAGAAATCCAGAAATGAAGAAGATGTATTCCGATTTCGTACATGAGTACCTAGATCTCGGACACGCGAAGATTTTGAATGAAGATGAGATTAAGGTCAATGGAGCATATGACCTTCCGCACCATTGTGTGTTGAAGCCAGATAGTTCGTCGACGAAATTACGAGTGGTGTTCGATGCATCCGCAAAAACCACAACGAGCTTATCGCTTAACGATGTGTGTGCAGAGCCCATTGTTTGACATCGTGTTGCGGTGGAGATTGCCGAAGTACGCTTTCACTGGAGATGCTAAGCAGATGTATAGGCAAGTTGTGATGCATGCTGCTCATACGAAATACTTGAGATGTCTATTTCGGGATGACCGGACGCAACCAATATTGGATTTGGAGTTGCTCCGAGTAACATACGGTGTTGGTCCAGCTGGATTCTTGGCCACGCGATCGTTGGTACAACTGGCGAAGGATGAACAGAATGATTTTCCGGATGCTTGTGAGGTTGTTTTGAAGTCGTTCTATGTAGATGATGCACTTACCGGAGCAGATTCGCTAGAGAAGGCACGGAAGCTGCGTGAAGATTTACAAGTTTTACTGGGAAGAGGAGGCTTCAAACTACATAAATGGTGTGCAAACGATCCTGCGATTCTTGAAGGAGTTCCGTCAGAAGACCGTGAGAAGCAACTGCGCTTCGAAGAAAGTGATGTGAACGGTGTGATAAAAACCCTCGGACTCTTGTGGGACCCAGTGAGTGATAACTTTGTATTTCGAGTGAAACCGATGGTGGAGTGTGCGGCACCGCAAACCAAGAGACAAGTGCTTTCCGATATCGCAAGACTCTTTGACCCTCTCGGTGTGTTGGGTCCAGCAATAGTGTTAGCGAAGATAGTAATGCAACAACTATGGAGGAAGAAAATCGATTGGGATGAGCCGATTCCCATTGAAGAGTTCAGGGTGTGGAACAAATTAAGATCCGAGTTGTGTGCAATAAACAACATGAAGATACCTCGTCGCGTTACCGTTGATAATCCGTCGGTGTTCGAGTTGCACGGGTTTTCGGACGCTTCGCAAGCAGCATATGGTTGCTGTGTGTGCTTGCGTAGCGTGACCGTTGATGGCATCGTTGAAGTAAAGCTACTGTGCGGCAAATCGAGAGTTGCACCGCTTAAGGAGCTGAACCGTAAGGAGAAGAAAGGAGCACCACCGGAAGAATTAACCACGCCGAGATTGGAGCTGTGTGCAGCTGTACTACTAGCTAGACAAATGAAAACAGTGCGCGAAACCTTGAGTATCGACATTTCGCGTGTCGTGCTAAGGTCCGATTCGAGTATAGTGATTTGTTGGATTAGGAAATCGAAGCCTAACCAACCAGTGTTCATCCGCAATCGGATTGCGGAGATTCGCGAACTGACCATCGATGCTGATTGGTTGCATGTTGGAACGAAAGCAAATCCAGCGGACTTGGTGTCGAGAGGTGTACTACCTTTGGAATTAACGAAAGGTGACTTGTGGTGGAATGGACCGGAATTTCTTCGATCAAGTGTAGTTGATGAAACAGTAAATGAAGAAACCGAAGACTTGAGTGAAGAGACGATTTCAGTGACTGTAGTTACAGTGCCCGATGAAGGATTGTACGAAGTGATTCAGAACAGTAGTAACTTTCGCCGACTACAAAGAGTGTTCGGTTACGTAACCCGGTTTATCCGTAATTGTCGTGCAAAGCGAAACGAATCAGAATTTCGTCGTGGAAGATTGAACATTGCAGATTTTCGTGACTCACTGTACACTATGGTGAAGATTGTACAAAATGCAGTGTATCGCGATGAAATTAGAAGCGTCTTGAAAGGTGAACCGGTGAAGGGTAAGTTACGAAATTTGAATCCTGTTTTTGATAAGACGGAGAGATTGCTGCGTGTGGGGGGTCGAATCAGGAATGCCATACTACCGCTCGATCAGAAACATCCATTGATATTGCCGGAGAAGAACAACTTTACTGATATTGTCATCGAAGCAATCCACCGTGAAGAACTACATGTCGGTCTAAATGGATTATTGGCTAAAATCAGGCAACAATTTTGGCCAGTAAATGCGAAGCGTACGATCAAACGCGTCCTAGGGAAGTGCATCAAATGCTTCAGACTAAAGCCGAAGGATGTACAGCAGTTTATGGGTGATTTGCCGATTGCACGCGTCACCGCTGCTCAGCCTTTCGCTAGAACGGGAGTAGACTACGCAGGCCCTTTTTTGTTGAAGCAAGGTCGGTCGAAGACACCGATCAAGTCGTACGTTAGTGTTTTCGTCTGTATGACTACTAAGGCGATACATTTTGAGCTTGTGAGTTCCTTATCTGCAGAGGGATTCTTGGGGGCATTGCACCGCTTCGTTGGACGCCGTGGGAACGTCAGTGAGATGTTTTCGGATAATGGAACCAATTTTGTCGGCGCTGAGCGACAATTGGCCGAATTGCGAGAGTTGCTGAAATTTCAATTGCTGGAGAACAAGCTTGAAGATTTTTGTCAGCCTCGTGGAATCTCGTGGAGTTTCAATCCACCGAAGGCTCCGCACCAAGGTGGACTTTGGGAAGCCGGAGTAAAAAGTATGAAGAGTCATCTGTATAAGGTGATGAACGAATCGTACTTCACCTATGAAGAGATGACAACATTGCTGATTCAGATTGAATCCATCCTAAATTCAAGGCCAATAATACCACAAATCGACGATCCGATGGATTATGAGGCGTTAAGTCCTGGTCATTTCCTGGTTGGTCGAGAATTGACAGCTATAGCCGCACCGTTCTACGATGGTCTCAAGGAAAATACGTTGTCTCGTTACCAATTGATCCAAAAACGAAAGCAATCGTTTTGGCGAAGATGGTCATGTGAGTATATAACCGGACTACAGAAGCGCAGCAAATGGAACAAAACTCCCACGTTGCTTCGTGAAGGACTGTTGGTGATAATGAAAGATGATAATTTGCCACCGCAAACTTGGAAACTGGGGCGTATTATCAAAACTCACCCTGGAAATGATGGCGTTGTTCGGGTAGTAACCGTACGAACTAACAATGGCACGTACAAGCGATCTACAACGCAAATTGCTGTTCTACCCATAGAAGATGCAGAACGGACCAGCCAAACGGATAAGTTGAGCCATCCGGCTCCTGGGGGAGGATGTTAAGTGAAAATTCTAAACCTGTATTTTTGATTCAGTGTAGAGTAGGTCGATGTCCTATCCCTCAAGCGCAATTTGACAGTTCCCTAACTTGATTTTCTTGTTACGCGTCTTCCGGTTGGAGCAGGGCAGCAGAGAAAGGATCAGTTATATTAAAGTTACCGTAGAGTACGGATGTAAAAAACAAAAAAACTATACAGTCCATTTTTTATTTTGACCGCTGAGTTCCGTCCGAAACAATGGCCATAAAATCAAGATTCATCATTCAAGATTCCATCTGATTCCATTAGCTGGAAAACTTTTGAATACTTCCTGATCAACCTACAACCTACCAAATATCCAGTGAACTTTACTAATATCTTGGACTATGTGGAGATCTTTCAAATATTTCCTGATGTCTAGGAAGGATGTTTGGAAGCATATCCTATAACTTATGCAACGTTTCCTGAACAGCTACAAAACTTAGGTTTTCCAAAATTTCCTCAAATTCTACGAAGTTTCCTGAATTTATTCCACATTCCATATTGTTTTCCATTTCCTTAAATTCTACAAAGATCTCTGAACATCTTTGCACTTCTGGAAAGACACCTAAGACATCTACAAATATTCTTGAACACCTAGAAAGTTCCTTGAATTTAGCGAAGTCCCAAAACCTCCAAGAAGTTCAAGGAGCTTTTTTTTTGAAGTATAGTTCTCACTATGAACCTGTCATTTCTAGCCTATCTGAACTATTAAATAAATGGAAACCATTAGATGGGTTACGCTCCTCCTAAGCGGGCCCTCCGCATCCTATCTCTGTCTTATCTCAAATGCCAATGGTTTGAATGTATCAATATATAAATTGGAAATGACGTTCAATCAAATAAACCCATACCCCACTCACTTGTCCAGGCTTCAGAATCGTCCAGTGGGCAGTGCGCTTTACACTCCAAGTTCCCTTTCTTTCAAATTCACCCCAAATTTTATATTTTACCCCTTAGAGTAATCACAATGAAACATTGTGACAGAGCACGGACTTGAGGTTACTAGAGTATTAAATAATCTAGGTCCTATTTAGGATTATACCTGAAAAATCCTAATTTGGCCAACGCCCACCTATGACGGTACTATATTTGTTAATTAGTAACTAATGTTGTGCTTTGATAGGTCAGGAATTATCGTCCGCATCGCATGAAAGAAGCGAAAGATAGTCGATAACCGGTAACCACAAAAGAATACCGTTTTGTGAGTAGTAGAAAACACTTTTATAAACATAACCTTATTGAGTCTTTTGAAATAAATTTCAGCCTTAAAGTTTCTTCTTCGGCACAACTAAAGGAAGGTGTTTGTATGTGTAGCGTACCGCAATTCGATTAAAATGGGTAACGTACTCGGTAAATGGGCTGAACCCATTCGACATACGATCATCAATCGTTCGCGTTTTTTACACACAAACAAACAGTATTTGTTAGAGCGAGAAGATAAAAGTATCGATGACACAGTTTCACATGTGCATCCCTAGAAAACTAAGTATGAGAGCGAATCTCTCCCGCCGGTCCGCTCTTGATCCCTATGTACATACAGCTGACGATCGATCGCTAACGATCGGGTCAGCTGTGTGGCACATAGGTACGTAGAAATAAAAATATCAGTTAAAATAAACCGTCGCGGAAGACACTTCGTTTGTTCCGTCCTTTATCGTAATAAATGTAATTTTGTGTTCGCGTAATAAAGTGTATTTTCGTTGTGTAAAACCGTACATTTCTCGTGTGTCCGAAAGATTTCCCGCGACGGGCGCGAACAGTATTGTACATATAAAAAGGAATTAAACTCAGAAGCAACTGTTAGTTGTGTTCTGGAAGTGTAAGCCGAATTTCCATCTTTACATTTAACTAACAAAAGAAAGAAGTCTTATCTTAAGATTAGCCAAATACTTTATAGTATGTTATCGACTTCTCCGGAACAATCAGAGTTGTTATGCCTCAGAACATCCCGGCGGCGCCGACTGGGATTGAACCCAGGCCTGCTGGGGTGAGAGGTAATCACGCTTAACACTAAACCACCGGCGCCGCTGATCATAGGATTGAAAAACAAAATAATAAAACAACTTAAACGGTTTTAAATATTGACAAAGAGTTATATACTGACATTAAGGTGATTCCTTGTAGGGTCCACAAATGGCCGCTACGTAGGCTATACATGCACTTCCACTTCGATTTTTCAATTACACAAATCTTGGAAATCAATGCCTTATTTCACCTGAAATTACTACTTCTTCATGTATGCTGAAGTGAAGTAACAATTTGAATGTTGCACGTGTCGTAGAAGCTTATATTTGTGCACTTAATGTTTCGAAGTGGTTCCGAGAATAAGGATGTCACAACGAATCACCTTAAACCACATTAAACATGAACAGAATCACTTACCGAATTCAAAATGCAGCAAAACAGAATCTGAAAAGTGTTTAAATTTAAAATTATAACAAAATATACTCACATGTTTTTTGCTCAATTACCTCTGCATCACCAGTCGAAAGATAGTCTGCTTCGGCTGAAAAAGGTTCGTCTTGAAATCGACTCATATGGCTTCTTCAAACCGGATCATAAGATAAACCTCGATTACTCGAACATCACAATTCAAATCATATTTTAAATCACTTCCCACCCTTCCCCTTGAAAAACCGCACCAAACTGCCGTGCGCCTGTCCGTACCGCTCGACGCACTGCATCCCCTCCGAGATCCAAACCGGCAGCTTCCGCCGGATCTTCTCACTACTAACGTACCGCGCATCGAGCAGCACCACACTGGCATAGTCCCGAATGTGGCGCACTGCCCGCCCAATGCACTGATTCACAGCCTTCATGCAGAGATTCTCGTAGTACTCATTTCCAGCAGGAGGCTGAAGCGTCCGATCCAGGTAGCGCATCCGCTCCATAAGCTCCGGACTGGTCCGATTGGGGTAGGGCAGTCCAACCACCACCACACACCGTCCCAACTCGTCGGAGAAGTTCAGTCCTTCACTCAGTTTGCCACCGACGACGCTCAGCAGCAGAGCACCGGTCTGCGATCCACTCCACTGCCGAGCGGCTTTCGAGTAGTCGGCGAGGATTTTATCCACCTGAGCGCTGCCACGCGGTTCTCGAAACACTCGTTTGCGTTCCTCCAGTTTTGCCAACCGACCGGACTGCTGCAGGTTGGTGTAGAACTGATCCAGGTAGTCGTACGAGCTGAAGAAACAAACGACTCCGTGCGGGACCACTTGGCACAGGTTGGCCAGGACCGAGGACAGTTCGTTGAGCTGCGAGAGAAATTGTTAGATTATGTGTAATAAACAGAGATTCACAGAGGACGTTACCAGATCGCTATTCTGACGATTGGCATAGTTGAAGAGAAGCTCCTTTCCGGAAGGACCCTTCGAAATGGCCAAGGGGAGCACGGCATCTGCCGGAACAACGTGCCGATAACTTCGCAGTTGCACCCGCTCCGGACAGTGTTTGAACAGCTGTTCGGTCAATTCCTCGACCGGTTGCATGGTTCCACCGGCCAGAATTATCGATCGACAGCTAGTCAGGATCTCTTGAAATCTTGCTCCCGGATTGAGCAGAAGATATTTCATAGTAGACTTTTTACTGTCGTTCCCATTGTGGGACAGCAGAACACGTCCATCGTCGAAGCTTTCCGCCAGGCATCCGATGAAGCTCAACAGCGGACGGATGGCATTCATTATGGGTTCCCGTTTCTCTTCCGGATTCGGTTGATTGACTTCCTCAACAGTCTTTTTATTCTTGTCCTTCTCGGTCACGTCCTTCTCAAGCTGTTTGAGGTAGTCCTTCAGTGCGCTTTTGGCGGGCTTCTTAGCTTCCGGCCGTTTTTTGGAAGCTCCCTGCAGCACCGATTGTGGCACGCTTTGAGCAAATCCGTGCACCTTCTGAGCGATTCGACACTTGTCGGCAAACTGTAGGATCTCCTGCAGATTGAGATTGAAGAAGTCCCCCTCAGTCATCAGCTCATGGGTTTGAATCATCCGGGATTGCACTTTGGCACCTGCTGGAGGACTTTCCAGGAGTTTGCCAAGTCGAGTGGCTATAAAAAGCAGTTGGTTGATTTTCAGTAGATTTTTGGTTGAGAACCTGGCAAAATACTGCGTCTTGTAGGCGTTTAGATGAAGCCGAGCTTGCTGCAGCTGTTCCAGGGTCATTTCCTGACTGTGGATGCTCGAAATCGTGTCCAGCAAGTTGTGAGCTTCGTCGATGATGATGACAGAATTCTTTATATCTATTCCGGTTTGCTCACGGGTCCCCCGGTGAAGCAGATTCTGGTAGGGAATCATGAGCAGTTGCGAATCCGGAATAGCCACCCGCGAGGCGTAGTACGGACAAGCATTCTCCTGTTTGGCGAACGTCACCAATTCTTCAATGTCCTGAACTTCAAACAGCGAATCGTTCTTGAGATCTTCGATCGCTTGTCGATTATAGAAAGAGCACTGTTCGACGACCTGTAAAAGGAAATAGATTCTTAACTTAAATCACAATGGAACATTTCCACAATTACCTTCCGCTTCTTCCTGGCGTTCTGATCCTCATCAACAGCCGTCGCTTTCGCGGACTTCTTCTGCAGTTCCAAGCATCGTTCATTGATCAATGCATTGGACCGCAGCTTCCTCACCTCCTGATTGATGCAGAAATTCTGCCTCGAGGCAATCGTGGTCAATCTAATCAGTTTGCCGAATTCCGTCCTTCGAACTTCGTTCACAACCTGACCCAACTGCGAATGGGTCCGCGAACAGAATATCACCTGAACCGGTTTATATTGCAAACGCTCATTCTCTTCCTCAACTTCATCTTTCGCCTCCTCATCAGAATCTCCCACCAGATAATCATCCTCACCTACCACTTCTGGCTTGTCTTCCTCGCCAATAATCTCCTCCTTCTCCTTCTTCACCCGTCCAAACTTCCTCCTTTTCACCTTCATCGACTTCTCCTTCAACTCCTCCAACCGTTTCCCGTACTCATCCATCAAATCCTTCACCCCTTTCAACTCCCCCAGTTCCTTCTTGATTCCCATCGTCTCAAATTGCCCGGAAATCCAGTCCACCGCACCCGCCGTTTCCCGCTCCAACCGCCCGATCTCCGACCGCAACCGTTCAATCCGCTCCACCAACTCCCGCGCCACCGCTACCTCGTAGTCCCTCAGCCAACTCAACACCCCACAGGTCAACGTCAGACTCTTGCCCGTTCCGGTGGGACTTTCGAAAATACCCACCCCACCGTTTTCCACCGTCGAATAGAGCGAACGCATCAGGTCCAACTGAATCGCGTACGGCGTATCAAATGGGAACTGGAACCCGGCACCCGATTCCGGCGGCACGAGACGCGTTTCCGGACGGAACATTACACGGAACTTTCGAAGCCGGACGGAACGGAATTTCGAGGAAAAACGGAAAAAGTAAATACGCACGAACGAAACGATTTTGTTTTGAAACTGAACTGATGAAGCGATTCGCGCCGAACGGGGATTCGAGGGAAAAGACAGTGTCCTGCCTGTTGCAGTACTAGATTGTACTAGTGTACACCACCGGTACCTTCTTGAGGAAGGCTACCGGGATTCCCGGGATTCCGGTTTTTATCTGAAACGGGAATATTTACTTCGTCTTCAAGGTTTTGTCGGTTCTCAACTTACCCGCATAAACGCGAACCATCACATGACCTTACCTAAAATGGTTATAAATTGTTTATAATCCCTGCTAAACTTCAACTGAAATGGTTATGGAACTTTACATGAACGTTTAATGATAAAGTTTTAACCTTAAGTATTATAGTTTTTTGGAAGTGGACCTTACAAATAATGGGTTGTTAAGAACCATTACCATTCAAAATTCTTGTTTTCTCCATACATTTTCGGAAAGAGAACTATATTAGAACGTTTTTACTTATGGTTTGAGAACATTAATGGTTATGGTTATGGTAGTCAGTAAGGTCCATTAATGGTTTTGTATTATCGCTCAACTTTACGTGAAATATATCGTGAATTGGTAATCAGTAATTTACAGGCAACCAATTCGCGATATATTCCACATAAAGTTGATCGATGTTACAAAACCATTCATGGATTTTACTGGTTACCATAACCATTACCATTAATGTTCTCAAACCATAAGTTAAAAGGTTTTAGTATAGTTTTCTTTCCGAAAATGTATGGAGAAAACAAGAATTTTGAATGGTAATGGTTCTTAACAACCCATTATTTGTAAGGTCCACTTCCAAAAAACTATAATACTTAAGGTTAAAACTTTATCATTAAACGTTCATGTAAAGTTCCATAACCATTTCAGTTGAAGTTTAGCAGGGATTATAAACAATTTATAACCATTTTAGGTAAGGTCAATTTATGGTTCGCGCTTATGCGGGTAGGCTGTTCAATTCTCGGTTCAATTTTTCGAATTTTCACTTAAATTTGACCCTTCAAAAACAAATTAAAATGTTCGAAAATGCTTCTGTTTGTTGTTCGGCCGATTTTCGAGAAAGCGTTTGTCAAAATTGATTCCTCGTCTGTCAGAAATAAGAATGGTGGTATATGCTATTATTCATTATATTCGGAGCATGTTTCGTTCTTCGGTTTCTCGTCAGCAACGTCTATAGCGATGATCCTATACTTGGTTGGATCGGATTTACTCTTGAGAATCTTCAGATCGCCAAGAACCCTTCCCTTTCACTCTTTCTGAACCATCTGCAGTAGCTTGGAGCGAACGCAGAACTGTTCTTCGTCTTCCTCACAGGTTTTCACTTCGATTTCGTCGGGTAGATCGATGATGGGTTTGAAGTCCGGAAGAGGATCGTACTCACCGGAAATATTGGGAGCTGTGTCTTCATCGTCCTCTTCGTATTCGACTTCAGCAGTGTCGACTGTGTTGATGCTCTGGCTGAACATTCTGGGGTAGTGGTTGGCAGATGTTATCCATTTTATCCAATAGGGAAGATATTTCCTATGTATGCCAGTGATTTCCTACAACGATTTCACATTCTCCTCTGTGGTTATTTTACGAGAAAAAATCGCACCTACCTACAGTAAATTCACATTCACCGCTTTGAAACGGAGGAATACAAACAAAAAACACTTCCAAAACAATAACAGCAGCCAATCGGCACAGAGAAGCAGATGAAAATCCACGCCAATGTGCCCCCTTTTGAAGCTTTTCCAGCATCGTTCAAGCCATTTTCTGAACAAAATCTGGAATCCAGATCGTTTCAATAGCCAAACAATTCAATTTTGTTTGCAAAAGGAAAAAAAAAAAGGTGAATGGGATAAACGGAGTAAGCCAAGAAGTAACCAGACGAAAACATCGATGAAAGTCGACTAAATTTTGAGGTACAGTGAGTTACTCGCTGCAAAAAAAAAGCAGTTGAAAGAGTGGAAGATCCGGGGCTAACAACATGTAAAAAATTATCATGGCGTATGATGTTTTCTTCTCAATTTCATGGCAAAAAAAATTTATTTGAGTTTTTAGTGAAAATGGAAAGTCATGAAATAGGATTAATTTTTAGGTCATATTCGATGACAGCTCGCTCCCATACCCATCCCTCTAGGGGCGCTAAGACCAACCGATGGAAACTAACGATTTTGAGCACTTTTACTCAGGACCTTCTGGTCTTACAGTTACCTCTATGCTAAGACGGTGTTTTTTTGCTAATGTGATCGTACTTATTTAAAATGGTTCCAGTGTACCAAAATTGATGAAATATTGGATTTCGATTCCATTTTTAATGCAAATAACGAATATGTATTTACTAAAAATACTCATGGGCGAAGAGAATGTTTTGAGCCAAACGAACTGCCTAAATCTGAGCCAATCGAAAATTCTCATTAGAATTTGTCCGAGGATTTCTTATTCTTACTAGATTATATTTGAGAGTATTGCAATCGAACAGAAATTCAATCACCTTTATTTTTCATGTGCTTCTCAAATTCAACTAGTTTTTGGAATCAAAAACAATATTCTAACTCTATTGATTAATTGATCTTCGTTGGCAAGTTCGTTGGTTAATTAATGGCAAATGCGATGCAATCAATTATTATTTTGCAGGTAAATTGAATCAAAAGTAAAAGTCATGTAAAATGCTAGCTTATACACTCAAAAATATTATTTATCTAAGAATGATTAAAATTTATACATTTTATGATTAATCAATATATATGCATTGATTCAAATATTATTTTTTTCAAAATTATACTAAGTCTGAATACCGGTGAAAAAATCATTCAGTATATATATCGCTGACAGCAAAGCAGTGGAAAATAATTCGAAGTGATGTAGGAGATTTTATCGGTTCCATCGGACGGATGAGTCCATCAATCCCCTCGCGTGCGGAAAGTGCTGAATGATTGGAATTCGGAGAAATCACCCGACTAATACCCCGGACAGACTATGGCTTATATCATGTAATATAGGCTGTCTTGCAATGAGCACTTATATATCTAGTTTTCACTGGAAATCCTATGTATGAGTGCTCATTGCAAGACAGCCTATATTACATGATATAAGCCATAGTCTGTCCGGGGTATAAGAGACCGTTGATGCTCGTTTTTGGATGATCAGTCACATTTGTTACTGGGGAACACCGATTCCACTGTGGATTGCTTCCGATGGCTAGAATGTTGTGTGCTTCAGGATCATTGAAGAGGTTCTCGTCAGGTTGTTCGCGGAGACTTGATGAGAGGTCGTTTGCTGATCTCAACGACAGAGCATACATTGAACTGCATCTGAACCAACGGATTCTTTTGTATCTTATCCGAATCTTAAAGACCCTTCCGACGGCCATTGAGAGGTATGTCTTTTTATCTAACCCTACCTAAAAAAACCAAGACCACTTTATATTTCATGTGAATCTTTACAGGCAAACACATTTGTATATTTTAAAAATCCACTTCAAAAGGAATGTTTTTTTGCTTCCGGAAAAAGGAACGTTCAACAAGCGCAAATAGCTTATCACCATTATCAATCACCGGATACTCGATAACGGCATCATCAATCGACAGATACCGGATTGTGTGCAGCAGTTACTAGTGACAGTCTGATGACAAAACTCCAGAGGCATAACGTATTCCGGAGCTTATTAATTAAAGGAAAGAGATTTATCCCAGCGAACTAAAATCAGTGAAAATTTAAGTAGCGTCAGTAAGTAACCTAAACAAATAAAACCACCCTAATAAACGGGTACCATACACTAACGATTATTATCATAGATGGAACGACCATAACACATAAAGTTGGGATGATATCCCGAATTGGTGGTTAGGAGCTTCCTATGGTTATTGTTTATGCGGGCATTCACCTATTCATTCCACTTCTAAATCCAGGGCAGGTAAATTTGAATGTCGAGTTGAAAGTGCTCATCAATTGTTCCCTCAACCATAACAGACAAAACTGCGAACCTGATCTGTTGGAACCACTGGAAGGAAATCATATACCGTTGATGGCTGGTGCGGGAATCATTTACCCCTGAGGCCGATGCACGACTATGATGCAATTGGTTCAAAAAAATGCTGCTTGCAGGTTATGGATTGGTGATATGAAGTTCGTTTTGTCTTGGCTAACAAAATTAATTTGACTTTTATTAATATTTTATTCTATGTCCATGAAAAATACCACTGATAAGAACTGACAACATCTAAATACATTCGCCCGAATATTCCAACATTATACATTCAACCAATAATCCCCATGTATAAACGATTTTTATACTAAGTTCGTATTCTCTCTCTTTATACCGACCTATGCGTCGGTCAGGAGAGTTGCGATTTAGCGTAGCTTTTATACTATTTAGATTTGAATATTTTTTGAATGTAGCAAGGGTTGCAAGATAATTTAGGTACAAATCCCTGCTGCCGAATTGTCGAGCGAATTGCATTTTGTTTTCTCCGCCTATCTCTCCCTCTGAGTATTTCTACTCAACACCCCTAAACAACTCAATCTCCAACAGCCAAAAAATCCCGGGAATAATAATTCAAACTTTATTAACCTGCAACTGTGGCTATTCTCCATTTACCTTGTTTCCAGTACTAGATCATGTACATTTTTGACAGCGAAACGTTTTGTTGACACTGCGGTGCGGCGGCGACGAAACACCCACAAAACAACAACGATGGCTGCCGGTCCGATCGCTGAGCGGAATCAGGGTGAGTATTTTATTGTATTTTCCATTGAAGTTCGCTTATTGTTTTGCTATAAGCTAGCAGAATGTGAAGTTCCTGTGCCGAAGTGCAGTTCAGTTCCAAAAATCTCGAGATTCCCCGTGATTTTCGGCCAGGAAATCGATCAGCGAAAATTTTGCCTAACCTTGTTTTGTGCGTTGTTTACAGATGCCACTATCTACGTCGGTGGGCTGGACGATAAGGTCTCGGAGACGCTCCTGTGGGAGATGTTCGTGCAGGCTGGCCCGGTAGTGAACGTCCATATGCCGAAGGATCGCGTAACGCAGATGCACCAGGGCTACGGGTTCGTGGAGTTCCTGGGCGAGGAGGATGCCGACTATGCGATCAAGATTATGAACATGATCAAACTGTACGGTAAACCGATTCGTGTGAACAAGGCTTCGGCGCATCAGAAGAATCTGGACGTGGGAGCGAATATCTTTATCGGAAACTTAGATCCCGAGGTGGATGAGAAGTTGCTGTATGATACGTTTTCGGCGTTTGGGGTAATTTTGCAGACACCGAAGATTATGAGAGACCCGGAGACGGGTAACTCGAAAGGATTTGCGTTTATCAATTTTGCAAGTTTCGAGGCGTCGGATGCGGCGATGGATGCGATGAATGGTCAGTATTTGTGCAATCGGCCCATTTCGGTGTCGTACGCGTTCAAGAAGGATTCCAAGGGCGAACGTCACGGATCAGCCGCGGAGCGTCTTCTGGCGGCTCAGAATCCTCTTTCGCATGCGGATCGTCCTCATCAGCTGTTTGCGGACGCACCGGTTCCTCCTCCGATCATGCCGATGATGCCGTCTCACCCGATGATGCCACCTCCTCTGATGGCTCCACCACCTCCTCCAACTCCGACGGCCGTGCCACCTCCACCGCAGGCACCTTCCGCGCCACATTTCACGCCGGGAGCGATACCTCCACCACCGCTACCTCCGCCAATCGGGCAACCACCGCTGCCTCCGAGCGCCCCAATGGGAATACCCGCTCCGCCAAGGATGATTCCACCTCCGCCGTGGCAACAACCTGCTCCACCGCCACCAACACCCCCGTCTATGCCGCCGACAGGCGCTCCGAGACCACCGCCACCAAACTGGAGGCCTCCGCAGCCACCACTGCCCCCGCAGATGCCGCCTGCCGGATTTCCCGGACAACCTCGGCTGCCTCCGCCTCCGCCGACGACCAACTTCAGTGCGGATACGTTCAATTTCTAGTGAGCGGGCGCGGGGACTGTATGTGTGTGTTCCGGGATTTTTGTGTTGCTCTAGAATACCTATTACTCTATCGAACGATTAAGTGGAATAAAGCTTATAAGAATGATTATTCAGTCGGGGCTGTGATAGAATCGCACCAAGTTCGAACGACCGCCAGGTATTCGCTTTAAATTACTTAATCAATTTATTATCTAGCCTTTACAATCTTAAATTTGGGAACCTTAAGGTAGGTATTGGGGTAGAAGGGTAAACGTTCCTACACGACACGAGGGACCCGTGCTCTTGAACAATGGACATTTTCGCACAATAAGCAAAACGCACACATCCAGAAGTAGGTAGGTAGAAAGGTAGATGGGAAGGAAGAAAGGGTTGAGTTGAGTTGAGTTGAGAGGGCGCTCTAATGCTGGCTGGTTGCATTGTGAGTGGGAGGAAAGGGGTGGGGGGAACACAGTTTGTCTTTACTATAAAACACTAAAGCCAACGCACCGACCTGTTACCACTTGGATCGCTTGGACCAGTCCTTGGGCGTCCAGTGCAGACACTTGGAGTCGATTCGGATCTTGCGCTTCTCCATCGCCTTCTTGTGCTGGTCGATTGTGTCCTTGTTGATGCAGATGATGTACTGGCCCTTGTAGTAGTTGATCAGGTTCAGGATCTGCAGCGTCGAGATGACGTCCTCCTTCTTGATGCTGGTCAGCTCGCAGATTTCGCTGCAAACAGTTTGATTACATGTGTTAAGGGTGGTTGGTAAGTGTGGTAAATGTGGGGTAAAGTTCTGAATTTGCAGTTACAATTTATATTAGATTCTTTGGCTTGATTTGTTAGAGTTACTCGAAGGTCTTTGCAATTCCTGTCAATCAGGCAAAATATACTTGGTATGTCTTCAAGCAGTTCCAGTCAGAGGCGAGGTCGGATGGTATTTGTTTTGGTTGGCTTGATTGACTTTCCGCTGTTCTAAAAGTTCTAATGACCGGATAGAGCCCAGATAGGAGGAAATGTAACTTTTGATAACGGAGCTGAAGGATATGAACCCGGAAGGCATAAGAACTTTTTCGAGGGTTAGGGTGATAATGGTGCATCCATTAAGTACGTCACGCTAATAGGAGGAGGGCATTACAATGTGACAACTAATGTATTAAGTATAGGGCAAACGTGGATCGCCTCTAATCTATCTTGGATGAGCATTTTTTTCATATCACAACCGGTAATGTTGGGGTTGATTGATGCTGAGGGAGACGTGTGGCTATGCGAGCAATGTTGGTCATTTTCAGCGTTGCTCCAGCGATTCCCCTGATTTTTCAATGCCGGATAATGAATCCATGGTGGGACTAATAACAATATTTTTTACCCATGCACACTGCGTTTCACAGTTGTCAAGCAAAGACTTGTTTCAATTGACGCAATGAATGACTCGAAAACTGCTTCCTTCGTTTTTTTTCCACTTTCACTTCAATTCGGGGCTCATTCGACTTGTCACGTATCCACACAATATCGGTTGCCGATAGGAATGGCATCCGGATTATATGTAGTTATAATATATTATTTTATATTAAACGAAAATTAAATTAACGAGGCCATTCTGGAGTCCAAGATGGCAGCCATCGGGGTCAGAGAAAGTCTCAAATAACCTACAATACGGGTATTTTCGGAACGGGGACGACGCGAAGGTGCAGAAAATCGATATTCGACGTTATTTTAGAATCCAAAATGGCGGCCATCAGGATTCAGAAAGCATCAACTATCCTACAATATGGGTATTTTCGGAACGGGAATCCCGACAATCGATATTCGACGCCATTTTGGAATCCAATATGGTGGCCATCAAGTTTCATAAAACGTGTCAAATAACCTAAGATATGGGTATTTTCGGAACGAAGACAACGCGTGGCTGCCGAAAATCGATATCCGATGCTATGTTGGACTCCATAGGGTTTCAGAAAAAGTTTCAAATACCCTACAATATGGTTATTTCCGGAACAGGGACAACGCTTAGTTGCCAAAAATCGATATCAGATACCACTTTGTAATCAAATATGGCGGCCATCAGGGTTCAGAAAGTGTCAAATACCCTACAATATGGGTATTTTCGGAACGAGGACGACGCGTAGATGCTGAAAATCGATATTCGATGCCATTTGTAGGCTATTTGACACTTCTTCTGAAATCGGAAGCCACCATCTTGAATTTCAAGATGGCGTCGGACATCTATTTCTTTCTTTTAGATGTCAGCCCGATTCCAAAAAACCCACATTGATCGGTATTTGACAGTATTTCACAGTTTTTTCAGAACCAAAGCCGCCATCTTGGATTTAAAGACGGCGTGACATCAATTTTCGGTATCTACGTCTCATTCCCATTCTGAAAATAACCATATTTTAGGATATTTGATACTTTTCCTCAAATCGGATTAAAAAATGGCGTCGGATGTCGATTTCCGGCTTCTAGACGTTACCCTGATTCTAAAAAAAAAAACCGTTTGTATGGATATTTGATAGAATTTAAAACTTTTTCTCAAACTGGAAGCCACCATCATGGATTTCAAAATGACGTCGGATATTGATTTCCAATCTCCAGACGTCACCCTGATTCCAAAAATACCCATATTGATGGGATGGCATCAGCATTTCCATTTTTTTTTCTGAAATAGGAAGCCGTCATATTGTATTTCAAAATGGCGTCGGATATCGATTTCTGGCCTCTAGACGCTAGACTGTAAGACCAGAAGGTCCTGAAGAAATGTGCTCAACTTTTTGGCTCAGCTCTGGTACTATCTTCCGTCCCAAGCTAATCGATTCACCCCTCGAAACATAGGAAAATCCAATAACCCCTCATTTTATCTGTCAAACTTTCATAGCGAATCAAAACAAACATTGTGTAGTACTAGAATTTTTACTAGATTGGGGTACGTTAATCGATTTGCTTGGGACCAATAGGCTACCCTAATAAAAAATAACCATAAACGAACGATAACCCAAATCATCGAACTATTCCATAAATGGTTTGGATGATACCCAGAACACGTCGTTAAGCAAATTAACCATACAATTTTTATTAGGGTAGTCAAGTAGTGAGCCAATTTCAAATCGATAATTTCGTATTGATTGTTGCTAGAGGTGGGTAAATTAACTCATCTGGCTGAGCGGATCAGACCCATCCAGCTCATTAAAGGGAGTCGATTCATTGGGACAGCTCTTTAGCTCACCTTGAAATTATAGAAATTTTGACACAAATGTCACACGCGATGATATGATCGACATCGTGTTAGACGATGTTACGCCTTTTCTCAAGCTATGTAATCCAGTCTACACACAGATTTTATTTCTGATGTAAATTCTTCAGCAGATTTGCTCTCACTATTCTTGGTTTCAGCTCCCGATCATCAGCTCAGATCTAGAGATGGGCTCTCGAGCTGTTCTATAGACTCGAGTCACTAAAATCAGCTGATGGTCCGTGGCTCATCAGCTCACTGATATCATAAGTCTAGTAGTGTATTCAGATCTGAGCGTGCATTAGCGGAGCGGAGCAAAATTTGCGTAGGAATGAGAGAGACAACTAGTACTTCCATAGAGGTAACTCTAAGACCAGAAGGTCCCGAAATAACGTGCTCAACTTTTTGGCTCAGTCCTGGTACTCTCTTCGGTCCCAAGCTAATCGATTCACCCCTCGAAACATAGGAAAAACCAATAACCCCTCATTTTATCTGTCAAACTTTCATAGCGAATCAAAACAAACATTGCGTAGTACTAGAATTTCGACTAGAATGGGTAATCGTTTGCTTGGGACCAATAGGCTAGTCAGTTAGTGAGCCAATTTAAAATTGTTAGTTTTGTATTGATTGTTGGCTGTACTGTCAGTGAATCATTCGAGCCGATGATTCGGATCCGGAGCTGAGCTGGTAAGCTGGAGAGAATGATGGGAGGAGAGGTAAGAGCACATATACTTTAGGAATAACAGCAGCAATAAGAGCCGTGTACGTAAATGCATTGGATAATTCCAGTAGAAATTTAAGATCGTCCAATCCAAAAATACCTGATGGGTATTTGACAGTATTTCCCACTTAATCTAAAATCTGAAGCCGCCATCGATCTGTAGACTTCATATCGATTACAAAAATATCAATATTGATGTGTATTTGACACCATCTTCGATTTCAAAATGGCGTCGAATATCGATTTTCATCCTCTAGACATCATCCCGATTCCAAAAAATACCTTTATTGATAAGTATATGATAGCATTTCCCACTTTTTCTTAAACTGGAAGCCGCCATGGATTTTCTCGATAATTTTTCAGACTGCAGTGAGATGTAAACCACACTTCTGCATTGTCCACGAGCAACATCCTTTCACCGTGGTACTGTTTACAAGCACGGCGAATTTTAACTTGAAAATTGTCGAGGAACAACGCGTCGAAAGGATGTGGCTCATGGACATTGCAAAAGTTTGGTTTACATCTCACTGCAATCTGAAAAAATATCCAGAAAATCTACCCAAGAACAAATCGACTAAGTCCACGTAAACAGTACCACGTACCACTGAACTGTCATCAGATTGAGGTTAACCCCGTCGGTGCAAAACCTTATGAAAGAAGAAATGAAGGCTAGTCAAGCCAAAACAAACAGCATGAAAACTGATCGAAAGTGGTTCTGTTGATGTTGACGGGGATCTGCTCGACGAGAAGACAGAATGACTTTCAATTGAAAGTGATGGTTGACAGCTTCATCGTCGCTTGGCGATTTTCGATTGAAAGTGACTTTGTGGGGCCCTGGTTGTCACAAATGACATCAAGATGCCAAACCGAAGTCGATTTGGTTCTAACCTGAGTACAGCGAACTAACTCAAAACGCTTGTCCGCTGGGAGCCGAGTCAAACTGTCAAACGGGAGCCAAACATTCAAAAGAGCTCAGAAGACACGTCGGTAGTTACTGTTTGAACCACAAGTAAAGGTGTTGCCCTCTACTGAAAACAAAATTAAGAATTATAATTATGAAACTGTCGAAACATCAACCTTAGTAGACGGATAGTGTAAATCATCGAGCGTGATGCTCGAAAAAGTGTTTTTATGTGATATTAATAATGCAAAAACTGGGTTGTTGAAACAAGAATGTAATCAAACTTTATAAGAGTCATGTGAGCTTTGTGGGCAGGTGCACTCCCATCACCACGTATACGTTATTTCTGGAGCAGAGGAGGAGGAGCCAAGAGTTCATTTGACAGCATGTATATACAATTTCGTGAGCTGTTTCAGCAAAACAATTTGAAACTTCGGAAGATTTTCAAGATGTTTTCTAGCTCACTTGAAAAATAAAATCAGCTGAGTTCGCCGTACTCAGGTTCTAACTAGTTTTCAATAGGCTATTTTTATGAACCATCAATGAAGAGTGCGCTAGCCGATTTTGAGAGGAAATGTCATCCAATCCATTTGTTTACATCATAATGACGATTTTCAAAACGTAAAATAGCGTACATTTTATGGCACAACTTGCAAATTTCCATCGGGAGTGGTCTTATTTTTCGATTATCTTCAGATCTGAATTGATTAACAGCTGAAATAACCATACATTAAAAATCCGGAAGATCATAACTGCTGGGACAATTTTATAAATCTTCATTTTTCTCATCAAAAATATATGGAAGCACCAGCCGGATCACTGCAAACCCGATCAGAAATCAAAATATTCCACGTGGATGATGATTTCAAGCACCTGCGGTGGATAAAATAATCAGGAAAGGTGAAAATATAGGCCTTTTTAATACACCACTAACGTAGAGTGCGCCACGCGAGTTCGAGAAGAAACGTCAACCAAACCGTTTGTTTACATAATATCTTGCCAATTTCCATCGGTAATTGCCTTATTGTACGATTTTCCACAGATCTGAACAGATTTGTACCTTAACTATTCACACACAAGAAATCCGGAAGATCATAACCACTAAGGCACTTTTCTAATTTTCCATTTTTCTCAATAAAAATATTCCTGAATACCAGCAGGATCTTTGCAAAAACGTTACAGAATTAAATTTTTCAACTGTAGATTAAGTTTTGCAGCATCTCAGATGAATCAATTTATCAGGAAAAGTCAAAAAGTGTTCCGCGTCCTATGTCTCAAGGCAAAAATTTATGCTCACAACACTCTTTTTGACGTTCTCCTATTCACCACCAGAGGTTGAATCGATCGTTTAGTTTCTAATAAAAAGGCATATCCGACAAGTGGACTTACTCAGATCGGACTTTTCCGGGGCCGCTGCCGTTCCGAAATGTGATTTATTTTTTGAGTGTATAGAACCCAGAAATCGATGTCTGACGCCATGTTGAAATCCAGTTGAATTCCGGTTGCAGAAAACGGGGCAATACTGTCAAATACCCTTCAATATGAGATTTTGACGAAGGTTTTTTGAGAATCACAGGGTGTCGACTACCTGTTAAAACCTGGAAAATCAGGGAATTCATGTTTGGACCTGGAAAATCAGGGAATCTCAGGGAATTTAATTCAAATTCAGGGAAATATTTCTTTATAACAGAAACTTATTGATAAGTATGACTGACTTTGCTATAGGTTTTTTTTTGAACAGCCTATTTATCTCATCGATTGGCCTGGTCGATGTGACGTCCGCATACACCACCAGCAGGCCATTCCAGCACACTCTTTCAAGTCTGAACACTAGTGAATGTAGGTAGAGAACGAAGAGGTGCATGGATAATGGGTCACCCTGCCGTACAGAGCGTTGGATTTCGAATGCACGAGAAAGATGCCAATTGATCAACAGTTGAGAGGTGGACCGGCTGGAAATGCGCAATAGTAGAGCGATGAGATCCTGGTTGAAGCCTAGCGAGCGCATAGTCTCGAAGATAAGAGTGCCGGACCCGATCGAAAGCGTGATCGAGATTAAAGATGATTAGGTTACCTTGAAAGATATTGCGCTCTGAGTTCGAGCATTTCTGCCCGTCCCTCAAGACGTGGTGCTCTCTCATCACTTGCTCGAGCCTGATTTTGAGAATGCGGGATATGAGCTTGTAGTTGCTGTTGAGCAATGAGATCGGATGATATGACCAACAATCAATACGAAACTATCGATTTTAAATTGGCTCACTACTTGACTAGCCTATTGGTCCCAAGCAAATCGACTTATGTATAAATTCATTATATGGTCCCAAGCAAATCGACTTATGTATAAATTCACTATTTTGTTTTGGTTCGCTATGAAAGTTTGACATATAAAATTAGGGGTTCGTGGATTTTCCTATGTTTCGAGGGGTGAATCGATTAGCTTGGGACCGAAGATAGTACCAGAAGAGCTGAGACAAAAAGTTGATCACGTTTCTTCGGGACCTACTAGTCTTAGAGTTACCTCTATGCTCCCCTGGAATTTATACTAGCATGGGTTAAGTTAATCGATTTGCTTGGGACCAATAGGCTAGTCAAGTAGTGAACCAATTTAAAATCGTTAGTTTCGTATTGATTGTTGGTAGAACCATAGAGGTAACTCTAAGACCACTAGGTCCCGAAGAAAATCATTATTATTTTTGGCTCACTCAGTACCAGAACAACGGTCCCAAGCAGTCCCAAGCTATTTCACTCACCCCTGCAATCCTGCATGTTCTGCATGAATCCACACACCCCTGATGTTATCTGTCAAACTTTCATAGCGAATCAAAACAAACATAGTGTAGTAATAGAATTTCAACTAGAATAGGGTACGTTAATCGTTTGCTTGGGACCAATAGGCTACTAAAGTGGTGAGCCAATTTAAAATCGTTAGTTTCGTATTGATTGTTGGTAGAACTCTCTCGGAATACCTTCGCAGCCGGGAGACTTCCATGTTTTTTTTTTTTTTTTTTTTTTTTTTTTTTTATTTTTGTGATTTTTAGCCGTAGGCTAGTTCATCACATTTGATAATCGAGGGTCAG
The DNA here is from genome assembly GCF_037179485.1 of Ochlerotatus camptorhynchus. Classification (NCBI taxonomy): domain Eukaryota; kingdom Metazoa; phylum Arthropoda; class Insecta; order Diptera; family Culicidae; genus Ochlerotatus; species Ochlerotatus camptorhynchus. Next base: position 1,553,993 of record NW_027040537.1, read on the forward strand.
GCTTAGGGCCTGCCTCGAAAGAAAGCGTTTCAGTCTATCATTACCTAACGTACAACTGGCTCTGATTACCCACCAAAAGGGACAGACAACATTTTAAAAAACTTAATGTAAAGTGGGAGTTACATCGGGAGGAATGGATGCGCGAACAAGGTAGAGCTCCACCGTAAGAGACAGTGCCCCAGTCCGGCAGAGATACCCCGACGGCAGGAAAATAGGAAGGTGAAAGAACACGGACAGCGCAGCCCACGACGAGAGGGCTAGATTTGGTTGTATAGGTGAGCGTCCTTCAAGAATGCAATCAGCGCAGTCAACGTCGAGGGGTCGTTGTCAAGTAGCTCCCTGATGCTCTCTGGGAGTCGGTGTTGTTCGCGTAGCCTCTGAAACTCTGGGCAGACACACAGCACGTGTTCCACCGAGGCAGGGATGCTGCAGATTGGACAAACCTTGTGGAAGGGTGTCCCACCAAAATTGTGGGAAATCCTCGCATGGCCGGTCCGGAGTCTTGAAATAATCCGCTGGTCTTTGTACTTGTGGCTGTCTTGCCAAGGTCGTACGGTTTCTTTGATCTTTCTCAGGAGGGTGGTGCGTGACTGAAACCATTCCTCCTGCCAGGCTTCCATGATGATAGTCGCAATCCAACGCCTGACGTCTAGGAGTGGTACGTTCCTGGTGAAGCGGGGTCCGGATGGACCAGATCCCGCCAGCCTGTCCGCTGCCTCGTTTCCAGGAACACCGCAGTGCCCGGGAATCCACGTAAAAACGGTTGAGGGTGGGGCAAAACGTGTAATGGCTTGTATCCAGGGGTGGCTCGGGGCTTCGGCTTCCAGCGCCTGGATGACGCTGTGTGAGTCCGTTAGCACAAGGATCGGTTGATCTGCAGGAGTGATGGCTGCGTCAAGAACAGTTGCGGCTTCTGCGGAAAAAACGGAACACTCCTCCGGAAGACTTTGACTTGTTGCGGTGTTTGGTCCTGCCACTCCGAGTCCCACTCCGGCCCGTGATCGCGATCCGTCCGTAAAGCGATGAACGTGCCCCGGATAAACCGACCTAAGAAGTTCTGCAACAGAGCGCCTCAACGCTACAGAGTTATCTCCGGCTTTGAATCCTCTCTTAATCCGCTTATCTATTTTGATAACGTTTGATCGCCAACTTTTCTCTCCATGCCAGTGGACCCTGGCCACCGGGGGGAGGTCTACGTTGGCTGCAGTGCGGAGGGCTCTGTTCCCCTCGTTGAGGAGAAAGACCCTATCGTTCCCGGATGTCTTAGCAGCGAGGGCAGCGGCTTTGGTGGCAGAGGCTGCAGCAGATCGATAGCGGAAAGGGAGGACTCCGGTTTCTGCACAAGCGGCGTCTGCGGGCGTGGAAGGTAGGAGGCCGGATACGATGCGTACGTAGGTATTGTATACCGGAGCGAGGATGCGGTTCAGCTTCTCGGTGGCTAAGCAGGTAATTTCGAGGCCGTAGAAAAGTCGACTGTCGATAACAGCCCGGGCGACACGAAGGCGGATCTCGCGGTTACTGGAGCGGTGCGGACGGGAGATTGTCCTGACGATGTTGATGCGGCTACGGCAGTTTTCTTTCACCGTTCTGAAGTGTTGGTCGAAACTTAGAGTCCGATCCAGAACTACCCCCAGAACGCGGACTGTTTTCTTAAGCGGAATTGGATGGTCCTGGATGGTGATCGGTGGTCCCCGAATCCCCGAACTTCCATGGTGGGCTCGCTGTTATTGCAGACCATATTTCTGCCGTCATGATGTCGTCCGCAGACTTCATTCGATGGGTGGGATAACACTCTCGCAGACGAAACTGTTATCATTCTCTTCTATTGCCTCCTCCGAGTACAGTGTCGAGAAATAGTTCATCATGTGCGGCTCGATCGTTCGCCTTACTCTGTCTGCAGCTGCGTTATGACCGTTCTCTTCCTTCCCCTTTCCCCCAACTGGAATATTGACATGGGTTCTCCCGTCACGTGCGTTTCATTCATTGGCATGAACGTGTAAGAAAATCTCCGTTGAAGCGCTAGCATTCCACCGTTCAGCCGGTTGATGGTGGTTATCATTTCAGGGTGCTGGTAGTACCCGTCGTAGACTAGCCGCTGTAGAGAAGCTGATGCTCACTGTGGAATTCATCGAAGACGGCTCGAGATTTCCTCTTGAAAAACCTTTTGATCTTGGTTTTTTTTTTTTTTTTTTTTTTTATTTTAGAGATTTTTAGCCTGAGGCTAGTTCATCTCTTTAGTCATGGCTTTTGATCTTGGGCTTAGCGAACAAAATCCACCATTCGATCCAGGAGCCATAGTTTCTGCGCTGCCGAGTCCAATATTGCCACTGGTATTGGAACTCTGCAACGTTTGCGTCAGTCAGAAGATATGGCCGAAGGGACCAAAAGTCACGGTCATGCTCTTGACCAACATGGGGGAGGCAAAATCGGAGTGTCAGCGCTTCATGGTCGGTAAATGAGCAGATGTGGGCATGTGCTGCTCGCAAGTGATCGCGCAATCCACTGCTGTCGTAAATTCGATCGAGTCGCTACTGTGCGTTGCGCCAGACGTACGTGAAACCAGGATCACGTGGACACAGTTTCTCCCATACGTCGTAAAGCTGCAAGGCAGGACTCGAATCGCATGTCCGTAGCACGTAATTGAAATCGCCAACCAGAATGACATGCGTGGGACGATGGCGGAGATAGCAGGCAAGCGTCCCATTGAAGAAATTCTCTCGGGCTGCGCGTAGAAAAGAACCGGAGGGAGCGTAAACGTTGCAGATCGTCGTGTCTTCCATTCTCAGCGCAAGCAGTCGGCCGTCCAAGCTTCTCTCAATGTGAGTGGCCTGGATGGGTTCCTTCAGAGCAATAGCTGTCCCCCTTCTCGTGTGGTCTACATTGAAGAAAACGACGTAGCCAGGCAAGGACAGCTGTTCGTTTTCTACTTCTTGCAGACACACGATATCGAGGCTATGGCTGTTGATGAAGGTTCGGAACGCGTTCAGTTTCGTGGGGTTTGTGATGGTGCCGATGTTGATGGACGAGATGTTGTACGACGCGAGAGTCATTTATGGGCGGTATTCCTCATCCCTCTCGTCGTCGTCAATCGTCATCCCGGTAGGGTTTTTCACCAGCGGGTCAACCTCGGCTTCGTCTGCTGATCGTGGAAGCGGAGGATTCATCTGTTTCGTTTCCGTTGCCACTCTTGCTCTGGGATCGCAACGCATTTTCGAGCTTTTTTGAATACGTCTTCCAAACACACGACAGCTTGCGGTGGTGTTGCGAAGGACTTTACGAGCTTTGCGCTTGTTGAATTTACGGGCCTGAGGAATCATCCTGGCGCGTAAGCTTCAGCAGTTCGGGAAAAGAGTCCGACGATATCGGTGGCGGAGTGGTATTTTTGACCGATTGGTGTCGTGTTTGATGGTTTCTTAGGTCGCTGACCGGTGGTTGACCTATTGGCCGGTCCAGTTTGCTTCGTCGCGTTCGCGTAGCTTTTCTGGAATACAAGCTTTTTGTTCTGGACACAGTGTGCACTTGCTCTTTGCAGTGGCAGCAGGATTGCAACTATCCCTTGTAGACAACAAACGCTTGCTCTCCGTCGATGTTGACCCACGAGTCAATGTTCCGCTCGACTATTATACGAGCAGACCATATGCCGAGCGGTATTCCTGCACATTCGCTGCTCTCTCCCCACGATATCTCGCGAATCGAGATCACTTCACCAGGAAATGGACGACCTTTTCTTTGAAGCGGTGCATTTAGAAATAATATAGGTTTATGTTAGCCATGAGTTATTTGAATAAAATTGCTCCATTCCTCCCAAGAGGTTATGGGCCCAGCGAAGCCATCGAAAATACCCATGGATCCTAGGTATCCAAACGTGAAGCAAAAGGAGGAGGAGTGTATGCCATCCGGCGAGCGTTACCAGAGTCTGGTCGGTGCTTTGCTGTACGTTGCGGTGACCCGATATTGCGATTGCTGCGTCTATTCTGGGACGAAAGGTGAGCCAACCAACCGAAGTGGATTGACCCGAGGCGAAGAGGACTTTACGGTACCTCAACGCAACAGCTGACTTGAAGCTTGAGCTTGGCGGAACCGGCGGTCTCGACGGATTTATGGATGCAGACTGGGCTGGTGACAAAACGGTGGTACAATCAGCTGGGTCACTAGGAAACAGCAATGTGTCAGCCTGTCGTCTACAGAAGCTGAGTACGTTGCGCTATCCGAGTCTAGTCAGGAGCTACTCTCCCAGACAACCAGAAGTCGTATAACAATGTGCAGACACTGTCGTAAATTGCTACAGTTTAAGTCAAAATCGCATATAAGAATGGCATGCATCGCATTATGTTTAAGTTAAATCGTATAGAATACAAATTTCCGACCTATATGCGATGATTCATTTTTCCGTCGTACTGCATCACAAATCAAATCGGATTACATCGAAAGACTTTTCAAAGGGAATTTGTTATTACAGATTAAATCGCTTATGATGTTAAATCTACTCGTTTAAAATTAAATTAAAATTTGCACGTATATGGCATCCACTTTTGTACGTATAAGCCATTTCTTTGCATTCTATAAGATTTGTTGGTTTGTATATATGTTTGTATATCGTGAAAACAACTTTGAATATACGTGCATTCTGGTTGTCTGGGCTGGCTGTTGAAGCTAATGGAGGACATAGGCGAGGTCGTCGATGGGCCAGTGGTGATGCACGAGGACAACCAGAGCTGCATCGCCATGCTGTCATTCATACACGGTTCAACTTTGTGCGAGAACTGATGTCGACTGGCGTGATGGAAGTCAGGTACTGTCCAACGGAATCAATGGTCGCATACATACTCACGAAGGCTTTGGCGAGAGTTAAGTTGGAGAATTTCCGTACCATGATCGGTCTGAAGTTCATCGACGTTGAGGAGGAGAATTGAAGCGGTGCATTTAGCAACGTGAAGAGCTGCAGTGTAGAAATAATATAGGCCTAAGTTAGCCATGAGTTATTTGAATAAAATTCGTTCTTCCTTCGTCGTCGCTCTAACGGACTAGACGCTATTTTACTTTGCTCCATTCCTCCGAAGACTCTTCGGGTACACCTTCAGAGAGGTCGTAAAACCTCACTTCAACCCTACCATCTTCCAAAGTAATCCGAAGCTTGGGTTTCATCCCCTCACCAAAGTCCACTTCAAGTTTTCCGTCACGATCGTCCCCATCTTTCTGTGCGAGCATCAAGTTACTGGCCTTGACGAACGCACATGCTTCACCTCTGTGGCACTGAAGTCTTTTGCTTTCTTCCCAGCATAAGTCACCAAGTTTACATAAACTCTTAAAATTTAGAAGCCTAAAGAATGGTCTAGCAAAGCCAGAAGTTGAATTTAGCGTATGATCACGGCAAATGAATCTGACTCATAATTGAGTCACGTTCACTCAAATTTGCAAAAAACGTAGGTCATATAAAAGTAAATGTCCCTTTAGCAGGCTCTTTGAACATAGTGTCTCCAAGAAAGCTCCCCAACATCGTTAATTTCTACTCACTTGATGGTAATCTGCGGTTTCTCGTTTTCCCCGATTGGCTTGGCCAGAATCAGGATTTCCAGTATCGTCTGAGCCCAGTAACTCCGATAGGACAGCAGTCCCAAATCCGACAGAGGTTTCTCCGGGGAACCAGTCTTGCCCTCAAACTTGGACAGTTCGTAACCTACGAGTCGAACCGAAATTCAAAATTACTCCGATCATCCGTGTAAAACACCAAACCCAAGCCGCCACTTACTAAATTCTATGAGCATTTTGCCGTAGCCCTTCCTCTGGTACGGCGGCATCGTCAATATACACGCCACATTGTAGTCCTCGGTGCTTTCCTTCTCCTTGGAAAAGTACCCCACCAAATGGAATCCCCTCGAGTCGAACTCCGTCATCACGTAGAACAGGAACGGATCCGTGTCGTAGTACAGTGTCTTGTGGTCCAGAAACAACTTCGCCAGCAAGCACAGATTCTGCGCGTAGCTTTTGTTCTTTCTGCCATCGATCTCGAAGAAGCTTATCGTTTGCTTTCGGTAGATTTCGTTCCCCGGCGGATGCCGCAGATTGCACTTCTTTATGTGCCGTTCGAGACACTTCCGACTCTTTCGGTACTTGAGACAAAACTCGCAGATGTAGATGCACGACATGGAACACATTTCCTGGGGATACGGAGCAAAGTACCACGGTTTGATCCGATGCTGACCGAGTTCGATCAGTTGAACGTTCTTCATGCGCGTCACGACGTCGTCATGATGGATCACCATACTGCCCGATTGCCGCGGCGTTGGCGTCGTTGGAACTTCCTGGGAGTCTTCATTCTCTGTGGAGGTGGCTTTTCGTTTTCGGTTGATCTTCTTCTGCAGCGCGGCCGCCAGGACAGCTCCTCCGTTCAGAATATCCGGAGGCAGGACAGGGCTGGCAGGACGAGATCGCTCACCGATTGGTATTCGCTTCGGTGTCGTCACTCCTGTATTCTGACCAGTTGCCAAACCATCCTTCCGAGGAAACTGAACCTTCCTTGTGTCCAAATACTCTTCCGATACCCATTCATCGAGCCGTTTGTTGACTGTTTACCGAAAAAAAAAATGCAAGAAACATTCCTTATCAAGCAACAACTCATAGCAAACTCCAATACTCACAATCCACATAGTGCACATAGTACCACACCGATTTATCCGACGCTTCCTTGATACTGATGATCTCCGCCAGCGGCCAATCATTGGTACCGGTCATTCGCACTGGCAGGCGGCATCCTTCCGTAAGCGAAGCCTGAAACCGAAACCCATCGTAAGTAAGCAAGTGTGGGTACAGATCAAAACAAACAGCTTCGAAGGCCGCTTGGAAGAATTGCTTTTAGTGGCCGCTTGGAGCGGGGCATCCATCGGCCATGACTGGAAACACGAGCAAACACTTACCGTCGAGTCGCAAATGGATTGCACAGCTTCGTCCACGTCCATTTGGGGGGGAATTTTTGCGAAATTCGGTCCTCGGATACCTGTTTCGCTGTTTTCTGGATGGTCCTGGCGAGTTGTTTTGATGCTTTTGATGGATTTTGGACAGGCGTTTTTGACGTATCATCAGAGAGCTGTGTGCACAGTAGAGGCGCTCGATTATGGGACGCCGAACAGTAGCGTTCGGGTAAGAGTGGGGGCAAGGAAGAAAGTTGTATAAAAGTGGCCGTTCAAATGCTACGTAATGCCTATCGTGACGCGAAAAATGTTTTTTTTTTTTTTAATTCTTTATTAAAGAGAGACGCGAAAAATGTAATTTTTACAAACCCCCCGCCTCCTTGTATTGTGCTTTCCGTTGGTTCGACTGAAATCCGATGACCGTCTACGGGATCGATAAAAATATCGTTGTGCTCAGAAAACGATGATCTATCAGATGTTGTATAAAAATCGGTATATTTTTCGAAGTTAAACAACACAATAGGCAGCCAAACAGAAAGAAGGTGAATCCTATCGACGCCCGGATCATTCACAAAGTCAAGGACATGGTGATGGTATGTCTGTTCCGCAAGGAGCTCAAGGCAGGCGCCATGAAGCTTTCGTCCACTATTTAACACCGCGCTTGGAGATGTGGGATTCACCTGTCGCGTAAATTCCATATTCGATCTACAAAATGAACAGAATTAAAATCAAATTGGGGGAGTTACCGGAAAATTATGGGATTTTCAATGACTAGTTCCAATGAAGTTCCAAGGACTTCAGAGTGGTTCTGAGAATTTCGGGGAAGTTCCGAAAACTTCAGGTAAATAGCAGGAACTTCCGGAAAGTTCTGAGATTTTTAGGGAAATTAAGAGAATTTGAAGGAAATTCAGAGAGGGAGGGAGCTTCGGGAAGGAACTGACTAGTTTAGCAAACTTAAGTAGGTTCTGTATATTTCAGGGGCGCCCATAAGCTTTTGGTAAAGAAAATACGGTACGAACGTAAACGATGATATTGGTGGGAAATTCCGTAGACTACAAGGACCTCCCGATATTTTCAGAAAAGTTAAAAGAACTTCAGAAAAGTTCAGGGACCTTTTGAGACGTTTCGATATGATGAATTTGAGAACATCAGGTAAATTTGGTTGTTTAGGGGTATCAAGGTAAATACATATTCGGTATCTGCATAAAAAATGGAACCGAAATCCCAAATTTCATCAATTTTGGTACACTGCAACTATTTTAAATAAGTACGATTACATTAGCAAAAATCACCATCTTAGCGCCCCTTGGTGGGACTTTGTATGGGAGCGAGCTGTAAACGAATAGATTTAGTGTCAACGATCAAAAATTTTAATCTTGATTTAAAAATCGAGATGAATGTTTACGGGATCGATAAAAAATATCGTTGTGCTCAGAAAACGAAGTTCTACCTGATGTTGTGTAAAAATCGGTATATTTTTCGAAGTTTAACAACCCAATTGGGTTCTTTAATTTTGAAAAATATATCAGTTTTTATATATCATCTGAAAGAGCTCCGTTTTCTGAGCACAGTAATATTTTTTTTCGAACCCACACACTTTCATCCCGATTTTTAAATCAATATTTAAAGCAAAATAATAACTTCACTGTTTGACACTAAACTGACAAACTGACAGCTCGCTCCCATACAAAGTGACACCGAGGGGCGCTAATAAGTTGATTTTTGCAAATGTAATCATTCTTATTTAAAATAGTTCCAGTGTACCAAAATTGATGAAACTTTGGGTTTGGGTTCCACTTCTAATGCAGATTACGAATATGCATTTACCTCAATACCCTTAAAGAACCCAATTGCGAGAACTTTATGGAACTTTATGGAAGTTCCATCTTCAAGGCAATTTCAAGAATTTCAAGGATGTTTAGAGAACTACAGGAAAATTCCGGAAGCTCAGAGAACTTGAGAAAAATTGCATAAACTTGTTTCAGGGTTCAGTTTTAAGAACTTCAAGGTAGTTTAGTGGACAACAGGAAAGTCCAAAGAACTTCAGGGAAATTGTGGGAAGTAATTGAAAGTTTCAAAACACAAGGGAAAACAGTGAGAACTTCATGGAAGTCCCAGGGAGAACGACACATCCTCATCCATCCTCATCCCACATTCATTTTATCCTCTAATCCTTTTCTCATTCACATCAACGAAAACCAAATTCAGAATTTTTCATTCTATTCCAGACATCCCCTTTCTTTTTTATAGATCCCTGTCTATTTTTTTTGGAACAATCCCTGTTTAACCTTCTGTCTATTCCGATTTATTCATTCCATTCCGCTTGCATGCCATAGCAGGGCTGTCAAGTCTTTTTTTAAATAAATTGCTTTAAAATGAGTGTCGTTCCCCCTGGGAAGTCCGAAGAAGGTCAGAGAAATTCAGAGTGGTTCTGAGAATTTCAGGGAAATTCTGTAATCGGCAGGGAAGGTTCTAGCATTTCAGAAAACTTACTGGAAACTGACTTCGGTCCAGAGCATTGAAGATAAATTCAAAGAATCGTGAATTTAAGTGAAAACCCACCCAACATTGAAAGCAGAATAAGAGCTTATTCAGGCAAAAATATCTTTTTTCAGCTACAAAACTGCTTATTCAGACTTAAATCAGCACATATTGTTTGTTGGGATTGCAGGATCTTCATCCCCGAGAACTCCCGGGAAGTTCCGAATTTTTTAGGACAGTTCCAAGAACGCAACTAACTTCAGAAAAAGTTCAAAAAGGTTCAGCAAACTTCACAGAAATTCAACAAACCTCAGAGAAGTTCAGCGAACTTCAGAGATGTTTAGAGATCTTCAAGAAAGTTCAGCGAAGTTTACAGTGCTGTCAGTGAACTTCAGAAAAGAAAGCAGTGAACATAAAAAAAAAAAGATCAGAGAAGTTCAGTGAAGTTTAGAAAAGATCAGTGAACCTCAGAAAAGAGCAGTGAATTTCAAAAAGTTCAGAAAAGTTCAGTGTAGTCCATAGAAGTTCCGCCAATTTCAGATAAATTCACAGAACTTCAAAGAAGTTCAGCAATATTCAGATAAATTTAGATCATTTATAGCTCTGAGATTTTTCCTAGAGTTTGTTGGTCTTCTCTGAAGTTCTTAGAAGTTTCCCAGGGGGTAAGTCACTCTGCCACCTTGTGTTTGTGCTTATTGTGTTTCATTTGTTTTTTTTTTTTTTTTTTTTTTCTTTATTTTAGAGATTTTTAGCCAGAGGCTAGTTCATCTCTTAGTTTCATGTGTGTTTTTGGGTGTCAGAAGGTGTTTTTGGGTGCTTCATCGTATTGATCGAGTTGTCAAAACTTCAACCGAAAAAAAAATAAATTTACTGGCAACCATATCCTCAACCATAACATAACGCTGAAAATGACAGACCCCCCTGTGATTCCTTTGTTGTTGTTTGTTTAAAGAAAAAGAACAACCGGTGGGAGGATTATTGGATCTAAAATGACCAGTTCGGTGGCAGGCTCGTAGGCAACATTGTATACGGTGACAGCGGGCCCAGTACAGCAAAACAAACGATTTGCGCCCCGGACATGCTGCCTACTGTCAAACATAGCTGTTAGTATATACACAGAAAAACAAAACTACCCACCGCTTGGGTTTTTTAAACTCAAATTTGAGTTATTTGACCTCAGCCCGTTTCATTTTCTCTCGCTATTGTTGTCAAAAATAGAACGAAAGATTCGACTCAACCGTCTAGTTCCGTACGAGAAGCCAAAATTGAGTAATATGCGATATACCCAAATTTGAGTTAATTGAACTTAATTTTGGGTAGAAAAAATTGAAAATAACTTAGCGATGGGTAATTTTTTTTGCCGTGCTTAAATGCAAACTACTTTGAGCCGGTTTACCCAAATTTGGCTTATTGTACGGAACATGGGAGATGAGTGAAAAGAACTTAATTTTGGGTTGTTTTGAATTTCTGTGTAGGCCTTGTCACCGGCCTGAAAATGACCGTAGCCCGGAGCTCCGGATATCAGAGTAAGACAATGAAAGGACCGCCAGCTATACTTCTGACTTGCTGCGTCAGAAGCAGTAGTAGAGTTGCATAACCATTTCGCAACTGTAGAGATCGAATATTAATCAGCAGCGGCTACCGTTCAGAGTAACTTGTCCGAAAATTAGTTCTTGACACGGGCATTGGTCCTCTAGCTACAGGAGGAAGACGAATGGGTAGGTACGTGCCACCCGAGAAGAAAGGAAGGGTCAAGCAAAGGGTGCATTTGCAATTAATTGGAGGGGCCGTGATTGGGCTGCCGCTGGTGAGAACCTAGGATTTACAATCAGAAACTTTTCCGTTGCGTTTGTCTTGGTTTTCTTGCAAGACATCCTTACCTTTCTTAGCATCCTGATGCCACAGGTTTCGTGGATCCCAACCGGTATTTCCTGTTCTTTGGATTGGACGTTTTTAATCCAGATCAAGAATGTTTTTCTTTCAAGGCAGGACGATACGACGGTTTTTTTTTGTTTTTTTTTTCAAAACAACTAAATAACAATCGAATGTAAACATTATTTGCAGTGGTGCCAGAATTGATTAAAAATTGCTTGTCATGTGGCGGAAGGGTGCTTGAAGTGTGTTGAAGTGTGTTTCTGTAGGTGTTAGCCGTGTTAGCACAATGTGGCAGAGTGACTTACCCCCTGGTCGCGAATTGATTTTGAGCAAGCGCCTGGAAAATCCTCAACTCTTTCATCGGGTCATCGGAAAACAACTCGGAATCGTGCAGTCAACGGTGAGTCGTGTGATTAAACGTTACTACAAAACTCTAAGCATCGAACGGAAGGAGAAATGCAGTCAGAATGGATGTTCTATTAGTGATCTTGATCACAAGCGTGTCGTGAAAGCGTTTAGGCGGAATCCCAATGCTTCGGTCAGGGATGTGGCCAAAAAGTTTAATCTGGCCAAGTTTTTCGTTCAGAGAGCCAAGGATTGGGAGGGACTGCATGCATACAAAGTACAGATGGCTTCAAATCGTGACGAACGGCAAAATACGGTGGGAAAGTCACGGACCCGAAAACTGTACACCCAGATGCTGACGAAGCCTCATTGTCTCATCATGGATGATGAGACTTACGTCAACGCGGACTTCCGGCAGCTTCCGGGGCTACTGTTCTTCACCGCCCAGCACAAGTTTGATGTTCCGGAGAAACAAAAGCAGAACTTTTGAAACTTTGCCAAGATACAAAAGCAGAACTTTTCAAACTTTGCCAAAATACATGATTTGGCAAGCGATCTGCTCATGTGGCAAACGGGGTGCGCCGTTCGTGACTACCGGGACTGTAAACGGGGAGATCTACCTCAAGGAGTGTCTACAGGAGCGTCTGGTTCCTTTGTTGAAGCAACACAAGAGTCCTACGATCTTCTGGCCGGATCTAGCTTCGTGCCACTATTCAAATGTTGTGCTGAAGTGGTATGAAGCCAACGGGGTCACTTCCGTACCCAAGAACATGAACCCCTTCCCAACGCACCGGAACTAAGGCCCATCGAAAAATACTTGTTATGAAGCAGGTACTACGGAAGCATCCCAAGGAGGTCAAATCTGAGGAAGACATGAAGAAAAAGTGTGTTTCCGTACAGAAGAAGCTGCAGCCAGATGTTGTATAGAATCTAATGAGTGGAGTTAAACGTAAGGTGCGAGCGTACGGTTATGCCATTGAAGTTGAATGAAATGAATATGGCAAAAGCTTACTAATGGGTTATATTTTATTGTCTGAAAGTTTGAAAAAGATCGGTCAACTAGGTAATTTTCTACAGCGTTTTTTACGTGATGCAATTTGATGTGGGACACCCTTTATTCATAAAAGATCATCTTCAAAGTCCTCACGATTTTCCTGAAGTTTTTTGATGTTTTTTCTGATTCCGAAAGTCTCAGAAAATTTCCCTGAGATTTGCTGATTTTCTCTGAAGTTCGCACATTATCAGCATATTCCTGAAACATTCCGATTTTTTTAAAGCTCTCAGAATTTTACTGAAGTTTGCGGATTTTATCTGAAGTTCTTGGATAGTTTTCATAAATTTGTTGATCTTTTCTAAAGTTTTAGGAATATTTCGGATGTTTTCTGATCATCTTAACAATTTCTCAGAATTTTCCTTAAGTTCGCTGATTTTCTCTGAAGATTATTGGTCTTCTCTAAAGTTCTGAGAAAATTTCTGAAGTTCAATGATTTTATTTGAAGGTCTCAGAACTTTCTTGAAGTTTGTTGATCTTCTCTGAAATCCTTTGAATTTTCGTGAAATTTGCTCTAATGTTCTTACAATATTCCTTAAGTTCGCTGATGTTCTCTGAAGTTATTAGAATATTCCTGAATTTTGCTAGTCTTCTCTGAGGTTCTCAGAATTTTCTTGAAGTTTTCTGGTCTTCTCTGAAGATTCCTGATATTTTCTGAAGTTATCCGAATATTCTTGAAGCTTTCGGATTTTCTCTAAAGTTCTCAGAATGTTCCTGAAGTTTGCTGGTTTTACTGAACATTCCCTTTAAAGTTCTCAGGATGTTCACTGGAATACTTCTTATGTACGCTAATTTCCGATCTTCTCCTTTCGTGAATGTTGCTGATCTTCTCTGAGTTTTGAGAAAACATATCATTAAAAACCAGTAAAGCTTCAGGAAAATTTAGAGGATTTTAGATAAGTTTAGTATTCGTCAGTGAAGCTGTGATTCTCAGGGAAATTCAACAAACTTCAGAGGCTGTTGTTGAGTTGTTGAGCAAACTTCTGGAAAATGTTGCGAACTTTAGAGAAGTTCAGTCAATTTCTGAGAAATACAGTGAACTGCAGAAAAGTTCAGCAACCTCCTGGGAAGTTCTGAATATTTCAATAACCTTAAAATACATTAATGAATCTCAGAGCATTTTAGCGAACTTCAAAGGACTTTAGCGAAAATTGGTGAATTTCAGAGGAATTTACTTTCCCGTCTGACGATACCAGGCCATTTGTTATTTGGTAAATACTAAAAAATAGTAAGAGATACTACTCGAAAAATGTTTTCAAGTATGAGAAAAGTTATTGAAATGGAAAACATTTTTCAGTTCATATTTTGTATGAATTGCTGAGATAATTTCAGTATTACAAACAAATACACTTACCACTCTGGCAAAGACTGAAACTGGTGACAATTATCGATTATTTTTTCAAAGATACGTATCTGCTTTTGTAAACAATGCTTTAGATCATCGAATTAGCGTAACTGGTAGCTCACCCCCCGCCCCCCCTCGCGTTTCTTCGGGAGCTTCTGGTCTTAGAGGTACCTCTATGGTGAGGCTAACAAACTTCTCACTTGAAAATGGGATTAGGCAATTGTGCGAATTGTAAACGTCAGAAATGGTCAATGTTAGTCTATTCGAGCGTCACTTCTGGTCACTGGTCTTATTTGGTATTACATGGCGCTTGTGATAAGTAAATAAACTGTGTTCAACTCACTTTATTTCAAAATCACTCTTTATTTCATATAGGAATTTCTTTCGTTCTTCAAAAGTTTCTCCACTGGCGGTCGATTTCGATAAAAGTTCAAAATTCTGAGGCTAATATGCTTATCATTTGCGTTGACTTTTTTTTCTTCTTTCACCGCCTTGTTCTAGAAACGACAGTATACGAACTCTTTCTTCAACCACAGTGCCAGCAATTTCGTTTAAGCCTTATCATAAGTAGTAGTAAAATAAATTATAAAAATTATCTATCCTCAAACAAAAACGTTACACCGAAGCATAAGAATTTGATCATCCTGTTTCGTCAATGTTTGTTCTTGTTTACGAATTAATTCTTTAACCTGTGTCGTGACCTTTCCTGAAACCAACGAATCGCTTCTATCTGCTTCGTCAATTGAGTTAAAATTGAAAATTCAATTAAAAAAAGAAATCATAATCTCTCATAGAATGAATCCACGACTTATCTATTAACAAGTGTTTCGCAAATATCAATCTCTCTGGTGGCTCACATGTATTTTCATATAATCTGTTAAAATAAAAATGATTTCTCACTCTCGAATTCCGCGTGCACACACTCGCTGAACCGGCGGTCTTCTTCCGCTAATTTCACCAATTTCTTGTTGCCGTTGGTGGGTTTTTCCTCTATACAATTCTGTTTTCGCTATCTAATCGGTGTTTTCGCTGTCATCTGTGAAATTTGCACAACTTTGTTACTCACATCCAGTGAAAAGAAGAATATTTAAGCAGAAGAAGCAAACATGCGGCTATAAATCTCTCATCCTGACCTACCTAGAGCAGAGGTGGATATACCACTTGCGTAAGAGTTTAATAATTTAACGGATAGATTAAAACACAAAATGAGGTGTGTGTAAATAAATAGAAAATATTCTTCATTTCTTCCATACAGCCCACCGCAGCAGGCAAGGGAAAAAGAACGGATGACATTAAGGTAGGTAAAAACACACTTGTACATACGTCAACAAAGAACAGGGACCTCCAAAGCAGGAGGCGGGTGGGCCTCGCACCTTTTCGCCTACTGCGCGTTGACACATCGCTCAGTCCATTTCAAAACCGTTTATTAATTTCTTTCATTTCTGTGCTAAATATAAACTTCCTTACTGCCTTTGAACTGCCTCCACGCATCCCTCTGCCTCCGTATAAGAGAGTAGATTGGCCGCACATATTTAATAACTTTTCTTTTTCATTCGTGGCCATTGTGAAGCTTCCTCCTCTCCGTACACCATCCTCACAGTTGCGTGTGTTTGTGTGTGTGTTTCCTAGCGTCATACCTTTCGTTCTCAGCCTCCTTGCACGCTTAATTTCCACCTTTTTCTTCCCCCATATGCACCCACCCCTTGCTTGGTCTGCTGCTGCTGCTGCTGCTGATCCCTGTCACCGCGTCGCCGTCACACATACTCACCATGTTCACGTTTTCTCACTCTTGCAACTTATTAACCTACTTTTGGGTTTCCTTAAGCTTCCTAATGAACTCCTGCTGGTATTCGCACTTAAGCTTAATGTCGGGC
The DNA here is from genome assembly GCF_037179485.1 of Ochlerotatus camptorhynchus. Lineage (NCBI taxonomy): Eukaryota > Metazoa > Arthropoda > Insecta > Diptera > Culicidae > Ochlerotatus > Ochlerotatus camptorhynchus. The sequence continues at coordinate 1,569,872 of NW_027040537.1, forward strand.
GGACAGATCGATAGCCGGAATTCCAGCGTGTCGTCCTCGTTGAGGTAGCCCTCCTGCCGTAGCCGGTCGTGGTGGATGTACTGCGGCCAGCCCCAGATCTTCTTCAGCTTGAACACGTTGACGCCTTCCATCTTGATGTTGGCCAGCGGATTACGGTGGAGCAGCTCCACGCGGTACTCGAAGCGGCTGGAAGGGGAAGAAAAAGCGAGAGGAAGGGAGAATTTGAACTGCGGCTAGAAAATCGGAACCTTCACGAGTCTATTGGAAACTAATCATTCTGGAAAAATAAACAAATTTTAGATTTTACCGCTCAAAATTCCACGAAACTTCGCTTAACTGTTCATGAACCAAGTTTATGCTGGAATTCGGCCATTTTGGATCTTGCCTAATTTTTCCAAATTGCTTATTCGATATTTTGCAATAAATCATAGCACGAAAACGCAGCGTAAGCATATTCAATCATTTGACTTGATATGGGTCAGGTTTTTACTCGATAACTATTTTAAAGCTTATTTCGAACTTTACAGAATATTGTCTCATTCAATTGTAAAATTGTAATCAAATAATGAGAAAGTCATTAACGGTGCCAATTTGTGAGCGGTGTTGAGCGGATGTAAACAAAGGCAAGAAAATGAATATTTTTTAAGCTAACTTGAAAATAGAAAGTGATCGACTTCGCACCACTCAGTTTCCTACAACTTTGTCTCAGACGTCATTTCGATTAGATGAGCCGTTTCGTGCAATTACGCCATTTTTAAAAATAAGGCGAGAGTCAACATGGCAGAATTTTGACACAAAATTGGTTTATTGCCGCCAGGCGAACAAATTAGTGCAATTTCATGGAATTCTGAAAGGTAAAAATAAAATCAATTCGTCACTTGTCGTGGAACTGCTCTTGTACGTTACAGTAGGTTTGTTTCCGTACTTGATTTTTTGCTTTAAGCCTGGTACGCAGCTGAAAAGAAAACGGAAAAGTAATTTTTGAGGATTTTTCCCAAAAGAAAATTTGACAGTTATAGCATAGAGGTAACTCTAAGACCACTGGGTCCCGAAGAAAATCATTATTATTTTTGGCTCACTCAGTACCAGAACAACGGTCCCAAGCAGTCCCAAGCTATTTCACTCACCCCTGCATGTTCTGCATGAATCCACACACCCCTGATGTTATCTGTCAAACTTTCATAGCGAATCAAAACAAACATAGTGTAGTAATAGAATTTCAACTAGAATAGGGTACGTTAATCGTTTGCTTGGGACCAATAGGCTACTAAAGTGATGAGCCAATTTAAAATCGTTAGTTTCGTATTGATTGTTGGTTATAGTCTGCTAAATTTTGAGATTATAGGGAGATGTGGTCAAATTGTAAAATCAACACTTATTAGTGTTTATGTTGCTTAAATGCATCCAAAACATCAGTTTTGCAATAAACGCCAACATTACCTAACGGAATAATTGATCAGACCATTATTCCGCAAGGAAAGTGAAATTGCATTCAGAATGCGCCACCTTCATGTCGATCACGATACTAATGTAATCGATCTTTCTTTTACCGATTTCTTTTGAACTGCGTACTGGGTCAAGAAATGCTAAAGGAAAATAATTTCTTTAGCATTCCGTGTCCTATCCCGTAGCACGTAAAAACGTCATTACTTTTCAGCTGCGTACCAGGCTTTAGGTGTAAGTTGCTGTAAGAAAATAATACAGGAATCCCCGATTTGCGCGATGGGTGGTGCCGTCTACCCACCATCATTTTTCAGCAATCCTTCAAACAATTGAGCTGATTTTTTGTATTAGGGCCAACTAAAGAGCCTGAATTTATAAAGAGACGACATCTTATCCATTTGACAGGTCTTCTGCTCGATTGGAATGACTTTTCCTATGACTTTGACAGACAATCGATTGTTCTAATTTTGACATGTCGCCTCTTTATAAATTTAGGGCCAATCACAAACTTGACACTGAGAGCAAGTGTGCAGGAACGTCGTTACGGCGGCCTGTACCAATTGAGGTTTGTGGAGATTTCGTTCAAGGTAACCACCGGACAACACATCGAGAACTGCCAACACCAGTGGTATTGGCGCTTGGGCCAGCGGCAGAGCGCATCGTGAAGGAGAACCTTGCACTAGGTATGAAGGTAAGTGATTGTGGTTTGTGGCTTAAATGTGAGTGTTGTTTGAACGGGAAATCGGTTCGACTTTCCTATTCCTGTCGTTACCGAGCGGAAATCGACTGGAATACTAAATATCGTGCACACTGACCTGTGTAGCCCGATGAAGACCACCACGGCAAGTGGGAACCGATATGTCATGAATATCATCAATGACTTCAATCGGTTTACGGTGACGTATCTCCTGAAGAACAAATAGGAAGCAGCTCACGGCCGGAAGCCGAAGGACATCCGCTCTGATGGTGGAGAATTTGACAACAAGGAGGTGCGAATCTTCTATCGAGTGGAAGGCATTAAACCACAATTCACCACCCCCTATTGACCACAACAGAATGGCGTTGCCGAGCGTCAAAACAGGTCGCTCACCGAGATGGCCACCTGTATGCTACTTGATCCTGGGGTAAGGCGACGCTTACTGCAACCTATCTGCAGAACCGATTACCGTCGAGATTCGTCCAGCAAACACCATTTGAGCTGTGGCGGGGCCGTAAGCCAGAGATAGGTCACCTGAAAGTGTTTGGCTGCGAGGCTTTCGTACACATTCCAGATACGAAACGAGGAAAAATGGAAAGCAAGGTGCAAAAGCGTACATTCGTAGGCTATTCTATGAAGCATAAAGGCTACCGCTTTGTAAACTGTAAGACGGACCAGATCATAGTTAGCCGAGACGCCAGGTTTATCGAACTCGGCAACGGAACGAGTTCAGTGGAGTATCCTGCATCGGTTCCGGATTCCAGTGTTCTCGAGAAGAACGTCGAGGACGAAATCAAGCTTTCAAGGAGAAGAAGAAGAAGAAGAAGAAGAAGAAGAACGAAAGTGATGTGGAGTCAGCTAACTGTGAAGAATATTATTATAAAGGTAACTCTAAGACCAGAAGGTCCCAAAGAAACGTGCTCAACTTTTTGGCTCAGCTCTGGTACTATATTCGGTTTCAAGCTAATCGATGCACCCCTCGAAACATAGGGAAATCCACGAACCCCTCATTTTATCGATCAAAATTTCATAGCGAATCAAAACAAAAATACTGTAGTACTAGAATGTCAACTAGAATGGGGTACGTTAATCGTTTGCTTGGGACCAATAGGCTACTAAAGTGGTGAGCCAATTTAAAATCGTTAGTTTCGTATGGATTGTTGATATTACGAAGCAGATAAAGAAGATGAAGATGTTCCTGTTACGTCTCGCTGATTAAATCGGCAGAACCGTGAAACAATACCAAAGCGTTTCGATGATTTTGTGCTGGATTACGCCGTAGGTATCGTGGCATGTACGGTAGAGGAACCTTGGAACTTTCGGGAAGCCAAATGGCGGAGGGCGATGGAGGATGAGCTTGCATCTCTTCGGCTCAATTGGACATGGGACCTTGTTCCACTACCCTAAGGACGAAAGATAGTGGGGTCAAAGTGGGTATTCAAGGTCAAACGCAACGAGCAGGATGAAGTCGTGTAATGCAAAGCCAGACTTGCCGCACAGGGGTATACGCAACAGCATGGAATCGACTACGGCCAGGTGTTCGCACCAGTAACACGTCAGGCCACCATGCGAACGTTTTTTGCAGTGGCTTCACAGTAGAACATGGTTGTGCGACATCTCTACGGGTCATTGGACGAGAAGATTCTGATGCGCCAGCCCCCTGGATGTGCAGTACCCGGAAAAAAAAGGTGTATGTTTGCAGACCGAAGCGAAGTATTTATGGCTTGCGGCAGTCAGGGCGTTGCTGACATCGAAGACTGAACGAAGCTTTATCGAAGCGAGGATTCAAACCAGCAGGCGCTGATTCGTGTCTGTATGTGTGGACTATTTATAAGCACAACTCGAGTGTTTCTACTTGTTTATGTTGACGCCTTGTTGATTGGATCAACGGACGAACGAGAAGTCAAACGACTATTTGATTCTCAGAAGGAAGAGTTCGAACTTACCGTATGCGTGATAATATTTGCATCATCGTACAAATAAGGTTCCCGTTTCACCTGTGCATACAATGCCTTGGTTTTCTTTGCATGCACGTAACTTATAGCTCATACCGTAGTAGCATAGAGGTAACTCTAAGACTAGAAGGTCCCGAAAAACCGTGCTCAACTTTTTGGCTCAGCTCTGGTACTCTCTTCGGTCCCAAGCTAATCGATTCACCCCTCGAAACATAGGAAAAACCAATAACCCCTCATTTTATCTGTCAAACTTTCATAGCGAATCAAAACAAACATTGCGTAGTACTAGAATTTCGACTAGAATGGGGTACGTTAATCATTTGCTTGGGACCAAAAGGCTAGTCAAGTAGTGAGCCAATTTAAAATCGTTAGTTTCGTATTGATTGTTGGTAGTAGGCTGTGTATAAAAGAAAATGATTTACTTAGTTTGACAGTTGCACCATGACGAAGTGGCAGCGTATTCGTGATTTGTCCCACGCGCAAATGTCGCAAAAAGACATTTCAATCGCCGTGGGAGTGTCCCGGTGGACCGTCAAAAGGGTTTTAGACCGAGAAAAGAAAGGACAACTATCCGCGAAGGTGGCCACAGGTCGTCCGAGGTCAGCTCGGGTTCCGAGGGTTATCGCTGCTATTAAAAGGAAGGTTCGGGTGAATCCAGTGCGTTCAATAAGGAAAATGGCAAAGGAACACGGGATCAGTGACTTTACGGCACGGAAGATCGTAAAGGAAGATTGCGGGGCGAAGTCAAGGGCACGGAAAAAACTCATATGATTAACTACGGGAGCTACGAGTCGAACGATGCAAGAAAATCTTGAACTTCCTTATACCCTGGACAGACTATGGCTTATATCATGTAATATAGGCTGTCTTGCAATGAGCACTCATAAATAGGATTTCCAGTGAAAACTAGATGTATGAGTGCTCATTGCAAGACAGCTTATATTACATGATATAAGCCATAGTCTGTCCAGGGTATTAAGCGAAAAAATCCGGTAATCCTGTTCACCGACGAGAGCATGTTTACCGTTGATCCCGTATCAAATTCCACAACCGACCGGTATATTAGTTCTCTTCCAGTAAAAGACGTGGCCGACGAGCACAAGAACGTGTATCTGACCAAGGTGTTTAGTTTGGTGGCTTCCGATGGCAAAAAAATGGACCCGGTGTTCATTCCAGAAGGCGACAAAGTCAACACGGAGGTATACATCGGGATTTTAAGTAAGTATGTTCTTCTGTGGATCAAAGAACAGTACGGTCCAAAGCCAAATGTTGTATTTCAACAAGATGGGGCTCCGTGCCACACCTCGAACCGCACTCAGAAGTGGTTGCAGGAACATCTTCCGTTCTGGGCGATGAATATGTGCCCGCCATCCAGCCCCGATCTTAATCCGCTGGATTACTCAATATGGCGCGTCATGAAGACCAAGGCCTGTTCTAAACGCCACCCGAGTACAGCAAGCCTCAGACAAACATTGACCCGTACCTGGAGAGAAATGGATCCAGACTACATTACTGGAACCTGCCGTGCATTCTGGAAGCGTGTGGAGGCCGTAATTGCAGCAAGTGGAAACTCAATCGATGATTCACATAGTTTAAGACTTTGAGAAACATCCCTCCTTTAAAGGTAGACATTGACATTGCTCAATGGTGCAAACATTATCACGCATACGGTACATGCCTTGGTGAGGTTCGACAATTCCTCGGAATAGATGAGCAGCGAAAAGATGGAGTCTATAGAATTCGATTGCTAAACTACATCGAAAAGCTAATTGTGAAGCATGGGATGGAGCAGGCCAAGATGTTAAAGTCACCCATGGAGTATGGGTTCTTGAAAACTGGACTGAAAATACCGGAGTCTTGTAGGGGGATTATTATACTTTGCTGTCAACGCTCGATCAGACATTGCAGCCAGTACTGCAATCCTCGGACGCAAGTTCAGTGCTCCGATACTTGAATGTAACGGGCGATTACTGTCTAGGACTAGGAGGAGATTCAGATCAAGTAGTCATCGGGTATGCAGATTCCGATTGGGCCGGAGATGTCGGTAGGCGAAAATCGACATCCGGTTCCGTGTTCTCGTTTGCAGCAGGGGAACTTTCATGGGCCAGCCTTCGCCAGACTTCTGTCTCTCTCTCGTTTATGGAGGCGGAGTACATGGCGCTCAGCGAAGCCTGGCAAGAGACCGTATGGTTGAGGCAACTTCTGCGCGACTTTGGTGAGGAGCAGAAGGGTTCAACGTGTCAACCAGGGTTGCCTCGCGTTTGTGAAGACGGATGCTTCAAGCATATCGACACGAGGGTGAACTTCGTGAAGGATTTGTGCGAGAAGAAGGAGATAGTAGCTGCCAATCCCTCGAGCAGTGCAAGTGTCTGTCATCATTAAAACAGCCATTCTCCGAAAAAAATAACCCTAACCGACGCGTGTGTGTTTTTATCGCGTTCAAAGTATTTATCGAAGAACGCGTTACCCACTGAGTTGCACCCACCGCTTTGTCTCGGTGGGTTTTCAACCAAGCGCTCTGATTTTCTGCTAGTGACTAGTTCTCCATTGACCCTACTCACATGCAAAACATCAGACCGACTGGTTGAAACCCCACCGAGAAAAAGCGGTGGGTGCAACTCAGTGGGTAACGCGTTCTTCGGGGGATAGCTGTATGTATTTTTTTTTTCGATTCCGATCAAGCTATGTCCTCAATTGTGTGTATTGCAACCAGCGTTGCCAGGTCATTTTTCAGAAAAATCTGGACCAGGTTAAATATAAAATCTGGAAAAATCTGGAATTCTTCCAAATTTCTCTTTTTAACATAATACTATTGAAATCAAAGTGATGTGCCAATCTCTCGTAAAATTAGGTCAGTATAATCATGTAGAATCAATTTAAAGTGCTAGAATGGTAATAAATTACATGTTTAACTAAATTATATAAAACAAATAACTTGTTAGCATTACTTAAATCATCCAAAAGTTGTAAAGTATTGACACGGTGTGCCCAAAAAGTTCAAATATCTATTACGCATCATTTCATAAATTGAGTTAAATGTGGGTAAAAAACAGCAGAAAATATGGTTAGAATTGTTTTTTTTTTCTTTAAACTGTAACTTTTTTAAAAAAAGAATGAGAAGCAAAGAATCAAGGAAATTTGATGGGATGGATTTTTGAACTAATAGTCAATGTAGTCCTTACTATTTGATGCAGTACCAGAATTTAAAGATTTTATTAGTTCTAAATAATTCTAATATTACTCTGAGGTTAATCAGATTTAGAATTTAATTCTTGACATCATACAACACACAACACCCAACAGACCAGTAGGCAATTTTATTTTGAAGCAAAGTTCACCGGGCTGAAGTGGGAATCAAAGCCTGATATCGTGGAACTCACACACAGTTTACTTAAACTACGGGTAACTCCACTATTCGCATGACCATTATGCAAAAGAATAGTTTTATTTTATTACTAAAATGAAAGTCTGATAGTTTCATTTTTGAAGTCTCAGGATCTTGCAATGATGCTAAATTCCGGAATTTATATTTTTCCTGTGTCCCAGATCATTTTTTGGTAGTCTGAATTTACTTGAAACTCTTCACAGAATATCTTCGCCTTTTATTTCTTTTCTATATTCCCCTAAAATAATCTTGAAAATATCTAAACTTTTCCAGTAAAATTCTAAGAGTTCTTAGCATTACCTCTTGTAATCTCTTATTCATCACTCTCCAATCCCACAACTCCCTCAAACTGGCAAGAATTGGCTTAATTTTGTTTCTCTATGAAATTTTTAAAATATTCTTAACAATTTCCTTGGCACACTCTTCAGAATGACCATCCCACTCTTCTCAGACTTATCAGATAATTCCCTTTGAACTGCTTTGTAGGTAAGGTCAGAATTGTTTTGAAATCCTTTTTAGTATTACCTAAGTACTCAAGTAATTTGCCAAAATGGTTTTGAAAGTCTCTCAGAAATTGCGCTTACAATTTTATTAAAATTAATCTCCATAGAATCATTGGGCAGAATTCCATTGAAATTATTCTCACGATTCGTATCAGCATACTCCTTAAGTTTCATCATAAGAATTTTCTATGATTTCTCTTCCGACAAGACAATTGACATCGTCTTCAACCAGAGGTTGCACAGACTGAATATTTAACACTAGAAAACGGACAATTAGACCAGTAAGGAAATTTTCAGGTTGCCATTGGCTGGAGCGGGAATCGAACCCTCAATTCGAGGCACTCACAATACGCCTAAATGATGGGTGACGCCGCACGACCCCGAAGCCCACAAAGATGGATGTAATTCTACTCAGCAGTAGCTTGAAATTCTCCTTTGATTTTACAAAGAATTCGCCTCACACTTAACAGTGAACTATTTTCAGAATTATCTTAAAATTCAAATTATGTCCAACGTTGATGGCCTTTAATAATTAAAGTAGCAAGTTTGGCGTTTTATTTTATTATTAGAGTTTAAATCAATTGCAGTGATATTTTTAAAGCAATATGTCTAAAAAATCTGGGAAAATCTGGAACATATTTAAAAAATCTAGAAATATTCGCGGTCTGTCTTTCTATCTGGCAAGACGAGTAAAAATCTGGAAAATCCAGATAAATCTGGAATACTGGCAACACTGATTGCAACAAAGCAGGCAACTAAAAAGCTATCATTATCCTTCTAAAACTACGATCATGCTATATTACAGAGAGACTTTATCGTAGCAAGCGTTTTGTCTTTATCGTTGGTTGCTTTATGTGTTTGGATTCGCTGGTCATGAATTGCTTTGAAAACTGCATTCTTTTAAAAACCCTCACCACTGTCTTCATAAAATAATCCCATTCTTTAATTCTCCAAACTCACCTTCCGGAGACGCCCTCAAAGAGTATCAGAAACACGCTCAGATTGCATCCCCGTCCCTCGTTGTGTCCGTTGGTGTAGATCAGCAGCCGCCACGTGAAACCCAAGTCATCGATCAGCGGGTCGGAGTAGACGAAATCATCCTTCTGCTGCAGTTCGGAAAAGTTTTTCAACGTGTAGGTGATCGTGCTGTAGGCCGGAATCAGCTCCCTATTGGAATCGAATCGCGTTTTAGCTACAACAAAGATTAACAATCAATTGCAGGAAGAGATCGAGCGTACCGTTTGAGCGTTTCATTCTCCCGCTTTGCATCCACCCGAAGCAACTGCTGGTATTCGCATTTTGCTTTGTAGTTGGGAGGCCTCAGCGAGAATCGAAAGTACAGGGAGTCGTGTTCCTCGTTGACGAACCCGTTGGCACAGACCATATCCAGACGGGCAAAGTTCGACCATCCGAATCGTTCCTGAATTTCAAACTTCTGCGTTCCCTCCATCTTGACAGTCTTGGCTGGGTCGTTGTGCAGCAGTTCAACGCAGTATTCATAGCTGAAATCACGTTGGATTGAGTTAACTGACAGTTTAAAAAAAAGTGCTCAATCTTTACCTTCCTGGAATTCCTTCCAGTAACCGTAGATACACACTCAACCATTCATCCCGACCGTCCTTGTCGCCATTGGCGTACACGATCAACCTCCAACAACACCCCAAATCGTCATAGCTATTGTCCGAGCAGATGTCTTCGTTCTTCTGTCGTAAACTGTTGAAATTCTTCATCACAAAGATATTCGAATTATACTCCGGATAGGATATACTCTGCAGCGCCACGTTCTCCTCTCGCAAGGTCCTAATCTTGGTCAAATGTTGACTCAGTTGACTGTTGAACTGGAACAAGATCTTCTCCTCTTTGAGCGATTGGTACTCTTCCTGATACTGACACCGCAGGGCCAACGTGGCCGGTCTGATCGACAGCCGGATGTAGATCGATCCGTCATCGTTCAGGTAGCCCTCCTCTAGGATTCGCTTCACCCGGATAAACTTCTGGTAGCCTCGGATTTCCCCCACCCGATAGTGATCCTCCGACTGGAACTTGACCTGCCGGTGGGCATCCTTGTGCAACAGCTCCACGATGTACTGATATCTGATCGCATGAAAATAGATATGGTCCATAGACTTTGGGGTTAGGTAAGAATAAGGTGATTATTACCTTCCAGCGATACCATCGCACAGCTCCACGTACGTGCTGAGATAGCGGCAGTTGGTGTTGTTGCCCTTCGGATAGACATTCAGCCGCCATCGGGAGCCTACCGTGTCGGTGTACTGCTTGGAGAGCACGATCGACGTCGTCGGATCGCGCACGTTGCAGATGGTGATGACGTTGCTGTCGTACTCGCTGGAGTGAAAAGATGGGAAAAGGATAAGTTATACAGAAGAGCAGTATTTAGGTATCTGATACAAATTGGTGATCCTCAAACATGTTTTATGACTTTGTACTACCTATATTTAACACAGGATGTCAGCCCTTCAAGAAATATTCCCAATCGTGTAATCTTCTCCGATTTCGGCAATTCAGTGAATTTTGATTTATCTATGACGCAGGAAATCCGCGGAATTCCAGAGCATCATCGTCCTATGATTGCTCCGTCATTATACGCTGCAAAGTTTGGCCATGTTGATTCTGCAAGAACGTTTTTCACAGATGGATCTCTAATAGAGGAGTCCGCTGGTTTTGGTGTATTTAATGAATTTCATAGCGCCTCTCGAAAACTTGAAGCTCCTTGTTCTGTGTATGTGGCTGAACTGGCAGCAATTCACTACACCTTGGAAACTATTGCTTCACTTCTTCCAGACCACTACTTTATTTTTACGGATAGTCTCAGTTCTGTCGAGGCTATCCGTTCCATTAGGCCGGTAAAGCACTTCTCGTATTTTCTCTTGAAAATACGAGAACTGCTTAGTACTTTATCCGTGCGCTCTTTCATCATCACCTTCGCGTGGGTCCCTTCGCATTGCTCAATTTTGGGCAATGAGAAGGCGGATTCACTTGCGAAGGTGGGCGCTATGGAAGGCGACATTTATGATCGACAGATCGCCTATAGTGAATTTTTCTCTATTTATCGTCAGCAGTCGCTCGTTAGCTGGCAACATCAATGGAGTGAAGGGAGCTTGGGACGATGGCTACATTCAATTATCCCTAAGGTGTCGAAGTCTGCATGGTTCAAAGGGTTGGACTTGGGTCGAGACTTCATACGCGTGATGTCTCGTCTCATGTCCAATCACTATTGTCTGAACGCTCACTTGTTCCGTGTGGGGTTGGAAGACAGCAATCTCTGTGAATGTGGACAAGGTTACCAGGAAGCTGATCACATCCTTTGGTCTTGTGCGGAGTATCGTGGAGTCAGATCACATTTTTATGATTCCCTTCGGGCTCGAGGTAGACAACCTAATGTTCCAGTTCGGGATATTTTGGCTAGACGCGATCTGGAGTTTATGAAACTCATATATGTTTACTTTAAGGATATTAACCTTAGATTGTAAGTTTGATTAACCTTGTGTTTAGTTTGTGTTTTGTACGTGTGGGTTTTTTTTTCAATGTTTGTTTTCAAGATGAATAGAAATAATTTCATGCTTTAGGATTAATTAAATAGTTGTATCGTAAACCACATTTCAAACCTCCTTCTTCCCTTTTCCCATCCAAAAAATTGTAAATCTCCACTAACCTCGAGACAACCGCGAGTACTCGGTCCAGTTCCTTTAACTTTAAATTTAAGACAGAAATAATGTATAACGCAAAGGATAACTCGGCTCTGTAAAGTTTATTCGATTGAGCCTGTACAAATAAAGTAATTATAAAAAAAAAACAAATTGGTGAAATATTTATAATCAGGATGACAGCAATATTATTTTGCTCACTAGCGCCACGTAGTGACTCAATTCTGAACGCAGATGGTTAGGTTACTAATCGCGTCTACTAAGCTCTTTATTCCTATGCAGAGACAATGTTTTGAAGTGATTTTGTCTGCAAGTTTGGCAACCCGCCATTTTGTTAATTTGAGCACCTGTCGTCTGCTTCAGGGTTAACGGTAAAACGAATACGTTTTTAATCGTATCGTTGAATACCGATAAGATTAAAAAAGTATTCGAAGTATTTGAAGGCTCAATTTTTTAAAAACTCTGGGTGAAATCAAATATACCACGTTGGAGAGTATATTTTACAGAGCGTTGCACAAAATTATGCAATCTCCGATTCTTGCTTCCTTGCCTGTATGAATGAAATCTTATTTTTGAGGTCTTTCACAAAATTCACTACATTGAAAATTACACCGGAAACGCCTTGATCTACGTTACAGGGCCTGTGTAAATGTTTCCCGTTGCACTGGAGCGAATATTGCGTGAGAATAATATTCAAGCCCAGTTAGCTGCATTGATTGCAAATATATATATATTTTTAAGATAGTCATAATATTCACAGAAAACTAGTTGATAGGTTCATAATATGTAGACTCCGTATTAATGAATTTAAGCAAAGGTAAAACTGGCTTTGCAACACCTAGTTTTCAGATTAGCAATTACAAAACTGATGATGTACTAAAAAATATTTCATACGATTTGACAGGTAGCAAAACGTCATTATCATTTTTCACATCATTTACATCTGCTGGACGACCGTCACTTAAATTCATGAATCGCGTCTACCAAGCTTCTGTAGCTCTTTATTCATATGCAGAGACTATGTTTTGAACGGGCAACTAAGTGATTATGTCTGCAAGGTTTGGCAACCCGCAATTTTGTGTTTACTTTAAGCAAAGACAACACATCAAGAAGACTGGCAACTCTTCCATTTTTTAATACGAACGCTATGAGACAGGTACAATCGCGTCATCATCCGCTCAAAGGTAAATGCTTCGAACGAGTTTGATAGCAAAGATTACATCCTCAGAAAAAGGGTTTGCGTATTTGCTCATTTTTCTATGCGTTGTTTCCACCTTCACTCAAGCGCAGCGCCACTGTACGGTGACGGTCGACCAGCAGATGGAAATGATGTGAAAAATGATAATGACGTTTTGTTACCTGTCAAATCGTTAGGAATATTTGTTAGTACATCATCAGTTTTTTAATTTCCAATCTGAAAACTAGGTGTCGCATGGCCAGTTTTACCTTTGCGTAAATTAATCAATACGCCTTTTTTATAGTTACTAAGCGATTCAACTTCTGGTGGTGAATAGAAGAACGCCAAAAAGAGTGTTGTGAGCAGAAATTTCTGCCGTGAGACATAGGAAGCGGAACACTTTTTCACTTTTCCTGATAAATTGATTCGTCTGAGGTACTCCAAAACTTAATCTGAAGTAGAAAAATTTAATTCTGTATCGTTTTTACAAGGATCATGCTGGTGTTCAGCAATATTTTTGCTGAGAAAAATGGAAAATAAGAATAGTGCCTTAGTGGTTATGATCTTCCGGATTTCTTATGTGTGAATAGTTTAGGTGCAAATCAGTTCAGATCTGTGGAAAATCGTACTATTAGACAATTACCGATGGAAATTGGCAAGATGTTCAATGAAAAATGCTTTAATTTGCGTTGTAAAAATCCTTATTCTGATGTAAACAAACGATGAACTCGTATGGCGCACTCTACGTTGGTGGTGCATTAAAAAGGCCTTTTGGCAAATCAAAGCAAAGCCAAAACTGGTCATGCGACACCTTATTTTCAGGTCCGCAACTACAAAAATGATGATGTACTAAAAAAAATCATGCAATTTGACAGATACCATCTGTGTGTAAATCGTCACTTTGATTCTTCAATTCACCAGCCATACAAATCCAGAGATGAAAACTTGACAGTCGATCAATGGCTTTGTAATTAAAAAAAATGTTACGGTTTGACCAGTGCTGCAAAATCATCAATCAAATGATCTTTTTTCGTTCTCATACGCTCTCAATATCATGCGTGATATTAGAAAAACATATCATGCTTGATATTGATTTTATTTATATTGGGCGAGATATTTCGAGACTATTCGCAACCTGTAAAACTGAAGCTGAGAATTTAAGAATCAAAGTGACGATTGACTCACAGATGGCGAGTGGGTGAAAATGGTTTATACATTTTGATATTTGTCATTTTTTTTAGTACATCATCATTTTTGTAACTGCGGATCTTAAAACTAGGTATTGCATGATCAGTTTTGGCTTTGCTTTGATTCGCCAATTGACTCGACACAAAAATGATTCTGTTGACAACTTTAGCCGTTGCTATTTTAGTTAGCAACTAGTTTACGCACTGGTCGTTGCTATCACGATTGTAACTTTATGGTTTCGGCTTTCGCACCCGTAGTTGCTAAACTTATCGTAGTTCGTTCATTTGTAAGGCTCAATCGCGTTAGCTTTACGGAGCCGATAATTCATTGTTCTTTGTTTGTAACAAAATTCATTTAATTCTATGTCTAGTAGGAGTTGGGCCGAATACTCGCGGCTTACTCGAGGTTAGAGGGGTACATTGTCGAAGGACAGGAAAAGGGGAGGAGCTTTGGTGTAGGGTTTCGTTGTCTCGTCAGAGTGATGTCGCCAGTTCCACAAAGTTTCGTAATTGTTTTTTTAATAATATTGATATACCTAACCATGAAGATAAAGCGGCGCTGGTGTACAAAAAAAAACATGAAGACTGAAGATTTAAGGTTGAGATCCCACTACATACCCAGATCCTCTGGAAGATCTGAAACATCCGTAAAGGTTGTCAATTCGTAAAAAATATCCATTGGACAACGATTTTTTTTAAATCTTCTTGCTGTGATGCTACATGAATGAATTTTAATCTGACACCAGCATGCGCACACTGGTGGTCGCGGAACGGTCCTCTGGGAAAATCGGAACATCCGTAAAAGTGGTCAATTCGTAAAAATGATGGGAATATCAATCTCCATATGCTCCTCTCATTGCGCACCAAAATGCATAAGGCGTTTTTGGATTACTAGATTACATAGATTTAGCTTGTGAATGTATCAATCGCGGTTGGCCGAATTTAATACGGTAGATCTATTAACATCAGAAAAAAATGTTGGAACCTTCTTGGAAGTTCTGATTGCTACAAATTTGGGGAAGTTAAAAGATCTTTAAGAGAAAGTTTCGTCAGCTTCAGGGCACTCTAATAGATTCCATGAAAATTAACTTTATTATTATTATTGGTATTGAGTGTTCACTCGGCTGTCGACAAAAGCAGGCCACTCTCGATGTGTGCTACGCGATCGTCTGTTTTCTCGGCAGCAACCATTGTGTGGTCCTCCTCATTGTTCTTCATCAGCAGTTCTTTCGGTCGATGCGTCGTCGACTTTGAAAAGCAACCGTTTCGTGATGAGTGTGTGAGTTTTGACCACGTTTTGCGTCCATTGCTGCAATGGACGCGCTCTGACCCTCGTTGGCGTACAACAATTGGCCATACAATGAAACTTCTGGAAGCGGCTCCAGTTCTGATGGAGGAGGCTTTTTGGATAGCGGAAGATAAAGTGTTTATTGTGTTGTATCTTTTGACTATAGTTTTAAAATGTATTGTATAGTGACCAAGAATCCTCGGCTCTGTAAAGTTAATTCGGTTGAGCCTTATCAAATAAATTAATAAACAAAAAAAAAATTATTATTGTTATTATTATTATTATTTAATTTTATTCATCGGACTATTGTCTACATGAAACAACCTTAAAGCTAAAACAATTCAAGTGTTTCTAATCCGTGCCAAAAAGCGAGATGAAGATTCCCCAAATTCGAATAATTCTTCGACAGCCGTAAACGTACGCATCATAGTTGTTAGTGGTTCGTTGTAACCGAACGCCGTTCGATGGTACCGCGGTTGGAGAAGGGTACCACTTCGTAATGTTCTCGGTGGTACTCGGATATCCAACAGCGAGAGAAGCCTCGAGCAGTCGACCTCACCATTCAATAGCTTGGCAACAAAAACTGCTTGCTGATTTTTCCGTCGGCATTCCAGAGTATCCAAGCTCAGCAGATTGCAGCGATCAGAATACGGCGGGAGATTTTGCGGATCACGCCATGGTAGATTACGTAATGCTATCCTTTTAAACTTGCGCTGAACACTTTCGATCCTCAAGCTCCAAGTCAACTGATGAGGAAACCAGACCAAGGAGGCATTTTCCAGGATTGGTCGCACAAGTGAGCAATAGAGAGCTTTCAGGCAGTGTGGGTCAATGAAGTCCTTCGATATTTTCGACACAAAACCTAGCTGGCGATTCGCCTTTGTGATCAGAGCAGAGCGGTGGAGGTTGAACGTCAACTTATGGTCCAGTAGAACACCAAGATCGCTGAACTGGTCGGTTCTTTGAAGAACCACACCGTTGATGGCATAGTCAAAAACAATCGGCTGCCTGCTGCGGTAATACGACATTACCATACATTTAGGAATGCTGAGGGTAAGCTTATTCCGACGACACCAATCAACGAACAGATCCAATACCGATTGAAGACGAATGCAATCCTCAGCAGTCCGCACCACGAAGTACAGCTTTAGGTCATCGGCATACGCAAGCTTACAGCCATCTCCAAGTAGAAGAAGTGCGTCGTTGATGTACAACACAAACAGCAACGGGCCAAGATTGCTACCCTGTGGTACACCTGACGAGTTCGTGAAATACGAGGAAGTACTGGAATCGAGTTTCACTCGCAGAGACCTGTCAGTCAAGTAGGAGCACAACCACGAAGTCAAACGGTTCGACGCACCGAGTTTGGATAGCTTTGCCAACATAATGTCATGGTTGATCGTATCAAACGCTGCTTTTAGATCAGTGTAGATGACGTCTATTTGTGCCCCATTTTCCAGTTGCTCAAAACATGTCGTGGTAAAATCTAGAAGATTTGTGGTAACCGATCGTCCAGGCATGAAGCCATGTTGGTCACTAGAGATATAGCATTTGGTGTGCTCAAGAATGAAACCACTCACAATTATCTCAAACAGTTTTGATGCTGCAGAGAGATTAGTAATTCCTCTGTAGTTTTTAACGTCACGTTTATCTCCTTTCTTGTGTACCGGAACCATAAATGACTCTTTCCAGATTGCAGGAAATTTCGACTCTACAAAAGATTTGTTGAAGATTCTGCAAAGCGGTTCAACAAGCGCTCCAATGGTACGACAATACACTGCAGAAGGAATGCCATCTGGTCCAGGCGAGAAGGTACATTTCATTTTCTTGGCGGCATTAGTTACCATAACGGGCGTTATTTCAAAAGTGTTTATGTCAACAAGGTTTGAAGGCACATCCGAAACAGCCGAGACAAGTTCAGTCGAGGTGATGGATTCTGCGGCAAAAACCGACGAAAAAAACGCTTGCAGGCATTGTTGAATTTTTCCTCTTCGAGTTTACATAGCTCCAAAAGCTCTTGGGGTTTCGCCTTAAATTAGTTTGCACTCGTAAAACGTACGATTTGTAGAGCGAAGAGTTAAGATTACGGTACTCGTTACATGCCAAGTGAAAACTACGCTTATTTGCCAGGGAACGGTATCGCCGAAGTCTACGTTGCGAAGCATTTCTTTTTCGTTTTAGTTTTCGTAGCAAAGCGGTGCTCCACGCAGGAGAAACAGCAGGCCGACGAATCGGTACGTTTGTATCCATCCAATTATTTAGCACAGCACACAACGTTTCAGCCATTTCATCAGCATTCAGTCCATCGAAAAGAAGATCCCAGTCAGTGACGGAAAGGAAGTCCATTAGAACATCGAAATCAATCTTGCTATAGTCTAACGCAAGCTCATCACTCGCATTCAGCAGCAGTGCACCGTCATCAACTAGAGATGGTAAGCAGACGACTAAAGGGTGATACGGTCAAAATTTGGTCAAGGGAAAACGCGTGTAAATCGGTGAAATCGTTTATTTAAAAAATCAAATTAAATTTCTTTTTCAAGTTCAATTAGTATAAAATTCAGGAAAAATATTCAGTTAGGCTTCCGCTTTTCCAAATCCGAATTGCCGGGCCTTACGCTTGACCCCTGCCATCAGATTTTGTACAGCCACCTTGTCCACCTTCTTCGCCGCAGAAAGCCAGTTTGCCTTGAACTGCTGCTCGCCCTTAGCAGTTTTTTTGGTCTTCTTTAGGTTCCGCTTGACAATAGCCCAGTATTTCTCAATTGGGCGGAGCTCTGGCGTGTTGGGAGGGTTCTTGTCCTTGGGAACCACCTGCACGTTGTTGGCGGCGTACCACTCCATGGCCTTTTTACCGTAATGGCAAGATGCCAAATCCGGCCAAAACAGTACGGAACAACCGTGTTTCTTCAGGAAAGTTTCTTCAAACACTCTTTCACGTAAATTTCTTGGTTGACAGTCCCGCAAGCTATGAAAATGCTGCTTTTCAAGCCACAGGTACAGATGGCTTGCCAAACCAGATATTTCTTTGCGAACTTTGACAGTTTCATGTGCTTGAAAACATCTGCTACCTTTCCCCTTCCTTTTGCTCCTGTCCCGGAAGCTGCTTGTAGTCGGCTTTGACGTAGGTTTCGTCGTCCATTACCACGCAGTCAAACTTCGTCAGCATCGTCGTGTACAGCCTCCGGGATCGCGCTTTGGCCGTCGTATTTTGTTTATCATCGCGATTTGGAGTCACTACCTTCTTGTAAGTCGATAGTCCGGCTCGTTTTTTGGCTCGATGCACGGTTGTAGACGATACACCCAGCTTATTTGCGGCATCTCGGAGAGAGAGGTTAGGGTTTCGCTTGAAACTACCGGCAACTCTCTTTGTCGTCTCAGCGGCTTCCGGTTTTCGATTTCCCCCCGATCCAGACTTCCTGGCTGTCGACAAACGTTCCCCAAACACTTTAATTACATTTGTAACGGTTGATTTGGCAACTTTTAGCGATTTTGCCAACTTTGCGTGCGAGTAGCTCGGATTTTCGCGATGCGCGAGCAAAATTTTGATACGCTGCTCTTCTTGCTTGGACGGCATTTTGACAACTGAAGAGTGAATTCCAAAATCAAAATAGGAGCAACATTCTACACACACACACCTTCAAAATGAGGGGTGTTCAGGTTTTTGAAATGCAAAATTGAAAGAAATACGTCAAGTTGATATTGACCAAATTTTGACCGTATCACCCTTTAGTGGTGGATGATGAAAATCAACTGGCAAGAGTGGTGAAACAGATCTCGAGATTTCCACAGGAAAGTCCGTATGGCAAAAGAACAAATCCAGGATGCGTCCTAAGTGGTTGCGCTCGAGATTTCTCTGATGCAGGTTGTGGAAATCCATGCCATCAATCAAGAATGAGCTAGCAACTGGTAAAGGAACAGAGTTCACAGGTCGAATCTCGCCATCAGCCCAACTCCAGGATATCCCAGTCGCTTGGATCCAATCCTCGTCGATACACACACTTGTTCTATCGTTTCTCCGCTCGTTGCAACGACACTGCTACTGATGAAACGATGATGTACGGCAATTAGAACCCCTCCGAAACGAGATTTGCTGCTGTTTAAATGGCTTCGGTCACATCGGTACACATTGTAGTTGCTTCCAAAAAGCTGCGTCGAATTGATAGCCTCGTTAAGCCCCGTCTCGATTAAAATGATGACGTCAAAATTGCACTCCAGGACGTTGCAGTAAAAGTCGTCGATCTTGGTGCGCAGTCCACGTACGTTTTGGTAATAAACCCATAAACGACTAGCCTCACGGGTCGTATTCTGCAACATGGAAATATTTGGCGCGGGAATATTTGGTGAATGGTACAGATACTCACCACCATGAGAGAGCCTTAAGTATTTGTCAGTGGATTGCCGTTGGATCCAGACTGGTTTTTTGAGTAGTCGGTGAATTCACGGAATAATATCCCATCAGGCCACGTAGAAGCGTCGAGAGCTAGTTCTTTCAGCGATGGATCCAAGCCAACTTTGAAGGAAATGAAAGTCAGCTTCGTCATATCCACTTCCTTGGGAACGAGACGCACGACGTCAGCAGGCGTTGTTAGATCCAAGCAGCGAGAAGTAATTTTTTGAATGTCCTCAGCAGTTATTAACGGGTGTAATCCGGACAGGTAGAGCCAGAACTTTGGAGGGGAGATCGGTGGTGTTAGACACGGTACAGACAAGTCATTGAGATCAATTGCATTGGTCCCACGCACAGAAGAAGTGCCAATCGGTCCACCTTCATTACCACGACGACGTTTAACACCAAGTCTGGGCCAGGCATTTCCCTTCCTTGATCGATTCGATGGTCGCTCAGCAGGAATATCCATGGAAATGCACTTGTCAACTTTATCACTCAGCGATTCCACCAAGTTGAACAGTTGTTGAACCTGAGCCGGTAAGCCATCAGGTGACGGAGTCGTGTCGTGTGCGAGCTCATCAGTAAAATACTGTTCCACACTTCTGCCATTCATTTTATCCCGGCAATTTGAACAAACGAATACAGCCTTGCCTTGCGAGAATAGGTCTTTGCTCGCACGACTGAGGTTGAAACCACAACATTGCATGCTGATGTGGAAGTAAACCTCACAAAAGCCGCAGCGCAACGGCTCGATTTCGTTGATTTCCAACTGGCATTCTCCGCATTGTTTTTTCTCCATCCTTACAGCGAACAAAACAAAACTCAGTGAACAGCAACAAATGATAGCGTTAGCCCGAATACAGGAATGTGGTTGAAAATTAAATCCTTCGGAATCGTCCAAAACAGCAAATTCACAAATCAACTCCACAATTTAGCGATGAAAGCAGGTCCAGATAATACGTCAACGTTGAAAAAACGATTAAAAACTACAGTCAAACGAATTAAAAATAACTTTTAGCGGACACAATGTTAACGCGAATGTAACACACAATGGAAGCGTGTGAGAGCTTCAGGGAAGTTCCTAGACAGGTTAGTTTCCAGAACTTTATGGTAGTTTAATTTATTTCAGTAAAATAAAGGGAACCATCCAGAAGTTCTGAAAATTTAAGGATTACCAAAACTTCAGGGAATGAACATAGGCAATTAAGAAAGCTACTAAGAAGGAAAGTTTAAAGATCTTTCGGATAGTCCCATTATTTCTGGACAATTTCAGGAACATTAGGGATGTTCCGTAAACTTCAGGAAACATTAGAGATCTTCAGGAGAGTCTGAGGAATGAAAAGAAATACTGAGAAATTCAGAGAAGTTTCATAAGCAAACTGCGGGAACAAAAGGAACTCAGGCAAGCTTCAGGAATTTCAAAGTGGTTACAATAGCTTCAAGAAACTGCAGGAAGTTTTATAAAATCAGAGAAATTCAGGGATTTCCGGAGAGCTTTAGGAAAGTCAAAAGAATTTCAGAGATGTGGAGATGTGGGATAACTTGAGGAAAATGAACATTTTAAAGAACTTTCTCATAGACGTTAGACTATAGAGCTTTAGGGAATTTCTGAGATATTAACGGCACTTCCAAAAACGTCATAACTTCGAGAAATTCAAGAAAGTCCAGACTTTCAGGGCAGTTTGAAGATTTGTAAGCGTAGGTTCTGGAAAATTCCGGTCAATTCAAGGGGTAATCCAATCTGCACATTGTGTCTAAACACATCGTGCCACACTGATTGACACGTCATGGCACACGATTACAAGTATGCCACAAAATATCATATAAACCGGCATCACTGTTTTGTATTGACATTTAACCAATCGGTGCTCAGGTTTACTTCTTCGTTTACTTCAAAGCAAGAGGGAAAGGGATTTTTTTGTGTCAGTGTCATTTTCCAGCAAAATTTTCCCCAATCATAATAAGAGATTACCTTCTGGGGGATGAACCTCTACAGAAAGTCCACATGGCTTTTGAGAGATGTCTATTGTTTCAGGGAAGTGCACACAAATTAGTCAGAGTCACCACGCCCCGCAAAATAGGCCAGAATTAACTAGAATTAAGTATTAACTCGATGGCCATAGGATCCGATAGGAGAGTCAATTGTATGGGTAAAGAGCATTGCAGCGATAATACACGGTGTCAACAACAGCCCGGTGCCGAACGATCGTACCATTCTTCAGATGTATCTGCAATCGCAGCTGTTTCTGTTCCGCAGAACCACCCGGTACGATTGATGGTTTACCTGACTGAACTCGGATGATTGACTGTGGAGGCTGATGGAGTCAGTGGATCCCGTATTACTGGTTTTCAGTCTCTATACACTCTTTCGAAACTGTTCTTATCACCGACGGCAACAGCAACATTAAGAAAGATACTGCTAACAGAATTGTGAAGGTAACCACACCGGAGGAAACAGAGCCAGTCTGGATCGCGGTATTAATGAACGCAACCGGAACCGGCAGCAGTTTCAGGGAGATTATTATCAACAATCAATGCAAAACTATCGATTTCAAATTGGCTCACTACTTGACTTGCCTATTGGTCCCAAGCAAATCGATTAACGTACCCCATTCTAGTCGAAATTCTAGTACTACACAATGTTTGTTTTGATCCTTGACAATCGAGCTTCTCACTCTTCTTAATGTTTTTGAAGAATACCCTTCGGAAAGTTGTGTGTGGTGTTTGACGGAGTTGACCAATGATGCCAGGAATGTAAAATATTATTCTATTTTAATTTGGATTTTATTCGGAGTTTCTACCGCAGTTTAGCAGCTTGTACATCATTTTTGTTCAACACAATAAAAACAACCATAAACCAACAACAATATCCATTGCTTAAAACAGGCAGTGCACTGGATTTTTCAACTTTCCTTTCGCAAATATAAACTATTAACAACGCCATTGACGTCAACATTGACTTCGGCATCACTGCCAGCCAGATTGATACGATCCCTGTTTCCTTTTTATTCCACGATTGCTACTGTCAAATCGACCAATCAGAAACTGGCTCGGATTTGACAGAAAATTGGCTCGAAATCGCTACCCGATTGTCAAGTCCCGTCCCAGGTTTTGATTCGCTATGAAAGTTTGACAGATAAAATGAGGGGTTAGTGGATTTTCCTATGTTTCGAGGGGTGAATCGATTAGCTTGGGACTGAAGATATTACCAGAGCTGATCCAAAAAGTTGAGCATGTTTCTTCGGGACCTACTAGTCTTAGAGTTACGTCTATGTTATTATGCCATTCCGGTATGACCAAGGATAAAAAAATATGATAGAACGACAAGCAGATACAAGGAGGAGTTAATCATCAAATGACTGCTACCAGTATTGAGATCCAGGACCGACATTTAATTAAACTTGAAGCGGATGACCAGCAACCAGCTCGTTGAATATTATCTTGGAATTAAGTTTCACAACTTTTTTCTGTACTTGACATGAAAATGTAAGCACACAATCTCAAAAGTCATAAGTGCAGAGTTGTCAAACTCATGGGTTACTGAGACTGATACCTTGATTACCACACCTTCGGCACGTTCTTCACAACGCTTGACCTAGCTTTCGGCACAGATAAAGTACTCGGCAAGTTGAACACCCCTTGGGTCAATTCCATAAACTTCAGAAAAACTTCGAACAAATTTTTAAGAAGTTCCCAAAATTTAAAGGAAGTCCAGAGAATTTAAGGAAACTTTAGAGATATTTCGGGAACTTCAATGAACTTTAAAGGTTTTTAGGACAGTTCTATTTAGTTCAGGGTAGTACTCAGAACTTCAATAGAATTGAGAGAACTTCAAGAATGCTTTGGGAGCAGAAGGATGGATCAGAGAAACTAAGGGCAGTTCAACTAATTTCATGGAAATTTATTCAATGTTTATGAATTTCCGAGAAATTCAGGAAATTTCCGAAACTTCAAGAAAGTACCAAGGTCTTTATTTAAATTTCAGAAACATAAGAGATGTTACATGAGCATCAGAAAAATGTGAGATCATTTTAAGGGAGCTCCATGGTTTTCATTGCAGTGAATCAGAAAATCGTGAGATCTTTAAAAATATTCTTAAATCTTCAAGGACGTCTAGTGACCTTCAGAGAAGTATAAAGATTTTTTTGTAGTTTCATTATATTTTGAGAAGTTCTCGGAACTACGCAGATGACCAGAGATCTTCATATCATTTTCAATAACTTAAGGAAAATTGCAGGATCTTGCAAGAAGTTCAAAAAAATTATGCTATATTCCAAGAATTTGACGAATTTTGCGATACTTTAGAAACAATGCGGGGTCTTCAGGGAATTTTATGAATATGATTAAAATTTCCAGAATAATAGAAAAATTAGTGAACTTCAGGTAAGATTTAAAACTTCATGGAAGTCTAAGGGAGAATGAAAGATTTCTGAAGTGCCGTGAAGTTCAATGAAGTTTTAAAAACTTCAGGAGAATTGTGGGAGCCTCAAGGAAGATTAAGGAACTTTAAGGTAATTCAATTTACTTCACTAAAATTGTGTTAACTTTAAAAAGGATAATTAGAAACTTAAGGCCTGCCCCGTAACGTGGATGGATCACCTTTTCGTGGTACGTTACGGGATGTAAGATCTACCACCGATTCCTAGTCCTGACTACTTCAAACTAGCGGAACAGGATTTTTCAGTAATCCAAGGAACACGTCTTAGTCCTTGTTACTTTTTATGCCTTGTTGATAGTGACAAAACTCGGCTTTTCCCACCGAGAATGATCTTGAAACAAGGAAAAAATGAGTTAGTTAGTCGTCATCTATGTGATTCCTAATCTTCTATTCGTTGATCTCTAGTTTGAAGTGGTTAAGACTAGGGTTCTGATGCATGGTCATTATCGGTGTCATTCCTTAATTTTGTTGCTAAGGAATCCAATTTTGACGGACAGAAGGGTGCGCCTTTGGAGGGTGTTTCAACACTCTTTAAGATAATTAAATAGGGGAAATGGCTCTAATGTTGGCCTATGGATCTAAGATTGGGCCCATCGTTAAAAATCTGCTAGTTATCAATTTTATCTAGATGAACGTGTCATTTAGGCGGTACTAATGAATATTTTTGGTCACTATTGAAAATTAAGTCGATTGCTAACGGCGCCGGTGGTGTAGTGGTAAGCGTGATTACCTCTGACCCCAGCAGGACTGGGTTCAATCCCAGTCGGCGCCGCCGGGATGTTCTGAGGCATAACATCTCTGATCACGCCTTCCTTCGAATGGGAAGTAAAGCCGTTGATCCCCGGTTCATGAGTTGATGGGTCGATTGGTAGGGTCCAGGTGTGGGAGCTGCCTTCCTAGCACGTTGGTAGGATTGGTGCTCAGCACGGAAAACAAGATGGACGGAAAAAACAAACCAAAGGAAAAAAAAAGTCGATTGCTGAATTTATGTATGGGCCCAAATTAGGGGCATTTAGGTCAACATTACATACATTTCCCCTATGACAATTTAACCAGGTTAGCAAACAAAATCGAACTGGTTACAGTTACAGATATAAATTCCCTCTAGAGTTTACACTTGCTTCACAGCGATATAAAAGTGGAAAAGCTGAGGCGTCCTCCTCTTAGTATTACAAGCGATCAAGAGTTAATGAACAATCAACAAAGCATCCTATTACACAACCCAGCCCAATCTGATTCTATCATAATTTTCAGCAATGTCAGGAATGCTCACGAACCTCGAACATTTGCCAGAAAACTTACTACTAACTCAAAGTATCTTCCAAATAAGCTTCAAAATTGCATTTTTTTAATCAAATTTAAAATTCAGTCCTCTATATCCGCTAGACCGATTTATCCTTGCGATTACAAAACAAAACATTCAAGGTGTCAGAAATACCGGGTTGCCGGGATGGGTATTTACAAACAATCGGAGCTTGCTCTATGACCGGCACAATCGACACCTGTGGCACACTGAAAAAAAATATGACTCAATATTGGTGTGCGGAGTGACCTACCTCTTGGCTTGATTCTTAAGGCTGTAGTCCATTTGGTAAATTTCCACTTAAATTCGACACTTAAAAAATAAATTAAAATGTTCGAAAATCCCTCTGCTGTTCATCGGCCGATTTTCGAGAAGCTGTAGTGATTGATACTATAGCAGGTTTATTTGAAAAATTTTCATCTGTCAAATTTAAGTGAAAATTCACCAAATGTAATACAGCCTAAGTATGTCACGCTCCAAGGTTTAGAAATGTGTGATAAGCAATGCATTAGGTATAGGAAATCGTGTCTATAGGGGGGAGTGATGGTTGATTTTCCTAAATTCCGCGTGTCGTACTTAATGCAAGTTCCTCAATTGAACAAGCCTAAAGCTGTGTTCTATTTTATGAATTTTCACTTAAATTTTCCAGATGACTAATCTTCAAATAATCTTGCTACTGCACCAGACGATCAGCAACAAGCTACTGAAAATCAGGCAACAACAGAAGGATTTTAGAACATTTTAATTTATTTTCGAAGAGTCAAATTGCCGTTGGATTGGCAGCAGTGCTGAGATTTGTCATTGTCGTTTACAGACTTTCGCATGATATTGACAAAATTGTTTTTCAGATAGTCACTGATAGACTTAGGCTGTGAACCATTTGCCGAGTTAAATTTAATTCGTGGTTAAAAGTGACATTTCGAAAGTTATTATCTATGTTCGAAAATACCCTGTGCTGAAGAACTTAGCCACGGTTGTCAAAATTTAACTTCTTGTCTGTCAGAAATAACCGCGCTCGGATAGAAGGGGTAATCGATAACTTTCCATCTGTCAAATTTTAACCAAAAGTTAAAAAATCCGCCAAATGGTTCAGAGCCTTAATCCTCAAAAAAACCTTCGTCAAAATCTCATTAATTTTTTGGTCAATGACAAAGATTCATCTGGTTAAAAAGTCTGTAATTTCGTACATTCTGAGTCACATTATTGTTATCCAAGCAGTTCAGGACGTAGATGCTTGTTCACTTTAACGGCTCCATGTAGTTGTTTTTTTCTGAAGTAATTTAATTTCGTTACAAATTTAGTTAATAAAAAAAAACTGCTCATGTTCGTCACTGACAGCATTGTCACTGACAATTGACATGGTTTGCCTTGACGATGACTGTTAGCTCAAATGAGTGACCAAAGCGGAATTTTGATTATCGTCGTGCATTGTCGAGATTTTGCAGCACTGGTTGGCAGATTTCAATATTTCCAAAATCCAAGCATTTTCGAAAAAAATATAGCCTTAACGAAATAGAAAGTCGATGAAGAGAATCACTCAATGTTACTTAGGATCTAATACATTGTTCAGCTTAAATTAGTCCTAAACTTTTAGACCATCTTGAAAAAAAAAATACAACACAATGTAGTTTCAAAACTCATAATCTCCCGCAGTATCTTACTATTGTTCAACAAATAGCTTCAGTTAGTTTTTTGGCAAGGTAGTCAATTCAGTAAAAGTCCTTGACTACTAATCAATTATAATAACCCAGCGAAAACAAAATGTTGCACTATCAAACGAACCGCCAGCAAGTGTGTGTGAACGCTGCATTTTCACATTGGCATATTTTTCAAAGGCAAAAATTTCCTCCACCGCCAGCAGATTAAAATCCAATCCGATCAAGATTTCGATTAAGCTATAGCAGAGAATGCAAATATAAACACATGTTAATCCACAAATGCGATCACCTTCACCGCACACTGACGGGTGATTTAGCTTAAGTAGTACTAATTAGGTGAGTTTCAGGGTGGAACTGCTTTTGTTTCATCAAACCAGATGTCAATCAATGCGGTGTGATTAGTTTCCTTTCGCTGGCAACGGCACTTTTCGGTTCGTACCAAGTAGGCTGAGTGCATTGTCATTAATTACAAAGTAGGCTAAAAATTGTAGCCGAAAGAATTTATCACATACATTGAGTGGGGTAAGTGGTAATGCGAAACCTACGCGGAACACGGCACGATCGCATGGATTACATTAATGAATCGGAATCTTCACGTCTAACGTTACATGGGGGGGAGCTATTTTTGGACACACCGCTGGGAGACACACACACATCCGAGAGTGGAGAATATGGGTGCACAGATAAATCTCTAACCAGGCGGACAATTAATTGTCGGTCATTTGCATCTCTCGATGGCCAACGACGACGATGACGGTCATTACTGCAATGGATGGATCGGCTGACGTTGGCATGTTGGATGGTTGTTGCATTTCTGCGGGGCCGTCGTTTTGCTGTTGCTCTTCAGAAATCACCTCAAATTTGCCTTTTCGTTGGATTTATGCAATAATCAGTGGTGTAGTGAGAATTGTTCTCAGAATTTTTACCGGGTGTGAGTTCTCCGATGTTCCCGTAAATAACCTCAACGAAACACGTGATGTGCATTTCAAAAGTCAACACCTAACCTTACCAGCCCCTTGCTACACCCCTGTCAACAACCGGCGATGAGATACACAATTTGATGCATCATTCGCCGTGATGCACAGCCTACTACTCATCGTTGAAAGTGCAAATTCTGAAACATGTGACCGCATCGCAGCAATCGAGCCGCACAAAATACACCATGCAGATTAGACCCTCGACAAATTTTGCGATCTACCCTTCCACCCACCCACAGCAGGATACTCCGGCCAATTAGATGAACCGAAGAACCGCTATTTGGCGAACAAATTTCGGCATCGCGCATTTTACGCATCATTAAAACCATCATATGTGCGCCTTGTAACATAACATTTTGCTCATCACGTTTCTCCACCACTCCCAGCATCAGGTTATAACACCGAACGCATCTCGCTTGACCCTTGTATAGAAAACAGATCACAACACGAAGAAGTGAAAAAAAATACACTTGCGATCTTTATGTAGGTATGTAAATCGATATTTTTAGCGAGATCGACGAGTTGGCATACGGTGCGAGGTGTAGAAACGAGCGCGTAAAGAGACGCATCACGAGAACCTTGATGTGTGTGGTTAAACTTGTGCAGCAGCAACTCTTGCTCTAAATCAGGCTGCATGTAGTATTTAAATTCGTCTTCCGTTGTCCTGTTGTAACACCGTGTCGTGCCTAAACCAGGAACCATCTATCCACGTAAACGAAAGGATTACTGTGTTACAAGTATGAGAAACCCAGCACTGGCTATTTGTTTGTGGCTATACGGTTCTGTACGTAGCTTGGCTGACATCTTAATCCGTGATGTGAAGAATGGGACCATAATTTGATTTCGGTAGCTATTTGCTTGGCCTTGCTGTTTGATTTATCTGTTTTAGAAAAGCCAGAAGACAAGATACTATGTAGTTAAACTGTTTTGAACTCTCAGTAGCATCCCTGTGGTATATGTTTGTGGTTTCGGATTTGTGTTGCAAACATTCTTTAGTGGATTACTGGTTACTTGTAGCTTTGATGGAGTAGTGTGGTTTGATGGAGGCAATGGGGGTCCGACCCACCTGCAACCTTTAGAGTAGACCGGGAGAATCGAGTGGTCTTTAGGTTGACTTTTGAAAGTGAAAAATCGAACTTTGTAAATGCTTCAGAAATATGACGCATTTTTCAGAAAAGTAGACTACTTCGATAAAAATAATCCCTTAGATTATTTTTCGGTCAGGCCAAATTATATAAGTTTTTGTTAAGTGCTATCACCGTTAGTATGCCGATATGATATTCTATTATAAAATGTAGCGCTAACCTACATAGAAAATGGTAAATTTTTATTTTTATTGGCAACAAAATCTGAGGAATTATTTTCAACACAGAAGTCTATTTTGGTACAAAATGCGCAAGTACTAACAATAATCTTCAACATTTGGGAGATTCTTTTTTTTTTATTTAGAGTATTTTTAATAAAAGTTATTTAGTTATAAGTTTTCTTATTTTTTTTCTCCTAAATGTGCACTTCCAAAAACTGCCTTAAAAACCTGGGTAACGTTCCAAATAATCCGGAACATTAGTAAAAGTGGTCAATTCATAATATTGGTCCTAGAGCTCAGCGGTTTTTTTTAAAGTACTTCTTGAAGACTCATTAGAATAAATTAGGAATTGTGACCTGAAAATGGACCCTATGGGCAACGGGGTGGCCTTTTGGAAAATCCAGAACAACCGTAAATTGGTCTTAGAGCTCTGCGGGTTTTTCGAAAGCACTTTTAGAAGACGCATTATAATGAATTCAGACTTGTGATCAAAAAGTGAACCCTGGAGGCCACTGGGTGACCTTCTGGAACATCCGGAAGAACCTTAAAAGTGTTCAATTCATAAAATTGATCCTGGATATCTGCGTTTTTTAAAGGACTTGTAGAAGACTCATTAGAATGAATTTGGACTTGCTACTTGAAAATGGACCCTGAGTGCCACGGAACAACTTTTCTTAAGGTCTTGTCGGACTTGTGACCAGAAAAAGTGATCATGGGGTGAATTTTCGGAAGATGCCGACTTCCGGTATGTGGAAAAGTATAAAATACTCCTATTTCCGGAACAGGGACGACCTGTAAAGGCTAAAAATCGATTATTGACGCCATTTTGGAATCAAAGATGGTGACCTCCGGTTTATGAAAAAGTATTGAATACCACATAATTGATGATTGACGCCATTTCGTATTCCAGGATGGTGACTACCTGTTCATAAAAAGGGTCAAATACTACACAATATGAGCATTTCAGGAACGGCGATGACGTGTAGAGGCCGGAAATCGATCATTTACGCACTTTGGGGATCCAAGATTCCGTTAATTTCTATCCACTGGATTGGTATATCAGCACAATTGTCTACTCCATGTCTATCCGGATAATCCGGAAGGTTACTCAGTAGCCTCCAGTGTTCATTTTCCGGTCACAACCCAAGTAACATTTCCAGTTTTATAGAGGTTTTATAGCATTCTATATGTCTAAATCATGGTCTACATAACCTTCATAAAACCAAAATTGTTACTTGAACAAGTCCGAATTAATTCTTTGAGTCTTCTAGAAGTGCTTTCGAAAAAATCGCAGATCTCTAAGATCGATTTCATAAATTGATCACTTTAACGGTTATTCCGGTTTCCTGAAGGACCAGATGGTGCCCTACCCAAGTAACCTGTAAGCATTTCTGCTCTATAGCCGCATATAAAGCTGTGATTTAATGCTAATGATGCACTATCTGCTAATATAGGGCTGCTATAATGCTAAAAAGGCGAAATAGCAGGCCTTTATAGTGCTACCATGGTAGCCCGGCACAAGCACTTGTAATGCTTACTTAGGGATGGTATGAGCAGGCACGTAGCCATGGGGGGGGGGGGCTATGGGGCTGAAGCCCCCCCCCAAATTATTATAATCATGTGAAAAAAATCTGACCCAAGATAATGGATATCTGTTACTTGTACTGTACAGGTAATAGATATCCATTACCTGGGTAAGGTTTTTTTTTTATTTTTCATATTATATTAAAATAATTTATGGACGAGGCTTCAGGCCTATAGCCCCCTCTGGCAATGGGACTCGGGCTGTACCTATATAGTGTGCATGAACAATTTATGTTTGCAGCAATTTTGTTAAAGATCATGGGACCATCGAGTTTTTATGAAAGATCAGCCTCGTTTCACTTCCGTAGGAACTAGGATGTAGACCCAATTTGTAGCCTTCTTAACACAATCCGCACTGTACCCCTCTTTTTCAAGCAGGATTTCATACAAAATAGAATGTTGCTACATCAAATGACTTCTTAATTTATTTACCTTTCCATATGTACCATTGGATTTAATAAAGAGTCACACATTGTGTCTATTTAGATTTTAACTCTTTAATTGTTCAAAATTCAAAATAAATTACTTTTCGTTTTAACCCAGGGGCTCAAGCCACCTAGTAACTTATCTGCTGTATTTAATTTTTATGATATAAATCTAAGTGATTTTACATTGTTCCTGCCTTGGAAATTCAGTGTTTTAAACAGGTCTTCTAAATCTGCATGTCAGTATAACAATTCACATCAAAACAAAAAACAAAAACTATATCTTATCTATGTATAAAGGGAATTATTCGTTGCAATTAAAGATTGCAATGATTTTTCCATAAAATTATTAATTATTTTGTCGGACATTTCTAGATTGAGCTGGAATTAAGGCATAACAGATTTTGTAAACAATGGCTTCTCTCGATGATTTCTCTAAAAACATGGCTCTTCCTGGCAAATCAACATTACCATCGAATAGGGGAAGACTTCCCCTACCCGATGGATATGTTGATTTGTGTAGGGGTGCCTTGAGTTGCTAGAAATCGACGAGAGAATTCATTGTTTTTAAAAGCTGTTACGCCCTAATTCCAGCTCTATCTAGATTTGTTCTAAGGTCTCAACATCAGAGTTGTGACCTATCATAATTACGATCGCCAAACAGTTGATGGTACTAACGCTTTGTACATTCCTGTCAATGTGCGCGTCGAAGCTCTCTCCATGACTATCCATCAAGTTGTCGAAAGAAGTTAAAAGCAACTGGTGAATGTCGTCTTCTGTTGTGATCCATCGCCGATCATGTCATTCCCGACAATCACGACACTGATCTGTGCTCGTTTTAAAGCAGTTGCTGCTTTGCTTGCCTATTTGAGTGTGTTGGTGAGTGAGCCCAACAGCTTCCGTTTCATGTTGCCTGCTTTGTTTGTAACTCACACAGTCGCACCTGCCGAGACGAACTTGGACTGCGTAGGCATTGTTTTCATTTTCTTCTGTCGCTTCGCTTTTTCTCATCATCGTACTCATTCTTTACTGTTTTCGTTGTGCTTTTCATCATCAACAGCGAGTGCATCGTTTTGCTTGTGAGCAGCGACCATCACTGGTGATAATTGTTTGCCATGGCTCTACCTCTCACTGCGTGACAAAACGATCTGTCAGCGATAGTCGGTTGATGCGAAGACGAGTGTCACGTGAGTGTCATGATATTTTGCATCACTGGCTGGTTGCAGGTAAAGGTGGAATACGAGCTCTGGTGCCGGACATCCATAAATATTAACAATAATTTTGAGGCATTTGGCCTGCTTGATAAATGTGACTCGACGTATTTTCCAACAATCAATGTTTTGTTGAAGATTTTGGTGACACTCCCGGTCACTACAGCCAGTGTGGAAAGATCTTTCTCCACACTGAAACGATTTTTTTTAACTAGTATGTTTATTTGGAAGGCTCAATCGCGTTAGCTTTACGGAGCCGATAATTCATTGTTCACTGTGTGTAACAAAATTCACTTAATTCTATGTCTAGTAGGAGTTGGGCCGAATACTCGCGGCTTACTCGAGGTTAGAGAGGTACATTGTCGAAGGATAGGATCAGGGAAGGAGCTTGGGGGTAAGGTTTCGTTGTCTCGTCAGAGCGTTGTCGGCAGTATGAATGGTAGTGCGGTTCTAGTTTCGTCTGGAGTTCGACCGGCTATGGTGACCAGTGGGCGACGATGAGACTCATCGAGACGGGGGGACAAGACAAACAAAAACTAATAAAGAGAGACAAAAGACAAAGGAATTAAATTCTTATACTAGACATTTTTTTATTATAGTCACTTTAACACTCTTGGGTCATTCGTGACTTGTCCGGGGGTGAGATTTGAACTCGTGACATTGGCGTGAGAGGTATGGATGTTAACCACTACGCCGGGGTCGCCCCCTTTACTAGAGATTTGAAGAAATACATAAACCGACTGCATATAGCAGATATCGCGAGTTCCCAACACGTCTCTGATATGGAACATAGGGTTGTCTTCCTTGGGCCTCAAGGGTATTCAAAAGTCGCTCTCTGGCGGCGTAATTATCCGTACATTGCCAAACTGCATGATCGATGTCATCGTAACCGTTTCCACACCGACAGATGTTGTTGACAACGAGGTTTATTCTATTGAGATGAGCATCTAGTGAGTAGTGGTTGGACATAAGTCTACTCATCACGCGAATGAAGTCACGACTTAAGTCCAAGCCTTTAAACCACGCTCTCGAAGAAACAATTGAATGTAACCACCGTCCAAGATTTCCATTGTCCCAATCGGTTTGCCAACTCGAAAGGGTACTCTGACGCACTAAATGGTAAAATTCAAAAATGTGAAATGTGTGTGTGTGTGAAATTTGCCTGTCATAAAATTCGCCTTCCTGCGCGCCCACCTTTGCGAGAGAGTCCGCCTTCTCATTGCCTGGGATTGAGCAATGTGAGGGGACCCATACAAAGGTAATCATATATGATCTTTCGACCAGTACACTCATCTGCTCCCTTACCTTTGAAAGGAAATAAGATGAGTGCCTACCTTGTTTCATCGACCGAATAGCCTCAACAGAATGCAAATCTTGATCATCATTACCAACAGAAAACAAATAAAACTACAAATATTTTCTTGAATTTCATACATTTGTTTTACTTTTCTCATAACTGCGTATTAAAGAGTTTGAAAAATTATTATTTTACATTCTGATGATTCATTAAAAATTCCGATCAAAGATTAAAATGAATTAACAAAAAAAAAAAAAAAAAAAAATGATGACACATGATTTTGACCGATTTTGGTTAAGGTAAAAAAAAAACAGTGTATCATTCGATGTTTAGTTATGCGCACATTTTATAAATCATTTAAGCTTTTATGTCATAAAATTAGCTCCCCCAAAACCAAATGCTGGCTACGGGCCTGGGTGTGAGAAACGTCAAATATTTTCGAATCCATTAACGGGTATTTTTTCCCCTTTTTTATTGCAAAAGATTGAGCTATTTGAGTAATCAAATGCCACCCGTCATTCACAGATCAAAAACAAAAGGAATTGAATATGATAATTCATGATTTCTTTATTATACCCAAGTACCTTTTGTATCCATTTTCAATATTTGTGTTTCATATTTGTGATTCATATACTGAAAATTACTGGTAGTGAGACTCGAACCGGGACTTTCTGAAACAACAATCATGTGCATGTATTCCCTAGGCTATAGATGATGATGATAATTGTTTTGAAAATTGGCTTATTTAAGCACACGATTCGTGGAAGTTATTCACTTCAGAATTTCCAGGGCTCTAATCTTACAATACAGAAGTTGTCCAATTCTAAAAAATATACTTATATGCTCACTTCCCTGCAGCAAACACTTGGTATTATTTTAAACTTCGTACATTACGTAGCTCGAGAGTTACGAGCCTGAGAAAATACGAAGTGGTAAAAGAAATCGCGCGTGAAGAGACATCCGACAGCCATTTACTCAATCATCTTTGTCAAACTCTAACGTTGGTGCTTGTGAAAATGTTTGGGACATTCAACTCACTACAACACACAAATACTGACCACGTGGTTTTCCTGTCAAAATATTAACAAGCATTGCTAATGCCCATATAATGCTGATTAAGCGCATTTAGCATTAGCAGTGCTGAATAAAGACTTATAGCATTAGCATGGTTGATTAAAGGCTTCTTAGCATTACCCATGCTGTATATGGGCTTATAAGCACTAGTAATTCTTAAGTAAAGCAGATATAAGGGTTTGTACTAATGCTTAAAGTTACCTGGGTAGTGCAAGGACGAAGCTAGATTTCTCCAGAGGATGGTCGGTCATCTATTTGCTCAACAACTTTCCCTGATTACGCTTTAAATTATCAGATCATTCGCCGTTCGCCACCCCAAGCGCCTTGATTGGCTTCCCATTCTTGTTACTGGAGCAGGCGTGTCTAAATTTCTTTCGATTCCTTCCCTATCAAGTGGAACGGCGGAAACTGAAACAGCTGCGATAATGGAGACAATCAACGAATGAGGTCTGCATTAAAGAATAGTTGGGATGAGATTTGATACAATTAGAGGAAATGTGTTATCAACACTAACACCACCAACATCGGTGGCGGTATCAGTGAGTACTAGTCTTGCCAGGAATGTGATTATAACCCATCTTCCAGTTCTATTGAAAAGAAACTTGCCACCATTGGCATGTCACCATCACATCGCCCGAATTGTGTTCAAACACGTTTTTGAAATATATGGCGATAAGTGGAAGTCGAACAATCTCGATTCTTCCAATGAATTCAAAAAAAGAATTCAACCAAAATCGGAGCAACCGAAAATTCCGGCCCGTTATGGATGATCCGAGGCTGAGGACCTTAACTGCACCATGGAGGGGCGGAATCATCGCGTTTTGTAACGTGTAACGACCAGCTGTTGTTTAAACAACAACGATCGGTTACGAAGAGCTCCTCGAATTGGTCGTAATGTTTTAGGGAGGAGTTCCTCCAAAAGGATTAAGATTCTACAAGACAGATAGCCTCAGCCATGCGAGGGGGATGGGCCGCGAAATATACCTTTTGAAATCGTGCATGTACAGCGAAAACTTCGATGATCAGTCTCTTTGGAAGCATTACACAACCTTGTGTGTGTGTGTGTGTGTGTACAACCTAATCCCTGCTTCCATGTTTGGTTACAAGATTACAACTCTGGATAGCATTTTGTGTGGTCGTTGGGGGTTCGTGGTTCTGAATATGGACAAACAAGCACAGATAAATTTTATTCCAACTCTTTACTGATGTAAGCTTGGTGGCCCTGAAAAGGGCCGTTTTATTGAAGAGGACATCCATGGCCACTTACGCTTGGCGTGTTTAGTGTAGGTGACAGCGTCACGGACCACATTTTTCAGGAACATCTTCAGCACACCTCGTAGATCAGACCGGAGATACGTTTGACACCACCAAGGCGAACCAGACGACCGATGGCGGTTATCTCGAAGAACTTTGCGATGACGCTTGGCGCCTCCTTTACCAGACTTTTTACTCCTTTGAAACGACCAGTCAATTGTTGCTTGTTAGGTGTGAAGGAGTGGACCAGCCACCACCTTACTACTGCTGCTATTGCTGTTCACCACGCCGTCCGAAGTGAAAATGAGCCAATGCCATAGTAGTAGTAAAATTATGTTTATTTCTGTTGATTATGGTAGTACATTGATTTATCATTTTAATTGATTAGCCTACTTGGCTCTTCATCTTTGTTTAATTTGATATTCTAATTTAATATTTGCGTTTTTCGACTAGTTTACAGAATACCCCTTTGGGGGTGTGTTTTATTTGAAGTGAAAAAGTGATAACCTACCTAACTACGAGAATAACTTAACCTAACGTGCTAGATCACGTATGATTTGATGATTTGATCTCAGACAGGTGTCTCTGAACCTTTCCAGGATGAATACTCTCCGTTTTTCAAATGTCTGAATTCCAGCCAGGAGGTGGATCTCAGAATTTCTAGTCCGCGGGGGACTGTTTAGGACCATCCTAAGGATCTTGTTCTGGATCCAGTGATGGCATTTTGCGCAACTCTCCCAGATTGGCATACCGTACTCGAAAACAGGAAGGATGATTTGTTTGTAGACAGCAAGCTTATTTTTCAGGAACAGGGTAGACTGTTGTGACTGTTGATGAGTGGATACAACGATCTTATCAAGATGTTGCACTTGGTTTTCGTTTTGTCAACGTGCTCCCTGAAAAGAAGCTTGCTGTCTAGTGTTAGCCCGAGGTACACGACCTCTTTGGACCATTCCACCACTGTGCCGTTCAGAACAAGTCTATGAGATTTAGAGTGTGGAAAGATAATGACTTGGGTCTTTGTCGCGTTGATACGGATCTTCCAGCAGTTGAAATATCAGGACAGGACATCCAGGCCTCTCTGAAGTTTGGCAGTCAGAGCTCCGATGACCCTACCCTTGTAGACGATGGATGTGTCATCTACGAGCAGAGACAACGATCCACCATCAGGGAGAGCTGGCATATCGAAGGTGAACAGGTTGAATAGAATGGGGCCAAGGATGCTTCCTTGTGGAACCCCGGCACCGATGTTGAAAACATCCGATGTGATGCTATTCAGAGATACTCGGAACATCCTGTTCGATTGGTAGTTGTTAATTATCTTCACTAGGAAGATTGGAAGACCGTAGTACTGCAATTTGAACACCAGGCCATCATGCAAGACATTGTCGAACGCTTTTTCAACGTCAAACAACGACATGGCAGATGTTTTCGAAACAGACTTGTTCCGTCTGAGAATGTGAAAACCAAACTGTTCCTCGAGTAACAAGTTGTTTTCTTCGGCAGATGTTAGGAGCCGGTGGTACAGTGCTCTTTCGAACAGTTTTGATAACCCTGAGAGAAGGCTGATTGGTCGATAACTTGAAGCAGAGGACGGATCCTTCCCAGGTTTCCGGATGGGTATGACTTTAGCTGACTTCCAACACGAGGGGAAGTAGCCAAGTCGGAGGAGCAGATTAAAAATCAGTGCCAGATGGTGATAGAATCTGTAAACTCAAGTGTTTGAGTTCCAGATTCAGGATGCTGTCGAAACCTGGGGCTTTCAGGTTTTTAGATGATCCGTAATCTCGGATTCCCTGGAAAAAATATTAGGAATCTGATGGAGGTTGGTTGCCTTTTCAGCATCCTCAGCTTCGTGAGGGCTGACGATGTTTTTTCCGAGATTATGAAAGCTGACGAAGTGTTGACCTATCGTGGCAGCCTTCTCTTCAGGAGTTATCAGATGAACCACTGGGTCGCCGTAACGATCCAGTGGGGTCAGTGGTGGAATGGGTCTTGGCTTATTTTTAAGAATTTTGGTTAGTTTCCAAAAAGGCTTTGCACAATCTGGGAGAGAGCGGATCCTTTTAGCAAACTCCTGATTTCTGAGGTCCACCATCCTGGCTTGGATGGTTTTTGTTATGCGATTACAGTGGGTCTTAAGGACAGGCAGACCAGAGCGTTGGTACTGCCTTCTGGTACTGTCAAGGTTCAGAGTATTGCTCACTTGTCTGGATACTGGCACGTGTTGTTCCCTGGCCCGGGAAATCGCTTCATCGATGGAGCGCAGACACCGGTCGATGTCGTCGGTCGTTTCCGGGGGGACGTCAGAGTCGATACTGGTATCAATGCAGTGTTGGAACTGTGACCAGCTTGATGATATCTCGTCGAAGGTCCGCTGCCGACCCATCCATGTTGTTGACTTGTTTGGGGCAGTAAGCCGCAATGATGGTGTTGGGGCCAAGCGATGTGCCAACTTCAACCCCGATGGCTTCGATAAATTTGAGTTGAAAGTACGGCAGCAGGTGGCAGTTGATGTTACGCCTCACAGCAACAGCTACTCCCCCTCCTCTTGCACTGGTTCTGTCGAGTCTCAAGAGCCGAAAGTCCGATAGGTAGATGTTGACTTCCGGCCTTAAATGGGTTTCGGTGATGATCAAATCCAATATGCAATCTTTATAACTTCACGCTCCATACTTAGTGACAAGGGACAGGGCAGCATGAAGCTGTTCAGATCTGGTCTTGCAGGTGCGCAGGATGATGATGATCTCTGCCACGAGTGTCACAAGTTCCTCCGAGATAAATGGGGTATCGTCGATGGACTCACCAGACACAGCACTGGCATACGATAAACCAGGGTCAGTGGAGGGACCTTGGTTCGGCTGGGCCGCTGCAGCAATGAGGCGATGCTGGGCTGATCGGCGGCTGGGGGCCGCTTGCTCTGTTGGAGAATACCCAGCGGGGGTGCTAAGGGCTCGTTGATTGTTGAGGGGAAGCGATGCTAGGTTCGGAACCAGTCGTCGGGGCTGGATTTCAGGGTACTGAGCATCAGTGATGGCCGGGGGCGCACGATTATTGCGGTGTCGACCGGTCTGGTTGCCTGTTGCCGCCTTTTTGCGAATATTAATGAATTCCGCTCGCTTGGGGCAGTCGCAAGTGAACACACGGTGATTTCCACCGCAGTTGGCACACTTTGGTTCGTTGTCATCAGCTTTACCACAGGACGCTGTCACGTGTGTACCTCCACACTTGTCACAGCGTGGCATCATATGGCAATTTTTCGTGCCATGGCCGTAAGAGAGGCAGTTCATGCATTGCGTTACATCACGGTGTTGAGGTCTGTACGACTGCCAAGAGATGATGACTTGGAACAGATCCCGGATGTTGTCCTTCAGCCCGGCAAGTGTGGTGGAGCCCTTGATAAAGCGAACCAGGAATAGCTGGTCCCGGTAGTTGGTGTTCGGCAAGGGTCACCGATCCATCGGATACACTGCCTCTGGCTGTAGACCAAGCCGCTCCAGCTCAGCCTTCACAATGGCCGCCTCGAATGACGGCAAACCTCGCAAAACTACCTTCAGTGGCTTCAGTGATGGCAAATCATGGGTGTAAAAATCCACCTTGTTTTCCTGTAGGAAACTTCCGATAGCCTTGTACTCCTCCAGGCTGGAGCACATATTTTTTGTTCCGACGCTGTAGAACTTAAACCGAGGCTGTAGGTTGTGATCTCTCAACACAATCCTAAGCTGGTCGACATCCTTCATTGAAGTGAAGAGTGGGGGAATCCGCTCCTTTTTTGTGATGGCAACGGTGTCACTATTGGATTGCTTTGCACCGTCGTTCATTGACGCTCCGGTCTGCGTTCGGGCCCCTTACTGCTGATGCGCTAGTACCTACGCTGACGTACCATCTGGTTTTTGGCAAGAAGAACCAAATTTGCCAGAGTGTGTGACGATGACGGCACTTCCACGGCGCGAAACGAAAAAAAAAAAACGAAGAACGAAACAAACTAAAACCGAACAACTCGAAAAGGCGAGCGGGAATCCGAACTGAACAGAACTGCTTGACGGTCAAGCAGAGAATGACTGATGACGAAGAAAACCAATTGGCAAGCGTTTTTAATATCGCTGCTTTTCTCTTACCTTCCTTTCATTGGTGAAATGGTGAGCGGTCAACCGAACATTAAGCTCGCTCATGTGAGCATGCGCAATGTATCGTGTATTCGATTTGCGCTCTATCGTTGCGTCCGTGTTTGGGATTTTTCGTTACATGTCTGACCCCCAGTATAGAAATTAAAGACGTAGTCCTACGTCAAAAAGCAAAAATTTACTGCAGGAATTGCTTGTTAAAATTTTCCAATCGCGAGATATTCACGATCAACTATATAAGTTCGAGTTTTAATGCTTTTTTCTAGCGTCCTAGAGAAAGCCTTACCTTAATTTGAAGTGTTTCTCGCTAATTGGGTTGTTGAACTTTAAAAAATATACCTGTTTTTATACACCATCTGATGGAGCTTCGTTTTCTGAGCACAAGGATATTTATATCGATCCTGTAGACATTCATCTCGATTTTTAAATCAAAATTAAAATGTTTGGTCGTTGACACTAAATCTATTCGTTTACAGCTCGCTCCCTTTACAAAGTCCCACGAAGGGGCTCTAAATAGTTCCAGTGTACCAAAATTCAGTGCCAACATTTCAAAGGGGCGTAATTGCTTTTGTAAACAATGGCTTTAGCCGTCGATTTCTCGCAAATAAAAGCCCACCCCTTCAAATTACCAATGCTAGCTGGGACAGGAAACATTCATCTACCTGCTGGTGTCATTCATTTTCATGAGTGAGCTTTCATTCGCGAGAAATCGAAGACGAAAGTCATTGTTTACAAATGCAATTACGCCCCTTTGAAATGTTGGCACTGAATTGATGAAATTTTGGATTTCGGTTCCATTTTTAATGCAAATAACGAATATGTATTTACCTCAATACCTCTAAACAACCCAACTGACATGGTCATGTGGTATTCTGTCATTGCGAGAATTTGTATGTACCACTTCAATACTTGACATTTGACCACAAACGTTTGGTTGCTGGGTACAATATCAAAGAGCTTTGGGGGTGATGTGGCTGGCAGCAAGGCGAGCAAACGTTCAATGAAAATTAACTCTTAAACAACAATAATTTATAGTGGTCCTGAAAAGAACCGTTTTGTCGTTATGGTTGAATAATGCTGAGCTATTAGGGTGTTCAACACGGATAGATGGCCCACAGCGGCTCACGACTAGCAACTGAATCTGATTAGCGGTTGAGGGCAGCCTTGATAGCTAGCTGCTTGCGGGGAGCCTTTCGTTGTGTACTGGAGAACACCACCACTCACACCACGCGGTGATTGAATGAACAGCGTTTGGTGAGACCGGATGGAATTCAATTTTGAAGTCTGTGTTAGTGAAATCGCTTTTCGCTGGCAATCGGTGATAATTTTAATTATCATAGCAACAGTTGCACCTTCGTGCAATTTTCAATATACATTTTGAAAAGTGATAAAGTCTTCATTTTAACAGATTCGTAGAAACGTAT
Source organism: Ochlerotatus camptorhynchus (assembly GCF_037179485.1). Taxonomy (NCBI): domain Eukaryota; kingdom Metazoa; phylum Arthropoda; class Insecta; order Diptera; family Culicidae; genus Ochlerotatus; species Ochlerotatus camptorhynchus. Next base: position 1,611,634 of record NW_027040537.1, read on the forward strand.
TAAGAATTAAAATCTATCATCTCTGGATCAAAATCAGACCACTTTCATGCCGCGACCGACTTTGATTTTTGAAATTGCATCCCCCAATGCATCACATTGCAATGTTGCATGTTCAGCTGTTATTATTGTCTAATACGCTTAATAATAGTTTCTGTTCTGTAACCGTTGGTTCCAAGTTTATACTTGTTCCTGGCTCCTCCACAAGCCCTAGAAACCTTCCTTTAATACCTTTTAATACGTCCTTTTCCACAGTTAATACTAATAACATTGGAACAGCTGACTGATAAAAGAGTTAACTGAATTGAAGTCTTTAGTTAACTCTTTTATCAGTAAGAGCTTGTATCCCAGACACAACGGAGAGAGGTATGAAACGGGCTTGATATGGAGACATGACGACGTACGGATGCCAGACAACAAGTCTATGGCTTTGAAGCGGTTCTACAATCTTGAAAAACGTATGGAAAAGGACCCAAATCTTTCGCGGGTAGTAAAGGACAAATTGGCGGAATACGCATCGAAAGGCTATGTACGTAAGCTGACTGCCGAAGAACTGGAGGAAGACCACGAACGTGTCTGGTACTTGCCAGTGTTCCCAGTCACGAATCCCAACAAACCGGGAAAGGTGAGGCTGGTATGGGACGCTGCTGCGAGGACAAACGGAGTATCGCTTAATTCAGCTCTACTCGCCGGACCCGATCTACTAACGCCATTGGTATCCGTCCTTCTCCAATTTCGTGAATTCCATTTCGCCGTGGCGGGAGACTTACGTGAAATGTTCCAGCAAGTCGGTATGCGGAAAGAGGACCAACATAGTCAGCGATATTTCCAACGGGACGATGAGAACGAGCTCAGTACCTACATAGTCCAGGTGATGACGTTCGGGGCATGCTGTTCCCCAACAAGTGCGCAGTTCGTGAAAAATCTAAATGCAGAACGCTTCAGCGAACAGTACCCGACGGCCACGAGAGCGATCGTACGATGTACGTACGTAGATGACATGCTGTGCAGTACGGAGACAGAGCGGGAGGTTATCGAACTAGCAAAATCCGTCTGGTTCGTCCATAATCAAGGCGGGTTCGAGATCCGTAATTGGATGTCCAATTCGGCTGTTGTTCTTTCGGCGCTTCGCGGGGATTCAGGTGCGGAGAAAAGTCTCGACTTATCGTCCAGTCTTGCAACCGAAAAGGTGTTGGGCATGTGGTGGTGCACCCAAACCGATTGCTTTACCTACAAGGTAAACTGGGAAAGATTAGGAAGAGACCTGCTGGAGGGCAATCGTATACTCACGAAGCGTGAAGTTTTACGCACCATGATGACCATCTACGATTCGTTGGGCTTCATAGCACACTACCTGTTTTACCTTAAGGTGCTATTGCAGGAGATTTGGCGCACGGGCGTAGGCTGGGATGATACAGTGAATCAACAGTGTTTTGAAAAGTGGCAGACATGGTTTAAACTTCTTCCGGAGATTGAGAACCTGAAGATACCGCTATGCTACAGACGTCTAACGTCAGCTGGTAGTCAAACGGAAATACAGCTGCATATCTTTGTAGACGCTAGTGAAAACAGCAGTGTAGCAGTAGCATATCTCCGATTTGCTGAAAAGGGATAATCGAATGCTCGCTTGTCAGCGCAAAAACTCGTGTAGCTCCGCTCAAGTACCTCACAATCCCAAGGATGGAACTGCAGGCTGCGCTCATCGGTGCCAGATTAGCACATTCTATCGTTCAAGGATTATCCATCAGGGTGTCTCGGTGTGTTTTTTGGTCAGACTCTAGGAACGCGCTTTCTTGGATTCGTGCTGATCATCGTCGATACAGTCAATTCGTTGCCGCTAGAGTCAGCGAAATTCTGGACTTGACCAACATCACAGACTGGAGGTGGGTACCAACAAAGTGGAATGTGGCTGACGTTAACTGGTGACAGCAGATGGTTCAATGGTCCTGAATTCCTCTGGCAAAAGGAACAGCACTGGCCTGAAATACCCGCCAAATTAGAGGAGCCTGGAGAAAAGTTGCGCGCTACCATTCACGTACACTTTGAAACTGAAGCAGAAGTGATCCCAGCGAATAACTTCCGAAGTTGGAGATGTTTGGTTCGGGTGACGGCATATATATTCCGGTTTCTCAAGAACGCTCGTCCAACTAAGTATACTCGGAACAGTGGAGGCATCACGAGTGAAGAGTACCGCCATGCAGAACATTTTCAACTTTGCACAGCACAGCAGGACAGTTTCCACGAAGAACGTACGGTCTTGACACGAAAAGAGAACTATGCAGTGCTACCAAAACGAAGTCCTCTCTACAAGCTGAACCCTTTCATCGACGAGCATGGATTACTGCGTATGAAGGGAAGAACAGGAGCGTGCGAATATCTCCCGGCAGACGCCATCAACCCGATTATTCTTCCGAGTGACCACCCGGTTACGCAACTCATCGTCAAAAGCTATCACGAGAGATACCATCATCAGAACCATGAGTCAGTCATTAACGAACTCCGACAAAGGTTCTGTATCAGTAAACTACGTAGGGTGTATGCAAAGATCAGATCAGGCTGCCAACGTTGCAAGTTGCGTGATGCTCGACCACGCCCTCCAGCGATGGCGGATTTACCCCGAAGCAGATTAGCAGCATTCGTCCGTCCGTTTACTCACACCGGTGTTGACTACTTCGGGCCAAAAGAAGTAGCTATCGGGAGAAGGGTCGAGAAAAGATGGGGGGTTCTTTTAACATGTCTCACTACTCGCGCGGTTCATATTGAATTAGCTAGCTCTTTAACCACAAATTCTTGTATAATGGCACTACGCAATTTCATTGCACGGCGTGGAACGCCAGCTGTATTCTACAGTGACAGGGGAACACATTTTATTGGCGCTGAGCGTGAGCTGAAACAAGCATTGCTAGCGTTAGCGTTAGCGTTGTTATGATATACTTCGTAGATTGGATACTAGTGACACTCACATCTCTTCTGAAATTCTCAGTTAGACTACTTTCAGGAATAATGCTGGGGAGTAAACATTGGTTCCAATCTAAACAAGAGTAACAGAAGCATGACTGTCGCTATTCCCGGCCACGCCCATCTTTACCATAACTAGGGATAGGGAAGGAAATGTTGATGTAGTACTTACTTAACGAGAGGCCACCGACTTAGCGACACCCTCATAAGTGCTACGGAGTTGGAGGGTTGGGTACGGTATTCGGTTAGGATTCACCTCAAGTTGGCGATGCAACCAAAAGTATGTATTGTTTATTTGTTGTTTATTTAATCTCTCGATAGCCGGCTATCGAAAGAACATATTTATTTTGTTTAGTGATCATGAATTTTAAGAGTCATGACGGAGAGCTTGGGATTAAACCCATGATTTTCTGCTAAGTAGGCAAAAACGATCCCTCCTGGGTCATCGAACATCTTAGAACCATAACGCTTCGCGACAATACAGGACTACGTTTTCGCTTGATATGCAAATAGTTTCCGAGGTTAATGTTCAATATCAAATATACAAATGATGGTGGCGATTTATTGTGCTGTGGAAGAGCTTGGGGTTAAATCCATGATTTTCTGCTCAGTAAGCAAAATCGATCCCTCCAGGGTCATCGAGCATCTCATAATCCACAGCGCTTCGCGTCAAAGTACGAATATATGGATGAACTATCTATTATTGAATAACTATTATTTACGATGATTACATGAAAGAAATAAAATATAAACTACAAACAAAACGTGACTACTAAAATCTCAAAAAGATATTCTTACAAATATATTTCACGCAACCAGGAATTTCAAAACCATTAGACGCTATAATGATACTCTGCACATGTTAGACACAAGAAGAGGCCAAAAAGCAAGCGTCCGACACACAAAACCCTCCAAATCCACTTGCAGTCACAATCAACGATTCTACGAATCGCGAGCGCTCACGAATCATAAAACCGCCGACTGCGGCATTCTGAAATCGAAATTGACAGGCTCTATGCGTCAAACACCCGCCCTCCAATCTCCTTTCGCATCCAACAACACAAATCTCCATTACAACATCTAACGAATTCAAAACTCCGAAAATCTGTCTATCTTTCTATTGGACCTGTGGACATGCGTTAGCTCGACAAATTACATCATGAACGTGTCTCTTTGAAAAGATGTCCAAGACAAAATTGTAGAAAACTGATAGATGGTATCGAAACAAGTAAACAAATAAACTGGAACGAACTCACCAAATGAACGATGGTTTGCACGTGAAGCCAATACTTGAAAGATTGTTGCATCTGTTAATTCTAGCTAAACATTTCATAACATTCCTTCGGATCTTCAAAGAAGCTCTTGCACCTGCTTCCAATCAGAATCATCGATTATGATAAACGAAAAACACTTTGGAATGCATTTCCAATCGATCACTTTAACTTTCTTGCACTAAAATTAGAAAACGCCAAGAAAAAATAAAACCGTAAATTTGACACTCGGAAATTTTTCGCGTCCGTACAGAAGCAGAGCACACTTCGATCTCTGAGCTGAAACAAGCATTGCTAGCGGTTGACCAAAACAAAATGGCCCAAGAATTTGTATCTTCGAACACTTCCTGGCGTTTTAACCCTCCTGCCGCTCCCCACATGGGTGGAAGCTGGGAACAACTGATTCAATCCGTTAAGCGAGCCTTGTTAGAAATCACGCCCTCTCCTCGTCCAACTGACGAAGAACTTCGGAATGCACTACTTGAGGTTGAAGGAATCCTTAACGCACGACCACTAACACATGTGCCTATCCAGGATGAAGCAGCTCCTGTGCTTACTCCAAACTACTAGCTGCTGGGCAGCTCCGATGGGTCCAAACCTTGGTCCCTTTTGGACGATAACTCAATTGCTTTGAGGCGAGGCTTGCACCAATCTCAAGCGATGGCAAACCACTTCTGGAGGAGATGGCTTCGGGAGTACCTGCCGGAAATAACACGGCGTTCCAAATGGTTCCAGCAGGCTCCACCAATCAAAGAAGGCGATATAGTGCTGATCGTTGATCCAGATCATCCGAGAAATTGTTGGCCAAAGGGTCGTGTCATCGGCACAGTCAACCGAGATGGGCAGGTACGTATGGAGCATTTCCAGCCCAAAACGCAAACCGGTTGGTCATGAGTGTTTCCGATTTGAATGAAACATTTCTCACGTGTTCGCTGCTACTAATGGTTGCATTTTTCATTTAAATATGATTTTTTCCTCCAGAGTAACTTTTGAAAAGGGCGTATAAAAAAATGGATTATTTTTTTTTCAAAAAATCATAACTTGAAAACTATTGATCTGATCAAAATGGCATATGAGAAGAAGTTTTAGGTAGTTAAATTATCTTTGCGGAAAAAAATACACTGAAAGAAAAACTTAGTAAATTAGTATCTAAAAAACGTAAAACGATGATTATCTCAAAACACCCCCCCTTCGATCTTTATAATTTTTTTTTTTCAAGAAAACTAAAAAAATGCCCTAATATTTGGTGAAGAGTGTATACTGGTAACTTTCTTAAATTTTTTTTTATAATTTTTGAAATTTTTGTTGGTTTTTACAAGTTGGTGAAATTGTATATTTTTTAGTTAAATAGTAATTTATTTGGATTTTACGCATAATTTTCAAAAACATTGCACATAGAAACTTTTTTTCTAAATCCAGCCGTTCTCAAGTTAGTGCAATTAAAAAAAAATAATTATAATAATTTTCTACATTTTGGGCCATTTTCAAATGTTAGTCATGATGTCCAGCAACGAGATGTTTTTCCATGAATATATATTAAAAAACAGACAATTCATTCTCAAATATGGTAGCTGTCAGACCTACCCGTTTCTATTTAGACGCAGCGGAAAAGAAACAAGTTTATAAGTAAATACTCTCAAATATACCCAAATAATCAACAAACCCACTCATGTGCCTTTTTTCTGTCCTCTATTAGTTGTATACCTGGATAGAATTGTGTATGTCATAACAGAGGCTCAAAACATAAACAGGTAAACAAATATGTTATTAAACCTGTAATTGAGATAAATTCTCTAGGTACTTCTCTGACGTATACCATATTGTGCCTTAAGAGCTCATCCCGCGATATCACAACTACATAAAAAGGCACTCCGTGGAGGCTTCTTACACTCACACTTAAAAAAGTTTGCTATAATCAATTGTACCTAATGAAGATAGGTATAATGTCAACATTGTAATTATTCTGCTACATATATATATATTGGGACGATCTTCACCTGTTCCATTCAGTTCATCTCTCTTAGCGTTTCAAGTTAAAAAGCAAGTAGTTTTTTACGATGGATAACAATTTCAAGTGTTGTAAACCTCCACCTAAATCAATTTCAAAGCATGACACAGTAGCAGTTCAGTTGTTTATCTCAAAATTATTAGAATTTTTAAAGTTGCAAATAACAGTCCAAAAGTGTATTTTTATGTCAGATGGAGCAGCATCACAATACAAAAACATAAAAAATTTTGCTAGCATTTGTGGATTTAAAGATAAGCATAATGTAGAAATTGAATGGCATTTTTTTGCAACTTCACACGGCAAAGGTCATTGTGGTGCGATTGGCGGTACCCTTAAGAGAATGGCAACCAGAGCAAGTTTAGCTAAGCAACACGAGCACCCTATAACGAACCCTTAACAACTGTACGACTGGGCAAATAGTCGTAAAGAAGATCTTCAAACAAAAATGTCATTTTGTTATGTTTCTACGGAAGAATACAAAAAGGCTGACACGGAATTTGATCCAATTTTTAAGAAAGTGAAACCAATTCCTGGAACTCGAAAATATCATTGCTATATTCCAGTTTCAAACAACCAAATTGCAGTAAAAATATTCTCTAATTCAAACGATACACCCAAATTATTCAATGTATTCAAATAATATGAGTTGTAAAATAAAATAATAAATATATACTGTTTTTTATCTCAACAAATCTTTCATTTGACCATATCAACGTGCTTCTCTTCCGCTGCCTCTAGATAGAAACGGGTAAGTCTGACAGCTACCATATCTGAGAATGAATTGTTTGTTTTTTAATATACAATCATGAAATAAAATCTCGTTGCTGGACATCTCGACAAACATTTGAAAATGGCCAATAATGTTGAAAATTGTTATAATTATATTTTTTTAATTTGCATTAACTTGAGAACGGCTGGACTTAGGAAAAAAGTTTTGATATGCAAAGTTATCGAAAATTATGCGTAGAATCCAAATAAATTGTTATTTTTCAAAAAAATATGCATTTTCATCAACTTGTAAAAATCAACAAAAATTTAAAAAATTATAAATTTCTTTTTAAGGAAGTTACCAGCATACATTTTTCACGAAATTCAAGGGTATTCCATCAATTTTCTTGAAAAAAAAAATTATAAAGATCGAAGGGGGGGTGTTTTGAGATAATCATCGTTTTACGTTTTTTAAATACTAATTTACGAAGTTTTTTCTTTCAGTGTATTTTTTCCGCAAAAATAATTTAATTACCTAAAACTTCTTCACATATGTTGTTTTGATCAGATCAATAGTTTTCAAGTTATGATTTTTTGAATAAAAAATAATCCATTTTTTTATACGCCCTTTTCAAAAGTTACTCTGGAGGAAAAAATCATATTTAAATGAAAAATGCAACCATTAGTAGCAGCAAACACGTGAGCAATGTTTCATTCAAATCAGAAGGGGTCGAGACAAAATTGACATTTTTTTTAACGATTTGAGCTAGAAATGCTCTATGGTGACCATCCGAACAGCGAATGGTGTGTACGAGAGACCAGCTGTTAAGGTTGCGGTGCTGGACGTCAAGGGCAATGGAGAGTTAGCTAACTCAGAGGCGGAGTCACCAAACCAGGGGGGAGTGTCACTAGACCCCTCAACGTTGATCGCTCCCCGTCAGCTGCTACAACAACCCTGCAAGCGGGCGCGTTCTGTCCGGTTTGACAACGAACGTCATAGTGAAAGCGAGAAGCATGAAAACGTCAAACCAAATGATATTGCATAAAGAAGTGAAATAGTCAGTAATAAATAATAATTCCTAATCTAATTTTTCTTAAATCTAAGATATTTGCGTATTCTATTAAATTTACTTATGCTAATAGTACGGAGGAGGAATTTCATAGTACGGTCGATTGAAGCGAGTATAGGATCACGTTTAGGACAGGAATCAAGCGAGGCGTTGTTTGGAACGAATGTTGACGTACAGGGAATGCACTAAAACGAATTTAAAACGATCCTTTACACTTCGGACGAATAAAGGACGTTAAGAATTTGGAACAGCATTTACCCTCTCTTTTGTTACCGCGGCCCGTAACGTAACACACATCGTCCAGGATTGGCTACATGGGCACAGACAGAGCACCTCAAAAACAGAACTCTCAAACTGCGTCCGAATTTAAACCTATCGAGTTAAGAAATCAATTTAATATTTACTATACTTTGGCTGTGACATCAAAACTACCTTTCGTAATCCTACGTCAAATCTACGGTCATATCTTGGATACAACCTCTTAATTTTTTAATAAAAAGGAGGGAAGAGGGCTCTTACTACCAATGTCTTGGATGTTCAAAAGCTATCATTGTAAAACCATAGTTTAGATGCTAAAAAAAACTTTAAAAAAAAGTTGCTCTAGGCCCCCCGACCGATTATTTCAATCGAGGTCGCAAATGATAGGTGAAAACCTATTGTTACATGTGTGCAAATATCAGACTTGCCGAATTTTGTATGTTGAAGTTGTTCTACAAAACACACCGTGAGGGTATTACAGATTCCCAAAGGACACACTTAATCACGAACGATTTAGATGAATTCATTATTTAGAAAATAAATAGATCTGGCCTGACAACGTGACCACTAGGTACACTAATTGAGAAATGAGAAAAATTAAAATTAATCTTCTGAATTTACGGCTTGTTTGAGCATGTTGACTTCTCTTCTCTGCAGGCTCTAGTGTACACAAGAGGACATTGATGAATTTTTCAAATTGCATACTTGATCTTGATAAATGATAAGAGACTACTGTCAGAACATTATAGGTACAGTGAACATTACATTCAGCCTATTCGTTGTGCTGCAAGTATCAAGTTAATGCATTGTTCATGGCTTGCATTCTTGAGCAATTTCTAACGGCTTCATAACAAAATTACGTTTACGTACTTGTAATGCATCTACCAGGATAAAAGGCCGTTTATCCTCGTGAATAATCTCATACTGAATCCGCTTGTTGCCTTTCATGCCCGCCACATTCCATATTCCCTATAAAAATCCCTTTTATTATGCATTAAACACTCGGTCTGTAAACTCTCGTAATTTACTTGCAGCGACAGTTATGCCACATCTTGCTGTCTCGCCTATGTCGGACAAGTGGTTAACCTAAAATTTGTAGTATTTAAATTAGATTCAATTATGCCTTAATTGAATCGCTCTCTAAACAATGTTTATTTTAGCACGGCCACTATTGACAGGCGGCCAACTAAAAAAAATCGTGCGATTCTTGTACGACTCGCTCACAAGGTTGTCGCCACCGCCAGCAGCCAGCGTTGTCAGATTCCCATGTCGCGATATGGTTGGATTTCTTTTCGACAAGGACGTCCTTCGATTGTGTTGATTGGTCCTATTCTCGCTAATTTAGGATGCATCGATGCGTTGTGCAAGGGCGTCAAGCAAGACCATCCTGGAGGCGACTGACTTCGATTCCCGGTCCGGTCTAGGAATCTTTCGGGTTGAACTACCCTGGGCATAGAGCATGATTGTACTTGTCATACTAATGCAAAAATGGTATAGGCTTAGAAAGTTCTCCATTAACAAATGTGGAAGTGCTCAAAGGACCACTTAGCTTGAGAGTCGACGAAAAGTCCCTGTGGGGACCTAACAAAAGCCAAAGAAGAAAAGGGAAAGCCTATGAACGCGGCCAATACAAAATCTACAAATCTGCTAATTTCATTGCCATCTGGTAGCCCTAAACAAACCCCTCGCTCACCGAATTCCCCTTACTCCGATGACCCTACAGAGCGCGCACGAATTTTCCTATAAATATACCCATTCTCACGTGCGTCCGTCAAGGCGAAGGGCCAACATTAGACCGAAAAAAGAAAAAAAAAGGTAAATTGCAAAACCTATTTTTATTCTATAGCTTGGTATACAACACACTTGGAGAATGTTGATGATCAAAGGTGAGGAAGCATTCCATTCCTACCCCGATTCCGTTGGGGCCAATTAAAATTTTTCGTGATTGATCTTCGCACATTAGGCGATCACACGATGATCACCTGTGTAGTGCAAAGTAGGTACCTACCAAACGATCAGCATCGCGAATGTGATTCAGCGGAACCGATGCGCGAAATTCTTCTCGCTGCTGACTCACCTTCCACCGAGAGAGGACCCTTTCCAATGTTGGTACATCGATCGGTGCAGACGGGATCAATTACCCGGCCTGGGGTAATTGAAAAAGGGCCAGCACGATCGAGTGACCTTCTGGCACTGTTACAAATACCCTTTTACGGTTCCGCGTTCGAGTGCTTGCTCGAAAGTGTACGCTTTTAAGTGCTAAGCTCATGTACACGGCTCTTGTAGGGATCCACTTTACCCGAACCCGAGCCCGAGCCATCACGAGAGCCATTGATGATGATCGATTACACACTTGAAATAGCGAAACAAGTACCTGGCGTAAGAAGTAGGTATCCATGAGCCTGCTTAGTTTAAAACGGTGGCACCAATTCGTGGCCCGTGTGTGGGACCTGGACTAGGTTAAAAGTTCCATGCCAGTGAGAAAGGATGCAACTCAGACGAATGTGACAATCGAAACTGTAGCAAATAACCGAACAACTCGTCCAAGAGCGGTATTGGTAGTGAAGGGCACACGTTGAACGTGGGGATATGAACTCGAAAGCACTTATATAACATATCTATTCTCGTTTTGCTTAACCCAATTATGGCGATTGAAGCATACCGGTTAGTAATCGAATGTCAGATAAAGGTTTGGATTGTTGGAATTTAGCGTTGGTGACTTAGTGAAACTGGATTTTTAAAAATTCAAATGGGGTTAACCAACTTAATTAAGTGGGAAAGTTTTGACCGGTGATTTGAGTAACTGGCATACGGCACGTGTTAAAATGTATTTCATACACAAGGAAGGTCCTTGAGACAACATCACAAATTTGCTTTCCAAATTTGATTAGCTCCTTGAAATTTGCACATATACCTTTAAATATTGTGTCGTAGAATTATAACTGAAACTGAACTGATCACTCCACAATCCAAGCTGTTAAACATTTCAAAGTTCCGATTTAAATAAAGGGAGACAAACGAAAGGCTGAAAGTTACAGAGTAACCGAAAACCGATTATGTGTGTGTGTGTCATCTTCTATCCTTCACCCAGCTGGGAGCGTTGGACAAATATTTAGAACTGCGAATAATTTGATTAAATCGTATGATACATAATGGTGCCCTTTATGTAGTTGAAGGATAACTTTTGAGGCAAGATAAAGCGTTCTCAACAAGTTTAAGGAAAATAATGAACTGATGTCCACAACAGGTACAGCAAAACATCACATAGACGCCCTTTTTCACACTATCTATTCGGGGGTAGAAGGAAAAGAAGACCCATCGCAGCCAACTGAAGCTTGAACCGGGTACCTGTGCAATCCACAATACCCGTGGCAACAGCCAGCAAACGATTCCCTATCGTATTTAGTTGTTATATATTGTTGCATTTATAAATGTATTTTATTATTCCAACAGCAATATAAAACCTTTGGTAACATATGGTTTCTGAGATTTGTGCCATCAAAAATTTTGAAGTGGCAAGGCAAAACAAACCAAAAAAGCGCCCATTTGTGGATTCTATCAACTTTCACCTTAACATTGCATAATCATATTTCTTTAAAAATTTCGTGGTAGGTTCAAGAAAAAATCTACCTGCGACCAAAATCTATAGTGCATTTTGCGCAGTTTACATTTATCAACCAACAATTGAACAGGGCCTATCAGCTGTTGTAAGCAAAACATTGTAAGCTCTTTCCTCACCAATCGGCCTACGTTTTAGTGATGTTTAATGATTCTAAAGCAAGTTCCGTGGGCATCAAACTTTCGAAAACTTCAGAAAAAATGCAGAAACTTTCGGCAAGATCAAAGAACATGAAGTCAGTTCCATGAACATAAGAAAAAATTTGGGAGCTTAAAAGAAATACTGAAACCTTTAGAGAGGTACAGAGAATTTCAGGGAAGTCGAAAGAACTCCAATAATTTCCAGATTTTTTTCGAAAGTTTAGAGATCTTTATGAAAGTTATGTTTGAAGTCTACATACAGTTTGGAGAAGATCAAGGGCTCTCAATGGCTGCTTTGTGAACATCTGGGTATTTCAAGAACTTCAGGAAAACTGCGAGAACTTAGGAAATCTCTCATAATACGCAGTTCCTCTAGCCTACTGTGAGCCTATCAAATATTCGCTTCGCTTAACAGAGGTTCTCCTGATGTCAACTGATTGTTTCAGACATTCACTAAACCCCTTCTGTAGTTCACAAATTATATTTTTTGGTTTCCATACAAGCTCTTATTTGTAAATTTTTGCCTAGCTAAGCACTTGATTTCTGCTATGTTGTAAATTAAGGAAGTTCAACACGATTTACAAGTTTCTCAAGAAACCATTGAATGCGATTTATTAAGTGTTTCCGCAACTCATCGATAATTTATATTCTTAAAAACTTTAATTAAATATCGTAAGCCTTTCAAATTGTGTCTCAGGACCTGCGTGCAATAATTAGTTCTGAGTTTTGTCATTATCATTGAAAAACTTCACGCGTTATTGACATCATTTTTTTTTTGACATCGTCACTGGAAGAAATGATTCTCGTCAATAGCAAAGATTCACCTGGTTTTCGCTTCAAAAATCGATATTTTTGAACAAAAATGTCAAATCTCCTTACCCATTTTATTTGAATGACCTTTTGCCCATGGGAAGGTAGCGTCACGCTGTAAGTATTGGTGAGATTTACACTGCCATAGTTTAAATTAATCAATTCAAATTAATCAATTCAAATTGAGCAATTCAAATAGTTCGATTAAAATTTAAAAATGCAATTGTAATTCAAATTGACCAATTCAACTTGAAATTAAAATCAACCAATGAATTGACTTGTTGAAATTGACCAATTCAAATTGATCAATAAATTTAAGAAACCAAATTGACCAATTCAAATTGACCAATTGAAATTGTCAATTCAAATTGATCGATTCAAATTGACCAATTCAAATTAACCAAACCAAATTAAAAAAATTCAAATTGACCATTCAAATCGACCAATTCAAATTAACCAATTCAAATTGACCAATTTAAATTAACCAATTCAAATTGACCAATTCAAATTGACCAATTCAAATTGACCAATTCAAATTGACCAATTCAAATTGACCAATTCAAATTGACCAATTCAAATTGACCAATTCAAATTGACCAATTAAAATTGACCAATTCAAAATGACCAATTCAAATTGGCCAATAAATTTATTAAATTAAATTGACCAATTCAAATTGACCTTTGAATTGGTCAATTTGAATAGGTCAATTTGAATTGGTCAATTTGAATTGGTCAATTTGAATTGGTCAATTTAATTTGATAAAATTAATGGTCAATTTGAATCAGTCAATGTAAAATGGTCAATTTGAATTGATCAATTCAAATTAGTCAATTTGAATTGGTTAATTTGAATTGATCGATTTGACCAAGTTTAACCAATAAATTTAGCATATGAAATTAAACAATTGAAAATGATCAATTCTAATTGACAAGTTAAAATTAACCAGTTGAAATTGATCAGTTCAAATTGGCCAATTTGAATTGACCAATTCAAAACGATCAATAAATTTGACAAATCAAATTTTGACCAATTTTAATTGACCAATGGAAATTGGCCACTTGACATTGACCGATTCAAATTGCCCGATTCAAATTGTTCAAATTTACCTATTCAAATTGACTACCTCAAATTGACTAACTCAAATTGACCAATTAAAATTGACCAAATCAAATTTACCTATTCAAATTGATTGACTAAAATTTACCAATTCAGAATCATTAATTAAAATTATCCAAGACAAACCAACGAATTCAAATTGACCATTTCAAAATGACAAATTCAAATTGACTAATTCAAATAGACCAATTCAAATTGATCGATTAAAATTCCAATTGATCACCAATCAAATTGACCAATTCAAATTGACCAATTCAAATTGACCAATTCAAATTGACCAATTAAAATTGACCAATTCAAATTGACCAATTAAAATTGACCAATTCAAATTGACCAATTCAAATTGACCAATTCAAATTGACCAATTCAAATTGACCAATTCAAATTGACCAATTCAAATTGACCAATTCAAATTGACCAATTCAAATTGACCAATTCAAATTGACCAATTCAAATTGACCAATTCAAATTGACCAATTCAAATTGACCAATTCAAATTGACCAATTCAAATTGACCAATTCAAATTGACCAATTCAAATTGACCAATCAAATTCACCAATTCAAATTGATCAATTCAAAATGACCAATTCAAATTGGCCAATAAATTTATTAAATTAAATTGACCAATTCAAATTGACCTTTGAATTGGTCAATTTGAAATGGTCAATTTGAAAAGGTCAATTTGAATTGGTCAATTTGAATTGGTTAATTTGAATTGGTCAATTTAATTTGATAAATTTATTGGTCAATTTGAATTAGTCAATGTAAAATGGTCAATTTGAATTGATCAATTCGAGTTGGTCAACTTGAATGGGTCAATATGAATTGGTTAATTTGAATTGATCGATTTGACCAAGTTTAACCAATAAATTTAGCATATGAAATTAAACAATTGAAATTGATCAATTCTAATTGACAAGTTCAAATTAACCAGTTGAAATTGACCAGTTCAAATTGGCCAATTTTAATGGACCAATTCAAAACGATCAATAAATTTGACAAATCAAATTTTGACCAATTGAAATTGACCAATAGAAATTGGCCACTTGACATTGACCGATTCAAATTGATTGATTCAAATTTCCCCTTTCAAATTGACTAACTCAAATTGACTAACTCAAATAGACCAATTCAAATTGATCGATTAAAATTCTAATTGATCACCAATCAAATTGACCAATTTAATTTGACCAATTCAAATTGATTTATTCGAATTGGCCAATTAAAATTGATTAATTCAAATTTACCAATTCAAATTGAAATTCAAATCGGTTAATTCAAATTAAGTTTATTAATTCAAATGGATTGATTCAAAATCAATTTTACCATATCAAATTGACCAATTCAAATTGACCAATTCAAATTGACCAATTCAAACTGACATATTCAAATCGACCAATTCAAAATGACCAATTCAAAATGACCAATTCAAAGTGACCAATTCAAATTGACCAAATCAAATTGACCAAATCAAATTGACCAAATCAAATTGATCAAACCAAATTGACCAATTTAAATTGACCAATTCAAATTGAACAATTCAAATTGAACAATTCAAATTGACCAATTCAAATTGACCAATTCAAATTGACCAATTCAAATTGCCAATTCAAATTGACCATTTCAAATTGACCAATTCAAATCGACCAATTCAAATTGACCAATTCAAATTGACCATTTCAAATTGACCAATTCAAATTGACCAATTCAAATTGACCAACTCAAATTAACCAACTCAAATTAACCAATTTAAATTGACGAATTCAAATTGACGAATTCAAATTGACGAATTCAAATTGACCCATTCAAATGGACCAGTTCAAATTGACCAATTCAAATTGACCAATTCAAATTGACCATTTCAAATTGACCAATTCAAATCGACCAATTCAAATTGACCAACTCAAATTAACCAACTCAAATTAACCAATTTAAATTGACGAATTCAAATTGACCAATTCAAATTGACCAATTCCAATTGGCCAATTCAAATTGACCAAATCAAATTGAGCAATTCAAATTGATCAATTCAAATAGACCAGTTCAAATTGACCAATTCAAATTGACCAATTCAAATTGACCAATTCAAATTGACCAATTCAAATTAACTAATTAACGGCGCCGGTGGTGTAGTGGTAAGCGTGATAAACTCTCACCCCAGCAGGCCTGGGTTCAATCCCAGTCGGCGCCGTCGGGATGTTCTGAGGCATAACATCTCTGATCACGCCTTCCTTCGGATGGGAAGTAAAGCCGTTGGTCCCCGGTTGATGAGTTGATGGGTCGATAGGTAGGGTCCAGGTGTGGGAGTTGCCTTCCTGGCACGTCGGTAGCATTGGTGCTCAGCACGGAAAACAGGATCGACGGAAAAAACAAACCAAAGGAAAAAAAAAATTAACTAATTCAAATTGACCAATTCAAATTAACCAATTCAAATTGACCAATTCAAATTGACCAATTCAAATTAACTAATTCAAATTGACCAATTCAAATTGACCAATTCAAATGGACCAATTCAAATTGACCAATTAAAATTGACCAATTCAAATTGACCAATTCCAATTGACCAATTCATATTGACCAATTCAAATTGACCAATTCAAATTGACCAATTCAAATTGACCAATTCAAATTGACCAATTCATTTTGACCAATTCAAATTGACCAATTCAAATTGACCAATTCAAATTGACCAATTCAAATTAACTAATTCAAATTGACCAATTCAAATTGACCAATTCAAATAGACCAATTCAAATTGACCAACTCAAATTGACCAACTCAAATTGACCAACTCAAATTGACCAATTCAAACTGGTCAACTCAAAGTAACCAATTCAAATTGAACAATTTAAATCGGCCAATTAATTAAACAAATCAAGTTGAGCAGTTGAAATTGATCTATTAAAATGGACCAATGCGAACTGACCTATTTAAATTAGGCAGTTTCTATAAAAATAGTGTAATTTCGAACATTCTATATCACATTATTACTATCCAGACAGTTAATGACATTGATGCTCGTTCTCTTTAACGGCTCCATGAAATTATTTTGCTTAATTCATTTCATATCGTTACGAATCGTCACTGACAGGAATATCTCTGACAATTGACATGGTTTCCTTTGAAGATGACTTTTAGCTAGAATGAGTGACTAAAGCTTATTTGTCAATATCACCGTGTATGATCGAGATTTTGCAACACTGTTGCAACACAACCAGCATTGGAAGACTCTACACTTAACCATCGATGCCGTTAAGTTTGAAAAGGGTACAGCACTATTTCGGCATTAGCGCCTATTTCCGTATTATCTAGCAGAAACATAAAAAATATCAATGATTTCGATGTGAATGAATCACGCTTGGTACGATAGCTTAGTTCTAAAATATCTATCAGATGTTTTTGATGATGCTTCTCGAAAACAAAAGAAGCGCCTAGCGAATCATTTTTTCCTGCCTAGATCCGTACGGCGAAGTGAATCCAATGACATCAAGGTATTGGGTATGGAAAGGTAAAGCAAATTAGAAGTCATTTATGATAGAATGTCTTTATGGTGTAACATGAAATGAAAGGCATAAGGGTAGAGCGCTACTTCGTCGTAATCGCCCATTATAACGGAAATCAGAAAAGATCAATAATATCAATGATTTCACCGTGCACAAATCAATAATAGGTTTGTTCCGATGCCTTAGTTCATTACCTACAGCATAAATCCTATTAGAGCGCATTGTATGAATATTTACGCTCATTGTTCTCAAAACAAAAGAAGCGCTCCTAGCGAATCCCTTTTTTCCACGATAATCCGTATGACGAAGAAAATCTAATGGCGTTCCAATGCGTTAGGACGAAAATGAAATTCGTAGAACGAATTTAGAATCAAGAAGCAGCATTAGATTTTAAACAATATCAACAATGTGTGACTCTTTATCAAATCCAAGGAAAAGTGAATAAATTTACAAGTCATCTTCAGAAAAGAGAGCTAAAGAGCGGGTTGTGCTTAATAGGACGGAAATTAGATCAAAAACTCTACCTTGTGTATTGAATATACGAATAATTTTCAACTGATTTTTTTTTTCTAATGCTGTAATTTTTGACACAAAATGTCTTTCATTTTAGCGCGGAAATCGCAGAATCGATCACTACGGCTTGAAATACGAATGATTAACTTGTGACAAAAGGCAAACCGGGTAAAAACAACAATCATAAAATGGAATGACTCACGTCGAAAACATTTACAACTCCTTCAGACAGAGGCCCCCGAAAACCAACAAAACCCGCTGATCGATATCAAGAATGATCGATCGCATAACTCACTGTTTTATACATATCCTGTCAAGCGACAAATTACAGCGACTGCATAACAAGTGCTGTAAAGTTATGACACTTTCAAGGAAACTGACAAACTTGAAGTACAATGCCAATCAAATCAATTAGCTACGTGCTGGTAAAGCACCATTCCAGTGCTTTTCTCAAATAAATATTTTTTTTTTGTATTCAATCGCTGATCTCACTCTGGGAGTAGAACCGGTTCACCGGTCGGTCGGTGGTGCAAAATTAAGTAGGTACGATGGAAATAAGTGGATTTTTTTTTTGATCGGGAGAAAGGAATGCTAATGCTAATCCACTGCGAACTAGAGGAGCCAGAGGATGGAGCGAAGTGTTGCACTCTGACACACTTCATTGAACGGCATCAGCCAAAATGTGCGCCATCGAGTCGCCAAAACACTTAAACGCTGACCGCTGCTGCTCTGACCGACGAGGAGTGCATTTTGTTTTTCGATCAATTTAGCGGGTTCAAAAGTCGCCCGAAAACCAACCGCAGTGGGTGAAATGCGAAAGGAAAAAAAAAATTCGCACGTTCGTGCTCGATTAGATGGGTGAACGAAAAAGAAAAAAAAAATGGCTGCTCGATGGGCGGACGAGCGTGATCTAGTGTGCGATTGGGGTGTTTATTTTGCTCATTTAACAAAGCAGGCTACTGGTTTTGAAAGCACGATTCGATGTTGAGTAAAATTTGACGGTGTGCTTGTTTTTTTTTCGTTTATTCTGTTTGCAAGCCTGATCCGAGGTTTGAAAGGTAGTTTTTTTTTAACTACTCCGAAGAATTTTAAAGAAATCTGAACCACGGCTTCGTTAACAACTAGCTGCCATCGAATCAAGTGGCCATGTAATCACTTTATCACTGCAGAGAGGTGAGACCGGTCCCATATACTGATCAATCGGACAGCCATTCAACCATCCAAGTAGCAGGTTAAACCACCAACAGCAGTTTCTCTGACGTGACCGTGAAATATATTTACAATCTTGTGAGATTCAATACCACAGGCACGCTTTCGTAAAGAGAGCATTTGCCTACCCAAAATTCAGCCCTGCCGTGACGCTCGTTCGGAGGTGTGTGATATAACGCGCTTTGTAAAATGATTGATTACAATCGTAACCGAAGCGTGGAAGTTAACCTAGATTTTGCCCCTGAGTCGGATGACTTAATTGTTTACAACTTCCCCCCAATCTGGCCCATAAAAGGTAAAACAGCAAATATTTACTCACTTGATATTGTCCTTCCGGGATTGGTCGATGTATTCTTGCTGGTAGCGGCTTTTCGTTACGATTGTCGGGGGTCTCACGGAGAATTTGATCTGCAACGTATCGTTAGATTCACTGATAAATCCCTGCTCCAATAGCCGTTCGTTTTCGATCAAATCGTGCACGGGTCCCGATCGGTGCAGCTCGAATTGATCGATGTGGGTCAGCTTGATCGATTTGGACGGATCCGTGTCATGCAGCAACTCGATGCAATACTCGTATCTAGAGGGATAGACAAGATACCAACATCTAGTAGTCTGCGTTTCAACCTATGTTATGTCATCCGTTTCAAACCTTCCACTGACGCCTTCCGTCATCATCAAAGTAACCGACAGGTGATCACTTTTCCACGCATGTAATCGCCAGCCGAAGCCTACTACGTCGTTCAGCACATCTGAGGTACGGCATTCTTCGATCGGTTCGATCGCCTGATAATCCTTCACAATGAAGATTTCCGAGCGGAACTCCGGAATGAAATCACTGCAACAAGAACCATCGTTACATTCGAGAACAAAATCAATCCTTCAATAGCACATCATTACCATTCCAAATCAGCTGCCACCGGTTGGTGCACGAAGCTTTCGATAGGTTTCTCAATCAGCTGGCTACATCTTCTGACGAAATCACTATCCTTTACGAGCAGATCCTGTTTCGGGCAAGCGATCAGCTCCTTTTCCAACTTTTTATAGGCCGACTGTACCCGATTGACCTCATTCGCTACGGCATCCTTCTGATCTTGCAGTGTTGACAGTTTTCGATTGATCTGGCGTTCAATGCATTCCGCTTCCGAGTGTAGCAATCGGCTAAGCTCCTGGAGCTTAAACGCTTTCGATGCCTTTATCAAATCGATGTTACGTTCAACACCTTCGATTACCTTTCCAATCTCATCCAAGTAAGTCGTTACGTGGGTGAATTCTAGTTTGACGGCTTCGAGTTTCGTTTCGTAGATGGTCGTCACTTTCTTGAAGATGTGTTCCGCATGGGAATCGTCATGAAGGGCACAGGTTTCGCAGATGCAAATGTTACAGGACAAACAGAAAAATATCAGTGGCAGTGAATGTAGCGAACACGAGAGTCGATCGCTGTTCTGTTCGCCATTCTGCTCCTGCTGACACGAGTACCCATTCTCTACGGCAGTTTCCTTAGGCGTGACATCGTTCTGTACTACCGGTTCGGGTACAGCCGATTCAGCGGAGTTCGGTTGTGGTGGCTTCTTGAAGCCATTTCTGCGTTGCGTTCCGTTAGCATTCTTATTTGTGGAATCACTTCCGTCAATTCCGTTCACCGGAACGTCTTGACCATTCTCTTCCTCCTTGTGCAGTAACCCATTGCACAGTCTGCTGGGTTCCTTCTTCTCTGTCTCACTCACCTTTCCATTCGTTTCGCTGTGATTCGATTGTTGTTGTTGTTGCTCTTGCCGTTGCTTCCTGTTGGCTTCCTTCGATTTCTTCCCCTGACGCCCATTGACGGCGAGCATCTTAGCCGGCGCGGAACCATTAACCATCGGTTCAGCAGCTGCAGCAGCATTCCCGTTCGTCAGCCGCTCTTTGACACTATCATTCTCGATCACTTTCACGACCAGCTTGATCGAACCCGACTCGATGCCGTTTCTTCGCCTCTGCTGTTGCTGCTGCTTTGCACCTTCTGTAACATTACCGTCGAGGTCGTCGTTCTTAGTATCGACCAGATCCGCCGCGCAGCGGACCAGCTCGTCAATCGGAAGCTTACACTTACAGTTGGGACATTCACTGGTTTTGGTTTTACTATCGGTTAGCCACTTTTTGATACACTGAAAGCAGTACTGTTTCGAACAGCTGGGACAAAGACACTTGGGGATGCGGGCTTCCTTCCAGCACAGAAGGCACTCGGACGGATGTTTGCTTTTCAGTTTACGCAGAATTACACCGTTCGGGAGGACTGCTACGTCGTTGTTGTTCCGATCACGGCCATTACGATTTTCCATCATACGTGGGCAGCCAGGGTGGGAGTTTTTTTCCGTTTGTTTTTGGGTGTGTGTGTCTGTGTGTGTGTGGAAGGGGAAACACTAGAGGGAAAGGTTCGTGTGGGGGAAACGCGCTGATATAAAGGTAAAACATAGTGATTAGACGGGTTTAGCTGACATTCTACAAATCTGGTCGGATGCGGTGCGGAATCTGAAGCAACAACCAGGAACATAATTATTAAATGTGAATTGTGGATAGCTAGAATTCGTTGAGACTGGCTTGGGAATAGGTGAATTTTTCAACAAAAATTTTGTCAGTGCTAAGAAAAAAGAAGCACTTATCATCGGATAATAAGATGACTGTGTGAATCATTTTTAAAAGTCTTAAAAACAACAATAAACACAACCTCAAATTTTTTGGAAATAATAGGGGAAATGGCTCTAATGTTGGTCTATGGATCTAAGATTGGGACCATCGCTAAAAATCTACTATTTATCAATTTCATCTAGATGAACGCGTCATTGGGACGGTACTAATGGATATTTTGGTCGCTATTGAAAATTTTAGTTGGTTGCTGAATTTATGTATGGGCCCAAGTTAGAGGCATTTAGGGCGACATTACATCCATTTCCCCTTTACAAAATAACTTAATCATTGGTTATTACCTCGTTCACACTACAGCTTATATTACGTGATATAAAATAGGCTATATTACGTAATATAGATTGTAATGTGAATACCGCTCCGAACACTATGGGTAAACAACTTAACGCGGAGTACGAAGCCTCCGAAACACGTGTAACGGCAAATTTGCAATAACATTATAGCTTAGCCATTTCTTGATGAATTTCAAATCTTATCAGTAAATGTAATAGAAATTTATGGGGAAAAAGGTCACGACATGAAAAAGCGGATTTTACCCTTCATTCGGCAACACAAGACCAACGTTATGTTTTGGCCGGATCTAGGCAGCTGCCACTACTCTAAGGAGGTACTAGAATGGTATGCTGCAAACAATGTTAATTTCGTCGCCAAAGAGATTAATCCTCCGAATTGCCCTGAATTCAGACCGATCGAAAAATATTGGGCAATTGTCAAGCGAAAACTTCGAGGATGCGGCAAAGAAGTGACAAATGCACAACAAATGCGTTTAAAGTGGAATAAGTTCGCCGGTACAGTGCCACCAGCGACTGTGCAGATCATGATGGCATCGATCACAAGTAAAGTGCGACAGTTCGTTCGAAACGGTGAAATGTAATAACTTGTTATATATCGTTTGAAAGCTGAATAAATACCCTTTAGTTTGACGTTTTGATATACCGTGTATGTTGTTTAATTCTTGAGTTATGATCACTTGAATGCGTTCAAATTTACTTTGAATCGGGCTTTATCAAATAATTAAAAAATCGGTATTCATCGTTATTCACTATTTTAATTAATTTTACATTTTTCCAAACTCTTGGGCTAAAATCGAATGATGTACTTTCTATGTAAGTCGGAAGAAATTTCTGGGAAATATTTGAATTAGTCTCTTAATGGTACCGACAAAACTTCCAGAGGAAGAATAAGGAAGGTCTTGTGGAGGAAGTTTGAAGGAAGTACTAAGATATGTCGGAAAAACATCCAACAGAAAAATTGCGAAATATTTTTTAGAAACTTTCGGAAAAATCCAGAAGCCAGAAAAGTTTAGAAATCGGAAGTCATTCCCGGAGTAGCCATTTCCAGGGGAAGTCAGGAGAAGTTCGGAAAAACCTTCCAATATTTCGGAAAAAACCTGCGGAGAGTGACTTAAATATGGAGAAACTTCCAGAGGAAGACGAAAGAAACTTCTGGGAGAACTCGATAGATACATCCGGTAGAACTTTAATTAAATTTCCAGGAGAAGACGGAAGAAACTTCCAGGATACACTGAGAGAAACTTCCTAAGATAGATTGGAAGAAACTTCTGGAAAAAGTTGAACACCAGAGGGCTAACGGAACAGTCGAAAGATACTTCAAGGAGAAGATGGAAAATATTTGGAAGAAATAGATTTCTAGGGGATGAATATTTCCTGAAGTTCCTCACATGCTCTATTGATCCAGCAATTTTCATATTCATAAAACATCCCTGAAAACCCCACACTGTCCCTGAAGTTTTCGGAACATTCCTGAATTGCACTTCAGATTATCCCATAATTCCTCGGAACTCCTTGAAAGTTCTTGCAATTTTCCTAAAGTTAATGGGGCTGTTTTGAGGTTCTCTGATCATCCTCGAAGTACTCTAAACTTCCCTGATTATTATAAAATTTCCGGAAAATCTCTTATCTTCTTTAAGAGTCCCTGGACCTTCTTTAGCGCTTTCATTTTTTAAATTAATGAACAGCAGCATTAAAGTTCTCTGATCTTCACGATATTTTTTTTTTAAAGTTCTCGAAACTGCCGATAAAAAACACAGAACTTCCCTTAAAATGATCTCACAATTTTCTAATGTTCATGTAACTTCCCTTACGTTTCCAAAATATTCATGGACTTATCGGAACTTTACTGAAGTTTCCGGAAATTCTCTGAGTTTCTCGGAACTTTATAGGTTCAGAAATTTCCTTGAATTAAATGTCCTGATGTTCTCAGAGCTTTCCTGAAGTTATCTCAATTCTCCTGAAACAAATCATGAAAATCATTAAATTTTCCAAAATATTTCAGTTTCCTCTAGTTCATTGTAGTTCTCTGGGCTTTTCTGAGATTCCCGGGTTCTCGAATTTGAGTAGAAGTTAATGAAACTGTCTTTAATTTAACGGAACCTACCCAAAACTCCGCACTATTCTGCAGTTTCAGAACTTCTGAAAAGTTCCGGAAGTTTTGCTGAAGCTAATGGAACAGCAATAAAACTATGGAAGCATTCCAGAAGTTCTGGGGAAGTTGACAAAACTGACGGGAGAAGACGGAAGAACCGTTCGAACGAAGCTAGAAGAAGCTTCCAAGGGAAGTCGAAAGTTGGAAGAAACTTCAAAGGGAAGATTAAAGAAATTTCAGGAAGTTCAAAAATTTACGTTTTTATGGACCTATTTTTCCACTGAATAAAAGTATTTTCCGATTTCCAGAAATTACCGGGATGAGCCATCATCTGTTTCTCGACTCCTTGGTAACCAAAAACGGAGAGGAAATTTGATACGGCATTTTTGAAGATGACATTCTTTTAGAGAGGCTCAAAAAATTTAATTTTCAAAACGATAAAAGTCTTTCACAATAGTTTCCTCTGACAATTCAGTGCGGGCAGACAGTAATCATTTTGATTATTAATGAAAATTGGTATAAATCGGTATTAAAACTCAAAAATCGGTATTATGATAAACCTTATGTGTATACCGGTATCAAGTTTGAAAATCTGTATAAATACCGATAAATCGGTATATCTGGCAACGCTGCCGCCATTGCACAATGGCCCCAAAGCCGTATTTAGTTTTAGGTGTACAGTGTGTTAATGCTGGGTAATGCGCAATACAGATCCCATTGAGATCACTAGCCTCTTCCCAGCAACTCCTATCCCTACCTCCCCGTGGTACCGGCCGGGAACTGTGAGCAACCTTAGGGAAGATCGGGTAACCAACCCCGGTGGGAACTTTGGTCATAGGCTGACAGGGAAGGGGGGGTTTGCTTCGGCAAGCCTGAGCTTCTGTTCTCCAGGAGGAGCGGCTCACAACAGCGTCTGTTCCCATGTTAGGGGCGGCTGATCTACGTCCGAGTGCCAGTGAAGGACTCTAAGCACAACTGTGCACCCTGGTCCTCCGGAAAGTTAGGGGGTTGGTGTCAGGCCCTGCGAGCCAGCCGTAAAAAAAAGCATTGCAACGGAAAATCAGCAACAGAGGAATACGAACCGAGACCAACGGCAACGACCCCAGCAACCACTACCTGGTGATGGTCAAACTGCGCCCAAAACTTTCCGTCATCAACAATGTACGGTACCGACGCCCGCCACGGTACAACCTAGAGCGACTGAAGCAACCGGATGTCGCCTTAGCATATGCGCAGAATCTCGAGGCAGCGTTGCCAGAGGAGGGCGAGCTTGATGTGCCCCCTCTAGAGGACTGCTGGAGTACAGTAAAAGCAGTCATCACCGACGCAGCCGAGAGCACCATCGGGTACGTGGAAAGAAGTCGACGAAATGAATGGTTCGACGAGGAGTGCAGAGCGATTTTGGAGGAGAAGAACGCAGCGCGGGCGGTAATGCTGCAGCATGGAACCCGACAGAACGTGGAACGGTATAAACAGAAGCGGAAACAGCAGACCCGCATCTTTCGGGAGAAAAAACGCCACCTGGAAGAAGCGGAGTGCGAGGAAATGGAACTGCTGTGCCGTTCCCAAGAAACACGGAAGTTCTACCAGAAGCTCAACGCATCCCGCAACGGCTTCGTGCCGCGAGCCGAAATGTGCAAGGATATGGACGGGAGCCTCTTGACGGACGGACGTGAGGTGATTGAAAGGTGGAAGCAGCACTTCGATGCGCACCTGAATGGCGAGGAGAACGTAGGCACGGGAGATCAGCGCAATTTTTTTTTATCTAGTTCGTTTCTTTGGAAGGCTCAATCGCGTTAGCTTTACGGAGCCGATAATTCATTGTTCACTGTGTGTAACAAAATTCACTTAATTCTATGTCTAGTAGGAGTTGGGCCGATTACTCGTGGCTTACTCGAGGTTAGAAGGGCACATTTTCGAAGGATAGGATCAGGGGAGGAGCTTGGGGTAGGGTTTCGTTGTCTCATCAGAGCGTTGTCGCCAGTATGAACGGTAGTGCTGTTCTAGCTTCGTCCGGAGTTCGACCGGCTATGGTGGGTGACCAGTGGGTGACGATGAGACTCATCGAGACGGGGGGAGATCAGCGCAATGGAGGAAACGGCTACGTCAGTGCAGCAGAGGACAGAACTGACCCAACTCCCACGCTGAGGGAAGTTAAGGACTCCATTCAGCAGCTCAAAAACAACAAAGCAGCCGGTAAGGATGGTATCGCAGCCGAACTCATCAAGATGGGCCCAGAAAAGTTGGCCACCTGCCTGCACCGGATGATAGTCAGGATCTGGAAAACAGAACAACTACCGGAGGAGTGGAAGGAGGGGGTAATCTACCCCATTCACAAGAAAAGCGACCATTTGGAATGTGAGAACTTCAGAGCGATCACCATTTTGAATGCCGCCTACAAAGTGCTATCCCAGATCATCTGCCGTCGTCTATCACCTAAAATGACCGAGTTCGTGGGAAGTTATCAAGCCGGCTTCATTGACGGCCGATCGACAACGGACCAGATCTTCACCGCACGGCAAATCCTCCAGAAATGCCGTGAATACCAGGTCCCAACGCATCATTTGTTCATCGACTTTAAGGCGGCATACGAAAGTATCGACCGCACAGATCTATGGAAAATCATGGACGAGAACGGCTTTCCTGGGAAGCTGATCAGACTGATCAAAGCAACGATGGACGGTGTGCAAAACTGCGTAAGGGTTTCGGGTGAACTATCCAGTTCATTCGAATCTCGCCGGGGACTGCGACAAGGTGACGGACTCTCATGCCTACTCTTCAACGTCGCTCTAGAAGGTGTAATGCGACGAGCCGGGCTTAACAGCCGGGGTACGATTTTCACGAAATCCGGTCAATTTGTGTGCTTTGCAGACGACATGGACATTATCGCAAGAACATTTGGGGTGAGGAATTCGTTTACCTTGGATCCTTAATGACGGCTGACAACAATGTGAGTCGTGAAATACGAAGGCGCATCATCAGTGGAAGTCGTGCCTACTACGGGGTCCAGAAGAAACTACGGTCTAAAAAGATTCACCCCCGCACCAAATGTACCATGTACAGAACGCTAATCAGACCGGTGGTCCTCTATGGACACGAGACATGGACTATGCTCGAGGAGGACCTGCAAGCACTCGGAGTTTTCGAGCGACGTGTGCTAAGGACGATCTTCGGCGGTGTGCAGGAGAACGGTGAGTGGCGGCGAAGAATGAACCACGAGCTCGCTGCACTCTACGGCGAATCCAGCATCCAGAAGGTGGCCAAAGCCGGAAGGATGCGGTGGGCAGGGCATGTTGCAAGAATGCCGGACAACAACCCTGCAAAGTTGGTGTTCGCTACTGATCCGGTTGGCACAAGAAGGCGTGGAGCGCAGAGAGCACGATGGGCGGACCAGGTAGAGCGTGATTTAGCGAGCATTGGGCATGACCGAGGATGGAGAGCGGCAGCCGCAAACCGAGTATTGTGGCGTACTATTGTTGATTATGTCTTATCTTAAATGTGATGTTGTACAAATGAATGTATGTATGTATGTATGTGTACAGTGTGTTGAGGAAATTTTCTTCATATTATTTGGGCGATCTTTTCATGTTAGTAAAATTAGGGTGGTCCATAAAATTTGTGAATTGAAAATATAAACTTTTTTATTATTTGAGATAGACCAACACGGTGTTGTAAAAAGTTTTAAAACATTCAGTTTGAAGCAACTTTGGTCAAGACATCAAAATTCTATCTCTAATGGTTCATGAGTTATTATTATTTTAAACAAACAGGTTAGCGAGGCCCCTAAAAAATCGGTTTTATTTGAATATATTTTCATATGTTCATTGCCCGTAAAAAAAAATTTGTGAACATATTTAGAACTTTTGATGACGCATATTTTTGCTGGACCAACCAGGTTGCTATATTTTGTTATTAGAAAGTTAAAGGCGATTTTCTTCGAAAGTTAAAGGCGAATATTTGTAAATGGAGCAATCCGATTTTATTCCTTTTGAAAAATCGTTTTTTTCTCAATTTTTGATCAAAAATCTGCGAGAACGTTTTCTGTTTAACGCAATAAATTTAATTTAAAAAGTCATTTCAGTAAAAACTAGCCAAAAAATTTCTAAAAAAAGAACAAAACTATGCGCCATGAAATGTTCTAAAAGTATTTAAAACAAAGTTTTTACGAAAAATGAACGTATAAAAAGATATTTAAAGTATGCAGATTTGCTAGGGGCCACCCTAACCTACTTGTTTAAAATGATCATAACTCATAAACCATAAGAGATAGAAATTTTATGTTTTGAGCAAAGACGCTTCAAATTGATTGTTCTACAGCTTTTTAGAACATTGGTCGATCTAAAAAAATAAACAAAAATAAATGATTTTTCACATCTCCAATTTTATGGACCACCCTTATTTCACTAACATAAAAAGATTGGCCTTGTTCTAGACACTTTAAGAACTTTTGATGCCGCATATTTTTGCTCAAGACACCATATTTCTATCTCTTATCGTTCATGAGTTAGGATTTTTTTAAACAACAGGTTAGGGTAGCCACAAAAAAAAGGTTTTCTTTGAATATCTTTTCATACGTTCTTGGCACTTCATACTTGGTAAAACGTTATTTTGGACACATTTAGGGGCTGTCCATAAACTACGCAGACATTTTAGGGGGGGGGGAGGGTTGACAATTATCCACGGCCCATACAAATTTTTAAAATTTTGTATGGACAATTGTCTACGCAGGGGGAGGGGGGGGGGTCAAGAATCAAACAAACTTGTCTACGTAGTTTATTAACAGCCCCTTATAAATTTTCAAATAAAAGAGTTAACATCTAAGTTGCATGAGCAAAAATATGCGTCATCAAAAGTTCTAAAAGTATTTATTTAGAACAAAGTTTTTCCGAGCAATTAACGCATACAAAGCTATTTAAAGAAAGTCGATTTTCTAGGGGCCACCCTAACCAGCTTGTTTAAAATAATCATAACTCATGAACCATAAGAGATAGAAATTTGATGTCTTCAGCAAAAATATGCGCCATCAAAAGCTCTAAATGTTTCTAGAACAAGGTCGATCTTTTTATGGAAAATTATGATAAAACCCTATAATTCAAATTTTCCTTATAAGAATATTTTAAAACCAATCGATTTAGGAATGTTGACACCCATTCTAACTTTTTGTGATGAACAAACGAATTACATCAAAGTTGATTAATCCGCCACTACCGGATACGTGTGCAGGTGAAGTAAACCGCGGGGCCTCAGATAGCCTAGTCATTATAGGTTAATTGTGTCAAACAAGCTGTAATTTAATCGTTGACAACCTTTAACTTAATTGCTGATGCTGTTCTGTATCCAAAACTACAGCTTGACATCTTCCCATCTTGCCTTCGGTAGATGGATTTAAGTTCTCGGATATTTTATTTACCGCAAGGACCTTAACTAACTACATAACAAGAATTAAATGAGCATTACACATCGACCTTATAAAAAGACCACATTAGTAGAAACACATAATTCGGTATTTTGACACACTAAATATTTAACACCATACAGCAACCGCAACATATTTTACATGCGTGTCTATATAATGTGCCCAGCCTATCGTCCGTACACACTTAGATTATTTTACAGGAGTCAGTATTTTTGCTGGGTTTTTGAATTGCTCAAAAAGCCGGTAAAAATTCAAATGCCCATTATCCTTAAGGAATCAAAGAAATCAACAAATTTTATTTTCTATCATTAAATGGGGTTAACAGAACTAAGTATGTACAAGTTCGGAATGAATTTTCTTATTTTTGAATTTTCCACAGATTTTTAAATTTTTTTCCGAATAGTTCCGCAATTCAAAAACCCAGTAAAACCTTACTGACTGGATTAGTGTGAAGTCTTTCCTGTAAATCTCTAAATCACGTCTCCACCTACACGGGAACAAATCAAATCACCAAAACGAGAAAAATTACTCATGATTTCATGTACATAGCGTGTTTTCATGTTATGAAAATACACCATGAATAATATTCATGGTATCATGAGCTATTTCTGCGTAACGCAGTCAAGATTCCCGAAATCATGAATCATCCGTGTTGCAACCATGAACTAAATTCATGAACTTAATTTTCAGTTTTTACCAAAACAAAATTAAACATAGCGTCAGACTGGATTCGAACCAAGAACATTGGGATCATTAAACCCATAATTCAACCACTAGACTATCAGTACTTGTACTACCTGTATAGTGCATTTTATCAACACGGTTTGCCATGTACGTGTAACGCTTGTAGCGGTCATGATTCCGCTGCATTATGAAATCATGAATTTCCATCATAAAATTGTCGATCATTGTTATGATTTATGGCATGGAACGCTTTTTTATTCATGATTTTTTATTCTTGAAAATGAAATTGGATTTCTTCCCGTGTATTAAAATACATAGTGCACTACTCGTTTGTGTTATGCGCGAGTAAGACCCGTGTAGTCCAACTGCTCTCACCCAGGTATGAAATCTCTCTCTCATTTGTCTCTTTCTCCTACAAATACTCCCGTATTTGAAAGAAGCACAAGTATGTGTTGCATCACTCTGAGTTTTTAGCCTATCCCTGTACAAAACTACCTTATATTTTTCAAATTTTCCTCAGCTTCATCACATATTTTATGCTTCGAAAAATCAGTATTAATTGAACAAGTAAGTTCCCTGAATTTATTCCAAAATCTATATTCTTTTCTTCTCTCTTAATTCTACGAAGATCTCTGAACAGCTTTAAACTTGGAAAGACCCCCATTATCTACAAATATTCTTGAACATCTGCAAAGTTCCTTGAACGAGATCCTTGAGCGACCTGAAAAATTTACGAAGTTCCCAAAACTTGAAAGAAGTTCCCTAAACTGAAGCAAGGATCTCTGAAGTTTGTAACCAGTGGTGTGTCTGTCTGTCTAAGATTGTTGAGATTGTCGCGAATTTAGTGTTTCGATTTAATTGTTATGAATGCCTGGAAAGGATTCAAATATGAGTGCCAACACTGCTCACCACCCACTAAACAGCAAGCAACCACTCCACGAAGTTCCGCTACTCACAGCCAGATACCGCTGACAGCAGTATTGGGAGGCCATCGGGAGGTGGTGTAAAGGGGGCCATGATGGGGTAAAATTGAGCTTAAGGAAAATGGATCAACGATCGAGAGCGCAAGGAAATCACTCGCCATCGTTGCTAGCGAATTACCTGGCAAAAGTCAAAAGTTGTAGTTGTAGACAAACCCAAAACGAATATGATTATACATCTATACATAGTGAAAGGTCGTTATTCGAAAAGGGAAATAAAGTCTGCACGAGTCTTGAGGCGTGAAACTCGATCAGTAGTGGAGGAGGAGCCAACCTACTAAAATATCCAGGACCTCGTAGTTTACCATTTAGCTACGCTAATAGTTAGCACCTCTGCTCAAGGGCGTAGCCAGGTTTCGAGTTAGGGAGGAGTGAAAAAAAATTAGTATGGAAAATTTGGCCGAATGCCATTTTACCGAACGCCATTTCACCGAAAGCCTTTTTTTCAGAGTTTAATGGGGGCAAAAATAGCGGCGCCGGTGGTGCAGAGGTAAGCTTGATTATCTATCACCCCAGCAGGCCTGGGTTCAATCCCAGTCGGCGCCGCCGGGATGTTCTGAGGCATAACATCTCTGATCACTCCTTCCTCCGGAAGGGAAGTAAAGCCGTTGGTCCCCAGTTCATGAGTTGATGGGTCGATAGGTAGGGTCCAGGTTGTGGGAGCTGCCTCCCTAGCGTCGGTAGCATTGGTGCTCAGCACGGAAAACAAGATCGACGGAAAACAAACTAAAGGAAAAAAATAAGGGGGGCAACTGCTCCTCCTCCTCCTCCCCCCTGACCCCTTCTGGCTACGCCTATACCTCTGTTTGTGTTACCACTAGCATCCCTAGGGACAGTCGCGCGACCCCATACAAAAACCGGTCGTAAAGACATTTGATCCCAAATTCAAATTGCCGTATGTTAACTAAAT
Organism: Ochlerotatus camptorhynchus; assembly: GCF_037179485.1. Lineage (NCBI taxonomy): Eukaryota > Metazoa > Arthropoda > Insecta > Diptera > Culicidae > Ochlerotatus > Ochlerotatus camptorhynchus. Next base: position 1,643,873 of record NW_027040537.1, read on the forward strand.
TTCAATGGATTTACGAAATGTCAAATGATTTGCTATGGGACTTTCTATTTAAATTATCCGACATTTTTTGGAGGGACGGATCTCTCGGGGGGCATATTTTGATGTTAGAGATGTATATATCACGAGATCCCAACGATATAGGATGTTGCTTCCTTCTGCAAAGATATTCAAAAATACAAGGTCTGCAGAATTATGGATAGTGTATGACAGTATTTACTCACTAGATGGTGCTACAACGAAAAGATGCGTCATCTTAAATACACATTATATAACGCTTTTTACAGATCCTGCTCATATAGATGATTCCCGTCTTCGGTAAAGTTGTTTAGATGGACAAGACCTATCATAAGGTAAACAGCTTGAATGCTGCATTTTTTGAGACTTGGCAAGTAAGTTTTTTTTTTTTCCTTGAAAATCTCTCGAGATATCGTAAGTGAGTTCCATGACGATATGTTTATGCATTGCATTGAAACTTGTCACTTTTCAGAATTAAAAATGGCGATTTTGTGAAACCACTGGACTTTTATCGAGTAGGTGTGAAAAGAGGCATACAAATGGATAAACAAGCAACCTGGGCTATTTCTAGTGACTAACAAAATGACTCGGGATCAAAACGTGGAATAAAACCCAGCCACTACTTCAATCTTTCGATGGAAAACAATATTGGAGGCGATAGCATCAGGTAATAAATCATATGAATACTTGGATAAATGTGTATTAAACTAATAACTCTTACACTATCATCAGGCTACGAAATTATCTGCGAGAGGTTCGAAAGCTACGGAATAGAAACGGCTTGTAAACTATAGTCGATCTATATCCATGGTACTATCTCCCCGTGTCTGTTCATAAAGTGCTCATACACGGGTGATTTCTTCGCGTTTGTGCACGTCAGCCCTCAACTTAGTGTTCTAGATGCACTTCTACAGTTGGCTCATTGCTTGACTAGCCCATTGGTCCCAAGTACATCTATAAGCGTAGCCCAACTAACATTTTCAGCTTTGTAAGCCAACTTTTCCAGCGTTGTACTGTAAAGTAGCTGAAAAGAAGCTGCAGATACAGCTACAAGCAAAAGCTAGCAAAATAGTTTTGGAGAGCGTTTACTCAACTTTCTCACAAACATTATTCAATTTGTCAGTCGCACTGAATAACATCAGCCAATGAACGCTAATGTCACTTTTATACACACACTAATCAACTTTCAACTTGTAGCTGCAAAACAAAGCTGAATATGTTACTCATTTGATGGCTTCTACACAACCAACCACTCTTGCTGAATAACATAAACATCAAAAGTGCTTTTTCAACAACTAAACAACCTGTACTCAGCTTATAAACTGTGTTAGAGCAACTTCGGAAGCATTTTCACAGTCAACTAGGTTTATTTTTAGACGCGTGCAGTTTTACAGCTTTTACTCTGCTCTTTTATAACTAATCGAGAAAAGTTATTCATTCGCACTATTATAAAGCCTCTACTCAGTGAATTTGTTGTAGAAGGGAATGTTGATTTGTTTACACAAGTTCAAAGTGTTGGCGTAGCACAGTTGGTAGTGTCAAGGTTTGCCAATGAGGTCGTCTCGAGTTCGATTCCAGGTTCCGGTGCAGGGTAAATAATTTGGTGATGATTTGTAAATAATTTCGATTAATTTGATTCACAGCAAAATAAACTCAATAAATTCCTTCATAAAAAACCGTAAACAGTATTTAACCCGGCTTCAAGAGAAAGCTGTGTAGTGATTATTGGACAACCGGGAAAAGGTTGAATAAGCGCCTTTCAAGTTCACACACAACTAAACAGCAGGATAACAGCTGTATAGAAGCGTTAATGGATATGCAATAAGAGCTTCTCCCGACTGTTCCAACAGCCATAAGTAGCTGACTAAGTTCGCCAAATTTGCTTGTATAGAGGTTGAGTAAAGGTTTCCTCATATCTTATAGCGTTTGAATACAGCTTGAGACTGTATAAATGAAATGAGTAAAGCGTTTACATTGTGAAAATTGTTAGTTGGGAGCCCATTATCGTACTAGAATCTGTAAAAGTTTGTATTTGTTTTGATTCGCCTAATAAATTTGACAGAGTTTAATGAGCGGTTCGTGGATTTTTTTTACGATTCGAGGGGTGCTTCAATTTTCTTGCATAAAAGTGGTCAATTCACGAAACTAAACCTAGAGCTCCGTTTTTTTTTTTCGAAAACATATGGAATGATATAAGAATACATTTGGAGTTGTGACAAAAACCTAGACCCCAATGGCTACGGAACCAGTCTTTCAGTACTATCTTTGATCTGGAACATCCTTAAAAGTAGTCTCCAACATTCAATGCTCTATAAGAGCTTATACAGACAAAATATGCTTTTTCAACTCAAAAATGGCTTATTCAGCATTTAATCAACTCAAATTGTGTGTTGGGCGACTGATGGAACTGATCCTAAAGCATCTGTGATGTAAGAATACATTTGGGGTCTTCGCACAAACATGGATGGCCACGGAAACGTCATACGGAAGATCCGGATCATTCGTTAAAGTGATCCTAGAGCTCCACGATTTTTTCGAAAACACTTTTGAAATATGAATAAATTTTGGATTTTGATATCATCATGGACCCCAATGGTCATGGAAATGGTCCTTCGGAAGATCAGGAACATCCGTAAAAGTGGCCAATCCATGAAACTGATCCTAGAGGTCCACGGATTGTTCATTTAAACACTTGGTACTGTGATATAGGAATGAATTTGGGGTCGTGACATAAACATAAACTCCGACGGCCACGAAAACAGTCTTTCAAAAGATCTGGAACAACTTTTTTTTATTGTGACTTTTAGCCAATTTGACTACTACATTACTAACTCAAAACATCCACAAGAGTGGTTAATTCATGAAACTAATCTTAAAGCTATACTGTTTTTCGAAAACACTTTGACCTGTGATGTAAGAATACATGTGGGGTCTTCGCAGAAAAATAAATCCGGATGGCCACGAAAACGGTTTTCCGGAAGATCCGGAACATCCATAAAAGCAACCAATCCATAAAACTGATCACACGAGTGGAACTTCGGATCAGAAAGTGGCTCCACTTGTCATTTGCGAACACTAGCGCACCTAGCGATAGAAGGCATCTTCTGCCTGCAGTTAAAATAGGCAGCATGCTATGATAGTGTGAGTGCACATAGAAAGTCCATGTGGAACGCTACCACAACACATTGCTTGTTGAGCAGTAAAACGAACCACCCCCCTTGCCCCCTTCATTCACCTTGGCCCCCTGCTCCACTCATACTCTCGAGGCCAAGCAAACTGCGCGTTACCGTTGGTAACCGTGTGTAGGCGAACAAGATTGTTGCCTATAAGCTTTTTCGATGGAGTATCGAGTGTATATTCCAAGTTGCGATGTTAATATCGAGGGAATTGTTACCGTTGAGAGTATAACTCGCGATGATTTCCTGAAAGGCGGGTTTGGTGTCTTTAAGAACTCTAACCTCCCGATAATTCCAATACAAGAGTGCATTCAAATGCATTCAGTGGCGCTGTTGGAGTGTTGGAGAGAAGCATAGGGAGCGTTCTTGTCGTGCCACTCTAAAATGTCCTTAGTGTTTGGAAATTCCGAATGCTCTCGCTGATTTTCCAAGGTACAAACAGCATGGAACAGTCTTTGAAAGCTCGCTTTCGGCGTTCCTTTGTGAAAGTCCTGAGAAACGTCGCTCCATCTTCCAGAATTACTTCGAGTAGCAACCCCTTTGACCTTCTCTCAAGGGCTCTGAACCTGAGGTTGGCAAGGGATGTCATTTCGTGTTCAAAGTCCCACCTAGGAAGCGACCCAAGAATGTCATAACACAGCCTCTGATACCTTTTCGTGTTGACCCCTCCACCGGGCTTCAAATCATTTGATTTTGATGGGGACTTTTCACGACTTCCAGTTTCTTTCAAGGCTCCAGATGTTCCAGCTTCACAGTTAGAACATAACGTTTGAAGCACATATTCACTTTTTCTGGAATTGTGGGCTGCATTATCAAAATCTTGAAGGCATCATTAGTTTGATGGTTCCGATGTTGAAAACTCTTTTGAAGCAACTAGCTTTTAATTATCCATGGCTTTCGTCGATCATCAACTTGGATGGATTGAATTTTTATCGTTTGTTCATGTTTATGTGTTTCGAGCCGCTGAGCCGGTTTTAAATAGAAATTACCCGTAGATCATTCACTCTCCTTCTCCATACTGATCTGGATCTTTTGAGTGGATCTGGATTACATTGCCCAACTCTACATTATTTTGACAATTGGTAAAATTTGATTTTTCATCTCACTTCTAGAGGGATTAATCAAAAAAGAGTAATCGTCAGAAGATAGCACTTTGACTTCGAAGTAACTTGCCCCACTTAAATCTAAAACGATTACTTTTTTGAGCGTTTAAATCACTACGTAGTATGAGAATCAATCACAAAAAAAAATACTTCCGGAGGAAGGCATTTATTGTCCCAAAAAAACTTCTGCCAAAACACCAAATGAATCAAATAACTTTTCTAGTTAAAAGTAGAATTCAAACGAATTGTTTGGTCGAATTATAGCCTATAATATTAAGTATGAATTTAGTTACAACGGAATCTATGTCGACAGTTCGGGTTTTAGTGTCATTTTGTCGTTTTTAACATTTTGTTTGATTTAACTCGTGAACATTGAAGTTGGTGGAAACGGGTTCCATACTACGAAGTAGCGTTGGCCCTAGTGATCTTCTAATTAGCCCTTTCTTAGATTTAACATGTTTCCATTCTGTTAAACAAATATTTCGTTACATGGTTAGAACATATATTTAGCCACATATCTTCGCAAATGAATTAACAAAATTTGATTTCAAAATAGATTCCGGCCATAGGGCTAAAATCTGGAGCAGTAGTGCCAAAACTGGCACACATTTTTTTTTTAAATCGCAGGGGTCACTTTTTATTATCTATGTATCTTTCCTTCAATCTACAATCAAGACTACATGTTTGTTGAAAAAATCACCTAAAAACAATCTTAAGCTAAAAAACGTTTGCTTGATACATGACATTAATACAACAGCAATAAAGTTCATTTTTCGTGAGATTTGAGAGCTTCCTAGGAAACATCTAGCCTAACACGGTTGTACGAAAAATTTCAGCATTTTCAAACTCAAAATAAAATTTAATCGTTGCTGTTCACCCTTACAGCTGCAATTAATTTAATTCAATAATGTTGCTTCAGATGCCGCGAAACGAGACCAATTCATTTTCATTATGACACACAGGAAAAAAAAAGAAGTCCCAATGTTAAACATTCACGCGCTCACTCTGTCTATTCGTTATAAAGTAATAAATTCTATTTTCTTCGCAACCACTTTACGACGCACCTTAAATTCCGCGTGACTGTGTTGCTGATTTTCCACTCCCTAATCCTTCTAATCATTCACCAAGCGCACTCGTATTTGCACATTGATATTCTTGTTATCCTCTCCTTTCTCTCTCACACACAGTGTTGCGCTTTTGCACGTTTCACTCCATTTACCGTTTTCCCCTAAGTTTCCTTCACTCTCTGTATCACAAATCTCGCTGCACAAATGGGAAGAAAAACATAGGATAAGCGGAAAAAATAAACTAGTGAGGTAATCACGATAATCCTCACACACGCACACACGGAACACAGTGCACGGTGAGGGCAAACAGAAATGTAAACAAATTCGATCGAACTGTGCGAGGATTAGGCGAACAAATTGCATTCTTCACGAGCAGAGTAGGCGATGTATTTTCTTGACGTTTCTTCAGTCTCTTCTAATCCAAGGAGCCGTTGTTTTCTTGTTCACCCAGCCAACGCGATCGATGATGGGTGGGTGGGTGTCCAAGTAGAAATTTTTCCCAGATTTTGAGGAATTTCATGCACAATTTCCACTTGCACGCTTTTCGTTCTCACATTCTCACTGATTTTGATTTGCGTGAAAAATGTGTGTAACCGCTGATGTTGGCGGAAACTTGGCGTAGTAATCCTGGGTTGCGGACGTGTGTTCGTTGGTGTGCATGCAGTTCAGCAGACAACCAATGCGATGACATCGACCGACGACGATGAGGCGACTTGTCGACGTGCATATCAAATTACAAAGTGTATAATTGTGCGATTTTCACACGTATTTCACCGCGCGCGATTAGCGGGTGGTTTCCTTCAACGGGACTCTCACCAATACCAAGAACATGAGAGGGGACCATCCTAGTAGGCGGATCTCACCAGAACTCACACACTTGTTCTCTTCTTTTCGTCTTTTCTTGATCCATTTTCCCCCATTCACTCAGCACTCGTTTTCTTCACATCTTCTTTGTCCCCCTCACCACTGCTTCACATATGGGGGAGGTTCAAAGAGGAAAAATATTTTTAACCCACTATTGCTTATTTTACTTCTTCTTATTCTTCCATTTTCTTTTCATGTGAGAAAAACGCAAAAAAGAACTAATTTTCGGTCACACTAATTCATCTTCCATTTTTCTCTCGTTTCTCGCTACCAACTGTGCAACTTTGTCTCGCTTTTCACTTTTCACACGGTGCCACGGATTCGCACCATTAAAATCAACCCACGGATGGCCATTGACGGATAGCCCACACGTACTGGATCTTCGGGATTAACCTCCAAAACTATTCGTTTCCAAAACCGAACGCACACATTTCATAAATTCCACCAAATTCCATCCGAGGAAAAACCACCATCATACCAATTAAGTAACCACCAGCTAAGCCAAAATCAGATGAAAAAGGTTGGTCCCTCTAAGCAGCACGATTTTCCGCACCGATCCACACACACGCGGCTTTTCCGAGAGCTCCGAAAAGAGAGACGACTTACGAAAAACTGACACGGGAAAATCTCGTACGCACCGTTCTGGGTCCACCACGGCAAGCGAGACAGTCGCGGACAGCTTGACGCATGCGCTTTTCCGGTGGAAATCCACTCAATCCGGCGGTGGTTGGCTGAGATCCGATGATCGACCGGGCGCCTAAATGCATGCTATAGGGTGGGATCGGAGCAGTGCTGCTATGTCAGTTATTGAATTTGTAAAATAACAATGTTGTGACTTTTATTAGAATTTCCATGGAAAATCAAGTTAATAACTACCGCATCAAAGCCACCCAACCACACAATCAAACACGATCCGCCGTGATTAACGTCAGTCTTCACCCACGGCCCTTGCATGCATGTTTGATCGCGATATTTATTTTCTTAACAAATCATGCTTCAACATGAAAAAACAAATCATAATGCATGATAATGACTCCACAACACCTATTAGTTGTGGTGAATACCTGTAGAACCAATCGTTCTATTTCGGAGAAATTTTGTTCAAATTTTGGCTGCAGAGCGGCTAGCGAGGATAACCTTCACAAAGACAACGATTCCCAGCCTTCAGGACAGAACAGAATGGTCTGCGATCAAGCACTACGCGATATCTACTGCCATGGAAAGCTGCTCGATACGGTACAGATGGCGAGCATCTTCGTCGACTTGAAGGACGCCCAATGAAACGTTGGCCACGTTCAACGATTTCATGGAGCAGAAGAAGGAACAGCCCAGTAGGCAGGAACTGCAGGAGTGGGTCGAGTCGATGTTCGAAAAGCCGGGTGCCGAATTCGAGGACTGGATCCCGGATGACTGGGTCGAGAACCCGCGTTTTCTGGAGAACATGCGGGGCTTTGCCAAGAAGCTGAACGGCATCTGGCACGAGCTGGGCCACAAAATGATTGCGGATGTAGATTTAGAGAATTTTATTACTGGGATTCATACTGGATTGTACTGGGACTGCTCCATTCGGAAATGAATAAGACGACCCGTGGAATGTTGGAAAATTTACTTTCCATAGTCTGGTGATACGGTTTCATCCCGAATGGTGGTCGCATCTACTACAGCATGCGATCGCAGCCTCTTCTACTGTGCGGAATGGTCAAGTCGTACGTGGATGCTACCAACGATACTAAATTTGCCATGGATACCGTGGATACACTGGAGCGAGAGTTTGAGTTTTTCAGAACAACTACCCAAGTAACCAACAAGCTAACTACCCGATGATCGCCCTTTTTTCGATATAAATTAAATATAGGGTTTCCGAACTTTATATCAGTCGTATAGCAGCCTTATATAGCAAAAAGGGCGATTAACGGGCTTGGTGGTTACTTGGGTATATTGTGGAAGTGAACGGGCACCAACTAGCGGCCTATGAATACAAATCGAGCGGGCTACGGCCCGAGTCCTATCGCGAGGATGTGATCAATGCTCGTATATTCGATAAGGAAGACGACAAGCAGGATTACTGGAAGTGGTATGAACTTCTCCAGCCGATGGTTCATAATGGGGTGTTTACATCTGTGCGGATTTACTCGCGTTAGTCTGCTCGCCAACTAGCACGAATTTCAGTTGCTCCTGAAATTTCATGGTGGTAGACTCTGATGCCCTGTTTACATTATGCGAATGAGCTTTTTTGCTAGCAGCTAGCTCATAAGCATAAGTGTAAACACCCTATAAAGGACGGTACGAACAAGGGTAATCTAACAGATCTGAAGTGCCGATGGATCATTGCCGTCGAGTTAAATGCGATCCTTTACTGGAATGCGAAAAAATCTCGAAGTTCTATGCACTCAAGAACGACATCCGGAAGGCACAGATGTACGAAGCGAAAGCGGATGAAATCGAGAAAGCCGTTGATGCAGTATTATGGAACGAGGAAGAGGGAGCCTGGTTGGATTACGATCTGATCAACAAGAAACACCGGCACTACTTCGTTCCGACAAATCTGTCGCCGCTCTGGACGGGATGTTATGATAATAATGACACTAGCCTACCGAAGAAGGTCCTGGCGTACATTGAATATATGGAGCTGGACAAGTACCCGGGAGGTGTTCCAAACACGCTGGCCGATACGAACGAACAGTGGGACTTCCCGAACGTGTGGCCACCGATGCAGCACATGCTGATCATGGCCCTTGACGGAATGGACAGTGCCGGAACGAAGGCGCTGACATTCAAATGGGCCCAGCGGTGGGTGCGCGGCAGCTACCTGCCGTACAACAATACGCGCGCCATGTTTGAGCAGTACAGTGCAACCGAGCTAGGAAAAAAAAAAAAAAAAAAAAAAAAAAAAAAAAAAAAAAAAAAAAAAAAAAAAAAAAAAAAAAAATGCATCAAACTGTCTGCTCACCGCATCCTTCAAACACTGCAACATTCAGCAACATTTCTGACGTATAACTACGTCTTTGTCGACTATACTGGGGTACAAATCTAAAAATATGTGTTATGAAATAGTGTTAGGTTTTGAAATCTTGTAACTTTGTCATTTATAGATGAAATTAAAATCCAAATACGCCAATCGATAGGATATTACTTAACGAATCTGTTGAAATAATCACTGTTTTCATGAACTAAACGTTTTCCCCAAACCCAGTCATCATAAACGAATAACACTTGGTTGCACGTCATTTTGCTTGAACCTGAAATGATATAAAACAGCGCTGCTTTCCTGCCTCTGCTCAACATCATGATTCGCTGCCAGATTGTTGAGCAGTTCAGTCGATTTGAATTCTCTCTCGTTTCGTTCGTTCGTTCGCAAGTCGAATTAGCTCCGCGTTGTATAGTGACGCTCTCGCTGACCCAGCCATGGGTAAGAAATCGCGCGGTAACGCGAGTGCCGGCTTACCGGGAAAACAGACTCTCCCAGGAGACGGCGCGACCACCGAGCCAGCTCAGAAGAAGCAGAAGAAAACCCCATTGCCCGTCCCGACAGGCGTTGCGGACCCGCAGCCGGGGCCTCCCGGAACTAAACGACCCAGACCTGAAGACATCAGCGCCACCGCATCGGCAGCAAAAAAGCTGCTGAGCAACAATCCGTTCTCCGCCCTGCAGAACGGAGCCCAGCCGCAGTCGGACCCTGAGACGGTGCCTAAAAAAGTTAAGTTGCCACCCTTCTATGTGAAGGGCTTCCCTCCCGGGCTATGGGAGCAGCTGGATTTCTACATTAAGCAGGGCCTTCGCTGCACCATTCAACGGTGCACGGAAGGCTACAAACTGATGGTCTCGGCCGAAAATCACTACAACGCAGTCCAGGCCCTCTTGGACAGGATGAAGCTGGAGTACTTCTCCCACGACGTCGAGGCCACCAAGCCGCTGAAAGTGGTGCTGCGCGGGCTCCACGACATGGACACCACCACCTTAATGGACGAGATTAAGGCGAACGGCCTCAAGCCGGTCGAAATCCACAAGATGACCCGCAGCAAGGCCATCAAGTATCGTGACCAGCTCTACTTGGTCCATCTGCAGAAGAACTCCACAACCGTGAAGGATCTCCATACGACACGCACACTGTTCCACATCGTAGTGAAGTGGGAGCGGTATAAGCCAACCCACCGTGGCGTCACTCAGTGCTCGAACTGCCTATTGTTCGGGCACGGCACCAGGAACTGCCGCATGGCCAGCCGCTGCATCAAATGCGGCAAAAACCACAAGATCGACGACTGCGACAGCATCGAGGAAGCCGCTCCCACATGCGCCAACTGCGGTGCTGCCCACAAGGCCACGAGTAAGGCCTGTCCGAAGCGGGCCGAATACGCCGAGATCCGGAAGAAGGCCTCGTCCAACAACCAGCCCGGTCGCAAGAAGGTCCCGGAAAACAACGCGCAGAACTTTCCTCCGTTATCACCGGTCCAACCACGGCCAATTCCAGTGTTGGCGCCGCTCCCGCTCAACCAACAGTTGGCTGCTGCCCAGTCGGCTGCCGCTGCAGTACCTAGTCAAGCCTCCGGCCCATCGACGGATCCCCCTGCTCCGGGATTGGCCGGTACAACCGGTGAAGCTACAGACGATTCTCCGCTGTCAACGGATGAGATCGTCACACTGTTGGCCCAGGCCATCATCATCAAGCGCACCTGCGCAACAAGAACACAACAGCTCCAAGCTATCATCTCCTTCGTCGCTAATTATGGACCGTGAACCCATAAAGATCGCCAACTGGAACGCTCGCTCCGTAGGGGCGAAAAACATTGAGCTTGCAGACTTCCTCCGCAAGCACGACATCGACGTGGGCCTCCTCACCGAGACCCACCTCAAGACCGGTGACAGCTTCTGGCTGCCCGACCACAGCATTGTCCGGCTTGATCGCACCAGCTCCAGGGGGGGCGGTGTCGCGGTCATCATCAAGAAAGGCATCAAGTACTGCACCCTACCCCACTACCGCACTTCCATCATCGAGGCCGTCGGCGTAGAGGTGGAAACATCGACCGGAATCATCCGGTTCATCGCCGCCTACTGTCCCCGGCAATGTACCGTTAGCAATGGTACAGCACAGCAGTTCAAGAACGACCTTGCCATCATAACCCGCACCAATGCCCGCTTCGTAATCGGAGGGGACCTGAACGCCCGGCACGAGGCCTGGCGGAACTACCAGCAGAACCAGAACGGCCGCCTGCTATTCGACCATTCCCAGCATGGTCTCTATTCCGTCTGGTTTCCGGACGAACCAACCTTCACATCACCGACGGGCAACCCATCGACGCTGGACCTGTTCTTGGCAAACACCAGATTAGCCAAGCCGGTTGCCGTCAACGACCTGAGTTCGGACCACCAACCGGTGCTGACCGAGCTGGGCTACAACGTGGCCCCTGCACCGTGCCAGCGGAAGGACTACCATCGAGTCAACTGGGTCCAGTTTCGACGCGTGGTCGACCGCCACATCGACGACAACCCACCGCTCGACACAGTGGAGGACATCGACCGGGCCCTGGAGGGTCTCCATCAAGCCATATCCGTGGCTGACGAAGAGTGCGTTCGACGAGTTCCTGTGAGGGGTAAGTTTCAAGCAATTGATTCCCACACCAAACTCTTGATTCGGCTCAGAAATGTTCGTAGACGCCAGTTTCAGCGGACTGGGGATCTGCAGCGTAAATACGAAATGGTCGATCTGAATCGGCAGATCGCTTCCAGAATGGTCTCAATCCGGAACGAGAGTTTCGGGCGGCTCGTTCAGAACCTGGACGACCGTTCCAGACCATTCTGGAAGGTTGCCAAGGTGCTGAAGTCTCACCCCAAGCCCATTCCACCACTTAGAGTCAATGACGAACGGCTTATCACCAACGAAGAGAAGGCCAATGCGATTGGGGAGCACATTGCCCAGTCGCATTTGCTTGGCTCTAAAATCCCAAGTCCACTCGAGAACCAGGTTGCGCAGTGCGTCCTGACGTTAGATGCCTCCCCTTGTGCCGTCCCTCCAGAAGAACGGATTACAGAGGAACAAATTTGCTCAGCGCTGAAATACAGTAAGAACATGAAGGCTCCCGGGTTTGACGGAATATTCAACCTAGCGTTGAAAAATCTCAGCCCGAGGGTGCACTCGCTGCTAGCTGCCACCTTCAACAGATGCTTGGAGCTGCACTACTTTCCAAGCATCTGGAAGGTGGCAAAAATCATCCCGATCCGCAAACCTGGGAAAGACCCTTCACTACCGTCAAGCTACAGACCGATTAGCCTGCTCTCAGCGCTGAGCAAGCTGTTCGAAAAATTGATCCTCAGCCGACTAAACAAGTTTGTGGAGGAACATGACATTCTTCTTCCGGAACAGTTCGGGTTCCGCAAGGGGCATTCCACCAATCATCAGCTAGTGCGGGTGATGAATAACATCCGAAGTAACAAAGCTGTATCCAAGTCCACAGCCATGGCCTTGTTAGACGTCGAAAAGGCGTTTGACAATGTCTGGCACGACGGACTTATATACAAGCTTTGTAACTCCAACTTTCCACCATACCTTGTGAAAATCACCCGTAACTATCTCCAGCAAAGGTCGTTCAGGGTGTCGTTGAATAGTTCCCTTTCGGGACAATTTCCGATCCCAGCAGGTGTTCCGCAAGGGAGTCTGCTGGGACCACTGCTTTACAGCATCTACACGTCGGACATCCCTCCTCTAGGAGACGGTTGCGTGTTCTTTCTGTTTGCAGATGACACCGCGATAGCCGTCAAGGGTAGGATGCCTCGTGAAATTACGAACAAGCTCCAACGATGCCTTGACACCTTTACTGATTATGCCACCACGTGGAAAATCAAAATCAACGCCTCGAAAACCCAAGCGATCATGTTCCTTCACAGACAATCATTAAAACTTAAACCGTCTCCCTCCTGTACCGTAATAATGGATGGTACAAGGGTCGAGTGGTCCACTGATGTTACTTATCTCGGGATGTTGTTCGATGAGAAGCTCCTGTTCCGCTCGCACATAGAGAAAACCCTAGTTAAGTGCTCCGCCTTGGTTAGGTGTTTGTATCCGCTCATTTGCCGCAGATCCCGCCTCTCAAGGCAAAACAAACTGGCTGTTTACAAACAGATCATAGCCCCCGCGATCTTCTATGCCGCCCCGGTGTGGGAATCGTGCGCTCAGACCCACAGGAACAAAATCCAGGTTGCACAGAATAGAGTGTTGAGGATGATCCTAGATCGTCCATTCGACACAAGAATAGCAGACCTCCATCAAGAGGCAGAAATTCCCAAAGTAGATTCCAAAATTGATGATATGACAACTAAATTTATTCAAAAATGCAATCTTTCTGAACATGCTTTAATAAGCAATTTGTACATAGTAGGTTAAGTGTATATAGTAGAGTAGGTTAGTTTTAAGCTGTAAATAGTAGTATTAAGTAGTTTCTCTTCAAATTCTAAAAACAAAACAAACCAATCCCACCAAGGTGGTCGACCGTGTACTAAGTCTAGGACTAATCCTGTAAAACAAATTTTAAATTTTGCCCATACCTAAAGATGAAGAAAGCAATTAAATCACTTAGTAAAAATTTATATGGTAATCGTCCAAGTTAAACTAAAATAAAGATCATTTAAACTAAAACTAACTAAACTGCCTCTGCTCAACTCAGGTCATTCTCTGCTTGAACGTCAAGCAGTTTAGTTCGGTTTGAGCTCGCTCTCGTGAGTTGTTCGGAAAGTATTTTTGTGAATTAGTGCTCGCGCTCTTTCTTTCGTGGTTTGTCGTGCGCGTGTGTGTGCCCCGAAATGGGCAAGCATCGCTCGCGAAGCCCGGTGAAGGACCAGGACGCCGGTGAAGGAAGCTCCGGTGTGTCCACATCGAACAGGTTTGCTGTTCTTCCCATCGATGAGCATACCCAGCCAGCTGCAAAAGGAAAGCGCAGCAAGAAGAGGAAGAAGAATCGGAGCCAGTCCGATTGCACGATTTCTCGCGGCGATGCTACTGCGACAAACGGTAGTGATGTCGGAGATTTCGGTGACGTTGCCGACACAAGCACGGCAAAAGTAAAGCTACCTCCGTTGGTAATAAAAAATGCCCATCTTAACGATCTCATCGCAGATCTGGCTTCGCTGGGCGTTAAAGCCGAATTCAAGTTGGGCAGAGTCGGCACCAAGGTTATGCTCCGCACGAAAGCGGAGTATGACTTGGTCGTTGCCCACCTGAGGACTACCAAGGTGGAATTTTTCACCCACGACATTCCCGGCGAGAAACTATTCAAGGTCGTCATCAGGGGTCTACCGAATTTTGACCCGAAGCTGATTGAAGCGGAAATCAAGAACCGCTACAACCTGGCCCCAACTGCCGTCTTCCGGATGACAAGGAGGGACGAGAACGTCAAAAGGTATCCAGATTGTCTTTTCCTGGTGCATTTCCAGAAGGGAACGGTGACGCTCAATGCGTTAAAGGCTATCCGCTCCATCAATTCCATCATTGTCCGATGGGAGCCATACCGTGGCGGCCGTCACGACGTCACCCAGTGTCAACGTTGCCTGAATTTCGGGCACGGCACCCGAAACTGCTTCGTCCGACGGATCCGAAAGCAGGCGTCCACAAGAAATCAACCAGGACGAAAGAAGGACAATACGCCGGCATTCAGACTGGAGGATTTCCCGCTTCTTCCTGCTACGCAACACGGTCAAGCAAATCCACGGGTGCAATCCGGCCCCCGCCAAGAAACGTCTGGTGCCTCAGCTGGACAAAGCTCTCCATCCCCCCTGGATTCTGGAGACAACCACCAGCAGAAAACGCCAATCCCGATCTCTTCTCTGCGGATGAGCTGATGAAGATTTTCGTCGACATGACCAGCGCTCTTCGCCAGTGCCGCAGCAAGCCCGAACAGATCCAAGTGCTCGGTAAGTTTATTATTCAGTATGGTGTCTAAACCGATAACTGTCGTCACATGGAACGCATGCTCTGTAAGAGCAAAAAGACTCGAGCTTGCTGACTTCCTCCGCAAGCATAGTATCGACGTGGGCCTCCTAACAAAGACCCATCTTAAATCCGGTGACAGCTTTTGGTTGCCTGATCACCACATTATCCGGCTTGATCGTATCGACTCCAGGGGGGTGGTGTTGCGATCATCATCAAGAAAGGAATCAAGTTCTGCACGATGCCGCATATTCGCACTTCTATCATCGAGGCCCTTAGTGTGGAGGTGGAATCACCAACCGGAAACGTCCGGTTCGTCGCCGTATACTGCCCTCGTCAGTGTGCTGCCAGTAATGGATTAGGCATCCAATTCAAGCATGATCTGACCACCATCACTCGCACGAGCTCACGATTCGTCATTGGGGGCGATTTAAATGCCCGCCACGAAGCATGGCGGAACTATCAGCGGAATCAGAACGGACGTCTGCTCTTCAACCACTCGCAGCATGGGCTGTATACGGTGAAATTCCCTGATGAACCGACATTCATCTCTCCGGCGGGATACCCTTCCACGTTGGACTTTTTTCTATCGAACATTGGACTATCCAAACCGATGGCGATCAACGATCTCAGTTCCGACCATCAACCGGTGGTGGCTGAAGTCGGCACCCACGTAGCACCTGCTCAAAGCCTGCGCAAAGACTACCATCATGCACACTTAGACTATTTCACCGAAATCTGTGAAATTTGACCGAAATCTCAACAGCTGAACGTTCGGTAAACAGTTCGGTGATTTTTCACAGATTTCCTGTAATTTTTCACCGAATATCTGTGAAAAATCACAGGAAATCTGTGAAAAATCACCGAACTGTTTACCGAACGTTCAGCTGTTGAGATTTCGGTAAAATTTCACAGATTTCGGCAAAATAATCTATGTGTGTGTCAACTGGGTGCAGTTTGGGACAGAAACATCGATGATAACCCGCCGCTTGACACCGTAGAGGACATCAACCGGGCACAGGAAGGACTCCACCAGGCCATATCCGTGGCTGACGAGACGTGTGTTCGACAAGTTCCTGTGAGGGGTAAGTTTGTTGCCATTGATTCCCACACCCAATTACTGATTCGCTTAAGAAATGTGCGTAGACGCCAGTTTGTTGGGTCCCTTGCTCTACAGCTTGTATACTTCTGACATTCCTCCCCTCGGAGACGGTTGCGTGTTCTTCCTGTTCGCAGATGATACCGCGATATCAGTCAAGGGCAGAATGCCTCGCGAAATTACAAACAAACTATAACGATGCCTTGACACCTTAGCTGACTATGCAAAAACTTGGAAAATCAAAATCAATGCCTCCAAAACCCAAACTATCATGTTCCTCCATAGACAATCACCCAAACTGATACCGGCACCTTCTTGCACAGTAGTCATGGATGGCACAAGGGTTGAGTGGTCTGCTGAAGTTACGTACCTTGGAATGGTATTCGATGAGAAGCTCCTGTTCCGCTCGCATATAGAAAAGACGTTAGTTAAGTGTTCAAGCTTAGTTAGGTGTTTGTATCCGCTGATTTCTCGCAGATTCCGCCTCTCTAGGGTTAACAAACTGGCTGTCTACAATCAAATCATAGCACCTGCAATTTTCTACGCTGTACCGGTGTGGGAATCAAGTGCTCAAACTGTTACTCACTGCGTGTGCTCTCTCTCTAAGACTACAATGCCCCAGGTCCCTGGTCTAAAGCCACGGGGACCAGACGGGGTGGGCTATCCACCAGCCTCTTTTGCGGCGACTAGCTCGAGCTTGAGAGACGGAGCTCTCAAGGTCGGCTCCGGACAAATAGGGGACACTGATGAGCAAATGCAAACACGGTCACCTAATCTTTCACTATTTAACTTTTATTAATTAAAACCTACTTACAAATTCTGGGGGTGTGTGTGTGTGTGTAAGGGCCGGCCGGCACGTGGATCTCTGCTGCGGGGAATCGGACGGGGCGGCTACGAGTGCGATCGGATGATCGCTGATATTGCTGCACGTCGGCGGCGTCGGCGTCACTTGCGCTGGACGCAGGGGACTGCTGGTTGAGTGCAATGAATGGCACGATTGCCACGGACAGTGGTATCAGTGCAGGATGGCACGAGGTTCTGTAGCTGCGAACTCCTCGCGGTACCAGGTTTCCTACCAAGGTTGAACGTCGGCTCGTTGGCACGTATAGCCGGTCGATCGAGCACTACCTGGCCTAGTGCGTTCTCGGGCTGATTTAACAAACCGTGGCCTGACTCAGGCTTTACAGCCGGTTTTGAGGTAAAACTCAATGGGTCCTGAGGGCACGTGGGAAATAGGAAAAGGGTCTGATGAAAGTTATGCTACCGGAGTCCGTTTTATATAGTCCTACCTGATTCTACGGTTTCAATATATTAGGCAGCTTTGTTTTTTCCACCCGTATTTGACTGTTCACTATTTTTTTACACTTTGTTCTTAAACTTGGTGAACTTGTTCTCTCAAAGGTTGGCGTGGAAAAGAACTAGTGCTATTCTTCGGACCGGTAGCAGACCATATATTTCCCTTTTCCCAAAATGTCCCTTTCCTTCTTGATCCATTAGTCCCATTCCAAATTTCCCTTCTCCTCCATGATCCGGGTGGTGGGTGTTGTTTTCTGTATGTTAAGTGTAGGTGTATAACAGTTGGTATGTTTCTGTATTTAATTCGACCGTTCATACTGGAGTTCATTTAATTCAGTTCCCTAATTCCTATCTGTTTTATGTATATGAATGAGCCATTAGTGCTCTACTATTCATTCACTGTTTAGTTTTAGCAACAATATGACTAATAATATCATTAATTCTAAGCAAACATTAGATCAATCATTACTGATTATAAACTATCATGGTTCTCAGACATTAGCGCACCGAACAGCAGTATACTAGTGGATTGCTGTCTCGTTCGGTTGAGTGCTCGCTCTTTAAAGCACTGCTATCTCTCTGCTCGAGCTTTTTTCATAGGGCAAAGTACCCAAACGGTAACAAAACTCACAGGAACAAAGTCCAGGTGGCACAAAACAGAGTGCTTAGGATGATACTCGATCGTCCCTTCGACACTAGAATAACAAATTTACACGAAGAGGCAGGCATTGCCAAAATAGATTCCAGAATAAACGAAATTAAGACTAAATTTGCACAAAAATGTAATGTATCAGAACATGCTTTGATAAGCAATTTGTATATAGTAGGTTAGGTGTATATAGTAGTTGTAGTTGTAAATAGTAATTATAAGTAGTTTCCCTTTTCCAAATTAAAACAAACCAATCCAACCAAGGTGGTCACTCCTAAAAACAGGCCTGATAGGACTAGGAACTTTAAATAATAATTAAAAATTTCAAAATGAACTAAAGTTGAAAAGACGCATCTGTGTCACTTGTTAATTCATACATGTAAAACCACACAAATACCAGAAATAAAGATCATTTAAAGTCAAAAAAAAAAAAAAAAAAGTCCTCTGCTCAACTCAGGTCATTCTCTGGTTGAACGTCAAGCAGTACAGTTCGGTCTTTGCTCGCTCTGTCGAGTTGTTCTAAAGTTTCTGGTTTGTTCCAAACATTCGCAGTTTAATCATAGAGGTAAATCTAAGACCAGAAGGTCCCGAAGAAACGTGCTCAACTTTTTGGCTCAGCTCTGGTACTATCTTCGGTCCCAAGCTAATCGATTCATCCCTCGAAACATAGGAAAATCCAATAACCCCTCATTTTATCTGCGAATCAAAACAAAAATAGTGATTGGTTGGAAATGCTAACATGAAGCTTTAGTGTGATGATTTATTAGCTAGAGAATGATCTTTAGAAGAGGGTAGGTGGATAGTTTCATTCATAATTCCATTCTATAGCTAATAAATCATCACACTAAAGCTTCATGTTAGCATTTCCAACCAACTCTGAAAATCGCTAACTTCGCGTATGAAGTAACATAAAAACACTTTGAATGTAACAACTCAAGGCGGGAGTAACCGTCAACAATGCTGATGATGGTACAGCACGCAACAACCACCCTACCGCCTTCTCTCTGAGATGACCAAGTTGGTCATGACGAGAGGAGCAACACAATAGTTGGGTAAAGAAGAATTGCATTATAACACACCATCGACTGGAAATGCTCTCGCAACGTGGGGCTTTAGGTAGTGATGAAAACGTCGCTAGAACTATTCCACAGCCGCAGTCAGTTTATGAGCAACAAGAGGGACGCACATTTTTGCCTGTGGACTTGGAGACATACTTCAAGTCCCCGCGTACATCGTACGGGCTAGGCAAAAATGTGCGTCTATCTTGAAAACTGTCGCTTTAATGGCCCTTCGCTCATTTTCAACTTCTATTCAATTTTCATACTGCCGTGCTCTAACGGAACTATCCACCTACCCTCTTCTAAAGATCATTCTCTAGCTAATAAATCATCACACTAAAGCTTCATGTTAGCATTTCCAACCAACTCTGAAAATCGCTAACTTCGCGTATGAAGTAACATAAAAACACTTTGAAAATAGTGTAATACTGGAATTTATACTAGAATGGGGTGCTCCTCAGCAAAGGCAAGCGAATTCGCGGGTGCATCCCGCTCAAGCAAGTTCCGGTGATTCTGCTGGCCAAAGCTCTTCATCCCCCCTGGATCCTGGAGAAAAACCAACAGTGCAAAACAACAACCCCGATCTGTTCTCAGCGGATGAACTGATGGAAATTTTCGTCAACGTGCCCGGTGCTCTTCGTAAATGCCGCAATAAACCCGAACAGATCCAAGTGCTCGGTAAGTTCATCATCCTGTATGGCGTCTAAACCGCTAATCATCGTCACCTGGAATGCTTGCTCCGTAAGAGCAAAAGAGATTGAGCTTGCCGACTTCCTCCGCAAGCACAGCATCGACGTGGGCCTTCTAACCGAGACCCATCTAAAGGCCGGCGACAGTTTCTGGTTGCCTGACCACAACATTATTCGGCTTGATCGCACCAGCTCCAGGGGGGTGGTGTTCCGGTCGTTGTCAAGAAAGGAATAAAATATGACACTCTGTCCCATATCCGCACCTCTATCATCGAAGCCCTTGGTGTGGAGGTGGAGTCGTCGACTGGATTCGTCCAGTTCATTGCCGTCTATCGCACATCGCAAAAACCTAACAATAGATCAGTGCGGTCGAGTCACACCGGCAACAAAGGGAAGCGAGAGGCCACCAAGCACCTAAACAACAGGGGGAGGAAACATCAGCACAAACCTTTCCTAATCAAATTCTCGCGCCCGTGGCACCAAACCAATAAAATGCGAGCACCAAAAAACTCCACACCTGCACAAAGGCAGCCCGAACTAAAAAATAAAAACAAATCAAATAAAAGGCCGCAGCGGAGCAAAAAAGGAACCGTTCTCGAACAATTCTCAAAGCGAACTCTATCGAAAAATCTATGATAAAGTTCTTAAAAATTCAACGAAGTTTCCATGAAAATGACTCGTTATGGAGCTATTAATTTCCTTCCGCTAGATTGCATTAATAACTAATTATCCTGACGTTCAATTCGAATGCGGTCTTGAGAAAAGTTGCTGCTGAGGAAATTTTAAATTAGTATAGATAGCAATCTTTTCTGCAGATCACTACAGGGAACGGCGAGATTGATGAGAACTAAAAGTTCACTTTTCCCATAGTAATTTCCGTATAAACTTCAAAGGGACAGTGCAGTATGAGTTCACATCTAAATGAGCTCAAGTTTTACGAAAATTACCAGGACCTAATTTAAAATCGATTAAGCTTGGTGGGGCAAAATCGATATCACAAAAAATAGCCATAAGTTTAAAAATTTCATTATTCTGATTTAATTTTGATTGAAGAAATAATGGGAAAAAATCCCGATTTATTTAGTCAGTTTCCCGTTTTTTTGTATTTATTTATTTGTACAGGTTCAATCGAATAAACTTTACAGAGTTAAGTTATCATTTGTGTTTTACATAAATAATGTTTTAAATCTAGAGTTAAAGGAATTGAACTCGCGGTCGTCTCGAGGTTAGTGGAGATTTACAGTTTTATGGAGGGAAAAGGAGGTTTGAGATATGATTTACGATACAAATATTTCATTATTCCTAAAATATGAACTTATTCCTATTCAATTTGGTATCAGCAGTGTTTTACAGAAACAAACATTAAAAAACCACACGAACAAAATACAAACTAAACACAAGGTTAATCAAACTTACAATCTAAGGTTAATATTCTCCAAGAAAACATATATGAGTTTCATAAACCCCAGATCGCGTCCAGCCAAAACATCCCGAACTGGAACATTAGGTTGTCCACCTCGAGCCCGAAGGGAACCATATAGCTCAGATCTGACTCCACAATGCTCAGCATAGGACCAAATAATGTGATCTGCGTCCTGGTAACCTTGTCCACATTCGCAGCGATTGCGGTCCCCCAGCCCTACACGGAACAAGTGAGCGTTTAACGAGTAGTGATTGGACATGAGGCGAGACATCGTATGAATGAAGTCTCGACCCACATCCAACCCCTTGAACCAAGGACTCTTCGACTCTTTAGGGATGGTCGAATGTAGCCATCGTCCCAAACTCCCTTCACTCCATTTATTTTGCCAGCTGACGAGTGACTGTTGACGATAAATGAAGAAAAATTCATCGTAGGCGATTTGTCGATCGTGAATATTGCTTTCCATAGCGTCCACCTTTGCAAGCGAGTCCGCCTTCTCATTGCCCGGAATCGAGCAATGAGATGGGACCCATGCAAAGGTGATGACTAATGATCTTAAAGATAAAGTACTTAGAAGCTCTCGTATTTTCATGAGAAAATACGAGGAGTGCTTTACCGGTCTCATAGAGCAAATAGTCTCGACAGAACTGAGACTATCCGTAAAAATAAAATAATGATCTGGTGCAAGTGAGGTGATAGTTTCTAGCGTATAATGTATTGCCGCCAGCTCAGCAATATATACGGAACAGGGAGCTTGAAGCATTCGAGAGGCGCCATGAAATTCGTTATAAATACCAAAACCAGTGGACGTCTCTATTATTGATCCATCGGTGAAGAACGATCTTGCGGAATCAACTTGGCCAAACTTTGCAGCATAAATTGACGGAACAATCATGGAACGTTGATGTTCTGGTATCCTACGAATCTCCCACGTCACAGATAAATCAAAACTAACTGAGTTGCCGAAGTCGGAGAAGCAAACACGATGAAGATTATGCTGTGAAGGGCTGACATCCTGTGTTATGTACACGTAGTACAATGACATAACACGAGTTTGAAGGTTTAGCCAAAGACAACAAATCAAGAAGACTGGCAACTCTTCCATTTTCTCAAACGACCGGTATGAGACGGGCACAATTGCGTCATCTGCCGGTCAAAGGTAAATGCTACGAACGATTTGGATAGCAAAGGTTCCATCCTCAGAAGAAAGTATTTGCTAATTTTCCTATGCGTTGCTTCCACCTTCGCTCGAGCGCAGCGCTGCTGTGTCTGTCGCTCGGATTCAGGCAAACTTGCCAGTCTTCTTGATATTTTGTCTTCGGTTTAGCTCAAGAAGCTTTTCAAAGTTTTCGATTACCAGTGGGTTCATAACTTCACAACGGGTGAGGAGCCTGAGGGACAATTCCGAAAACCGATCAGAGAGTGGCAACATGCCCGCCAACACTTCTAAACTCATCGTATGAGTCGAGTGCATGCATTCTAACGCGATACGAAGACGACGACACTGGATACGTTTCAGTTTGGTGATGTGAGTTTTAGCCGCCGACTGGAAACAAAAACTACCGTTTTCGGAGAAAACTGAGTTGGTCGTTTTTCTAGGAAGCATAGCCCAGCACAACCGAAGCTTCAACTTTTGGGTAAATCGAACACTCATTCTATGAGTTTCAAATATCTTGGGGTCTGGTTCGATTCCAAACGCACCTGAAGATCCCACATTGAGTATCTGAGTCGAAAATTCCAACAAAGGATCAATTTTCTCCGAACAATTACCGGAACGTGGTGGGAGAAATTGTCTAATGTATCTTGTAAGGGTCCTTGCAGGTCGACATCTTTGGGCCCTGTCACACTACGCCATCATCTGCAAGTTGTCTCACTTGTCACTTAGACAATAATTGTCAATTTCTCCGACGTAGAAATTATACAAAAGGGGACTTCAACATGAGCCCTGGGGAAGACCCATGTAACTGAATCGAGAAGCTGTAGAGTTTCCATGAGAAAAGCTCATATGTTTATCTGACAGCAAATTATTTACTAATAGAGAAAGGCCACAGTCGTGGAGCTTGTCTGAAAGGACTTCAACCGATACTGAATCAAAAGCCCCCTTGATATCCAAGAACACCGAAGCCATTTGCTCTCTTTTCTTAGCAAAATCCAACTGAATTTCTGTGGAAAGCAACGCGAGACAGTCGTTCGTTCCATTGCCCCTACGGAAACCAAATTGAGTATCTGAGAGTAGGTGGTTCATCTCAACCCATTTGTCCAGGCGAAAAAGGATCATTTTCTCCAACAATTTTCGAATGCACGATAACATCGCGATGGGAAGATACGAGTGATGATCTGATGCGAGTTTTTTAGGCTTTTTAATGGCTATAACTCTCACTTGCTTCCAATCATCCGGAACAATATTGAGCTCCAGGAACTGACAAAACAAGTTCAACGTGCGCCTCAAGTTGAACTTGATTCTATCAGCCCTCGGAGCCGAATTGCCACACGAAGGAAGCGCGAGTGAGAGCTCCAGCATTGAAAAAGGCTGGCTGTTCTCGTCTACCGAATTCGTCCTCCTAGTACATACTCCTAGTTTCCCGTTTTTCTCAGCCTACAATTGGAGAATGGGCTGATACAATCGGGAAAGCACTGTAATTATAAACTCTACCTGTGGCCCACAGACTGTGGGTGAACTTTCATAAAATTCTGATACCTTTCGTCCGGTTTGATAATTAAATAAAAATACCTATACCTATGTACTTAGATCTCAGGATATAACAATAAAGTCAAATATGGTCATATTTTTCTGTCCTAGAAACTAGTGTTCTTGTTACAATAATGAAAAATTTGTTATGTTTTAAAATTGAATTAAATTAAAAAAAAATAGATTAAGAAAATCCCAACCCGTTGAGTACCAAAGGGTACGCAAAGGTGCTAATGGAATTAAATGATAATCCTGCATTTCTTTTCTTATCATAAATTCACAACAAAATACAGATTTGTCCTAGTATTCTTGAAAACAAAGTCTGGCAACTTAAAATGTACTATTAACGCGTGGTTCACTGATTGGGGATGACAAATAAATGTTCGCTTGTGTAATACTAAACATAAAGATGAAACTCTACGCAAGCAAAAGATAACGAAGAAACCTCAATCCGCAAGCCGTTGCAATTAAAACGCGTATTAGTAGAAGCAAATTGTCGTCATCATTTTCACTTCATCACAACCGAAATATAGAACGAGTTGAACAATGCATTCACCACATCAGATCAGACTGCGGTCCGGTCGGAAAGAACATCTGCTTCCACTCCGTTGCACGCAGGGAACCTGAGAGGCTGTCCGTTCGCCGCAAGGCCACCCCACATCAGCAAGCAATAGCAATAGCACCATCTACGCGATGCAAGTTGATATTATAATTACAGTTGAAATGAACAGCTTTCGTGAAATTAGAGTGACACATCTCGACGCGCGGTTTTTTTTGGCATAATCGTCCGTACGAGCAATTGGTGC
Source organism: Ochlerotatus camptorhynchus (assembly GCF_037179485.1). Taxonomy (NCBI): domain Eukaryota; kingdom Metazoa; phylum Arthropoda; class Insecta; order Diptera; family Culicidae; genus Ochlerotatus; species Ochlerotatus camptorhynchus. The sequence continues at coordinate 1,668,721 of NW_027040537.1, forward strand.
AACACAGCAGTGGTGACTGGTGACGAGAGTAATGGTCTTCTCGCTCGGACAGGACGTTGGACACGTGCGCGGCAATTTGTGTGACTCCTTTGAATGAGGAGTGGGCATCCGGTGTGGGGTAGGAATGAATGCGTTGGAAAGGATTATAAATCAGAAATATGTATGAGCACACTTTTACACCATAATTTAATGAAAACGACCACTGATTTACGATGCTGAATATTGGTTGATTTTCTTCTAAACATCTAATGAGACACAAAAGAGAGTTTACGGCTTCCAGCAATCCGTACTCATTTGGATGCACAAAAATAGCCCCAGACTAACCACCTTCTTGGTGTGGGTGAAAAGTGTGAGTCCGGTAGTTTCATCTCGAATGCATCAACGAGTCGCTCGTGGTGAATGATCACGTATTTTTAGAACCGCCAATACTGGTGCCATCGGAAATTTATTCCAACGAGCACTAATTATAGATCGTGGGCGGATAGCACCTTCCATTTATTATTCGGATCTGGGAACAGAGGAAGCAGACCCGGTACATCCACACGACTCACGTGCAACGGGAAATCATAATTTTTATGGAACTACAAAGTATCCAATGATGCTTAACAAGAGTTTTACAACCTCCTGTAGTACAACATCCACACGCAGGTTTCGGCAGACCGCGCAGTATCGAGTTGATGGTCCTCAAAACATATAACATCTGCAGTTTCTCCCTCAGCCAGTTCTGAGTACACATAACCGTCAGCAAAACACGACCGTCTGTGTTGAATGGGTGACGAAAAAACAGCAACAACCGCAAAGCGCGCGCCGGCAGCACCGGGAGACTGCGAGTCCCATGCAAGAGGTTGACGCGTTGACAAAATAGACATGACTCTCTAATCAAAAATTGCCCGAGAGTGTTCTCAGCTTGTGGTGTGTAGAGTCCCAGTCTCAGTCCCCCAGACCAATCGTACAACACAGTCAACCCGCAACGTCAGGAACGGAAAATGTATGAACTCCGCTCAAAATGCGATCCCCGGTTGAAAAGGAAATTATGAAAAACTCTTCCCGTCCCCGTTGGGCCTCACACCCACCACATCTCCGGACGCCGGGCAGCAGTATGGTAGCGTCTCTAAGCGGGCGCGAAAATAATAGTCCGTCATTTGCCAAAAAGAAATAAATTTTCTGAATTCAAACACGGGCAAATATTTATAGCACGGCACCAGAACTAAAATTAATGCACACACATCGGAAAGGAACAGCGCGTTTACTCACCGCACCAGATGAAGCAGTTTAGTCGGTAGCCTAGGTAGGGGATAGCACTTCTAATGCCAACCACCGAAGCAGACGACCAGGCTGATTTGACCGGAGGGGCTTTGAGTGATTTGATAGCAATGGGAAAGGTGCGAATAGTTTGGCTTTCAAGGAAAATCTGTGAGCTGTGCAATTAACTTTGATGCATGTTCGAAAACTTCAAAACAATTTTTTTTCGACGCATCATTTTGGATTTCGTGAGGGATAGCAGTTATGCAGTCCAGGTACGATTTTTTGGAAATTTGAGCAAAGTATATTTTACCTTAACCGCCGGCAAAGACAGTGTGCAGTTGTTATGATGACTGTACATACTTTTTGGGATGAAATCCGTTCAATCTACGTCCAATGAAGAGCTTCCCTTGGGAGTCTTAATCAAATCGCTTCCTGCTGCCATAAACGTTAAGTGACCTAATGTCCTCCTCACCTGTAAACTGTCAACTTGTGCTAGGTCTACCTGGAGTAGATGATCTTGTACAAGTTCTTTGACACATATTGCTATCGTTAGTTGATCTTTATCCGTGCCTTGTCCTCCGTAGCCTGCTGTGTTTTATAGCCTTCACAATATTAATTTCGGTTTTTAATAGAGATAATTTTATGCATACAATATAAATTGTCGTAACTTTTTTTTTACTAACGACATCTGTAGCGGAAATCAACCATAATGGTTTTCCATTGATGTTCATTTGTATTGCTGATAGCATATGAAACTGGACTGTGCCATAAATACAAAAAGTGTGTTAGAACTGTGTGTTTCCGTCAAATTGTTTTGGTGCCTTCGAAGCCATTGGCGTAGCTAATGGGGGTGCCAAGGGGGCCAGGCCCTCTCCAGAATTATCTAGCCCACAGAACTTTTAGTGTTTTTTTTTATTCACCGGTATTTTGTCAAGCTTGTCAAGTTCGATGTTACAAATCTTTTTTTAAAGTCCTTTATATTGACCACTGTTCCCTGGGCTCAAGGGCAATTTGTAGAACCTGAAGACGTCTTATTATGTAATCGATTGAATATCGATATAATATGATTTCTCAAAATTTCTTCCTCTAGAACAGGACTAGAAGAAGAAATTTTGAGAAATCATATTATATCGCATAATAAGACGTCTTCAGCCTCTACAAATTGGCCATGAACCCAGGGATTTTAATATAACTTTTGGGAACTTGGTAAAACTTTCATTACTTCTAAGAAGTTCAGGGAACATCTTGTGAATTTCCACCTGGTTCAAAGGGGAATCCCCCAACGCTGTAGCTTGCAGCTAAATTACCTCTTGGAGCTCCTGGGAATGAAAGCCACGAGTTCTGTGTTTTCAAATACATGAAGCAAAGCCTACTTTGATCAAATCGACATAGAGTGTACGTTGACTTTAGTTCCATATACATTTCTACCGAATCATTAATATAGCTCATTTCACACTTTCTTAAGCTCATGACTGTATACCGCACATCTCCCCTCTACTCTGAGAAAAAAAAATATTTAAAAACTTATTAACTTATAGTTTTAATTATTCAGTACCTGCACATCATCTGTGTGAGTGTCTGGATCGGGTGAATCATTCCTCTTCACTTGGACTCGATTAATACGTTTCTTGCGGCACACCACTGCAAAATGTCCGCATTCACCACACGAATTGCATTGCTTGTCGAGGGCTGGACAAGGGTAATTGTTGTGTCGGAATCGGTTGCAGCGATTGCATCGTGAGCGTCGAGGCACGTGTTGAGGATTGCTCCGAGGTCGCTTCGTCAACGCCCTGTTGTTCTAGACGTCTGGTCCTGTGGGTTTCCTGTTAGCTTCGACACGTGTAGACTGAAAGCTTCCTAGATTGATTGCGTACACTTTCTGTTCTTCTGCTTCACCTACTTCCGCTTCGAAAGCTTCATCACGGGTTGCTGCTTACACGATAAAGTCGATGTCATATCCGAACGTTCTAGCTGTTTTAGCGAGGTCCCTTCAAAAGCTGTGCCCGCACAAACCGATCCTGATCGGTTGGACTATAACCACACAACCTGACTTTTCCCATTAATTGGGCATGGAAAGCGATAGCGGATTCAGTTGCTTCATGTTATAGAAAGCGTCGTGTTCGGCGGCTGTGTCGGTCATTGATTGAAAATATTTTTTTAATATTTGACACGAAGACTTGGTAGTCATTTACGTTGGTCAGATCGGGTCTCAACTTCACCGCTCTACCGATACCCTGCAGTTCATTTCCGATGGAAAAGAATAGTAATTGCGATCTTTGAACGGGATTGTTTGCGTTGCTAAGCGTTGCTCAAAATTTTCTATGTAGCGGTTTCACTCTTCCCACAACTTGTTGGCCGGAACTCCACTGGGGAAGGCTTCATGTTGTCCCAGCGAATGCTTGTTGAAGCGCCAGTCAATGGACCAGAAAGCCCAACGGATGTGTTCCAAGTTTGGTGCGAGGCTAGGTGCGAGAGTTTGTGTTAAAAAAAACTTATTGTTGCGAGAGGTCGGCAAGTACTTTCTCCATCTTTTGAAGACGTTCACTCGTGTCAAGACTTTCTTCGCGTGTTAGCGTTGTTTTGCATGGATGTGGTCCTGCGGTTTTCTTGAACAGAGTTTACCGTATCGGTTGTCGGGTCATCGGGTTCACTGGCGGAGCTAAAGTCAAAACTCTCCTGCTGCACATATCATTGCCTTCACTGTCGGAAACATCGGTTCGGTGGTCTCGTCAGCTTCAGTGGTATCGCTCGGATGTTCTTGTACGCTTTCCTCGCTTGCTTCATCACTTGCCTCATCGTCTCGCGTGCGGACATTCCGTCTCGCTATTCACGTGATAGGATAGTATAACTTTTGCGGACGTCCCGTCTCGCTTAAAGTCTTGGTCATTCCAACTTTGTTTTTTTTTCTTGCGGACATCCCGTCTCGCTATAGCCATCTTAAGCCTCTTCGCTAATTGCCTTTTGCGGACATCCCGTCTCGCTATTACGATATTTCATTTTTGCGGACATTTGTTTCGCATTTTCCATGACGACTCTTCGTGAAATTCAACTTTGCGGACATCCCGTCTCGCCGTCGGCATTTCAAAAGCGGACATCCCGTCTCGCTGCCGGTATTTCAAAGGCGGACATCCCGTCTCGCTGTCATCGTTTCGGTAGCCTAGGGCTACTTTATACTCTTTCAGAGCATGCCATCTTGCTCTAAAACGAAGCCTTGGTGGCACGTTACCTCAAACTGCTTGTCACACATACGTTTTCCTGGGGGATTCCCTTTCTTTTTTTATACATCCGAACGTTCCGAAATTTTAAAGAATTAAAAATAAAAACTTAACCTTTTTAATTAAAAACGACCTGGCAGGATCGCCAATGTGAATTTCCACCTGGTTCAAAGGGGAATCCCCCAACGCTGTAGCTTTGCAGCTAAATTATTACTTACCTCATGGAGCTTCTGGGAGTGAAAGCCACGAGTTCTGGGTTTTCAACTACATGAAGCAAGGCCTACTTTGATCAAATCGACAAAGAGTGTACGTCGACTTTAGTTCCGTATACATTTCTACCGAATCATTAATCCCAAGCAACAATTTTTGTTTTATTTAAGTTTTATAGCAGTTGATATAACCAAATTATAAAACCTTCACTGACGACCACATTGCTTTAACAATCTCCTGAGAACCGCAATACAGCCATGTCATGGCCAATTGGCCCAGTTTTAATGCAGTCATTAAAACTTGATATGCGAACTACTTTAGGAGCATAGGATTTATGTCAGTTTTATCACACTCTAGAGGTGATTGTTAAAAATGAAAACATAAAACCTCCTAGAAATACAGCAAACTTGGTAGAAGTTTTGCGAATTTCGTAGCATTTTGAGGAGCTGCGTAAAACTTCATATAAATGTAAGAAATTTTGAAAAAGTTCAGTGAATTTTGTAGAAAATCTAAAGATAGTTCAATAAACTTCTAAGAACTATAGGAAACTTCATTGCAGTTTGTCAGAGATCTTAATTCGAAAAAGCTCCATGAACTTCTTGGGGGTTTTGAGAACTTTGATAAATTTCAAGGAACTTTCCAGATGTTCAAGAATATTTGTAGATGATAGGAGCCTTCCAGAAGTGCAAAGATGTTCAGAGATCTTCGTAGAATAAAGATATATTAACAATATATGGAATTTGGAATAAAATCAGGGAACTTCGTAAAAGTTGAAGAAATTTAGTAAAACTTAACTGAGTTTTGTAGATGTTCAGAAAACGTTGCATAAGTTGCAGGATATTCTTTCAAACATCCTTATTAGACAGCAGGAAATATTCAAGTTTTAACAGCCTTCTAATGACTACCATAAAACTATATTACAACCGCATAAATCGCTCCTGAAGAAGTTGATAAAACATGATACGCAAAACATTTTGACAAATTTGAAGGTTTTAAGTTGGGGTTTTTGGATGATAGTTAATATTGAGAAATATTTTATTGTGGTTTTATTCTTTCGATGTTTGATGTGAAATCATGATCCTTGTCAGTTGGTAATAATGGCTGATATTATTGTACATTGAAAATAAGACGACTTTATTATAATTTTAAACCAATCTGTATATGCTTCACAGCATGCCGTGCAATATTTATGGTGATTATTATACCAAATAGGAGCATAAATTTAGTGCGCCATATGAATACTAAAATATAGGGATATTTTTAATGTGTCTGCATTAGCACCATGCATTAAAGAGTCATTCAAAGATTATCTATTTAGTACAAAATTGTTACTACTGTTGAGCAATAACCAGTCACATATTATTTAATTATACATAGATGTATGAAAGTGTTTTATTGCCTATCAATTAAAGCGTAATTATTCATACTGTGTGAAATTTGTTCATACGGCGACATTTTTTTTCGTTATAACTTGCTACTCCTTAAAAATACCTCAATATAACATATATTCCTAGATTGGAATTCTATAGCATAACATAAACCTAATGGTTGTATCTTAGCATTTCGTAGTCCAAATTGAGAGCGTTAAGTTATATTTAAGCTATATAACTAGCTTGCTGGTTTTATTCGGTACAGCGAATCAAAACAAAAGAAAAACCATGACCACCTGTCAAAAAGTCAACATTCCAAGCGATCCTCCTATTTTCGCTTGTAATCAAGATGTAAGAAATGCTTATTGGATCCACTAAAAGCTTTTTCAATACAAGGTTTAAAGCCGTGATGTCAATACTGGCCATCTCCAAACGGATTTAGTGAAACTGTCGGCGTTGCTTTAAGAAGGGTTCGTGGATCTTTCGGAAGTGTATCGGAAAGCCGCTTGTTCAATATTTTTAAGAGCTCCTTCACCGCACTGTGCCTTATGTAGGGATCGTATAACTGTAGTTCCTCCAGGAGTTTCATATTGTCGATCGTCTCATCTTCATCTTGTTCAGAAGCACTGAAGGAGTTTTCATTTCATATATCTGAATAGATTTGTTTTTTATAATGACAAAAAAATTCAGAGTATTTTTTATTGTAGCAGTATATTTCTTATCTGTGAATCTTAGGCCTCTGATAAAGATGATAGTTGTAATGAAGCTTTAATGAAGGTCTAAGACTGCTTCAAGTTTTATATCGGTCATAAGAAGTGTACCATAAACCATAATTGTATGTTTTGTTTTGGTTTTATTCTTCAGTTATAAGCAGTGATGCAGAAGCACCTTACAGCTACCGTTAAAACTATGAAGTCTGAGTTTTAATTTAGTAGTCATAAAACAGTTTTATAGACGACTTGACGGCCTGATTTTATGACAAGCACACAAAACCGTAATACAACCACAGGCTAGAAGGGATGCTATGATAAAACAATGATAAAATAAGAATAAATCTTCCAAGCATTTAGATTGTTACTTGGGATATAGCTCATTTCACACTTTATTAAGCTCATGACTGTATACCGCACACATCTTAGAAATTCAGGAAACTTATTAGAACATCAGAGAATTTCATAGAACTACAGCAAAATTCGTAGAAACAAAGAACTTGGAAAAATTCTCAAAACTGCGTTGAAGTGGAAGCTTTATTTAAGTTTGAGAAGCTTCGAAGAAGTTAAGGGAACATTATTTTATTTCAAGGAAGCTCATTATTGATCGGGAACCTCTATATAATTTCAGGGCCCCATGGACTGAATAGTTTTGAAAATTACGTACAAATTCAAGAAATTTCATTCGTGGAACTTCGTAGAAAATCAACGAGAAACGTAGAAATACAGCAAACTTGGTAGAAGTTTTGCGAATTTCGTAGCATTTTGAGGAGCTGCGTAAAACTTCATATAAATGTAAGAAATTTTGAAAAAGTTCAGTGAATTTTGTAGAAAATCTAAAGATAGTTCAATAAACTTCTAAGAACTATAGGAAACTTCATTGCAGTTTGTCAGAGATCTTAATTCGAAAAAGCTCCATGAACTTCTTGGGGGTTTTGAGAACTTTGATAAATTTCAAGGAACTTTCCAGATGTTCAAGAATATTTGTAGATGATAGGAGCCTTCCAGAAGTGCAAAGATGTTCAGAGATCTTCGTAGAATAAAGATATATTAACAATATATGGAATTTGGAATAAAATCAGGGAACTTCGTAAAAGTTGAAGAAATTTAGTAAAACTTAACTGAGTTTTGTAGATGTTCAGAAAACGTTGCATAAGTTGCAGGATATTCTTTCAAACATCCTTATTAGACAGCAGGAAATATTCAAAAGATCTCCATATAGACGAAGATATTAGTAAAGCTCTCTGGATATTTTTTCCAAGATTTCAGGTTGCTAAAGTTCTGATGATCTCCAACTGTTTAAAAATTAAAAATTTCTTTCAAAACTGTAGATTGTTCAGGAAGTACTGTAATCCGAGGGCAAATTGATCATTATGCGTTGCACTTTTGTCACGTATAACATGGTCGGTGATGGATGTCAAGAGAAATGTTAAAAGTATATCATCATGAAACTCCAATGATTGTCTTTATGTGTTTTTCCTAACAACAACAAATTTACAATTTTATAGAGCTGACGTTAAGAAGCATACAATATCAACACCCAAAGAAACGATCATAGGATTGCAACGATTGATGTCATTACAATTCAAGTAGCATTTTTTTACTAAACTAAGGGTCAATGAATTTGAATTATTTAATAAATTGCTGCTAAATTCACTGATGGTGAAATATTCAGAATCTAAAAATTCATGGGATTACCTAACTCTTATTTTATTGCAAAAATCATGAACAAAGTATCATTGCTTGCTCAAATTCAGTAAGCTTCAAAGCTCCCCCAATCGAGGTCATAATCATTGCTATGGAATAAATTTAATCAAATTCATTGTTTCACCATTAAAATAAAAGTAAGGCTCAATGTCATATTATTGTACACAGAAAAAATGACCCCAAAAACAAGCATCTTTCGCGAGTTTTTATTTAACCGTAGTTTATCAAAATATGAAAAAATGCAGTTCTCTTCAGAGTGTCCGTGTGTGAATAACGCCCATTGGTTAAATGCCAACGAATGGAGTGTCGTTAGTTGTTAGGAAAACCTCTTTGAATTCACCCCTTTGCCTTGTCGCCCTTGACGGAGGCCGTTTTCGTCATAAAAAAAAACTCCAACTTTGTTGCATAGTGCTGATGATGATGACGAAAAATTGATTAACTGAAAGGTAAATTCCAAAAACTTCTGGGAAATTCAAAGAAGATGGAAGTGCCATCAGATGGTCCAGGAATTTCAAGAAAATTTTGAAAACTTTATGTTAGATCTTTATTTTGACGTTTGTTTCTATACTGGGGGTCACATTGAAAAAAAAATCAAAATTCAGACATGTAACGAAAAATCCCAAACACGGACGCGCAACGATAGAGCGCAAATCGAACAAACGACACATTGCGCATGCTCACATGAACGAGTTCAATGCTCGGTTGATCGCTCACCATTTCACCAAGAAAAGGAAGGGATGAGAAAAGCAGCGATAATAAAAACGCTTGCCAAATCATTTTCTTCGTAATTTGCTTTCGAGCAAAACGGATAAAACGGTGCCGGTGGTGTAGTGGTAAGCGTGATTACCTCTCACCCCAGCAGGCCTGGGTTCAATACCAGTCGGCGCCGCCGGGATGTTCTGAGGCATAACATCTCTGATCACACCTTCCTTCGGATGGGAAGTAAAGCCGTTGGTCCCCGGTTCATGAGTTGATGGGTCGATAGGTAGGGTCCAGGTGCGGGAGCTGCCTTCCTGGCACGTCGGTAGCATTGGTGCTCAGCACGGAAAACAAGATCGACGGAAAAAAAAACAAACCAAAGGAAAAAAAACGGACGGATAAGCGTCGGACACGACGTATGAGTGGAACAGCACGTATCGCACCAATACGAAGATGACACGACAATGAAAGCACCCACATCGACCGGAAGAAAGGCTTATCGCAATAGGCAGCATGACAAGCAGCGTTTCCAGTATTCCAGATTTTCGGTCATCCGGCCAAATACACAGACAGATCACGTATATTTCCAGATTTTTAAAACATGTTCTAGATTTTCCCAGATTTTTCAAATGTGTTGCTTTAAAAATATCATTGCAATTGATTTACACTCTAATCAAAAAAAAAACTGTTTCTTTAATTATTAAAGGCCATCAACGTTGGAAATTATTACAAAATCGTACATGGATTTGTTACAACATGTTTGCATGTTAATGGGTTGCAGAATCATGAAAATAGAGCCATTTTCTAAAGATTATTCACTGAAAAAAATCTTCAAACTTTTAAAAATAGTGGGCTTTAATGTTTGTTTAGTTGGAATTTTTAGTTACTCTCTATATTTAAACAAAAATCCAAATTTCAATATGGAGGAACTTTCATATTTTTTAATTTTTGAGGATAATTCATAAGGAAAATTTGAAGGCATCTGATAATTTTTAGCATTTTTTTAAGTACCTGTGAATATTGAGCTACAGCAGTCTGAATTTCTTTAGAATTCTGAATTGCCCTAGAATTTCATAATTTTAAGGTAATGATGAAAATAGTTTACAGTGAAGTGTGAGGCAAATTCTTTGTTAAACAAAAGGAGAATTTCAAGTTAATTCTGAGTAGAGTTCCATCCATCTCTGTAAGCTTCGTGGCCGTGCGGTGTCACCCGTCCTTCAGGCGTATTGTGAGTGCTACGAAGTGAGGGCTCGATTCCCGCTCCAGCCAGTGGAACTTTTCGCAAACTGAAAATTTCACTACTGGTCTACTGGGTGTGGTGTGTGGTTAGTTTTCAGTCTGTGCAACCTCTGGTTGAAGACAGTGTCAGTTGTCTTTTAAAAATTCTGATGACAATTGCATGGATATTTTGTGAAGAATGGAAATAGAATTCGGAAGAGAAATCAAAGAAATTTCTTATGATGAAACTTAAGGAGTGTGCTGATACGAATCGTGAGAATAATTTTAATGGAATTCTGTTCAATGTTTCTATGGAGATTCATTTTATAAAATTTTAAGAAATTTAATCAGAATTATGCCAAAAGAATATCTGGCAATTTTTGGGAGACTTTCAACGCCATTTTGGCAAAGTATCAAGTACTTAGCAAATACTGAAAAGGATTTCAAAAACAATTCTGACATTACCTACAAAGCAGGTCAAAGGGAATTATCGGATAAGTCTGAAAGATGAAAACAAAATTATGCCAATTCTTGGAAATTATTGCTAGTTTGATCAGAGAGTGATTTATAAGAGTTAACAAGAGAACTCTTAGAATGTTACTGAAAACGTTTGGATATTATCAAGATTATTTTAGGGGAATTCAGAAATGAAGTATGATGGAATTCTAGGATGATTCAAATGGAACTCTGAAAAAAGGACGAAGATATCCTGTAAAGAGGTCCACGTAAATTCAGACTAACAAAAAGTTTCATGATCTGGGACCCAGGAAATATATAAATTCCGGTTTTAGACTTTCATTTTAGTTATACTTATGATTAAATTATTCGTAATGGTAATGCAAACAGTTGAGTTAGCTGTAGTTTAGATAAACTGTGTGTGAATACCACGATGTTAGGTTTTGATTACCACTTCAGCCTGGTGAATTTTACTTTAAAATAAAATTGCTTACTGCCTACTATGATGTCAAGAATTACATTGTAAGTCTGATCAATCTTAGGGTAATATTAGAATTATTTAGAACTATTAAAATCTTTAAGACATATTATGGTACTGCATCAAAAAGTAAGGACTACATTGACTATTAGTTTAAAAAATCCATCCCGTCAAAGTTGCTTGATTCTTTGCTTTTTATTCTTTTTTTTAAGTTACAGTTTAAAAAGCAATTCTTAAAATATTTACTGCAGTATTTTACCAACGATTTAACTCAATTTTTGAAATGCTGCGTAATGGATATTCAAACTTTTTGGGCACACTGTGTCAATACTTTTGGGCGATTTAAGCAATGCTAACAAGTTATTTGTTTTATTTAATTTATTTAAACATGTAATTCATAAACATTCTGGTACTTTGAATAAATTCCAGATGATCATACTGACCGATTTTTACGGGAGACTGGCACATCACTTTGATTTCAATAGCATTATGTTAAAAACAGGATTTTTTGGAGCCTTCCAGATTTTTCCAGATGTTCTATTTAAACTGGTCCAGATTTTTATGAATATGACCTGGCAACGCTGATGACAAGGCCGCCGTCAGCCGCCATTTGAAAAACAACCGGCCTTTTTCAGGGCCACCAATTCAAAAACGGAAAGAGCTAAGAACTAAATGATCAACATATTTGTTCCGTCCACTAGCGGTCCTACGTCAAGCCTCCGTTCGTGCCCTTAGGCACAGACGCTTCTACTTTTTTTTTATTGCGGGAGCGTTCAAGAAATTCTGAGAATTTAAGTTTTGAGAGTTTTTCCTTGATTTATATTCCGTCGATCATGTGAATTTCGAGAGTTATATGGCAAGAAAATAGAGAAAAATATCAAGAAGTTTAAAAAATTAAAGAAATTCCAGAGAAAAAAAAACTTCTCCGGAAGATAAAAAAAAACTTGAGAAAAATTCCGGAATCTTCACAGAAGCTCAGAGGATCTTCAGGGGCGTTTAATTTATTTCAGTGCTTTTCTAGAAACATCCCCAGAAGAATAACGAGAACCTCAGGAGAGATTAGAGAACATCAAAGTGGTTCACACATTTTTTTAGAAACTTCAAAACAAATCCAAAGAATGAAAGCAAATACCGACGATTTCGGGGAACCTAACTAACAATTTACGCAACGTAAACGCTTTGCTCATTTTATTTATACAGCCTCAAGCTGCATTCAAATGCTATACGATATGAGGTAACCTTTACTCAACCTCTATACAAGAATATCTGGCGATTTTAGTCAACTACTTATGGCTGTTGGGACGGTTTTGGGAAGCTCTTATTGCATATCTACTTACGCTCCTATACAGCAGTTATTCTGCTATTTAGTTGTGTGTAAACTTGCATGGCGCTAATTCAACCTTTTCCCGATTATTCAATAATCACTACACAGCTTGATCCTGAAGCCGGGTTAAATACAGTTTACTTTTCTTGATTTTATTTAGCTGCGAATAAAATTGCTCGAAATTAGTTATAAGCACACCACCTAATTATTACCCTGAACCGGAACCAGGACTCGAACTCAAGACAACCGCATTTGCAAACATTGACACTACCAACTTCGCTACGCCGACACTTTGAACTGACGTAAACAAATCTACATGACCTTCGACAACAAGATCGCTGAGTAGAGGGTTTATAATAGTACACATGAATCACTTTTATCGACTAGTTAGTTCAGCTTTGTAAAGGAGCGGAGTAAGAGCTGTAAAACTGCACAAGTCTAAAAATAAACCTAGATGACTTTAAAATGCTTCCAAAGTAGCGCTAACACAGTTTACTAGCTGAGTACAGGTTGTTAAGTTGTTAAACAAGCTCTTTTGATGTTTATGTTATTCAGCAAGAGTGGTTGCTTGTGTAGAATTGATGGCTAATATAATCACTTTATTAGCATTGTTGTTGAAAGTTAATTAATATCTGCATAGAAGCGACATTAGCGTTTATTGGCTGCTGTTATTCTGTGCGACTGACTGCTCCAAAACTATTTCGCTAGCTTTTGTTTGTAGCTGTATCTACAGCCTTTTTTCAGTTACTTTACAGCACAATGCTGGAAAAGTTGGCTTATAGAGTAAAAATGTTAGTTGGGAAGATTCATGAATATACTGCGGGATAATAAGGTAAGATTTGAGAACTTCTATATAACTTCGGCCACTTTAGGAAAGCTTCGATAACTTCAAGGCGTGTTAATCCGCTTCAAGCAAACTGCTGGAACTTTTGGCCGGAGGAAATGATGTGTCCCCGATAAGCCGGTCCGTGGTTTGTGAACTCGGCACTAGTGAAGGGTGTCGGATCGCCACCAAGGGAAGCTAAGCGTAAAGGATTATTTTGCTTCCCCGGCTAACCACCAAGGATCCCCGAACACCCGCCGTCTTCACTGCGGTGGCTCAGCCAGTAGAGCCAGTCTCGCCACCGCAGTTAAGAGCCAAGGAGGGACGAAGCAGGCCGAATCGAAGGAGCGTCCGCCTGGGTAGTGCACTTTGGTGCCTACTAGGACCATCTACGGCGAGTCATATTTTTGCATGTGGGATCTGAAATAGTAGTCCTGTTCAAAAACCCGGGGTCACAAATCTTTCTGCTAAAACTATGTATATCGTTGAATACTAAATAACTCAATACCTACAGCAGTTCCCATGTCACATCTCACCTCCAAACAAACCTCACAACAAACAGTAAAATACCTTAAGGGTACACGATTTCGCTGCCAGTGTGTCTCCTACAATTTTTCAACTGATAGCAGTGCCAAACTAGCGAGAAAAGTCAACTACAAGTGTACTACCGTGGACCCACGGTAATCTGATCGTTTTTAATCTAGACACGTCTTAGTTTGAGCCCCGCTAATCTGCACGCCGTACAAACTAAAAATTACTCAAACGTCATTTAGCACATGAAATGGAGAAAAGCGAAATGAAACGGAATGCAGAATCAAAACAGAACAGTAATTAAGGCTACCAGAAACTCGCTTTTCTGGTGGTCGTAGGGTTACTAGAAGTTCAAATTAAAAATGAACCTCGTTAATATGCACGAAGTGTTGTTCAGATTAACGGTAACGGGGGTCCACGGTACATAGTACACAGTCGGTGCATGTAACGGTCCCGACAGGTCGGTACCCAAACTGCTACTGATCTCAAAAAGTAAAGTGAACGCACTTGAAAATTCATTAACTGCATCGACAATGTCGTTAAGCTGTGCACTTTACTCTCACGCCCGACTTAACAACGAGTCAAGTCAACCCAAAGCACAGCCTGTCTTTGCGAACGGTAGTAATGTAAAAGTAGACAGCAGTTGGCGAAAAGATTAAACTGCAATTTAGTTTTTGTTTTCGCAGCATGCTGTGACCGTCGTGCGTCCATCTTTTCCTTTTGGAAGAAAAAAAGATACGCGGAGATAGTGGTTAAGCACCACCGTCGTCTGTCTATACTGGGTCTATTTCTGTTGTGGTGGATATTTCGGTTAATTAAAACGAGTGCACTGCGATCAAACAACAGCGGCATGTGATTTCATAAAATCGTCTTTTCCGCGTCTTATTCCTTTGTTGTCGCATTATCGGTAACCACGTTTATGAGTTATGGCAATTTAGGTTTAGTTGGCGTAAAATCTTGGGAAACAGAGTCGTCTCGCGTTTGAAGATTTTGCACTAGTTATGTTTTGTTTAATGAGGCTCGTTACGGCGAAGACAAATTTGAGACATGGGAATGTTTGAAGCAGCATGCCAAAATTCTCTAAAAGAATTTGATCCCAAACCGAAATCTATCCAAGAACACCCAAGTAGGCTCGTAAACCGCGAGCTTCATCCAGTTTCCTTTTGATTTCATTCATGCACGACCATTTCCCCGTCCATTCGTACTTGAGGCCCCAAGGTTATCTCCACCTGTAGGTATGTATCACGGCAGTAAAACCCGTTTTCTTCATTTGGTCAACCACGCCGTCGCTGTTATTGTGGGCCATTTATGCCGTAATAACACTCTTTCAGCTTTCATCGCGCATGTTAACATGAACTCATTACATTGTGTCAACTTTGTCATATTTGACCTACAAGAGGGTCACGAACCTGGTCATTTTTCATAGTAATGGTTTACTTAGGCAATTTGAACAGCAAATTTAACAAAAATCAAAATTATACTCGAACCTTTAATTGGTTTCGATTATGCGATCATCACAGTGACTGCATTAATATCGTAAGAAAGGGTTTGACTTTCAAAATGCTGTACTTGTACATTTTGATTGCATTGCATTGTTTTGACTGAGGTAGTGGAAAACCATAATTACGATAATGTTTACTCGTGGGGTGACGCAATTCAATGATCACGCGTTAATCTCAACTGCCACTATCAGTTGTCGTGCAGCTACCAACATAAATATAAGATTTAACTGAGAGAAGTGCTTTTGCAAGTTTTAATACAATCTAGTGATCATTGGTGTCAAATAAACTTGACTGTCACACCGTGGAGGGTGCATCTCGCTGACTTTGATTAACACGTACGAAAAGAACCCCGTCAAAATCTCATTTCACAGCATATTTGATGTCCCCGTTTCCGCCCAATTTAACGAAACGTTTGCACCGTTCGTAAATGTCAAGTTTACGAACGGCTAGGTGAAGCAAGTTCTATCCGCGCAGCGCAACCTCCCGGTCCGTGCCCTCGGGTTACGGCTGTTTAATGGTGGAAGATATATTCGACTCATAACGCACCACCAACCATTGATCCATAGCCCGCGTACTTTATAACGACGGATAATGATACGCTGTGGAGAGGAAAACTATAGGAAAACACACCCATCTCCCATCATCATCATTAGCAGAAGAATCCGAGGTGCCGAACATGTGCAGGCGCGGGGAGTCTGCAATGTGAAAATGATCATAACCTAGATTTTTTTTTTCAGCTGACTGCCCCGGTCGGTGGGTGACATTTTCGCTTTCAACAGCCAGCCAACCGGCCCACTTGGATTTCCCGGCGGATGACGGCCACGATGATGACGGACGGTGCACTACATG
The DNA here is from genome assembly GCF_037179485.1 of Ochlerotatus camptorhynchus. NCBI lineage: Eukaryota > Metazoa > Arthropoda > Insecta > Diptera > Culicidae > Ochlerotatus > Ochlerotatus camptorhynchus. The sequence goes on from NW_027040537.1 coordinate 1,685,058, forward strand.
ACGTGCTATCTGATGCGGAGATGACACAAGCGAAGCTAAATGGATTTTTAACCAACAAACGTGCCTATTGCGAAAACGGTAGCATTCTTCACCGTCCGTTGTTGCTTTCGATGTGCGAAGGGCGCATTGCTGAGGTGTGCATGTGATGTTCACGTGGGGGGAAATCATGGAATGAGAAGGACATTTTTCAAATCTTCTTGCTGATTTACAGGAATTTCGAAAATTTTCCATTGGAGCAGATTTCAACAGAATTCAATTTTAATGAAACAGAAGTCATTCAGAATAGCTGTCGTCAACACGCTGTTACGTTACGGTAGAATGAGATCTAATGATTGGATCAATCATTGAATCTCATTGTACCGTTACTTTACAACGTGTTGACTCTATGTTTTTCAGTTCTCTTTAGCAACACTTAATATTATTGCAAATATGGAAAGTGTATAAAATTTCTTGTAGTAATTGAGTAAGAGTTTTTAATTTCTGTTGTTAAAATTTTTAGTTTAGGATTCCCTTGTTATACAAATTCTAAGAGCTGCTCCTTTTGAGATGTGTATTATCCAAAAACCATCTTCTGCGTTTTGGAAAAGGATAAAAACTTAACGGTTTGCCATAGTTGATCCTGAGAAAATTCGTATGGCTACCTGTTCAGAAAACCACAATTGAAATTTTTGGTAAACCCTATCTATCAAAAGATTAAAAGATTATAGGGCTGCAACGACTGCTGGAATTAGCTTTGAAGTTGCTTTTTGTCTAAAGTGTCACTGAATTTAAATTATGTAAAATATTACGCAAAAGTAGAATTAGAGGATTTTCCTATTTTGTCATTTTAGCTGAGTTGGCTTCAGGGACCCCAAATGTATAAAGCATATTTACTAAAGATGCACTGGGAAGCTATTTTAAGGGAGTAGATTCCACCAAATATCGACATTTTCAAATTTGAAAGCTCCAAAATTTCCTAAAAATATATTAAACATCCTATACACTTTAATTTTTTCGCCAAGATTCCAACATCCGAGTTATTATGCAATTTATTTTGCTGAGATTCAGTAAAACAATTGCCGAGACTCAGCTAACAAATAACATTTTGCTGAGATATCTGCTAACAAACAGATATTTTTCAGAGATATCAGCAAAAGTAAATGCCGAGGTAATCGGCTGTTGGATATTTTACCGAGCTAGATTAAGGATCTATATGCTACGTAATCATGGAGAGTTATATAGTTCTCATCATAGCTACAGAAATTAGTTCACGTTAAACAGTCATCCTCTTTCCTCCGGTTTACGGTAGGGGAGATGGGGGTGAAATAGCCATGCTAAGGAAGGTCCCGTGTTATCCACACACTTAGTTTTATCTACCGAGCTCGGCTGTGCAAATCTCGGCAAAAAAAGTTTCACTGAGATCTCAGCAAAAGTGACATTTGATTGCTGAGTCTCGATGATGATTAGCTGAATCTCAGCAAACAAATGAAATGTTTGCTGAGATCTCAGATTTTACCGAGCTAGATTAAGTGTGTGATTGTTTGAGATTGTTCAGTGAGAAAAAGTACTTTTCTGTTTTATATTTTATTGTGCCTCTTAATATTTTGACAAAAACCTTGCTAATACCCCGTTCACATTACAGCCTATATCACGTAATATAGGCTGTCTTGCAATAAGCACTCATAGGATTTCCAGTGAAAAATAGATGTATGAGTGCTCATTGCAAGACAACGTATATCACGTGATATACGCTGTAATGTGAACGGGGTATAAATGGTATCTTTCAATATTGATTTGAATATATTCAATGAATTAATTAAAAAAGGTCTCCCTTTGAAGATAGCTACACAGCTAAAAAAGTAAAGGGTGATACGGTCAAAATTTGGTCAATATCAACTTGACGTATTTCTTTCAATTTTGCATTTAAAAACCCTGAACACCCCTGATTTTGAAGGTGTGTGTGTGTGAAGAATGTTGCTCCTATTTTGATTTTGGAATTCACTCTTCAGTTGTCAAAATGCCGTCCAAGCAAGAAGAGCAGCGTATCAAAATTTTGCTCGCGCATCGCGAAAATCCGAGCTACTCGCACGCAAAGTTGGCAAAATCGCTAAAAGTTGCCAAATCAACCGTTACAAATGTAATTAAAGTGTTTGGGGAACGTTTGTCGACAGCCAGGAAGTCTGGATCGGGGGGAAATCGAAAACCGGAAGCCGCTGAGACGACAAAGAGAGTTGCCGGTAGTTTCAAGCGAAACCCTAACCTCTCTCTCCGAGATGCCGCAAATAAGCTGGGTGTATCGTCTACAACCGTGCATCGAGCCAAAAAACGAGCCGGACTATCGACTTACAAGAAGGTAGTGACTCCAAATCGCGATGATAAACAAAATACGACGGCCAAAGCGTGATCCCGGAGGCTGTACACGACGATGCTGACGAAGTTTGACTGCGTGGTAATGGACTACTACAAGCAGCTTCCGGGACAGGAGTTTTATACGGCAAAAGGAAGGGGAAAGGTAGCAGATGATTTCAAGCACATGAAACTGTCAAAGTTCGCAAAGAAATATCTGGTTTGGCAAGCCATCTGTACCTGTGGCTTGAAAAGCAGCATTTTCATAGCTTCCGGGACTGTCAACCAAGAAATTTACGTGAAAGAGTGTTTGAATAAACGTCTGCTGCCTTTCCTGAAGAAACACGGTTGTTCCGTACTGTTTTGGCCGGATTTGGCATCTTGCCATTACGGTAAAAAGGCCATGGAGTGGTACGCCGCCAACAACGTGCAGGTGGTTCCCAAGGACAAGAACCCTCCCAACACGCCAGAGCTCCGCCCAATTGAGAAATACTGGGCTATTGTCAAGCGGAACCTAAAGAAGACCAAAAAAACTGCTAAGGGCGAGCAGCAGTTCAAGGCAAACTGGCTTTCTGCGGCGAAGAAGGTGGACAAGGTGGCTGTACAAAATCTGATGGCAGGGGTCAACCGTAAGGCCCGGCAATTCGGATTTGGAAAAGCGGAAGCCTAACTGAATATTTTTCCTGAATTTTATACTAATTGAACTTGAAAAAGAAATTTAATTTGATTTTTTAAATAAACGATTTCACCGATTTACACGCGTTTTCCCTTGACCAAATTTTGACCGTATCACCCTTTAGTGTAAATTCCCGTTACTATGATGCACATAAATGGAGCGTCATATATCATACAAGTTTTGATTATAGATCGTGTAAATTTATGAGACATGTAATGCAATATTCCATAAATTGTATGCAACTGTCCACTTTTGTTTGCAACATTTCTTGCAAGCTGCTAGTTTACGTGAAAAGGAAGTTTACATGTATGAATGTTTGCATGCATGGATGTTTACATCGCCAGTAAAATTCAGAATTTTTTGGTGTGTACATTTTTTTTTGCTGTGTAGATTGTGGAACAGAGACCGACTTTAAATAAAGGAAACAAGAAGAAGAAGAACCTTAGCAACGATTGGCAAAACGACTACACTCGACAGTGATGCCGTTTAATACTATAATATTTGTGTACTATTTGTGAACGTGTGCCCTAGCGTGCCGAACAGTGTGCCATGCTGTGTTTCTGCACAGTGTGCAGATTCGATTACCCCTTGTGTTAGAAACACCTTTGTAGAAGACACGTTTCTTCTGTTTTTTTTAAATTTTAGGCTCTCAATCCATCTATCCTGCTAAATTCTTATTCTGGACCACTATGCAATGTGACGTAAGCGCTAAAATCAAAATTGTTCAGCAGAAGCTTTTTTTCTGATGAGGTAAATTTGCACTGCAGCTTGATTTCAATCAATAATTATAGCCCTAATTGACATCCTCATGGAAGATGATGTTAGGAGAAATCGAATTTATTTTTTGAAATTTTGTTCTACGGACGTTACTTTGCTGCAAAATCGAGATGTTCAATGGATCTTTTTTGCCTCAATAGGTGCTGTTTGATGCACTGAATATTCAAAAAAAAAAGCGAAAATTGGCCATGGTGGCGTATACATCACCTCACTGTCACACGGCAGAATATATCTGACCCTCTGAATAGAGCACAAAAATCATGGCTACTATGTCACACTGCACAATACAGTGTTGTCCGCAAAGTAGCTGAGCAGTTCCAGGCTAAAATAACGATAAAAAAATCTCTGATTTGTATGAAACTTTGCGTAATTGTTTGTTATGGGCAATTATTCACATGTCGTCCGAGACTAAGTTGTAAAGGTTGACTAAAAGTAAATTGGTACGCCCCTCGTGCGCCCAACCCCCCGCAATGCGATCCAGTTCTTGAAACTGCCGAAAATTTAAGCAGCGATGGTGATCTATAACATGTAATCATCCAACCATGGCCACAAATGTAATGCCTTCAAAACCATTATTACTTTCCTATAACGTTATCTAAAGTCGGAAAAAATGAGACACACAAAAATGATCACCAAAAATTCATTTTAAATCGGATACTTCTCAAATTTTCAGGGATTAAATAACTATATATTAGCTATGTTTTGGCATAATTTATTTATTGAATTTCCTCCCCCAAGCTGAATGCTCGTACATTTCTCTTAACACTACTCATGAGATCTTGGGCGAGGCTTTGCCCATCTTCCTTACACAATTTCTCCCAGTTTTTCTTCAAAGCTTCATCGGTTTTGAATGTTTTTCCGCTTTTCTTCAACTTCTTCTTCATTATCGCCCAAAACTTTTCGATCGGACGAAGTTCTGGTGTATTTGGCGGGTTCACCTCCTTCGGGACCACATTAACGCCCTTCGCTTCGTACCAATCCATTACAGGCTTGGCGTAATGGCACGAAGCGAGATCCGACCAGAACAGCGTGGGACCACGGTGAGAGCGGAGGAAGGGCAGCAAGCGCTTCTGCAAGCATTCCTCTCGATAAATCTGCCCGTTTATGGTGCCGGTTGTAACGAACGGCTTGCTGTACCGTCCACACTCGCAGATCGCCTGCCACAGCAGGTACTTATTCGCGAATTTGTCCATCTTTCTCTTCCGGAACATTTCCGGAACCACCATGCGGGACGTACCGATAAAAAAAACTCGAGGCCGGGGATTTATTTGGTGTCCGCCTTGATGTATGTCTCTTCGTCCATGACGAGACAGCCTGGCTTGACCAGCCACTCACGGTACAGCTTCCGCGCACGCAATTTGGCCACCGTGTTTTGTTTGTCAGCCCGGTTTGGCGCCTTCCTGACCTAAAAAACACGTAGCCTAGTCCGCTTCATGGTCTGCTGGACGAATCACTTCGACGAATTGACCTTTTTGGCCACGTCTCGGGTGGAAAGGTTCGGGTTATTCTTAAAGTACTGCCTTATCTTCCGCGCCTTCTCTGGGTATTTCGTTTTCGGTTTTCGGCCGCTTCCAGCACGCCGCTCGATGGTCTTCGTCTCCTGAAACATCTTCACAATGCGGGACACGGTGGAATGGTGAATTCCAAGCCTTTTGCCGATCCATCTGTGCGACTGACCAGGATTATCGATCACCGCGCCCAAGATTTGCTGGCGTAGCTCTTCTTGTTTCGAATGCATCTTGAAAACTACTTGACAGAACGCGATAAAATTTTGCACACATATACATAACACTCTAAACTAGTATTACCCAAAATTTCATTAATTTTTACCCACACCCAAAACAAAGTGTCGCATTTTTTCCGAGTCCAGTCTTTAGAATACTGTAACTATTTTCCGCAACGCGGCGCGACATGTACCAAGCTTAATCATAGAGGAAAAGGAAGAGCTGTCAAATTAGCACCAGAGCACGAGAGCACCAGCGAAATTTGGCTTCATTGGAGTTGTTCGCAGATCACAGGTGTTGCTCTCCTGTGCGTGTGCCGCTAGCACGCCTCTAGTGTTGGGAATCGACACTTCTATAGGCCTTTTTAATAGAAACTAAACAATCGATTCAACCTCTGTGGTGAATAGGAGAACGTCAAAAAGAGTGTTGTGAGCATAATTTTTTGCCTTGAGACATAGGAAGTGGAACACTTTTTTACTTTTCCTGATCAATTGATTCATCTGAGATGCTGCAAAACTTAATCTACAGTTGAAAAATTTAATTCTGTAACGTTTTTGAAAAAATCCTGCTGGTGTTCAGGAATATTTTTGTTGAGAAAAATGGAAAATTAGAATAGTGCCTTAGTGGTTATGATCTTCCGGATTTCTTGTGTGTGAATAGTTAAGGTGCAAATCATTTCAGATTTGTGGAAAATCGTACAATAAGACAATTACCGATGGAAATTGGCAAGATTTTGAATGAAAAATGCTGTTATTTGCGTTGGGGAAAATTACTTATTCTGATGTAAACAAACGGTTTGGTTGACGTTTCTTCTCGAACTCGCGTGGCGCACTCTACGTTGGTGGTGCATTAAAAAGGCGTATTGACGAATCCAACTTAAACTAATGCGCGCCTGGTGACAGGAATAAGCACTATCCGGAGGTGATCAGATAGTCACAGCCCTTGTAAATTTCATTATTTTTATGGAAATTTGTTAAATTACAGTGCTAGTTCGTGTAAATATGCTATTAAAATGACTGAATTTTGTACAAAACCTAAAAATCTATTGTAAGATGTGTCCATCCTAAAATAAAAATTACTAGTTTCCAAATTTAATTGAAAAAACATGCTAAGGTTATGGACATGGTTATGTTAACAGCCATATCACATCAATTAATGTTGATATGGAGACGCCCTAATAAAAATGTTATGGTTAATTTGCTTAATGCCGTGTTCAAGGTATCATCCAAACCATTTGTGGAATAGTTCAATGATTTGGGTTATCGTTCGTTTATGGTAATTTTTTATTAGGGCGTGACCAACCAAACTAAATAAAAATAGAAGAGCCCCTTTTGTAAAATGTATTCCAATGCAGGCACCCGATGCTGGTTGTTGGTTTAATACGGTAGCATGCAGGGAGTTAGTTGGGTTTATCATGTTTGTTCTACGATTTTTTTTTTTTTATTATAGTCACTTTAACACTCTTGGGTCATTCGTGACTTGTCCGGGGGTGAGATTTGAACTCGTGACTTTGGCGTGAGAGGTACGATTTTTGTTTATTACAATGCTATTTCAATAATTTAGCACTTAAATATCTAATTCTACTAACCAGAGAGATTCTATTTATGCCAGAGAAGAAAGGGTTTCCGTTCAGCTATATTCTTTCAGCTAAAAGAAAGATTCAGGTTCAGCTATAGGAAAGATGATGTTTCTGCGGATGGAACAATATATTGTTTGTTGGTGTTTTGCTGGGAGCAACATATTTTTCATTTTGAAGAAATATCAATAATTTTACTTTTAAGAATTAGGATTTACTTACCATTCTTACCGGCGCTACTTTTCTGTTCATATTTGCTTTCTGTTATTGAATAAAGCAATTACAATAACAGGTAAAACATAGTTTTCTTATCACAAACTTGAAAATATATGCAGTTTGACAGATGATCTCAAGTTCATCACCGCTACGATAAGAGCGCCGCGGTGGCCGGCATAAACTTGGATTTGTCAATAGAGAACAACTGGTGCACGTTTGATCAAAGTAGTCGATCGCGTTCAGAAATAACGTCAAATGGAACTCGATCAATCCAGAGTGGTCCGGTTCCAAGCTGGCTAAAGTGCTGAGGATGCCGAAAACAACAGATCATGGAGTGCTCAAAACCTACAAGAGTGTGAAGAGGAATCAGCGGACCTACGAAAAAATCTGGAACCAGGGATCGTCAGCTGCGCAGCAAGGTGTTGAAGTGCGTTAAAGCCGAGATGTGGCCAGAAGGTACAACGCCAATTTTCAAACGGTGCGGAACATCCTTTCCAGGTAAGGATACAAGTCGCACAAAGCCAGTAAACATCCGAACCGGCACATGAAGCCGAATTCCGTAGCCAAAAAGCGTGCAAGGCTCTTGTACGATCGTGTTTTGACGAAACACAAGGGCTGCACTTTGATCGATGACGAAACATACGTCAAACTCGATTTTAAGCAGCTTCCCGGTCAAAAGTTTTACATCGTGACTGGACATGGGGATGAGCCGGGAAGATTCAAGTTCGTGTTTGCCGACAAGTTCGTGAAGAAGGCCATGATTTGCCAAGCGATTTGAAGTTGTGGCCTGAAAACGGAACCATTCGTCACATCGTTAACAATGACATCCCAAGTTTACATCGAAAAATGCCTGAAAAAGCGTGTATTTCCGTTCATCCGCAAGCATAGGGGCAAAGTCATCTACTCCAAGTTGGTTCCGGAGTGGTACGCTGCCAACAAGATCGATTTTGTCCTCAAGCTAATGAATCCTCCGAATAGCCCGGAATTTCGACCAATCGAAAATAATGGGCAATTTCATAGCAGCGACTTCGACGAAGCAGCGCGGCAGTCAAGAACATATAGCAAATGCGAGAAAAATGGAAAAAAAATGCGCTGATTCCGTGTCCGTTTAAACTGTGCGGGCGCTGATGGGCTCCATCAAGAGGAAGGTTCGAGCTTTCGTTCGAATTGGAGAAATGTAAGGTTGATGTTTTAATAAAAGTACCATTAATGAACTTTTTAAACTTATTGAATCACGAATTAGAGGTCTTTTTGTTTGGTACGTACTTTTATTCAGCCTTTCTGAGAAAATTATCAGCTGACGCCGGTGGTGTAGTGGTAAGCGTGACTGCTTTCTCACCCCAATGGGTCTGGGTTCAATCCCAGCCGAGGTCGGTGGGATTTTTCTGAGGAATAAAAATCACTGGTCACGTCTTCCTTCGGAAGGGAAGTGAAGCCGTTGGTCCCGGCCCATGTTTGTTGAATTTAATGGGTGCGGTTTGGAAGCTTCGTTCTTGCACATTCGATTGCCGTCAATAGATGGCAATCGTTGTCCGTTGGTGATTGGCACTAGATTTCAGAACAGAGACCGACTTTAAATAAAGGAAAGAAGAAAGAAAAGAAGAGAAAATTGTGATTATTTGTAAAGTAAAAATTCAAAACAAATAAAACCCAAATATTTCAAAATAACCTCGCCGGATTTTTAAAATTCTTATATAAAAAAAAACCTTATGAAAAATTTATTTTTTTCAATTTCAAACACATTAAATCTTGAATTCTAACAAAGATCGTAGAATAAGGATTTTGGTTCAATTTTTGAATTAACGTACTAACAACTTTTTACTTTTTTAGTACTTTTCAAAATTTCTGAAACATTGTTTTCAGCGTAATGAAATACGTGATGAACTAGCCTACGGCTAAAAATCACGGTAATAATGCAAAAAAAATCAGCGTATGAAAACATGAAACAACGTTTTAATAAAAACTATCAAACATTTGTCCAAAATTTCTTGTTCTACAATTATTGTCAATTTTCAGGTGTCCATATAGCCTGCATTTTTCATAAGTTTTGTTAAAAGCGGTCAGACGGACCACTTCGCTAAGCCCTCGATCCCTGGTCTAGCCAACGGGGATCACTGAGGGTGGGTTCTACAACAACCTCTTTTTTTACTGGCTTTAGCTCGAGCATGAAAGAGGAACCTTCAGGGTCGGCTGTAGGTAGGATTGTTCGATCAAGGAATTGAAAGCACTTTCTCTCTTGTTAATTAGCTTTTTATTTCGACTTACTGTGTGTGTGTGTATGTGGGTAGTGTCTCACGATGCGGCCGGATGCAAGCACGAAATGCGGGAATGTCGCCTTTGCCTTGACGCTCGGGGTAATGCCTACGCCGAATCCAAGAGGGACGGATCGTACGCCGGATTGGCGGATCACACTCCTTCAGACGTCGGCGCTGGAAGTCCAATCGCACGCCGGAATGGCGGATAACTTGCTGGACAATTCAGGCGATTAATAATGGGTCCTAAGGAAAGAACGTCCCAGGGTGGGTATTAGGAGGGCTACCGGGTATTTTTTTTACTTTATTCTGTTTTGTGCTATGTCCTTTTACTCCATACCTGATTCGTATTTAACTTCCAAATCAAATTTGGTAACGGTGATTTCAAATAAACTTCTTTATCTCTGATTTATTTTTATGGAGGATAGCAAACTTAACGCTTCGAAGCTCTGGATAAGAAAGACGCTTATCAAGTTATTACCCGGTAGTTTGACCCTCCTTTTTCCATACCCTTTGTTCATGTTCCCTTTTTGACGTGTCCAGTCCTGGTATCTGTGGCAACTCTTGTTTTCCCTTTTTGGCTCACTTCATACTGTTGTGTAGTGTGTGTTGTGGTGTGAAGTGTGTTAACAAATTATGTCCTTATTATTAGCTACTCCGGAGTATTTATCAATTTGTAGCATTAACATTTACTAACATTTATAATTATTTACTTTACTAACCTACTAACAAACAAACATTTAATTAATATGTTACAAAATCTAGGTTAAATAATCTCAACAGTAACAGTTTTTTTAATGAAATTAAAAAAACGGGCTAGGACATTTAGGGATAAAGGGCGAACACGAAATTATTGCGACACATTAAACAGGGCATAACTTGTTTACAATTGAGTAAAAATCAACCAAATTTTGCACACTTTCTCATTGATGTGTATTGTGTACATGCTGTCAAACTCGAAGTCGTGTTTTTCGATTCAAAGAAAATGGAGGTGAACCAACGCGAGTTGAGAGAACAAATTCTTTCCAAACACCTGGAATTTCCTGACCTGTCGCACCGGCAGTTGGGAAAAATGTTGAACATTCACCATTCAACCGTCTCCAGAGTGTTGAAGCGGTTCCAGGAGCGGTTGACGTTGGACCACGGCAAAGGAGCTGGAAGAAAACCGGGACCGGAGAACAAAAAGACGGAGGGAAAGGTGAAGCGGATGATTAAAGCAAATCCCAACGTCTCAAGCCGTGATTTGGCTAAAAAGATCGGCATGTCGCAGAGCTACGTCCAGAATGCAAAGAAGAGAGCTGGACTACATACATACAAGGTACAGAACTTCCCAAACCGCGATGAGCGGCAACAATCGACGGCTAAAACTCGGGCACGGAAGCTCTACGAGAAGATGCTGACAAAATATGGCTGCTGTGTGATGGACGACGAAACGTATATAAAAGCCGATTTTAAGCAAATTCCGGGGTTGGAGTTGTTCACCGGCAAGAGCAAGTTCGATGTGGACGACAAATTTAAGAAGAAGACAATGTCGAAGTTCGCCTCCAAATATCTCATTTGGCAGGCCATCTGCTCTTGCGGACTGAGGAGTGAGCCTTTCGTGACAAAGGGCACAGTAAATGGCGAGATCTACAAATCTGAGTGCCTCGAGAAGCGCCTTTTGCCGTTCTTGCAGCAGCACGACGAAGCTCCGCTATTTTGGCCAGATTTGGCATCATGCCACTATTCTAAAAGTGTCCTGGAGTGGTATGAGGCCAATTCTGTCCATTTTGTTCCAAAGGACATGAATCCGCCAAACTGTCCGGAGCTGCGCCCGGTGGAGCAGTACTGGGCAATAATGAAGCGCGAACTTCGGAAGAGCAAGAAGATAGTCAAAGACGAGAAGGACATGTTAAGAAAATGGAAAAAAAAAAACTGAGGAACTGGTACCAGATGACACTGTAAAGACTTTGATGGAGGGCATCAAGCGAAAATGCGTTCAATTTTTGGTTTGATTCTAAACATTATAAGAAAATTGGCATGACATTTTCGGTGTCGCAATAATTTCGTGTTCGCCCTTTATTAAGGCTTGAAAATGTTCCAAGGTTAAAAATGACCGGATTTTAGCAAAAATGTGAATCATTGTACATAACAAACAATTATGCAATGTTTCATGCAAATCGGAGAAGGTCGAGTTTTTTTTTCGATTTGTCATTTTTTTTCCCTTGATTTGTTTTCCGTTTTGAGCACCAATGCTACCGACGCCAGCGAGGCAGCCCACACCTAGACCCTACCTATCGATCCATCAACTCATGAACCGAGGACCAACGGCTTTACTTCCCTTCCGAAGAAAGGCGTGATCAGAGATGTTACGTCATTTGGCGTAGAACTTCTCACTTTGAAAAAAAAAAACACACGAGTGAACGACGATAAGTAGCCTTTCTATGACCTAAATGTTAATACCTCGTATCTTTTCGATACAAGCTCGAACGGTGAGGTTACGACTATCACTTTACAATTACAGCGGCTCCCTGTTTTTGGCAACACGTGCTTATTTATTTATTTAGTTTCTATCAAATTCATCAAACACTAACTTGAATTTATGACATTTTACTACACCGTTATTCAGGGATTAGAAATTAGATTGACTGGTGATGTTTTTAAAAATATTCAAAAAATATTGGTCAATACTTGTTAAAGCAATAACTGATGAAATTATGTTGTCAAAAACTAGAAGGCACTGCATTCTCAAAGATGCACAGAACGTGTATTTTAACATCACAAATAACAGTGTACGATCATGTAAAATTTAACTTCTGAATCTTCCAATCACTGGAACAAATGAAAAACTTTGTTTTTCAAGATGGATCATCAACCTACGATTATTACGCAAACTTCATCAAGGCTACAGACAGTCCATTCCCAAAGTTCCCAGTCCGCTCAAGCGAAGACAAAAAAAAATCCTTTCCCTTTTACTACCCTCACCGGGATGGAAATCTTCCACTGCATCACACACCAGGAACAATCCAGACTGTACACAACAACATAGGCCGGCTGTGAAGGACACGCCACTTTTACTTTTTTGTTTAAATTTTTTTCCGCTATAGAGGAAGTGGGTGCAATACGCGCCAGCGGGGTAATATGATCAACGACCTTTTTTCAAGCTAGTGAAAATTTCACTAAATGATAGATCATCAGCCCACCTAGCAGTTATGGAAGAAAAACCATTAGGGTCGGTGTACCAGTTATGGCTATGGTGCGTTCCAATTATGACATATGGGAATTCCAAAGCCATAACTGGTACATCCACCATAAATTTTGTTTGAAAAGTCCACGACAAACTGCTGTTGGTTATATTACCCCACCGGCGCGTTTTACTCCATTTCCCCATGCAGTATATGCATCCACCTGAAATTGAGTGGAAGTCCCCCTCGCACCGTAACTCTTACTAGAGCAGTGGATCACTGGGTGAGTAGGGTGCTCGATGATTGGGATCCTCGCCTCTCGTCCAAACCGGTCGTGGTCCTCAGAAACAAACGATCATTGATCGATTAGCCGTCTTGTCGTGCGGCTCTTTCTCTCTTTCGTAAGCTCTCCAGGGAAAGATCGCAGTAGGCACCCGGCTGACTACTCACCGCAAAACCGATTACGATGCGGTGTACCTACCACCAAGTAGCCAATGACGGGTGATAGTTAAATGAACGAAAGTAGCCGAAATATTGAGCGACATAACTTGATCCAAGACGCCGAGATCAGCAGAGCGACGAAATTGAGAGTTGCTCTACCGGTTTGGTGCTCTTGGGGGTCACAGCCTACTACCAGCCCAAATCGACAGTAGGGAGGAGGGTGTCATTGTCACACCGAGTATGTTATGTACTTTTAGCATACCGAGGCAGGATCTGGTCGGAGAAGTGGTCCAAACATGTGTATTATACACAACCCGAACAACGAGGGCCTCTGTGTGACGATGGATTTTTCGGTTTTTGGTCACAGATTATGTAATCGGTTTGAGTGTAGAGCGAACCGAAAAGTATACTGACTGAGGGGCTGTTGAACCAGAAGTGCCGTTGACGTCGATGTCCTTCCTAGTTCAAGTCTATAAAACTGGAGCACATTGGCCGTTCCTTGTTACTTGTGTTTTAAGTTCGATTACGATACGTTCGCGGTTGGGAAAGAGTGCTTTGCTTCAAGAAATAGACATTCTGATTGCAAGGACCAAATATGAAATTAGTGATAGTGTTGAGTGTGGTAGTGGTGGCTTTAGCCGCACCAGAAGGATATCATTACGATCGACCGGAGGTTAGCAGCACTCTTTATTTCCCTTCGTTTCCAAGTTATGCACCGGAAATTGATGATTGTGTAGAACCAGAAGCTCACGGAAACGTAGAATACCAGCATCAGCTGCCAATTTTATCGCAAGTGCAACAAACATCGCATGTGTATCAAGCTCCAGTTGTTCAACCATTGAAAACCCAAGTGACTTACGAAAAGCAGCAAGTGCTGCAGGTGCAGCATCAACCACAAGTTGTCGATGCAGGATCATGGAAAGCACAGGAACAGCAGGCTTCTGTTTGGGGATCTTCTGGAAGCGGTCATCAGCAAGAACAGCAGATTGCGAGCTGGGGATCTTCCGGTAGCGGTCATCAGCAAGAACAGCAGATTTCAAGCTGGGGATCTTCTGGCAGCGGTCATCAGCAGGAACAGCAAGCTTCCCTGTGGGGATCTTCAAGTGCCCAACAGTCTCTTGGCTCTGCTTCTTGGAGCTCTGGAGAGAAAAAACAGGCCAGTGTTTGGGTAAAGCCTCAGCATACGGTCGAAGAAGTCTTCAAGCATGTCTACGTTCATATTCCACCAGAGGATAAGGAAGAATACGAATCCCCACGAGTCATTCAACCAGTTTCGCACAAGCAGAAGCACTACAAGATAATCTTCATCAAGGCTCCAAGTCCACCAGCTCCAAAATCCGTTGTCGTTCCCCCACAGCCTTCCAACGAAGAGAAGACCATTGTTTACGTGCTGCACCAGAAACCTGAACACCAGCAAGAAGTTATCGTTCAAAAGCCGGAACCTACCAAGCAGAACAAACCCGAAGTCTTCTTCATCAAATACAAGAACCGGAAGGAAGAACAGAAACAGGTCAAATATGTCGCCCCAGTCGTTGCTACAAAGTCGGTGAAGGTCGTCGATAGCGGTTCCATCGGATACTCGTCTGGTTCCGCCGGATCTAAATATTCTTTTGAGAGCAGTACTTTGGCGCCAGCTTCCTACAGTACCACTGGCTCGAAAAACACCGGTGCCAGCTACTCGTACGTCAGCAGCACTCCTGCTCCAGCCATCTATAGTAGCCCACAAACTGTTCAATACGTCGAAACGGGATCCAACGGATACTCAGGTTCATCCAGCAGCGGCAGTAGCAGCGGCAGCGAAGGATACCAATATTCAAACCTCGGAAACACCGGATCCAGCTACAGTTCCTTCACCAACGGTGCTGGAGCCGGATACGAAAGCTACGTCGATCTCGGAAACAGTGGATACTCCAGCTACTCCAACGGAGGAAGCCTCGGAATTATCAACGCCGATTCCCACAGTGACTATCAATTTGTGCCAAGCACCACCCTGGCTCCGGTTGTCAAAGTTACAACCCCGGCCGTTTCCTATGTGAGCTCTACTCAACACAGCGTCGTCGGTAGCACCCAAGGCGATATCTCAGTCAAGAACCCCGGTCTCAGCGGCTACTCCAGTAGAACCAGCGGTAGCCACAGCCAAGCTAGCTCCACTACCGCTGCTCCGGCCAAGAAAGTTTGCCGCCGATGTGCCAGCACCACTAGCTCTACGCTTAACGTCCAAGATGCGTACGTTTCTAGCGTATATTAAGGAAATGTTTAGTAACCATTTTTTCTAGTAAGTTGATTCAATAAATCGTTTAGCTAATAAAGAAGCCTTAGTTACATAATTCTAAAATGTAATCAAATTACTCGCACAAACAGAATCCGAAATGCCTATACTTGCCCAACGACCAAACGGTCGGCAGATGAGCACCGCAACCGCCACCGTCGTCGCATCAGTGATACACGGTCAATGAGGTCAACCCAAATTTGAGTTTAGTTTACTCATAAATCGCAAAAAGTGCAGGAACTCAGCGATGAGTATATTTGCCTCTTGTTTTCCTGTGGAAAACCTCAAAAAGCTTCCAGAACATGGGGAAAATGGACGAAAATTTTACTCAGTCTAGAAGTGGGGGAATCCAATCTTAACTTTTCTCATATTCGGGATTTTGGAAATACTGGAAAAACTTTTTGCGATTTATGAGTAAACTTAACTCAAACTTGGGTTGATCTCATTGGCCGTGTAGGGAAACCCCTAGTTGACAGGAAAACCCGGCAGAAGAAAAAGAGATTGTTGAACGATCAACAAGCGCACTCACGCGCTTCGATCTTTTGTAACGAGACCTGACATATATGAGTAACCCGGTCCGGTATGAACACCCCTAACTCTCAACCTGCAGCAATAAAAATCCATTAGCGAGGTGATTATGCGCTTCGCAATAATCTCATTACCTACCCCCGATCCTGACCCCGACGCCCGCTCTGATACTGCGAGCGCATGTTTAGCCTACTGCTCACTGGCTACTGCGCTGCGTCGCGTCAGTCAGATCAAGTAGCCATGTGTGCAGACATCGCCGCATCGTGTTGTTTGTTTTCACCGCTTGTTTAGGACCTCCTCCTCTTCTTGTACGCGGCTGCTTAGGTCAAATCAGAGAATTGATGATTGCTTTATTGGATAGTGACAGGTTCGCGACAGACTGATATTCGCTCGGGGGTTGCAATTTCCACCGACCCCAAGGCCGCAGGAGGCCACAAATTTGCGCCTGAAATTGGTTCCTTCACGCAACGATGGATGGGACGCCGAAGGAGAAAAAAAAACAATAACGCAGATGGTCGAAGCCACCGCTTATTTGGGTTGATGGCAGAGATATTTTTTTTTTTAAGTCACTCCAGTCGGCTTCAGGCCAAATTAGTCGTACCTACCAAGGTACCTACCTAATACCTGCGTGCGAGGAGACCTTGTCCATTAAAATGGAGAGAAGCACTTAAAACCGGGGGAAACAGCGGGTACCATTGATAACCTTAGCAACTTTATAGTTTTGTTGGTTTTTGTTGACGAAAATAAAACAAAAATCTTGTTTTTGCCGAACAAGGAACAGCAGGGTACGTGAGGTACGCGAAGCACACGCACACATGGACGTCATTAAATAATCAAATTAACTGTCATAATTTCATTTGCTAAATATATTTTTTTGAACGAAATGCAAATAATCGAATATCTTACTATAAAAGTTATTCGCTTGATTTTATGGCCTTCAATCAAATATTTTTAGCAAACTGATTTCAATTGGTTGAACGAAGGGTGTTTGAACAATTTTACAATGAAGAAAATAATGCATGTTTTTGTTGATCGAGCTTCGATTTAAAGTTAATACAGGAAAGATAAATAAAAAATCTCAATGATTACTTCTTTCTTTATGCACTCACACTCACTCATGTATCCTGCGCACCTTCAGCGATGCAAAGCGCCAACCTGAAAGACTTCCTTCCTGGTCGGCTGCTTGCTTTTGCTTCAATTTGGGCCCAAGTCAAATTCCTGTCTACTAGCTTGTTTTTGTTGTTGAGGTTGAGGCCCCTGGGTAGGCTTCATTTTGAAAAAAAATATAACCACAACATATGAGCATGTGCAAAAATGGTTTAGCAACTCCTTCTCATGGTCTCTCTTTGTGCCCGGCGGTGATGATACCCCATTTAAAAAAAAAAAACAGAAGTCCCTTCTTCATCTGGATTGTTCTCATTTGATGACATTAGAATTTTAAATTAGGTTTATTTCTTGTAATTGTGTGGTTTACATATTTGAATTCTCAAGTGACACAGATGCCATTTCATCTTTAGATAATTTGATTTTTTTATTATAATTATTATTTAAGCTCCTAGTCCTATCATGCCTGTTTAGAGCATTCTCTACCTTACGTCCACTCACTTGCTATAAAAAAAAGTGTTTCGGAATTATGAAATGTTTAGATGTTATAATTATAATTAGTACTTGTCTGTTACAAGAAGAGGTTGTAAAGCATGTGTTTGACACATAAAACCTGTCAATATTGCTTTCAGAGCGTCACTATTAGCGATTTTTCGATTCGTGAGCAGTCACTCTGAGTGAACGCTCATGAATCATAAAATCGATGATGTCAGGTTTTATGAGTGAAACACATACTTTAAAACCTTTTCTTGTAACTTACAAGTACAGCATATCATTATAACATCTTATGATTTCATAATTCAGAAAATCATTTTTTTATAGCAAATGAGTGGAAGCAACCCTGCACCTAACCTACTATAAACAAATTGCTTATTAAAGCATGTTCTGATGTGCGGAATTTCTGCACAAATCTAGTCTTTATGTCAGTAAAGGTGCCTCCGAAGGAATTGCAAATAGAGTGATTAATTGCATCAATGCAGAGGAGCAACAGGTGCTGTGGAATGGGCAAAAAACTACGTCTCAAATGAGGTCTAGAAGAGTGAAACAGGGTTGTCCACTCTCTTCCTACATATTTGATTTGATTATGGAGGAAGTTCTTTTGACCGTTGAGGATGAATTGGACGGAATGTTAAAACTAAATGAGACGGTCAGCTTAATCCCAACGAACATTGAATGCTGAATAAGAGCATATTAAGCCAAAATCTTGCTTCTTCAGCTTAAAAATGGCTTATTCAGCTTTTAATCGGCTAAAATTGTTTGTTGGGATGTTCCCAATTATCCTTGTATATGCGCTAGATCATTAGAGGAGTTGGAAAAATTGTTGCCAGTACTAGAATACTATCTAGCTCTTTCTGTATGATTGGTTTGACATTTATGCTCCACAGTGTTCGGACGGTCCCGGGTCGGGTCCTGATTGGCCTCCCGGGGTTTGGACTCCTTTGGTGGGGGACTGGCTTGGTGCAGCCCGGTGGAGATTTGAATGGGGGTTGCTGTGGGGTATCCGTACTTCTTGTTCGTTGCCTTCTGGCCTTTTCCGTGTTGCACTGTTCAAAAGTTATGTGGCTGTTCTTGTAGAGAAATTTCGTTTAAAATAGTTGTTGATTGTTTAAGGGATTGATAGTCTTGTAGCATGATCGGGCTGCTGTTTTGTGGGCGACACTGTGTTCTGCAGTTTGACATATTAGCCATGATTTTTGTGCTCTATTCTACGCGCCTGAAACACCAGTGTTGCCTTCTGGACAGTTGATTGAGCATAATCATGGGACGTTAGTTGCTTGGATCATTAATAGCTTACATTCAATCGAAAAGTGGTCTTGCATAGAGTTGTGGCTGAGAGAGTTTGCTTCAGGCTCAGTTATCGTTTTTGAAGCGGAGCAATACGGTAAATTGATGGATGGATATGAGCAGAATGTTTGGTTTTCCCATAGTAATTTCCATACAGACGGTTTGGACGGTTTGGACGGTTAGTGCCCTGTCATTTTCTTACCAGATGGGTTCGGGTTTTGGGGGGCTTTGGGGCCGTTTGAGCGCTGTGGAGCGGAAATGTTGGATTTTCCATCAGTCTAATGGGCACTGAGAGAGTAGGTATATCCCATTATTCAGGTTCATCTGGCATATTATGTCAGGTATAGATTGAACTTCGTCTTGTGTATTGATGTTGCGTTAATCGGCTGAGTTTAATATTTTGTGAACAAAACAGCAGACGCTTTGGACAGCAATTCCACCATTTATTTAAAAAAAATCTACATTTGCCAGCAACACTGACACTGGCTTGCCTTCCTACTAACATAATTCCTAAATTCCCGAGACATTTATGAGGGGTCGTAGAGTTCTCTGCATTTCTCTTAAGTAAATGTTGGACTAACATACCTTTCCTATCCCTACCAGTTGCAAGGACGTGGCCAGGACAATCCTTAACTGTTGCAGGGGGATATGTCTTTATCTGGGAGACAGTAATTATTTCCTACTTAATATCTGTCCAGTAATAGATATCCGTCTTGCTCTTAATAGTTTCAAATTCGTACCACCTACGATATTGTGCAACTTGTTCGATGCTAATGCTAATGCTAATGCTAAAATCTAGTCTTCATGTCAGAAATTTTAAAATCATATTTAGGAACGTTCGCCTCTAGGTGGAGATCGGAAATTCTTGTATCGAAGGGATGATGATCAAGGGCCATCCCCAGCACTCTATTCTGAGTGACTTGGAGTTTGTTCCTATGAGTCTGTGCACATGATTCTCACACCGGAGCTGCGTAGAAGATCACAGGTGCTATGATTTGTTTGTAGACAGACTTTTCATCGAACAACATCCCAAGATAGGTTATTTGGGCGGACCACTCAACCCTTGTGCCATCCATGATTACAGTACAAGATGGAACCACTTTTAGTTTGGGGGATTGCCTGTGGAGGAACATGATTGCTTTGATTTTAATTTTACAGGTGTTTGCATATTGCCAATTCAGAGAAAATTTAACATTTGACATCAGATTTGACATCCGAAATTGACAATCGTCACTGACAGCCAATGCCAATGAAACTTTGAAGCACTGGACCAAAACTATTCGCAGAAGGCTATGCCCTCATAACAACACGAAAAGCATCAATAAAACAAATGAAAGTTCGGATTAAAAATCAAAGATAAATGAAGTTTGTGTGCGGATTGGTAGCGTTACATCTCCGATGCATCATTTAGATAGAAGGAAATAAAGATTTAAAATATTTTATGTACAAAATGATGCAGTCAAGAGGCAATCAACTCTACACACTGTGCCGAAATACATCGTAGCACACTGATCGGCACGTTAGGGCACTCGATGGTAAGTATGAGATAGAATATAATATAAAATTGCATCTATGCTTTGAGTTGACATTTTGATAAGCGTTGCTAACGTAGTAAACGTTTGTTTACTTCAGAATAGGCGTATTAACCCCAGATTGCAATATGATACGGACTGACAGCAATTTGTATAAACAAAGATAATTGCAGAATCCAGTTCCAATTACAGCATTGATGGACGGTGTCTACAACAACCCGGTATTGAACGATCCCGCCATTCTGCAGATGCAACTGTAACCGCAGCAGTTTCTCCCGCAGAACCACTCCATTATATGGACTGAACGATCTCGGAGATTCGATTGACTGTGGAGACTGGTGGCATCAGTAGATCTTGTATTAGCAACATTAAGAAGAATTCTGCTAACAGAATTGTGAAGGTAACCACACCGGAGAGAACGGAGCTCCCGACGGAGCCAATCTGGATCGCGGTATTTATAAACGCGATCGGAACCAACAGCAGGGGATAAGTATGCAATTCCGGCAAAACCAAGTAAGGACCGGTTGCCAACGTTTGATTACTACCTCCTCTTTGTATTTGCTTGTTGTCCCTTCATAACTTTCAAATTATGAAGGGACAACAAGCAAATACAAAGAGAAGGTAGTAATCAAACGTTGGCAACCGGTATCTAGATCCTGAACCAGCATTTGCATTCCGCTGGAAATTATTTGATGGACGATGAGGATAAACGGATTAAAAGTAAAAAGTTGAGAGCCATGACAAGGAAGAAGAGCAGCACTATTTATTTGTGTGTTTGTTAATGAACAATCTAAGTGATTTCCTGGGTCTCCTGTTTATTTATTAGGATGTTCAAAAGTTCAAAACCATGGACGCAGGCGATTGACTCTCCCACCAAAACATGTTTAGAAAACTTAGATGAATTCAGTACCCAAAAGTTAAGGCTAACACTAGGAAGCAACTGAAGGTCTACTATCGCCAGTGGGAATTTTAGGTTGAATCCTTCTTGATTTCTAGTTTGTAGCATTGTCCGAGTACCATGATGATAATGTAGAGGTACATTTTCCACTTGCCGGGTGGGACATAAGTACAGGTTTCGGCGAACGTATACCAGTATACACGGTAAAGAAATTTCTTGTCCTGGATGGACAGCTTCTGCCATCACTCACCTTTCTCCTTCTCGTGAAGGAGTTGAACTGATTGGTTGGCAACGGTCAGCGTATACTGGCTAACAGTTCCAGCAGTGGTGGACCATCTCGCACTTATCACTCGTTTGGCATCGTCAAAGCAAGAGGAATGAATGTTTTACAAAGAAAAACCCACATTCGTATTGTTTGATCCACGTTTTACTTTTAAACAGTACAGGCACAGTGATTACCCTCGTATATACTATGCAATATACACATATATAGCTCGTTTAACCATCCATAACAGCTTGGCAATGTAAACAAACAATCTCAAAAGTCATAACTGCAGGGCTGCCAAACTTATGGGATACTGAGATCGACAGCTTGATTGTCACACTTCGGCACACTCGGCCCAACGCTTGCCTCAGCTTTCGGCACAAATAAAGTTCTCGGTACATATTGAGGTGTACAGAGTTGAATACCCCTTGGATGCAAACGATAATCGAGCTGACTAGAGAGGGTCTAGTATAAGAGAGGAGCGGATTCAAAACAAACTGCCTTGGCAACCTATGCCTGGGTGGTTTCTAGCAACACTTCCAATGCAATCAAGATAGGCGCTGCTCTATTGGCTCTGGCTTTAACAGTTAGTTTGGATCAAAACCAGTCAGTCCGCTCCTCTCTTATACTAGACCCTCTCTAGAGCTGACAATTCAGTCACCGTTCAACCCTATCATGCCTAAAATATACCGAATATTCATCCTGCATTCTAGCCTGCAATCTAGTTAAATTAGGCAAGTTTTTATAGCGATCCTTGAGCGATCCAGCTATAATCAACACGTTCGAAGCCGTCCACCAAGCCATCTAGCGGGTCAGCGGAAAACAGTTAACTTGGTCCTTAAACGGGCAATAAACGGTATTTGTTACTCTCAAACTTCCGAAATATATTTCATGATAAAATGCTTGATATTCGGGACCAACAGAGTTATTAGATATCCGCAGAACCTCACATGAAAGAAAATGAGGTTTAAGAATCAGATTTAATGATTTTGATTACATATTAGTGTCAAATATGCCCCAACCTGTGCCAGAACGTGTCTCAGAAGAATTTTTTTAGACTAGATCTGAATTTTATAAAAGTTCGGAGTCTACAATTCATTTAATAATATGCTTTTGTGTCAGTGTTTGGAATGTATGACAGCTGCGGTTGTGTCTTCTTCTTATTTTTGAAAAATCTCTGTGAGCTGGCAATAATCAGTAAAGACGTTAAAGCATTGTTGAAGTTTGTTCGTTATTTCGCGAGGCATATATCCTTCCTTTGACGGCTATTGCGGTATCATCTGTGAACAGGAAAAGCAGGCAACCGTCTCCGATGTCCGAGAATGTCGGAAGTGTAGATCCTGTAAAGCAAAGGGCCCAACAGACTTCCTTGCGGAACACCTGCTGGGATGGAAAACGTGTTCGAAAGACAACCATTCAACGATACCTTAAATGACCTTTGCTGGAGGTAGTTACCGGTGATTTTAACCAGATGTAGTGGGAAGTTGAAGTTACAAAGCTTGTATACAAACCCATCGTGCCAGACATTGTCAAACGCTTTCCCAACGTCTAACAATGCCATGGCTGTGGACTTGGAAACAGCTTTGTTATTTCGGAGGTTGTTCATCACCCGTACTAGCTGAAGGAGTGCCCCTTCCTGAACTGTTCCGGTAGAAGAAACTTAAGCTAACGATTGTGAATGAGTTTCTCGAACAATTTGCTTGGCGCTGAAAGGAGGCTGATTGGTCTGTAGCTTGAGGGCAATGTTAAATCTTTACGGGGCTTGTGGATTGGTATGATTTTTGCTACCTTCCAGATGTTTGTAAAGTAGTGCAGCTCCAAGCATCTGTTGAAGGTAGCTGTCAAAAGTGAGTATTAGACTGATGCAAAATTTGACAGTTTTGCTCCACAGTGCTCAAGCGGTTCCAAATCGGATCTAGATCAGTCTCCCAAGGTTTGAACTGATTTGGTAAGCAACTGACTGGGCACAAACCATTTGAAGTTTATATGGTAATGTCTATTGGGAAACCAAACTTTTTCTTCGTAGTCTTCTATCCTTCTTCCATATTGCACCGTTAAAAATTTCTATAGCTATTCTTATGGAAAATTTTCTCAGCTACAGCCGAATATTGTTTTTCAGCCAAACATCGAATTAAATATTTATGAATTGTTTAAGAGATTGATAATATTTTGGCATGATCAAGCAACTGTTTTGTGGGCAACACTGTATTCTGCAGTTTGACATAGTAGCCGTGATGTTTTAGCTCTATTCTACGCGCCAGAAACACCAATGTTGCCTGCTGAGCAGTTGATTTTGATCCTTCCGAAGCCAATACGTGTGTCCCCGCTTGCGCCCCGTGAGAACTCTGTCCGCTTCTGTCCGCCCACAGGTTATGGGCCCAGAGCAAGTGCCGGAAGGTGAAAATATTGCGAAAAAGTGATTCTATAGTCCGTTTTATTTACGCGTCGCGAGTGCCTCTTGTGTTGTGTGAAGATGGCGGATTTGAGCAAACTTATGTTTGCCAAGCTCAACAACCAGAACTGGCAAAGCTGGAAATTCCGCATGGAAATGATGTTGATGCGGGAAGAGATCTGGTATGTTATTGCCAACGCGAAACCGGAGCCGGGTCTCCTTCGACGAGATTGTCGATTGCTTACGAATCAGAAGAAAGGTGATGAAGACCGGAAGAGGCCCGAAGTGAAACAAAACGCGAAACAAGCCAAGAATAACAGAAGTGGTGTGTGTTTTATGGTCGGATGTAATCCATGCAGGTCGTGGTTTATTGACAGTGGAGCCAGTTGTCACATGACTTGTGACGAAAGTTTTTTCTCGACACTCACGAAGAAGAACGGTCCAAATGTTTTTTCTGGCCGACGGTAAGGTTGCGAAGACCGCTGGATACGGTGAAGGTACAGTGATTGGTGTTAACGGAGAAGGTAATGCGATTGACGTGAAACTTGTTGACGTTTTGTACGTTCCGTCGTTGACAAGTGGTCTAATCTCCGTGGACAAGTTAACTGCGAATGGTTTTACTGCCGTTTTCATGGAGGACGGGTGTAAAATCCAAGACACTGCAGGTACGGTTTCGATCGTTGGTGAGCGGTCTGGCTGCCTATACAGACTGAAGTTGGCGGAGTCGTCGAAGAAAGTTCAAGATAAGGCACACAACCTTAATTACCAGCATCAGTGGCACCGACGTTTCGGGCATAGGGACCCTGGTGTTATTGGTAGGAGAAGATATTGCTCGAGAAGAAGTCGGAAGCTCCGGAGAAGGTAAAGGAGTATGTTCGGTACGTGACAAATTTGTTCAACCGAAAGCCGCGTATTATTCGCTCAGACGGTGGAGGCGAGTATGCGAACAAGGAGTTAAATAATTTCTTCACACATGAGGGAATTAAGGCACAGTACACCACAGCGTACACACCGCAGCAGAATGGTGTAGCTGAGCGGAAGAACCGGTCGCTACAAGAAATGCTCCTTGATGCGGGTTTGGATAAGCGGTTCTGGGGTGAGGCCGTACTATCGGCTACTTATTTGCAGAACCGACTTCCGTCACGATCGGTTGACAAGACTCCGTATGAAAAGTGGTATGGGAGGCAACCGATACTTAGCCATTTGAAAGTATATGGTTGTCCTGCTTATGTCCACATTCCCGATGTCAAACGGGGAAAATTTGACAGTAAAGCGAGGAAGCTGCGGTTTATTGGGTACTCTGACGTTCACAAGGGTTACCGTTTTGTTGATACCTCGACTGATAGGATCACAATAAGCCGTGACGCCAAGTTTTTAGAAATGGACGACGGATCGTCACATAGAATGGATTCGCAAGCGACATCTAATGAAAATTTGTCTAGCAGTGTGATCGAGTGGCCTTTTCCTGAGGTGCTCCCGAAGCAGCAGGCAGCGGAAGAAGGAACTGCCGATAGTGGCGAAGAGGATGAAGAACCGGCGAGCGAAGACAGTGAGCGTGAAGATTATTTTGATGTGGACGATCCCGATCCAGATGAAGATGAGGAAAAAGAAGATGAAGTGAGGGAAGAATTAGAAAGTGCAAATCGACAAGGTCGTCGCACCCGCGGCGTGCTACCGAGCCGTTTGTCGGATTATGTGGTAGGTGTTGTGACACAGAAGGTGCAGGAACCAGCAACGTACAAGCAAGCAGTGTCCAGTCCGGATCGATGTTCGTGGAAGGAAGCGATGGATAGCGAAATCCAGTCGCATAAGCAGAATGGGACGTGGGAGTTGGTGCCACTTCCGAAGGGCAAGAAAGTTGTAGGCAGTCGTTGGGTGTTCAAAGTGAAACGGAACGAATCAAATGAAGTCGTCCGCTACAAAGCAAGGATCGTCGCGCAGGGATTCACTCAGTGCTATGGCGTTGATTACGATGAAGTGTTCGCCCCTGTGACCAAACATGCTACACTCAGAGTCCTGTTGTCCCTGGCTGGAAAGAGAGGAATGGCGTTGAAGCACTTGGATGTCCGTACCGCGTATCTCTATGGAGAAATCGAAGAAGAAATCTATATGCGTCAACCACCTGGCTACGAGGTTCACGGAAAGGAGGAGATTGTTTGCCGACTTCGTAGAAGCATATACGGACTGAAACAGTCAGCTCGATGTTGGAACCGGAAGCTAACCGGTGTTCTGACACAAATGGGTTTCCAAGCAAGTTGCGCGGATCCGTGTCTGTTCATGGCAACCAGAAACGATAAGAAAATCTACCTTATCGTTTACGTGGATGATTTTCTGATCGGATGTGAAAGCGAGGATGAAATAACTCGTGTTCAGAAGCAGCTGAGTCAGCATTTCGAAATAGTTAATCTCGGCGATGTGAAACATTTCCTTGGACAGGAAGTTCGAAGGGAGAATGGCGTGTTCAGTGTGAGTTTGACCAACTACATTGAACAACTGGTTGCCAGGACAAGTCTTAGCGAAGCAAAGACAGCAAGAACACCCATGGATCAGGGCTATCTGAAGGATGAGGTTGACAGCAAACCATTCGAAGATGGTACGAAGTACAGAAGCGTGGTAGGTGCACTACTATATGTTTCGGTGTGTGCACGCCCGGACATAGCGACAAGTGTCGGGATTCTTGGTCGGAAATTCAGTGCTCCCACGGAGGCTGATTGGACCGCTGCGAAGCGCGTGGTACGATATTTGAAAGGAACGATGGACTGGAAACTGCAGCTTGGAGGCAAAAAGGCGGAAGATTTGGTGGCATTTTCGGATTCGGACTGGGCAGGAGACAAAAGTACGAGGAAATCGACTACAGGATACGTTGTGTTCTACGGAGGAGGAGCAGTATACTGGGTGAGTCGTCGGCAGTCTTGTGTGACGCTTTCGACGATGGAAGCTGAGTATGTCGCTCTGGCTGAAACGTGTCAGGAAGTTGTGTGGCTGAGGCGACTACTCGAAGACTTTGGTGAAAAACAGGTGAAAGCAACAGTGATCAACGAAGACAATCAAGGCTGTTTGAGTTTCGCACGTTCGGAGAGATCAAGCAAGCGATCAAAGCATATTGAAACCAAGCACCATTTTGTCAAGGATCTGTGCGACAGAGGTGAAGTGGTGCTACAGTACTGCCCTACGGACCAGATGCCAGCAGATGTCCTTACGAAGCCGTTAGGTTTTGTAAAGCATCGACAGTTTGCGGAACATTTTGGTTTGGTTAACGCAACCGAACATCAAGGTGAGGTCTAACCATTGAGGAGGAGTGAAGGTATTTACATTGTGTTACCCCTCACCATACATAAACTTTTATGGCACTTATATGTGCATGACGGCCCTTCTGGCAACACTAAATGTTTAATGTGTACATAACAACAACAATAGTAAAGTTTCGTCTGTTCTTCCGTGAAGTGCCGTGCGTATTTATTTTTGATCCTTCCGAAGCCAATACGTGTGTCCCCGCTTGCGCCCCGTGAGAACTCTGTCCGCTTCTGTCCGCCCACAGCTTATAGCTGTAAAAGTTTACAACAAGTACAGCTATCAATTTTTACAGCAGAGTAATAGGATTAATTATCAGATAGATATGAATACAACATTTGGTTTTCCCATAGTAATTTCCATATAAACTTCAAATAGTTTGTGCCAAGTCAGTTTCTTACTAAACGACTTCAAATTTTGGAAGGCTAATCAGGAACCAAATTGGGACTTTTTGAACACTTTCAAATTTTGCATCAGTCTAGTGAGTATACTTTCTTTATGATTAAATTGAATATGCCGTCAAACTCGGAACCTTTATATTCTTGGTGTTTTACAGTGCTGAGCAAATTTGTTCAACCGTAATTATATCCTCCGGTGGTTCGACACAAGGGTAGGCAACTAAATTGTGGACGCATTGCACAACCTGATCCTCGAGCGGACTTTGAATGTTCAAGCCAAGCAAATGCGATGCAGCGACATACCGATCGCATTTGTTTTCTCCTGTGGGGTGATTAAGAGCCAATCGTTATCATTTTCGACTCTGAGAGGTGAAACGGGTTTGGGATGAGTTTTCAAGACCTTGGCTATCTTCCAGAATGGTCTGGAGTGGTCGTTCAGATTCTAGACAACTTTCGCCCGAAACTTTCATTCCCGAGTGAGTCCATTCTGGAAGCAATCTGTCTGTTTAGATCGTTTTTTGCCCAGATATCCAGTCCTCTGAAACTGGCATCTACGTACATTTCTCAACCGAATTAGTAATTGGGTGTGGGAATCAATAGTAACAAACTTATCCCTCACAGGAATTTATCGGATACATGCCTCAGCGATGTCATCTATGGTATCAAGTGGTGG
Source organism: Ochlerotatus camptorhynchus (assembly GCF_037179485.1). NCBI lineage: Eukaryota > Metazoa > Arthropoda > Insecta > Diptera > Culicidae > Ochlerotatus > Ochlerotatus camptorhynchus. Next base: position 1,713,344 of record NW_027040537.1, read on the forward strand.
ATTTTCTTCGATGTTTCTGTCCCCCTTTCGCCCGTACTGCACCCAGTTGACATGGTGGTAGTCTTTCCGCATGCAGCTTCTAGCTGAAACCACGTTGACACCGACTTCAGCCACCACCGGTTGGTGGTTGGAGTTGAAAGTTGGTTCGTCCGGAAACTTCACAGTGTTCAGTCCATGTTGTGCGTGGTCGAACATAAGACATCCGTTCCGGTTCCGCCGGTAGTTCCGCTAAACTTCAGGCGCGCATTCAGGTCGCCCCCAACGATGAATCGGGAACTAGTACCAGTGATGATGGTCAGGTTGTTCTTGAACTTGCTTGCTAATCCATTGTTGGCGGCACACTGCCGAGGGCAGTAAACAGCGATGAACCGGACATTTCTAGTTGGCGATTCGACCTCCACAATAATAGCGTGAGGCAGGATGTAGAACCTAATGCCTTTTTTGACGACGACTGCAACACCCCCCCCCCCCTTCCCCATAAAGTGGTCATTTTATACGATTAATGGGGAGATAAAAGTATAGAGTTGAAAGTTCCGTTAGAGCACGGCAGTGTGTAAATTGTATAAGAGAGTAGAAAGCGAGCAAAGATCAATTTTAAGGAAGGTACGAATCGGGTTGATCATCTCCTTTATCAAACTCCCCTGGGAGTGAAGGTGACGAGTATCTCCCCCGCCACCACTGGCAAAAGAGATGATCGCCGATTTGATCTCTTTTACCAGTGGTGGCGGGGGGAGATACCCCTTAACATCTCTCCCTAACAGGGGAGTTTGGCAAAGGAGATGATCAACCCGATTCGTGCTTTCCTCAAAATTGACTTTTGCTCGCTTTCTACTCTCTGTATACAATTTTCACACTGCCACACTCTAACGGAACTATCAACTCTATACTTTCATCTACTCATCGATCGTATAAAATTACCACTTTAAGTCTGATATTTGACGTTAAGCATCTCCAACTATGTAAACCGTTAACTTCACGCATGAAGTAATGCAAACATGATTAGTTGAAGTAAATATGCTTACTAACTAGTGCCAAAACTAGATCACTCACCATATCGAGAATTTTTCTGTGACTTGACTTGAATGATCAAAAAAATTGTTGAAAAAAATGCTTAGAATAGAAGTACCAATTTATCATATAAGCAATAAACATTTTGTTTCGGTAAGCCGTCCATTCGCGTGATTTTGATAATGTATGCAGTAAACAAATAGAGCTCAGACAAATCAGCAAATAAAAAGAAAGATAATGTTACCGTTTCCAAGGTTAAAACTTTTCCAAAAATCGCTAATGACACCTCTGAAAAGTGGTAGTCGATTTGCAACTTTTCAAACAACCATCGCACGCGTTATTCGCAGGTCACTATGACAACTTCGTGGCAATTCAAACCAAATTTTCCACCCATTGAGCGCTCTCACCCAGTTTACTTTGACCTGAGCTGCCGCAACACGCGCTGCATTCTTCGGCAATCACACAAATTCACAACCCTCCTCCTTCACCTGGTGATTGTGATCTGCAGAAATGCGACCGGCCAAAAAAACACACACGAAAACCGGCCCGCGCATTAATGAGCAACAATCAATGAAGCAGAATTATCCAATCATTTCATCAACCAACCAACCAACCAACCTGAATCGAAACCACCGAAAACCACGCGGTGTGCGGCATTGCGATTGATAAAATGGACGACCGTGCGACCCGTACGAAGTGGGTAATTATTCGCCGAATCGCATCCAAACTTGAACAAGGCAATCATAATAAGCCAGAATGGCAGATCTGCTGCATACGGACGCTATAATAGATTTTCCATTTAGGGCAATTAGAACGGTGTCTCACACTACTGTTTTGGTCAAGATTACAATTAGAGCATCATCCTTCGGAGCTCCATTACTGTTGGACCAAATTGTACGGTTCTTGGAATGGCCGAAAGAAAGAGAAACCAAGTGCTGCCGAAGGCTACTGCGATGGGGTTGACCGTCACATTAGAGTAATTGCATGCGTTAGGATGATGGCGGATGGTGGAAGTGAAAGAACGGTTCGCTCAAGGATGTGCTCAATCGGATTTTTTAAAAGAGAACACGGAGGTTTTTTTTTCTTAAATTTGTCACCGTTAGATTTTTTTACTTCAACTAGATATGCTTTTTTGTTGCAATAACGTAATAAATAACATAATAATGATGATTCGACTATGGCTCGCTAAGAACAGATGTTTGCATAGGAATTACTAGGGTCCTATATACACGTAAAAAGCGCTAAACTGCGGAACGGTTTTGCTGAAACCAAAACGTCCGCAGTTTGGATTAATCATAATCTTAAGGGCTAGAAACAAAAAAAATGGGATTTAAGTTCGCTCTCTCGCTCGCACATTCGCACCAATAATTGTTCAGCAGCATGTTTTGTAGTGTTGTAACAACATCAGTATCGTTAGAACCGATATCAGCATCCGCCGTCGAGGGCAGCCGCATCCGTCGGTACCGTTGTCGTCCTGGTCGGGGTCCTGGTCCTCTGCCGGGAGGGAGCCACTTAGTATGGGCCACCGGCTCCGCCCGATGGGGCTCCGTATTCCTGCTTTGGTGGACCGTATTCGGGCTTCTTCTCCTTCTGGGTCTTGTACTTGATGAAGTAGACCTCCGGTTTGCTTGGCTTGGTCGGTGGTGGCGTTGGCAGGATGATCTCCTCCGGTTCCTCGGGCTTCTTGTGCAGGACGTAGACCAGGGTCTTTTCCTCGTTCTGTGGTGGCGGCGGAATGATTGGGGCCTTCGGCTGCGGCGGGGTTGGCGCCTTGATGAAGATGATCTTGTAGTGCTTCTGGGGGGTGGCCGACTGGACTACGCGGGGGTAGCTCGGTTCTTCCTTCTCCGGTGGCGGCACGTGCACGTAGATGTGCTTCTGGACGACCTGGGTGGCCGGTTGGTAGTTGTAACCTCCACCACCGCCGCCGCCGCCGCCGCCTGTGAATGTGGGGGGAAAGTTAGGGGGTTTTCGAATTGAGATATATTTGGAGAAGGCCATCCAAAGGTGATTTGGTATGATAGGATCGATTAGGGAAGGTTTAGGATAAGCGAGAAGGGAATTGAAAACAAAATAACTTGGCAACCTATTGCTAGGAGGTTTCTAGCAACACTGCCGATGAAAAGCACTGCTCACTACTTCAATTCTACTCAGTGGCCTAGTAGAATTGTATTGCTCTCTCTTTTTCTCTCACAGACATTTTACTCTGTTGGATTTCAAAAGGGAACTTATTCAGCCACTGAGTTAACTCCCTTTTGAACTGCAACTGAATAGCATTTCCGTGCGATAAAAAGAGAGGGCCCCCTCAACCAACTCAAAATGGAAATTCGTTCACTGAAATTCGCAAAAATGTAGGTAACTCAAAGACATAGAAAATCGAAAGAGGTTTCACTCAGTCTATTAGTATACCCCTAGACTAAGCAAAATTTTCGTCAATTTTCCTAATATTCGAGCAGATTGTCGAAAAAATGTGTACTCAGTGTATGAGTAACCTACGTTATTGCGATTTTGAGTGAAAAAACACTCAATTTTGTGTCGATCTCATCGGCCGTTTAGCTTTGACAGATTGTTTGGTTTAAAATTAGCCAGTTTGCTTCTCTCTTATTCTGGACCCTTGCTAGTACTGATAAGTGTGAGGATGCAGGACGCATTTCGAAGTAAACGGGTAAAGACTAGGTCTGTTCCCGTACTTGCTTTTCTGTAAGGTTCTGTACAGCAAAAAGCAAAAGCATGTTCCCTTACTTGCTGTACCATATTATTTTCTTACAGCAACTTACAGACAACTGCAGCAACCTTCAGCAAAATCAGACAAGCATATTCGAGAACAGACCTACTGTCTGTCACGGATATGTTTAACGTTAACAAATCAGTGTCAATATTTCAAAGGGGTGTAATTTCTGTGTAAACAATGGCTTTACCGTCGATTTCTCGCGAATAAAAGCTCACACATGAAAATTAATGACACCAAAGGTAGAGGAATGTTTACTCCACAAGCTAGCATTGTTAAGTTGGAGGGGTGAGCTTTTAATTGGCTAAAACCATTGTTTACAAAAATAATTACGCCGCTTCGAAATGTTAGCTCTGAAATTACTTCTGAGGACATTTCAAGCAGTCAGCTTTCGTTCGTAAACGAATGGAGTTGTGAATAACATCCAACTCTCGACATGCTGGATTGAATGCCTGTACGTATATGAACGGTTTGGTTCAATAGGTCCAATATATGTCAGTTTGGCAAATTTTCCGAATTATTGAACGTCAAATTAATGGAAACGACTGATTGGAGGGAATTCTGGTGCAGTATTCCAATACTTTTAGCTGTATATCTCCGGAAGTATTGAGTATGAGGTGATTTGAATGAAGAGGACAGTCAATAGAAAAGAATTCGGAAATTACCAAGAAGATTGTGGAAGTATTTCGAGGCACTTTGTGGATACATTTCACGAGGAATTTCGGGATATTTACCATGAAAAGTGGAGTTTTATGAGACTTCTCGGAGAATTGGTAAAGGAAGTTCATTTAAGCAGTAATTTAGGGTTCCTCCCATGGAAAATTTCATCCGTACGCTGAGCGAACAAATTGATAGTAATCCAAATGGTAATTCAAGTATGTAAGTCATAAAAAAATGCTCATTGGCAAAGAGCAGCAAGGATTCAAACCATGATATTCATTATTAGAAAGCGTACACCTAGTGAATTAATCCAACGATACTCGTAGTAGCATGGTGATTAAAAGCGTAATGTTTTCATACGTTTTCTTATTTCAACACTGGCTTCAAGTTTCATAAAGCTGATCGTATCAATATCGTGCATCTATTTACCGCAGTGTACTTGGTAGGAGATTTCGAGTAAGTTCCTTACTGTTTTTGAAAGTGAATTTTCATAAAAGAAGATATATCCCCACCGTGATGAGTCATTAGGCCGAATGGGTCATTAGGCCGAAATGTTCATAGTTATTCACTTTTCGTCATATGACATCTGCGTTTTTCAAATTTGAGGAAATGTACCGAAATCTGGACACCTAAAAATGGATTATCAAGGCCAAATATGATCAAAATGCCACATAAATTTTATGATGATCCTATAGTGTCATCCATGTTCATCTAACAAACATTATTATGTTTCCAAGTAGATGTTCTATCTATTTAAAAATGAAATTTCTGGATTAATAGGCTGTCCGGTATTCGTAGAAAGTACTTTCTACGCCTATGATCTTCACATTTGTCTCAGGTTCACTTTGTTGGATTCCAAATTGGCAATATTTAAATTAGAAAAAAGTTTGATTACCTTAGAATGAGAATGTTGAATTTTAATGTGTGTGATTTTGATATTTTTTATAGATCTTGAATTTTTGATTTTTTTTTTTTCCAGTTCAAGAAAGGTTTTTCATGGATTAATTCAGACAGAGATCTTGAAACATTTTCGAAGGTCCAGAGTGTTGAACATTGTTCCAAATACTACTCTAAGTTCCATCTTTTAGTTTACAAAATATGTCCTTATGACCCATTCAGCCTAATGGCCTCTGGACCCTAGATATCGAACCCTTCAATAAATGGGCCAGGACAAACGGCTTTACAACTTTCGTGAAAAACCAAAACTTTTGATCGATGATCGCAGTAAACAAACGCAAAATCCTTAAATTTAAGACTTTGACTGTTTCAAATCGAGGGAAGTTTTCTGAGAAGAACTCTTATCTTGAAATCCCAAATGTTGTGAGATCAGATACAAGATTTGTGCTCACGGTCATGCGGATGGTGCCACTTGTGATAAACGTTGTAGGTCTCCAAAAGTTTAACATTCATTTAAAACTGCTAATATTCTTCACAACAACTAGCTGGTCGACCCCCTTCTGGCAGTTCACACTCCATGCACTTATACAACCCAAAATCGTCCTTATTTTCCATCACTACACACTGCCTTCCTGGCCATCTCCTCAACGCACCTTGATTGCTGGAAGCATACGGTCCAATATCTCCACCCGAGCTGAACGACGGTGCCGAATAGGACGGATAGCCGCCCGGTGCTGGTGGTTCTGGACGCGCCGAAGCGGCCACCAACAGGACACTTAACACTACAAACACTTTCATGGTCGATCGGTTAAGTCCAGAAGAACAACTGTCCAACACTGCCGTTCTAAGTTCTAGGCTAGGATGCTTCAAGTTGCTGCTACTGCTACTGCTGCCACTTGATTGGAACAATGCACAATTAAGACTGTTGCTGATTTTTGGATTGCAAATGATATTTATACACCGTTCAAATGATCACTCGTCGTCGACGACGTCGCCGAAGACGACGACGGCGGCGGCGGCGATGGGTGCTTTGGGGTACGGTTTTGGGGTTCATCCCCAGCCAGCGAGAGTAGCGAACCAGTGAATGTACTCGCTGCACAGCACCACCACTGGACAACGTCACACAGCTCTTCCACCGCCTCCTACTCCTCCTGACCAACTGCTACCACGGGGGCTACCAACCATGGCACCTCCAGCTGATGCTGCTACTACCCCAAACATTTGGAAGAAGAAGCCACCGTCCACAGCACACTAGAAGCCATCGAGTTACCTCTAGAAGAGCATCACAATCATCATCAACCGTCATCGGCATAGCAAGCGGTGGCGGCGGCGGCGATCATGATCAGACACACCGAGCGCCGCGTCGACATCAGTAGTAGGCGAGCAAAGCAAACACGACGCGTCGCACACAGCGGGCACGAAAAACTCGAAGCAAAAACGTCACCCACCACCCCATCAGCTGCTCACCCACTCTCGTGGATCACGGTATAAACAAATTTAAAATTAATTTGGTAGGTACTTTTACTATCGCTAGTCGCGAAAACGGTGAGCGCGGAGCCTATAAGTGAAGAGGTTTATTGCTTCGGAGGCTTTTCGTTGGGACAGTCCTTCTTCAGCAGCAGACATGTTAAAAACGTACTCCAAAGGCGGAAAGAGGTTGTTGTCGTTTTTTTCCTCGTGCTATCATCAGTCGGTGGTTGCGGCGGTGACATGACATGTGTGCAAACCTACACAACACCACCCACCGGGTGGCGATCGTGTGCGTTCACCTAATCCTTTCGCTCAAGGTGAAAATGGGCAAACGGCTGATAAATAATGAATTACCAATTTTTGCTTAACCCGCACACCCGAAAGTGATGGAACGACCTTCTGTAAGTGGGTTAATATTGTGAAGATGAGATTTATGTCAGTTTCGATAACTCGATGGCTGATCAAACTGCAATTTGTTGGCCACCTTCAGCACCGGTTGCGTTGAAGTGGGGTTTTACCCGGCTGCAGCGAATGATTTTTCGGAATTTCAAAGCGAGAGGATAATTAGTTCTATAAATGGCAGTGCTTAACGGTTCTTCAAATCTGAAAATCGTTGATGGCTTTGAAAGAGTTAACCAAAAGTGGGATCAGACTGCAGCGAAAGAAGAAGTTCATGGAACCTATGACCATGAGTGGGCTAACAGTAATGTTCAATTCATGAATTGAATGTACTTCTGTGCTTTGTTTGTATTAAAGGGTGTACGCGATAAAAATCGCACACACATAAATAGCTGTCACTTTTTAACTATTATACCAAATATCTTTAAATTGTCAGAGAAGTTCAAGCAAAAATTATGTAATGAGTCAAATACGAGCTTTGACTTGCACAGCTAAAAAGTACACAGATAAAAATTCTGAATTTTAATTGTGATGTAAGCATTGATTCACGTAAACTTGTATTTCATTTAGTGCAACCGACAACTTGTAAACAATGTTGTTTACAAAGACGGGCTTTTGTATACAATATTTGCTACATTGCATGAAATGTCTCATAACTTTATATGATTTATAATTTAAACTTATATGATATGCGACGCTCCATTTATGTGCCCCACGCCAAAACTGCCCATGTTTCATAAAAATCAACTGGTAGGGCGAGGACAATCTCTTTTCTTCCTGCATTTATTATATTTCAATACAACAGAAAATGTGACATCACACTACCTAGTGCTTAACGATGTAGTAGATAAACAATTCACATTGTCAGACCTTGCTGTTTGAAATTCTGTTTACACCCCTGAGAGGGAAAGCGAATGTCAGCACAGATAAAAATTCTGAATTTTAATTGTGATGTAAACATTCATTCACGTAAACTTAAATTTAATTTCACACAACCGAGCAACTTGTAAACAATGTTGTTTACAAAGATGGGCTTTTGTATACAATATTTGCTACATTGCATGAATTGTGCTAGAACTTTACATGATATATAATGTAAATTTATATGATATATGACGCTCAATTTGTGTGCATCATATTGAACAGAAATTTACAATACTTTTCGAACTGTGAGGTTACGTGCACTGTTGCCATCTCTCCTGTTAGAGTTGAATTCAATCTTCTGTAAATTTTTTAATTGGACCGCTAAAATGCCTAAAATGGTAGTTTTCTCTTAATTTATTCAGTTTCTGATATTTATTCACCTTTAAATACATCCACTCATCCATGTTAGTGAGTCAAACTTCACAATTGCTTGTTTTAATAAACTTTAATTCATTGCTAGAGGCAATACATCTGGCAACGCTTTTTCGATGATACATTTACGATTGCTGGGCGCTGGCAAAGCGCTAAAGTTGAAGTGGATTTCTTGGTGTTCAATATTCTTCACTAAGAGTTTTGAGAAGCAGTTGTTTTGAGTTTCGTGTATTCTATTGTGTGTAATAGTTGTATGCTTCGAAGAACACAAGTAAGTAAATACAGTGAATGTGCTTTAGCCGGGAAGTTTTCATTCTAAAATCATGAAATACATGTGTTAAATTTTTGTATTAATAATGTGTGAATGTATGTGTATACTAATGATGATGATCGAAGAATATTTCAAAAATAATAAGAATACAATTTTCATTGTTGAACCTTAACAAACTTCACGAAGCTGGGCCAGAGTTGACCTTATCTGGCCTAGAATCAGCAGCTACATTATATACTACAATCAGCAGTCAAGGACCAATTCTATTGACCACGAAGGAAGTTTAAAGCTCAGGTTGTACCTCAGGTAACCGAAAAGAAGCATTCCTCTTTTAGAACGGGTCATTCCCGTCACTCCTCTATCGTTCTAGGCCGTTTCTATCCTCACCAACGAGGGAAGGTGCCTGAAAGGCATCCAAGCCACACACGAACGGCAAGTCCCGTAAAACCGTCGTGCAGGCAACCACCACAGGAGCATTTCGTTTGTCCACAATTCGATTTATTAAACGAGCAATTCGATCTGTCAAATGGCCGAATAGATGCTTCAAACGAAATATGCTATCAGACGATATTTTCTTTGATCAGAAAATCGAGACTACTTTGATCATTTTTTGAGTAAATATGAGTAACTCAAATTTACTCGCTGCAAATATATTTACTCTGAGTACAGCTGTCTTGCCCCCAGCTATGATGCACATAAATGGAGCGTCATATATCATACAAGTTTACATTAAAGATCTTGTAAATTTATGAGACATGTCATGCAATATTCCATACATTGTATACAACTGTCCACCTTTGCTTGCAACATTCCTTGCATGCTTCTAATTTATGTGAAAAGGAAATTTACGTGCATAAATGTTTGCATGCTTGGATGTTTTTTTTTTACTAGTTCGTTTATTTACTAGGCTCAGTCGTGCGTGACACTTTGCGGAGCCAAAAATCAGTAATGCTTGAATTTACATTTTAAACAGCAGTAGTTCTCATGCCCTCAGCGGAAAGAGGAAAGGCAATGTCCCTTGACTCGCCTAACTGTGTGACTGATCCTTCCCGTTTTGGCAGAGACACAGTATATCGCCCATCAGTTGCACGCTTGACTGTTTGTACGTAGATCTCCTCGCAGCGAGCCTCTTCCTGGGAATAGTTGTGTGCTGCTTCAATCTCTTCGGAAGTCCAGAACCGTGCGACGAGAGCCTCCAACTCTTCAGACGTTGAAATGTTGCAGTTGACATGTAGTGGCTGACAGGACGTAGATAACCCACCGCTCACCACCCATCCGAATACCGATTCGTTCAATGCCGGTAGCTCGTCGCCGAGAGTCATTCTTCGTCCCGTTACGAAGAAATCGAAGAAGGCTTCTATGCCGAGAACCATGTCCACACCCTTGGACACAAAGAACGAGGGATCTGCCAACTGAACGTTTTGTGGAACCGTCCACCCTTCAGCTCGGATCGATGTCGTAGGTAAGTTTACAGTCACTTTCGGAAGGACGAGGAAACCCAATACCCGCGAAAATTCAGAGACCCGTGATCGTATCGTGACCTGAATACGCTGTTTCACCTTTGTCGTTGTCTGTCCGATGCCGGTTACTGATACATCGACTCGTTTTCGATCCACCTTTAAACGCTGACTTAATCGTTCGGTAATAAAGTTACTCTCTGAGCCCGAATCCAAGAGAGCGCGAGCTGGTATGGGGTTACCATCATCATCCTCTACGATCAGAACCACAGTAGCTAATAGTATTTGTGATCCGATGTTATGCGCTGTATTAGACACTGAAATCTGAGCTGCCACCTGGGAGGACGAAGACGCTTGGAAATCGTTGGAAGCGGACGAGTTTCTGTCCTTCGCAGTATCCAAAGCTTTCGAGTTACCGTCCCTTTCGCGTTTAAAGCAGACCATAGAGTGATGCCTTCCCTTACAATTTCGGCACGAGAATTTGGATTGACAATCCTTAGCAAGATGGCCCGACCTTAGGCAGTTACGACAAAGCGAATGAGTGCGGAGAAATGCGTCTCGTTCCGACACCGATAGTCGCTGGAAAGTTCCACATTGATACAGTAGATGATTCGCTGAACACGCTACGCACCGCCCCCCAGACGATTGTATCGAACCGTAGCTTGTTTTCACGATAAACGGGGCATAATCATCGAACACGAAGGGACAACCACACGAGATCCAGATAAAATCGTCGACGTATTAGGCAATCACTTTGCCGCCCTATCATCAATTGAAGGTTATGATGAGAATTTCCACCAGATCAACAACCCGTCCATTGACTCAATTGTTAACATGCATATACCAGAAGAAGACGACTCAGCAATCAACCAGCCATTTAGTATACGCGAGTTCTCTCTTGCCTTATTGAAGGCCAGAGGAGGGTCCGCTGGACCTGACGAAGTTGGATACCCTCTTATTCGAAACCTTCCCATGGCCGAGCAGGTAAAATTCCTGGAACTGCTCAATCAAGAATGGCTGCAGGACTCTTTTCCGGAAAAATGGAGGCACAGCCTCACCATTCCGATCCCAAAACCGAACACCTCAGGACACGGAGTCGATAAATTTCGACCAATCTCGCTGACCTGTTGCGCATCTAAACTGATGGAGAGGATGGTGAACCGAAGGCTCATGGATTTTCTGGAAACTGGAATGTTACTCGATCGCCGAAAACATGCCTTCAGACCGGGACATGGGACCAACACCTACTTTGGGACCCTAAGTGAAGCACTTCAGGATGCATTCGCTAAAAATCACCACGTCGAACTGGCCACCCTGGATATATCTAAGGCATACAACCGTGCTTGGATGCCGGGGGTGTTAGAACAGCTCAAGAAATGGGGACTTAAGGGCCATATTTTGAAATTTATACAAAACTTTCTGTCACACCGTACCTTCCAAGTTACCCTTGGAAATTGCCTCTCCAAGACCTTCAACGAGGAAACCGGGGTACCCCAGAGATCGGTGATTGCGGTTACACTATTTCTCATAAGGATGAACGGTGTCTTCTCGCGGTTGCCGAAAGGAGTCCTTATATTTGTATATGCTGATGATATGGTTCTCATGGTGGTCCGAGCAACAGTCAGAGCATTACGAAGAAAACTTATACAAGCCACCGCCTACGTATCAACCTGGGCTTCGTCAGCTGGATTTCAGCTCTCCGCAAGCAAAAGCGGGTATACACACGTATGCTCGACCAATCACAAGGTCTTGAGCACCAAGATTCTCATCAACGGGAAACCGGTCCCATTCCATAAAACCATTCGAATCCTCGGAGTCTGCTTCGACCGTCACATTCGGCCCGCACTTCAACGAGGTTAAAAGCAGTTGTAAACAGCTAATCAACCTGCTGAAAACTCTGGCTGGGCGCCACCCAAATGTCAACCGGCAGACTCGTCTGAACGTTGCAAAAGCTATCATAAACTCACGCCTAACATACGGGATTGAAGCAACCTACCTCGCAATGCCTCTGCTGGTGGAAAAACTTGCACCTGTCTACCAGCAAGCCTTACGATTATCATCGGGCCTCCTCCCAGGTACTCCTGGAATAGCTACCTGTATCGAGAGCGGAGTGCTCCCCTTCAACAGGTACATAACCAAAACAATCTGCCATCGAGCCATCAGCCACTGTGAAATCACGTCCGGTAGCAGGAAGGAAGGTTTCCTCCTCGTTGAGGCTAACCAACTCCTCAGAGAATCATCCAACCAAGTACTCCCACCGGTGTCCAGGATCCACTGGTGTGGAGCCAGGGGTTGGAGCCTGCCAAAAATTCGAACCGACCCTACAATCAAAAATAAGTTTAAAGCAGGTTCCAACCCTTTAGCAGTGGCACAAACGGTCCTAGACCTTCAAAAACGAAAATACGAAGGATACTCAATTAGATACACTGATGGCTCGGTCGCTCAGGGGAAGGTGGGGATCGGGATCTGTGGTCCCAATCTCAGCGAATGTCATCGACTGCTAGACCAGTGTTCGATATTCTCCGCCGAAGCCGCCGCGGCTTTCATCGCTGCCACCACCTCCGATGAACGACCGATAGCCATCTTCACCGACTCCGCCAGCGTGGTTGCTGCCCTTGAGCCCGAAACGAGTAGACACCCCTGGATCCAGGCGATCCAGGAACATGCACCAAATAACACAACATTCGTTTGGAACATTCACTGTGGTGTTCGGGGGAATGTAGAGGCGGACCATCTAGCAGCCTCTGGTCGGCACATGGCCAAATATACGCGAGAGGTACCAGGACCAGATCTAAAAAAATGGGTAACCAAAATTATCGAGGATTCCTGGAGCCGCGACTGGATAGCAGCTAGAACACCAGCTATTAGAAAATTAAAAGAAAATATTACTAGATGGGGCGATCCATCACTGCACCGAGAGCAGGTCGTGATATCCCGTCTCCGAACTGGCCATACAAACATCTCCCACAACTACAAGGGAGATGGGCCTTTTAGAAGGATATGCGATCTATGCCTCACGCCGCAAACTGTGGAACACTTCATTTGTCATTGTCCAAAGTATGAAGGAGCTAGAACATGCTACGACATTCCTGAGAATATCCGCGATGCTCTAGGTAATGAGCCAACAAGAATAGCGGCCCTACTCACCTTTTTACGTGAAGCCTGACTCTTCAACCAGATATAACACTTAAAATCCCTATCATGACCAACCGTAACGAACAAGGACAGCTAAGGAACGAAAATATCACCACGACCCGAACGAACACAAACCCTTTTTACACCAGACCTAACGCAACGTAAACGGACCAACCGGAATCAGAAACCCCTTAACTGAAACGAGACAGGAACAAAACAAAAAACTCTGTTTAAAAATACTCTGTAAAAATATGATTTCAGGAGTTCCCATCTGGAACATCCATCCCTACCTTTTTTGAGAGCCTCCCCTCTGGAGGTTTAGAGATGAACCAGCCTAAGGCTGAAAGTCTCGTTAATAAAGGAAAAAAAAGCAGTAGTTCTAGGTTAGTATTGAGTACCAATTACTCGTGGCGGACTCGAGGTTAATGGGTAACAATTTCGATTGGAAGGAGCTAGGTAGGAAACTGGTTTATGAAGCCTCCTTCAGAACTCTCGGACGGTTGACCAAATCCTGGCTGGGCAGGGGCAAGTAGCACAGTAACAGAAGGATAATAAGACTGGGACACAATGGCTGGAAATTGTTTGGAAAGGAGGGGATGGTCACATCAAACTCTAACATCAGACAAACAAAGGAACTCGTAGATCGCCTGCATGTAGGGAAGATCACGGGTTCCCAATACATCTCTTACTTCACGAAAAAGTTGTCTACCTCGGGCCCCAAGAGTATCCAACAGTTGTGCTCTGGAGGCGTCATTACCCGGGCAACACCAAACTGCGTGATCGATGTCATCATAACCGGTTCTACACCTACATATTTTGCTGTCGACGAGATTTATTCTGTAGAGATGTGCGTCTAGCAAGTAGTGGTTAAACATAAGTCTTGACATCACGCAAATGAATCCCCGACTTACGTCCAACCCTTTGAACCACGCTCTCGAAGAAACATTTGGAATAATGGAATGTAGCCAGCGCCCAAGAGAGTTACTTGTCCAATCGTTTTGCCAACTTAAAGGAGAACTCTGTCGTACTAATGGGCAAAATTCATCATGTGAAATTCTTCTATCATAAATCTCGCCTTGTTGTGCGCCCACCTTTGCGAGAGAGTCTGGCTTCTCATTGCCTGGGATTGAGCAATGTGAGGGGACCCATACAAAGGTAATCATATATGATCTTTCGACCAGCAAACTCATCTGCTCCCTTACCTTTGAAAGGAAATAAGATGAGTGCCTACCTTGTTTCATCGACCGAATAGACTATCCGAGAAGTTAAAGTTATGGTCTATGGACATGTCGGAAATCATCCCCACTGCGAAGTTGATTGCTGTTAGCTCAGCAAAATAAACGGAACAAGGTTCGTGAAGTTTCCGAAAGGCGGTTGAGTATTCATTGAAGATGCCGAAGCCAGTGGATCCATCAATGCGTGATCCATCAGTGAAAAATCTTCTATTGCAATTGACTTGTTGGTACTTTTCAGCAAAAATACGGGGAATTGAGATAGGTTGAAGTTGATCTGGAACTCCTTGAATAGCAACACCAGAAAAATTCAGAATTTTTTTTTCTGTGGGGGTTTTAATCAGCCAAATGTTGTCTTAAAAATTTTGAACAGTGGCTTAAAACTACAGTTTGCAATGTTTTCTTATTTTTCCATTCCTTGTTCAGTTTCTTAACGGATTATGAATCTTTGAAGTGTGATAGAAAATACTGTAAAAATATGGATTTTTCAATTGTTTTGAAGGGTATAGATTTTTAATGTCAAAATTGGCCGAAACTTTTAAGTGTAATTGCTGATCAACTGCACAATATTTCATAGCAGACTTTCATAAATTCTCATGTGTATTTTATGCATTAAACTATCTTCACTGGAAATTTCAAGTTATTCTGGTATAACAGTTAAAAAGTTACAGTTGTTTATGTGTGTGTCATTTTTATCGAATACACCCTTTATTATTGCATTACTGAAATAAATTCCAGAAGACACTCCTAGCAAAATTTGAACATTATTTTTTAAACTCTTCTACGCTAGTCTAGTATAGAAACTGAATCACCCACATTTGACATTGGGTGACATATCAATTTTTTATTGGCATTTTTCATACTTTTTAGTGAACCTCTCATCTTTTTTAGGGAACATTAAATCTTTTAGCAAGTTCTTTCGAGCGCTTGCCGGTCGCTCCGCTCCTCTAACTAAAAATAACACGGCAAGACAGTCTATTTACGCTTCAAGAAAAAGATGCATTCTATCATTCTTATTCATAATTTCTCAAGGGGTAATCAACTCTGCACATTGTGCCGAAACACATCGTGGCACACAGATCGGCGAGTCATGGCTCACGATGACAAGTATGACACAAAATAGAATATAAAATGGCATCACTGTTTTTTGTTGACATTATGCCAATCGTTGCTAAGGTTTACTTCTTCGTTTACTTCAAAGTAAGGGGGAAAGGAATTTTTTTGGTAGAGCCATTTTCCAGTGAAATTGTCCCCAATCATAATAAGAGATTGTATAACTGACGAGACTCTCTTTGTCCTTATGCCTTCTGGGGGATGAACCTCTACAGAAAGTCCACACGGTTTTTGAGAGATGTCCATAGATTCAAGGAAGTCCAAACGAACTAGTGAGAGTCACCACGCCCTTCAGAATAGGCCAGAATTAACTCGAATTAAGTATTAACTCGATGGCCATAGGATTCGGACCGAGAGTCAATTGTATGGGAAAGGAGCATTGAAGCGATAATGTGCGGTGTCAACAACACCTCGGTGCCGAACGATCCTACCATTCTTCAGATATATCTTCAATCGCAGCTGTTTCTCCCGCATAACACCCCGGTACGATTGATGGTTCAACAGTTCATTATATGGACTGCACTCGGATTCGATTGACTGTGGAGTGTGGAGGTCTCTCTACGGTCTTCCGCAACTGTTCGTATCACCGATGGCAATAGCAACATTAACCGGAGTTAACAAAGCCAATCTGAATCGCAGTTTTAATGAATGCAATCGTAACCGACAGCAGTTTCAGGGAGTATAATATACGATTTCGGTATGACCAAGGATAAAAAATATGATGGAACAACAGGCAGATACAAGGAGGAGGTAATCATCAAACGACTGCAACCAATATCGAGAATCTGGACCGACATTTGGATAAACCATGGACGAAGTAGTTTGACCTTCCCCCTCCATGAAAGGGGGGAGTAAGACGGATTTAGCACCTTACCACGACGGCTGACACTGGGAAGCTACTGCATGTCTATTGCTGCTACTACTACCGCCGGTGGGCATTTTATGTCGAGTCCTTCCTATTTTTCAAATTGTAGTATTTCCCGAGTAGAATGACGACATTGCAGACAAGATTCATGTTCCACTTGCCAGTTGGGTTCTTGGTTTTGGCAAACGTTTGCCAGAATGACGCACGGTAGAGAACTGTCTGCTCCTGGATGGACAGCTTCTGCCTTCAGTCACTCTTCTCTTTCTCGCGGAGGGGCTAATCTTCGAATGCCACTTCCTTGAAGCGAATGACCGGCAACCAGCTCGTTTAATATTATCACGACTTTTTGCCGTCCTTGACTTGAAAATGTAAACATACAATCTCAAAAGTCATAAGTGCAGGGTTGCCAAACTAATGGGTTACTGAGATTGATAGCTTGCTTGCAACACTTCGGCACGTTCAGCACAATACTTGACCTAGCTTTCGGCACAGATAAAGTACTCGACACATATTGGGATGTGCAGAGTTGAATCAACCGGTGGAAACTAACGATTATAAGTTGGCTCACTACTTGACTAGCCTATTGGTCCCAAGCAAACGATTAACGTATCCCATTCTAGTAGAAATTCTAGTACTACGCAATGTTTGTTTTGATTCACTATGAAAGTTTGACAGATAAAATGAGGGGTCAGTGGATTTTCCTATGTTTCGAGGGGTGCATCGATTAGCTTGGGACCGAAGATAGTACCAGAGCTGAGCCAAAAAGTTGAGCACGTTATTTCGGGACCTTCTAGTCTTAGAGTTACCTCTATGGTAATACTTATTTTTGTTACTGATAATTTCAACTTAAATTTGGCACATCTGCCTGTTCTTTACGGGGCAGTTTTTTTTTTAATTTTATTGAACATAATGATTAAAAAATGGGCATAGGAAAATTTTCGTATTAGAAACGCCTTAATGACTCCAATCGACTGTGCCCGACAAGCCATATCGCTAAATTGATGTTTGCCTAACCATTCGGGTGACAAGCGTCTCATTATTCCATTTACTATTACTATTTCGATATGCTTCTCTCTGAGTCTCTTGAACTACCAAGGGCCACCATTTCTCCCCGCGAGCAACCCTTAATGACATTCATCAGTGTTACAGAACACCATTATTACACATTGACTGCAGAAGCTACCGCAGCAGCAATACATTTACTATGCCACTCGCATTTTCTGTTGAGAAATCCAGCAGCCAGTTCGTTGCAGTTCATCAAATTAATTAGATGACATTTTTTTCAATTGCATTTCGCTCCGCTGCGACCTCGAACCATTTGTAATGCTTGATGAATGGCGCTCGCCAAACGAAAAGGGAGCGTCACCGCAAATCGACAGCTAGGTTTTGCTATATTTCAGCATCGGTCCCAAGGCGCCTACGGAGCAGTACCTACGCAGAGAGCAGAGTTAATAGAAGCCCATTGGGTCATCTGTTCCAAGTGTCCGTTCGCAGCAGATGCTGCACTGTGGTATTAGACTGGCACAAAAGAAAAAGTTTATATTTTCAACGGGCGAAAATCTACATTTTACTAATTTTTACTTATATTTTTTACATTCCTTGTTATTGACGGATTATTAATCTTTAACGTGTGATTGAAAATACTGTTCGTGTTTGGAGTAAAATTAGATTGTTTATTACAAAATGAGCCGAAATTTTAGAAGCCTAATTTCTGACCCACTGCATAATATTTGGCAAAAAAAATGGATTGGTCGCATGATTCAATAGCAACAATGACGAAAGAATTTCCTTGCATAGTCGTTGATTTCAAAATTTTAGACTATTTGGCTTGTGTCGTTTGACGTGTAAACGATCAAATTTGAACGTTTACACATCAAACGACACAAGCCAAACTTCAAATCTTATGTTCCCTACCAGAAACTCAGCCAGATTGTGGCGCCATAAGCGCTCGTAAAATACTGGATAACTGTTTATGTCCGTGTCATTTTTATCGAATACACCCTTTATAAAGTCTACCATGCAGTGCTGCAAAATCTCGACAATACACGGTGATATTGCAAATTCTGTTTTGGTCACTCATTTGAGCTAACAGTCAATTGTCAGTGACGAACATGTATAAATTTTAGTAATAACTAAATTTGTAACGAAATTAAACGACTTGAGCAGCACAATTACATGGAACCGTTAAAGTGAACAAGCATCCAGGTGAATCTTTGTCATTGACGAAAAATGAATAAGATTTTGACGAAGGTTTTTTTGAGGATCAAGTTGTAACAAGTGTAAGTGTTGCGTCCAAGATTGGTGAGATTAATCGTGTTTAGTTTTCACGTGTAGGATACACTTCCCTATAAAATGTAGGACAATGCCACTACTCACCGCCAGAGGACACTGTGTGCAGCCATGCAGTCGGCCACAGGGGGTCGTAATTGGGACCACTTTGTGGAGAACATCCAGGAGCTCGTGGTTTCGCCGTAAACCTTACTGAATACCGTTCATCGTTCGTAGAATCGACCACGCTAAACGCCGGTAGTGGGTCTGAATCGACGATCTCTAATCTGTTCCCCGAAACTGTTACACGGGACCGGTTGAAGCCTCGAGTCCGTCACCACAGGTGCGCCCGGGACAGGTGAAACGGTCCACTGAAAGCTGCAGCCGAAACACTAGCGATGCGAAAGGGAATCAAGGAAAACGGCCACCCCTGGCCAACGAGGAGAAGCAGGAGTACAGCGTCGGCAAAAGCAGTGGCAGGTGAAGGGGCCCCAAAGACAGCGACGATAAAAGTACTAGCACAAGGTAGTAGTAGACCAGTAAGGAAGTGGGAGACGTCAGGTTCTAGACCGTCCGTGAAGTGTTAACCAAAAGCGAATAAACTGGGAGTTTTATCCGTTGTGAACGTACCGTATGCGTGATAATGTTTGCACCATCGTACAAATAAGGTTCCCGTTTCACCTGTGCATACAATGCCTTGGTTTTCTTTGCATGCACGTAACCTATAGCTCATACCGTAGTAGGCTGTGTATAAAAGAAAATGATTTACTTAGTTTGACAGTTGCACCAACAATCAATACGAAACTAACGATTTTAAATTGGCTCACCACTTTAGTAGCCTATTGGTCCCAAGCAAACGATTAACGTACCCTATTCTAGTTGAAATTCTATTACTACACTATGTTTGTTTTGATTCGCTATGAAAGTTTGACAGATAACATCAGGGGTGTGTGGATTCATGCAGAACATGCAGGGGTGAGTGAAATAGCTTGGGACTGCTTGGGACCGTTGTTCTGGTACTGAGTGAGCCAAAAATAATAATGATTTTCTTCGTGACCCAGTGGTCTTAGAGTTACCTCTATGGTTGCACCATGACGAAGTGGCAGCGTATTCGTGATTTGTCCCACGCGCAAATGTCGCAAAAAGACATTTCAATCGCCGTGGGAGTGTCCCGGTGGACCGTCAAAAGGGTTTTAGACCGAGAAAATAAAGGATAACTATCCGCGAAGGTGGCCACAGGTCGTCCGAGGTCAGCTCGGGTTCCGAGGGTTATCGCTGCTATCAAAAGGAAGATTCGGGTGAATCCAGTGCGTTTAATAAGGAAAATGGCAAAGGAACACGGGATCAGTGACTTTACGGCACGGAAGATCGTAAAGGAAGATTGCGGGGCGAAGTCGAGGGCACGGAAAAAAAAGTCACATGATTATCAACCGCATCCGGGAGCTACAAGTCGAACGATGCAAGAAAATCTTGAACTTCCTTAAGGGAAAAAATCCGGTAATCCTATTCACCGACGAGAGCATGTTTTATGTCGATCCCGTATCAAATTCCAGAACCGACCGAGCACAAGAACGTGTATCTGACCAAGCATCCTGCTAGCGTTATGGTGTTTGGTGGCTTCCGATGGCAAAAAAATGGACCCGGTGTTCATTCCAGAAGGCGACAAAGTCAACACGGTCCGAAGCCAAATGTTGAATTTCAACAAGATGGGGCTCCGTGCCACACCTCGAACCGTTCCTGAACGGAACTTTAAATGAAGAGATCTTCATGGTACAGCCAGAAGGGTTTGAAGAAGGAAAAGATTTGGTTTGCCGTCTGGAGAAGTCGATATACGGACTCAAGCAATCGTCACGAGCATGGAATAACCGTTTCCATAATTTTGTAACCGGTCGTTTGGGCTTCAAGCGAAGTGATAGTGATCAATGCTTATATACACGAAAGTTCGGTAAGGAGATGGTGATTCTTGTACTGTACGTCGACGACGTGGTGATTGCGAGTAGCTCGTTGAAGACAGTTGAAGCCGTGAAGAAGTGTCTCTCCAGAGAATTCGAGATGACAGATGTGGGCAGGATCAGCTGTTTTCTAGGAATACAGATCGAACGCGATATGACGGCTGGTGTGACAAAGTTTAGTCAACGCCAGTACCTGGAAGAGCTGTTGAAGAGATTCCGAATGGAGGATTGCAAACCAGTCAGTACTCCTATCGAAGTGCGATTGAAGTTGCCGAAGGGTGAAGAAGAAAAACGAACTGTGAAGCCTTATCGCGAGCTTGTGGGATGCCTAACATACGCCTCCCTGACGACTAGACCGGATTTAGCTGCAGCTGTCAACTTCTTCAGTCAATATCAAAGCTGCCCCACGGATGATCATTGGACTCATTTGAAGAGGATCTTGCGGTATATCAAGGGAACGCTCGACTGGAGTTTAGTGTTCAGAAGGGATCAGGATGCACCATTGTTGGAAGTGTTCAGCGATGCAGACTGGGCTAACGATCCGGCTGATCGACGATCTGTAAGCGGTGGCATATTCAAGATCTTCGGTTGCACTGTGGGATGGATGACGCGCAAGCAGCAAACAGTGGCATTGTCCTCGACAGAAGCGGAGTTGACGGCTTTGTGCAATGTGGCGTGTCACGCAATATGGCTAACTCAAGTTCTGAAGGATCTGGGATTGGAGTCGGAGAAACCGGTAGTTTTTCACGAGGACAATCAGTCGACAATACGTGTTTTGGAGGATTCCAAGGACCATGGCCGTCTCAAGCACATTGATGTGAAGTATAATTTTCTACGCGATTTGGTGATGCAAAACAGGATCTGTTTAAAGTATCTTCGGTCGGAGGATCAGCCAGCAGATTTGATGACAAAGGGCCTCTCGAAGCAGGCTTTCCGGCGACACAGTACCAGTATTGGGTTGGCAGGTCCCAGAGATTGAGGGAGGGTGTTAGAGTATCAATCCCTTGACCGTATTTTATACGCTCTACTGTACCAACAGGTACCAACATACAGACACTTAACTGTCATGTTACATGTCATGAAAAAGAAATGTCGAGTGTGGAATAAATAACTACGTTTTTCAATTGTTCTAACTAATTCCGGTTCTACACAGTTTATTTCGTTATTACCCATCCGAAACCTCTTTAGAAGAACCAACAAAAACATTCAGTCACTCAAGAACAGGTGACTCACACCGCTTGCCTTCGCTCACACAACATGTAATTGAGGCATTTTTCCAAAAAAAAAACAAGGTACGCTCAGTCATTCCAAACAAGGAATGGGTACCATCACGGAAGAATAAACGTGCTGACTGAGCTACTGACTGAGTGCTCGGCTGCCAGTGACTCGTTTACTTAACAATCATTAAGACTCTCACGAGGCAGGTAATGATAAGGCAGATGGCAGTTCCTATTCACATGAGAATGACTAATTGAACCTAACTGTTTTGCGCACTGATGCTGGATGCCACTTCACGTGGAATTCAAATCCCGAAAAATCGTTGATAAACTGGAAACTTTTTTCAAACCAATGCTTTCAATTTCTGGTACCGCCATCGAACGAGTGGAACACGAGAAAGACTTGCTAGTTGTTGGGTTTTTCTGCCACTCTCCGAATAGAATCCATGTTTCCGTTGGTCGGCTGCTTCCAAATGGATTCTCAGGGCGAAATTGTCCGCAACGTCTTATTTTCTACAGATGAGATTGTCGGAATGGAAGAGGTCTCGGAAAAGTCCCGCCTTTACCTGATCCATAACGGTTGGTTCCGTAACGACCCGGATGGTACGTGGAATGTACAGCTCGATTGCAGTTCACTAGTGGAACGTTCCACAGAAACTAACATTTCAGGTCAAAATCCACTTCTTGAAAACTAAACTGGGGATTGTTCTTCATTAAAAGCACTTCAGAACGGGGAATCACGAGGGAAAATCTTGACAGCAAAAATGAACACGACTGTTCGCCGGCACAGCCTACTTTGTTTTTCAATTTAGACTTTTTATGAATTCCATCTCAAAATTACTAAAAAAAACTAAGTAAACAATTACCAAATTTTGAGCAAAACTGTGAACTGGAACTGCTGAATACAACTTACATCAACCAAAATCGTTTTGAAAATTTAAAAAATTACTTTCATTAAACAACTTTTTGCACGTAGTACGTAAACGTAAACCAAAATCGTCTGTTAGTTGAAACTTTCAAAGGGGGGTTTTCTCACCTAAGGACACAAATCAGGGGGATGGCCCAGAACAATAATTCCCCAATGAGCCAGTCTAGCCTAACATTAATGTACACTACAAGCTACAAGCGTGCACAATTCTTTTACTCATCGCCGGTAATGATCCGTTCACTAGCCGTAGGTACTATGCTGCTTGGCTGAGGCAGAGGATTTTTCGCATGCGAATGATCGCCGTTGTGCTCTGAAACTGAACTCTGCTCCACAATGATATAATGGATCGTCTTCTGTTGCTATTGGCGACGTAATGGCAGCAGACACTTTTAGACATCTGAATTTCGATCCTTTCTGGTATGGTAAGTTTCAGTTTTCAAATGCGTTGCCTTTCGAAACAGCGTGCAGGGAGCGGTAAAGTCATATCGATATGATCTGATGATGACGGTTGATGACAGAAAGTAACGAATAAACGCAGCACGAGCTAAGCCCAAAAATTGCGCATAGCCGGTTGAAGTAGCCTGCGGCTGCCAGGGTTGTAGCGGTAGCCATGTGTTTGTTACTGATTCAGTTTTATGATGGTTGAACAAAGTCTGAAAGTTGTAAAAAAGTGCTGCTACAACCCTGACCAATAAAGCGAAGAAAAGTGAAAAAACAGATCAATTAGGGTCACGTTTCAACCTGCCTCGGTGCTGCCTCGGCATTTTTTCCATTGCCTTCAATCACTTAGATCAGTGGTTTTCAACCTTTTCCGTTCCATCTCCCCTTTCCAAAAAAAAAGCTTGAATTCACTCACTAATGGGCTGTTTACACTTATGCTAGTTCACTAGCTCAGTCAGCTCAACCAACTAGCACGAATTTCAGTTGTTCCTTAAATCGCATGCTGGTAGATGCTGACGACCTGTTTACATTATGCTGGCTACTTGTTAGTACAATGCTAGCAAATCAGCACATATTTAAACACCACATGAAGCTAGCATGGTTGCATTCCCCCCTTGGGGGGAATTCCCCAACAGTTGAAAAATGCTGACTAAGATGGATCACATTGCACCACTGACTGAAGGATCCCCCACTGGTTCTGGTACACTCTTCTGGTGCATTTACTCTAATTATTTTAGACGAGTCATGCACTCAAAAAATGTATTCGAGTTATTGTCTATGAGCCATCCAACAGTGCACTCATGTAAGTATGTTGTCCATATCCCTGCTACAAAGTCACTTAGAATTAGCATGTCGGCAGTGTTTTTAAATTTTCTCATAATTACAACGTGCTGATTATTTTGAGTGCAGGCGCAATTGCAAACATTTTAGCAGAGATCGATCAATGGCTACACGGATTTCGTGGATTTCTGTGCGCTCGTCCCACCGCATGCCACCGGTTGATGGACAGCTCCATTCAACAGTCTCCTCCAGCGTCCATCGGCGTGAATCGGCCAGCTGGATGCCGTGGATCCCCGGTGTATTCAGCGATCAGTCGAAATAGGTCAGCGAACCAGTCGACGGGACGGGATGCTTCCCATCAGTCTGGCAGATGAACGAGTTATGTAAGATCAGTGTAGTTTTTGCACGACCATCTCAGCTGGCAGATACATGCACAACGAACGAAAAAACTTCCTGATTTGGTGTGCTTGGTTGTGGAGCAGCCTTGGGAGAGTGACTTCCCGGAAAGTTGCTGCCAACTACCTACCTCCTAGTTGCAACACAACAAAACGATGTTTACTTCATCGCATCCAAATTGATGACCCCTGACCACATATTTCGGCAAAACGTGGCATCACTTTTGTGATGATGGGCTGAAAATTGCGGTACGCTCTTTAGGTTACGGGAACTCGAAATTCAGGGCGATTTGGTTGCGGGCCTAAATTTCGTCCAAAATTGCAGGTTACATGATGTAAAATTAGACACGAAAATCACTGCCCACAATATATCTCTGTGTGTGTGTGTGTGTGTGGGGCCTATAGAGTTTCTGCAATAAATAGTGCTACAGAGTAACGCAGGGGGCAACATGTCGAAATCGAAATCGCAGGTTAATAGACACTACAATTCGCATTGCACCGTTCGTGGAGCACGACTTTCACGCTTCTGCTATTAGATGCCTACCAACTTCTGACGAGACTCCCGCACTGGGAACAAAGAGAGAGTCAGCAGTACCTACGATCAAATGAATCAATTTACGATTTCATCGCAAACAAATCAATCAATCATCAGACACGAGCCGGGGCGTAAATGGTACTCTTGACGACGACGGCTAGAAGATGAAGCGTAGCAGTCAGTAGCATCGTCGTCGTCGTCTTCGAGGTGGGCATACGGCAGAACATAAAAGAAGCAGATGATGTAGGATGAATTGATTGGTCATGGTGGGATAGCTGTCGGTCCGATGCACTACTGTTTTTATATAAGTCCAGTAGCTATGCTTTCAAGATTTTGAAGTTCGTTCTTTGATCTTCTGATTGATATATATGCTAGGTATATATTTTTGTGGAATTTATTTCCTCTTCATGACTCGAAGGTTCATCCTCATGTCAATTATGTTTTGCCTTTCACATCACGTTAACATGTTTATGAAATGTGTGTGTTACTGAACACTCTTCTGTAACCGTTCTGTTACAAAGGTTCAATATAATATTTTAAATTTGCATCATTTAATCACAGACAAAATTTGAACGAGCATTCAAGTAAATCCGTACAACATCGGTGAAATTCACTGGGCAGACGATAAGGCCATTCTTAACGGGCGATTGCTGAAAAATGGTGACACAGAGTCACGGGGGATGACCTGAACGGTTCTGATATGCTTAAGGAACGCGAAGACTAGAAGCGTCTGTGGAGTATCATTTTAACATAATACCAAGTGCGAGTAGTGAATCAAGGTGAAGTGTAAATCACCAATTTCGCCGATTCAGGACCATTTCTTTCAATCAAATCGCTATCTGGTTGGTGAGTCAAGGACCGCCATTGCACGCTACGGTCTAGATGGCGCCGACTCTGAGACACAGTTCGACAGACATTGTCGGGCAGAACTTCAGTTTCACTTTTGGAATTATGTAGCAAGCTGATAAAAACTATGTTTTACAATGGAAGGAAATATAGCGGCAGTGTAGTGGTAAGCGTGATTATCTCTCACCCCAGCAGGCCTGGGTTCAATCCCAGTCGGCGCCGCCGGGATGTTCTGAGGCATAACATCTTTGATCACGCCTTCCTTCCGAAGGGAAGTAAAGCCGTTAGTCCCCGGTTCATGAGTTGATGGGTCGATACGTAGGGATAGGTGTGGGAGCTGCGCGTCGGTAGCATTGGTGCTCATCACGGAAAACAAGATCGACCGAAGACAAATCAAGGAAAAACAAATGGAAGGAAATGGTTATTATACGAATATAGACCAACAATTTCCAGCCTTACATCTATTTGTCATAGAGTAAATGCTTCGGCTTCGGCACCCTTCGACTAGTTTCGGCAATCAAAATTTAAACGTTAATTTCACTGTATGTTTCCATCGAAATATTGGGACAACCGGATGTTTCGGATAAAGACAAAATAACTCGCTAGTTATAACACACGCGTCTTTATTGTTCGAAGATCTTATACAGAGTAGTAAAAGGAAATTGGCTGTCGAAAGAGGTTATTAAAAGAGATGGATTAAGGAGAGCTGCATAATACACTGTTAACCGGTATTACATAAATTATTCCATAATACCCCTCCTTAATGTATGGCATCTCGCAATCCTATGGCAGCACGAAGACGTTGGAATTTACCAGTTGCCAAACCTTTAGTTAGGATATCAGCTTCCTGCTTTTCCGTTGGAATATACTTCAGCGCAATGCTCCCTTGCTGAACCAAACCTCTTATGCAGGAATCCTTTATGCCGGTGTGTTTGCTACGATCACGAGGTTCTTGAATAATCCTTATTGTAGACTGATTGTCTTCATGATACGGTATCGACGTTTCGATCTTGTAGCCAATATCTACGAGTAAGCGCATCAACCATACTCCATCACAGGTTGCCTCGCAAAGAGCGCACAACTCGGCTTCGGTGGAAGATAAAGATACTGCCCGTTGTTTACGTGTTGTCCAAATCACTGTGCAATCAAATACCTTGAAAAGAAATCATGTAATTGACCGTCTGTCAGTGATAATGTTTAGCCCAGTCAGCATCACAGAAGGCTGCTACCAAATGTGTATCATTTCGTCCCTCGTATTGAAGTCCTAGCTCGAGGATTCTCTTTATATAGCGCAAAATGCGTTTTAAGTGTGTCAAATGCACGTCTGTTGGACAGGATTGGAACTGGCTGTAGTAATTTACATTTACAGATCCGGACGAGAAGTTAGTGTTACATACATGAGACAGCCAATTAGTTCTCTGTATGATTTACTGGTACAGTTTTCTTCGATACCTTTCTCCAAACGAAGGCGACACTCCATCGGTACATAGCTTGCCTTACAATCGGCCATGTTAAAACGATTGAGCAATGATTCTAGGTATTTCTTTGACTATTCCGTTCAAACTTCATCCCAAGAAAACTAGTAATGTCGAAACCCCTGGCAAGGCTCTTTTTAACCCTTCGTCTGTGCCAAAAAAAACTTACGTTGTCTGTACCTTGGGGTCAATTTGACCCCAAATTCAAATTGTCATATCTCAGCGAAGGTTAAACGGATTATCGAAATTTCAAATGTTATGTAAGGTAAATTTAGTGAAATTTCTGTTTAAATTATCAAAATTCATTTTAAAGGACGGATCTACTATAGGGAGGGGTCATTGTAAAAATATTCCCATGAAGTGGCATATTTTAATGTTAGAGATGTTTATATCACAAGATCTCAACCAAATAGGATGTTGCTTCTTTCTGTAAAGATGTTCAAAAATACAAGATCTTCAAAACTATGGATAGTGTATGACAGAATTCACTCCCTAGATGGCACTAAAACGAAAATGCTCAAGTTGCACCATCGTAAATACACATTATGTAACGTTATCTACAGATCCTGCTCATATGGATGGTTCCCGTCTTTAGCAAAGTTGTTCAGATGGACAAGACCTATCTGCAAGAAAGAGTTTAGTTCAGAATTCACTCACCAGGCACCACTAGAGTGACATTCATTTTGAAGTGATTGCCTTAACTTAACTTTTGGACTAGATAGAAGGTTTCCGGCTTAGCAAAAGTTGTTCTGATGGACTAGACCTATCTTTAGGACTAGAGTTTAGTTCATATTTCACTCACCAGGCAGCGCTAGTGTGAAATCAATTATGAATTCTAGATAGGGCTGGAATTAGGGCGTAACAGCTTTTGTAAACAATGACTTCTCTCGATGATTTCTAGAAACTCAAGGCTCGCCCAAGCAAATCAATATCACCATCAGGTACGGAAAGTCTTCCCCTAACCGATGGTTATGTTGGTTTGCGTGGGCGTCCCTTGAATTCCTTGAAATAGTCGAGAGAAGTCATTGTTTACAAAAGCTGTTAGGTCCTAATTCCAGCTCTATCTAGAATGGTTTGCCCTGACTAAACATCTTGATTAGATAGAAGGTTCCCGTCTTAGGCAAAGTTGTTCAGATTTCAATTAGATAAGGTCTGAAAAAAAGGCAGCTTTCTGGCGTTAGGCAAAAATGTTATAAATATGTCTAAGCAAGCGAATGACGACGTCACGTCGACGCAACACAACATTCCATTGTAAATTGTAGATGTTAAGTCACAGAATATAGTTGTCTATAGCGCCACTAAACATTTCCACATGTAACTAATACCATTATGTGCGGTGCGTGGTGCCGTGCTCCTACCGCCATTTACCGGCTGTTCTCTTTCCAATTGAGCTGATTTTCTGTATGTGATTTGGGCCAACCATAAACTTGGCACCGACAAAAAATCACCTCAATTCGTTGGAAGACAACCGAGAAAGTACGGTGGATGGACGGCATCAACCACCGCGCTATCGGGGGGATTCAACTGCGCAATACGTTTTTGAAGCTTCTCTTTATCTCAAGCATATCGAAAAATAGTTAGACGAAAGCAAGCTCATAGGTCTGTTCCCGTGCTTGTTTTTTTTTTGCTTTTTGCTTTTTGCTTTTTTTTCTGTACATAATCTGTGGTTGTGAACTGTTTTGTGCATATATGGTACTATACACCAATACTAACGAAAAGCGGTCTACAAGTTAGTTAATGATAAGTGAGTTTTTCATTCTCAATTACCATTCGATTCTACCATACTCTTGGATGATTGAGTAAGTGATACTTTTATTTATTATTATTGAAGGATATTTGATTTGTATTTCAATTAGCATAATGGACGCGGAAATCGATGATAACTTTGATGGTGACTTCTCTGATTTTGATGTAACGGATGAAGAAAGTATTGACCATGACGAGGAAATGTCTTCCGATGACGAAGAAGATGCAGACGTTACGGAACCGGATGTAGGTAACATGTTTGTGGGAAAAAATGGTCGTTTGTGGAGTGTCATTCCAAAAACACAACCTCCGATTGATGTGATAACACGTGAGAAACGGGGATTATCCGTAAGTGCAAGAAGAGATGTGTTGAATGCGATTGATGCCTTTAAAATGTTCATTGATGACAATATTGTAAAAATCGTCGCCTGTGAAACTAACAGGAAAGCTCGTGTTTTTTCAAAAATAATCCTGGTGGATCTTATAGAAAATGGAAAGATACTAATTCTAAGGAAATTTATGCATTTTTTGGATAGCTAATTTATGCTGGAGCATGTAAATCGTGGGATGAAGAATTACCAGATTTGTGGAAAAATGATAATCGCACTATATTCAGAGCAACTATGTCATTGATGCGATTCCAACAATTGCTACGGTTCTTAAGGTTTGATGATTTACGTACAAGAAAAGTCAGACTAGCCGAAGACAAACTAGCTGCCTTGCGAAAAATATGGGATGTGTTCCAGGAAAATCTAAGAGCGATGTATAAACCATCACAAAACATCACTATTGATGAACAATTGGTACCCACCAGAGGTCGATGTTCGCTTCGCCAATATATGCCTGCCAAGCCTGCTAAGTACGGCATTAAGATATTTTGGTGTTGTGACGCTAAAAATAGCTATCCATTGAAAGGAGAAATATACGTTGGTCGACAACCACAAGAGGCTCGAGCTCAAAATTATTCGCTAAATCTCGTTCAACGTCTTCCGGATCCGTGGTTGAGAAAAGGTAACTAGAAAATATTCAGTTTTTTTTTATTTTTTATTTAACTTTGTTCGTCTTAGGTCGCAATATTACCATGGATAACTTCTTCACTTCTGTTCCATTAGCTGAACAGTTATTGCAACAGAAAACAACTCTCCTTGGGACAATTCGCAAAAACAAGCCTGACCTTCCTCAAGAGATGTTGAATGTCAAAGAAAGGGAAAAAGAATCGAGTCTTTTTTGTTTTGATAGACAACTAACGCTGGTAAGTTACGTTCCGAAGAAAGGTAAAAACGTGATTTTACTGTCCACAATGCATCACACAAACGAAACGGATGTGACACAGAGAAACAAGCCGACAATAATATTGGACTACAACAAGACTAAAGGTGGAGTAGACAATATAGACAAACTTGTTTCAACGTACACCTGTCGGAGAAAGTCAAATAGATGGCCCATGACTGCGTTCTTCAATATGATGGACGTAGCATGTATTGCTGCTTATATTCTTTACTTTTTTAAATTTCCTAATGCTGATAATTCTTCTACAAAGTGTAAGAAATTTTTGCTGAAATTGGGAAAGGAGTTGGTTCATCCTTTAATTGAAGAGCGTATTGCAAAGTCATCAAAAATTTTCTGTTATGTAGCAGATGCTATTCGTCAAATGGGATATACCCTAGTGAGTGTATCACCAACAGAAGAAGAAAAGAGGACCTGTAAACGTTCCCGATGTATAATATGTCCACGGTCCAGCGACAAGAAAGTTTCCACGCAATGTACAGCATGTCACAAATATGTTTGTAATGATCATATGTATTCGATTTGTCAAGCCTGCATTGAAAAGCTAAGTGAAGATAGTGATGATTAGTTGATGAGCAATAGTGACTGATATGTACCATGTCTTATTTTTAAGAATATATTTTCAAATAAACAAAAGCTTAAATTGAATTGCGTATTTATTTCTAAATTTGGATGTCAGGAATCTTCTGTACAGAGTTGGCAACTAATAGATTATTTTTTTTTTTTTCATCTGACCAAAATTGCTAAAGAGAGCGAGATTCTTATTTCCTAAAATATAAAATTAATGCAAAAAATCTAAACAAAATGACACTTTAGTGATCCCTGGGAAACTATGAGGATTACTATATCTTTGTTTTAGTTCATCTTAAAAACTTGGTCGAAATAAAAAAACTTCCATATAGGCGCTGTACAATGAAACCAAAAAACTCGAAACAATGTGAAGCAAAAGTGAAAACTGATGAGTAAATTCTTAGCTAAACTATTTGCCATAGAATAGGTTGAGTCTATCTGATCAACTTTGCCTAAGTTGGGAGCTTTCAATCTAGTTAAGATGTTAAGTTAGGGCAAAACATTCTAAATTAATGTCACACGAACACCACCTGGTGAGTGAAACCTGTGCCGAACTTTTTTACAACAAAATAGGTCTTGTTCATCAGAAAAAAATTGCTGAATACGGGAACCTTCTATTTAGTCCATGCGTTAGGTTAGAAAAACAGTTAAAAATTAACATCACACTGGTGCAACTTGGTAAGTGTTTTCTGAACTAAACACTAATTCTGAAGATAGGTCCAGTTCATCTGAACAACTTTGCCGAAGACGGGAACCTTCTATCTAATCCATATGTTAAGTTAGGGCAAACATTGAAAAAGTAATGCCATACTAGCGCTGCCTGGTGAGTTAACTTTGATCTGAATTATTTACCATAGGATAGTTCTTGTCCATATGAACAACTTTGCCGAAGACGGGAACATTCTATCTTGTCTAAACGTTAAGTTAGGGCAAACAATTTAAAATGAATGTCACACTAGCGCTGTCTGGTGAGTGCATTTTGAACTAAACTTTTTACCTTAGGAGAGATCTTTTCCATCTGAATAACTTTACCCAAGACGGAAACTTTCTATCTAGGCCGTGTGTTAAGCTAAGGCAAACAATTCATAATTGATTTCACACTAGCGCTGCCTGGTGAGTGAATTATGAACTAAACTCTAGCCCTAAAGATAGGTCTAGTCCATCAGAACAACTTTACCTAAGACGGAAACCTTCTATCTAGTCCATATGTTAAGTTAAGGCAATCAATGCCAATGAGTGTCATTTTAGCGGTGCCTAGTGAGTGAATTCTGAACTAAACTCTTTTCCCAAAGATAGGTCTTGTCCATCTGGACAACTTTGCTGAATAATGGAACCATCTGTATATGCAGGATCTGTAGATAACGTTATATAATGTTTGTTTACGATGGCGCAACTTGATCATTTTCATTTTAGCGCCATCTAGTGAGTGAATTCTGTCATACACTATCCATAGTTTTGAAGATCTTGTATTTTTGAACATCTCTACAGAAAGAAGCAACATCCTATATGGTTGGGATCTCGTGACACAAACTTTTCTAATATCAAAATATGCCATTTCATGGGTATATTTTTATAATGACCCTCCCCCCCGAGGTATCCACCCTAAAAATAATCTGATAATTGTAACGGGAAGTCCACTAAATTACCTATGCAAAACATTTAAATTTAAGAAATCCATTGAAGATTCGTTAACATACGGCAATTTGAATTTGGGGTCAAATTGACCCCAAGGTACAGACAACGTAAGTATTTAAATAAATGTTTTCCAATAAATATTTGTTTTCAATTTTTTTTTAAATAAATTTTATCGAGTATTACAGAGCTCCGGTGGACGCGTCTAGTCGTGAAAGAATAAGAAAAATCCATTGACAAATAAAAAAGTTACAGCCTATCAAAGTGACCTGGGGTCAAATTGACCCCAAGGTACAGACAAAGGGTTAACTGTTTCGATCTCATTTGAATTGTGGCCAATGACAAGAATGTCATCTACGTATGGAATTAAAAATACCTTCCTGTTTCCAGTGCCATGTACATATAAGCACTGATCGCTTTTCGATCGTCGAAATTCCAATTTCGTCACAAAGTCATGAAACTTGTCATTCCATGCTTTGGAAAAAAAAAAATCAGATTGACCGCCCACGGTTGCTGCCGAGGGGGGCGACACATCTAAATCTCAATTCTAGATGCTCAAAAAATCTCACACTAGCGAATCAATCTTCAAAAAATCATCTTTCATTTCTCGCATCTACTTGCATCGTGCTTCATCTTTTTGCAGGAAATCTTCAAAATCGACATAAATCTTCCTTTTATCTACTCAGCGTGCGACAGCAAAACACAATCTTTTCTGCATCGTAGATAGAGTCGTCCCCCTCGGTTGCTGCCCTGTTATTACCACATCAGCTGCAATTACACAGAGAACCAACAGATGATGTTTGGGACTAACATTCATCCTCAATGTGTAAGAACTGGAGATTATTATTATTATTATTTAGCTTTATTTAGGAGGCTTTCAGCCTTAGGCTGGTTCGCCTCCAAAGAACTGGAGATCTAATATTTAGCAATACCAGCGCCGGCCGTGTCCGAATGCAGGTCAACCAGGTGTAGAGATAACGATGAGAATAATTATAATACATAACATAATAGTAAAACACATCTTTTGAATAAATTAAAAGAAAGTCTATTTCTCCTCTAAGATGCATTTTCATATTCAATATGCTTGGCATTCTTTAATTTGGTAGTTTCACTATCGGATGTATAGCGAACGGTTGCTAAGTTTCCCCAGATTTCTCCTCAATGTACAGCGTGGTGATTGGTTGCGTTTGGCAACCGGCAACAGCAGCTATAAATAAGGCAGCAGTCTAGTGCTGAGGCTCATTCTACGAACGGACGGCGTGTCTACCGGACAAGCGATAACTACAGCAGCAGCTCTCTATCTTCGGCAGCAGTGATTGACTTCGGTCAGCAGCAAATCGGAAGAACATCAAGGGGTTGAGAGTTCCCCTGGCGTTCTCTTCATTGTCACGGTGTGGTGATTGGTTGCGTTTGGCAACCGGCAACAGCAGCTATAAATAAGGCCGCAGTCTAGTGCTGAGGCTCATTCTACGAACGGACGGCGTGTCTACCGGACAAGCGATAACTACAGCAGCAGCTCTCTCTCTTCGGCAGCAGTGATTGACTTCGGTCAGCAGCAAATCGGAAGAACATCAAGGGGTTGAGAGTTCCCCTGGCGTTCTCTTCATTGTCACGGTGTGGTGATTGGTTGCGTTTGGCAACCGGCAACAGCAGCTATAAATAAGGCCGCAGTCTAGTGCTGAGGCTCATTCTACGAACGGACGGCGTGTCTACCGGACAAGCGATAATTACAGCAGCAGCTCTCTCTTCGGCAGCAGTGATTGACTTCGATCAGCAGCAAATCGGAAGAACATCAAGGGGTTGAGAGTTCCCCTGGCTTTCTCTGCATTTCGCACGGCGCTCAACCAGAAACTATGGAGCTTCACCAGGCAAACAACTTTGTACGGGCTCCTGAAAATCACGACAATGGCGCAGCTGGTACGGGAACCAAGTCATCTCCCAAGCGGTAAGTATTTTTTGATTTTTCAATTAAAAGCTGTTGGATCTGTAGTCGAGACAGTATCCAGGAACGTTATATGAACTCTGATAGTCGAGGCAGAGTATCATAGTCTTCATAATGTATATGAAAAGTTGTGAAAACCATTATGAAATTAAATCTAATAGTCGAGACAGAGTAACTGAAAATATGCGTCTTGTATTTTCATAGGAAATCAAAAAGTTCGGGCACAAAGCAGAAGCTTTTGGAGGAACTGTCAGCGATGAGAACTGAATTAGCTAACATGAGAACGGAGAAAGACCAGTTGCTCCTCGCTTTGAAAGTTAGCAACACGGATGCCAATGTTGTTAACGACCACCGTGCATCAGAAAACGATTCGTTGTTAGCCACAATGAACAACATGTCCCTCGGTTCACTGAACATCCCTGAATGTAAACCATCCGAGGGTGAAGCAGATGTGGACAAAAAGGCCTACGAACACTGGAAGGAAATCCTTAACGCGTCGTTTAACCTGGTGCACGCGACCGATGAGCAAGCGAAGATGGACATCTTTAGGATCAAGGCCGGAGCAAAATTATTGGAGGTGATGCAAGGAACATCAACCACCACAGACATGCCAGATGAGCGTACCCAACCATTTTCCAATGCCATCGCTCGACTAGACCAATACTTTGGATCAAGAACGTACATAATTGGACAGCGTGGCAAGCTTATGAACACAGTTCAGCTCAGCGGGGAATCCAATATTTCATTCGTACGGCGAGTGGCAGCTGCTGCAAAGTTGTGCGATTATAAGAACGATGAAGAGATGGAGGCTGTCGTCCGTACTATCGTAAAAGGGACCAATGATAGTCGTGTGCGAGTTCTAGCTCATCGAAACTGGGTCAGTCAAGGTGACATGAACAGCCTGATCGCGATGGTTCGGGACCGCGAAATGGAGATATTCAACGAAGAGGAATACCGGAAGCTGAATCGTCAAACTTCCTCAACAATAGCTGCAGTTTCGCAAGGTCCAGCTCCACGAGTTCAGTTTCGCCGCGGAATGGGATCAAGACCAAGAGGAATTCACCGAGGAAGAGGAATATTTCGACAAGGACAAGCTCGCATTCAAGGGTCATCTCGGAACGCTTGCTGGCGATGCGCTAGCATTTACCATGACCCTTCTGTTTGCCCTAGTCTTGACAAGGTGTGCCACAACTGTAACCGCCGTGGCCATCTAGCTCGCAGCTGTACAGTTATGTCTCGTCTTGGAGTTGGCCAAAAGCGTCCTCATGAGGAATCAGGAGAGGAAGAAACGAAGCCTAAAATTGCAGCGATTACACAAAGTGGTGAAGAAAACGTTGACCAGGTACTAGACAACGTTAATGTGGAATAGATTAGTTGCGTTATAAGCTACCTTATCTCATATTTCAACTGAAATTAAATTTGATTTTGAACTTGATAATTTGTATTTATGTTGATGGCTCAAATAAAAGTTGATTGAATACAGAATGTTGTTTTGATAAACCAAAATCACGGGCTCATAAAAAAAAAAAAAAAGAGGGAAAAAAACGGTTTTTGTTGAATTGTTTCACTGCTTTTCTCTATTGGTTTTTGTAGTAATTTTGAGATTCGGAAACAGTAGGTGGTTCGTCAAAGGTTCTTCTCTGCCGTGATGTGGGCTTCCATGTTAAGTGCAGCTCCTGGAAAGAACATTCTTATTCAGCCACTAAACGCCAGTAAGTCGCTGGTTGAGCCGTACCTCCGATATGAAACGAAGAGGGAACAACCTATATCCAAGCAATGTTTTTTTACTAAAATACATATGACTATAAACAGAATGTTATAAGCACTCGTAATGTTAGCAGTATGTGAGATAAGATAGCTCATAACGAAAACATCAAAGAACTATCCTTGAACTTTCAAACTATTCCAGATGCCGGGAGAA
This sequence comes from Ochlerotatus camptorhynchus, assembly GCF_037179485.1. Classification (NCBI taxonomy): domain Eukaryota; kingdom Metazoa; phylum Arthropoda; class Insecta; order Diptera; family Culicidae; genus Ochlerotatus; species Ochlerotatus camptorhynchus. The sequence goes on from NW_027040537.1 coordinate 1,749,810, forward strand.
TCGATAGTGGAATGTTCAGCAAGCACTCGTGAAGATAAGTTCATTTGTGCTGAACCTACTTCCGATTTACCGATAGAGGACGACGCTTTCGTGGTAGCGCAGGTTGCTGGAACACGTGTCGTTTTTTTCATCGATTCTGGGGCTCAAGTAAATACCATTGCAAAGACAAAATGGGACAACATAATCCGAAGCAATTCCAGTATGAGTAAGCTGCTCGATTTGCGTTATTCATCAGATAGGACCTTGCGTGCATATGCTTCACAGGTGGAAATCAAAGTGATAGCAACCTTTTCTGCCAAATTGTATGTTTCTAAAGACAGGCCAGTGTACGTAGAAAAGTTTTACGTTGTCGATGAAACAAGATCGTTGTTGAGCTTTAGCACGGCAGCCCGATATAGTCTATTGGAGATTGGATTAAGAGTGCCTATTGGCAGTTACGGTTATGTCTGGCAATGTGAAATTGCTATGGTGAATGCAACAACTTCAGTTCCGGAAGAATTCCCAAAGTTTAACGTTCCACCAGTGCTGATACATTACAATACAGATATACCACCTGCCAGAAACGTTTATACGCATATTCCGTCAGCTTTCAAAGGATTAGCCCAGCAGAAACTCAATGAACTTTTATCGTCTGGAATCATTGAACTTGTCACAGAAGACATGGACAGATCGTTCTGCTCCTCGTTGCTAGTTGTTCCAAAAGGAAAAAATGACATTCGCTTGGTTATTGATTTGAGAGGTCCAAACAGATGTGTTCACAGAACCCCATTTAAGATGCCGACGTTTGAATCTATTCTAATGGAGTTGCACGGGACAAAATGGTTTTCAACCATCGATCTCAAGAATGCATTTTTTCATGTTGTACTTGACGAGCGTTGTCGACATTTGACCAACTTTTTGTCAGGTGATGCGCTATATCGATGTCGTCGGTTACCCTTTGGTCTTTGTAATGCTCCAGATATTTTTCAAGAGATCATGCAGTCTGTAATTCTATCGGGATGCAAGGGAACGGTCAATTACATGGATGACATACTCGTATCTGGAAAAACAAAAGACGAGCATGATGTGAACCTGAAAGAAGTTCTTAAGCGATTAGAGGATCATAATGTCAAGGTCAACGGAAGTAAATGCTCATTAAATAAACAAGAAGTGACGTTTTTGGGATTCAAGTTGTCTGCTGACGGATGGAGTGTAGAAGATGATAAAATAAAGGCAATTCAACACTTTCGCAGACCAGAAAACCAAGATGAAGTAAGGAGTTTTCTGGGGTTAATCAATTACGTCGATCGATTCATTCCTCATCGAGCAGACAAAACGTGGCGGTTGAGAGAACTAGCAAGAGCAGATCACTTCTACTGGTCCGATGACTTAGATCTAGAATTTGATTACTTACGACGCACCGCTTGGACAAAGATCAAGACCTTGGGTTATTACAATCAATCTGATGAAACCGAGCTCTATGTGGATGCCTCGCCTCATGGCTTAGGAGCTGTCCTAGTGCAATTCGATGATAAATCCAACCCGAGAGTCATTGCTTGCGCTTCGAAAGCTTTATCGTCGGCAGAACAAAAATACCCACACACGCAGAAGGAGGCTCTAGCCATGGTTTGGGGGGTGGAAAGATTCTCCAATTACTTGTTAAGCACTACTTTCAAGATCAGATCAGATGCAAAATCAAATGAATTCATCTTCGGAGGCATGCATCGCATCGGAAAAAGGGCTGTTTCACGAGCAGAGGCATGGGCACTCAGGCTGCAGCCATATGATTTCACCGTTGAGTGCGTCCCAGGAGACATGAACATAGCAGATACGCTTTCTAGATTGGTAGTCGATAGAGTACCAGCAAGATCCTTCGATGACTCATCTGAAGGACATTTACTATTCGTACTTGATATGGCAAATATGGAAATGAATTGGAACGAAATTGAGCTAGAAGCAGAGATCGACAAGGAACAGATTGAAATTCGGGAATCTATGAAATCTGGTGCATGGAGCACGGAGTTGAGGGCCTACGAATGTCAAGCTAAGTATTTACGGTTGATGGGTGCTCTAATTTTCAAGGAGGATCGGGTAATATTGCCCTTGAATTTGAGAACTAAGGCAATCGAATTATCACACCAAGGCCATATAGGTGTAGCATCGATGAAAAGAATCCTGCGAAATCATTTCTGGTGGCCCGAAATGAGTAAAATTGTTCAGAAATATGTAGATAATTGTGAGACATGCCTACGACTTTCGAAGAAAAATGCACCTCTTCCACTTACCAGTAGGGAGCTTCCACAAGGACCGTGGGAGATATTGCAAATCGATTTTTTCACGGATCAAGATTTTGGCCATGGAGAATTTTTGGTAGTAGTGGATACTTATTCCAAGTACATCCTTTAGCTGAGAGCCGCCATAATAGTGATAATCAATCAATCAATATTCCAGGTACATCCAAGTGATTGAGATGAAAAACATCAATGCAGATACAACCAACGCTGCTTTGGGCAAAATATTCGAAGTATGGGGTTATCCTTTGGCGATCCAAAGTGATAATGGACCACCCTTTCAGAGCGATAAATTTGTTAAGACGTGGGAGGACAGAGGTATCAAGATACGGAAGTCCATTCCGTTAAGTGCACAATCGAATGGCGCCGTAGAGCGACAAAATAGTGGCATCAAAAATGCGTTAGCGGCCGCCAAATTGGATAAAGAAAACTGGAGAGCAGCATTGGAGAAGTATGTTCATACGCACAACAAAATTCGACCTTTGTCGCGACTAGGAATTACGCCCTTTGAATTATTGGTAGGATGGAAATTCCGCGGTACCTTTCCCAGCCTTTGGGATACTATCTCCCCAGCATCATTAGACCGCACTGATATTAAAGAAAAGGATGCAGCATCTAAGCTTCAAAGCAAGAAATACGCTGATAAGTTCAGAGGAGCTAAGGTTTCGGATATCAAAGTGGGAGATACAGTGCTAGTAGCACAATCGAAGAAACAAAAATCGGACCCGACATTTTCTGCAGAAAAATTTACAATAATTGCAAGGGATGGAGCTAAAGTCGTTATCCGGAGTGAACGAGGAGTCCAGTACTCCCGAAATGTTCAGGACGTCAAGAAAGTTCCAGAAAATTTGAAGGAGATTGCGGATACAACGATCCAAGAGGAACACGAAGAGGAAACACGAAACATAGGAAGCGAACCCCTTGAAAACGTTTCGGGAATCGAGCTTGAGGACGATTTGGAGGATAACGTAGAGATAGCTCAGCGACCAAAGAGATGTGTGAGAAAACCAAACAGGTTCAAAGATATGGTGCTATACAGTATTTTCGAATAGAGTGAGGTATTTTAGCCACGAGAAGGCTTAACATTAAATAAATTAATAAGTTCTATATTTTGCAGTTGAATCGACCCAGCAAACACTGATAAGATAAACAAAAAAATGGAATTAAGCTTCAAGACCATTAAACCATGATGAGGACATCATTCAACAATCGAAGAGATAAACGAGAATACCAAGTGGATTTAAATATGATACTGTATAACAAATTTATGTAAAGAGAGTAGAGGACAGGGGTATTGTAGAGATAACGATGAGAATAATTATAATACATAACATAATAGTAAAACACATCTTTTGAATAAATTAAAAGAAAGTCTATTTCTCCTCTAAGATGCATTTTCATATTCAATATGCTTGGCATTCTTTAATTTGGTAGTTTCACTATCGGATGTATAGCGAACGGTTGCTAAGTTTCCCCAGATTTCTCCTCAATGTACAGCGTGGTGATTGGTTGCGTTTGGCAACCGGCAACAGCAGCTATAAATAAGGCAGCAGTCTAGTGCTGAGGCTCATTCTACGAACGGACGGCGTGTCTACCGGACAAGCGATAACTACAGCAGCAGCTCTCTCTCTTCGGCAGCAGTGATTGACTTCGGTCAGCAGCAAATCGGAAGAACATCAAGGGGTTGAGAGTTCCCCTGGCGTTCTCTTCATTGTCACGGTGTGGTGATTGGTTGCGTTTGGCAACCGGCAACAGCAGCTATAAATAAGGCCGCAGTCTAGTGCTGAGGCTCATTCTACGAACGGACGGCGTGTCTACCGGACAAGCGATAACTACAGCAGCAGCTCTCTCTCTTCGGCAGCAGTGATTGACTTCGGTCAGCAGCAAATCGGAAGAACATCAAGGGGTTGAGAGTTCCCCTGGCGTTCTCTTCATTGTCACGGTGTGGTGATTGGTTGCGTTTGGCAACCGGCAACAGCAGCTATAAATAAGGCCGCAGTCTAGTGCTGAGGCTCATTCTACGAACGGACGGCGTGTCTACCGGACAAGCGATAATTACAGCAGCAGCTCTCTCTTCGGCAGCAGTGATTGACTTCGATCAGCAGCAAATCGGAAGAACATCAAGGGGTTGAGAGTTCCCCTGGCTTTCTCTGCATTTCGCACGGCGCTCAACCAGAAACTATGGAGCTTCACCAGGCAAACAACTTTGTACGGGCTCCTGAAAATCACGACACCAGGGAATGGGAAGGAATGTGTTGACGTGGTACTCGCTGTGAAGGAAACCGAGAAATCCTCTACGCTTCCACGAGAAATCACTGGGATGTTGGATGTGGGGAAAGGTTGCACGCACACGCAGGGATCGTTTTTTGGTAGAGCGATTATAATACACAAACACACACACACACACGCGCGCGCACTCATCCAATTTCTATTTTAAGATCAGGACCCACACTGTGGTAAGTTATGCGATCGGTGTTAAAGAAGAATTTGTTTTCATTAAAATATAGTGGGTATAGAATAAGGCAAAGTGAAAAATTGCAAGGAAGGGGACGGGCCTGGGATTGAACTCCCAACCTTCTGCTCAGTAAGCAGAAACGGTAACCACTGAGCTACCGAGCCTCGTCACTTGTCATTCCATGCTTTGGAAGCCTGCTTAAGGCCGTAATGCGATTTATTCAGCTAGCAGACCAATCCATTTTTTTGGTGCATACCCTCCGGCTGAGTCATAAATATTTCCTCCGAAAGGTCACCATTCAGGAATGCCGTCCTTTTGATGGACTGCCATTCGCTCTTGGTTGGCAACTGCTAACATAACACGTAAGGTGTCCAATTTATCGACTGGCGAATATGTCTCCGTGAAGTCGAACCCTTTCTTCTGGAAAAACCCTCTTGCTTTTAAGCTTGCTTTAAATTGATCTGGTTGTCCATCATCGCCGGGCTTGATGCAAAATATCCACTTACATGTTATAGCCTGCCGCCCCTCCGGAAGTTCGCATAGGGTCCATGTTCCATTTCAGCGAATCCAACTCTTCTTGAAAATCCAACTTGCATTTCGGCCAGTCAGCTTGCGTTCTTAATCCAGCTATGGTATCCGGGAAATTATCCACGTAATCCATGGCACCAAGTGCAACTCGAGCAAAGGTCATGTCATAATCTTTGTGCCATGACGGCGGCTTTCGTTCGCGGGAAGGATTCACTACACTATCGTCATAGAGGTAACTCTAAGACCAGAAGGTCCCGAATAAACGTGCTCAACTTTTTGGCATAGCTCTGGTACTATCTTCGGTCCCAAGCTAATCGATGCACCCCTCGAAACATAGGAAAATCCACTAACCCCTAATTTTCACCCCTATTCTGTATTTCGTTTCGAACGAAATTCTCATACAAAAAAATATTTTTTTGTATGAGAATTTCGTTCGAAACGAAATACAGAATAGGGGTGTTTATCTGTCAAACTTTCATAGTGAATCAAAACAAACATAGTGTAGTACTAGAATTTTGACTAGAATGGGGTTCGTTAATCGATTTGCTTGGGACCAATAGGCTAGTCAAGAAGTGAGCCAATTTAAAATCGTTAGTTTCGAATTGATTGTTGCTATCGTTTCGCTCAGCTACAGGATCTTCACCAGCACTGTCATCACATGTGTGTGGTGAAATATCTCGTTTCCTTAGACATTTTCCCATTATAACAAAGACTAAGGCGGTGAGATTACGATCAATTCAAATCAGCTGCGTGCGAAGGAAATTGTAAACATACCAAAGTGCACCTGGTGGTCAATAGAGTAAACAACCAGGTCCAACCATGATTCACTCTTTGGAATTTAAAGAGACAGATAACAGCGCCAAACGGTTTGCGACGAAACAACGTTGGAAGAAAACACGCACACCACCACACCACAGAGCGAACGCTACAGCGCCAATCAAAGCACGAAGCGGTATCATATCACTCATTGTCATTATTCAGCTTGGGCAGCTTCCGTTTGCGTTTGCATTCACCGGCATTGACAAATGCTTTCCTACGTTATTTTTTACTAGATAGCGTGGTGCGTTGGCCAAAGAAGACGGCATATTTTATTACGCTTGTTTAACAATGATTTCGATACGTTGCATTTCCAGTGGCAACAGCTTCGCAAATCATCAATTACTATTAGAGATTTGCAGCGAAAGCAAAACATATTACAAACCCAACATGATGTGTGATTGTTTTCTCAAGTGATGCATATAAAGTGGTAATGATTGAAAACCGGAACAAACCCAAAAAAGTGAGAATCTTGTGAATCTAGTGAGACATCTTGTTAATTTGATATCTTTGGTAGAATACAACATAATTCTGACTAGAATTCAAAGGAAATTGTGATGAAAAATAAAAAATTAAAATGTTAAGAAAACTTTATTTTGAATGTGGGGAGAAACTAAAGGAAAATAATTCCAAGGATAATTCCAAGAAAATTTAGAAGAGAGCTCCAAGTGAATTAATCATATGTTCGAACAGTTTTAGCACCACCTGCTACCAGAGATTTTTAGATGGAACTAGGCTGCGTTGCTTAAGGCCGTTCGCTAAGCTAAGTTTCAAAATTGTTTCAAACTACTCGACAGTTCTAAATTTTGTGCCAAAAATTAAACTGCAACACGATCCGCGCATCGCACAGTTGTAAAATGTGTTTGGTATTCATCCCTGGGCTGCAAAATGGTGAATTGGCAACCTGAAAGGAGTGGAATACCTAGCTCTGGTCCTCACAAGTTCCTACCTCACGCCTCCCCATATGATAACAAAAGACTACCAGCTGAAACATGGACACAGCTGGGTGGCGTAGCCTGAGCAATGTTGCCAGTCCGGCAATTGCAAAGTGAAGATGTGCGACGCGAACACTGGCGCGGTAGCCAAAGTACGGTGATAGAGGAAATACTTCACCAAACCCGAGCATCTGTTCACCACGGAGGTGTACATCACAACGGCGTCTGATCTCCATGTTAGGAGCGATGGTCCCCCAGCGAGGGGGTAAGGCATAACAAGCCACCCTAAAAAAATATAAAGTTGCAAATACCGAATACGGATCGGAACAATCGGCCCAGACCTACGCGACGAAATAAGGACTACGATTGTAAACTCGGAACATGGAACTGCAAATCGCTCGGCTTCGCGGGCTACGATAGTTTAATCTATGATGAGCTTGACCAAGTAGAAGGCGATCTGTGGACCCTTCGCAGACTACGAGGCTGGCGAAATGTGACCATGGATCGAGTAGAGTGGAGACGACTTCTTCGGACAGCAGAGGACAACTAGGCCTTAGCCTGATTTGTAAGTAAGTGGTATTCATCCCTCATCATATGCGTGCGTGCGCATAATTTTGTTCGCTTCGATGATTTTAACACGGACGAAGAAGGTGATTCTGATTCAGCTTACAACAATGTAATCCGGTGTTAGGTAACGACTTTTAACCACGAGAACAGGTATCGGACGATTCTGCTGTCGAAGCATGCAGTGTCGTCACTGAACCAGGAAATCTTGGAAAAAATATCCAGAGATGTGTTTGGAGACCTATGAGCACCTGAAGGTCTTTGCAATAATTTCTGAGACAACTGGTATCACGAGAGAATATTTGAGAGACGTGATTTGAATTGTTGGAGAGTTGAATATCTTCAGAATAAATCTTGATCATCCTCAAGTTTTGAAAAATTATCATGAGAAGTTATTAAAGACCTATGAGCACCTGAAGGTTTTGCAATAATTTTTGTGACACCTAGAGAATATTTGATAATCCTAAAGCATTGAGAACATATCCTGATAAGTTTTTGAAAAGCAATGAGCACCCGAAAGTCTTTGGAATAATTTCTCAGACATCTGGTATCAGAAGAGAATCCCTGAGAGACGTCATTTGAATTATTGGACAGTAGATGATCTTCAGAAAAATTAATGAACCAGAATTATTGACAAAATATCCAGAGAATATTTTGTAGATATCTAATCACCGGAGTATAAGAAATAAAAGGAGTCATCTGGTCTCTTGAGAGATGTTTGTGATGTAAACCAAATTTATATGCTCGATCAATTTGCCGAATCCGAACAATAAAAGAATGAGATTTCATTTCGTCACCTCGTGCTCCACACTCCATAAATACATTCATAGAAATTTGAAACAGAATTTCATTCGTGTTTGAAACCCGCAGACAGAATAGTCGAGTTGCAAATCTGGTGCAAAATAGTGCTCGAATAATGAAACTGCAACTCTGCATTGCGAGAGGTGCGTTTCTGTTCTAGTTTTTAATTGAAACAGTAAAATACAACAGCATTGCGAACGGGCTAATTGACGCATTTTTGTTTTGCTGCTTTATTTTTTCGTGGAAAATTAAATTCAAATTGGAAATAATTAATCATATATTACAAATAAAAGCCTATTTTCTCGAGGTTGTAGAAGGAAAAATATCAAAATATTGTTCCTCGTTAAAGTTCGAGTGGTAGGAAACGTCATTTTAAACTGCTCGAATGATATGATCCATTATATGAACATTGCGCGACGGTGACCAAATGGAGTCTCATTCCTTTCAGCTGCTGGCGAATAATGGAGTTCGGAGGGAGGAGACGGACAGCTAACTTATATATTAAAGAGAAAACAATCAACTAACTGATGCTCATGCCCCATAACGTGGGTAGATCACCTTTTCGTGGTACGTTACGGGATGTAAGATCTACCACCGATTCCTAGTCCTGACTACTTCGAACTAGAGGAACAGGATTTTACAGTAATCAAAGGAACACATCTTACTTTTTATGCCTTGTGACAAGACTCAGCTTTGTCCACCGAGGATGATCTTGATACAAGGATCAAATGAGTTAGTTAGGCTTCATCTATGCGATTCCTAATCTTCTATTCGTTGTTCTCTAGTTTGAAGTGGTTAAGGCTAGGGTTCTGATGCATAGTCATTATCGATGTCATTGCTTAATTTTGCTTCTCTTAATGCAGCGTATCGTCTACCAAAACGAACCCAACCCTTATATCCAACATCCCAGAGAATTTCGTGGAAGAGTAGAGGATTTCTCGGCTTCGTACAACACGAGTTTTCAGTCCCAAACATCATCTCTTGGTTCTCTGTGTAATTACAGCTGATCTGACAGTAACGGAGTAGCGGACGCGGGCGGTCAATCATGCTCATATTCATATTTCATGCAGTTTCTACCAAAGCCCTGACACCCAGGTAGCACACTTTCATCGCAATAAGTTACAGCAACTTGTTTATGACTGAAATAAGTCGTATATAAGTTTCTACAATTGATTTGTGACAAGCGTGCTACTAGGGCAGGATCGTGTCTACAATTATAATTGTCACGTAAGGAGGAAGGAGATACCTGCGATGGGTCGAAGAAAGTCTACGAAGAGGCCTGTTGCTGTTGGTGCAGCTCTAGTTGGTTATTTGGGTGAGATCATTCCTTTTTATTGGTGGTGGTTCATCTTCTTCAATACAAACTGCTTTTAGACAACCAATGGAAATAGGCAATTTAATGGTAGAAATTAACCACTTCATTCGAGCAGTTAAAATGACGTTTACTACCACTCAAACGTTGAAATAAAACATTATTTTGAGATTTTTTTCTTCTAGAACCATGAGAAAAGTAGCCAAAATTTGTGCGTTTGATAGAAACATCGAAATTAGTTAGTCCAGTTTCGTGAAATCTCTGGTAGAAAGTCACGCTAAAACTGCTTGACAAAGTGGTCAATTAACGGTAGCAAATGACTTGAAATTTTCAGAGAAGATTCTTAGACGAATTTTTAGTAAGACGACAATAGACCAAGGTTCAATGGCAAACTAATACCCATTTTTAAATTGGGGAATTCTAAAGCTGTCTTTAAACTTTGTATAGTTGCAAAAAAGTCTGTCCTCAGAATTCATTGAGGTTCTTTGCGAAATTTTTAGAACTCTATGAGCTCTTTTAAAATCCTTCTCAGAAGTCCTCTGGAATTATTTTTAGAACTCTTCTTGACTTTTACTCAAAACACCTTGGAACTGAAATTCACTTGGAGTTTCAGAAGAATTTCCTCAAAAAAATTATTCCCGGAATGAGCTAGAAATTATCGGTCTGTTAAATTTTCCTCAAAATCCCTTTGGATTTTCACTCAAAATTTAATTTTCTAGGTATTATTTTCAGAATTATCTTGGAACTATCTGCAGGATTCACTAGAAATTATATGCAGAATTTTCTTTGGAACTGTCCTCAAATTTCAATATCCTTGAGGTTATTCTCGGATTTTTTGTAGAACTCTCCTAAGAGCTTTTTTGAAATTCTTCTTAGAAGTCCACTGGAATAATATTTAGAACTCTTCATGATTTTTTCTCAGAACGCCTTGGAGCTAAATGAGCTAGAAATTATCCTCAGAATTTGCTTGCAATTTTGCTTATTTAAAATCCCTTTGGAATTTCACTGAAAATTTGATTTTCTCGGTATTCTTTTCGAATTCTCCCCAGAAATATTTTAGAACTTTCATAAGAATTCAATATCCTTGAGGTTCTTTCCGGAATATTTTAGAGCTTTTTTATCAGAACACCTTGGAACCCTAAAGTTTCAGAACAATTTCCTCTGCATTCTCCAGAAATTCTTCCCAGAATGGGCTTGAAATTATCCTCGGAATTCCCTTGAAATTGTTCTCAACTTTCCTCTGGAATTCCATTCAAAATTTGATTCATCTGTATTCTTTTCGAAATTATCGTGGAACTATCTGCAGGATTCAGTAGAATTTATTCGCAGAATTTTCGGGGAATCATCCCCAGAAATCTTTTCGTTTAGAACTGTCCTCAGAATTCAATGCCCTTGAGGTTCTTCTCGGAAGTCAAGTTTTAGTTGTCCACCCTTTCACCAAAACGTTGTAGTTTTTCTACCAGAAATTTTCAATAAAGCTTGCCCCTCCATTCACCAGAACTGTGCAATTTTTACATCAGGAATTTTCAATGCAGCAGATTGTTGCAAATCTTACACCAGAAATTTTCAATACAAACTTGCCCCCAGAAAATTTTACATCAGAAAATTACAATTGACCAGAACGATGCAATTTCCACCGTTAATGTTCAATAAAAATGCTGCTCCAATCTTCTGATTGGTGCAGATTTCCTTTTTCCATTTTCCACCAGACATTTTCAATATAGCTTGCTGCTCCTATCATCAGGTTGCAGGTTTTCCACCCAATAACGCTTGCCCCTATTTTCAGATTTATCATCATAAATTTTCAGTAAAGCACCTTCCCTCCAATCATCAGAATGGTGCAAATTTTACACTAGACATTATTATTAATGTTTGTTTCTCTATTTAGCAGAATTTAAGACCAAAAATTTTCCAAAAAGCTTGCAGAACGGTGCAGATTTTCCACCAGATAGTTTCAATTTTAAATAAAGCTTGTGCCTTCATGTGCCAAACTAGTGCAAGTTTTCCACCAGAAATTTTCCTTTCATTTCATTTATCAGAGCGATGCAAATTTTGCACCAGAAATTTTCAATAAAGCATGCTCCTCCATTCACCAGAACTGTGCACCAAAAATTGTCAGTGAAGTTTGCTTCCCAAGCAAATTGTGGTGTAATTTTCAGGCTTTGCCTCTTCATGCACCATAATGCTGCAAATTTTCCACCATAAATTTTCAATGAAGCTTGCATTCATCAGAACGATGCAAATAATGCACCAGAAAAATGAATCAACCTTGCTTCTACATTCACCACAGTGTAGCGAGTTTTCCACCAGAAATTTTCAGTTAAATGTGCACCTCCAAATTTTTATCGTGATTCAATTTTTTTCCAATTTTCATTTTGGTTAGTCCCTCCATGCACCACCTTGATGATATTTTTACACCAGAAATATTCAATACAAAGCTTTTTGTTCGATTTACCATCACGAAGGTGAATTTTTTTAACCTGAAATTTACCCTCTTCTTTTAACCCTCCATGAACCATCTTGAAAAAAAAAGATTTACACCAGAAATTTTTTGACTAAAAAATTTCATTGAAGTTTGTTCCTTCATGCACCTTTGTGGTGCAATTTTCAGGCACCATCTCAAAGAAATTGATGCAATAAAAGGTTTTAAGTGCCCTTATTTTATGAAATGAAGTTATTTTACCTTCAAATCAAGTTATCTAGAAATCAAGTTATTTTATATCACAATCTTGAAACTGTGGAAATAAAAATCTTATTTATAAAAGAGGGGCAATTGCCCCGCCTTGCCCCACCCTGTGCACGCCAGACACATTCCTACCCATTCCTTTCTTGATCTGCATTCAGGCGCGGCCGGCGCTGGAATTGCCTATTTCAAGATCACCAGTTTTTACACATTGAGGATGATTGCTAGTCCCAAGCATCGTCTATTGGTTCTCTGTGTAATTACAGTAATAACAGAGTAGCAACCGTGGGCGGTTGTTCATGCTCATGCTCATGCTTAAGAAATGCGTTAACAGTAATATGGGGTTAGGTTTAACTAAATATCAATGCATTTGAAGTATTTTTTTTTCGGATATGGCAATCAAAATAGGCCTTTTTTCAAAAATCTCTGCTACCTCTAAATCACGTTTTTCAGAATTTCCGTCTTACACAAGCTTTTTTATAACACCTTTAGCTGAAACAGCCCTATTGTTGCGGTACGTTAGCAGCCTATTGTTGTGTACGGAGGTCTCTCTTCTAACGCTGCTAACGTACCGCAACAATAGGGCTATTTCTCCTAGCTACCAAATGGAGGGTGAGCCTCCAGCTATCATGACAAAGTATTATGTTGGACCATCCTAACTGAGCACCCGTTAAACGAATACCAAGAAATATTTTAAACCACAGCGTGCGGTATTCTATTGACTATTTATCGTTTTTTCGTAAATCGAGAGAAATTTTTAAAAATGTCTATATATTACTGATCCAACCACCATGGTGTAAATGGTGATCCAACCACAGCTAGATTAAATACCGGATTCTCAACTAGATTCGTCCGTTAGCTTCAAATCACTTCTTTCCTTCCAGCGTCCATTCAATAGAGACTGACAATCGATGAAATACGAAACATTTATTTCTTTTTCATCCATAAATCCTCACAGCATACTATGATGATGATAATGACGATGATGATGATGTTGATGATGATAATGACGATGATGATGATGATGATGAATCTATCGAAAGCGAGAGTGGTACACGAAACGGTTTGACCTTGCATAATTATCTGGCTCTTAAAACTCACGTTTGCAACTCTGTACGTGTACCTACATACAAAACAATTCTCGAACTCGGAGATGACGAGTCGACCGCACGAACGAAGGAATCCATAAAAATGCTGAGAAGTTTGATCGAATTCATACCTTTGGCAAGGATTTTTTTCCCATCATCATCTTGAACCTATGCAGATCGACGATTGCACGCACTTCTTGGAAGTGACCCGTCGGCCGTAAAATTATATTTACGACACTGAGACCTGTAACTGAGCCACATCGCGAGCATATGGATGCAAGTCGAGCTGAAACGTTCGCGGTCAATCGAACTGCGCGCAGGTGGGTGGATGCTGAAGGATGGAGCAGGTGCGAGGTGCGCTCATGTTTGCCCCATACAATTAAGAACCGTATATGCAATGTAATTTTGTACCGTGTCATTAGCGTGGAAAAATGTATGTTTGAAGAACATTTTGCACCATTCAAGTACGGTAGGGAGAACTGTGAAATGAGAAACGTTTTCGATCGATATGTAGCTGGCTGCGATGGCACCGTTCACGGACGCGGCGTCCTTACAAGGTCGCCATTGACGAACGCGTTGAGCCAATCAAGGTTTCCGATAAACGGTTCTTCAAATCATCTTTAATGGATTGCTGTTGCAAAACTGTTATGTGTGCAACGTGTTCTTAGAGTGAGGAGTTGTGACGAAACTCCAGCTTGTTTATTTGATTTGCAATCTAGTAATCTCTGTTAAAACAATGTTGCTTTGATGTAATTCCATGTCATCATATGAGGTTCTTGATTGACTTTTTATACCAACTACCCAATACTCGACGAACATTGTAGCATTCCAAAACGACGATAGTGCGACGTGACTAATTTTTATTAATGGGCTATTCAGTAAAACAATACCTTCAATCATAGAGAAGATACATCTTCGGTACGATCACCATTCCATCCACGTTTTCATCAATAAACAACCGCTCAATCTTACATGTTTCATACACGCATCCCCATCATCGCTCGCCATCATCCTATAATGAGCATTTAGCAGACAGATAATCCTGACAATACGCGGGGTCCAATCCTTTCTAACGGCGGCCATCAAACAGGTGTCAAGCAATCACTACAAGCAAATTTGTCAAAGAATGTGGTAATCCCGGGCGTTATGTAGCCTGTAGTAGGCTCCACAGCAACCACAAATGAAAATAAAGCAGCAATGCCTACTGCGACAGCAAGTTACACTGCATTCCGAACATAATCTAGTACTCAATCCGCACACTCTCGGTCGTTTTGATGATTATACAATTTAAGCACCGACTTGACGCCGAAGACGACGTGACGGACGGAGAATGCGCGCGCGCGCGAGCGCGAAAACGCAATTATTTCGCCTGTAGCCTGTAGCTCAGTCATCATCATCATCATCTTTGCCCATCGGTATGGATTTAGCCTTCAACCGACAATGACAGACGACATCCATCCAGACCAGGCTACCATTCAAATCCAATGTCAGTGACCACCGCAGCAATCCTTTTCCTCAGAAATTAGGCAAATGGATTTCGACCGCAATCGTTATCGAGATTGTCGACCAATTATAGAAAAATAAAAATAGGTTAATTCCGCTTCACGAACATTTTGGAATAATGTGTATAACTCAATTCAGAGCACAGTATTCTACCGGTATGTTCCGACTGCAGTAGCGTAGCAACGTCAGCATGCACAGAGCCTACTGCACTCTACGATGGCGACAACCCGACGTCTACGATGATGATGATAATGATGATGGACAATTGAAGAAAAGGCCGGCCACTCGTCTAATGAGAGATAGATTGAGGAAAAATACGATCGCCAATGCCTTTTAGTGGCCGGTTAATTAAAATTGCCGTTTTTCGCTATGGACTATTAATGAATAGCAACATCTAGATGATTCCCTCATTTTAATAAACCATGAACCTGCTAGCGGAAAACATATTCACAGTAATGTCGTCTTCTCGGATCAACGATGGAAAGTTTGACTACAGACATGGTATGGTAGGATGCATCGACTGGTGGTGAGTAGTGATTATCTACTTTTTTAAATTCTCTTACGTAAAGCCGCTCGGTATCATCACCTTCATGCGTAATTATGCTTAATGCTGCTACTTACCGCTTATGTGTTTACAAGTAAATAATCAATGTGGATGAACCTTTTCCTTTTCATTCAATTTGGAAAAAAGTTGTTTCTTCAGGTGCCGGTTGTTTTCTGTCGGTTTCATTAATTGTTGATACACCACGCTGTGGTACGTAAACATGCCTTGACGAGGAGCTGAATTGAAGTATTCTTCTTTTTTTAGATATTAAGTCCCAAGTGGAACTTTAGACCGTACAGACATTGTTTAATCAAGCAAGTATGCTATACTTTAACTACGCAGAACGGAAGAAATGCAGTTCAGCTGAATGGAAATCAATCTATGAATAAAGATATATATTTCCCGGGAAATTCAGGAATCCCGAAAAACAAATATTCTGTTCCCGGGAATCGGTCCTGGGAATGGAAACCCTTCGTGAAGCCCATTTCGTAGATACCTATTAGCCTATACCTATAGCGATTCTTATGCTTCAGTCAAATTGAGGATTACTGAGAAACTTAATTTTACGACGCACGGGTGCAGGATGAATTATAGAGATTTTCACGTCCGGTTGTATTGGTGCAATGTTAGTGAAAATCCGAGGAAAATATTTTTTCCATGGTGTTTATTTGGAACGCTCACTGTCCCTAGGAGCTACACGGAGCCGGGGGGCTGATATTTTTCCGATTCCGATTGAGGACATTAAGCGAGAAGGTGTTACCGTTTGGTAGCATTTAAATCATTTTTTGTAAGTGTATGGGGTCCTCAATGTAGATATTGCTACACTCAAAAAATTCTACACGTTAATTCTACGTGAAAAATCACGTAGATCTCAATAAGTTTTTTTTTTTTTGTGAGTTTACCTGACGCAAGTAGAATTTAGTTATCAGTACTTGATGTATTGAAAGGTGTTGTCGAGGCAGTGGATTATTGGCAAAAGAGAAAGAGTATAATCTCACAGGAACTTATATAGCTAATTGATTAATCACAAAGCCTACTACTTTTAATTTCAGCTTCATGTTTCGGTTTGCTTCACATCACCCCCTCTCAAACCAAGCGTGTTACGATGCTTCTTGAAGCTCTCCGTTGGAAGGCCCTTGGTGAAGATATCAGCAACTTGGTCCTGAGTCGGTACATATTTCACCTCGATCTCTCGTTGCTCGATTCGCTCTCGAACAAAGTTGTACCGAATGTCAAGATGTTTGAGACGTTTTTGGTCCCTTGGCTCCTTCGCAATTTGGATGCAGGACTGATTGTCCTCGAAGATGACAAGAGGTGCATCCAGCACAAAACCAAACTCCGTAACGAGATTTCGTAGCCAAATTGCCTCGCATGCAGCCTGGCTCAGAGAAACGTATTCCGCCTCGGTTGAGGACAACGAAATGGTTGCTTGCTTGCGTGTAACCCATGTCACCGTGTTGCCGAAAACTTTGAAGCAGAATCCTGACGTGGATCTTCTATCGTTCACATCGCCGCCCCAATCTGCGTCCGCAAACCCGAGCAGTGGAACGTACTCCTCGTCACGATGATAGACATGGGAATACTCCTTCGTCCCTTGAAGGTAGCGTAGGACTCTTTTGAGAGCCTTCTAATGTTCCTCTGATGGCGCACTCTGGAACCGACTGAGGACGTTAACAGCGGCACAAATATCCGGACGGGAAGACAGCATGAGGTATGTCAGACATCCCGTCAGCTCTCGATAGGGACACTTGAATTGTTCCCGGTCATCGTGTAGCTTTTCCAACTTGGTGTTTGGTTCCAATGGTGTGGAAACCGGTTTACACGTTTCCATGCCGAATCGCTTCAAAAGATCAAGCAAATATTTAGTTTGATTGATAGACAACGTACCTTGCTTCATGTCGTATTCGATTCGCAATCCCAAGAAACTCTTCAACTCGTGAAGATCGATCATGTCGAACTCTGCAGACAGCAGCTTCTTAGTCGATTCCAACTTCTTCAACGAATTGCACGCCAGAATGATGTCGTCCACATACAAGACAACGTAGATCTGAACCTTTCCTTCCGTTCTTGTGTAGAGACAGCTGTCATACTGCGATCGTTGAAACCCCAGCTTCACCATAAAGTTGTGGAACCGCTCGTTCCAGCTTCTAGGAGCCTGCTTCAAACCATATAGGGATTTTTTGAGCTTGCACACCTTCTTACCTTTCTCAAATCCTGGTGGTTGCCGCATGTAGACCGTCTCTGACAATGTTTCGTTCAGAAAGGCAGTCCGAACGTCCATTTGATGCAGGTGCAATTTCTGCTGTACGGCCACTGACAGTAACGTGCGTACGGTACTCATTCGAACCACTGGAGCATACGTTTCTTGGTAGTCCAGTCCAAACCGTTGAGAGCAGCCTTTCGCTACTAGTCGCGCCTTATACCTGCTTACCGAATTGTCATTGTTGTATTTGATCTTGAAGACCCACTTACAGGGCACCGCCCGGCAACCATCAGGAAGGTCAACCAGGTTCCAAGTGTTATTCTTCTGCAACGACTTGATTTCATCATCGATCGCCAGCTTCCACTCCTCCCAGTCATCCCGCTGCTTCAGTTCGCCTATGGTTTCCGGTAGATTTTGTGTGTAGCTTTCAGCATTCAGCGCAAACGCTCCGTACAGCTGATAATCGGAGAACTTGCTTGGTTTCTTCCTGTTCCGCCCACTTCGCCTTGCTGGTTCTGTTTCTTCATCCGGTTCCGATTCGGTTTCTCTGCTCGTTTCTTCCTCGGATGCAGCTTCCTGGTAATTGATTTCTTGATCCTCTTCTTCCTCGGCGACTTGAGTGCTTGATTCTTCCCTATCGGACACAAGGTGGTCCGACGTGTAAACTAGTGACATTTTGTGCTGGATCTCTTCAACTACTACATCCCGCGAAATGAAAACCTTCCGCTTTTCCGAGTCCCACAGTCTGTACCCGTTTACAGCGTATCCGACGAAATTGCACAACTTAGGGGAGAATGGTATACAACGCACCCCCTGGGCAGAACGCACCAGCTGACTTTCATTTGTGTTTTTCATGGCTTTTACGTAACTTTTTGTTGTCTTATCAAGCAGCACTTCTAGCATAGCATCTGAACTCAAAATCCTGCATGATAAATCCTAGAATTGGATTAAAACTTCAAAGAAAAACTCAAAATAAAATGAAAAGGGGCGTCTTACCCCGGGGGTGCGTTATGTACTGTTCTCCCCTACTCTTATCGTCCAGCTTGCTTCTCTTCTCCTTTGGGATGTGGACAAACGCCTTGCTTCCGAATACTCGCATTTTCGAAACATTGGGCTTACTTCCGTTCCATTTTTCAAAGGGGGTCACCGGTTCCTGCAACGCTGATGTTGGGCTTCTGTTGATCGTGTAGACTGCTGCTTGCACCGCTTCGTTCCACATATGCCGCTTGAATCCAGAGTCGTCCAGCATCGCTCGAGATCGTTCCATGATGGTCCGATTCATGCGTTCCGCAACGCCGTTTTGCTGTGGCGTATAGGGAGCTGTAGTCTCCATCACTATTCCTTTGGCTTCACAAAAACTGATGAATTCTTCGTTGACGTACTCGCCACCGTTGTCGCACCGGATGCGCGCCACCCTGCGCTCGAAGTGTGCCTCCGCCATCGCCGAATATTTCCTGAACATTGCCAGAACGTCACTTTTCGCCTTTACGATGTACACCGCCGTGAAGTGCGTGAAATCGTCGATGAAGGTCACGAACATTTTGCCTCCATCCCAAGCTTCCGGCTTGAATGGTCCACACACATCCGTGTGTATCAATTCCAACGGACGACTCGATCTTGCTTGCGATGTGTCCGCAAATGGTAGCCGCACTTGCTTCCCTTTCATGCATGATTCACAAATTTTCTCGTCTTCTTCCAGGTTACTTCCAATTTCCAGGCCGTCCACCATGTTGTCTCGAACAAGCTTCCTTAGACCAGAACTTCCGATGTGGCCGAATCGTCGATGCCACAGAACCATTCGATTTTTGGTATCTGCAGCGAGAGCCGACTCAGTTGGTGGATGGATCAGTTCGACATCCAGCTCGAACAATTTCGTCTTTCGTGTGGCCGTACAAACCTGCGAACCATCCGCCTTCGTGATGTACGCATCATCCCGTGTGAACGTGGTGCGCATTCCTCGTTCCCCAATTTTCTTGACGGAAAACAAGTTGATGGTCAAATTAGGAACTAAAAGGACCTCGTATACAACGCACCGCAGCTTTTTCTTGCCTACTTTCGCAAGCATTTTCACTTCACGGGCAAATTCACTCACCAGTTGCTGTCCAGACTTCGCTACTGTGATGACGACTGGTTGGTCGAGACGATACACGTTGTGCAGAAACTTTTTATCCTTGACCATGTGCTCGGAGGCTCCGCTATCAAGCACCCAACGAAATTCTTCGCCGGTGTTACTTCTGTCGTCCGTGCCCACGAACGCAACATCGTATTGTGTATCAGCAGCATTAGCCTTCTCCTTGGATTTTTTTTCTGCTTCCCCGACGTCTTTCCCGCACCGTGCTCCTGCTTCCGGCTGTTACTTGGACAATTTGCTCGCTTATGTCCGGGTTTACCACATGCGTGGCACGTGAAAACGAACATCCCACCTTTTCCAGCAAACGCCGTGCCAGATTCAGATTGCACTTCGCCAAGCTGTCGTTTCACACCTTCGCTCAGCAACCTCGTCTTGACGAATTCCAACGAGCATTGTTCCACTGGCAAAGTCTCCAGCACCGTAATCAACTGCCCGTAGGATTTCGGCATTGACTGAAGCAAGTTGTCGAACTTCACTCCAGCAGATTCCAAATCTCGAACATTCTTCTCGAAGGCAACAATGTGTTCCTCCAACGGGCGATTTTCGTCGTATCGCATCACTGACATTTGCTTGAGCAGGTAGAATATGCCAGCAACGCCTTTCTTTGCGAACAGCCGTTCCAGCGTGGACCAAATTTCCTTCGGAGTGGTTTTTCCTTTTATGAAGTCAAGGTGCGAATCCGCGATCTTGTGGATCAATATGGACTTGCACTTCGCGTCCTGCTGCTTTCGCCGCTCCCGCTATTGGTGTTTCTGCGCCTTCACTTCGGCGGTGTCCACCGCCGCATCGACGAAAAAATCTTCTTCTTCCAATCTCTTCCGGATGCAGTGCTCCAACCCCAATTCTTCCAGGTACGCTTCCATCCTGTAGCTCCAATTTGAGAAGTTCGTTCCGTCGAACAGGTACACCCGTTGCGTTCTTTCTTCGTCCATTCCGCTTCCAATCGTCCGAACCGTAAAACCGTATCCGACACTTTTACTTCGATCGATCGACCCGAAATTTCACTTTGCTCGTGAAATTTTTTTTTCTTGCGTTCCGTACTACGCCAAACAAACCACGTTGCTATGGTAATCGCGCGCCTGGGCCCATAACCTATTGAAAGGTGTTGTCGAGGCAGTGGTTTATTGGCAAAAGAGAAAGAGTATAATCTCACAGGAACTTATATAGCTAATTGATTAATCACAAAGCCTACTACTTTTAATTTCAGCTTCATGTTTCGGTTTGCTTCACATCATGATGTTCATAAGGAACACATTTCATATCCACTTTATTATCCCATAACACTTACGTGAAAATCACGTACGTTGAAGACACTCTTTTGACAGCTAGACTTTCACGTACAGGCTACGTGTTGTACAAGTATGAAAAAAATAAGCAACATGGCCACTGTGCAGTACATACTGCAAGAGATGTTAGCTGAATTACAGATAGCTAGTTATTTATAGGAGACTTTGAACGGTAAAAAGTTTTTTTTGTATAAATAATGTAGTATAATTTGTATTATTTGTTTAACAGAGGTTGGAGGAACTGTTGGGAGGCCATGGGGGTGGCGATAGAGATGGCCATTTTGAATGGAGGATAACGGGCACGACAAACTGGCGATGAACGACGAATGGCCCGGGTCACTGGCCGACAGCCTGGAGCAGTGACCCAATGACTCACTCAACTCTGAAATTAATAAGCACTGATCGTAAGACCACCAGCGAAAACGGTTCATCAAGAAAGCAAGCCAGCTAAATTGACGCAAGTAAGAGTGGAAACAGTGAAAAAGTGTGAGGAGAGAGTCAAGGACAGCAGGTAAACCGCAATAATTACCATTTTGGTTAAAATGGTCCTAATGCCAAATGTATTTGACCATTAGGACCCCGCTGTATTTAGTACAGATCACCTGTACGCAGTGAAGTTTCGGTAGACGTACCGGAAGGATACACCGTCATTGCCTGCCGGCCAAGTTCGTCACCAACTCATAGGCCCAGGAAGTGTAACCTGGTGCTCGTCATCGCCACCCCGTACAGCAAGCGCGCGAACGAGATACACGACGAGAAAGTGGAGAGGAAGCGGACGTCGACCGAGGACAAGCGGTCGACAATCGAAGACACATAGTGGAGGTGTTGCGAGGGGCCTCGACGAAGAAAACAGGTCAGATAGATTGTAAGAAAGTGGGAGAATAATTACTACCTAGAGGGAGAATAAAAGTTCAGGAAAGTGAAATAAATGTGTATTCTTGAGTAGTGAAGTGCTTGTGGAGTTTTTTCTGTGTGTCACGTGCGATCATTCCCTGCCCGCGTAATTGCAATCGGTAAGCGTGCCGACCCTGATGCCATTGGAGTCAGGGAGTCTCGAAAGTGTTCCTGACTGAGGTGGCTGACACTTACAAATGTTATGAGATCTCTACGTTTCACCATTTCCGGATGATCAACAACGTGAGTGAGTACAGAAAGGGGACTCAAGGCGAAGCTGGAAGTTGTAGCGGGAGTGATTGGTGACTGGACGTTCGAAGAGTGCACACACGATATCCCAGTGAAGGGGACGAACAGTATACCAGTGGAAAAACCGCGTAAGACTTTTACCCTCACTCGGATTTGAAGAGAAGTGAAGATCGACGACGATTTTTCGGTCAAAGTTTAGACGGTGGTTTTCCGAAACTCGATCCACCCGGGATTAGTTCTATGAGAAAAATTCTACGACACTTGAAGGCCTAGTAAAGCGGAAGCTGCAGGATAGGAAGCTAAACAGACTACGACAGGAGTCTCAACGGAGACGGACGACACACCGAACGGGGGAGCAGATCCCATCAACCATCACCACGACTACGAGGGTTCACTCCATTGATGGGTTGGTTGTCAACCGATCGACGACCGCATTCACCGAAGAACAATTGACACACCTCAACAAGGGACTAGGATACGCGGTTACAACCAAGCCAGACGTGGAGCAGATCATCATTGACGTAGAAACAGCGATTACCAAGACGCTTCCAACAACATCACAGAATACGGTTAGGACTATCACATCGAACATAATCAATGACGGACAGGAACAAAGTCGCGCCAACGAAAAAGAAATTCGGATTGTAAAGGAACTAAAAAGTAAAGCAGTATACTACGTGAAGGCAGACAAGGGAAACGCGGTCGTTATCATGGACAAGGACGATTACGATAATCAGATGACAACGAAGATTAACAACGGACCGTATAGACAGCTTCGAGTAGACCCCTTACAGAACATAGTGAAACGCGTGGAGAAAGCACTGAAGGAGTGCAAATCGATATTAGGAGATGGAGCAGGTCGTTTACGGGAACCCAATCCCATTCTACCCAGGATCAAAGGTCTCCCCAAAGTCCACAAACCGGTAAATGAAATGCGAGAGATCGTGTCTGTAGTTGGTTCCCCCACCCACAAACTAGCGAAGTGGCTAGTCAAAGAGTTCCAGAGTATGCTGAATCAGTTCCAGAGTAAAGCAGTTAGTAACACCCAGGAGTTCGCCCAGGAACTACAATCTTCAGGAGACATCAACGAGGACGAGATTATGGTATCTTTCGACGTCACAGCTCTTTTTCCCAGCGTACCGGTCAAGGAAGCGATCAACCATTTGGAGGCCTGGCTATTAACACAACGAAAGGATGCAGCATGGAGAAACAAGGTTCGGACGTACCTTAAGCTGACCCGCCTTTGTATGGAAGAGAACTACTTCTCTTTCCGAGGTAACTTCTCCAAGCAGACGAAAGGAGCCCCAATGGGAAACCCCCTATCCCCCTTCTTGTGTGAACTTTTCATGGCCAACTTGGAGACAATCCTGAAGGAGAAAGGACTATTACCAAACCGTTGGTGGAGGTTTGTTGACGATACCTTCAGCGTAGTTAAACGGGAAGCCCTTCCACAAATTTTAGATGAGATCAACAGAATTCACAAGGATATCAAATTCACTCACGAGGTTCCCACACCTGGACCCTACCTATCGACCCATCAACTCATGAACCGGGGACCAACGGCTTTACTTCCCTTCCGATGGAAGGCGTGATCAGAGATGTTATGCCTCAGAACATCCCAGCGGCGCCGACTGGGATTGAACCCACACACTTAGAATTTATTATTTTTACACGAGACGTAATTCAGCTTTGACGTAAATCATGGAACGTAAACAAACATTGCATGTAAAATTGAGTGTCCTGAAACTGAAACATACGCAACTCGACTAAAGGTGCGTTTGATTGAATTGATATTCTCGTCCTTTTCAACTGATTCTTATGTCAAAAGGGCCGCTTGCATGTGTCGGTCTCAGGGCACTGAAATTTACATGTCTTTTTCGTAGTGTGCAGACCTGCTGGGGTGAGAGGTAATCACGCTTACCACTACACCACCGGCGCCGCTATTTCCAACCATTCGTTCCAGCAGAGAATGGCCGCCTTTCACCACATGATTCATCGAATGCAGACTCTTCCACTCAGCGATACAGGAAAGGTTAAGGAATTACAGTACATCTTCGAAAGAGCAAGACTCAACGGATACAAGGAGACCACAATCCAGGCAATCATCGATAAAAAAGCGAGAATTCTACAAAGGAGATTATTTACAACCCTCACCGCAGCACCTGAACCATTGAAACGATTGTCCGTTCCATTTGATCAAGATATTACTTGCAAGCTAAGACCACAGTTAAAACAATTCGGATTAGATTTAGTTTTCACCAGTAGACATAATCAGTTGAAATCATTGTTAGGATCCACTAAAGACCCAGTTAATGTTTTAGGTAAAGCAGGTTTATATAAAATAAGCTGTAATCATTGTAACAAAGTATATGTAGGACAAACCAAGAGAACTTTAGCAACTAGATTTAAAGAACATATAGCGGAGGTTAATAAGGCCAAAAAGCAAGAGGAAAAGGGCCTAACATATGATTTCAAATCAAAGGTTGCAGAACACATCTTCACAGAGGACCACCAACTATCGACGGAAGACATCACGATTTTACGAACTGTATCTACATCATGGAAATTGGATGTTGCAGAAAGCCTCGAGATCAACAAACAACGTAATTCAACTTTACTCAACTGTGCACTAGCGGTCCTACGTCAAGCTACCCTTCTACTTTTTTGCTATTTTTTTTGCAGAATTTTTGATTTGCTTCTTTTCTTTCCAATCTATTTTTTCCTTTCAGAAATAAAGTTTAATCCAGACTTGTTTTAATACTCAACTATATTCCGAAGGCGCCTGTGATTGAGTGGTAAGCGTGACTGATTTCTTACCCCAGTGTGTCTGGGTTTAATCCCAGCTGAGTTCGTTGGGAATTTTCGGAGGCAAAACAATCACTGCTCACGTCTTCGTTCGAAAGACGCCCATGTGTTTATAGTTAGTCGCCTGTACGTCGGTCATTGGCGCTCGATTGCGGATCAGAGGTCAACATTAAATAAAGGAAATAAGAAGAAGAATAGTATATATTCCAATAATTGATTAGGCCACCCCTGAGACAACCAGCTTACACACCCCTTTCACCCTTTCTCAATTTCACAAGCTCATCTCACCTTAACAACTTCCTAAGTTAAAATATAGACAAACAAGTACAACCTTATCTCACAGCCATTTCTTTCATCCACCAACAAACAACCAGCAGTCTGTTCCAATCCAATCTCGGTTTCTCTTCAAGTAATGTTTTTCCATCGCAAGCAAATGACACTAGCTGAAGACATGCCTACTCACAATAGTGGACCGCGTGTTATCCCACCAAAGCCTACCCTCGAGGGGTACCCCGCGGGGAAATAGCAAAAAGAAGAGACTGAGAGTATTCTCTCGGACAACCACAAAAAAACCGGCATGGAAATGGCCAAGTTATGCAAGATTTGGAATGTTTTCGCTGCTCCACAGGCCGCTTTTTAGCGAATTTTTACGATGCCGTAAGCGATGGAATCGGGAATGATAAAAAAGACACCCGGTCTCAAGTGATAAAAAGAACACTTCATTTACTCGAGGTAAGGAGGTCGGCGCAGTCTGTACATCTCTCGTAATTATCGTGTTAATCAGTCGATTCCGGATTATTTACTCAAAGTCACCGCCGCTGCCGCTTCCAGTGCCGCCACACGGTCGAATGTGATACAACAATTCCAGCGAGTCGTCGTCCTTCAGATAGTTGTCGTCCAGAATGGTCTTCAGGGCTACGAAATCGCGGAATCCCCAGTCCTTCTGGGTGGATCGATCAAAATGCTGGGTGATTTTCTTGTGGATGATGCGCTTGGACTCCGGATGCAACAGCTGAAAGCGACATTCCATCCTGGATAATGGTAAATCACAGTAGTTGATGATAGCAGTTTCAAATTGATAAAGAACTTATACTACCAGCAAGGCAATCCTTCGACCAGTTCCAGATAGATTCCCAGCTGATCCTCGGAGATCACGCACCACACCATGATGCGCCAGATGTGGCCAAAGTTGTCGGTAAATTCGTTTGAATAGGCCACCTTGTTGTCATCGAAGGAGGAAAAGTTTTCTATCACAAAAATGCCAGTCTCGTAGATGATTGGAATTTCGCTGCAAGAAATTGGAGAATGTGAACTTGCTAGGAATTGCTAATGCTAATTATGTATTATGAATTTTGATAACAAATGGTAATATTTAATTCTGGTGTATGATTAAGATAATATAATTGGGTTCTTCAATTTTGAAAAAAATTATCGGCTTTTGTACACCATCTAAAAGAGCTTCGTTTTCTGAGCACAACGATATTTTTTTTTTTCGAATCCATAGACATTCATCTCGATCAAAATTTAAAGCAAAATAATAACTTCACTGTTTGACACTAAACTAACAAATTGACAGCTCATTTTCATACAAAGTCCCATCAAGAGGCGCTAAGATGGTGATTATGACTAAAGTAATCGTAATTATTTAAAATAGTTCCGGTGCACCAAAACTGATGAAATTTTGGATTTCGGTTCCATTTTTAATGCAGAGTACGAATATGCATTTAACTTAATACCCCTAAAGACCCCAATTGGTAACTATCGCCCACTAAAGAAAATTCTGGTACAAAATATAAACAAGTTTTAGTTTGGGAGAAAACTTTATATTTTGTTGCAGTCGATGGGATTCATGTTGATGTTGTCCATTTGCCAACTCGTCAGTCCCAACATAGTTTACCCATTTTTAGGTAGGTTCAGTTTTGACCGATCTGGGTGGATTCTACCCCAATTTTGGTAGTTTTGAAATAGCTTTCCAGCAACCCGAACTTTTACACGGTGAATGAGAACGACCCAAATTTGAGTTTAGTTAACTCATAAAGTGCCAAAACTCAGCGATGAGTAAATTTGCCTCAATATTTGCCTCATTTTTTTCCAGGTTTGCCCAAGAAAAACTTCCTGAATATAAGAAAAGTAAAGATTGGATTCACTCAGCCTATTGGTACTACTCGTAGACTGAGTAAAATTTTCGACGATGTTCCTCATTTTCAGGCAGATTTCTTAGGTTTTCCACAGGAAACCATGAGGAAAATTTACTCATCGCTGAGTTCCTGCACTTTTGGCGATTATGAGTGAACTAAACTCAAATTTGGGTCATTCTCATTCGCCGTATGCGTGATCAGTATGGTGCAAGGTGCAAGTATCCCCAGTACCGTGAAAACATATGGAAAGCTCCATGCATATTCCATTATAACAGTAGATTAATTTAAAAGCAGTCTGCAATTTTCTCATGGATACATTTCGGGTTGCCATGGAGACCGCGTAGTGCCGAAATAACGGCCAACACTCCGCAATCTGCAAATCATGCTTACATTTTCAAACTAACCGGCACCCGAATCTGCTTAAAGTCCTTGATCGGGTTCATCCGAATCTTGTTGCACTCCTTGAAAATTCTAGACTTTTTCGCAATAAACTGCGACCGGCTGCTCGCCATCACCTCTCCCTCCATAAGCCGGAGCGACTGTTCGATGTCCTGCATTTCGGCCATCAGCGCATACTTGTGGCCCTGCAGCTTCTGCAGTTTGTCATTGACCTGCCTTTCGAGCCCTTCGATGGCACTTTCCGCGATCGATCGAATCTCCCTGAGTTTCTCCTCCTTCACCTTCTTCACCAGCTCCACGTTGCGTTCCACTTTCTCGACCAGCGACGCAATCTTCTTCGTGTAATGTCTAACCTTCTCGAACTCTTCTTCCGCAATCTGCAGGTTGCTGTCATAGATCACGTCCAAACTCTTGAACGTATGATCCAGATGGTGCTCGTCCGCCACGGCACATTCATCGCAAACGCACAGCTTACAGCTACAGCAGTAGAAGTTGATGCCTCTCAGGTGCTTCGGACAGATGTCCTTCTTCTTGGCGATGGCACCGTTACTGTGCGGAGCGGCGCCGCTCGACGTCGTTGGTTTGTTCGTCGAAGACGTCGTCGCTGCCGGTTCAAGGCAGTTTCGTTGTAGTTTTTCCACCTCCTCGAACCAACGTACTTTCACCAGCTTGTCCAGTTGGAGGTCGAATTTGCAGTTTGGACAGTACAAGTGCTGCTCGGACTCGGAGAGCAACCATTCCGAGATGCAGTCGTAGCAGTAGAGCTTGGAACAGCGAGGACACAGGTGAGGGTCATCCAGTTTGATTAGACAGATTGTACACTTGAAGATGTCGTCAAAGTGCTCTAGAAACTGCAGACGCGTGTCCTGGTCGGAGGAGGGGGGCTTGCTCGTGGATGGATGATGGTCGGCCATACCGCAAATGACTCTGTGTCTGAAATGAGGAAGAACGAAAATGAGTGATAATGATTGATTTTGGACGATGATGATGCTCAATGGATGGATGGATGGAATTGAATTGAAAGCAAGTGTGGATAATTTTTAGACCTTTGAGCATTGAGGGTTGTACAAATTTGTGTCTTATTGGAACAAATTAAATTGTATTTTTGTTTGTTTGATTAAATTAGAATCAACGATATCCTCTCAAGCTGGTTTTTTCAGATTAGTGGCCACTAGCGAGTCAGTGACTATGTCGGAAGATAGCCGGCCGCACTGATTTTTCACTGTACAGCAATTAACAATAAACTTTTATTGTTTTTTGGCATATTTAGTGGCATCGGATCGTAAAAAATCAACATGTACAAATTACTGTTTCAGTAATAGGGGACGAACATCAATGGCCAGGGTTAAATGGCGTCTTTATCTGATGAACGTTTCACCTTGTTTCCATCGATGGACTTAGCTCGAGAGGATCTGTCAGTCGGTGGGTAGCGTGTCACGGTTGCTAGGTACCCTGAATGACAGTAGTTATTAATGAGCAATAAAGTTGATTTGAGGAGTTCGGGCTGATTGTGGGCTTCACATCACCATGATCGTTAACCGAGATACTCGAACGATGGCTGCATGATTTTGACATTTACTAATGCAATAACCATTCGATCCTTTTCGGCCTGGGATGTAGACACTATTATCACCGACAAACCGACTTGAAACTTAAACTTAACTCTTGATCGAGAATCCATAACGGCGGATTCAAATGTGCAGCGATCCCATCTGTCAAAACCATAGACTTTTTTATCTAGATAAAAATAATTAGACCGGAATAGACGAACCAACTCATACATTTTGCATGCGGCAGATGTCAGTTTTGTGCTTTGATCAGAAATTTGATGGTACTTTTTATGGTCATTCATGTCGGTTTGTCGGTGCTATTATAACGACAGTTTGAAAATAATTTTTGGATAATTGTACACGTCTTTTTTTTTTGCATCAATTGAACATTATATTGACGTATTTTTTTTTATAATTTGAATCATATGATCATCCGAAAGAAAACGAATAGCTGATTTGTGAGAACTTGCTTTGCAAATCTAATATCTTAAACATTCACAGAACAGAACGTATTTTCAGAAATTTGAGAGCTTTGAATTTTTTTAGATCTTTTAGATTTCGACAACCATGACTGAGTTCAGCCCGAAAACTGATTGATCGATAACATAGGGATTTTCGAACATCGAACATAAGTTTCGAAATGTCACTTTTAACTCCAGGCAAAATTTAACTTGGCAAATGGGACACAATCTTATACATTACACTGTGCAACCGGCTGCAAGAAATCCCTCAACTATTGATTTGGTCTTAACTGATTCATGTCAACTTTGTAGCCAACTGGTTACCCATGCTGACTTCGGTTCTGATCACCTTCCAGCAACTTTTGAAATATCTCAAGAAATAATTTGTAATCCCAACAGCTCTATTTTCAATTACCATAGAGCTGATTGGGAGCAATATAGAGCATTTATGGAATATAACTTCGATCCAAACATTCCTTTGCAAACCAAAGATGAAATTAATTATGCTCTTGAATCTCTGACTACTTCTATAGTTGAAGCAAGAGCTGCCTCAGTACCAAAATGCGAGGTTAAATTCGATTCAATTATAATAGACGATGATCTTCAGCTCTTGATCCGTCTTAAAAATGTCCGTAGGAGACAATTTCAAAGAACACGCGATCCTGCCATGAAGGTTATCTGGCGGGATTTGCAAAAACAAATTTAAAAGCGATTCTCTGCCCTGAGGAATAAAAGTTTTGAAAATAATGTTTCTAAATTAGACCCCAGTTCCAAACCCTTTTGGAAACTCATAAAAATTTTGAAAAAACCTCAAAAGCCTATTCCAGCGCTTAAAGAAGGTGGTAAAATTTTGATCACAAATTTGGAAAAAGCTCAGAAACTTGCTAAGCAATTCGAGAGTTCCCATAATTTCAGTTTGGGTCTTACTAGTCCTATTGAGAATCAGGTTGCTCGGGATTTTCTGAATATTTTCTCTCGGGAAAATATTTTTGATGATTCCTGGGGGACTGATTTGGACGAAGTAAGGTCTATAACTAAAAAGTTTCAAAATATGAAAGCTCCAGGTGATGATGGAATTTTCTATATCCTCATCAAAAAAAACTCCCAGAGAGTACCTTGTCTTTCTTGGTAAAATTATTTAACAGATGTTTCCATTTGGCATACTTTCCTGATAAATGGAAAAATGCAAAAGTTGTTCCAATTTTGAAGCCGGATAAAAATCCAGCTGAAGCTTCTAGCTACCGTCCAATAAGTTTGCTTTCTTCAATAAGTAAACTTTTTGAAAAAATAATTTTGAATAGAATGATGCTTCACATCAATACGAACTCAATTTTTGCAGATGAGCAGTTTGGATTTCGCCATGGGCATTCAACTACTCAACAACTCTTAAGAGTTACCAATTTAATTCGTTCAAACAAATCTGAAGGCCACTCAACTGGAGTTGCTCTTCTAGACATAGAAAAAGCATTCGACAGTGTTTGGCATGAAGGTTTGATTGCTAAATGGAAAAAGTTTAATTTTCCACTTTATATTATGAAATTAGTTCAAAATTATTTAACTGACAGAACTCTGCAGGTAAATTATCAAAATTCCAAATCTAATCGACTACCTGTTAGAGCAGGAGTTCCTCAGGGTAGCATTCTTGGGCCTATATTGTATAACATTTTCACTTCGGACCTCCCTGATTTGCTCAGGGTTGCCACAAATCTTTGTTCACTGATGACACAGGCATTTCCGCTAAAGGAAGAAGTCTTCGTGTTATTTGCAGCAGACTGCAGAAAAGTTTAGATATTTTCTCTTCTTATTTACAAAAATAACGCTTCCAAAACTCAACTTATAATATTTCCACATAAACCCAGAGCTTCCTTTTTGAAACCTAGTAGTAGTCACATAGTCACTATGAACGGAGTTCCAATTTCCTGGTCAAACCAAGTGAAATATCTTGGATTAATACTTGACCAACCAACAACTTTTAAAGATCACATTGAGGGCATTCAAGCCAAATGTAACAAATATATTAAATGTTTGTATCCTCTTATAAACAGGAAATCCAAACTTTGCCTGACGAATAAACTTCTAATATTTAAACAAGTTTTTAGACCGGCCATGCTTTACGCTGTGCCAATATGGTCTTGTTGTTGCACTACCAGGAAAAAAGCACTTCAAAGGATTCAGAACAAAGTTCTGAAAATGATTTTCAAGTTGCCTCCCTGGTACAGTACTACCGAAGTACATAGAATTTCGAATGTTGAGACTTTAGAACAAATGTCCAACAAAATAATTAATAATTTCAGGCAAAAATCGTTGCAATCCTCAATTGCAACGATTAATTCCCTTTATTCCTAGATAAGATTTAGTTTTAGTTTTTAGTTATAAGATATCAATTGTTATACTGACATGCAGGTTTAAAAAAAACCTGTTTAAAATACTGAATTGCCAAGACAGGAACAATGTAAAAACACTTGGCTATATATCATAACAATTAAGGCTGGTAAGTTACTGCAGCAACTGGAGCACCTAGGTTAAAAATGAAATGTAATTTATTTTGAATTTGGAACAATGGCGTTTCAATGGCGATTCAATGCGTTAGGCCGAGTCTAGAATCTGTAGGCCGTGTTTGGCGTCAAGAAGCAGTGTTAGACTTTTAACAATATAACATCAGTAATAAATACATTCCGTTTGGTTCTAAGCTACGCTAGATTAAGAAAGACTAAGTGCTGGTTATGCTTAATAGGCCAGAAATGGGGTAGTTAACCCTATCAAGCATGATGTTTGTTGACAAATCATTTGGCATCTTCATGATATGGAAAAAAAATCATGGCACACTGATCTCCGAATCGTAGTTCTGTTTTGTAAATTAACCACTTTATTCGAGCACTTGAAATGACGTTTACTACCACTCGAACTTTGAAATAAAACATTATTTTTAGATTTATTCTTCTAGAACCTCGCGAAAAGTAGCCAACATTTGTGCGTTTCTTAAAAAAAATAGATATTATTTGGTCCAGTTTTGTGAAATCGCTTGTAGAAAGTCATGCTAAAACTGCTTGACAAAGTGGCTAATTATAACACCTGAAATTGGTAGAAGGGGCGTGTTTATTTCTTCATCATATTTTGTTTATTTTTTCATGAAATCGCAGGATAAATTAAAAATAACCTACGATTTAATTTTTTGATTACACTCAGGGGTTTTTTTTACACGGGGGATATGTACCGTGTAAAAAAAATCCTACGAGATTTAGATTTTTCACATATTTAAATGTTTTTAGAAAATCGGATTTTGATGCCATTTGTAAGTATAGCATGCTATGGTCCATGTAGACATATTTTTATATTTTTTTCCTATGACTGACAGACAATCGATTGTTCCAATTTTGACATGTCGCCTCTTTATAAATTAGAATAAAAATCGAACAACAATAGTTGAATGTGAAACTTCATTCGATGAACATTTCAAAAAGGTCCTATCTGCTTTGATCGATTCTCTTCATCGACTTTCTGTTTTGATAACCACGCCTATGCAAATATATTTCGTGTTCTTTTTGCCACACAGTTTGATAGCAGAAATTATTGTCTTGCGCTTAGAAGTTTGAACACAGCAAGCAATGCTTTTGAAATTGAGTTATTAACTAAAGAGATAGTCGATGAAGAGAATCGATGAATGCAGATAGGACCTTTTGAAGTGTTTATCTAGATTTCAAATATAAGGACCGTCATAAATAATTATACAATTTTAAAGGGACCGGGGCTAATCTCAAACGATGTCCCCACGGTAGCTGAAACTCGAGCGCCGACTAGAAACACTGGAATAAGAGACCAGTGGAGAAAAAAACATGAATTTAGCAACAACAACAACAAGATAAACATCAAAGCAATCCTGGCATCACTTGCATTTGTATCTGCTTGCGAGTGACTTCACCAATGCATCGACGAGCGAGTTCATGAGTGATTGTTAAACGATTTTAATACTCCTCCCTTATTGGAGCAAACCATTTGTAGACATTGCAGATTGGAACCGCTTTTGACAGTTCGATTGGAATCATAACAGTATCTCCGCTGGTCTCATATTCCAGTGTTTCTAGTGCCGTCCATATTTAAAAACTTGAGCAGCCTAGGCCAAATGAATCTACCTTCTCCAATGTGTGTGAAACTTTAAGTAATTGTTTTTTATGGGCAATAATTCACATTTTTGTAAAAATTCCGCCATTTTGGATCATGTGCCCTTGAAATTTAAAAAAAAATGTAGCACAGAAACGGCATTTCTGATCGAAATAACAAAGTTGTGGAGAAAAATAATGTCTTTCTGAGACAAAAATAACAAAAATTGTTGATTATTTATTTAAACACAAAAATAACAAACAAATTTTGATTATTTATTTCAATTAAAAATTTATAAATGATGTTAAAAACTCAAATATCTTGTCCTTGTCTGATTTTTAAAAAAATAGAGAAGGCTTATGAAATTGCAAACTTTTGGAATGTTCAAAACCACGGACTCTTAATCCTTTAAATTAAATTACTCACGAAGAAGAGAGAGACGGCAAACTCCCCTTCTTAGATCTTCTCATCATCAGGGAAACGTCTTCGTTCAATTTCGAAATCTATAGGAAACCAACAAACACAAAGAGAGTAATACCATAGAGGTAACTCTAAGACCACTGGGTCCCGAAGAAAATCATTATTATTTTTGGCTCACTCAGTACCAGAACAACGGTCCCAAGCAGTCCCAAGCTATTTCACTCACCCCTGCATGTTCTGCATGAATCCACACACCCCTGATGTTATCTGTCAAACTTTCATAGCGAATCAAAACAAACATAGTGTAGTAATAGAATTACAACTAGAATAGGGTACGTTAATCGTTTGCTTGGGACCAATAGGCTACTAAAGTGGTGAGCCAATTTAAAATCGTTAGTTTCGTATTGATTGTTGGTAATACCAAGCACTTCAAACCATTCCCATCAACACAAAATGGCCGCTTTTCACCACATGGTTCACAGGATGCAAACTCTTTCTCTTAGCGATACAGGCAAATCAAAGGAAATAGCAATAAAATTTGCATTGGTCAGACGAAAACGACTTTGGAAACAAGGTTTAAGGAACGCATCGCAGAGGTAAAAAAGGCTAACAAAGAGATGGATAAAGGACTTCATTATTAATTTAAATCCAAGGTTGCAAAACATATCGTTACAAAGGGGCACAATTTGACTAAGGAAAACATTAATATCCTGCGGACTGTATCTTCGCCTTGGAAACTAGACGTAGCTGAAAGTCTAGAAATATTTAAACATAATCCATCAACATTGCTTAATAGAGATCAAGGAAACGGATACTCGAGACTCTTTAGCATGCTACCTAAAACAACACATCGTAGCATGCCTCTACCTGTTGGAGACTGAATTTAGGTACCTGGTTAGGTAAATTTTGACATGGCAGTGGATACCTGCTGATTTTTAGTACCTATTGATTAGTATATAACTAGTAGATAAAAGATGGATTCTTCAGTGGTGTTGAGTACTTGGCACTGATGAAGTCTGCAAGTAGTAGACGAAATACGCGTATCTGTGAAAAGATAAGCAATTATAACGGAATTTAAAGGAAATAAACCAACCCACTCAAAGCTCTTCACGGACTCTTGAAAAGTGACAAAAATTGTAGAACAAGAACTATTGAATAAATTTTTTAGCTTTTTTGTGTATTTTTTGTAAATGATTTTAAATGTTTCAAACATTTTTTTTTTTAATATAAAAAAGGTAGTGATGAAAACGTCGCTAGAACTATTCCACAGCCACAGTCAGTTTATGAGCAAAAGAGGGACGCACATTTTTTGCCTGTAGACTTGGAGAAATACTTCAAGTCTCCGCGTTCGATGTGTTTCTAGTACGGGTTAGGTAAAAGATGTGCGTCTATCTTAAAAAAAAAACTGTCGCATTAATGGCTCTTCACTCATTTTCAACTTCTATTCAATTTTCATACTGCCGTGCTCTAACGGAACTATCCACTAAAGCTAATAAATCATCACACTAAAGCTTCATCTTAGCATTTCCAACCAACTCTGATAAAAAATTGTTTAACAAAAAGTTCAAAATTTAAAAAAAAAACTCAATCGGCAAGAACATTTTGGGATTTTAGATTTTAAACTTTTTTAAAAAAATTTACTTGAAATTAATAAAAACATTTTATTGTATATTTTTCCCAAGGAAACATTATTTTTTTCTTCACCTTTGTCTCAGACGTCATTTTGATCAAAACTGCCGTTTCTGTGCTACAACTCATTGAAAATGTTTAAAGACGCTATGTTCAGGAGTAAGGACTGTTCATTAAAGAAAGTTGACACCTGTTTATCAATGGTTTAGGGTTAAAACGTAACGAAAAATTGTGAATTTTCGCTCAGTGTGTAAAAACATTGTTTATTTTGGCAACACACCTGATAAATAAAAAAAATAGTGAGAAACTTCGAACGATGGGTCGGATCAGCTTATCAACTCGCTGATTAATTCAGCACAAATGGTTTTCCGAAAAGTTGTCGTTTCGAGAATTGACAAAAAGCGTGAAGTACAGTAAATCTACAGTGTTCAAGATTGTTAAGGAGAAACGTGTTCTCTCGAAGATTAACCGAAATCTGGGCACAAAAAGGGGCATCGGATCAGAAAAAGGAGTTGGTAGCAGTAAGAATTTCTGAAATCGCATAAACCGTGTTCCGTTCGTGAAATTGCCAAAAAAAATTGGACATTAGTGTCGGAATATCAAAAAACGTAACAATATTAGAACCTACAAGAAGCAAAAAGCACACATAAGGACAGATTCACAGAAAGCTTCTTGAAAAATTTATATTCTCCTTCAAAAGCCGAACCGGTGCATTTGATGGACGACGAGACGATACATCCGATACATGCGATACATCCGAACCGAAAAATTAGGAAAAAAAAGTTTTGGTGTGGCAAGCCATTTGCTCCTGTGGTTTGAGAAGTTCTTCGTATTTCACAACAGGCACAATCAATGGTGATAATTACAGAAAAGAATGCATCAAAAAACGGCTTCTACCAGGGGGTAAGTCACTCTACCACATTGTGCTAACACCCATAGAAACACACTTTGACACACTTCAAGCACCCTTCCGCCACATGACAATCAATATTTTAATCAATTCTGGCACCACTGCAAATAATGTTTATATTCGATTGTTATTTTGTTGTTTTGAAAAAAAATTGTCGAACCGTCCTGCCTTGAAAGAAAAACATTCTTGATCTGGATTGGAAACTTCCAATCCAAAGAAAAGTTGGAGGGTGGTGTACAAGACACAACCGCATTGTTGACGTATGACTACGAAAATTTTTACGGTTCGGACGTTTTCGAAGATGTCGCGCAGCAGGAGAATAGCCAATGGGAAGCGAGAAAATATGGTACCGGCAGAGCTGGTTGTCTATATAACAGGTTGATATCTACGCTTTAGGCTTATTCGCTGCCAGACTGTTGAGCAGTTCAGTCGATTTGAATTCTCTCTAAGTTTCGTTCGTTCGTTCGCAAGTCGAATTAGCTCCGCGTTGTGTAGTGACGCTCTCGCTGACCCAGCCATGGGTAAGAAATCGCGCGGTAACGCGAGTGCCGGTTTACCGGGAAAACAGACTCTCCCAGGAGACGGCGCGACCACCGAGCCAGCCCAGAAGAAGCAGAAGAAAACCCCATTGCCCATCCCGACAGGCGTTGCGAACCCGCAGCCGGGGCCTCCCGGAACTAAACGACCCAGACCTGAAGACAGCAGCGCCACCGTATCAGCAGCAAAAAAGCTGCTGAACAACAATCCGTTCTCCGCCCTGCAGAACGGAGCCCAGCCGCAGTCGGACCCTGAGACGGTGCCGAAAAAAGTTAAGTTGCCACCCTTCTATGTGAAGGGCTTCCCTCCCGGGCTATGGGAGCAGCTGGATTTCTACATTAAGCAGGGCCTTCGCTGCACCATTCAACGGTGCACGGAAGGCTACAAACTGATGGTCCCGGCCGAAAAACACTTCAACGCAGTTCAGGCCCTCTTGGACAGAATGAAGCTGGAGTACTTCTCCCACGACATCGAGGCCACCAAGCCGCTGAAAGTGGTGCTGCGCGGGCTCCACGACATGGACACCACCACCTTAATGGACGAGATTAAGGCGAACGGCCTCAAGCCGGTCGAAGTCCACAAGATGACCCGCAGCAAGGCCATCAAGTATCGTGACCAGCTCTACCTGGTCCATCTGGAGAAGAACTCCACAACCGTGAAGGATCTCCAGACGACACGCACACTGTTCCACATCGTAGTGAAGTGGGAGCGGTATAAACCCACCCACCGTGGCGTCACTCAGTGCTCGAACTGCCTATTGTTCGGGCACGGCACCAGGAATTGCCGCATGGCCAGCCGCTGCATCAAATGCGGCAAAAACCACAAGATCGACAACTGCGACAGCATCGAGGAAGCCACTCCCACATGCGCCAACTGCGGTGCCGCCCACAAGGCCACGAGTAAGGCCTGTCCGAAGCGGGCCGAATACGCCGAGATCCGGAAGAAGGCCTCGTCCAACAGCCAGCCCGGTCGCAAGAAGGTTCCAGAAAACAACGCGCAGAACTTTCCTCCGTTATCACTGGTCCAATCACGGCCAATTCCAGTGTTGCCGCCGCTCCCGCTCAACCAACAGTTGGCTGCCGCTGCAGTACCCGGTCAAGCCTCCGGGCCATCGACGGATCCCCCTGCTCCGGGATTGGCCGGTACAACTGGTGAAGCTACAGACGATTCTCCGCTGTCAACGGATGAGATCGTCACACTGTTGGCCCAGGCCATCATCATCAAGCGCACCTGCGCAACAAGAACACAACAGCTCCAAGCTACCATCTCCTTCGTCGCTAATTATGGACCGTGAACCCATAAAGATCGCCAACTGGAACGCTCGCTCCGTAGGGGCGAAAAACATTGAGCTTGCAGACTTCCTCCGCAAGCACGACATCGACGTGGGCCTTCTCACCGAGACCCACCTCAAGACCGGTGACAGCTTCTGTCTGCCCGACCACAGCATTGTCCGGCTTGATCGCACCAGCTCCAGGGGGGGCGGTGTCGCGGTCATCATCAAGAAAGGCATCAAGTACTGCACCCTACCCCACTACCGCACTTCCATCATCGAGGCCGTCGGCGTTGAGGTGGAAACATCGACCGGAAACGTCCGGTTCATCGTTGTCTACTGCCTCCGGCAATGTACCGTTAGCAATGGTACAGCACAGCAGTTCAAGAACGACCTTGCCATCATAACCCACACCAATGCCCGCTTTGTAATCGGAGGGGACCTGAACGCCCGGCACGAGGCCTGGCGGAACTACCAGCAGAACCAGAACGGCCGCCTGCTTTTCGACCATTCCCAGCATGGTCTCTATTCCGTCTGGTTTCCGGACGAACCAACCTTCACATCACCGACGGGCAACCCATCGACGCTGGACCTGTTCTTGGCAAACACCAGATTAGCCAAGCCGGTTGCCGTCAACGACCTGAGTTCGGACCACCAACCGGTGCTGACCGAGCTGGGCTACAACGTGGCCCCTGCACCGTGCCAGCGGAAGGACTACCATCGAGTCAACTGGGTCCAGTTTCGACGCGTGGTTGACCGCCACATCGACGACAACCCACCGCTCGACACAGTGGAGGACATCGACCGGGCCCTGGAGGGTCTCCATCAAGCCATATCCGTGGCTGACGAAGAGTGCGTTCGACGAGTTCCTGTGAGGGGTAAGTTTCAAGCAATTGATTCCCACACCAAACTCCTGATTCGGCTCAGAAATGTTCGTAGACGCCAGTTTCAGCGGACTGGGGATCTGCAGCGTAAATACGAAATGGTCGATCTGAATCGGCAGATCGCTTCCAGAATGGTCTCAATCCGGAACGAGAGTTTCGGGCGGCTCGTTCAGAACCTGGACGACCGTTCCAGACCATTCTGGAAGGTTGCCAAGGTGCTGAAGTCTCACCCCAAGCCCATTCCACCACTTAGAGTCAATGACGAACGGCTTATCACCAACGAAGAGAAGGCCAATGCAATTGGGGAGCACATTGCCCAGTCGCATTTGCTTGGCTCTACAATCCCAAGTCCACTCGAGAACCAGGTTGTGCAGTGCGTCCAGACGTTAGATGCCTCCCCTTGTGCCGTCCCTCCAGAAGAACGGATTACAGAGGAACAAATTTGCTCAGCGCTGAAACACAGTACGAACATGAAGGCTCCCGGGTTTGACGGAATATTCAACCTAGAGTTGAAAAATCTCAGCGCGAGGGTGCACTCGCTGCTGGCTGCCATCCTCAACAGATGCTTGGAGCTGCACTACTTTCCAAGCATCTGGAAGGTGGCAAAAATCATCCCGATCCGCAAACCTGGGAAAGACCCTTCACTACCGTCAAGCTACAGACCGATTAGCCTGCTCTCAGCGCTGAGCAAGCTGTTCGAAAAATTGATCCTCAGCCGACTAAACAAGTTTGTGGAGGAACATGACATTCTTCTTCCGGAACAGTTCGGGTTCCGCAAGGGGCATTCCACCAATCATCAGCTAGTGCGGGTGATGAATAACATCCGAAGTAACAAAGCTGTATCCAAGTCCACAGCCATGGCCTTGTTAGACGTCGAAAAGGCGTTTGACAATGTCTGGCACGACGGACTTATATACAAGCTTTGTAACTCCAACTTTCCACCATACCTTGTGAAAATCACCCGTAACTATCTCCAGCAAAGGTCGTTCAGGGTGTCGTTGAATAGTTCCCTTTCGGGACAATTTCCGATCCCAGCAGGTGTTCCGCAAGGGAGTCTGCTGGGACCACTGCTTTACAGCATCTACACGTCGGACATCCCTCCTCTAGGAGACGGTTGCGTGTTCTTTCTGTTTGCAGATGACACCGCGATAGCCGTCAAGGGTAGGATGCCTCGTGAAATTACGAACAAGCTCCAACGATGCCTTGACACCTTTACTGATTATGCCACCACGTGGAAAATCAAAATCAACGCCTCGAAAACCCAAGCGATCATGTTCCTTCACAGACAATCATTAAAACTTAAACCGTCTCCCTCCTGTACCGTAATAATGGATGGTACAAGGGTCGAGTGGTCCACTGATGTTACTTATCTCGGGATGTTGTTCGATGAGAAGCTCCTGTTCCGCTCGCACATAGAGAAAACCCTAGTTAAGTGCTCCGCCTTGGTTAGGTGTTTGTATCCGCTCATTTGCCGCAGATCCCGCCTCTCAAGGCAAAACAAACTGGCTGTTTACAAACAGATCATAGCCCCCGCGATCTTCTATGCCACCCCGGTGTGGGAATCGTGCGCTCAGACCCACAGGAACAAAATCCAGGTTGCACAGAATAGAGTGTTGAGGATGATCCTAGATCGTCCATTCGACACAAGAATAGCAGACCTCCATCAAGAGGCAGAAATTCCCAAAGTAGATTCCAAAATTGATGATATGACAACTAAATTTATTCAAAAATGCAATCTTTCTGAACATGCTTTAATAAGCAATTTGTACATAGTAGGTTAAGTGTATATAGTAGAGAAGGTTAGTTTTAAGCTGTAAATAGTAGTATTAAGTAGTTTCTCTTCAAATTCTAAAAACAAAACAAACCAATCCCACCAAGGTGGTTGACCGTGTACTAAGTCTAGGACTAATTCTGTAAAACAAATTTTGAATTTTGCCCATACCTAAAGATGAAGAAAGCAATTAAATCACTTAGTAAAAATTTATATGGTAATCGTCCAAGTTAAACTAAAATAAAGATCATTTAAACTAAACTAACGCTTTAGGCTTAGTTTCGATTCACCCGTTCAACGACAAACAAGCATCAAGTGCTTGGAAAAGGAGGCACCAAGCGTCATC
This sequence comes from Ochlerotatus camptorhynchus, assembly GCF_037179485.1. Classification (NCBI taxonomy): domain Eukaryota; kingdom Metazoa; phylum Arthropoda; class Insecta; order Diptera; family Culicidae; genus Ochlerotatus; species Ochlerotatus camptorhynchus. The sequence goes on from NW_027040537.1 coordinate 1,791,290, forward strand.
GGAAGGTTCTAGGTGAAAACATCAAGGGTACTACCAAGCCTGCCATTCGTCGTCTGGCTCGACGTGGTTATGTCAAGCGTCTCCGGTCTGATGCCGACACCTACAAACAATGAACACGCCAAGCTCAAAACCGTCACGGCCATGGATGTCATCTACGATCTGAAGCGACAGGGACGCATTCTGTACGGTTTCGGAGGTTAAAACTTATCACCAATGTAACAAAACGGCCCTTTTCAGGGCCACCAAGTCCATTTCAGATAAGAGTTAGAATAGAATTTATATAGAGTATCCTCTGCTTCCAAGTTTGGTTACAAGATTACAACTCTAGAGAGCAGCGGCGCCCGTGGTGTAGTGGTAAGCGTCCCAGCAGGCCTAGGTTCAATCCCAGTCAACGCTGCCGGGAAGTTCTGAGGCATAACATCTCTGATCACGCCTTCCTTCGGGGTTCCCGGTTCATGAGTTGATGGGTCGATAAATAGGGTCCAGGTGTAGGCATGCACAGATGTACACATCAACTGCTCATTTGGTAATAAACTCAGATGTTGAAATTTATTTTTCTTTAAAGTAATTGATAGATTAGGCTCATATTTTACTATAGATATGCGAAGATTATGTAAAGCTTAACATTTGAATCAACACTAATCAATTTAACACTTAAACTCCGAGGTGTGTAGTGAGCATTTCTCACCTCATTTTCACAACGCTAAAACAAATACAGTTTACTTCTAGCATTAAAATCTACTTTCTTTTACATATCTATAACAAGCTTACACTCTATTCTATCTACTGCTTCAAAAAGAACTATGTTCCGTCAACTTTGTGCAAAGTTATTAGCAAATGAGGAGTTCGTGACCAAAACTGTGTATGCCAAGTATGGGTGTGGTGCATTGGTGCTCATCACGGAAAACAAATCCGATGAAAAAAACAACATTTTGTGTGGTCGTTGGGGGCGTGTGGTTCGGAATTGGCAACAAAATGTTCTGCAATTGTATCCTCCCTATTCGTACACGCCCGAAGATCGTAGGCGAATGTCACTTCGACTTGTTTTATCTAGGAACCATTATCTGATGACTGTGTTGGGGAAGCAGCACATGCATGTACGTAATTGGTGGATTTGTTAGTTATTTAGAAGCTTTTGGACAATGCTTGACATTTACCACTTTTCAATAGTTTCAATTTGAAAATCAACAGTCAAGAGCATTGTTATCGATGCGTAGAAATGTTTCTGATCGATTGGTGATATTGGTCCAGGGGCAGCTAAGTTATTAACGTTCAAAATCTTTCATAATTTCATTTTTCACTTTTCATAAATTGTACCCCCATCTTCCCGAAAGACGTAGTCCTACGTCAAAAGGAAATACTAAACCGGTTGGGATCCACGAAAGCAGCGGCTTCAGGATGCTAAAAACGAGTCTAAAAAGGTAAAGATGTCTTGTCTTGCAAGAAAACTAAGACAAACGCAACGGAAAAGTTTCTGATTGTAAATCCAATTGTAAATCCTAGGTTCTCACCAGCGGTAGCCCAATCACGGCCCCTCCAATCAATTGCAAATGCTCCCTTTGCTTGATCCTTCTTCTCGGGTGGCACGGGCTGCGGTCATTTTAGCTCCAATGATCCTCCCGCCGATTGTGCTTTTCCTTTAAACAAACAACTGCAAAGGAATCGCAGGGGGGTCTGTCATTTGCAGCGTTATGTTATGGTTGAGGATATGGTTGCCAGTAAATTAATTTTTTTCGGTTGATGTTTTGACAACTCGGTCAATACGAAGTACCCAGAAAAACCTTCTGACACCCAAAAACACACATGAAACACAATAAGCACAAACACAAGGTGGCAGAGTGACTTGGCTTCTTCCCATCTATCGAAAGCATACGGATCCTCCGATCCTCCATTGCTTTGGCCGGATCAGGCATCGGCTCACAATGCTTCTGCTACGTTGGCGATGCTCAAGAAAGAAAAAAAAAGTCAATTTTGTCGAAAAATTCCAAAATCCCCCAAACTGCTCTGAACTGCGTCCTATCGAAAGATACTGGGTAATAATTAAACGGCATCTTAAGAAAGGTGGAAGCGAAGCAAGCTCTGTTGACTGCTTCAAGAAAACTTGGTCTGCAGCACTACGAAAAGTTAAGAAGAAAGTTGTGCAGAATCTAATGGGCGGTATCAAGAGAAAAGTTCGAGCGTTCTTCATAAATGAGAAGTAAACATTCAAACTCACGTGAAATCGGTCATATGTATGTTGATTTTCAGTTATATAAAGTAAAATTATGAATTTGTTCGAGAATAAATATTTTCCTTTGAGAAACAGTTGTCTACTTTCATTAATGAACAGTCCTTAACCTGTAACCATAGTCGTTTATACAGAAGCTCTCCCCAATTCTCAACTCGATCGAGATTAATGATGTCATTGCGGTGATCGTCTAGCAGTGAGGGATCGAAAATTATAAGATTATTAGGATAGGACAGTCGGCTCTAACTCTTTAGGAGGGTGGTTGGAGTAAAGCCACAACTGATTTTAACATATTATGTGTAGTGTGTAATGACTTTGTAAATATGTAAAGTGTAGTATTAAATTGTATGTTGGACTAAATAGGTATATGTGATGTGTGATTGAATGGTGGAATGTGCTGTGTGATATGTGAAAACGGTTGGAAAGAACCCCAAACAGAAACCCAAAGTGTACGGAAGTGCCTTTTTTTACCTCCCCTAATCGGTGTTGGGAAGGGTCCGGTAACCCAACACGCCATTTTTTTCAAATATTACAAGGTCCTAAATGAACGAATTTTAGCAAAAATGTGAATCATTGCCCATAACAAACAATTATGTAAAGTTTCATGCAATTCTGAGAAGGTCGAGTTTTTCCGATTCATCATTTGGCGTGGAGCTCACATCATGAGCGTGAGCATTATTTACCGCCCGCGGATGCTACTCTGTTAATGCCAGATCAGCTGTAATTACACACAGAACCAATAGACGATACTTGGGACCAGTGTTGTCGGATTGCTTTCAAGGTTATCAGGATCAAAATTTTTAAAAATTGTGCAAATTGCAAATGCAAATTGTTCAATATAATTTTCAAATTTTTCACCCAAAGTTACAATATTTTTCAAAATTTACTCTGAAGAATCGTGACTGATTTTCTCAGAATTTGGTTGGTCAAATTTTGAAATAAAAGTAGGAGTAGAACACTTATGCTATACCATTCATACCATTCAAATAACCTTTGGAGATCGAAAATTGAACGTAAAATGAGAGATCATTGAACAAAACATATTTGCATGGTTTTTTGGGGTTGTCCTTAAACTTATGATCGGTAGTGTATTTCAATTAATTTTATATTTTTGCCGTTTTTGAGGTGAAAATTTCAACTTTTGAACTAAGAACGTTCTTTCCAGGAAAGTTGGAAGAAATTTTCGGGGAATTTTTGAATTAGCTTCTAAAGCTAGCCAAAAACTTCTAGGAAAAGAAACTCTTTTGGAGGAAGTTTGAAGAAAGTTCTAAGAAATCTCGGAAAAACATCCGGAAAGCTTCCAAGAAAAATATTGAGAAACTTCTGGGTAAAATTACAATACACTTTCGGAAAAAAATCATGACATCCAGAGGAAGCCAGAAAGGTTTCGGAAATCGATAGAAAATTCTAGAACTAGCCATTTCCAGGGGAAGCTCGAAAAAACCCGGAAAAACATCCATAAGCTTCTATTTTTCGAATAAAGTTCTTTCTATAAACTTAATTGCTACTATGGTTAATAAAAGTCCAAATCTATCTATCTTAATCCCTGCGCTTCGGTCAGAGAGCGTATAGGGCGTCGTTGTGCCAATTTGGTAGTGGTCGATTTTCTCTTTGCATCCTCACGGCCATGTTAAGACATTTCCAGCTATTTTCAGCACACCGATCGATGAAAGAATAATCATTTGGCCTCCAGTTGGCACTCCACGACGCCCAAGAAGACCGCGTGGCCAATTCATGTGAACGATAATGACAAATGGGTAATGTGCGATTCCACCCCAGGCAATAAGATCCAGTCGTACATGCGTTTTAACAGAACAATAAATTCACAAGAAATTACTCTAATTTGTTTTGTTTCGCGTGGCAATTCCACGATGCCGCCAATTCTCAGCAGGTATAGGTACTGGCACAACGATGATTGTCCGTAATGAGCCGCTAGGCCACCATCGGTTATATTCTGCGCAAACAATATTGTTTTATATAGCCTGTAACGAGCTAATTTCCACGCCAAATTCACCGCTTGTCGTTTTCCACTAGGTTTATTTACGCCGTCGGGCTGCTCATTGGTGAGACTCATCTTCAGTTGAGACCATTTAACCGTCAGCTTTTTCATTAAAATTTTCTTCAATCATCTTTTTTCTCGGCGCAATGCCGCGACCCACGCTTCAAGGCACAATTTCGGCTGCAACATAAGCTTTATGATTGACTGACAGTGGCCGGTCAATTTGAATAATTGCGGTTCTGTGCAAGATTAGCCGATATTCAGTAGGAAAACTGTTCTCATGGGAATCATCAGTAAGTATAATCGAGAGTAGAATCCATGGCTACTTAGATTGCATTAACGTCAGTTAGTTACGCTCACTTCCGGGGGTTTCCCTTTATTCATCATGTCCGATGTGAGCGTGGGTGAGTAGAAAAGCAATATTCTGTTCGGTTTTACAAAGACGGCGTGGTGTCTCACCAGGCTTCAAGTTCAAACCCCTTTATTGCTTTCTCTTTCCTCTAAGAAGGTCAAGTTCAAGATCGATTCAAATAACGCACTCACTCCACGCTCGAAAATCGATCGTAATCACAGTGGCCTCTGACAAGACGATCGATCGATGGACCCTTCTCAGAATAGAGCAATAATAAAAAGTGAAAATCTTGTACCATTCTCTACTCACCGTGAGCTGCTGGCAGCTTTTCTATTTTTTATATAATTTGATAATTTGTTTATTCACTAATGGTGTTTCAAGTCATGCTCGCTGCGGCGTAACCGAAAACCTTCAAACACTTATCACTTATGTAAGATCTCAACGAATACGCTGTGAAGATCAACGATCTGAACTGAACTACTGCGCTAGAAGATCGCCTTGTTTTGGTGCCAGTGTGTACTACTGTTTTACGACAGGCAATCGCAGACACTAAACCAATTGATTAGAATCTGCAACGACGGACCGCCTTGCCGACGCTTGATTTGAGTGTAATTAACGTGAGACCTGACAATAAAAACAAACGCGAGTGAAATGCACAACGCCTTGTGAGGATCACGTAGATGCGTGCATTATATCCCACACTGCACTGGGTGCGAAAAGAAGGAATTTGCGCAGTCGCTTTCAGCCCATCGGATGATCTGTAGCGGTAGGCCTGCTACACACTGGAAGACAAAGGATTTCCTGAACAAGGAAAATGTGGATCTGGATACAAATGTCTGGATACATTTCGATAGGGTGGTTATTCTTTAGATTCAGGACTGTGGCGTTGGATCTAAATTGACCGAATCCTGACCCCAACTCATCTGATTTGAAAATCACCGACTCCGACTCCGAGTTTAACAAAATGCATTAAAATTGTATTAGAATGCATTCCGGTTGTTTAAAAATTGAAATCAAGATTATGAAAATAAATAAAATATCCAAATAAACGTTAAGTACATTTCAAGCTGAACATTGCATTAGGTCCTAGGTAACATTTATCGATTCTCTTCGTCGACTCTCTCTTTCGTTAATGGCTTGAGTTATTGTCGTATTAGATGCTACATAAAAGCTTCTTTTATCGATCGAAAATACCTGGGAATGTCTTTACATGGCCGTGGGAATGCAAAGAGAAAGTCGACGAAGAGAGTCTGTCAAGGTTACATAGGACCTATTGCAATGTTCAGCTTGATTTAAGCAAAACGATTTCCATGGGAAATGAACTGGATATTTATTGATTGGATTTGAAGATATTTCAGATATTTTCAAAGATAATCTCGGAAGAGTTAACTTATGCACATGCTTCGTACTAATGTTTTTAAAATTACTTCGATGTATAGGGGAAATGGATATAATGTTGCCTATATGCCCCTAATTTGGGCCCATACATAAATTCAGCAGATGGATTAAATTTTCAATAGCGACCAAAAATCTAGATAAAATTTATAAATAACAGATTTTTAGCGATGGATCCAATCTTAGATCCATAGGTCAACATTAGAGCCATTTCCCCTATATTTTTAAAGTGAACAGATTAAAATTAAAATGCTTGCTAATGTAACGGGAAGGTATTTGCTAGATGCAAATGGCTTAATCCAGTGAATTAATTAGCGTATTAAGTAATGAAGACATTTCAGCAATTGCCTTTTAAATAGTTTGACTACAAAATAGTTCCAATAGTCTCTGAAACGCTTCAATGGCTTCTAAAAACGATATGGGTTATCAAAACTTTTTTTGGAATGCCTTGCTTTCAGTTTGTAAAATTTACAATTTTTAACGAAATCCGTCTCAACTTTCTGATCACATTTTCTAACATAAATTGTAAGACGGAATTTGCATATTTTTCATGAAAAACGTTTTACAATTTCTTCAAAACTAATAACATTGTTCAGTTGTCCCACAGCTGTCTACAGCAGCAGTCGATTTTTTATTTCGTTGTGAACCACGCGATAGCCTGTTTTCGAGACTTGCTATTATATAGTTGCTCTTTGTTCGTTGCTAGCAGTTCGGTGCCTTTTATTGCTACGGTGCAAGATGTGTGAAGTAAAAAATACCATCAAGTTTAGCTTCAGCCATTGTGATGCTAAACCAAACATCGGAGAGATAGTAAATTTCGCCAAAGCACTCGACGCGGATCCGGCTGAAATGGAAGCTGTTTATCGCATTGGTGAGGAAAGGGGAGTCTTCATGAAGTTCAAATCAGAGGAAGCGATGCTCCATGCTCTGACATTCAATTCGGAGGATTTAATCTTCCATTATGCGAATGGAACGACGGCAAAGGTACGCATGTCGCATGCTGGTGAATTCATTCAATATGTGCGTGTGTATGACTTGCCACCAGAGGTACCCGACAACGAGCTGGATAAAGTGCTGGGGAAATATGGGAAAATTAAACGCATCATCCGGGAGAAATTTCCAACTGATCTGTGTTTTGAGGTATATACAGGAATACGCGGTATATATATGGATGTGAAGAAGGAAATCCCCACGGCATTACATTTCTTCAATCGCAAAGGAAATATTTTTTATGATGGCAACAAAGATAAATGTTTTCTGTGCAAAGCGGACGGACACCGGAAGCTTTCCTGTCCCAAGCGGAAGGCTCGGAAGGAACCGGAGAAGCAACTAAAGGAAAAAGGAAAGCAAAGTGAAAGAAAACAAAACAGCAGCAGTACGTATGCTGGTGTAGTGGTGGAAGGTGCGTCGTTTGTCATTAGCGATCAGGAAACGGACACGGGGTTGGAGATGTTGAATGAAGAAAACGAAATGGACGTGACGACCCCGACGACCGACGAGAGTAGCGGAGAGCATGCAACGGGAAACGATGTTCAGAAGCAGCAGCAGCGATCACGATTCGGGTTCAATGAAAATGAGGAACAAATTCGGGAAAGAAAGAAGTTGCGTGCACGGGAGAAGACCGCTTTGTCGCCGCTTCGATCGCCACCAAGAAAAATCATATGATAAAATATGTTTGTATATATATATATATATTTTTTTTTGTATTTTGAGTACCAAAATTGGTATTCTATGTTACTCGGCTCCGCTAAGTTATTTTCATAACATTTGAGCCTGCCAAATAAACGAACTGAAAAAAAAATAACATTGTTTTACCTAGAGTCGGTGTATAATGAGTCACGCCAAGAGAAAAACAGCTTAACTCGCATCACTGTTTTCGAAAGATTTCTTTTCTTTTCACTTGGCAACAGAGGACTTCTACATCAACTTCAAATGACTTCTAGCCATAAATAAAAATAGCGGCTGTAGTAAATCATTATATCAGTGATATTGTCAAACTATCTTAACAAAAAATAGTAGAAATTCTCATTACTGGTCATTACTAAACGTATCCCATGACATGGTAATGCTTACTGCGTATTTATGATCATTTCTTCGATTATATTTTAAATTTTATTGCAATACCTTTCGTGGACCTTCCATAGCATCGTAATGTTTGTTTACTTTGCTCGATAGGTAGCCGGTTTGACAGTTCAATAGGTAGACTTGGCTTCACTCTTGGCGTGACTCACCGACTCTAGTTTTACCTATTCCATCGAATATGGTGACAGCTTTTGTTAGTATTGGTCAGAATTTTCAAATAAATCGATCACGGTTTCATTATTCAAAAAAATAACATTCAACTTAGCCAGAGATTGAAATTCTCGATCAGCTGCAAGATAAGCTACGCATCACTCAAGCTGCTATTTTCATCTCTCATTCTTCAACGATTATTCATTATCCCCTCCCATCCAAACCGTGAAAATATTGCTCTCTCAAAATCGGTGAGAACACTTTTCATCTCTCCAATTGGCGACCTAACGATAGCGCTAGTGGCGAATAGGAGGAATAGAAAAATCAGGCATAACATTTGATAACGGTACAAAAGCTTTTGTAAACAAACTGTTTTAAGGCCCTTTACACGCGAATCGAAGTACGCTCACGCAAACCAAACCAGAATTTTAGCTTGATTTAATGTCACGCTCAATGAACCATTTAAACAGTGGGATTACTTATTCTTCTTCTTCTTCTTCTTCAGCCCAACGGCCGGCGACCGGAAACTTCCATAAAAAATGTCCTAATATTGTGTTTCGTTTCAGGTTGGCTGAGATCTTCAAAGAAGTTCACTTTCACAAGGAACCGGACCCATTCGATAGCAGCATCCATCACAAAGACTGTCCTTAAGAACATGCATTTGTTGCTGATCATGCTGAGAAAACCTGGGGGGGGGGGACGTGCTGACAAATCAGCCTACTGATCATTCTTGTAGGAAACTGGTTCCAAACGTAAACAAACGCTGTAGGTTTCTTATGGCTTGTTTACCTTTGGTTTGTTTTTTCCGTCGATCTTGTTTTCCGTGCTGAGCACCAATGATACCGACGTGCCAGGAAGGCAGCTCCCACTCCTGGACCCTACCTATCGACCCATCAACTCATGAACCGGGGACCAACGGCTTTACTTCCCATCCGAAGGAAGGCGTGATCAGAGATGTTATGCCTCAGAACATTCCGGCGGCGCCGACTGGGATTGAACCCAGGCCTGCTGTAGTGAGAGGTAATCACGCTTACCACTACACCCCCGGCGCCGTGGCTTGTTTACGTTTGGAACCAGTTATGCGAGGTAGGCAACGATTGTTCGTATTTGACAGCCACCTCCCCCCCCTTGGTGCCTCCACCATCCGATCAAGATTTCGATGTGTCGGTTGCAGCTCAAGCAGTTTTCTCCAAGGGGGGGAGGTGGCCAATGACGTACAGAGAGAGGTGAAGCAGATCGTGAAATATAGTTGTATTAGTAAACCAAAAAATCAACGTAAACGCAAGTAGTGACGTCACTAATTGCTTGTATCGTACAGGGGTTTTACTCACACAACTTAAACGATTGCTTCACCTCGGTAATCCAGCTCATTGGGAGGTGGCTGTCAAATACGAACAATCGTCGCCTACCTCGCATAACTGGTTCCAAACGTAAACAAGCCATAAGAAACCTACACTGAACCAAAACATCCACCGATCGTTGAATGAAATCTCATTCAGCGTCAAGCAAAACTAATGATTCCTGAGATTGAATTGTAAACCCCTCTGCTACTCAGTGGAAATATTGATCAACAGGGTCGGAAGGAAGGAATGCGGTACACCACTCTCACTCATCAATCTATGCTGTCACAAGGAACTCACAACGATAGGGTGTAGTCCATAAACAGGGCAACGGGATTAGCAATGGCAGATAACTGTATCATGATTTTTATGCTCAAAAGCCGCAGTGTAAAAACATTCATTAAATAACCGCAAAGGGAGGGAGGCATGGAGACTCCTTTCGAGTCCGGAAGAACGAAGTAAACACAAAAGGTAGTAAAATCATCAATGAATATGAAGAGTTCCCAAAAAATACATTTTTTCACTATATTTAATAGTTTTTGTGTATATGTACATAGATTTTGGGTTTGCTTTCTTATATCTAAATTTGTGACGTCACATATTACTTGCGGTTTTGGTGGTGGGTCTTAGCAAATGGCGGTGCAGGGTGGTGGTGCTGGTGCGGTGGCAGCGGGGAGGATGCTGGTGCTGGGTATCGGTATTGTTGCTGGTGTGCGGGTGCGTACCGTGAATCACGGAACTTCCGGAAATGTTCCCACAGATTCCCTCACGGGGCATGCAGTTTTCGCCGGGCCAGTTGGCCAATCTGGACAGATAGTGGTAACCAGAATTCACAATGGCCGAGCCTACAATTTTATCGCCGAGGAATGCAATGGCGCCGATTCCCGGACAATAGCTGTCGATGAAACAAAAGAAAAAGGCCCTTAGTGGACCTAACCACCTGGATTAGTTACACACGCCATATGCTATTTTTGCCCTGCCCCAAATCACCAATTAAACCGCAAGCTTACAAACTCACCCAGATATTTCACAATATAACAAAAGAATACAATAAATTACCTTTTTCTTACAGACGAAAATGTTCAGAACAATGAACATTTAATGTGGGGTGACAATAGGTCACACTACCCTAGGTTGTGAACAAAGGAACACGATTAGCGTCTAACTGTTTTTAACTCTATCTCTAGCAATACTAACCACTTTTTATTTATATGTTCACTAACTTTACTAACCCTGACACTAACTTTTCAGGTACACGCACTAGACCCTACAATTAAAGAAACAAATCACATTAATTAAAAATTTCACTACCGACACATCGCCCTTTCGGCGGACTTACGGGAAAACTTAGCACGGCGCGCACTGAGACTATTCCCGAGTGCGGTCAAGAAGGAATTGAATTTACTCCTGCTAACACGCCAAGCAATGACCGAAAAACCATGAACTACGAGCGAACCCGAATTTCACTGTATTTATCTTTTCAATTTATCTGCATTACCTCTCCCCTTGCCCCATCTATGGACAACCTTTTCGGTAGAGCGCCTGCTGTCAACCGGTTTCATGAGAGTGAGTGGTGCCGCAGGCGAATGGAACGGTATGGGAAAGTGAGCGACCAAAATCAGAGTTGGATTTAGGACGACCATTCTAATACACTGTTATACAGTCGATTATGAGTCTGCTTGTGATAGAGTCACAAGCCCACATTCTGGAACCATCGGTTACAGAATGAATAACAAGTCGAATAATTTTATGATCAAGAATAAGTGGTTTTTGTTTACTTTTCAAACGTTTTTCTTCTTCTTGTCGTCCGAAAATCAGTCACATATTAATAGGCCCAAAAAAAATTGTTTTTCATTGTAAACCAAAATGAATATATTTCATCATAGCCCCTTTATGAAAATCATTCTATTTCAGGTTTATGGACATCATTTGAATTCTATCTCATTTTCTTTCATTACAAGACTGATAAGTTGAAAAGTTTTTGTATGCAAATCATTCACACAGTGTTCTCTTTTGATTATTGTATATATGACTTGATATATGATTATAAAGCTAATTTTAAATTATTTTCATACATTTTGCCTTGATTCTGTCAAAAGATGAATTGAATGACGATCTTCTTAAAATCATATGATAATAAGCATGGGGCTTGGGTGAGGCAAAAATCATTCAGTAAACGGCGGGTGTTTTCGTTCAGTGTAGTTGTCAAACCCGAGGGGGGCGACTCAATCTAAGATGCAGGAAATTTTTTGCTTTGCTGTTGTGAAATGCACTCGCGCTTAATAGATAGAAACACGATTGATTATGATTTCGAAGATTTCCTGCAAAAAGGTGGAGAGAGATGCGAGAAGATGGGTTTAGATGCAAGAGATGAAAAAAGATTTTTCGTAGATTGATCCGCTAGTGTGAGATTTTTCGACCATTTAAAATTGAGATTTAGATGTGTCGTACCTGACAAACACAAATATTTACGTTACTTTTCAACAATAATATTTTAAAAATAAACGTTACATTATTTTTATTTTAAACATTTATATTACATGACTTCAAACATGGAATACGTTTGAAATAAACCTTGTTTATTTTTGTGGCCAGAACAAACTAAGTTAACGTTTAAATTTACCTCAAATATTTTTATTTCAACGATAAATTTTTCTGCGTGTGGCATGGGATTGAAACTAGATTATTATGCAGATAAAAAATCACAAATAAAATCAGCAGTTGTGTATCGATATTTTGATTTTACAACAGAAATCGATATTTTTATCTGGCAACACAATCAATATTTTAACATTTAAACGATTCACTATTAGCATAGAGGTAACTCTAAGACCACTGGGTCCCGAAGAAAATCATTATTATTTTTGGCTCACTCAGTACCAGAACAACGGTCCCAAGCAGTCCCAAGCTATTTCACTCACCCCTGATGTTATCTGTCAAACTTTCATAGCGAATCAAAACAAACATAGTGTAGTAATAGAATTTCAACTAGAATAGGGTACGTTAATCGTTTGCTTGGGACCAATAGGCTACTAAAGTGGTGAGCCAATTTAAAATCGTTAGTTTCGTATTGATTGTTGCTATTAGGCTTTTAGGCTGTGTTCCATTTGGTGACTTTTCACTTAAATTTGACACTTCGAAAATAAATTGAGATGTTCGAAAATCCCTCTGTTGTTGATCTTCCTATTTTCGAGAAGGTGTTTGTCAAAATTGATTCCTGGTCTGTCAGAAATAAATCTGGTGCAATACGAGGTACAATAGCAGGTTTATTTTAAAATTTTCCATATGTCAACTTTAAGTGAAAATTCACCAAATGGAACACAGCCTTAGCATCTTTACAATTAAGGCCCAAGCGCAATGACAGCGGAAGCGGAACGGCAGCGGCAGCGGAAAAGCCCAATCTGAGTAAGCCTACTTTTCGGATTGAAAACTACTTAAAACCAAATCGACATCGGTTAGGCTTCTTGATGTCATTTGTGATAACTGTCAAACTTTCCGTTTCCGTTCCGCTTCCGTCCACATTGCGTTTGGATCTTTATTCATGAAATGGTGACGATCGCTATCGATTTTTCTTATGAATGGCTTTGAAGATCGATGTATAGAAAATTAACGAAACGGTTGGTCGGGTGATTTTAGGCTGTGAACCATTTGCCGAGTTAAATTTAACTCGTGGTTAAAAGTGACATTTCGAAAGTTATTTTCTATGTTCGAAAATCCCCGTGCTGTCGATCGGCCGGTTTTCGAGCCACGGTTGTCAAAATTTAACTTCTTGTCTGTCAGAAATAACCATGCTCGGATAGCAGGGTTAATCGATAACTTTTCATCTGTCAAATTTTAACCAAAAGTTAAAATAATCCACCAAATGGTTCAGAGCCTTAGTGACTTGCGGAGGACACTAAACTCAAATTTGAGTTTAAAAAACACCCAAACATTGTGTTGTTTTATTTATCTGTGCACAAGTGTATTTTATACTACTTCTACACTGGCCAAAAATTATACCAGTTAATCACATTTCGGACCTTTTCACCGCCAAACCGGCAACACTGCCACCATTGACAGCTCCTTTATTTATTTACTGCACGCGTGTGCCAGTTTGGTGTTCCGTGAAAAGGCACCGTTTTTCGTGAAATTCCTGCAGAAATCGGCTCAAAATGAGAATAGAAACGTGTTACTTCTGCTCTAGCAAAATCTTCCCCGGCCACGGCATGGTTTTCGTCCGGAATGACTGCAAGGTAGGTTCGATTTTGGCTTCCTTCGTATTTCACCAGCAAACTAACCTCAAACATCTGCACTTCGGTGGTGTTTTTGTTTTCATGCAGGTCTTCAGATTCTGTCGTTCCAAATGCCGTCGGGCGTTCAACAAGAAGAAGAACCCAAGGAAGATCCGCTGGACCAAGGTCTACCGGAAAACCAATGGCAAGGAACTCACCATCGATCCGGCATTCGAGTTCGAGAAGCGCCGCAACGTCCCAGTCAAATACAACCGGGAACTGTGGAACAAAACCATCGATGCTGTCAAGAAGATTACCGAGATTAGGGAACGTCGCGAGAGGCACTTTGTCATGGAACGGCTGCGGAAGGCACGCGACCACGAAATTCACAACGACATCGTGGACGTGCAGAAGAACATTGCGCTGATCCGGTCGCCGGCCGTTGGGCTGAAGGAACGCCGCGCCAAGGAGAAAGCACAGGAATCCGCGCTGCTCATGGATGTGGAGGACGACGAGGAGGAGATCGAGTATGTGGATGCCCGCCAGTTGGAGAAACAGCTGGAGGAATCCGCCGGTCTGCTCGAGGATGCCGAGATGATGAAGGCGTAAGGCAGACGTGGGTGGGGTTTTAGTTTGGTAAGGTAGGGCGTGTAAGTTTAGGTTTTCCTTTTTTCAGTTTCTCTATTTAAAACTGTTCGAATGAAGAATGATACAGGAGCGAAATGGTTGTTATTGAACGGAAAGAAAGCCCCGTAATGGACTGTAACTAGACAGCGTATAAAGTAGAGAGCAGGAAATTGAAATCGATGTTCTAAGTGCAATATGCGCTTCGATTTTGTTCTATGTCCATTGTCGACGCTGTATTCTAATAGGATTAAAATGTGGGAAGAAAGGTAAATGCGGCTGGTAATAGAACTAGTCGTTCGCCAGTAGATGCTTGAAACTATATTTTGCATACTTCATGCACTACGTTACGAGTTGGCGAACATTCGGCCTAATGCCAGAAGCTGAAACAGGTTTCTCTAATTTAGTTGAAATCTTAGCTCTGTGGACGTTGGTTAAGTTCGTATATGAATCATGGGATTTCTTAAGCAACTTGTGTCGGCTTTTGTATTCCTAGTAGGACTTTCTGCACTTGTCCTGTTCCTAATCTGGGTGTGGTTGGGTTTCGAAAATATCCCCAACAAAGTGCAAGATCTTGGCTTGTTGCAGAATGCCTCGTATGATTTCATAATAGGTGAGTGATAGTCTTTAAAGTTGAGAATTTGATTACACCATTGTACATTCATTCCAGTTGGCGCTGGAACGGCTGGCAGCGTCCTGGCGAATCGTCTATCCGCCAATCCGAACGTATCCGTTCTGCTGGTGGAAGCTGGGGGCGTCTTCGGGGCAGCATCCATCGTCCCATTGTTCAGTACGGCTATGCAGCAAACCAAGTACGATTGGGCATTCCGTACAACGTCGCAAAAGTACTCCTCGCACGGTTTAATCAATAACGTAAGTCCACCGAAGCAGCAGGTGACTAAACTTTTACCGACTTGTTTCATTTTTTCATCTACTTGTTTAGCAACAATTCCTACCACGTGGTCGAGGACTGGGTGGATCCGGGCAAATCAACTATATGCTGCACTTTACCGGGATTATGGAGGATTTCGATCGCTGGGAGAAGTTGGGCGCTCTCGAGTGGGGCTACGAACAGATGAAGCCCTACCTGGAGAGGCATGAGCGGGCAGAGGAAGGTACGACGGAAGAAGCGTGCTATCCAGAACTGAAGAAGGATGATGAAATATTTGAGGTGAGTTATAATTGGAACACGTGACAGGCAAAGGTAGGACAACGATTATTTGGATAGTTGAATATATAGTATGTCTAACTGCGAGTCGAGCCGACAACAGAGGAAACGTTTCCTAATTCAAGCGTTTGTTTTCCATGTTAGGTGATTAAGCTGTCATCTTAAGCAGGATGTTCCGAAGCGTCGTTTTGTTGTCTCCAAGATACATGAAAATCATGACTGTATTCTGGCTAATTATGAACATGTTGTGCTCAGCACTCAAAATTATAGATCTTAAGTCAAAGTCTTTCAAAACTCATAAACACACCTTTAAAGAAACATGTAACGACTATTTTCACTTTAAAAAAGTAGACGACCCTATTTTCAATCTTTTTACAAACAAAATAATGTAAAGACCCTATAAATGCTGGTGGTACCACAATTTTTGAAATTCATCTAGAAATGGCTGTCATTGCAAACTTGCCGTTACAAGTTTTTCGGAGGCATCGTGTTCGGAGTGTTAAAAAAGGGAACAAGTCAACGGCATGTTATAGAAGTTACACGCTGTCGATGACTTTAAAATTTGTTTAAAATTGGCCGAATTACATTATGTAGGTACCAATACGTTTACAATTAACAATCTCATCTTTCCTTTTCAAGCAAAACCAATACCCATCGATGTTATCAAACGTCGAGAAATCGCCGGTGCTCAACTTTTGCTCCAGCAAAGTCCCATCCGAAGTGAACCGTCCACGAAAGGAGTCCAACAATCCCGCCCTGCACGTCACTTCCGTCAGCACTGAAGATAATCTACTAGCAAAAGCCTTCACCGAAGTTCCCGCCCATCTGGGATCGGAATACAACTTCAACCCGGCCCGGTACACCATTCGCAACGGCATACGATGGAGCAGTTACCATGAATATCTCCGCCCGGCTTTCACTCGATCCAATCTTCATATCCTAACCGAAACAATGGTAGAAAAGGTTGTCTTCGATGAGCACAAACGGGCTTCTGCCATCTCCATTAAAGTTCCCGACCGTAACAGTTCGATTGAAATCAGGGCAACCAAAGAAGTGATCCTGAGTGCTGGGGCTTTCCAGACTCCACAGCTTCTGAAGCTGTCCGGAATCGGACCAGCCATCGAGTTGAAGCGTCACCGTATCCCCATGATTCACGACTCACCAAACGTCGGTCAGAACCTCTTCGATCACATGAACCTTCCTCTGTTCGTGTCGATCAACGCCACCGAGAGCGTCACGCTGAACAAAATTATCCATCCGCAAACCCTCTGGAACTACCTGAGAAAAGGAACGGGAGTTCTCGCTACTACCGCCGTGGCCGGAATCGGTAGTCTTCGTGGGGGCAAGTATGGCGTCATTCTGTTCGGAATGGGAAGCGTTGATGAGCAAGCCCTTCGGCACGTGTCCAACATGAAACAGGATGCATTCCGCGCATACTTCCCGCTGCATCACAACACCAGTCAGGAAGGTTTCCTATTCCTCAACACGTGCCATCAACCGAAAAGTCGTGGAGCCGTCTACCTGCGGGATCGGAAGGTGGAGTCCCAACCGTTTATCAATCCAAACTATCTGAAAGACCGCTTCGACGTAGAGTGTATGAGCGAAGCAATTCGTTTGACTGCGAAAACCGTTGACAGTGAACCGTTCCGAAAGATGGACGCCAAGCTGCACTGGCCAAAGGTGAGAAGTTGTGCCAATTTCGGACCATTTGAGGAGGACTTCCGTATCAATCGGCCTAGCGATCGCTACTTGGAGTGTATCCTACGGGTTTCGGCACTGACCGGGCATCATCCGGGAGGAACGGCTGCCATGGGGTTGCATTCCGAGGCGGTGGTAGACGGCCATTTGAGGTCAGTGGTTTGATGGGTTGTGTTGACGTGGTTTTTGAAATTGATTTCATTTTTATTCTACAGGGTGAACGGTGTCACTGGATTGCGCGTAGTCGATGCCAGTGTGTTTCCGGCTCCGGTTTCTGGAACTCCGAATTCGGTGGTGATTGCCGTTGCCGACAAGGCGGCCGATGTCATCTTGAAGCAGAATAACAGCGGCTAAGGCTTGACGTGGTTAATGTAAGTACCTTTTTTATATATTTTTAAATGTGGAAAATGAAGTTGAGTAAGAAAAGTCACGCGTGGTACTTAATTGAGAGAAATCGCCTTCAAGACTTCCGAACATCAGAACTAACTCATAGTAACTGACTAAGATTAGTTGAGTTGAATTAATACTGCATCAACAAATCCTGGATTCTCAAAAGGCATTAGATCGCATCTTCGTTTTAGCTCGTTTTGGTGTGCTGCGAAGTGGATTTCGTTTTAATGCAATTTGAACTCCTATCTCAACTTCCGGGATATTAGTTTCAGGGCTGTTACAACAGGCGCGGATATCGCGAATTTCGCGGATTTGTCGCGGATTTGAAGTTTCAGTCGCGAAAATCGCGAAAACATTAAATGATGTCGCGAAAATAGCGAATTGAATGATGTACTGTCACACAAATTGTGGAATTCATTGTAACCTTTCCGTCCCGTATTATTTAGCTGTCATCAATTTTGTTGTTCATTTGGCTTTCAATTTTTTGCCGGTTCAAACTAAACACCCTGCAAATAATCTAGAAATGATCTTAATTTTATAAGTCATATCGGATTTACACGGAAATTCCCTGAGGTTTGTCCAATGTGAGACATTATCATGTTTTTTTTTTTATTTCCCATATGAACATAGCATTTTTCGTTGTCAAATCATAAACGAATCGTATATATGCGAGTAATTGCCATGTATACCGGATATTCTAGATTCTCCAAACCGTCCTGGAGTTCAGTTGATTTGTTCTACTATATCAACCAAGACTGCAATAATGTCTGTAGTATCGAAATATGTCCAAACAGATTCAAAGTGTCTATGTGGATTGTACCCAACCTATTGCTACGTATACAAGATGTTTTAGGTTCTGAAATCATTCTGGAGATCAGATTATTTTTCTACTTGATCACCCAAGACTAATTCAATATCTGTAGTATCGAAATATGCCCAAACAAATTTGCAGTGTCTATGTGGATCATGCCAACCTATTTCCGTGTATGCCAAATGTTCTAGGTATTCGGAGACGAGCCAGCCAACGGCTGAAAGTCTCCTTAATAAAGATATAAAAAAAAAAAAAAAATGTTCTAGGATTTCCAAATCGATATTTCGATACTACAGATATTATCCTAGTTTTTGTTGATCTAGTAAAACAAATCATCTGAAGTGCAGGACGATTTGGAGAACCTAGTCATCTGGTATACGTGAAAATAATTAAGCATTATCCATATAGAGACTATGAATCCAACCAATATTTCAATACTACAGACTATATCCCAGTCATGGTTGACCTAGTAGAATAAATCATCTGAACTCCAGAACAATTCGGAGAACTTAAAACATCTGGTATACATGGCAATAGTTCATGCATGATCCACATAGACACTGTGCATTTGTCTGGAAATATTTCGATACTAAAGACATTGTCCCAATCTCGGTTGATCTAGTAGATCAAATTATCTGAACTCCAGGACGATTTGAAGAACCTACAACATCTGGATTACTCGGAAATAGATCATGCATCATCCACATAGACACTTTGAATCTGACTGGACATTTTTTGATACTACAGACATTATTGTAGTCTTGGTTGATTTAGTAGAACAAATCAAACTGATCAACTGATGTCCTGGACGA
Organism: Ochlerotatus camptorhynchus; assembly: GCF_037179485.1. Lineage (NCBI taxonomy): Eukaryota > Metazoa > Arthropoda > Insecta > Diptera > Culicidae > Ochlerotatus > Ochlerotatus camptorhynchus. Next base: position 1,810,549 of record NW_027040537.1, read on the forward strand.
TTTGGAAAACCTATAATTTCCGGTATACATAGTAATAAGTCGTTCATGATCCACACAGTCACATGAATACGATTCGGCAGACCCCAAGGAATATCCGTGTAGATACAAAACCGCGACGTGACCAATAAGTGTGACTTATGAAACTCTGGCAATTTCTCGATTATGTGCAGGGTGTTTGGTTTGAATCGATCAAAAATTGAGAAATCTAGAGCCAAATTAACTACAACATTTAGGACACCAAAATACGTCAGAGACGCAAAGGTTAACTTTCAAGAAAATTTGCATTTCAAATGAAAATACATAAATTTTTTGAATAATGTTTCATCAAATCTAGGCCGGTATTTTTCAATAGAATCTCATAATGTAAGGGTGTTACATAATTACTCAGAATATATACTATACATAAATATTTTTTAAAGTTTACAAACGATACTCCTTTAGCTCAGTTGGTAAAGACGCAGCTACAAAGTAATGGGATTTCGGATGGACCAGGAGAAAGAAACGCGAACTACTTTTTAGGTTACAAATAACAACGTGTGTATTCTGCGAGAAAAGTGTTTGGAATGAGAAAAGCAAATATAAACAAAGTGACGTTTTTCCTCTACGCAGTGCCGTAGTTTGGTGGGGGCAAACCGAGCAGTGGTTGCCATCCCAACACCCCTGCTCAACCACAGCAAGGTCCAATACCTAGCTCCGATCGCAGCTTCTTGAAGGATGCCGAAGGTAGGGCCTTCGTCATAATGTCCGCCTGCTGGTCCGATGAGCAAACGAACTCCACTGTAATCACCGCTTGTTGAATGAGCTCCCTCAAGAAGTGATACTTGGTATCCACATGTTTCAGGCGTCCGTGGTCTCTTGCATCCTCAGCAATTCTGATGGTTGATTGGTTATCTTCCAGAATCGTTATAGGACCCTTGGGCTCGTACCCGAGATCCAGAAGAAGTCGTTTCATCCACAGCGTATGACATGCAGCCGTCACCAGCGCCGCGAGTTCCGCCTCGGTAGATGACAACGACACCGTGTGCTGTTTTCTTGTCGTCCAACTGACTGTGCATCCCGAAACCTTGAAAATACAGCCTGTGACTGATCGCCGATCGATGAGGTCATTTGCCCAGTCCGCATCCGAGAAAACCTGCAACAGCTCCTCTTCCGTCTCCGCTTTGTACAACAGTCCGTAGTCCAGCGTCCCCTTCACATATCTGAGAACCCGTTTGAGGTGCACCCAGTGTTCCTCATTCGGGCAGGCCTGGAACTGGCTATAGTAGTTCACGGCAGCAGACAAGTCAGGCCGAGCCGTGAGCGTAGCATACATCAAACACCCTACCAGCTCTCGATAGGGTTTATCTGTCCTCCGCTCCTCTACCCCTTTCTCCAACCGCAGGCGATTCTCCATGGGAGTCGAAATCGATTTGCACTCCATCATGTCGAAGCGGCGAAGCAAGCTCTCAAGATACCCTGTCTGGCTGATCTTCATGGTTCCAGCTTCAACGTTCCTCTTGATCGTCATCCCGAGAAACTGCCTCACCTCACCAGCATCAGTCATCTCAAATTCTTCGCTGAACTTCCGTTTAATTGCCTTCACGGTCTGCAACGACGCTCCGACGATCAAAACATCATCGACGTACACTATGACGATGATCCTTTCTCGTCCCTCGCCCATGGTGTACAGGCACTGATCATTGGCGCTCTGCTTCAATCCCAGCTTCTCGGTGAACTCGTGAAACCTCTGATTCCAGGCACGGGACGCTTGCTTGAGCCCGTAAATGGAACGATTTAAACGGCAGACCAGATTCTTCCCCTGCTGAAATCCATCCGGCTGGGTCATGAAGATCTCCTCACTAAGCGTGCCATTCAAAAACGCCGTCCGCACATCCATCTGGTGAACATGCAAACGGTCACGATTCGCCAACGCCAGAACCGTCCGAAGGGTGTCCAATTTCGCCACCGGAGAGTAGGTTTCCGTATAGTCGAAGCCTTGCCTTTGACTGAAGCCACGGGCCACCAGTCTCGCCTTATACCGGTCAGGTACATCGCCATCCCCGCGCTTAATACGAAACACCCACTTACAGGACACAGCCTTCCTACCAGCGGGAAGCTCTGTCAATGTCCACGTGTTGTTCCGCCGCAGCGAATCCATTTCCTCTTCTATGGCTAATCTCCAGTTGTCCCAATCGTCACGCCGTTTCAGCTCAGCAATCGAACCCGGAATGTTGTCGACGTAACTCATTGCGTTTAAGGCGAATCCAGCGTACTCAAACTCAAAGTCTCTATGCCATGCCGGTGGAGCACGATCTCGTTGCGGTCTACCATCCTCCAGGTTAACATCCGCTGTTTCATCCCCGGATTCACTGGATTCACCGGAAGATTCTTCAGACAAGCTTTCATACTCTTCCTCAGACGACTCAGCATCACCACCACCGTCAGCTTCTTCTTCTTCGCTCTCCGGAACTGGACTCGACGAAATCTCGACGAACTGATCACCAGCAACAGGCTTGGGCTGCTCCTCTTGCCCGATATCCGTCTCCACAAAAACCACATCTCGAGCGGTCACAATCCGGCGCTTTACCGGATCCCAAACTCTGTAACCATTGGGAGAATAACCGAGAAAAATGCCGCGCCACGATTTAGAGTCCAACTTCTTCCTAAGCTGCGACGGTACGTGAACGAACACGGAACACCCAAACACTCTCAGTTTCGAAACGTCCGGTTTCTTATCTTCCCACAACTCGAACGGCGTCTTCTTCGTCAGCACCGCACAGGTGGGACTCCTGTTCAGCAAGTAGGCAGCTGTCTGCACGGCCTGGCCCCAGAACTCCTTGCTTACGCCCGAATCCACTAACATTGCCCTGGCTTTCTCAACGAGCGTACGGTTCATCCGCTCGCTGACACCGTTCTGCTCAGGGGTGTAGGCCACCGTCAGTTCCATCTGGATACCTTTATTTGCACAGAATTTCTTAAAATGTTTGCCGGTGTACTCACCTCCGTTGTCACACCGTAGCCGAGAAATTTGCTTGCCGAATTTGGCCGTCACCATGGCCTCATACTGTTCGAAACAGCGCAGCACCTCTCTCTTCGACTCCATCAGAAACACGACTGTGAAGTGCGTCCAGTCGTCGATGAAGGTGACGAAGAACCTTGAACCGTACAATCCAACGGGCGTCACGGGGCCACACACGTCCGAGTGAATCAGTTCGAGCACCCGCGACGAACGTCTCTCTTCACTCCGCGAAAACGGCTTCCGAGCCAACTTCCCGGCGATACACGGCTCACACGTAATCGATCCACTCTGTTTCTTGTCATTGTCAACTTTCAGTCCCGACACCATGTCGTTCCGCATGAGCACTTCGAGATTCTTCGCGGATATATGGCCGAACCGACGATGCCATAGCTCGAAATCTTTCGGAACCCGACCGCACGACAGCGCTTTTTCGTTTTCATTTTTCCCGATCGGTTCAAAATCCAGCTCGTACAGCGAATCACAACGTTTTCCACTGGCCACAATTTCGGAATCGCGATAGATCAGCGCTTTTCCCCGCTCGAACACGACACTCATGCCAGCTTTCTCAACACGCGAAACCGAAAACAAATTGTATCGAAGTTGCGGTATAAACAGTACGTTTTTCACGGTGCACTCAATGTTTCTGCCATCGGCAATCGACATCACTTTCACTGTTCCACTGTGCTCTGCGACGATGGACTCGCCGTCCTTAGCAACAGCAATTTCGACCGGTTTTTCCAGTCGATGAAGTTCCGTGAAGAGCTCTTTGTCCCGAACCAGATGATCTGACGCGCCGGAATCGATGAACCATTTCGATCGTCGTGCCTGCTGCGATGCACCACAGCCACTGACACCGACGAAACATACACCATCCCGATCCCGGTCAGCCGACTCGGCAACGTTCGCTTTCGAACTGCGATGTCCTTTCTGTTCAGACGGCTTCTTCTTCTCCGGGCAGTCAGCTAGCTTATGCCCTTCCTTTTTGCACCGGAAACACCGAATCTTCTTCTTCTGCTCCCGGAAAATGCAGCGGTATCACTGTTGGAGGGAAACTTCTCCGAATCAACACTCTTTTGCTTCGTTTCCTCGTCGAGTAAACGACACTTGACAAATTCCATTGTCAGGTTTTCCTCCGGCATCGTCTCGAGGGCGGTGACGACTGTGGAGTACGCCGGACCTAGAGTCAGCAGCAAATGGCACACTGCATCCAGATCTTCCATGGCCGCGCCGGTTCCCCGGTATTCACGCAGCAGCTTGTCGAACCGAAGGAAGTGGTCCTGCAGTCGCCCACCGTCGAATCGCATGCTCAGCATTTGACGTTTGAGGTGCATCCGACTGGCGATGCTCTTCCTTTCGAAGACGCGCTTGAGTGCATCCCAGACCTGCTTCGGAGTGGCCTTGTCCTGGACGTACTCCAGCTGGGAGTCATGAATTCGGGAAACCAGCATTGATTTGCACTTCCGCTCTCTTTTCTTCCTCTTCTCGCGCAACGCATTCTTCTCCGTTCGCTGTGCAGCAGTATCGTTGTCTCGCTCTGCCAACTCGACCAAATCGTCAAGCTCCGTCTGCACACAGTCCCACAGCTCGTGCTCCTCCAAAAGCACTTGGACGCGGAACTTCCACGCGGCGTAATTTGTCCCATCGAACAAGGCAACGAGAAAACGATCACTCTTCACTTCCTCCATCTTCGCGACGACGATTAAACTTTTTCCGCGGCACCGAAATGTCCTGGGCCCATAAAGCAGGTCCATGCTGGAGGCGACTGAGTTCGATTCCCGTCCGGTCTATTAATTTTTGGGGTTGGAAAATTGAGGATAGGATGGTACAGGTATAGAAAGCTCTCAATTAAAATGTGAAAGTTGAAGTACTAAGTTGAGAGAAGGCAAAAATCTAATATGCTATAAGCAATAAGCTTGAAATACCATGTAGGGGAAATGACGGCTTCGGCATGACAGACTATTTTCGGCAACCCAAATTGAAACACTATTTTCACTGGATTTTCTTACGAAAACACTTTGCTGAATGCATACAAACGATTCTTTATGCTTTCAGCTTCAATTTGACTATATTTTTACCACTGAGAAAAAGCAATCTAGCAAGGTTTTCTTGAAATGAAACACACGCACTACAAATTGTAGCTAATTTCGAGTTGCCGATAATAGAACAGCAGATTAACATGCAGTTCAAATGGAACGGTTGCCGAAGAAAAACTGGTTGCCGACAATACTCGCTCTCACTAGAGAAGATTGGAGCTTTGTAAAAGCGTTTCAAAACAGTTTTTGACAATTCTTTCGACTGAAATTGTTAGAGCAGCTGGCAGCAAAAGATTTTAAACAAACCAATGCTGCATATGTGTGCGTTCTATAGAGAAAAAGGCAATAGAACGAAGGTCACTGCTTAGGTTGCCGAGAATACGTAAATTCCCCTAGTTATTATACAAATGGTATTTTTAGGCAATGAAAACAGTTTTTTTTTTGTCGCGGATTTATTTTGAGGAATCGCGGATTTCGCGGATCGATTTTAGAAAATCTTGTAACAGCCCTGTAGTTTGATTAACAGTCTTATTCGGAACCGCTAGTTTTCATCTGTGAAAATAGATAGGTATGAAGCAATGTTCTACACTGCCGTGATTTTTCAGAATTTCGTTTATCCTCCAAGAGATTGTAAACTCAGGCTGGAATTTTCATATACTTTTTCGACATATTCAAGGAGTTTCCAGGAAAAGTATCTTATTCGAATGCAATGAACTTTTCTGCAATTTTATTAAGTTTCCTGTAATTGGTGGGCGTTGGGCGTGCCCCAGTTCACCAATCCGCCGGCATACTTTATGAGAAAACCAGAGTTCGATTTTCTGTCTTCTTCGTTGCTGGCCCAGTCGGCATCAACGAAACATTCAAGGCCTCCACTTCCTCTGCCTAGGTGCAGCCGCAGATCCTTTGTGCCTTTGAGGTATCTTAAGACACGTTTAGCTTCGGTCCAATCACGGTTGGTTGGCTTGGTCACTTTGCGGCCCAGTAGCGATGTGCTGACGCAGATGTCCGGACGACTATTGACCGCGATGTATACCAAACTACCAACCAAGCTACAGTAGGAAGTGTTGTTAGGTAACACCTCCTCCTCCTTTTGTTTCACATAAGCCGGGTCAAGGGGAATCTTGGAAGCCTTCGCACCCTCATGTCCGAACCTGGTAACGAGCTTCTCGATGTAGTTTTGTTGACTGAGCGTGTAGTGATCTCTGACTTTCTCCACGTGGATGCCGAGAAACTGCCGCAACTCACCGAGACTGGATAGCTTGAAGTGCATCTGTAGTAAACTGCAGATCTCCTGAAACTCACGCTGTGAATGGCAGAACACGACGATATCATCAACTTTCCGTTCCGCACACGCACGTATAGGCAAGAGTCTGCATCGGCTGCTCGAAACTGCATCTGTTGAAGCACACTGTCTATTTTCTTATTCCAGACGCGCGCCGACTGTTTGAGGCCATATATGCTACGCCTGAGGCGGCACACCCGCCCGTTGTCCGCAGCAAATCCCGGTGGCTGCTTCATATATATGTCCTCTTTGAGCTCGGCATACAAGTACGCTGTTTTAATATCGAGATGCTTGAGAAGCATACCTTCTCTGCTTGCAATCGTCAGCATCGTTCGTAGGGTTGACTGTCTGACAACGGGGGCAAACACCTCGTCGAAATCACAGCCGTATTGTTGCGAGAACCCTTGCGCAACGAGCCTCGCCTTAAACCGCACAGTTTGGCCGGTATCGTTTTCCTTTTTCTTGAAGGTCCACCTACATCCGATGGCCTTCTTACCTGGAGGCAGTTGGACTAGATCCCACGTTTGGTGCTCGTTGAGAGAAGCCATCTCTTCCTCCATCGCTGCTTGCCAGGCTGACTTGTCGGGGCTACTTATCACTTCATTGTAACTTCGTGGGATCGTCGATGCTGTGGGTTGTGGCACCCATCATGTCAGCGTACCTCACTGGTGGCTTTCCCTTAGTCGAACGCTCGGAACTTCTCGTTGGCTGTCCAACTTCTTCTCCCATGATCCTCATCGCTGAATCCATGGAAACTGTCGTCTGACTCTTCCATCAAATCTTCAACGGCATCTTCCATCGCATCTGCATCGGCATCCTCTTCAACGATCTGTGGATCTGGCGGATTCAGTTGATGAAACTCGAACTCGACCGTGTTGCTCGAAGTGTTTTCTGGGCCGCGGGCTACGGGTGTTCCATCTATGAATCTTGCATCACGACTTACAATGACTTTCTTCGTTGATCGATCTAGGAACCTGTAGGCCTTATGTTCCGCAGAATAGCCCACAAACGTTAGCTTTTGTATTTTCTCCGCGCGCAGGCCCATAACCTGTTGTGATATGCGCAGTACAGAGCAAGGAAACTACGTGTAGTACGGTTGACTAACTAACTCGGAATGAAACTTTATTTCTGCTTGTTGTGGCATAGAGATTTTCACGTCCGGTTGTATTGGTGCGATATGTGAGAGTGTGTTAGTGAATATCCGAGGAAAATACATAACAAATCGATGTCAAACTCATTTTGACAGATCTAATTTCATACATTTTTTAGGTTAGCCAGAGGAAAATAATAAACAACTTTACACGGCGTTGCTCCCGCTAGTGTGCGTGCGTTAAACGTCACTAATCTCTATACAGCAATGAGTGTATTTGTGTATGTGAAAGGAAGAGTGTCAAGAGAATATATATAGCACTGATATAAAAACGATCCTGTCTTTGTTGTGATTGAAATGACAAAAGTCTAACAAAAACATCAAATTTGGGGTGACTTTGAAAGAAAGGGAACTTGGAGTTTAGAGCGCACTGCCCACTGGACGATTCTGAAGCCTGGCCAAGTGGGATATGGGGTATGGGTTTATTTGATTGAACGTCATTTCCAATGTATATATTGATACATTCAAACCATTGGCATTTGAGATAAGACAGAGATAGGATGCGGAGGGCCCGCTTAGGGGAAGCGTAACCCATGTTATGGTTTCCATTTATTAAATAGTTCAGATAGGCTAGAAATGACAGGTTCATAGTGAGAAAATGTACCATATGGGGCCCGTTCACTGATCAAAATCAGATTCACATCGTCAGGCCCTGTCCAAGAATAAGGGGATTGACGAAGTTTTGGCAAGTTTTATTTTACATTTGCATTTTGCATTTAATACTCTAGTAAATCTCACGTCCGTGCTCCATCACAACATTGTGATGTGTCAATACTCAATGGGTTATATGTCTTAGATCAGTTCCAGATTAGTCTGCTATTAATATCTTCTGCATCGCAGCTCGCGAGAGATTACTGAACATGGCTTGATAGAGCTGGAATTAGGGCGTAACAGCTTTTGTAAACAATGTCTTCTATCGATGATTTCTCGAAACTCAAGGCACGCCCACGCAAACCAACATAACCAACGGGAAGTGGAAGTCTTCCCCTACCAGATGGTGACGTTGATTTGAGTGGGCGAGCCTTGGCTTTCTAGAGATCATCGAGAGAAGTCATTGTTTACAAAAGCTGTTACGCCCTAATTCCAGCTCTATCCAGATGGGTTCTCTTTTCCGATCATAATAGTGTGAGGGAAGGGGGTGAGTTAAATGTTGCTATCTGAGAGCGAAATAGAGGCAAATAAATAGGGAACACAACACCATGACCCAAATAAGTAACCAATGCATGCGGCTCACACTTAACTTGTTCTATTTCTTTCTTTCTATCATGTACTAATATTAACTGCCTGAGGACAAATGGGAACACGACCAGAAGTTCAATTGATGAATCTAAGCGAAACTGCACCAATGCATGCGACCGCTAGGTTTGGATTCCAAAACCATAAAAGTGATGATGTACTAAAAAATATTCCATACGATTTGACAGGTAACAAAACGTCATTATCATTTTCACATCATTTCCATCTGCCAGTCGACCGTAACGTACACACTTAGATTTTTTCGCCGAGATGGGCACCACCGAGCAGCTCGGCATTTTATTTTGCTGGATCTCAGTGAAAAACTTCCCGAGATTCAGCTAACAAACGGGAATTTTGCCGAGATCTCAGCTAACAAACGGGAATTTTGCCGAGATCTCAGCTAACAAACATATTTTTTGCTGAATTTCCAGCAAAATAAAATGCCGAGCTGCTCGGTGGTGCCCATATCGGCAAAAAAATCTAAGTGTGTAGATTCATCAATAGGAGGGAAAGTAGCGAGAAAGCTTGAACAAGAAAAGAAGAATTAAACTTGCACCGGCAAGAGGAAGCATACAAAAGGATCATGCCGGTTGGAGACAGCCTATGTATACTGGACGAAGCATGTATCTAGGGAAAAGTCGTACATATGTGCAGGAAACCCAAACGTATCAAATGATCCCCAATGAAAATTGTTGCTGGCAGCCGAAAAACAATATAAAAATAAAAATAATATACAACCGAGAATATCACTGCAGGCAAACGTGTGAAGCATGTGAATGAAATTCATCAGTACGTCACAGCAAAGGTACAGGGGCTTATGGCAGCAAAACCCCAACAAGGAAATCAAGCAAGCCAATAGAAATTTGACCTGGGCCCAGGTCAAGCAACCGCTCAGAATGGAGGTTTCTCATGTTGGCCCTCTGCACCTCTGGAGGTTCCCAGGATACGTGAGTGAGTGAGCACGTGAAGAGGGACGTAACCCGTAGGAGCGGGAATGAAAGCGGACATAGCTCATGCAGCACAACAAGTCGGCGTGCTATTTTTGTTCTTCTCTTTTTAGAAAAACAACAAATACTCTATCACTCTTCTCTTTTGTTCTCTTACTATCCCCTACAAATCTGAAGCTAGTGGGACTGCCTACGGGACCAACAGGCCTGCTGGTGGAAGAAAGTCGTTATGCTATACGGTCTAGCATAGGCCACGGCCAAAAATTTCCGTAAGTTCACACCTACTTTAAGTGCAGTTGGGCGGGCGATAGTCGGCCAGGGTGTTAGCTGAGCAATAACAATAACAATTTGAAAGGGGCTAATCACAAATTACGTCCCCACGGTAACTGAAATAAACACGAGTGCTGACCGGTTCTTCTTCTTTCCTTTATTTAACGTCGGTCTCTGCTCCACAATCTAGTGCCAATCACCGACGGACATCGATTGCCATCCATTGACTACAATGGAATGTGCAGGAAGGCAGCTTCCACACCTGCGTAGGATATCGCACTAGACTGATGCAAAATTTGAAATTTTCGCTCCACAGTGCTCAAACAGCTTTAAATCACGTCCTGATTAGCCTCCCAAAATTTGAACTCATTTGGTAAGAAACTGACTCGGCACAAATCATTCGAAGTTTATATGGAAATTACTATGGGAAAACCAAACTTTTTGTTCATTGTCTTCTACCCATTTTCCATATTACTTTTTCAAAAAGTTCTATAACTATTCATACGAAAATTTTTCTAAGCTACAACTTTGCGCAATATCGTTTTTCAGCTAAATGTCAAATTAAATAGTTATTAATTGTTTAAGAGATTGATAATCTTATGGCATGATCAAGCAGCTGTTCTGTTAGCAACACTGTATTCTGATATTTGTGCTCTATTCTTCTCACCAGAAACACCAATGTTGCCTGCTGAACAGTTGAATGAGCATAATCATAAGACATCAGTGACTTGAATCATTAATAACTTTTGTTTCGTGCATTTGATTGAAAAGTGGTTTTCAACAAAGTTGTAGCTAAGAAAATTTGCTACAATCACTGCTATCATTTTTAAAAGCACAGTAATGTGGTGAATTGTTAGCTAAATATAAACAAAAACATAAGTTTTGCCATAGTAATTCCCATATAAACTGGAAATGGTTTGTGCCAAGTCAGTTTCTTACTAAAGTAGTTCAAATTTTGGGAGGCTAAGCAGGACCCAATTTGGAACCGTTTGAGCACTGTGGAGCGAAAATTTCAAATTTTGCATCAGTCTAATATCGCACCCATTCACAACACACATGGGCCGGGACCAACGGCTTTACTTCCCTTCCGAAGGAAGACGTGACCAGAGATTTTTATGCCTCAGAAAAATCCCACCGACCTCGGCTGGGATTGAACCCAGACCCATTGGGGTGTTATAAAGCAGTCACGCTTACCACTACACCACCGGCGCCGGCTAGTGCTGACCGGTTGGTTTGACACTCAACTAACAAATTGACAACTCGCTCCCATACAAAGTCCCACCGAGGGGTTCTAAGATGGTGATTTTAGCTAATGTAACCGCAGTTATTTAAAATAGTGCCAATCTACTAACATTGATGAAATTTTTATTTCGCAGCCATTTTTGATGCAGATTACGAATATGCATGTACCGCATTCCCTAATAAAAAATACCATAAACGAATGAAAACCCAAATGATTGGACCATTCCACAAATGGTTTGGATTATACCTTTAACCCTTTGTCTGACCTCTAAAATAAAGCTAAGTTGATTGCAAAAATCCTTCAAACCGGATATTAAATAAAATTCGACTATACACCGAAAAAAGTTTGCATGTAGCTTCCATTGGAAATGCACATGATTTTCATCCATTATCAAAATCAATGGAATTCATCTGAATTTCACATAACATTTATGCGATCCCATTAAATTTATGTGATTTTGCAAATGAAGTTCATCGGCCTCATAATATTCATGGGATTTTGTAGTGGGATTTGCTGCTATGTGATCACTGGAAAGTTATGTGAAATTTTGCCTACAGAGCAGCTGCTTGAACATGTCATAAGTTTACCACTCTCTTAAATAATTAATAACTTTTTCCTGTCTCGTTTTACCTAGAAACGATCTTTAGCAAAGTTGTAGCTGAGAAAATTTTCTATAAGAATGGCTATCGAACTGTTTCGCAGCTCAATATTGAAAAAGAATAGAAGGCAATGAACAAAAAGTTGAGATTTCCCATAGTAATTCACATGTAAACTTCAAATGGCTTGGACGAAGTCTGTTTCTAACCAAATGAGTTGTAACTTTGGGAGGCTAATCAGGACCAGATTTGAAACCATTTAAGCACTATGGAGCGAAAAAGTCAAAATTTGCATCAGCCTAATGGTGAGCCTCAACGTCATCTGGATCAAGGATGTTCTCCCATACCATGCTAGACAGTACATCTATGATGCTTCGATGGTCAGCTTTATGGAAGTCATAAGAAACCGTAGCAGGATAATCGTTGAAATCACGCACGAGTTTGTCCTCAACAGTGACAATTAGAGGAGGGTGCGAAACCGAACTTTTTGTCAGTGCGAACCTCAAACGAGCAAACTGACGTTTGTCAGAAAATAAGCAAACCCAATCTTGATACCCGATCCAGGTTGGAACTGAATAATAAACGAATTCGCTATTAGTTAGTGCACAAGGAGCCTAGCGGATCAAAGAACAGTCCGAAGCCAAATGTTGTGTTTCAACAAGATGGGGCTCCGTGCCACACCTCGAACCGCACTCAGAAGTGGTTGCAGGAACATCTTCCGTTCTGTGCGAAGGATATGTGACCGCCATCCAGCCCCGATCTTAATCCGCTGGATTACTCAGTATGGCGCGTCATGAAGGCCAAGGTCTGTTCTAAACGCCACCCGAGTACAGCAAGCCTCAGACAAACATTGACCCGTACCTGGAGAGAAATGGATCCAGACTATATTATTAGAACCTGCCGTGCATTCCGGAAGCGTGTGGAGGCCGTAATTGCAGCAAGTGGAAACTCGATCGATGATTTACATAGTTTAAGACTCTGAGAAACATCCCCCCTTTAAATAAATAAAAAAAAAAATCGAAAACGAAATTTTTGAGATTTTTTTAAATTTTGGCATTGGTTAATGGTGCAAACATTTATCACGCATACGGTAGCTCTGCGTGAAATCTAGAGCTATCAAGATCTGGATACAGGAATCCGCTATGAGATGGACTCCACGAATTTGCCTAGCAGACTGAAGTCACCCAAAATGAATATCTCATCAACTGGAGTGGCACTTTCGATAACTGTGAAAACTGACCGACAGTGAGTATCGATGAGTTCATTGTCCCGGACTCGATCAGGTGGAATGTACAGAGCGCATAGAAATAGTGTACTATCACCCAGATTGATGGCTGTCCAAACCTGCTCTACATAGTTCCATGAATCGTTCTCGATGGCCTTTGCCTCCAACCCACCACGGACACCTCCACCAGTAGATTTACGGCTGTTACGTTGTTGCGGTTGATGTGGTTTTCATATTTTTCCTGATCAAAGTCAATAGTTTTATCGCATATTATGAAAGTAGATGCCAATTGATAGTGGATAGCGTTGTTATCTCAAAATTTACGTAAATCCATATGGGACTGATATGCGATTATAGGCAGTTCAAGGCTTAAATTTAATAGCGAATTCGTTCATTATCGGGGTTGGAACCAGGTTCAAACCCAGTGCGAAACCGAACATTTTGTCAGTGCAATCTTCAACCTTAGGTATGTTTTAAAAACAAACGATCAAACTGACGTTTGACAGAAAACAAGAAGACCCAATCTTGATACCCGATCCAGGTTGGAACTGAATAAGAAACGAATTCGCTATAAGTCAACCAATTGAATCGGGGTTGGTCTTCTCGGAAATCGGTTCTCATGTGAGGTGAGCTACTTAGGTACTAACCCTTCGATTCCACAGTAACCCAATGTGGTTCCTTTGTTGTAACACTTCCAGCGACGGTAGTGTCAAATCACTGAACTACTACTCCTCATGAGGTGTCCCTATTAGTACACCGCATCTACTTCCTTTCTCCTGAGCTATTATCTGCGGAGGTAAGATTGGCTCATTGGCATTATTACCACACTTATAAGTTGCACTTGAATTACAACTTTTCCTTTCGCATAGCCGGGCAAGACACGTGCTTTTGAGAGTAGCTTTTCGAGACGCAATAATGAATAATCACCCGATAACAGCACAAGGTGAACAACTCACTTATGACGGTATTATACGCTAGTGATAGGGATGTTTTCGTTTCGCTTCCCAAACTGGACACGTTTCACGATAGTGGACTTGGAGTTCTTTCCAGCTTCTACCATGAGCTCAAACATGTTGGTGTTTTTTTTTAGTTTAAAGATTTGCACATTTAAATATATTTACTCATAATTTTCTTTCCCAATTTTGTGAGTTTTCTACTGTCTGTTTTTTTTTTATTGCAAACGATTTTGCTCCTTCTGGCCCAGTTGTGATTCGTATCGTATCAAGAAAAGTTTGAGGATTCGTCACAATCGTCGGTTTTGTTTCACCATTTATTGTTAGGCAAATTGTTTTTTGTTTGTGTGTGTGTCTGTAGTTGTGTTGTATGTCTTTCATATTTTTAATTTTATCTAAGGAAAAGAAAATCGATCACGTTCACTTACTTTGCTTTAGCTAGCAAAACGAAATACTAAAAAAAAATATATCAAATCAAAAAGGTATAAAGTTGTCAAATTTACACTGTGTATTACATGATAATTATAATATACCGTTACATTTTCCCCTTGTTTTGGGTATTGCAAGAGAAAGCACAAACTGTGTAGGTGTGAATGTTAAACTTCTTGTATGCATATGTTTCAATCCATTTCGTTCATAAAAAAATAAGGGCTCTATCCAATTCGTATCAGCTACCTGCGACACAAAGCTCCGGATTTTTTTCTCTACAAATTTTTGGTCAAAACAAACTAATGTATGAATTGGACTGCTTTACAATCTAAAAAAGAAAGTGGTAAATGCTGCCAACCCAAAAAAAATGGAATATTTGCGTGTACGTGTGCTGGTTGTTTCCCTTCTTAGCTGTTGCCAACCGATATACATGATGTGGCAACAGTGTGTCTGTGTGTGCTAAAGGTGACCCATGCCCGGTCCTCCCTGCGAATCAAAAGGAATTACATTGGAAGGCAAGGTTGGTCCACCCCGAACAACAACAACAAATCAAGAGTGGAGAAAGGATTTTCTCGGACGTTGGCGAAATATTTTCCCTCTTTTTGTTTGCATGCTATGGTTGTTGTAGTAGTAATAGTAATAGTAGCAGCAGTGTTTGGAAAACACGTGTGTTATGTGTGAGATGTAATTGTTGCGATGTTGCTCGTTCATTACGCGATGCGAATCGACTGGATGATCTGGAAGATTGCCGATCCGCACACAACGAAGATGAACAGTGCCAACAGCCAGGGTCCCACGGGGTACTTTTCCTCAGCGGTCTTGTTCGTTTTGGGCACATTGCCGCGCTGGGTGATGTTGCGGCTGGCCTTCTCGTTGGCCATGCGGATTCTCTGCTGTGGAGCCATTGTTTGCTGTGTTTGGTTGTTGGTGGTTGTCTAGTATGTGCTATGGAAGAAGGACAAGAAAATGCAATTGATTTAGGAAGGCTTTGAAAGTCTCGGCATTACTAGAATATCAATGTAGATTCTGTGATACTATATGGGCATAAGTCATTTTGAAAAAAAGTGTTGAATTTCCACCCTCAAGTTCGATTCAAAACCCCAACATAGGAGCCTGTGCAAAAAATGGTAAATATTGATGGAGGTTTAGAGGTCGGCCAATGATTTGAAGTTTGTGTGGAGATTTCGGTGAATTAGTATGGGAAATTATTGATTTTAACTTACATTGCTCTAACCTTGGTTTTAGTTGTCCGAACGTGAAGAAAATATATTGTTGCCTGTTGTTGTTTTGAGGAAATTGACGCACATATTCATCTGTTCATTTACAGTATTTTGTATTTTTATTCGCATTTCTATCTTTCTTAATATGCGGGAAAACTGATCGTAACAACAATAGGCTATTTGATCATTGCGATAACAGCATATTAGTTCTTTAGCAGCACTGAGCAAAATCTCGACAATACATATTCAAAATTCTGCTTTGGTCACTCATTTGAGCTAACAGTCATCGTCAAGGCAAACCATGTCAATTGTCAGTGACGAACATGTGCAGATTTTTGTATTAGCTCAATTTGCAACGAAATTAAATGACTTAAGCAAAATAATTACATGGAGCCGTTAAAGTGAACAAGCATCTTCGTTCTGAACTGCTTGGATACAATAATGTAACACAGAATGCACGAAGTTACACTTTTAGTTACCAGGTGAATCTTTGTCATTGACGATAAAATGAATAAGATTTTGACGAAGGTTTTTTGGAGGATCAAATCTATCCGTGAGATTAAAGAGTGAGAAACCAGTTGTCTTCACTTAGCAATTGACTACCCCCTTGATTCCCTCTCTCATTTTACCAAGGGGGGGGGGGGGGGGGGGGGAGGTGGCTGTCAAATACGAACAATCTTCGCCTGCCTCGCATAACTGGTTCCAAACGTAAACAAGCCATAAGAAACCTACAGGCTTTGTTTACGTTTGGTACCAAATTTCATACAAGAATGATCAGTAAGCTGATTTGACAGCACGTCCCCCCCCCCCCCAGCATTTTACAGCTGGTATAATCAATTTGACAGATCGATGTCTTTCTATACCACTTGAAATCACTGAATTTAGAGTCGGTGTATAATGAGTCACGCCAAGAGTGAAGCTAAGTCTACCTATTGGACTGTCAAACTGGCTACCTATCGTGCAAAGTAAACAAACATTACGATGCTATGAAAAGTCCACGAAAGGTATCGCAATAAAATATAAAATATAATCGAAGAAATGATCATAAACACGCAGTGAGCATTAAATTGTCATGGGATACGTTTGGTAACGATCAGTAATGAGAATTTCTACTATTTTTTGTTAAGATGATTGGACAAAATCACTGATAGAATGATTTACAACAGCCGCTATTTTTTTTGCTCGCTAGAAGTCATTTGAAGTTGATGTAGCAGTCCTCTGTTGCCAAGTGAAAAGAAAGGGAATCTTTCGAAAACCGTGATGCGAGTTCAACTGTTTTTCTCTTGGCGTGACTCATTATACACCGACTCTAACTGAATTGGGGTCGATTTTTGATGATCGAATTCCACGTGGTACGACCGTGTGAAAATTGTACAGGCAACCAATTCGCGATATATTCCACGTTAAGTTGACCGATAATACAAAACCATCCATGGACCTTACTGATTACCATTAAAGTTCTTAAACCATAACTAAAAAAGTTCTAATATACCCAACTAACAATTTTAGTAATGTAAACGCTTTACTCATTTCAATTATACAGTCTCAAGCTGTATTCAAACGTTATACGATATGAGGAAACCTTTACTCGACCTCTATACAAGCAAATCTGGCGAACTTAGTCAGCTACTTATGGCTGTTGGAACGGTCGGGAGAAGCTCTTATTGCATATCCATTAACGCTTCTATACAGCTGTTATCCTGCTGTTTAGTTTGTGTGTGAACTTGAAAGGCGCTTATTCAACCTTTTCCCGGTTATCCAATAATCACTACACAGCTTTCTCTTGAAGCCGGGTTAAATACTGTTTACGCTTTTTTATGAAGGAATTTATTGAGTTTATTTTGCTGTGAATCAAATTAATCGAAGTTAGTTACAAATCATCACCAAATTATTTACCCTGCACCGGAACCTGGAATCGAACTCGAGACGACCTCTTTGGCAAACCTTGACACTACCAACTGTGCTACGCCAACACTTTGAACTTATGTAAACAAATCAACATTCCCTTCTACAACAAAATTGCTGAGTAGAGGCTTTATAATAGTGCACACAAATCACTTTACTCGACTAGTTATAAAAGAGCAGAGTAAAAGCTGTAAAACTACACACGTCTAAAAATAAACCTAGTTGACTGTGAAAATGCTTCCGAAGTTGCTCTAACACAGTTTATAAGCTGAGTACAGGTTGTTTAGTTGTTGAAAAAGCACTTTTGATGTTTATGTTATTCAGCAAGAGTGGTTGGTTGTTTAGAAGCCATCAAATGAGTAATATATTCACTTTGTTAGCTTTGTTTTGCAGCTACAAGTTGAAAGTTGATTAGTGTGTGTATAGAAGTGACATTAGCGTTTATTGGCTTATGTTATTCAGTGCGACTGACAAATTGAATTATGGTTGTGAGAAAGTTGAGTAAACGCTCTCCAAAACTATTTTGCTAGCTTTTGCTTGTAGCTGTATCTGCAGCTTCTTTTCAGCTACTTTACAGCACAACGTTGGAAAAGTTGGCTTACAAAGCTGAAAATGTTAGTTGGGTAGTTCTCTTTCCGAAAATGTATGGAGAAAACAACTATTTTTAATGGCAATGGTTCTCAAAAACCCATTATTTTTAAGGTCCACTTCCAAAAAACCATAAAACATGAGGCTAAAACTTTATCACACAAACGTTCATGTAAAGTTCCATAACCATTTCAGTTATAGTTTAGCACGGATTATAAACCATTTTTAACCATTTGAGGCAGGAGCTAGTCCTATGTCGTGGAACAGTTTCTAAGTTGACGATGGGGCACATTGAAGGAAACTTGCTGAAGTAGGTCCGATCAATCGTAGTGGTTTTCTTAGAAGGTGAAGGTCAAATATGAACATCCACTGTGTCTGGAGGCGTCTTGCTGATAGCTGACTAGAGGCCAATAAATTGACAGCATGCCGCATACTCAGGAAGATGAACAGGATCGTTCCACGGAAGATGACGGAGAGCGAATCGCACGAATTGTTTCACGTTCATAAGTTCAATATGGCGACAAGAGCAAATGTTAGGACAATCCCTAGATCGTCTACTTGAAGTTTTCTAAGCGTGAGTTTAGTATTAATAATTTAATCCTTATTTATTAAATCCTAAATTAAATTGCAGAATGCGGAATCGGATTGATTGACCTTCTCAAATCTCAATCAACATGATTCAAGATTTCTTTCGACAAACGGAAGCCAAATGGAGGTTAGAAAATGCATGTAATCGATATTTGATGATGTCAATACACCAACAGTTAATTTCCTGTTTCTATTATTTCATACACGTCGTTAAGCTCTCTTTTATGGTTGTTTTTATTAGAGATCGCTTATCAGTGAATTCTGTTTTTTTTTTTGCTGTTTGCTGTTTGAAAAAAATTCTCGATAAATTCAATAAAATAATAAACAGAAATTAACATGAAATCTACCACCTTTCCACTTGAATATTACTATAAGATCCAGTTACATTTACTTGAAAATTCACGTAGCTTTTAAGTGAAACCTATGTGTAGATCATCGGAACGTCCGAAAAAATTTACGTGAAAATCACTTGATTTCAATATTCATCACATGGCATAGATTTTCATTCCCAAAATACGTAATTTTCACCTGAAAAGTACGATGGAAAATATCTACGACTTTTTCAGGTGAATATTAAGTGAACTTTTATTGCAGTGTACACGTTCAATGCGGATCACTTGAGCTGCATGATAAGGTGCCCAAATCGGAGAAGCGTATTCGAGTGCTTTCAACGCATAAACGTCAGTGAATTGCGACGGATGAATCCAAGACCAGAGAAAGCTTTAGCTGGTATTGTAGCAATATGATCATTGAACCTCAGTTTGTGGTTGATAATAACACCCAAATCGCAAATGGACTGAACACGTTCCAGAGGGACGTGATTACCTTGCACTTGTTGATGTTTACACTCATACCATTCTCGTTGCACCATTGTGAAAGCATGTCGATGTCCATTTGTCGAGCCGCACAATCCAATGCGGACTTGATTACCCTGAACAGCTTGAGATCATCTGCGTATAAAAGCTTCCCGGACGACATACGAAGGCACGGATCGTTTATGAAGAGGACGAAGATAAGAGAGCCTAACATGCAACGCTCCAGATGGTATTTCGAATGCTTTGGAACGTGCAGAGTTGACCTGGACGAATGCTTTACGACCAGTCAGTAGGTATGCGGTACAGTGTCAAACGCCTTCGAAAAGTCGACGTAAATTAGAATCAACCTGATTCCGACGTCCCATCTCTCGGAATAAACTGCTCGTATAACACATCAGATTAGTTGTTGTTGAGTGACGAGGAACATACCCATGCTGGTATTCAGATATCAGCGGTATTGCTGCAGTCAAGATGACTTCGTGTACTAAGGATTCGATGATCTTTCCTAGACAACAGAGTATCGAAATTCCACGGTAGTTTTCGAAACGTTGAAGGCTGCCGGAATTGCGAATGGGAATCATTGAAGCGATTTTCCACAGTCCTAGGAACGTTTTTTCTTCCATTGATCGATTGTACAGCTGTGTCAATGGATCTACTTAAGAAGCAGCACACTTTTTCAGTAGATGTCACAGAGAACAGACGTTGAGGCTCGAACAAAATTTCTCTAAAAACTAGTGTAAAGATTCCTATTCGACTTAAGCTCCGCTAACGGCGACTTCCCCACTTAAAAACCCCCTTTGACAACCTGATGGCGCTGGCGTTGCGCGATTTACACTGGACACTAAGGGAGCATCCATAAATGACGTAGCATATTTATGATCAATTTTAAACCCCTCCTCCCCCCTCGTAGCGTATTTTGCTATATCAAATACATAACCGGTCACAAATTCTGAAACCCTCACCTCCCCCCTCAAATGCTGCGTCATTTATGCATGTTACCACCTAAGTGCTGGTAGCGCCAAGTGGCGATTTTCAACAGAAAATTTGTCAATACTAGCGCCAAATTGGTCGACAGTGGGAAATTTATCGACAGAGGAAATCAGGTAATGCTAGCAGCACGTAACGGCGATGTTCCTGAGTGAAGTTGGACCTCTGTTCTCTGTGGAAGATATGGTGACAGACTTTCGACCCCAGCTCCCTTTGACACGTCGAGATTTTCCAAAGCTTTATGTACTGGACATGCAGCAGTATATCATGGGAAGGTACATTTTGGAAACATTTTTTTGTGAATTTGAGGCGACGCTGAACTGAACACGCTTTGAAAGAAGTTTGAAAAAAGATTAGCAGCTTCTTCGGGCGTGGTGGCCGTAGATGAATCGAAGCTAACATTGTTCGAAACGCGATTATTGGTTCTTTACGCCTTTACGAATTTCCAAAACATCAATGGGGTTTGCTTCAAAGACGACTGCAATCTTAGCAAATAATCATGGTGACTTGAAGCAAGAAGTTCTCTGTTTTCATCAGTTCTAGATGCGAAAAAGCGTTTGCGGGCTGCACAACTCAGCTGACAACCAGCCTTCCTGTTGACCCTACTATGAGCACGGTGGCGACGAGGAACATTAGCATGCAAGATTTCGTATAATTTATCGTTAAACAGGAGTACGTTGGCATCCAGACAGTCACCTTGAACATAGTGTTCCCAATCTATCGATGAGAGTTCCACATTTCGAGCCGCAAAGTCACACTGCCAAAAGTCGAAATCCACGAGTTCGGATTGAGAGTCAACTTGGTTATGACGATAGCAACTTGTAGAACGAATGGTACGTGATGAGCAGCGATGTTCAAGAGTGAATGCGCCTTAGAAAAACACAAACACCCATATTCTCGATTTCGTTCGGACCGTTTGTCCATACAAACATTTTTTTATATATGAAAAATACGGTTTGAACGAAAACTAGAATATCGCTGAAAACTTGATTAGAGTTCATCCCAAAGCTCCCTAGGACGTATTCTCTGAAATATCTTGGTGTTAACTATAGAACTCATTCAAATATCGGCTTAAAATTGCACTGAGAAAAAAAACTAAAATTTGCTCAATAGTTCTTCAAAGTGACTATATCTAGGGGAAGTACAACTTGATCTGAAGTAATATTTGGTGTGAAAATTGCTGAAATTGGTAGTTATTAAAAAATATAGTATAAAATATTAATGATTTTAACTGTCAAGCGGAAAGCTTCAAAGTAAAAAAAAATTAACAGTGTAACTTTAACGCATACACTCAATGACGTTTCACCGTTGTTGTTTATGTTTACTGCAGCTTTCTCTTTGTCATCATTTCTGTATTGATTTTCGTTTTCGATAACTCTGATCGATTTCGACTTCGGCTTTTCATGATAAAAACGGTACTGGCAGGTTTGATATAGCCTCACTCGCGAGTTTGAAATGAGCCGAGTGTAGCATTTTTTCTGAGGAGTAGAATGCACACTGCCAAATCATTCCACTGAGCTTCAGAGCTTGTGAGCGAAGGGGGATAAAATGAGAGTGAGGTTTGCTACCATTCATGTTCATGTTTTCTATCACACGCTCTTACTCTCACTCTGGGTGAGCTCTGACCTTCTTGTGTCGAACAAAAAAGTCATCCGGAGTCTCGAAAAGCGCACCTCACGTCAAATCTTCCTCTCGCTGAAGTTCACTCTCCCTCTCTCTTGAGGAGTTTTTGTTTACTTCTTCCATATTCCTGCCGCCTCTCACTCGAGGTGAGGGCTGGCTAAACTCGCAGGACAAGAGTGTTTTAAAACCTCCAGTGAGTTTGCGGAGTTTCAGCAAGCCTGGGTACTCTCCAAGTTGCAGACTCATGGCGAATCGAGCCTAATACGACCACGGAACCATCACTTTGGAACTCCGTTAAAAGGGGCGGCGTAGTCAGTCGATTTCCATTCCATCAGAGGACAGCACATTGGTTCGCAGACGATGAAGAATTCGTGGAAATCAATGACTATTTGCTGGGGAACGGAAGTGCGGCCGATTATGTGCACTGAGATCAGCTACCAAATAATGCCGAATTTATGAGAACAAGGAGTGGATTTTGGTGGCGGTGGCTAGCAAGATCATCAAGGAATGACTTGCCTCTCGTGTGAAATCCATTTTTGATCAAACACTTAAAACCAAAAATAGTCAAAAACCAACTGTCAGACTAAGTATTAGATTCGCAAATATCACACATATTAAAATATTTAATATTTCCACCATGGATTCTAGATGCTCAACAAATCTCACACTAGCGAATCAATCTTCATCTTCATCGCATCTACTTGCATCGCACATCATCTTTTGACAGAAAATCTTCAGAATCGTCATAAATCTTCTTTCTATCTACTCAGCGTGCGCGTAGCTAACCACAGCAAAATGCAACTTTTCCTGCATCGTAGATAGAGTCGTCTCCGGGGGGCCCCCGGGGGGCACGTACTAGTCTTTCAATACTACACAGCCTGCTGACCAAGTATTTAAAATCTTGCCATTACTGCGTTACATACTAAATACACTCTTTATTTCAATAAATACTTTAATTACTCACAAAATTTTATATTTAAATTATTTTCAATATAGTTTAATTATTTGTCATTACCGAAGTTATCGTTAATTATTTGTTAATTACTTTCAATACCGCTGAAAGTATTTAAATCAAAGGGTAGGTCACTCCGCACACCAGTCTTGGGTCATCTTTTTTGTCAGTGTGCCGCAAGTATGTCGATTGTGCCGGTCATAGAGCAAGCTGCGATTGTTTGTAAAATATCTATCCCGGCAACCCGGTATTTCTGACACCTTGAAAGTTTTGGTTTGAAATCACAAGGATAAATCGGATTGAGGATGACGCGGGAAGTGGCGGGTGTGCGAAATTTAGGTGTTTTGTGATCCATAGGGTAATAAAAGCCCTGTGTTTTAGTGTTTTGTAATGCCCTCAAAGCTAGCCTTTCGGCCGGAAAGCGGTGGGGAGCATTGTTGGAGACCGACTTTAGATGGTGATGAATAGACTTCTTTAGTTTGGGGGGAGAGGTAGCTCATCGATTCTTCCGGTTCGCCTCCTAGCATCGTGCTATAAGGTACCAGGCGATAACCAGGGTAGTTGATCGATAGCTCGATGACGTCATTTCGTTGGCGTCTGCAATGGGAAATTCTCATAGCAGACGTTGACGATGGGACGTTGTCGAGTTGTTGAATAGCAACTATCGTGGTAACTCACCGATTACCTGTCGATCTGCCAAATTTGGAAAGACGTCTGCATTGAATTGTCTCATATAATAATATTCCGCCCACTATATCACAAGAAATTGCGAGTAGCTGAGTGGAAAGGAGATAAGTTAAGCATTGGGTACAGGATCAAGTCTCCCCTGGGTGGTGCAAGAAGATGAGCGCAATAGAATCATCAAGTTGCCATAAGGCACGGAATGAGACTATTGCATGGCTGGGTAGTCAAAGTCTTCCATACGTTAGTCATTTCAGGTGGATTAGAACAGGTTTAGGTGGGCGTTGGCCAGATTTGGATTTTTCAGATGTAATCCTGGATAGGACCCTGTCATTGAACGTCGCGTGAAAGTGGAACTTAATGAAGGCCTAAGTACTTTTTCGTAGTTTTTAGTTTTCGGATTTGAAAGATCGTCGGTTACAGTGGCCTGCTTACTGAGCAGAAAAACGCGGTCCAGGTCCTTACATATCAAAGAGATTTATGGTAAAATCGCTTGTGTATCGTGTATTTTGCGAAACTCGTTGTTGTCGTTGGTTCCGGGTTTGAATGGATACACAAATTTGAGCAACGGTATTATGTGATATGAGGGGCTCGGTGGCCTTAGAGCAACCGTTTTTGCTTACTGAGCAGAACATCATGAGTCTAATCTCAGGCCCATCCACATTCAAGATTCGTCAATCGTTTTATTTGTTAATATGACTACATGGTAATAACAGCAACTCGGTGATTAAAAAGGTGCTCGTCTGCCTAGTGGCAAACGTTTTTGCTTACTGAGCAGAAGACCGTGGATTTAGTCCCAAGCTCCTTCGCGTTATATGATCGTTAGGATATCAATTCAGCTTATCGTTTACCAAAACGAACCCTGCTGCAAACCCAACCCTCTTATTCAACATCCCAGTGATTCCTCGTGGAAGTGCAGAGGTGTTCTCGGCTTC
Source organism: Ochlerotatus camptorhynchus (assembly GCF_037179485.1). NCBI lineage: Eukaryota > Metazoa > Arthropoda > Insecta > Diptera > Culicidae > Ochlerotatus > Ochlerotatus camptorhynchus. Next base: position 1,835,205 of record NW_027040537.1, read on the forward strand.
CATCAAAGCGAGTGTCATGTCAACACAATCCTTCCCATTCCTTTCTTGACCTGTGTTTGAGCGCGGCCGGCGCTGGTATTGCCTAATTTAAGATCGCCAGTTTTTACACATTGAGGATGATTGCTAGTCCCAAGCATCGTCTATTGGTTCTCTGTGTAATTACAGCTGATCTGGCAGTAACAGAGTAGCAACCGTGGGCGTTCAATCAAGCTCAAGCTCATATGATTTGACGTTTGGGTTGCGTCGTTTGACGTGTTAACGTTCAAATTTAAACGTTTACACATCAAACGACACAAGCCAAACTTCAAATCTTATGTTCCCTACCAGAAACTTAGCCAGATTGTGGCGGCCATAAGCGATCGTAAAATACTGTATTACATTACCAGCTCTGCTCTGAACACACACAATTGCCTTCGAAAAACACAAACGCCCATATTCTCGATTTCGTTCGAACCGTTTGGCCATTCAAACATTTTTTTTTATATGAAAAATACAGTTTGAACGAAAACAAGAATATGGGTGAAAACTTGTTTAGAGTTCATCCCTAGGACATATTCTCTGAAATAACTTGGTGTTAACTATAAAATTCATTCAAAAATTTGTTTAAAATTGCACTGAAAAAAAACTAAAATTTGCTCAATAGTTCTTCAAACACATAGTTTGAACATAGGACACATGGGACAACATAGTTTTGGTATTTTTTTTTCGTGACATTTACTAAACGAAATAGGAAAATTTTCGTGTAGAGAAAGACGGGGTAAGACCTCCACCCTAAGCAATAAATTTAGTAGCTCAAAATGAGCAAGAAATTTCACATTTTGCTATGCTACATATGAATAAGCATTCATTTATCTATGGACAAACATTTTTCTGATTCATCACATTATTTATGCTTTTTCATCAATTTTTGGAACGATCTAAAAATACTCGTTCTTTTACAACCGGGGTAAGAAGGACCACCAATGGGGTAAGACCTCGGGTAAGACGGACCACGACGGATTTTTCGACAACCATTGCACAAAATTGGACACAACAAGCGCCCTATGAATGCTATGGTCACATGGATCATAATTGAATATCTTTGGAATCGGTCAACTGGTTTCACCGGAACAGGTTCCAGTGACCATAAGTCCTGTGAGCACAGATCTAGAAATGATAAAAAACGATACAAACCTATATTGTGACACATAAAATTGCATGAGAATTAGAAAATATGATCAATAGGAGTCATATTGTGTGCCCATTTCTACACCCTGACGTGTTCCGGGTACCCCCGGGGAAGTGGTCAAAGAACTCTAAAAAATTGACATTGGTGGTTACATTGAGTATGGTGGACCACATTGGCCACTCAAGGACATGTTCCGGATACCACCCGGGAGCAAAATAAAATTTATTTTATTGTGGAAATGTAAATTAGTAAGAATGGTCACATCTCACCATAGATGGATGAATCCAGGTTTTTATTCTTGGTTTTAGCTAAGAGAAACCCATCAAAAGTTATATTTTCACATGTTTCATGCATTTTTACATGGGACAACAAACTATGCTGCAAAGGGCAGTGCAGGGGGATGTTAAGGGTAAAATTTTGTCTATGCACCATAGATTCAACATGGCCTCCAATGTTTTTGTTTTGATTACTTTGATCATCAAAAAACCCAAGTAAAATAATTTATTAGAATTCCAATTAAACAGCTTATTTTTCCTCAGTACCCATTTGCCTTGAACAAATATTGAAATCAGGTCGAACCTTCAATTGTTATACCGATATTCCAAAACACATTCCATTGCAACAGTTTTTGGAGTAAACCAACCAGAAAGTGGGTACCTAGGTACCAAAATCAATACCCGCATAAACAATAAACTTTAGAAGAGCCTAACCACCAATTCGGGATATCCTCTCAACTTTATGTGGTATGGTCGTACCATCTATGATATTGTTAGTGTATGGTACCCGTTTATTAGGGTATGTAGTAGATGAGTTATATATATTGAATTTGACAGCCACAGCATCCCCTTGATTGAATGCCGTACCAAGGAAACAAGTTTGTATTTTCAAAAACAGCAAAGAGATCTCAAATGCAAACTTGTCTCCCCGATCGTTTTCTGCCAATGATCAGTTGTTTTTGTAACCTGGCTCGGGTCAAGGTTCGCACGGGCTGAAACTGGGTTCAACCCGAATGATAAACAAATTCGATATTTAGTATAACTTCTTGAACACCCCTCACCCGCGACCCTTCTTTAAATTTTGTACTACGCATATGAACAGCAGATAAGCCAAAATAGCCAACTCAACAGGAATGGCAAAATATTAGCATGGCACAAGGGGGGTGAAGGTGAGGAGGGAGGGATTGGTGACGTGAGGCGTAAGACTGGCAGAAATCAATCAGGCTACTTACCAAATCTCTCTTCAATAGAAGCGCAATTTATTGGGCGATGAAAATTGTGCTCCCTGGTTGGTTACAGCAAAAATAGTGGTCAAGTCTACGCCGAGATCCACGACGGCATTGATGTAAAAAAAAAAAACAAGAGAAAGATACCACCATCATTCGACTGCTTTCACTTCCGATATGGGAATTCCCTCAACCCGCCCCCGGAATCGGGACCTACCTTGTTTTCTCTGGCTCCTGGTTCCTGATGATGCCGCAAACGAGTGGTTCCCTCAGCGGATTGACACGGTTGTTCTCAACAGAAAAAGGCAATTTTTCTTCTTCTACGGACGACGACCGAGGCCGGACGTTTCTCGAAGCGCAAACAACACACGTATCCGAGTCGAAAAGTGATCCACGAAAGAAGTTGCGTTGTACCACACTCGCTGTTTTTTGCTTTGCTGGACGACTGCGCTGCGACGGTGTGGAGACGATTCTTTGACACCTCATCAGTTTTCTGCGCGGCTGGTGGGTTGTCCGCGAAGACGTCAGGTTGTCGTGTTGGCCGGGTTTGATGGGTTCAGATGCAAGAAAATTGTACCGTTGAGAAGGCGTTGCAAGATAGAATGGTGTGCGTCTATGGTTAAACAAACGAAAGGTGAAACACAGTGGAACGAATTTTATAAAAATTTGTTATTTTGGTTTTGTTTAAACAATTTAACATTTTTGTATTGTATTTTGCATTTGCAACTGGCCGTTCGCAATGCTGTTGTATTTTATAAGGACTGTTTCAATTTGAAACTAGAACAGAAACGCACCTCTCGCAATGCTGAGTTGCAGTTTCATTATTCGAGCACTATTTTGCACCAGATTTGCAACTGCTCGAGTATTCTGTTTTATTTCTGAGCGAGTTTGAAACACGAATGGAACTCTGTTTCAAATTTCTTTGTATGTATTTAAAGATGTTTCGAAGAGCTTCACAAAAAAAAACGGAGAACTTCATAGAGAATAGTAAAGTTTATGGAACATGATGATTACAAACATCTTTTAGAACTGTGCGTTGCGCTGATCGTGTTGCAGTTTTATTTTTGACAGTTTCAAATTATAGAATTGTCGAGAAGTTTAAAACAATTTTGAAACTCAGCATTGCGAACGGCCTTACGGAATCGCTAATGAAAGTGCGCTTTTATAATGCATTGTCTGGGTGTCTTCTGCGCACTTATTGCTGATGAACCAAGGAATAAGTACGCTGAAGAAACCAACACGATTTAACTTAAAACGAGACTTAAAAGCGAGGGTTTTTTCAGAAGCTTCTAACGGCGCAGCCCTAATAAAAAAAACATTCCCGAACGATAACCCAAATGATTGAACTATTCCAAAATATATAGAGATGTCTTAGAAAATAATACCGAACTGTAAATCATCATATGTTCCTTGTCCTGCCACAGGACAATCATCCAAAAAATTATTCCACGGTAGACCTTCGAGAGTTTGCCGGATGCTTTTCCACTATCAGCCCTTTCAGCAAATAAAAACTTCCGTAACGCGAGTTACAGCATGGAAAAGTACAGTCAAAAAATATCACTGACTGCAATCCAAAGACATAACCTTGTACATTTTCACGGCAGTAGAAACAAACTAGCACAAGATTCCTGTAAACAAAAACACAATTAGTTTAAAATACTTACAAAAGATTTCAATCAAACGTGCATCCTCCTGTTGCAGCTGCTCCAGAACTTTTTCCATTTTCACTGAATTTTTGCACACGCGAGAAAAAATGCTGAGTTTTTTAGACTCAGCTAAAGTGGACCCTACACGACAGTTTGTATTGACAATAATCGTATTGTCAATACATTTTATATTGACGTCAATACATCGGTATTGACAATATTTCTGTATTCACATCATCAATATTATTGTCAATACTTGTAAGTATTGACAATATTTCTTACCGTGTGGGGTTCGCTTAAGAGAACTGAGTTTTCGGTTAAAATTTCCGTTGCAAAGTTGAGCGCAAGTGGAACGTTTGACGTTTAACACGTTTTAGCGAATATTCGGTTCAGTTTACCGAGTTTCTCTGTTTTCACGTACCGAATTCGTAAATGTCAATACTTTACCGTACTTTTCGGTTCAGCCTTCATTTATATCTGTCAAATTTATACTATTTTAACGACATTCGGGTCTGATTCGATAAATGCATCTGAAAAAAAAATCTTAGAGATGAACTAGCCTAAGGCTAAAAATCTCTTAAATAAAGAATTAAAAAAAAAAAAATCTGAAAAAATGTTTTTAAACCATTTATTCGGTTTCTCGTTGGTAACCGAAGAGGTTGGGTAGAAAATAAAACCGAGTTCGGTATTATTTTCTAAGTGTGAGATAACGTTATAGGAAAGCATGATTCACGCAAATTGTGTTCGTCAGTTAGGAAACAACTAAATCGTTTTTTAATTGTCCATTGCGGGAAAGTAAGAATGGTTTTGAAGGCATTACATTTGTTGCCACCTTGCCGCATGTAATGTTACATGGTTGGAGCTTAAATATGCTATGGATCACCAGCACTGCTGATGTTTTCGGCAGCTTCAAGAACTGGATCGCATTGCAGGGAGTTGCCACAAACGAAGTGACAGACGATGGTTCATGAAAAGGTAAAATGTTCAAGGCTCATATGATAAGTCTATAGATTTTGATGAATAAATTAGATTTGATTTCTAAGGAACTCTACTTAGGAATAATTTCAAGGGGATTTGGAGAAGAATTCTAGATAGAGCTGGAATTAGGGCGTAACAGCTTTTGTAAACAATCACTTATTTTGATGATTTTTAGAAAGTTAAGGCTTGCCAACGCAAATCAATAACACCAACGGGTAGGGGAAGAGTTCCCCTACCTGACGGTTATCACAGAACAGAAGGGGAAGTGCAAACAAATCGGTTAATCAAAAATGGTTCGTTTTTCTGCTCAACAAGCGATGTGTTGTGGTAGCGTTCCACACGGGCTTTCTATGTGCACTCACACTATTATAGCATGCTGCCTATCTTAACTGTAGGCAGAAGATGCCTTCTACCGCTAGGTGCGCTAGTGTTCGCAAATGACAAGTGGAGCCACTTTCTGATCCGAAGTTCCACTCCTGTGCGGTTATATTGGTTTGCGTGGGCGTGCCTTGAGTTTCAAGAAATCATCTGTAGAAGTCATTGTTTACAAAGGCTGTTACGCCCTAATTCCAGCTCTATCTAAAATTCCAATGAAGTTCTGGAAGGGATTGCAAGGAAAACTTCGAATCATTGAATTGCTTTCAAGGTAGTTCTGAGGAACTGCTGATTTCAGATGCAATCTATTAAAGGGAATTCCAACGTAAATTTAAGTTGAATACCAAGGGAATCCTGAATAGGATTCATAAGGAATTTCAAAGGATATTATGAGGATAATTTCATGATGATGATTCTGAGGAGAATTCTATGGCGCGGTTCAAAGAAGAATTCCAAGGCAATTCTGAGGAGAATTTCTGGGAGCAAAAAATAGGAATCCGAAGCCGAGTCCGAAGCATCTTTGGGAATTTTCGGATAATAATTAGAGTATGCACGAGTAGAGGATTACGAATAAATGAGAATAAAAAGAATGCCAGGAGAACCTCAAACCACAGACAAACAGACATAACACATTAAATATTTTTCACTGTAAAACATCGTCGCTAAAACATTACCGCCATCTGTTGAATACACTGTGGTGGGTAGTACGCTGAACAGATGGCGGTAGTGTGTAAACGTCAAACGCAAGGGAATTGACTACACGCAGAGAAATGGTTTTTTAATTCAAATGGATATATTTTTGACTCAGGGCCTAATGTATTTTTGATATTGTTTCAAATATATTATTAGGTTAATTCAAAGAAAAATATTTTTGAATCAACAAACCGGTTGTAGAGTCAATAATCTGTTTGTTGATTCTAAAAAACATTTTGTTGATTCAAAAATATGTTTTGTTGAAATAGTGATACAATATGTTTGAATCAATAACAAAATACATTAGGCCCTGAAACAAAAATCCATTTTTCTGCGTGCCACAGGTGGCGGTGCTACCAACCTCTACCAACTACGATACTTTTAAATGGACCGTTAAATGCATGTTCGATGAACAACTTGCTAGAGTTATGTCTGTTTGTCTGTGGTTTGCCCTGTATTGCCTACAAATTTTTCAAAAATATCTTCTGAAAATTCTCACGGAACTCTTCTTAGCGTTTGCTAAGTATTCTCGAGAAGTTCCCCTTTAACTTTCCTCAGAATTCCTTATGAATTCTGCTATCACCTAGGGCCTCGGAATTTTCTTAAACGTCCCTAATTATTTTCTAGATATTTTCAACGTCAATTCCCTTGGAATTATGTTCGGAATTCCTTGCGAATACTGATATGAATTATTTTGGAAGTATCCACGAAATTTCAATTGAATGCTCATAATTCTCTTTTAGTTGTCCTCCTTTTCTTGGAATTCTACTCAAAACAATCTTAGAATTCCCCCTTCTATTATGATTCTCCTTCTAAGGGATGGTCCATTAATTATGTCACGCAAATTTGGCCCATTTTCAACCCCCCCTCCCCCCTTTGTCACATTTTTTTGTATGGATCTTAATTTTTTTTTTGTATGGCTCGTCACAGTATCCAACCCCCCCCTAAAAGTGTGACATAATTAATGGACGATCCAAGGTTGTTGTGAGTAGAATTCCAAGAAAAGGAGAACAATTAAAAAGGAATTATGAGAATACTTCCAAAATAATTCTCATCAGTATTATCAAGGAATTCTGAGTAGAGTTTCAAGGGAATTCCGAACATAATTCCAAGGGAATTGACGTTGAAAATATCTAGAGAATAATTAGAAAAAATTAAGAAAATTCCGAGGTCCTAGGTTGTACAGGTGATAATGTTTAGATAATTCAAAGGAGAGTTCCGAAGAAAGTTTGAGGAATATTTTAATGAATTCATGCTTCCACTTCGAAAGAATTCTGAGCAAAATTCATAAGGAATTCTGAGGAAAGTTCCACGGAACTTCTCGAGAATGCTTGGCAAACGCTGCGAAGAGTTTCGTGAGAATCTTCAGAAGATATATTTGGGGATTTGTAGACAATACTGGGAATTTGAAGAGATCAAATTCAAAGAGTGTTCTGCAGAGAATTTCTTGAATATGATGGAGCCAAATATTATGGGAATACCAGATAGAGAGAGAAGAGAGATACAATATTAACTGCTGATAAATTCCGAGGTAAATTCTTATTCTAAAGTGGACCCTACACGATTACTTTTATTGACAATAATCGTATTGTCAATACATTCAATATTGACGTCAATACATCGGTATTGACAATATTTCTATATTCACATCATCAATATTATTGTCAATAATTCCCCTTCGCGTCAATATATTGATACGTGTGGGGTTCACTTAAGGAAATTCTTGAGAAAATCTTAAAGACATCCTGTGAAGAGTTCCAAGAGCATCAAAATGGAAAAAAAATCAGAATCCAGGATTCGGAATTTTTTTGAAGTTCTGAGTTTAAATCTATATCTATCTTCTATATATATAAAAATGAATTTCTGTCTGTCTGACCCTTATAGACTCGGAAACAACTGAACCGATTGGCGTGAAAATTTGTATACAGGGGTTTTGGGGCCGTGGAAGGTTCTTATGATGGTTCGATTCCCCTCCCCCTTCTGTAAGGGGGGGGGGCTCCCATACAAATGAAACAGAAATTTCTGCATAACTCGAGAACTAATCAAGCAAATGGAACCAAATTAGGCATGTGGGGGCGAGTGTGGGGGTATAAGGAGATAATCATAGGGGGTAGCCCCTTAGATAATAGGGGGGGGGGGGGGCTACGTACAATATAGCATGCTTTTTTTTTAAATCGGCGCATAAACTCAAGCTAATATTGAATCCCGAGCAAGACCGGGCACACTCAGCTAGTACCTATATATAAATTAATTTCTGTCTGTCTGTCTGACCCTTATAGACTCGGAAACTACTGAACCGATTGGCGTAAAAATTTGTATGCAGGGGTTTTTGGGGCAGGGAAAGGTTCTTATGATGGTTCGAGACCCCTCCCCCATCGGTAAAGGGGGGCTCCCATACAAATGAAATAGAAATTTCTGCATAACTCGAGAACTAATCAAGCAAATGGAACCAAATTTGGCATATGAAGGTCATAGAGGGTAGCCCCTTAGATAAGAGGGGGGGCTACGTACAATATAGCATGTTTTTTTTTTAAATTGGCGCATAAACTCAAGCTAATATTGAATCCAGCAAGGCCGGGCACACTAGTTTTCTATAATTGTTTTATAGATCGTTTGTGGCTCTTAAGTTGTTGTTTTACCCATAATAACAATATATTTTTTTAAATATTTAAACATCTATAAATTTACCTTTGAATTCCTGGAATACTTAGGGAACTTCATTCATCAAAATGAGTAAATACCCTGTATAATCAAAATCGTTACGTTAAATTATCAGAGACTGATTGATAGATGGTAAAAGTTCTGAGTAGGTAGCTTAACTAATGTTTGAAAGTTTGGCACTTTTAAATTGACTGTTAAATGCGTGTTCGATAAACAACTTGCGAGTGTTATGTCTGCTTGTCTGTGTTTTTAGTATATTGTCTACTTCATGTTGGTTTTATAAAAAAAATAACTTATTTTTTCAATGTCCAACAAGTAATACGTTCCATTCCGATTAATCCGTAAGTTTCACAATTTCAGAATGTAACTTCAAGTGTTCAGTAATACAACAACACAAAATTGTAAATTATATTGATCAACCTGCCACTATTCAACCACACCTAACACTTAGTATTTATGAAAAGCTAATTGATCAGAAAATATCCGTAGATGTTTTGCTAAGCCTGCGTTCGTTTAACCGAAGACAACATATGATACGATGTCTTCGATTTGACTTAATAAATTACTAATCCTAAGAACATGTTGACTTTGATGAAAGCAAGAATTTAACTATGTTAGGTCAATTTAAATCACGACTTCCAAAACTAATATACTATTCACCGCAATGTAGACTTTGCAGTTCAAAATATCGAATGTTTCACTTCTATTTTCCTTGCACCGGGTAAAAGGTGTTTGTAAACAATAGTTTCTTTTAAATTACAAAAGAATTATTGAATGCTTTAAATTTAAATAGGTATTGATTGTAGGATTACCAGTTTGGAACTTGACATGAATCTCGATATCAACACAAACTTATGGTATTTAGGAAAACTACTGTATCTTTGTAATTTTCTGCATTTGAGCCTTCCGCATCCAATCGAAGTTTTCCAGAAAACCTCAAAACCAAACAAGACACCAAGTATCACCGGGAAGAACCAGCCAGCGAACACCACAATCCAAAGAATTCCACCAGGGTCAGCATTTCTCCGATGTAAACACAAACACAACTGCCGACTTCCGGTAGTACAATAACTTTCACAAAAGCTTGTATTTGGATTTTCCTTCACTCGTTACAGGGACATACTTTTCCGTAAATTTAACATTACATTTTAATCCGAATGTAGCTCTCGACCAGCGGATTTTAGTTTTCTTTTTCTTCCTCGACACCTCTTACGATCGTGGACGCTCCTTCTTCTCCTTGTACAGGGCTAGCAGGGAAACGTTAGCCACCTTGACTACCTTGAAACGGACTCCGGGAATATCACCGACGGCGTGACCCTTACGACCGAAACCGGCAACCAGGACCTCGTCGTTTTCTTCGATGTAGTTCAGGCAACCATCCCGGGGAACGAAGGCAGTGATTTTTTTGCCGTTCTTGATGAGCTGCACTCGGACGCACTTGCGGATGGCGGAGTTCGGCTGCTTGGCTTCGACGCCGACCTTTTCCAGCACGATTCCCTTGGCGTGGGAGGCTCCGGCGAACGGATTGGACTTCCAGCGGGTGCCCAAATGAGCCTTCTTGTAGTCCTTATCGGCCCACCGCTGGTCCCGGCGGTGACGGATGTGCTTCCGAGCGGTACGGATTCCACGTGGTTTACCCATTCTGTGTAATGGCGTCTGAACCGAACGAACACTTGAATAGAAAAGAGCTCTCTTTGCGGTGACAGCCACTGTCAACCCCGTGATGAATCTGATGGGAAAATGACACAACAAACAGGATTGCCAACCGTATCGAAGTGTCACTTTGACATTTGGAGTGCGTTCAAATATTTTAATATTGCCCGCCTTTTACACGGAAAAGGTTGTCTCATACACGGTGTTTCGCGAAAACCCATTAATGGGTATAAAAACACCCATTTCAGCTAAAAGTGCCCCTCCTCATTTAATGGGTAAACTATGGTTTACTCATTAATGGGTAAATGGGGGATCTGTCAATAAATGGGTGTTTTTTTACCCATCTTCTTGAAATGTGTTTTTCGTAAAATGGGTAAAAAAATACCCATTTCTTCAAATGGAGGATGCTGGTATAAAAAACTTACTTATATTTACATTGAAAATAAATGCAGGTGTAGAAGGTATAATATCATATTGGATAAAACTGTATGGACTTATCCGTAAGCCTCTCCAATGTTTCGGAATCTAACCTTTTTCCGGAGATCGTCCATTTTTGCTAAAAATAAAAGCGGGCAGAAACTGATTGCATTCCCAATGGTCGATGACGGAATGATACGATAAAATTTCCAAGTGTTTTTCACCCATTTTTGGGTAAAAAATATACCCATTATGCATTCGTGAACTGATTCTTTAAATGGGTATTTTTTCACCCATTTTATGATTTCCAAATTTCCCCATTTTTTGACAGCTGCCTACATGGTTTAAAAATGGGTATTTTTTTACATATAAATGGGTTTTCACGAAACGTGTGGGAAAACATTCACACACCAAATTTAAGTCGCTGATAATCAGCTAGATTTTGCAGGTTTTCGATTCAATGAGAGATCAGCAAACTTTCCAGCAAAATAATGCTGCTGATTCTTCCAGTAGTACACAGCAAAAAAAGTTGTTGAATATTACATCGAAACTGCTGCAACCAGGTCAATCCATCGGTTGTGTAATATCACATTGTACGATGTACATCGATTTTGCGAACAAAATTACATCCATTGATGTAATATTGTATCTGCGTTTTGCTATTACATCATTATTTCATACATCAGCTTGAATTACGTTGATCGATATTACATTTTTTTTTGCTGTGTATGAACTTCTGTCAAAATGATAACATTTGGCTGAATATTCAGCAATCTTTTTTCTTGAAAATTCGCATAAACGTGAACCATAACTTGACCTTACCCGAGACCTTACCGAAAATGGTTAAAAATTGTGTATAATTCCTGCTCAAATTTAACTGAAATGGTTATGGAACTTTACATGAACGTTTGTGTGATAAAGTTTTAACCTTTTGTATTATAATGAGAGAGAGAAGGATTAGTAATTTCCATTTAATTCCACTACCATATTTGCTTATCCTTGACTGATACGCGTGTTTCGTCTACAATGTGCAGACTTCTTCAGTGTCTTGTACTTATACTCGACTGAGTCTAGTCGAGTATTAGTACTGTTATGTACAACTCTTTATTGATTAGAATGCTTTTAGAGTGTAACGCACTAACGAACGTGCCCCGATCGCTGTCAAGAAACAGAGCGACAACATAGTAGGAAAAAGATACGATGATCGATACTCGAGAGTCGAGAATAAGAAATAAAACTGAGACTGGGTCAGATTATAGTTTTGGACATCGTAGAAACCAGTTGTATTTTATCTGACGGTCAACCTAAGGAAAAACCCCCCCAGCAAACATAAAAGTGACGACGCAGGATTAAAAGGATTTCGCGGAAATCTCGGCTACACGGATTTGAACTAGGATTTTTGCAACGGATTAGGACACGGATTCCGGACTACTCGAACAGGATAATTAACAGTGAAGGTTTGATCGGGAAAAACATATTTTTCCACGGGTAAAGGTAATCTTTCCGTTCAAGCGCGGTGGAGTAAAACCAAGGTGTTAATTTTCATCGTACGTTTGCTTGCAATATCAAGCCTCTCTCTGTACTGGTACCCGGTCGGCGTGGTTCGTTGGAAAAAAAAACCGGAAGCGAGTCAGACTCGGGATTAAGAACGCTTTTCTACAAGACGCCGAAAAAGTGACACGCCGGAAACAGGAATTGCACATTGATCGATAATCAAACATTCGGTGTGGTGCACGGAAGGCGCAGCTCCCAAAAACCAGCGACGGCGGTAAACCTTTACTGCTGATTACTTTTTGGAGGTAGCGTGAAGCGAAGACTGGTGAGTCAAAAGTTTTGATTCTTTTTATTCTAACCTAATCGAGATACTTTCGATTTTGTTTCCTGTGTTATTTTGGATAATTGATTGGGATTTGTGTCAAATATCAATTGGAACGCTAGTTCATACACATCATATTGCTTGTAATTCTTTTCAAACCTATTCTGTACCAATGGCCGGCCCAAGTATGGCGGTTACTATTGAGCCATACCGGAAAGGTGGTTCATTCGCCGATTGGGTGGAACGATTAGAATATTCTTTTGTGATCAATGATGTGTCTGAGGACAACAAAAAACCTTACTTAATTGCTTTAAGTGGGCCTGTAATTTTCTCCGAACTGCGGCTACTATATCCCCGAGAAAGCTTGACCGCTGTTAAATACCCGGATATGGTAGCTAAGTTGAAGGCTCGTTTAGACAAGACCGAATCAGATTTGGTTCAACGCATGAAGTTCAACTGCAGAATACAACAGCCAGACGAAACGGCTGAGGACTTCGTGCTTTCGTTAAAATTACAAGCAGAATTTTGTTCTTTTGGAGAATTTAAACAAGTGGCAATTAGGGACCGTATTTTGGCTGGGTTGAGAGACACAGCTTTAAGGCAACGATTGCTAAATGAAGAAAGTTTAACTTTGCAGAGCGCTGAAAAACTAATTGCTACATGGGAAATGGCAGGGGAAAATGCTAGAAACCTGGGCTCTAATAATAATTATGGATTAACAGCATCACTTAAGGATCGTAGTCCAAATAACACTGGGAAAAGTTTTGATAAATTGGTAAAAGTATACGATGCGGCTAATCGTAATCGTAGATATGATGGTTTTGAAGAGGGAGAACATTCAAATCGCGGACCAGTCAAAAATCGACTGGGTTATAGGCATCGGGGACAATTTGATTACAAATTCCGCAATAGAGGTCAACAGGATAATGTGCGTACGAGAGACTGGCGTAGAGACGATGGAAGGCAACCTTCGAGATATGCAGACTTGACTTGTGACTTTTGTGGTATCAAAGGTCACATAAAACGAAAGTGCTTCAAACTGAAACATCTAGCGAGGGGAGCAGTGAACCTTTTGGAAACAACACAACCCGAACCTACCGTGGATAGACACCTCAGTGAGCTCCTGGATAGAATGAATACTAAGGATTCGGACAGCGATAGTGATGATGAAGGTAATTATGAATGTAAGCTCGTAACGTCCGTTAACAAGATAAGCAATCCCTGTTTGGTAGATGTGACTATAGAGAATACAACTGTAAAAATGGAAATTGACTGCGGTTCATCGGTGTCAGTCATTAATAAGGATCAATCAAGGGGTAAGTCACTCAGCACAGTGTACCAAAAGAAGATTCGGCACAGCTTGGGCACATCCATCTGCATTCCTTCGGCACAATCTCGTAGGCATTGGATTGTTCATTAAATAAAAATGGGAGCACTGCTAGACTGCTGTTATTGAAGTTGTTCACAACATTACGTGCTGTTTGAATGTGTATTTCAGAAACATACTGTAATTGAATTTTCTAGAGAAACTCAGATTAGCAATTCACATCTCGGTTCACATTTAAATTTGAAATGTAGGCTTCCAAGGGTTGTCAATTGCTATCGATGCCGCTCGCAAGTCTTTCAGCTACTACGCATATGGAGTGTACTAGGAACCGGAATGCAAGAGCAATTTTGATGGATTGAATCATGCAATGGTGGCGGTTGGATACGGAAAACTCAAAGAAGAAGATTCAAGAACTCCTGGTCCAACTACTTGGGAAACGATGGTTATGATTTGATGGCGGTGAAGGGTAGCAACTGTGGCCTTACCACCGATGCGACGTATGTAAATTTGAAGTGAGATTTCGGTTTAAATTTGAGTAGTTTTATTTTCGGATACGTGTCATCTTATACGAGATGAAATAAATGGTTTTCGATTTTTATAATAAAAATAAAAGTTAATTAGGTTGAGTGGAAGCAATAAAAATTCCGTGTGATTGTGCCGTGAAAAGTAGTCGGTCAATTGGTCCGCTACCAAACCAAACTTATTTGAAGAATACCGAACTAATTTTCACGGCACAATCACGCGGAATGTTTATTGCTGCAACTCGACCCAATTAACTTACAATTTTTAAACTGAATTTCACTTGTTCAGGTACTACGATCGAATTCTACCGGAACTCCAACCCAATGGTAAAATCAAACGTCTTCTTGCGCGGAATCATCACCTTCAGCAGTTCCTCTTCCAGATTGAGCAGTAAAATGTAGTGCTTCTGAATCGGTTCCATTCGATTGACCAGCAACGTTCGGACGACATTGGAGTAGTTGGACTTGTAACACGCACCCAGAGCACAAATGATAGATTCAAAGTGCAGATAGTTCTTGTCGCTGAATACACTGAACTTCAAGGTGTAATTGCCACCCGACTGGATATTCGCCAGCTAGCAAATGTCAAACTAGTTGGTATCCACACCAGAGACGTACCTTTTGTCCGTCAGAGCCTGCTCGACACCCTCCGACAGTTTGGCATATTTTACTTATCAGCATCCATAATCTCCATGACGTGATCCTTGAGGTACTTGTTGAATACATCTACCGTTTGATGGTGATAACCTTGGAGTCCTCCTTGGAGGGCATGATGTACGCGATTGGTTCGCTGATGAGCACCGTGTCGAAACTCTTGTCCCTGATGAAGGCTCGCCACCCGGAAAGTTTTCCTTGGATCCCTTAATCACCTCCAGCAGCTTCTCAAAATTGGCCTTGTTTTTGTCG
Source organism: Ochlerotatus camptorhynchus (assembly GCF_037179485.1). Taxonomy (NCBI): domain Eukaryota; kingdom Metazoa; phylum Arthropoda; class Insecta; order Diptera; family Culicidae; genus Ochlerotatus; species Ochlerotatus camptorhynchus. The sequence continues at coordinate 1,850,588 of NW_027040537.1, forward strand.
TTCTTTTCCCGAACCAACAGTTTCTCGATCTGCTTCAGGAAATCGGCCTTCTTCTTGCTGGTCAGGAAAAAGATTGACTTTTCGCACAGCACCGTAATCGTTTCGATCAGCTCGTATCCCAGCAGCCAGGTCTTCAAAGAGGTTGATTTGCTGTATATGGTTTCCTCGTCTACGCCGACCACCGTCAGAATGCAATCCACCTTCTGCAGCGAATCATCATGGGAAAACTCTGTTCCTTCCAGCTGGCGCAGAGGGGTTTTATTCGTCGGTAAAAGAAATCCTTATCGAGCACGATATTCAACATTTTTGGAGCCGTTGCGATTGTAAACCTCAAGCTGTCAGAAATACTGCGTTGCCAAATATACCATACTATTTTTTGAAAAATCACAGCTTACTCTATTGGCAAATCAAAGTTGGCACGCGTGGAGAATAGAAGAACTATGAAAGTGATGATGGTTTCAAAATTTTCCACGGGGAAGTATACGAGTGCAATCTTAAAATGCTTTTATTTTGTGAATGGAGCATTTTATTTAAATCTGGTAAGTGCTACGTTAGTAGAAAACTTCAGGACTACTCAATAGACATATAATACAGAAAACTTAATTTCTTTTCAGATTTTTAGGTGTAAACATAGACTTCCGCTTTTCTACCACTGTAGCAGTAACCAGATTTAAATAAAATGCTCCATTTTCAAAATAAAAGCATTTTAAGATTGCACTCGTATACTTCCCCGTGCAAAATTTAAAAACCATCATCACTTTCATAGTTCTTCTATTCTCCACGAGTGCCAACTTTGATTTGCCAATGCCCAACGGCACAATCGACCAACCAGCGGTACACTTACGGCACACTTAGAAAAATGTTGACCCAAGATTGGTGTGCGGAGTGACCTACCCCTTGGGATCAATACTTTTCTAGATTTGAAAACGAATTAAAAAACTGTTCCAAACAATTAATTGTAGTTAATGGAGCAAAACTTAAAATAGAGGGAGAAGCTGTTGTATTGGTCAAATACAAGGGAGTTGAGAGTAAATGCAAATTACTAGTGTTAAACTGCGACAATCAGTTTACTCCCTTGCTAGGTCGCGACTGGCTTGATATATTTCATCCAAATTGGAGGCACTATTTTACCAATACTCTTATGGTAAACAATTTAATTGATGAACGAAGCATTGGTTATGTGAATGAAGTTAAAGAACGTTTTGCAAAAGTATTCACCAAAGATTTTTCATCTCCCACACGCAGAAAATGGATTTTTGTTTCAGGGCCTAATGTATTTTGTTATTGATTCAAACATATTGTATAACTATTTCAACAAAACATGTTTTTGAATCAACAATATGGTTTTTAGAATCAACAAACAGATTATTGACTCTACAACCGGTTTGTTGATTCAAAAATATTTTTCTTTGAATCAACCGAATAATATATTTGAAACAATATCAAAAATATATTAGGCCCTGAGTCAAAAATATATCCATTTGAACTTAAAAACCATTTCTCTGCGTGCATATTGGGTTATGAAGCCGATTTAGTTTTAAAAAATGACGTGCCGATTTTTAAAAAAGCATATAGTGTTCCTTATCGGTTAAAAGACAGAGTAATTGATTATTTAACGAAATTGGAGAATGAAAATGTCATTACTCCAGTCAAAACGAGTGAGTGGGCATCGCCAGTAATTGTTGTGATAAAAAAAAATGATGAAATACGTTTAGTCATAGACTGTAAAGTTTCTATCAATAAATGTTTAATGCCTAATACGTATCCGTTACCTGTGGCCCAGGATCTATTCGCCGGTTTGGCGGGGTCTAAAATATTTTGCGCATTAGATTTGGAGGGTGCCTACACAGCAAAAAAAATGTAATATCGATCAACGTAATTCAAGCTGATGTATGGAATAATGATGTAATAGCAAAAAGCAGATACAATATTACATCAATTGATGTAATTTTGTTCGCAAAATCGATGTACATCGTACAATGTGATATTACACAACCGATGGATTGACTTGGTTGCAGCAGTTTCGATGTAATATTCAACAACTTTTTTTGCTGTGTACACACAGTTAGCTTTATCGGAAAGATCAAAGGAATTCATGGTAATAAACACAATCAAAGGATTGTACAAGTATAACAGATTGCCTCAAGGCGCTTCATCCAGTGCGTCCATTTTTCAACAAGTGATGGACCAAGTTTTAGAAGGTATTGAACATGTAGGGGAAACGCTCCTATAGTTGCGGTACGTTAGAAGCGTTAGGTTCCTATAGTTGTGTATGGAGACTCCATACACAACTAAAGGAACCTAACGCTTCTAACGTACCGCAACTATAGGAGCGTTTACCCTATATGTTTATTTGGACGATGTTTTGATTGCTGGAGACGATTTGGATGATTGTAAAAGGAAATTGTTTATTGTTTTAGACAGATTGGATAAAGCTAACATTAAGGTAAACTGGGAAAAGTGTAAATTTTTTGTTGAAGAACTGGTTTATCTGGGTCACGTCATAAGCAATAGGGGTCTTTTGCCTTGTCAGGATAAAATAGATACAATTAAGAATGCGAAAAGTCCTACTAATGTGGCGGAACTTAAATCGTTTTTGGGGTTAATAAATTATTACAATAAATTTATTCCTCATTTATCCTCAAAGTTGTACCACCTATACAATCTGTTGAGGAACAATGTAAAATTTGTGTGGGATATAAACTGTCAGACAGCCTTTGAAAAAAGCAAAAATTCGTTGATTGAAACTGATTTTCTTGAATTTTACGACCCTTGTAAGCCGATTGTGATAGTTAGTGACGCTTCCAGTTATGGCTTAGGTGGAGTGATTGCTCATAACATTGATGGAGTTGAAAAGCCAATAAGTTTCACTTCTTTTACTTTGAATGACGCCCAAAAATCATATCCAATTTTACATCTTGAAGCGTTGGCCTTAGTATGCACTATAAAAAAATTTCACAAGTTTTTGTACGGACAAAAGTTTCAAGTTTTCACCGATCACAAACCATTGGTAGGAATTTTTGGGGGATCCGGTAGGAATTCAATATATGTTACCCGTTTACAAAGATTTGTTCTGGAGTTATCTATATATGATTTTGATATTCAATACAGACCGTCTTCCAAAATGGGCAACGCGGATTTTTGTTCTAGATTTCCGTTGAATGAGGTAATCCCAAATGAATATGATCATGATTTAGTTCGCAGTATTAATTTTGGGAAAGAGTTGCCTATTGACTGTGCGGTGATTGCCGAAACTACTAAGAGTGACAAGTTTCTTCAAGAAATCATAGGATATTTAAAGAATGGCTGGCCTGTCAAGGTGGAAAGAAGCTTTGTTGATGTGTTTTCAAATCAACACGATTTGGACATGGTTGACGGATGCCTTTTGTACCAGGACAGGGTGGTAGTACCACATCAGTTACAAGGGCACATTTTGAAGTTGATGCATGCTAATCACTCGGGAATGGTCAAAATGAAACAGTTGGCAAGGCGATCAGTTTATTGGTTTGGGATAAACTCTGCCATAGAGAAATTTGTTGCTGGATGTGATGTTTGCAGTAGCATGGCGGTAGTAAAGAAACCAAACATTGAGTCAAAATGGATTCCTACCACAAGACCGTTCAGTAGAATCCACATGGACTTTTTCCATTTTTCTCATCATACCTTTCTATTAATTGTTGACAGTTACTCAAAATGGATAGAAGTGATCTGGATGAAAAAAGGAACGGATGCTGGTCAGGTTTTAAAACAGTTGGTTGCATTTTTTGCTCGATTCGGACTACCAGATGTGGTAGTTTCAGACGGAGGTCCTCCTTTTAATTCATATACCTTTGCAAGTTTCTTAGAAAAACAGGGAATAAAAGTTTTTAAAAGTCCGCCTTATAACCCCTCCAGTAATGGCCAAGCAGAGAGGCTTGTGCGGACGGTAAAAGATGTTCTGAAGAAGTTTTTGATTGACCCAGAAGTGGCATATATGAATTTGGAGGACCAGATTAACCTATTTCTGATAAATTATAGAAATACTTGTGTGACTGGAGATGAAAAATTTCCAACGGAAAAGATTTTTACATATAGGCCAAAAACACTGATTGATCTGATGAATCCTACTAAACATTATAAAAAACAGTTGGTAACCCAATCTAATGAGGAGCATACAGAGCCAAATAGCGTGGGAAGCGTCCCAAAACGATCTTTTGATCCGCTGGATACTCTGACTGAAGGAGATAGCCTGTGGTATAAAAATAATAACCCACATAACCATCTTCGCTGGATCAAAGTATTGTTTATTAAAAAGTATTCTCTAAACACCTTCCAGGTTCAAATTGGAAACGCTGTAATCCTGGCCCATCGCAGCCAGTTGAAAGCATGTAAGAAGGTTGACGAGTTGTCAAGACCCAGCATCCTGCTACGACATCCCATCCCAAACACGAGCAGAAATGTTGAGAGACCACATGACGTCAGGGAGATCGAAGAGGAGGGGATTATACCCCAAGCGAGTCAAGCGAATTCGTCAGATCAAGCAAGCCAATCATACCCCCCAGCGGACCACTCGAATCCGCTATCGAATCAACCAAGAAGTGTGAAAAGGAAACATCAAGAGTCGGCGATGGTGTCGAATCCCCAACTAAGGAGTTCGAAACGCATGCGGGTTCAGAAAAAGGATAGCGATTTTGTGTATACGTGAAGAAAATGGAAGCCAGTTTTTCTTATCGAATGTATTTTTAGTCACTGAAATTATTGAAAATAAGTTTGCAAAAAACTGTCGAAATTTGTACTTAAAGTTAGGAATTTTTGGATTATATAAATCAATCGATGTTTAATAAGTTATATTACTTGCTTATACCCCGGACAGACTATGGCTTATATCATGTAATATAGGCTGTCTTGCAATGAGCACTCATACATCTAGTTTTCACTGGAAATCCTATGTATGAGTGCTCATTGCAAGACAGCCTATATTACGTGATATAAGCCATAGTCTGTCCAGGGTATTAAGGATGGAGGAGTTGTTATGTACAACTCTTTATTGATTAGAATGCTTTTAGAGTGTAACGCACTAACGAACGTGCCCCGATCGCTGTCAAGAAACAGAGCGACAACATAGTCACAGAAAAACAAAACTACCCACCGTTTGGGTTTTTTAAACTCAAATTTGAGTTATTTGACCTCTGCCCGTTTCATTTCCTCTCGCTATTGTTGTCAAAAATAGAACGAAAGATTCGACTCAACCGTCTAGTTCCGTACGAGAAGCCAAAATTGAGTAATATGCGATATACCCAAATTTGAGTTAATTGAACTTAATTTTGGGTAGAAAAAATTGAAAATAACTTAGCGATGGGTAATTTTTTTTGCCGTCCTTAAATGCAAACTACTTTGAGCCGGTTTACCCAAATTTGGCTTATCGTATGGAACATGGGAGATGAGTGAAAAGAACTTAATTTTGGGTTGTTTTGAATTTCTGTGTAGGAAAAAGATACGATGATCGATACTCGAGAGTCGAGAATAAGAAATAAAACTGAGACTGGGTCAGATTATAGTTTTGGACATCGTAGAAACCAGTTGTATTTTATCTGACGGTCAACCTAAGGAAAAACCCCCCCAGCAAACATAAAAAGTACAAGACACTGAAGAAGTCTGCACATTGTAGACGAAATACGCGTATCTGTCAAGGATAAGCAAATAAAGTAGTGGAATTAAATGAAAATTACTAATCCTTCTCTCTCTCTCTCGCCCACATTCATCAGGATTCTTTTGTATTATGGTTTTTCGGAAGTGGGCCTTACAAATAATGGATTGATAAGAACCATTACCATTCAAAATAGTTTGTCTACTTCATACGTTTTCGGAAAGAGAACTATGTAGCGGAGATTCGCTCGTTGGGGTGTTCGTTAGTTGGGTGTTTGCTACACACAAAAAAACAAAAAATGTTGCTATAAAAATAATGCAAATTTAAAATAAAAGTTTCACAAATTTTGTAGTTTTAACAGTGAAAATTTTCAAAATGAAAGCTATATCTTTGGTTTGAAAGTTTTTCTTTCACTTCTTACTTGTAATTTTAAAAGTGCATTTTTTTAAATAAAAGTTGTTCAACTGTCAAAAATACTTCTTCATAGTAACGTTTTTGGCAGCACTCAACCCTACATTATTTGCCGCCAAAGTAGAGTTGACGAGACGAGAAAAAAAATCGTTCAACGGAATTTCAATGGGTTAAATTGGTGTTCGGAAGCTGCCTCCGGTGATCGATTGTGATTCAACCACTGCAATAGGGCATGTAGGTGAGTTGGAAAATTCTTTTTCTTAGGATCGATTAAATTTATGTTTACATTGTAGCTACGCTTATACTTGACAAACAAGCGCTTACATCGGATGGTTCCGACCAACAAATGCCGTAACAGAGTGAAGCGTCTCGACCGAAAAAGACTATCCTTATAACAAACCCCGTAACATGGCACCCAACCCATCATTCCGTAATCTGACCACCAAACGTACGTGGGCGTAGAACATATGAACGTACAAGACAATGATGTACAGGGAATTACCCATTAGTGTGCTGGTTTTGGTGTTGGTGAACCTCCAGCTGAAAGATGTCTTCAAGAATGCCGTTTCCATTGAGTAGTACGAAATGACTGTGGAGCTTAGGTTCAACTCAATACTTCGACCATTACAAGACGGACAAGAATCTGACTCAACCCATGCCACTTAGAAGACTCAGGGCGATGAACAGTAGGATTAGCCTTCCTTTGATAACTAATAGAGCTGGGACACAATATGCGCTGGTAACATAAACTATGTTTTATTTTCTTTGTTTTTTTTTTTATGAAATAAATGAATACATTTATGTTTTAAATATGATACAAACATGAGTATGGCTAATTTTCTTAATCTTGAAAATCATGAATATGATAATATTTCAAATTAAAAATATATTTTCATAATAAAAACAACTCTTTTCGAACAGTTTGCACTTCATTTTATAAGCATTGGTTTTCCTTTTGACAGTTCTACAATTTGATTAAAAAACATCAACTTTTAAAATTAACGAAGAGGTAAACTTTTGATATGACAAGTTACACATTTTTATTTTGAATGCTTCAGACTTTCTACCAAAAAGAACTAACGAAAACTTTTCATTTTACCAATGATTTTTTTTTTTAATTTTAGTAACGATTATTTTTTGTGTGTAGTTGGGCCATTGACTGTAAATTCTTCCTAAGTAGTGGTAAGTGAGGAATATATAGCGAATTGGTTGCCTGTAAATTAATGATTATCAATTCGCGATATATTCCACGTAAAGTTGACCGATAATATCAAACCATCCATGGACCTTACTGACTACCATAACCATTACCATTAAAGTTCTTAAAACGTAAGTAAAAAAGTTAATATAGTTCTCTTTCTCATGATTGAAAAACATGCCCTCAGCCTCAGCTTCCTGATATATCACGTTTTCACGAGTTAGTGAACGCAAATCCATCCGTGCACTCGTCTGTTGGTTTTTTTTGAGTGGCTGGTGAAAATAAATTTTACCGTGCATGAATGCGTTCACTGCTGATAACACTGCGAGATTTTGATGGTTCGTCGCAATGAGCTGGATTACTCTCTGCACAGAAATTCAAAACAACCCAAAATTAAGTTCTTTTCACTCATCTCCCATGTTCCGTACGATAAGCCAAATTTGGGTTAACCGGCTCAAAGTAGTTTGCATTTAAGCACGGCAAAAAAAATTACCCATCGCTAAGTTATTTTCAATTTTTTCTACCCAAAATTAAGTACAATTAACTCAAATTTGGGTATATCGCATATTACTCAATTTTGGCTTCTCGTACGGAACTAGACGGTTGAGTCGAATCTTTCGTTCTATTTTTGACAACAATAGCGAGAGGAAATGAAACGGGCAGAGGTCAAATAACTCAAATTTGAGTTCAAAAAACCCAAGCGGTGGGTAGTTTTGTTTTTCTGTGTGTACCTCATTGGGTTCGTCGTACACGCAGGAAGCCCGTTTTTGAGCCCGCCGAAAATGCATTCAAAATGCACTTTTAAGTGCGCTTTTGTTTACGTCTCGCGAGTTCTGCCGTGGCTTCTTTAATCGTTTTTCGTTTGTGTCGGGTTCGGGATGTTTATCGCCGGTCAGTTAACTTGCAAGTTCAATATTCTCGGTTGTTTCGCGTAGAAAGCTACCATAGTAGTTCAATAGAATCTATACTGTTCGCTTGATTGTAGCTATAGCCGTTTCTGTGCCGTGCCGGTTGTGCTCAGTGTGTTTTTGTAGGGACGCGATGGAAGCGAAAAAGATTAGTTTTGGCTTCAGCAAGATCAACAAAAAGGTGAACTTGCTGCCAGCCGGTCCGTCGGTGATTGGTGGTAACGCAAAGCAGCGGAACGATGGGGAGAAGATTGAGTTGATTTCCTGCCTCGAGGGACAGTCGATTAAGATTGTTGGGTATGGGGCGATTTACTGTGATTGGTCAATGGTTTTGATTGACGAGGACTTTCTTTTATTTGCAGGAAGGAAAACGGAGACGACGAACCTTCCCCATTGGTGATCCCTCTGAGGGAACAGGATAAAACTACCATCCCGGACCGCTTAGCAAAATTGCAGGACATAATAGAAGGTAGAGATACAGAGGAAAACAATTCTAAGAAGGACGAGGAAGCGTCCGAAGGTCCGGTCGACGGAGAAACCCTCGAACAAAGAGCAGCTCGTGAAATCCTGGAGGATTTGAAGGAACATAAGTCCCGAGGCAACGATAAAAACAGTATGGTTGTTCCGTTGAAGCCGGAAGATTTGCCCTTGGATGGGGGGCGTGAGTCCACGATAGACGATTACGAGTCCGTGCCGATCGAAAAGTTCGGTCTGGCAATGCTGCGGGGGATGGGTTGGAAGGAGGATCCCAATGCTCCCAAGAAGGATGATAAACTCCCGGAAGGTCCGGTTCAGCGACCTAAAGGGATGGGACTGGGTGCAGAGCGTGTGTCGAAGGACAAGAACCGACAGTTGATTCCCCCAGCCAAGGATGAAGTGCTAACGATGAAGAAAGGAGCGTTCATAAAAGTTCTGACAGGAAAACACAAGGAATCGTACGGCACGGTAAGTACTTTGAACGTTCTTTTATTCTAAATCGTCAAAATGTTCCGAGTCGTGGACAATATCTTTCATAAGTTGTTGGTATCGTTGGAATTGCGGTTGGAACTCGTCTTTCAAGCGATTGCCTTCGCTTTCGAAGAACTGCTGAGGCAGTTGGGCTAGGATTGGGAAAGCGAAGGTGGCCATTGTGAGAACTTGGGCTCCGAAGAGCTTCATATGCTGCCCAATGGTTTCGAAGGGGAACGATTTCTCTGGATTTCCTCCCAAAGCGCGGAATGTCGTCGCAAATGCATCGTAAAAGGTTCTGATCAAGTCATCAAAGTGTTCTCTGCGGAGGTTGACTTCCCCGCAGAGATATACGAACGAGATCAGGTCCAATATAGGAGAGCTGTACCGAGCCATTTGCCAGTCCAGGAGGACAACTTCCCGAACTTGTTTGGAAGCTATGTCGTATCCGAACATGACGTTGTTGGTCCAGCAGTCTCCATGGTTGAAAGCTCCGTAGGGTTCGGCCTTCTGGCTCTCCATCAGTTTGAGTGTTTTCTCCCAAAGGCAGTTTTTTAGTGAAAGGAATTTCTGCTTCCAGCGGAGCTCGTCTTCGCTATTGAAGATCGAAGCTGCCAGTTCGCAGTTCCTCGGAGCCAAAGGTTTCGTCTGCTCCGTCATCATGACTACACTCAACAGATCGTTTAACCGTTTAACTTTCTGGAATACTTCCGGTTTTTGTTCCTTCAAAGCAAACGAGCAAGCATTCAGCTTTCCTAGAACAACTGTAAGCAGCTTCACGTGGTCATAATCCACTAACACAAACTTATCCTTAAGTTCCAACTGTCGTTCGCCCAGGTCCTCCATTATGAGCATCGATTCCCCTCGGTCCGCATCGAACGAAGCCCAGTAGCACCGTGGGAAGTTCCAAAAACCCACCTCATCTCCTCTCCACAAGCCTCTAGCCAACTGGATTCGCTCAAACTCCGGCAGCACCTCGTTGTACACCAGCACTTCCCGCTCGAACAACAGCATCGAATTGAATTTCTCCCGCTGCACCGGATCCACCAGAGGAATCTTGCAGATCAGCGATAGCACTTGATCGGACATCAGTTTACCGTCCAGGAGGCGATCGCCACGAATCGTTGCCCTTATCACCTGCCCGATAAATCCATCTCCAACTTTGGAACCGGGCTCGAACCGAATCGCATAGGTTCCACCGACAAAGTTCTGTTCCCAGGCAATTTCCTCCAGCTTGCTGCGGAGGAACGAGGGAACTGAATCAGATGGGAGAGCCATGTATGTTGCTGCTTATAGCGTACGAGACTGACTCGATGATGAGTAAGGTAGTGACTGACTGAGTGGTGAGGTGATCGTGATGAACTCGCTTTGCTTGTGGTGTGTGTGGGTGTTAGTCGAGCTGACTGCGCAACATGTGGGTCGTTATCACTTGTAAACAGTGAGAGAGAAAGAAGGTGGGTAAATTTTGCTTGCCAATGCGGAAAGGTCGTAAAGAAGTGAATTGCTGACTGTATACAGAGTAGTAGGGTGCCAATGAATGTATGCGAAAAAAGTGACCATCGAATTTTACGAACGGATGACATACACAATGTTTATTGGCTCGAAAAAAGAGCCTTATCAAAATTTGAGTTCAATCGGGCAGGATTTAGGGGTGCCGCAAAGCGCTCAAAATTTGAATTGTTTTTCATTTGAATTTGATTAGTTTTGCTTTCCAAAAGCAAATGTCAAAAACGCACATTACAAACATTACTCGCAAAGATAGCAAGTCAACAACAAATGAAGTCAAGCGAGAGAAGCGGAAATTCTCCATCTACACTCGAAATAATTTGCGTTCTAGAGCGTGAGTAATACGGAATTGTTGCTGTATTCAATAATAGTGTATTATTCAGATAAGTTCGATTACAAAACATTGTCAAACTTATCAAATCTATTGCTCAATGTCTCGTCTTACTTCTACTAAAAGCCTTGCGATTTTGTTCAATATATAGTAATATGATATGGTCTTATTCTGAATAACATATAACAAGGCTTGCAGTATGAACAAGGCTATATATTTATTTAAACCCATTTTCAGCCAAAATTAAATCCAAGGATAAATTATTTAAACTTAAAGTGATAGATTGTTAATATCAGTATGGTTGACAGTTCGAGCTCAACGCACAGTACATCAACAACAATGTGCAATACAATTTAAAATGAAGTGATTTGCTGTTGGTTTCATCGTGCTTCGATATGATCTCTTCCAAGGGATTTGCACATCGAATTGCAATGTTTGGCAAGTAGTGCAAATTCAACAGCAAATCACTTTACATGAGCATGATATTTTTTACCGTGTACATATTTTCAGTAATGCCCGGTTTTTTTCTTTATGTTGCAAGCGAGGTTACAAGCTGCATTCATTTGCATTTTTCGTGTTTAGTAAGTAGAAGTAACTTATGGAATTAACTCTATGAAAATCAAGATTTTTTTTTATATATGAATAACGCTTATTTCACAGACACACAGACATAACACATTGAATATGTCTCACTGTAAAACGTCGTTGCTAAAACATTACCGCCATATTTTGAGTGCACTGTGGTGAGCAGAACGCTGAACAGATGGCGGCAGTGTGTAAACTTCAAACGCAAGGGAAGATACTTTTAAATTGACTGTTAAATGCTTGTTCGATTAACAACTTGCGAGTGTTTTGTCTGCTTGTCTATGCTTATTTTTCTGCTTATTCCATCATATATGCAAGGGGTAATCAACTGTGACAAAACACAGCAAAACACATTATTTGGCACGATAGGGCACACTTTGACAAGTACGAAACTAACAATATACTATAAAACGGCATCACTGTTGAGTGTTACTGCTAAGGTTGACTACTTGGTTGAATACTTTCTTGTACTTTGTTTACTCATATGTGAAGCTAGTAAGAGAATTTGCTGTCATACATAAAACTGGTAAAACAACGATTCAATCAATAATTCAGTGTCAACATTTCAAAGGGGCGTAATTGCTTTTGTAAACAATGGCTTTAACCGTCGATTTCTCGCGAATTAAAGCTCACCCTTCCAAATTAACAATGCTAGCTGGTGGAGGAAACATTCTTCTACTTGTTGGTTTTATTAATTTTCATGTGTGAGCTTTTATTCGCGAGAAATCGACGGCCAAAGCCATTGTTTACAAAAGCAATTACGCCCCTTTGAAATGTTGACACTGAATTTAAGAACGACAAACCGGTTTCGAGGATCGCTCGAAAACAATCTGTAAGTAGACTCTTCAAATCTAGCTAAACTAAGTCAGTCTCATCCGATTTACAGCAAAATTCCCATCGGCTCGTGATTTCATCCAGAACAGTTGACTTCGATAAAGTTCATCCAACCCTGTCCGGTCGAGAGGATCTTGTCAAGACGGCTGAAACGGGTTACCGCCTGCGACGGTTGGTCAAAAGCCTGGAAGATCTGATCGTCCAATATGACGGTACGGTTCAGCATGCTATCTACGAAGCCGTTGAGTCTACCTATGGTGCAGTTCATGCACGTTCGCAGTACGTATCCTTGTTGGAACGCACATAACTCTTAGAAGAAAATTTTTCAAAAAATATCGTGTTTTTGCATGCACACTAGCACCCTCTATCATGAAAATTCCCAAGCATTGGTTTGCAACCGGAGAATCCCTCGTTCATGCAATTTTTTCACTAGTTGCTTTTACCTCGTTCTGTCAACGCGTCAGCTGGGTTGAATAAAAACAAAAGAGATGGAACCCCCATAAACAATAACCATAAGATGCGCCTAACCACCAATTCAGGATATCATCCCAATTTTATGTGGTATAGTCGCACCATCTAAGATATCGTCAGTATATGGTACACGTTTATTAGGGAAGTCAGTGATGTCGGTTCTACGAAATTTTCCGTAGATCAATAGAATTGATTGAATTTTTTAGAAATACAGATCCGTAGGAGAAATTGCACAGAAGTTCAGACTTTTTTGGGGATTTGCTAGTCAAATAGTGAGCCAATTTAAAATCATCAGTTTCCACCGGTGGTAATATTGCACAACAAGTGGAATGACCAATCGATTGTTTGAGTGTAATATTCAACCACTTTTTTCTGTATTCGTTAGATTAGTAGGTGGTACAATAATGACCCGATTTTTCCGGCCTTTCCGCGTATCAGACTTTTATCATTAAATAATTTAATAAAATCGTAGTTCCAAATCATTCCCATGCATCTTCAAGATTGGTGTTTAAGGTATACGTTGGTGAAATAAGACGACTGAAAAAGTGCATGAGTTTCGTAGAACATTAGAAAAGATTTCCAAAAAGGGGACTGACAAAATCGGGTCATTACTGTATATGTCTCCAGTGGGATGCCTTGGTCCCCTTATCATTCTCAAGAGCTGACATCTAGTAAATTGACCTGAAAAAGAACAGGCATCACTGATAAGCTCGAAATGTAGTGGTTTGCTTAACCATTCAGTGGCGCCACCATGACAAATCCGAGCACATTCCCAACTTAAATCTTATTTGCGAAGAATGTGATGGTGGGAGTTATATCTGTTTGTCTGTGCCTAAATATTAACCCCACATATTCCATCAGACCTGGATCGGATCACGATTGCCATAGTGCAATAGTATAGGATTTATAGGATACCATACCATTGCAATTAAAAATGCAATTACTTTCTATTTCACGAGTCCGACATCAAGCTCATCCCCGTCACCACATCCGTTCATTTGCAGATGCATCTCTGTAACAATCTTGGTAACAATCATCTTCTGTTGAACTAGCTCCGTATCAAGGGACCTCAGTGCGATGGGTGGCCTACCGATCGGTCAGCTGTAAGGCCGATGCCATAGTGAGAGCGAAGAGAAGCGAAGAGCTCGCCTCAAAACGTTGAAACGAATGTAAGGAATGATATCAATAATGGGAATTTACATTATCTTCGATTCACTTTGAAATCAGTCGTAGTGGTGGAAACTAACGATTTTAAATTGGCTCGCCACTTGACTAGCCTATTGGTCCCAAGCATAGTGGTAACTCTAAGACCAGATGGTCCAGAAGAAACGTGATCAAATTTTTTGGCTCAGCTCTGGTACTCTCTTCGGTCCCAAGCTAATCGATGCACCTCTTGAAATGTAGGAAAATCCACGAACCCCTCATTTTATCTGTCAAACTTTCATAGCGAATCAAAACAAACATAGTGTAGTATACCCAGGCCTGCTGGGGTGAGAGGTAATCACGCTTGCCACTACACCACCGGCGCCGCTAAGGATGAAGTGCTGACGATGAAGAAATGAGCGTTCGCAAATCTTCTGACAGGAAAACACAAGGAATCGTGAGTGCTTTGAACGTTCTTTTATTCTAAATCGTCAAAATGTTCCGAGTCGTGGACAATATCTTTCATAAGCTGTTGGTATCGTTGGAATTGCGGTTGGAACTCGTCTTTCAAGCGATTGCCTTCGCTTTCGAAGAACTGCTGAGGCAGTTGGGCTAGGATTGGGAAAGCGAAGGTGGCCATTGCGAGAACTTGGGCTCCGAATAGCTTCGTATGCTGCCCAATAGTTTCGAAAGGGAACGATTTCTCTGGGTTTCCGCCCAAAGCTCGGAATGTCCTCGCAAATGCATCGTAAAAGGTTTTGATCAGGTCATCGAAGCGTTCTCTGCGGAGGTTGACTTCCCCGTAGAGATATACGAACGAGATCAGGTCCAATATAGGCGAGCTGTACCGAGCCATTTGCCAGTCCAGGAGAACAACTTCTCGAACTTTTTTGGAAGCTTTATCGTATCCGAACATGACGTTGTTGGTCCAGCAGTCTCCATGGTTGAAAGCTCCGAAGGGTTCGGCCTTCTGGCTCTCCATCAGCTTGAGTGTTTTCTCCCAAAGGCAGTTTTTTAATGATAGGAATTTCTCCTTCCAGCGGAGCTCCTCTTCGCTATTGAAGATCGAAGCTGCCAATTCGCAGTTCCTCGGAGCCAAAGGTTTCGTCTGCTCCGTCATCATGACTACACTCAGCAGATCGTTTAATCGTTTGACTTTCTCGAATACTTCCGGTTTTTGCTCCTTCAAAGCAAACGAGCAGGCATTCAGCTTCCCCAGAGCAACCGTCAGCAGTTTCACGTGGTCATAATCGATTAGCACAAACATATCCTTAACTTCCAGCTGTCGTTCGCTCAGGTCTTCCATTATGAGCATCGATTCCCCTCGGTCCCCATCGAACGAAGCCCAGTGGCACCGTGGGAAGTTCCAAAATCCCACCTCATCTCCACGCCACAAACCCCTAGCCAACTGGATTCGCTCAAACTCCGGCAGCATCTCGTTGTACACCAGCACTTCCCGCTCGAACAACAGCATCGAATTGAATTTCTCCCGCTGCACCGGATCCGCCAGTGGAATCTTGCAGATCAGCGATAGCACTTGATCGGACATCAGCTTACCGTCCAGGAGGCGATCGCCGCGGATCGTTGCCCTTACCACTTGCCCGATGAATCCGTCTCCAACTTTGGAACCGGTCTCGAACCGGATCGCATAGGTTCCACCGACAAAGTTCTGTTCCCAGGCAATTTCCTCCAGCTTGCTGCGGAGGAACGAGGGAACTGAATCAGATGGGAGAGTCATATCCTGTTGCTGTGCGGACCGGTTTTTAGTGTACGAAACTGACTTGATGATGTATGCGGTAGTGACTGACTGAATGGTGAGATGATTGTGTGACGAACTCGCTTTGCTTGTGGTGTGTGTATCGTTATCACTTGTAAACAGTGAGAGAGAAAGAAGGTGGCTAAATTTTGCTTGCCAAAGCGGACAGGACGCAAAGAAGTGAATTTATTGCTGTTTGTATAGAGAGTAGTTAGGGTGCCAATGAATGTATGGGAAAAAAGTGACCATAGAATCTTACAAACGGATCATATATCAGTGCTACCATTTGAAAACGGCGCAAAAGCCATTTGTAAACAAATGGTTTGTGGGCCCTTTACTCGCTACCCGAAGAACGCCCACGCAAACCAACAGCAACGTCAGGAAGGGGAAAATTTCCCCTACCCGATGTTGCTGTTGTGTCGCGTGGGTGTACTTCAAGTAGTGAGTAAAGGGCCCACAAACCATTTGTTTACAAATGGCTTTTGTGCCGTTTTCAAATGTTAGCACTGATATATATAATGTTTATTGGCTCGAAAAATGACCCTATGAAATTGTTTGGCTCAACCGGACATGGTTTTAGGGGTGCTGCAAAACGGTCAAAGGCTGAACTTTTTGCCGTCTGATAAATCTGGTAGGAGAATTAATTTTTGGAAGTCAAAATTTTTGTTGTTTCTAAATTACTTAAAATTGTATAAAGCGTCGAGATCTAGAGTTACATTGAAAACAAAAAAGGTTTCGGCCAACATTTACTTTCTGGGACTTGGAATGTTTTCGTGAGTAAGATTCAAGTATGGAACATTGATGAATTGGTTTTTACAATTATTCACATTTTCCAAACTTCTTGTAAATAATGTCAAACCAAGACTAGCACTTGTTAAGTGATACTTCACCAAGGTGGTTCATTTAGTTTTTATTAAAGAGGGAAATTTTAATGTTAACAAAAAATACAAGGGAAAATAATAAGTGTTTCATCACAGGCATCTAAAAATCATAAGGGCAAATCGATAATTCATGTCCATCCATCGGTGACTTTTTTCGAAAATCATGTTTTTTTTTCCTATGGTATTGGAAATGTCGGCTTTGGCAATAACTTAACCTATTATCGTCAGGGGGTAAACAAAGTCCTAGAGCACTCAAATTTGGCCAATATATGCTCTAAAACACATGTATCCACATGCCAAAATTGAGCTCTCAAGGACGTTTTTTACCTTCCTGGCGATAATAGGTTAAGGTATTGCCAAAGCCAATCATTCCCCTAGCTCAATTGTTTATTTTTTGTTGGCATCTATAAAATATTTCTAATAAGGGAAATATATAAACAGTCAACTCTCCATAAGTCGACATTGAATGACCCATCGAGTTATAGAATTGTAGACTGTATATATATATAATATATTAAAAATGAAGATATACCTTTTGAGATATGTATTTGAGTGTTTAACATTTCTTTTAGGAATAATTACTTAAAATTACTAAAAATCAATTCCATCTGTAATTTTCATAGAAAGACTTTATTTTTCTCTACTACTAGTACTACTACTACAACTACAACTTTGCCAGGGCTACAATCAGGGTTTTGTCGGTGGTTAAATGGCCCGAATTTTTGAACAGATTTGGTTTACTTTGCCAAGTTAGCTGATAAAAATGGAATTTCCGTTCTGCAGCAGTGATTTTAGGTCGAATACATCAATTCTCGCGTTACTTTTCAAATAGACCAATGTAACAAATGTAAACAAATCGAGTTAAGTGATCAGTATTGGCTAAAATCAAGATCAGAAAATCAAAATCAGCAATCTTCCAAGATCAAGATCACCTAAAATCACACGCACCAATATCACAAGTTATCATCACCATGAAAATCACACGTGATTTTCGACCAATATCAGCCGTGATTTTCGATTCTCAAAATCAACCAGCATCAATATCAACCAAGATCAAAATCATCGAAAATCATAGGATTAGAAGATATGTGAAATTCTAGAGTTTGGGCAATTCCGAAATTCAAGTCAACATTCCGGATGAAATTAAAATGGTGGATTTCAACCCTAGAGGGCTCCCACAAATCCAAGATGGCTAACCAAAATCCAATATGGCGGCCCCCGGACAAGGAATATGCATCTAAACCTCTGCAATATGGGTATCTACGGAATGGGCTCGATGAGGGGAAGTGGAAAATTGGCATCCGTCGCCATTTTAGAATCCAAGATGGCGTACCAAAATCCAATATGGCGGGGGAATATTCATCTAAACCCATGCAATATGGATATCTCCGGAATGGGATCGATGAGGGGAAGTGAAAGATTGAGATCCGCTGCAATTTTGAAATCCAATATTGCGGACCAAAATCCAATATGGCGGCCCCTGGACAGAGAATATGCATCTAAACCTATGCAATATGGGTATCTGCGGAATGGGCTCGCTAAGTGAAAATGGAAAATTTACATCCGCCGCCATTTTGGAATTCAAGATGGTTGAGAGCCCATTCTGCAGATACCCATACTACATGGGTTTAGATGTATATTCCATGTCCCGCCTATTGGATTTTGGTCTGCCATATTAAATTCCAAATTGGCATATTCCCAGTCCGGGGGCAACCATATTGGATTTTGGTCTGACATCCTGGATTCCAAAATGGCGGCGGATGTCAATTTTCCACTTCCACTCATCTAGCCCATTCCGTAGATACCCATATTGCAGGGGTTTAGATGCATATTTCTTGTCCGGTGTCACCATATTGGATTTTGGTCCACCATATTGAATTCCAAAATGGCGGCGGATGTCAATTTTCTACTTCCACTCATCGAGCCCATTTCGCAGATACCCATATTGCATGGGTTTAAATGCATATTCCTAGTCCGGGGGCTGCCATATTGGATTTTGGTCTACTATATTGTATTCCAAAATGGCGGCGGATGTCAATTTTCCACTTCCCCTTATCGAGCTCATTCCGTAGATATCTTGCATGGGTTTAAATGCATATTCCTAGTCCGGGGGCCGCCATATTGGATTCCAAAATGGCGGCGGATGTCAATTTTTCACTTCCACTCATCGAGCCATTGCATGGGTTTAAATGCATATTCCTAGTCCGGGGGCTGCCATATTGGATTTTGTTCCGCCATATTGGATTTTGTTCTGTCATATTGGATTTTCTTCCGCCATATTGGATTCCAAAATGGCGACGGATGTCAATTTTTCGCTTCCCCTCACCGAGCCCATTCCGTAGATACCCATATTGCATAAGTTTAGATGAATATTCCCTGTCCGGGGCGGTCATATTGAATTTTGGTCCGCCATATGGAATTCCAAAATGGCGGTGGATGTCGGATTTTTACTTTGACTGTAATTCCAATCTATTAATTTTCCGTTTGGTTTTGTGACCGCAAAATCAGCTAAGGTTAAAATCAGCCTAATTTTCTGCTGTGTGATTTTGCTACTCTCAAGATCAGCTAAGATAAAATCCACCGTGATTTTCCGTTTGTGATTTTCTGTTTGTGATTTTGCTGATCTTAAGATCAGCAGTGATTTTCGACCGTTCCTGATTTTGGATTTTCTTGATTTTTTTCCATCACTGAGCGATACAAACTATTGCTCTTCTGTCATTGTATGTGATACAAAAACATCCATCCAAATTTACTTTCATTTATTTAAGATAATCATAGGTCAAAAATTGTCCAATGTACAGTTTGAAATGATGGGTACATGTTTGTTACTTCGGTCATACATGATTGGTGCTCATTTTCTAAAGGCGGGGCACATCTAAAGTTAGGTACTCTACTATGACATCTGTGAAAGGGAATCTAGTATCATATAGAACAAATCGTCCAATGTAACACTAACTGATTATGTCATTGAGAAAAATCATCCAATGTAACATGTCCGATGTACAACTTGACTAGTAAAAACGTCCTATGTGGTTTTTGCTATATATTGTAGCAAGAAATTCAAATCAAAATTGTGATTTTACCGTTTCTACTGAATTTTCAACGTTATTATTCACTGACTAAATTAAAAATAGTATTGCAAAATGTATTGTTTCTAAACAGTTAAAATAATAATCTGTCGAACTTCAACTTCAATCTTCTCAAAATGGTGGATATGTTACATTGGTCTATTTGAAAAGTGACGCGACAATTCACCACGTTTCTTTTTCTTGTACAATCACAAACAAACATCAAAACTTCAGGGTTGCCAAACTCATGGGATTGGCACTCTTCGGCGCAGCGTTTGGCACAGCTTTCGGTACCGCTTAAACAATCGGTACAGATTGAGGTGTGCAGAGTTGATTACCCCTTGCAGAAGGTGGCAGCCCAGACAACCAGAATGTACGTATATTCAAAGTTGTTTCTGTGATATACAAACATATATACAAACAAAAAAATCGTATAGAATGCAAAAAAAGGGCCTATACCTACAAAAGTGGAGGCCATATACGTGAAAATTTCAATTTATTTTTAAACGAGTTGATTTGACATTATATACGATTCAATCTGTAATAACAAATTCAATTTGAAAAACATTACGATGTAATCCGATTTAATTTGTGATACAGTACGATGAAAAAAAGATTCGTCGTATATAAGTCGGAAATTTACATTCTATACGATTTAACTTAAACATAATGCGATGTATGTCATACTTATATGCGATGTTGACTTAAACTGTAGTTATTTACGATACTTTCTGTACATTTTTATACGATTTCTGGTTATCTGGGAGGTTTCATAAGCTTTTTCATGAAAATATTCAAAAAGTATTGAAAAGAGCAATTTTTTGTATTAGATACTTTTTTGAATTTTTTACTCTAAATTACTTGAATTTTTTTATCGTGTATATTTTTCCTGGAAAGCAATTATTCTTTCCTACCACTTTGTCTCAAACGTCATTTCAATTGGAACTGACATTTTCGAGTTATTATTTTTGTTGAAAAAAAAACCGAATACGCCATTTTGATTTTTTTTTTTTTTGCGGGATTCAAAATGTTGGGATTCTAGCTCAAATGTTACAATAACCATATAACAAGCAATTATGAAAAGTTTCATAAAATCGGAGAAGATCCATCAGATCGATTCATCGTTTGGCAATTTGGTGGTGATTGCGTCCAATTTGGTGCAGTGGTTGCTGAGAATCACGTTCTTCTTTATTTCGTTTCACACTCACAAATTTTCCGATCTCGTCGAGCTGAGTCTAATAGTTTATGAATGAAACTCCGCCTCGGATTGAAAGTCGGTTTTCCAAGCGGTGTAAACAATCGGCATGAACTACTTGGTTGAAACGTAGCCGCCACGAAGAAGAAGAATAAGAAAAAGAGTCACTTGACGTTCGGATAATCGATCAGCAGAACGAGTTTCCTCTATCTACAGATATTCAAATCTAACAATATCCCTTATCATACCGGTCATTCTTTTACGATACAGCTCGAACGATTTCTCCGAAGTGCCGAACTCGTACTTGACGTTCTTCTCGTCTTTTTCGATCCTTTCGACGTAGTCTTCCATGCTCGGTAGTTCATCGCCGGCTGTGCAAATCATTGGCAGCACAATCAGTCCCATCAACAGCCCAAAACGGCCGTACTTTTTCCACTGCTCCTCGAAAGCGTCCCTGGGAAATTGACGTTCCACGTCACCTCCCAATCGCTTCAGATAGTCGCCCAGTGATTTGTAGTATACGTCCAGCAATTCTCCGTAGTGCTCCGCGCGAAGTTTCTCATCCGTGCAAATGAAAATGAAGTAGGACAGGTCGAGAATGGGCGACACGTACCGACACAGCTGCCAGTCGATCAACCGGATGTCGGTTGGAGTTGGTTCCTAAAAAGTTAATTTTGCGAATTAGAAAAGCTCTATTGATTAATCTGGAAGTTGACATACATTTCCATCGTACGTGTACATCATATTGTTCACCCAACAATCACCATGACCAACGATCGTGTACGGTTCCGCTCCCGCACCATCAACACAGTCAACGTAAGCTTCTGTCACCAATCCTTTCAGTTTATCCATCGTCTCTTTCACTTTCGCTTCCTCGTTGGATATAGTTCCCATGGCGCGATCGAACATTTCTTCAAACAAGTTATCAATGTTCTTCCTGGGATCCATATTGATCATGATCTTCATCGGATCTACCAGCTGCTTGAAGTGTGCAAACTGTTCCGGTTGTTGATCCTTCATGGCGAACGAAATGGCATGAAGCATCCCCAGTTGCTCCATCAGCAACCTAGTATGATCGAAATCTACCGGTTCGAACTTATTCCACATTCGGAACTTCTTCTCTCGTAGATCCTCCATGATCACCACCGCTTCCATCTTCTCCATATTGCAGCTTGCGTAATAGCACTTTGGGACGCGCCAGAATCCTTCGCCATCCTTTTCGCTTACACCTTTCTCCGCTTGGAACTTCCTGAACATCGGCAGCACCATATTGTATGCCATGGCCTCCCGGTGGAACATGGCCAGGGATTGCTGTTTGCGGGCTTCGTGTTCCGGTAGGACCTTCACCAACACCACCAACTCATCGCGGCCATCCTCGCGAACGAACGCCTTGAACAGGGTTCCCATGAAGCCATCTCCCTTGTTCGATCCGGATTCGAACTCAATTCGGTACCGGTTCGGCGTAAATCCTTGATCGGTGGCGACCTGGTCGAGGCCTGCCATGACGTACGCCGGTTGTTCGGACATTTTTTCCAGTTTCAAATCACAGTCCGTTGCGCGAAGATCTTTACAGGACGGCTGCGCGAGTCAGATTAACCAAAAGAGTGATTGGCAAAATTGGATCTATCGAAGTGAGCTCTCGCATTCGGTGATTGGCGTTAGATTAGATAGACGCGTGCAACCAGGGCGTGTGTAAATTGAATGATGCACTTGATTATGGCCATAGCGGGTGCCATTTGAGTGCGATAAACAGTTCAGTGGCCCATTGTCTTGTTTTGGAAACTGGTGTACCTTTTTGGGAGAAAAGCCAATTATAAGTTGGGTTCTGTTTGGGTTGCTGTTGTCGGTTGCTACCTATCAGTGCGATACTATTCATACTTTATCATATCAACGATTTACGACCGGTGAGGGAGCAAATTTTTAATGTATTGAGAATTGAAGGTAAATGCTGATTAAAGATTTTGCATGTAAAAAATCACATAAAATCTCAGCTTGATTTGGTAGCAAATGGGTGAAAGATTCATTAAGTGTGTAAAGTTTGACAGGACGAGTTGCAAATAGACGGGAATATTAACTGTCCAATGGACCATTTTGTCAAGCAGTTTTGGCGTGAATTTTTCCGGCAATTTCATAAAACTGGATCAACAAATTACTATTTTTATGTCACGCACAAATTTTGGTTCCTTTTCTCATGGTTCTAGACTTATCTAGATAGAGCTGACTTTTGTAAATAATGACTTCTCTCGATGGTTTCTTGAAGGTCAAGGCTCGCGCACGCAAATCAATATCACCATCGGGTAGGGAAAGACTTTCCTTGGTTATGTTGGTTTGCGTGGGCGTGCCTTGCATTCCTAGAAAATTATCGAGAGAAGACATTTGAATGTTCCCGGCACATCCCCACGTCCAGTTTCAATGTAAAACTCTTGACCGGGAAGCTGCTTAAAATCGAATTTGACGTATGTTTAGTCATCGATCAAAGTGCAGCCCTTGTGTTTCTTCAAAACACGGTCGTACAAGAGACTTGCACGCTGTTTACTGGCTCTGTACGACATTTATCGTTCCTTGGCAAGGATGTTCCGCACCGTTTGAAAGTTGGCGTTGTACCTTCTGGCCACATCTCGGATCGAAAGACCGGGGTTGGCTTTAACGCATCTCAACGCAGCTGACGATCCCTGGTTCGTTTTTTTCGTAGGTCCGCTGATTCCATTCCACACTCAGGATTTCCTTGTAGGTTTTGAGCACTCGACAAACTGTTGTTTTCGGCATCTTCAGCACTTTAGCCAGCTTGGAACCGGACCACTCCGGATTTTCCAGGTGATTGTGCACAATATTTTTCCTTCTTTCGAGTTTCATTTAACGTTATTTCTGAACGCGATCGACTACTTTGATCAAACTTGCACCAGTTGTTCTCTATAGAAGTATAAACAAACCACTGCCAAATATTTTCGATTCTCAACACTAGAGGCGTGCTAGCGGCGCGCGAGGGGCATACCAATCTAATTTTAGTCAGCCTTTTAGAGGACTGGCTTCTGAAGCAACGTGAGGCTATAGTAGAATCCAAGTGAAATTTATGCGTCACTAGTGGCGGGAAACAGTACTAGTCGATGGTGATAAATTTATGGCAGCCGGTTTATATTCCAGAGTTTGAGTGATAAATTATTGAAAAAAGAGTTCAAAATAGTGAGATACGAGCTATGGATGATACATGTAGGAAATTTGTCGAATAATGTAATGTTATATTAATTTTCATTGCAATGTCATTGAAAGATAATGAAAATGCGTTTTTTGATGCACCTATATTATTTAGGTTATGTTTTGTATGATTGAAATCGACGTCCAAGTCAGTCTGCTGGATATACTGGATGATGTTGGGGACTCCGTGCTAGCGGATTTAGCGACCTAGCATATTGTGTGCTTGGGCTACACCAGTAGATTAGCAGCAAAGCAAGAATTGAGGGGAATGGATTTGTTCTGCAAAGTTCCTATCCCGGGGAGCGGCCACATGAAATTAAACTCAAATTAACCCCCCGACAACAAACTTTGGAACTTAAATTCTTCTGATCCGTAAACAGTGGCAACCTTTCTCCACTGCACGAATTTGATGCTCCCCGAATTCGGAACTCGAAAAAGTTGAAATTTGATCTCGTTGCATCCCGGGATAATGCAACGATCCTGCAACAACAATGAGAATGTTAAGCGGTGAAGCTTGTGTTTACGTTGTCTAAAAATTCAACTATTTTCCTGATTGCAAGCAGTGATATCATTGTAGTCATTTGTCACTTTGAAGAAGGGCACTTTTCCTACAATTCTAGAAGCTTTTTGACCACCAAAAACGTACCAAGACAAGATAAATTTTCAATTTAAAAAGTGAACATTCTGACGTGAGTCACGTTTGACAGATGTTTATATTTTTATCACCGCTACGACAACAGCGCCACGGGTGGCCGGTAATTGGTTGGATTTTACTATATCTCAAGCTTACTCGTCTTTATATGTATGTGTACAGGGGTTGTGAGAAATATAGGGTACTAGCAAAATTTTGTCCAAATTTGGACTGTTGTAGCTTCGTTGAATATTGTTAGATTTTTAATCTTCAAGAAGCATTCGACTGGAAAACTAATCAAATTTTAAGTTTAAGTTGTACGGCATGTTTTGGTGTAATAATGCAATTGTCCCCTACTACAGGTTCCCTCGGGAGTACTCCGGTGGTTCCGGAAGCGGCCAATGTGGTCAATGATCCATTCAAAGTCTACAGAAAGCCTATTGATGAAAAACCATGAAGAAAGAGGTGTCACACGGCATGATTTTTGTAAAAATGAATTTGTCTCCTACTACAGGTTCCCCCGAGGGCACTCCGGTGGTTCCGGAAGTGGCCAATGTAGTAAATGATCCATTTAAAGTCTATAGAAAGCCTATTGGTAGAAAACCATGAAGAAAGAGTTGTCGCACGGCATGTTTTGGTGTAAAAATGAATTTGTCCCCTACTACAGGTTCCCCTGGGGACACTCCGGTTGCACTCCGGTGGCTCCGGAAGTGGCCAATGTAGTCAATGCTCCATTTAAAGTCTATAAAAAGCCTATTGGTAAAAAACCATGAATAAAGAGGTGTCACATGGCATGTTTTGAGTGAATGAAAGAACTGAGCGCACTCAGAACCCTCCCTCAGGACCGATTCCAGAGAAATGGCCATATCTTGGTTGATTCTTAGCCGATTTTAGTTCTTGTTGCGTCATTTGCTTTGGAAATGGTTCTATTTTTGGCGTATGAACAAAAAACACAGATTAGTAACGGACACCCTGAGAAAAACTCATCACAAATTTAGCAATTTAGACATGCCCTCAGGAAACCCGGAATATCTCCGGTATCCGGTAACCATGGTCACTTTCAGTGCTCCACCATAAAATTTGATTAGTTTTCCAGTCGAATGCTTCTTGAAGATTGAAAATCGAATAATATTCAACGAAGTTACAACAATCCAAAGTTGGACAAAATTTGTCTAGTACCCTATATTTCTCACAACCCCTGTATGTATGTATATACATACAATTCAACTTCCACCGTCCGGCAGTGTTTTTATGGAAGAAAAATGTTTGCATTATAATCTATTATTATCTTATACTGATCCCATTGCAAACAATTTTAGCCCGGAAGTTGAAAGGTGATTGCTCTGTTGAGATTCAGTAACCCATTTCAGAATGCCTGGTCACTAGACTGATGCAAAATTTGAAATTTTCGCTTCACAGTGCTCAAACGGTTCCAAATTGGGCCCTGATTAGCCTCTCAAAATTTGAACTCATTTAGATAGAAACTGGCTTGGCACAAACCTTTTGAAGTTTATATGGGAATTACTATGGAGAAACCATAATTTCGGTTCATATCTATCTCAAAATTCACCAGTTCACTCTACTTTAGAAAATTATAGCTGAGCTTGTAGAATATTTTCTCAGCTACAACTTTGTTGAAGACCAATTTTCAAATTTAAGGAACATAAATTATTAATGATTGAAGTCACTGATGTCTTATGATTAAGCAGGGTTTAAACAGGGCAAGTCAATTGATCAAGTCAGTTGAATTCAACTGACTTGAACGCGAATTGAACGTGTAAACCATGCCATTCAACTGACTTGATCAACTCACTTGAATTGAAAAAAAGTTGAACTAGGCTCAACTTTTCAAGCCAATTGAATACAACTGAGTTGATCATTTGACTTGCCTAGTCTAAACCCAGCTTTATGCTCAGTCAACTGTTCAGCAGGCAACATTGGTGTTAATGGCGCGTAGAATAGAGGACAAAAATCATGGCTACTATGTCACACTGCAGAATACAGTGTTGCCCACAATACAGTTGCTTAATCTTGCCATAAGATTATTAATCTCTTGAACAATTAATAACTATTTAATTTGACGTTTGGTAGAATATGTAAAAAGGCTAGAAGACAATGAACAAAAAGTTTTGTTTTCCCATAGTAATTTCCATATAAACTTCAAATGGTTTGTGCCAAGTCAGTTTCTTATCAAATGAGTTTAAACTTTCGGAGGCTAATCAGGACCCGATTTGAAACCGTTTGAACACTGTGGAGCGACAATTTCAAATTTTGCATCAGTCTACTGGTCACTCACGTTCATTCCGAGGTTACTTACATCGTTAGTTTCGTATTGATTGTTGGTAATACCACCGATTGGAAACTAACGATTTTAAATTGACTCACTACTTGACTAGTCTATTAGTCTCAAGCAAATCGATTAACGTTCCCCATTCTAGTCAAAACTCTAGTACTACACAATGTTTGTTTTGATTCGTAATGAAAGTTTAACAGATAAAATGAGGGGTTCGTGGATTTTCCTAATTTTCGAGGGGTGCATCAATTAGCTTGGGACCGAAGATAGTACCAGAGCTGAGCCAAAAAGTAGAGCTCGTTTCTTCGGGACCTTCTAGTCTTAGAGTTACCGCTATGGTATTACTCTCTTTGTATTTGTTGGTTTCCTATACTGCCGTTATACGCAAAACTGTCCCATGTTCTATGCAATCCTTATGTACCGTGGGACTCTTATGCGTATAACGGCAGTATAGATCTCGAAATTGAACGAAGATGTATCCCTGATGATGATGAGAAGATCTAAGTACCAGTTACCAAATCATTGAGTTCGAATTTTAAAAGGAAAGACCAGCGGGACCTCTCACGATTGCGTACCGGTTACATTAAGCTATCCTACAACATGGCAGGGAGGACAAACTTCCACATTCCCAGTGGAATTTGTGCAGCACAATGATATGCCCAGGGAAGTCGAGAACATTTCCAACCCGAAAGGAATCGAACCCATCGCACCCAGCTTGGTAATACCTTGCCTTTCTTTACTGACTAGGCTATTTGAGACCCCAAATGATATCTTTCCCGTTAATCATAAAACATTGTATTCATCTACTCAGTATAGATCTATTAAACATCTATAATAAACAGTACCAACTAGACGGTATTATCCTAGACACAGCAAACGGTGCATTGAGCAACTATCAGAGATACCCGTACTGCACCAGATCTCGAATCACGCCACCCATTCGCTGTCGGTATCGTTCCTCGGCAATTTCGCCCGTTCCGATGTGGAATGAATCTTGCTCTTGCTTTTCAACTGCCTCGGCAACTTTGTCCATATCGGGCAAATCATCACTGGGTGTGCAGATGACCGGCAGTATGAGCATTGCCATCACAAGAGCAAACTTGCCAAACTGCTTCAATTGTTTGTTCAGCATCTGCTTCGGAAATTGCCTCCCGGCATCGCCTCCCAGCCTTCCGAGATGATCGCTGAAGGAGTCGTAATACAGTTCAAGCAGTGCGGTGTAATTTAGCGCTCGGAACTCGGCGTCGGTGCAGAGAAATATGAAGTAGACCAAATCGATTGCCGGTGAGCCGTAGCGACAGATTTGCCAATCAACGAAAGCTACGTCCTTCGGCGATTTTTCCTAAAAAAAAAGTTTGAAATTTATAGTGAGTTTTGACGAGCTATCAAGTCAAAGCAATCTACCTACATCATCCTCATAGGTGAACATGAAATTGTTGATCCAACAGTCTCCATGTCCCAGCACTGCGTATGGTTCGGCAAACTCCGAACGGACACATTTCGTCAGCTCTTCCTTCATGGTCTCCCTGAACTGCAGCACTTTCTCCCGACGAAATTCCTCATGGGGTTCCAACGTGCCCACCGCTCGATCGCACATCGACTTGAGCATATTCAAAAACGCATCACCTCCCTCAATCGCCTCCAGCATGGGATCTTTGTAATAGTCTCCCATTTTCCGGAACTCCACCGCTCGTTGTTCCCTCAGAGCAAACGAAATCGCATGCAACTTACCCAAGTGGGTAAATACCATTCTGCTGTGATCGAAATCGACCGGCTCGTACTTATTCCACATTCGAAAATTGCGCTCCCTCAGATCTTCCATGATCAGCATTGCCTCCAATGTCTCTTTCTTGCAGAACGCATCGTAGCATTTAGGAACGTTGAAGAATCCTCCATTTTTCGAACTCAAACCTTTCTCGTTCTGGAATTCAAACAACGTGGGAAGCAACTCGCTGTAGGCACGACATTCCCGTTCAAACAGTCCAATTCCTTGAGCTCTGCGCGTTTCGTTGGCCAGTGGTACTTTGCACAGTAGAACCAGCTCCCGATGATCCTCCTTCTGTGTGATCCGCACGCGCACGATGCCACTCATAAATCCGTCGTTCAATGCCGAATCACTATCGATGGCAACGGAATAGCGTCCCGGGGAGAATCCCTCGCGCAGTGCTATTCTATCGAGGTGTTCTTGGAAGATCGGAATATGACTGACGGTGAGCCCACTCATGTCGGCAGGTTATTGCTGGTTTCGTTACCCGATTGAAAGTGAACGTTGGTGGAGAAGAAACTACAGCTAATATTTGAGAGTGTACTTTTCCGTTTCGTTTTTTGTTTATCTTATCATTCGTGCAGGTACGCACGAGCAGTCCCCGTGTGGGCATTGTTTCGAACGATAGTTTCACAATCTGGTGTCATATTGAGCATGTTGGTGTGTGTCAAATGTTTTGATAATATTATGTTCGCAGTTGGGTCATGGAACTGTCGATGATTGTACTGAACTGGGGAAAAAACGGGAATTTTATTGGAACCTCATAATATGTTTTAATACGTTTCGAATTCTGTTTTGGCAATTCTAAGTCCGATAAGGTACACCGGGGCAAGTTGAAACGGTATGTGTATCACTTCCGCTAAGAAATACACTTACCGTTTCAACTTCCCCGCGCGTATCAACTTGCCCCGGTGTACCTTATTCTGGAATTTTTATTTTAAAATGTTGAATATTTCTTCAATTTTGGAATTCTGATCTTATTCCTAGTACGGAATAAGAAAAAATAAGTCTAAGATCTCAAGAAATTAGCAATGTCTCAGAGTTTTGAAAATATGGCAAGTCCAGGATCGTAATAATTTTAATTTTAATTTTAATTAAATGAGATATTGAGTTTTACGTCCGGCTTTCAGATAATTTTCTAACTTTAAGATCTCGTACATCTCACTGTTTCAGACTATTGTTCTAGCTCACTAATAAACGTTTCAAAAATTTCTTGCCCCATAATCTTAAAAAGTTTTCTTAGACCACACGCAAACCAAAAATTTATTAAAATTAATGTTAGTTCCGTGCTCTGTCTATGCTTTCACCTACACAAGCATGCATTTGCCTTGATTGTTATGTATAACATGGTAGAACGATGCACATCCAAAGTAACATTTCGACAGTGAGCATGCATAAGGGCCTACACGCGATGATCGATTTTCTCTTTTGTTAATAACTCGCAAGATTTAACGTTTCTCGGTGCGTTAGCTGTTGCTTTTGATAACCAATACAACCTGTTACTACTCTGCATTGAACAAATTCTAGAAAATTGTTTCGCTTAGCTGTAGCAATGCAAAGAGAAAATCGATGAAGAGAATCGATCATCGCGTATTCGCCCTTATGCATGCTCACTTAACGTTTTATGAAGTACTACAAGGCTTCTATAAAACAACATGCATAAAACCCTGGTCAACATGGCTTGGCCTTTATTACATCCCCCAAAACCTCATTAAGACTAGAATCTGTCTAGTTGGCTCACCCTGAAGAAGGTTCTAAAGAGTGTATTATCGAGACATTTCAAGAATGATTTGCTGTAAAAAGGTGATAACGAACGCATTGAGAAACATTTTAAATCCTTATTAAAAGTACAATAAAAACCATTTGGCATCAATACTTGTGCCATTTGCCTTTGACGCTTGCTAAGCGCACTAAAAATAAAGCATCAATCAAGATAAAAAGGCATACATAAATATCGTCCGACCTTGCCAAATTAATTGTTCAAAAATGAATCTGTCAAAAATCCATGTCATTAAAGTGAAAGAATTACTAAAATTATCGAAACTCAAATTGTACTCTATTTTTAGGTGACCGATTAAATCTTATGTGAAAGATCGAAAAAAAATAAGTCCACCTTCGGAAAACGTTGATTTGACTAATTATTTTTAATTTAGGAAACAAAATATAGCTATTTGTTATGTTAATCATTGCCCCTAGCCGAGACTATGATGATTTTCGTAATCTCTATTGCTGCTCATTGATGAATTGATGAAAATAAAGTTATGTAAAGGAAAAACGAAGATTGTGAAAAAGCAAATGGAATAATAACAATATGGCGATGGCATACACACTAATTTTCCATAAGCCATTTGTGAAAAAGCTGGTTTGCTTCAGTGCTTCGTAAACCGCATTCACTTAGCTTCTCTCAGTCGGCTGCTCTGTTGTTGTTGACCGATTTTGCTAGAATTATTGCTCGATTATCCTTTGGCATTTCCTTGCAATTCTGCGTTTGAAAGCCCCACTCGATTATGTTTTTCTCTGTCTCGAGGCGGATCCATCTTTTTAGTTTTATTTGTAAACAGTGGGAGGTTTTATGATACACTTCCTTGACACCAAAACGCATCAATATATGATTTTTGATCCCGTTTGATACCGAACGGTTTGATAATTGCTTTTATAATGATAAAATACCTTTATGGAGTATTTTGTCGTAACATCGATAAGACAAATACCGATTGATTTACTGAACAGTTTTATAAAGGGACTCTGTATTAAATTAATTTTTTAAACCAGGCACTTTGTGATTTTCTCGTCAGGCTTTAAAAGGTTTTTAAAACAGCATAAAGCTGAACTACTAATCAAGAATGTTTTACATTTTTAAATGATGTATTTAATCTCAAAAGATTGCTTATTGTATAACGACAAACCACAATAAATCAGAGTTAAAGCCCAAAGCCTGTTAAATTGTTACTTGGGACACTTGCCTCGATTCTTTCCAGCAGAAAAAAAGCAAACGATTGTCGAGTATGCGATGAAATGAGCGCTTCATGTTTGCTTTTAGCCTATCCATATCCCGAAGCATGGAGAGAGCACAGGTCTGATAATCGTGGCGTTCGTGGTTCGAGTCTTGCAGCCGGCAATCTTTTTTTTTCGACATGATTAATTTCACTCACTAATACACTCCTACTTTTCTTTCTCCTTTTTCTTGCATGCGGTCTCCACTAACTCAGATGATGAATCCCACATAATTGTAAGCGAATCTTACATCCCCCGGTTGGGTGCAGAATCTTGATTTTTTTGGATCTTCAATTTCAGTTTACGAGATCTTAAAAAAATTGCTATGCCTGATTTGATTTAACTAAATTATTTCTTTGATGCTTATCTCAAAAATGGTTCATGGATTTGCGTCATGATCATTCCAAAATGTCTTCAGAGTTATTTTCCGGATTCCCATCAATAATGTTAAGATTCTCTTCGCTATTCTCCACTGAATTATGTGCCTCCAGAAAGGGGTAAGTAACTCAGCACTTTGTGCCGAAATTAGATTGGGCACAGCTTGGGCACATCCTTCAGCACAATCTCGTAGGCATTGGATTGTTGTAAATAAAATGGGAGCACTGCTGGACAGCTGCCATTGAAGGTAGTACGTGCTGTTTGACTGTATATTCAGGAACATCCTCTAATTGAATATACCAGCAGTTCACTTATGAGCATGAGCATGAGCATGATTGACCGCCCACGTTTTGTACTCTGTTATTGCCAGACCAGCTGTAATTACACAGAGAACCAATAGACGATGCTTGGGACTAGCAATCATCCTCAAAACTGGTGATCACGAATTAGGCAATACCAGCGCCAGCCGCGCCTGAACGCAGGTCAAGAAAGGAATGGGTAGGAATGTGTTGACGTGACACTTGCTTTGATGGAAGCCGAGGAGTCCTCTGCACTTCTACGAGGAATCACAGAGATGTTGGGTAAGAGGGTTGGGTTAGCAGCATGGTTCGTTTTGGTAAACGATAAGCTGAATTAATGTCCTAACGATTGTATAACGCGAAGGAGCTTGGGATTGAACCCACGGTC
Organism: Ochlerotatus camptorhynchus; assembly: GCF_037179485.1. Classification (NCBI taxonomy): domain Eukaryota; kingdom Metazoa; phylum Arthropoda; class Insecta; order Diptera; family Culicidae; genus Ochlerotatus; species Ochlerotatus camptorhynchus. The sequence continues at coordinate 1,883,389 of NW_027040537.1, forward strand.
CTCTGCTCAGTAAGCAAAAACGTCTGCCACTAGGCAGACGAGCTCCTTTTTATTCATTGACGAATCTTGAATGTGGATGGGCCTGAGACTAGACTCATGATGTTCTGCTCAGCAAGCAAAAACGGTTGCTCTAAGGCCACCGAGCCTCTCATATCACATTATAGCGTTACTCAAGTTTTTATAACTATTCAAACCCGGCACCGACGACAACGAAAAGTTTTACAAAATACACGATAAACAAGCGATCTTACCATACATTTTTAATATGAAAGGACCTGACCGCGTTTTTCTGCTCAGTAGGCAAGCCACTGCAACCGACGATCTTTGAAATCCTAAAACTAAATGCTACGAAAGAGTACTTAGGCCTTCATTAAGATCCACTTTCACGCGACGTTCAATGTTTCGATTTTCTCTTTACGCGTGGTTCAGACAATCCTGAGTGGTGCGAAGACGGACCTCAAAATCGAACCACTTTCGAGCTGTAAAATCGAACCACTTTTTTATCATTGTGGTTCGTTGAAATAGATAGAAGTATTGTTATCGTCCAAAATAAAAAATAAATATTTTTCAGTAATGTTTTTGATCTTTTTAAAAACGTGATTCGAAACGACTCAAACAATTAAAAATAACAGTATTATTGCGTATTTTGGACCAAAGTAGACTCCTGCGCTGAAAAAAACCCCTCCGATTTTTTTTCGCTCAGGAACGACTGTGACTTCGGAGAACGTTCTAAGGAGATTTGTGATGATAGTACAAAAGTTCCAGGAAATTTCAACAGATTTTTCCCGCGACAGAAGAGGTTTCAGTGGATATTTTAGTTGCTGCCAGCGAGGTTCTACGGGGGTTCTATAGAGTTTTCATGTTCGAGTTTCACACGATTTGGAGGGAAGTCAAATCGTTGCCATTGGAGGTCCCAGGGAATTTCGACAGCACTTCCATAGATATGAGACCCACCTCACAGGAACTGAGCCACTCTTTTCGTACTGCTGAATCCTTGGGAAACCTGAATAGGCTTCGCTTTTCGTCGTGTCCATCTTTATAATTGCAAAAGTGAGCAAAACACTTCATTCTGAATTTTATTCCACTCCGTAAAAACTCCAGCTATGAACAATGTCAACAAACAATCACAAAGTCACGAATCGGCTCTGCACAAAAAGTCGTTTGACACTTCTCTCTACCAACCGACGGTGATGAAACGTTTATTTCAACACTACCAACATGAAGAAAATTTCACTTCGCACCACTCAGAGACAATCATAACAAGCTATGAACGACGTGACGATTGTTTAAGACCTGGTTAAACAAGCTATTCAAATGAAATAACGTTATCGAATTTCACTTGGAATGTAATGAACAACAGAAATACGCGATAATTCATATTTTCAGCGGTTGATGTTTAATTTTAAATATACCAACGGTACTGCCTACGACTACGACGGCGATTACGACAGCGACTACGACTGCGCCAAAACAACAGAGAATTTGTAACTTACCATTTGTCTAGGATAAACACCTTTGCCCGGTATCTCCACTGGTTCTTCATGTCCGCTATCTGTAACTGTTTGCAAAATATCTAATAGCAATTACCTTTGTTGTGATACTTCCTGTATTGCCATGGTGATCTGGGAGGAGGTTCGCATCTAATGCTTTCCCCAGGAAAGTTCATGGCCACCAGCTACCGCCCGTCCAGTCTTGGGCGTATCCAGCGAGACATCCTTCAGGTTACTCACAATCTCCGTCACTCGATGCAAATCGCAGGCACCAGTGCTGTTAATGATCGTGTCATTCGATTGAAGATGAACCAATACAACAATTCAATCAATCCTGTGAAAACGAATTCTCACATGACCATAATTTGAAGGGCCACTTGCTCATTCGAAGCTTATTGTCACTGTCAATTGAGTCACTCACTATCATTTCAGGCATAACATTTGATAACGGCACAAAAGCATTTGTAAACATACTTTCTAAGGCCCTTTACACGCGAACCAAAGTACGCCCACACAAACCATTACCACTTTCGGAAAGGTGATAGTTGCCCCTATCCGATGATGTTGTTGGTTTGCGTGAGCGTACTTTGGTTCGCGTTTATGGAAGAAACCTAGCGAACAGACAAGTCGACCCGATGTCGGATCAATGTAAGGTCGATGACGACCCAATGTCGTGCTGTTGTCGGGTCAATTTTGGGTTTATGTAGGGTCAATGTCGGGTCAACATCAGGTTGGGGTTTGGTTGGTGTCGAGTTGGCTTAGATTTTTCGCCTTAATGTCGACCAGAGCTCCGTTTATTTGTAGGTTACACTCAATTGAACGATAGCGTTTCTCAAATGAGAATGATCCATGCCTTTGTCGAATTACTAAGCAACTTATATCACCCATTCGAAGGAGGTCTCCTTTGATAGCGGATAGCTGCTTTTCTCATTTTCATCAAAAATGTTCAATTGATTTTGAGAATTTACAGCACTGGCAGGCACACTTACGCTAGTTACAAAAAAAAACACTGCCGTGCAAAGAAACGGATCCAATAAACGTTACTCTTGCGAAAGCACACCCGTCGTCGTCGAACGGCAAAAAAAGGAATCGGTGGGCAATTTTGTGATACGGATTTCCAAAATCAAACGGGAATGCACGAATTTCACCACACCCAACTGCGAAACACGTTCAGAAGCACTTATGGTACACTTTCGTTCGAAAACACTTAATTTTTTCAAAAATAGTTGCGAGTGAACCAACATCATCACCGCGTAAATAAACTAAAATTAAAATTATCACTCGCGATGCCACAAATTTCTTCATTCCTTTATTTAACGTCGGTCTCTGTTCCGCAATCTAGTGCCAATCACCGACGGACATCGATTGCCATTCATTGACGGCAATCGAATGTGCAGGAAGGCAGCTTCCACATCTGCGCAGGATATCGCATCCATTCAACACACATGGGCCGGGACCAACGGCTTTACTTCCCTTTTATGCCTCAGAAAAATCCCACCGACCTCGGCTGGGATTGAACCCTGACCCATTGGGGTGTTAGAAAGCAGTCACGCTTACCACTACACCACCGGCACCGGCTAATCCATAAATTTCTGGACCGGGAGAAAAAAATCAAACAACGCAGATAGTGTTAAATCTTCTGTTGCTTGCAAACATGATGAATCATGTTTTCTTTCTCGATTCTAAAACTTCTCGGAAAGCGAGAAAACCACCAGTCACACTAGGATTGGGCGATCTTCAGAGAAAGATCGATCTTGACAGATCGATCTTATATTTGGCTCTAGAATCGATCTACTGATTAAATTGGTACCAAAGAATCGATCTTTAGTAGATCGATCTTTTTTATTTTTATTTTAATACACTTGTTTACGTTGGTACCCCAAGAATTTCTTTCTTTTATAATATTCAATTAAATGTTGTCGTGACGGTTAGGAGCAATGAGTACAGGAGAGAGGTACCCATGTAACCATAAGTAAGTTATTTCGCCTTTTTGGCTATATACGGGCCTTATCAGAACTTACAAACACTGATATAGCCGTTATTCAGCTAAAAAAAAGCCAAAAAGGCAAAATAACGGGCCTATGGTTACTTGGGTAGTTCAAACCATCAAATGTTGCTGTATCCGTAAATATCGGAAACGCAAATAGTGATGTCATTGTAGGGAGCGACGTGTGGAAGTTATGTTCGTTAAATTTACCACGCAGTCTGGGGTGAGAATAAATCGTTTTTTCGATGTATATACAGTGTATATTATACACTTAAAAAATTGAACACCTTTTCTTTTTGAAGTCCGAAAAGATCGAAAGAAGAGATCGATTTTATCGATCTTTTCGTGGACAAAGAATCGATCTGAAATATCGGAAATCGGGATGAAAAAGATCGATCTTCCAAAGATCGATCCAAGATCGCCCAATCCTAAGTCACACACGTATAACCGTCCGGGAGGCAGAGTGCCAGCGCTAATCCGGCAAATGCAGTCGAAAACTATGAAAGCGAATGCACGCACAAAACAGAGAATACACTTAATACACAACCGTATCCAAAGGCGTTCGAAACTCGACTCTACACCAGCAGTTCACTAATAGATCTAAATACTAAATGTAGGTTCTAGAGTGGGATCAAGAGAATCAATGAATTCGAAGAGTCCCTTTATTTGGTATTCATTGACTACGAAAAAGCTTTCGACCGTCTCAATCACGAGAATCTGTGGGGCGCCCTGAGACGCAAGGGAGTCCCGGATAAAATCGTCAACCTCATTGAAGCGCAGTATGAGGCTTTCACGTGCAGAGTTCTGCGTAAGGGAGCCTTGTCCGACCCTATCCGGGTAGTCGCTGGTGTGAGACATGGATGTATACTATCACCGCTACTGTTTCTCATCGTAATCGACGAAATCATGGTAGATGCAATTGACCGTGTACCGAACCGTGGGCTGCTTTGGCAGCCTATCACCATGGAGCATCTCAACGACTTCGATTTGGCTGATGATGTTGCTCTACTAGCACAAGTAAGCTCAATGACCTAGCCGAACGCTCCTCTGCGGCGGGTCTCACCATCAACGTCAACAAGCCCAAATCGTTAGACATCAACACGGGCAACCCTTCCAACTTTACGGTAGCGGGGCAAGCAGTGGAGAAGGTCGAAAATTTCCAATATCTTGGCAGCCAAATAGCGTCGGACGGCGGGACCAAGGCTTGGGCTGCCTTTGCGGGTTAACGAAATGTATGGAGATCCAACCAGATAAGTCAACACACCAAAATCCGAATTTTCAACTCTAAGACCAGAAGATCCCGAAGAAACGTGCTCAACTTTTTGGCTCAGCTCTGGTACTATCTTCGGTCCCAAGCTAATCGATGCACCCCTCGAAACATAGGAAAATCCACGAACCCCTCATTTTATCTGTCAAACTTTCATAGTGAATGAAAACAAACATAGTGTAGTAATAGAATTTCGACTGGGGTACGTTAATCGATTTGCTTGGGACAAATAGACTAGTCAAGTAGTGAGCCAATTTAAAATCGTTAGTTTCCACCGGTTGGTATTATTGTGCATGTCACACAAAATAAAAATGTATGCATCGGTTGGCACAAAATGCTTTCAATATATAACAATGGGCAAAAACACTAAGTTGAGAGCAAGCAAAAGCTCGTGTAAGAGCGTCAAAGCCAGGAATAAGGAGGTGCTGCTATTGTGCAGAGAATAGTTCGTACTATCGACCATAATGCCAGTTAACAAAATAATGGATTGCTTAGTTGAAAATGCTACCAGAAGGTGGTGCTAGTGTTTATGTGAACTTCGTCTACATGGCAACATCTCGATATTTTGGCTATTTATATACGAGATTGCTTTCTAGGAGGCTAAGGCTTTTGATGGATAGATAAGCTCACTGCGGGAAGTAGTTATCAGAAGCTTGCAAGTTTGCCTGATTATTGATGTGCATCATGATAGTTTTTGTTCGGTTTTCGTTTTCTTTTCCTTTTTTTCTTCAAATCAACCGAAACTCTGACTCTTTGTTCGAAATTATTGATTTTATTTGTTTTAATAATATCCCAACATCTATCACTCACTTCCCCTATCTTTTGAATCGGCTCAGTTTCGACCTACAGATAGCCATATCTTATCAGATCCCGTACGACGGCCCCCATACGCTTCCTGTACGAGGCTTCGGATTTTTCGGTAACCTCGAACGGTATTTCAATCTCTTGCGACTCCTTGAACCTCTCCGCTGCCTCGTCCATATCGGGCAGGTCCTGGTTTTCGGTGCAGAGCATCGGTACGAGGAACATCGCCATCAGCAAGCCGAACTTACCGCACACCTTCAATTGTCGCAGCAACGCCGTGTAAGGAAACTGTCGAGTTGCGTCGCCGCCGAGTTTCTCCAAAAGTTGCTTCAACGAGTCGTAGTAGATGCGAATCATTTCGTCGTAGTGCTTTCGGCGGAAGTCTTCGTCGGTGCAACAGAATATGAAGTATACCAGGTCCAGGGCCGGCGATACATAACGGCAAATTTGCCAGTCGAGAAGGGTGATATCGGTGGGGACTCCTCGCTGAAAGTTAACATCTTCGTGAATTTTGGATTTTCTAAATTTTTGACAAATTACCTTGTACGAGTAGATCATGTTGTTGATCCAGCAATCGCCATGAGACAAAACAGCATACGGTCCGGCAATTTCTGATTTGGTGATAGTTTGCAGGTCATCGAATATAGTATCTTTCAGTTTCAGGAGCTTTTGTCGCGTCTTTTCTTCATGAGGTTCAATTATGGTCAAGACTCGATCTAACGACATTTGCATCATCTGTGTGAATCCTGCGTTGGCAATCATCATTGCAGTCATCGGATCGGGTACTTTAAATTGCTCGAAGACGTCGGGTTGTTGATCTTTCAGAGCGAAGGATACGGCATGTAGTCTACCTAGTTGGATCATCAGTAGTCTAGCATGCTCGTAGTTGACTGGGACCATCTTGTTCCACATCCGGTAGTCCTTCAGGCGCAGATCATCCATAATGATGACGGATTCCTCCTTCGCTTCATCAATGTAAGCCAGATAACATTGGGGAGCGTTAAAGAACCCAATTCCCATCTCTTCAGTTACACCTTTTTTCCGTTGAAATTCGTAGATTGCTGGAAGGAATTTAGAATACGCCTGCACTTCGCGGTCGAATACCGGCATCGCACCGAAACTCTGACGACGGGCATCGTTGATGGGTGGGATCTTGCACAGGACTACCAATTTACGATCACCTTCGGTGATGGAAGCTCGAAACATTTCCGCCACGAAGCCATCGCCCTTCCCAGAGCCGGACTCGAAGCTAATCTGGAACTGACCAGGTGTGAATCCTTGCTGAGGTGCAATCCAAGCCACGGCATCGTACATGAACTGAGGCGTTCCATCGGCGCGTTTCACGTATGTGATACCGGCTGGAGCAGAATTCTGTGGAACTGCTGCGGTCGCTTCCGGTTGAGTTTCCTGAGAGGCCTCTTCAACAACATCGTTAGCTATGCTGAGAGCTACGGCTTCCACTTCAACCGAGGGTTTGACCCCCTCCTGAACCGTTTCCACACTAGTACCTTCCTCCGTTTGTGGAGGTTGTTCCGTGTTCTGGACTGGAGTTTCTTGACCCATAATGCGTATATGTTGTCGGACTGAAATTTAAAGCCGTACTGAAGCCACTACGTTAATCATAGATTTCTTTTTGCATTGTTCTCCACGGTGGTTATCTTATCAAAATTTCGATAGCTTCAATAAAAACGCAAACATATGGACGATGGGCGCCAAACATGACAGTGACGTTGGACAAAAACCCGATGATTGAGATGGTCTCCGAAAAAGGGCAACGTTATTCTTTTGTTTTCGCGATACACGGAGCGATTTACAAACTTTATTCAAAGATTGCAATTCATTTCAGCACATACATTACCTATTACGAATTCTGACCTCCACAATTGTTGACTTGATAAACGTAACAGGGTACGATTGTGTTTTCGATGTTTTCTTTTCCGAACAACTCGCGCATTACCTCTGCTTTTTAAGGGATTAGCACAAATAAATGGAATTATTCACCAAACATGTAGAATTTTGTAGAAAAAAGCACAATTTGTTTTCTAGCCTAAAACATAAACAAAAGCTGCTGCAAATTAATCCAACTGATTCAATCGCTGAACAGGCTCGATCGCAAACGAGTTTGCATGCGATAGAGATTTTTTTCAAATTCTTTCAGTTTCTTACCTGTTTCGTTTTACTGCTGTCAGTTCCGAGTCTACGTCCAAGCAAGTGGAAGCATTTACTCTCGTTCAGTAATCTGTTAGCAACCGAGAATGGCGAATCGTGATTCTGTGGATTGGAACTGTCAAATCGTATGAAAATACTCGGCGGTACACACCTGCTTGTCTATATTGTGACCGATGATACATTTCAAGACCGGAAACCACCAACGCGATCTGAACAGTAAGTTCACATTTCTCAAAAGCAAGTTTACAATAGTTGTTACTAGCATGCGTATAGACTTTTTGTTGCTCGTGTAGCTAAATATTCAAATGAACCAGACTGGTGATGATGGTGAATAGATAGGATTGAAATTCTGTCACAGGCCGGCCTTCGTCTTTTATCATAGGATAGGAATTTACAACATGGCGATAAATCGTAATGATATTGGTACCAATGCCCATTTCAGGAGAGTTGCTAAATCGTCGAATTTATTGCCTAACTGCTCGGTCATCCCTTGCAATCATAGAGTCACACAAATTGGCACGCTTACACATTTCTGCGTTTTGTTTCAAGATAACAGAACTTGATAAGATAACTCATTGATGGTAATCCCCCCCCCCCCCCCCACGTCCCACCGAAAAGCAAAAGCTTCGATTAACACAGTGACTGCAGTACGGTTTCAAATTTCGGTTCGATAGCATTCGCGCAATATGGGTGAAGAAACTCCAATCCTGAACACGGAACAACCTCCACAAACGGAGGAAGTTACCAGCGTGAAAACGGTTCAGGAGGAGGTCAAACCCTCGGGTGAAGTGGAAGCCGTAGCTCTCAGCTTAACTAACGGAGTTGTTGAAGAGGCCTCTCAGGAAACTCAACCGGAAGTGACTTCTGCAGTCACGTTTGCGGAAGTTCATCCGGAAGTGACATCAGCAGTTGTTCAGGATTCGGTTGCTCACGGTATTACCTACGTGAAACGTGCCGATGGAATGCCTCAATTCATGTACGACGCCGTAGCTCGGATTGCTCCCCAGGAAGGATTCACTCCAGATAAGTTCGATATCAGCTTCGAGTCCGGATCCGGTAAGGGCGATGGCTTCGTGGCGGAAATGTTCCGAGCTTCCATCACCGAAGGTGATCGTAAATTGGTAGTCCTGTGCAAGATCCCACCTATCAACGATGCCCGTCGTCAGAGTTTCGGTTCGATGCCGATATTCGATCGTGAAGTTCAGGCTTACTCTCGCCTACTCCCGATTATGTACGAATTTCAACGGGAAAAAGGAGTGACCGAAGAGTTGGGAATTGGGTTCTTCAACGCTCCTCAGTGTTATCTTGCTTACATTGATGAAGCGAAGGAGGAATCCGTCATCATTATGGATGATCTGCGTCTGAAGGACCATCGGATGTGGAACAAGTTGGTGCCGGTTAACTACGAACACGCTAGACTACTGATGGTCCAACTCGGTAGGCTACATGCCGTGTCGTTTGCACTGAAAGATCAACGTCCTGACGTGTTCGAGCAGTTTAAAGTTCCCGATCCGTTGTCTACAATGATGATAACAAACGCAGGATTCACACACATGCTGACTCTTTCAATGGATCGAGCCTTAGGCACACTAGAACCTCACGAGGAAAGGGCACGTCAAAAGCTATTGAAACTCAAGGATACCATGTTCGATGACCTACAGACTATTCTCAATGCAGAGTTCGCTGAACCGTATTCCATTCTGGCGCATGGCGATTGTTGGATCAACAACATGATCTACTCCTACAAGGTAATTTGCATAATTCCCATAACTCATAAAATTTAAACTAATTTGATCTTCCAGCGGGGAGTGCCCACCGGGATCGTTCTTCTCGATTGGCAAATCTGTCGCTACGTATCGCCAGCCCTGGACCTTCTGTACTTCATATTCGGATGCACCGACGAAGACTTCCGCCGTCAGCACTACGACGAAATGATTCGCATCTACTACGACTCGTTGAAGCAGCTTTTGGAAAAACTCGGTGGCGACGCGTCTCGACAGTTTCCCTACACGGCGTTGCTGCGGCAGCTGAAGGTGTGCGGCAAGTTCGGTGCCCTGATGGCAGTGTTTATGATTCCGATACTCTGCATCGAAAACCAGGACCTGCCCGATATGGACGAGGCAGCGGAGAAGTACAAGGAATCGCAAACATTTGATAACGCTTTTGTGATCAATGAAAAAACCGAAGCCAAGTACAAGAAGCGTATGGGGGCCGTCTTACGGGATCTGATAAGATACGGCTATCTGTAGGTGCTGAATTTAGCTGAGCCAGCGATAAGCAAAGCAACGGATATTGCGATATTAATTGAAATAAAATGTGTGACTTTGATGGATGGTATTTTACAATACAAAGTTATAGAATAGAGAGTAGTAACTCGTTCAAGAACGCCATGAACTTGTTCAGGGTTAAGTTCAGCGAGTACCCTAATCACCCTTCCACTTACGTTCTCGATTTTCTGTTGATAGTGAGTATTGATGGCATCGACGGAAAGGCTCAGCATTCGAGATCCAGTTGTGAGGCCACCACTTACGAATTATATACCACAGACATCAGTGGATGAGTGTTTTTAGTTTATGTGCATCACGATTCGCGGGCTTTTAACAGCACACTGGAATGTAAAATTCAGATTTTAGTACGTTAACTAATCTGCTTTGATCACCAGCTTACGCTCATAGAATTCTCAAGGGAATTCAATGAAATTTTTGAAAACAATTCCAGAGAATGCTAAGGAGATTTCCAATAGAGTTTGGAATACATTTCCAAGAATACCAGGCTAGTTCTGAGCAGAATTTCTACATAATTTCAGAACTTCAGAGGGATATTGTTGAGCAACTCAGATGAATTTTAAGGACAAAGAAAATGTTAAGGAAATGGCACGTTATTTTTGAGAAAATATCCTGGTGAATTCGTAGAAGAATTCCACGTTTGTCCTAAGTACAACTGCTCGGTAATCCTGATGATAATTCCTTGGGGATAGCGAAAAGAAAAAATCAGGTGAATTTTGAAGAGGATTGCAATGGAAGTCTAATGAGAGTTTCAAAGGAATTCTGAATAGAATTCGAAAGGAGGTCTGAAGAGATTTAAAGGAAATTCAAAGTATGGTTCTAAGTCAATTATGAGAAGAATTCCAAGTGAATCGAATTCCAATTATATTTCCAAAGGAATTCTGAAGAAAATTTCAAGGGATTTCCGGGAGCAGTCGGAGATCTGAAATAACCGGAAAAATCTGGTGAATTTCGACGAAAAACCGGGCAAAAATAAGATTCTGCACCGTTGAACAATTTCAAGATCCTTGAGCTGAATTTTCAGCATACTATTAAGAGATTCTAGAAATAAATCTGGAGATAACAACAATGTATTTCATAGAAAAATAACAAGAGTTTTGATTAAAACACCAAGTCATAGTGTGTGTTCAGAGTAGAATCATCTGTAGGAAATTTCATGACGACTGTGAAGAGGATTCCAGGCCCTTTTCTAATGAATATCCCAAATAAGGTCTGAGAAGAATTTTAAAAGAGTTGTGGTACAATTCCGAGGAAATTCCTAGAACTTCAAGTTAATTCTCAAGAGAGTTACACGCAAATCCAGCAATAAATACCAAGGGTATCAAATTCTTAAGGAATTCTGAGAAGAGTTTTATGAGAATTCCGAAATCAATTCCAAGGGCATCTCGTGAAGAATTTCTAGAGAATTCTAAGGAGAATTCTAGCCTAATTTTCAGGAAAATTTAGAGGAGAGCTCCAAGATAATTATGAGCAGAATGGTAAGAAAATTCTGAAGTGAACTGCAAAGGAAAATTCAGGCCAATTTTAAATATAAGTATAAAAGGAAGCATCAGTGAATTCTTTCGAAGCTAATCTTAGGATGAATTCTTCGATTTTTTCGGAGTGTTCTGAAATGTTATAATAAATGTTCAAGGGACTCTCAGAGAGAACCTATAATTTAGTTTGGAGACACTCTGAACAGCATTCTGTGGAGAGAAATGATTCTAAAGGAAATTTGAGAACATTTCATAAAAATCTTGTATAGGATTCTGAGCGAACTTTTCAAGATTGTTAAAACATAGAAACATTTTGACGATATCGAAAATTCGAATTCAACCGAAATTAAAAAATAGCATATCAAAATATGTTATCAACATGATTTCAAAATCATAATTTGATATCATTTTGATAGTATTTTGATATCCGACTTTGCTCGGGAAGTGTTCTCTTCTACAAAATGCAGTAAATATAAAATATTTTTTTTTCTAGCTGCAGATTGAAGCAGAATGTCCTATGAAGGCACATCTCCAATTTTGGGTGTTGAATTTCAAATATTGTGCAATAGAATTGAAATCATTCAGAAGCTCATTAGCAGAGCTTCCGATTCTCGTTAAAATTAATCACCGTTGCTCGTGGGATTAGTTGAAGGCAGTGATACGTTTGAAATCACATGAACACTCGTTCATCAATCAATCTCCATGTCGCCGATTGTCACTTTAATTTCGCACTGCATCCTACACTACAGATAACCATACTTTACAGCGTCTCGAATGATACCTCCCATCCGGTGGGCGTACCGCATCTGTGCTTCAGGTGACGCTGCAAACCCCTCCGCCAAGTCCCCATTTAAATTGGGCATCTCCGCCGGATCCGTACACAGTATTGGTACATCAAAAGCGGCCATGATGATGGCAAAGTTTGCAAAGGTTTTCAACTGCTCCTGAAGGGCAGAGAATGGGAACAGCTCATTCGGATCGCTTCCCAGCCGCTCTAGCAGTTCCGTCAATGAGGTATGATAGACCTCGAGCATCTCGTCAAAGTGCTTCTCCCGGAAAGTAGCGTCGGCACAACAGAACAGGAAATACAGAACATCTAGGGCAGGAGACGCGCAGCGAGCCAGTTGCCAGTCAATTAACGCCAGTTCGGTTGGTTTTCCGTCCTGGAATGTATGTAGATTTCAGTTAACGAACGGGTTTCAATCCCGAAATACTACGCTTACCTTGTATCCATACATGATGTTGTTGGTCCAGCAATCGCCATGGTTCATTACGGCGTACGGTTCAGCTCGCGATCCGTCCAAGCAGGTCTCCAAGGCTGCTATATGATCCACTTTCAAAGCCTCCATTTTCGATCGCTCCGTCTCTTCCTCGGGACCCAGCAAGGATATTGCATTCTCCAAGGCGTCGCCAAACATGGCTACCATCTGTTCGCTGGCCTTAATGGCTGGGACTATTACGTCGGGTAGCTTGAATTTCGCGAACAGCTCTGGTTTCTGATCCCTCAGGGCTAACGACAGACCATGTAATCGTCCCAAATGGGTCATCACAAGCCGAGCATGGTCGTAGTCCACCAGTTCCAACTTGTTACCCATACGGTAACCCTTGTTGCGTAGATTCTCCATCAGGATCACCGACTCGTCGTTCTCAGCATCGAACAACGTCAGGTAGCACTTGGGTACATTGAAGAACCCTTCCGCTTCACAGATTCCTTTCTCCCGCTGGAACTCGAACATGGCCGGCAGAACGGTTGAATACAGAAGAATCTCCCTCTCAAACAGGATCATCGAGTTAAACTGCTCTCGACGGGCTGCGTTCAGCGGGGGTATTTTGCAAAACAGATCCTCCCTGCGACCGCCTTCGGCGATGATCACCCGGTGGATTTCACCAACCAACCCGTCACAGCAGGACCCGGCCTCGTACGATACATGGAATTGGTCGGGCGTAAAGCCAAGCTTGATGGCCGCCCGGACGGCCGATTGCCGAACGTACTCCGGCAGGACCGGTTGAGACTCTTTCGATGATTCAGACATGGTAACTTGCTGCGCTACGACTGGCGGTTGATTGGGTACCAGCTGTAAGTGAAAATGGAAAGAAGTTCTTATCTAATCTGGGTACTTTTTTTATCAATCGAATGATTTCAAGCAGCTGTGGGGTGTGTTAGGCGTGCTATATATTGAACGAAGAAAGAAGCTTTTTCTTTGGCTTGAAACAGTGACACCTGTTGGTAATTTTCGAAAATGCGTGCATTCTTGTTAATTGCTTGGTGACATGTAGCATAACCCTCTAAATTAACCTATAGTGTTTAGTAGACGTATTGCGTATTTATCCGTTGATCGCAGAATCGAGCTAAAATTTACAGCTAGGCCTAATGTGGCTAATTGCTGAGTCGCTTTCAAGTGCATTTATTTGTAACAGTTAAGCGGTCAATCAATCATTTTCTTCCCAGCTTTAAACTGTTTTAGCTATGTTTTAGCAGATGAAGTTGATCCAAATTTGGGAAACCTAAGCCAAAAACAATTTCTCACTAATGTTTAATCTCTATTAAAGAGATTCATCTCGACAGATATTATATCTAAATCATTCAGTTTGAATCTACCATTTTTTTAGTTTGCATTCGGGGAGAACGTTTTTCATATTCTTTCAGTTTCTCACATGATTCGCTCTACTGCTGAGAAAAGACGAAACTCGACTTTCTGCGTGTTGCATTATACATTGCATAATTGTGTGAGCAATCATTCACATTTTCACAAAAGTTCGGTCATGTTGAAAGTTGATTTTTTTTCCAAGATGGCGTCTTTGTATTTTTTTAATAAATTTTAGCACGAAAACTTCGCTTCTGATCGAAATGACGTCTGCGACATGGTTGTAGAGAAAAATAAAGTCTTTCTGGAAAAAATATAAATGGTATTTTCATAGTAACTTTGAGTAAACAATCATAAAAAGTGTTAAAATTCAAATATCTCAATAAATATATCTTCATTTAGTTTTTATTTTTTAAAGTTCATTAAAATTGCAAACCTTTAAAATATTTGCAACCATAGACACTTGAAAATTGACAAAAAACGTTGAACCTGACCTATTAGTATTTTTACTTTTTGCTCTGTGCAAAAATATATACAAAGCTAGTTAACAAGAAGTTTAAAAATATGACCAAAAGTTGATGTTCAATAATTTTTAAACTTTCAAGTGTACAGTACATGTGTTTAAATGTTCCCAAAGTTTGCATTTGCTATTAAAAATATAAATATTGAAAGATATAGTTTGAGATATTGCAGTTTTTACATGTTTTTTTTTAATTTTTACTCAATTTAAAAAAGTGACCGTTTATATTTTTTCCAGAATTACTTTACTTTCTATACAACTTTTTCGATCCGTCGCTTCGATCCGAAGTGACGTTTTAGTGCTAACATTTATTGAAAAACCAGTGTTCATTAGGCTGTCGACAAAAGCAGACCACTCTCAATGTGTGTCACGTGATCGTCTGTTAACTCGGCTGTAACCATTGTGTGGTTCTCCTTATTGTTCTTCATCAGCAGTTCTTTCGGTCGATGTGTCGTCGACTGTAGAAAGCAACCTTTTCGTGATGAGTGTGTGAGTGCTGACCACGTTTTGCGTCCATTGCTGCAATGGAAAAGCTCTGCCCCCCGTTGGTGATACTGTCATACAATGAAACCACTGGAAGCAGTTCCCGTTCTGATGGAGGAGACTTATTGGATAGCTGAAGATATAGTGTTTATTGTGTTGTACCTTTCCACTATAGTTTTAAGATGTATTGTAAAGTGAACAAGAATCCTCGGCTCTGTAAAATTAATTCGATTGAGCCTTATCAAATAAATTAAAACTTTGACCCACAAATTTGTTGTTTTGTAAATTTACTTTAATTAAGCGCAGTGTTGAAAGAAGTGACAAAACTCATGATTTGTATTAGAACATAATTTAGGTGGGAGGGGTACATCCACATGGTTTTTGGACGGCCTCTTACATTACAATTCGCTAGTATTAACTTTTGCCCCGAAACATTACTCGTTCACGTCCATCATGGTGCCTCGTGTGCTACTGAATCCCGGTAAGATTATGGCTGGCCATAGATAACGCAAATCTTCGATATTATCATTTATTTTTCCATTTCTACAAATATCCATATTTAATCGCATCACGAATCACGCCTCCCATGCGATAACCGTAGCGCTGTTGTGCCTCGGGCGAAGCCGCAAACGCAGAAGCAGCGTCCCCGTGACTCTGCACGTTGGCTGTATCGGTACAAAGTATCGGAATGTCCATAGCGGACATGATTACGGCAAACTTGCCGAATGTCTTCAGCTGCCGCAGCAGAGCCGTCAGAGGGAACAGGTCCATGGCTTCGCTTCCCAACTTCTCCAGTAGATCCTTCAGAGCAGTGTAGTAGATGCGAATCATTTCGTCGTAGTGTTTCTCGCGGACGACTTCATCGGTACAGCAGAATATGAAATACAGCAAATCCAGAGCCGGAGATCCATACCGGATCAGCTGCCAGTCCAGAAGAAGAACCTCACGTGGAGCTCCCTCCTACAACGAGTCGGATTAATACGCAGAATGTATGCCAAATGTATCAATCACTTACCTGATAGCGGTACATGAGGTTTCTCGTCCAGCAATCGCCATGATTCAGTACTGCAAACGGCTCCGCACGCTCTGGATCGACGCAACTCTGAAGTGAAGCGAAGAAATCGTTCCTCAAACCTTCCATCTTCCAGCGGGCTCTCTCCTCGGATGGATCCAGTACGGAAATCGCAGCGTCCAGCGCCGATGTAAACATTGCCATCAGCTGTTCATTCAGCTCCATGGCCGGAACCATCATGTCCGGTACTTTGAATGCTTCGAACAGGTCCGGTCGTTGTTCCTTCATCGCTAGCGACAGCGCGTGGAATCGTCCCAGCTGGATCAACAGCAAACGCGCATGCTCGAAGTTGATCGGCTCCAGCTTGTTCCACATGCTGAACTCTCTATTGCGCAGATCTTCTATAAGAATCAATGCCTGTTCACTTTCCGCATCGAAATGGGTCTGATAGCACCTTGGTATATTGAAGAATCCGTCGTTCAGCTCTTCGGTAACTCCTCTTTCCCGTTGGAACTCAAGCATAGTCGGTAGCAGGTTGGAGTACACGTTGACCTCCCTTTCGAACAGAGCTATCGAATTGAACTGTTGTCTTCTCACGGGATCCAGCGGAGGAATCTTGCAGATCACATCCAACTCACGCTCGCCTTCCGTGATGGTAGCCTTGTGAATCTCACCGATTAAACCTTCGCAGTCGGAGAGCCTGTCGATCGTAATTGTAAACTCTCCTGGCGTGAAGCCCTCATGTGGAGCTATGCTCGCTATCGACTCTTCGATGAACGCTGGAAAGTCGGCGGGAGCGTTATCTATGATGGGTACCTCTTCGTTCAATACGAACGATCCATCGTTTTCAGTTTCCGTAACGATTGGAACTGCTTCCTTCAGGACGAAAGATCCATCACCTGCCGTAACGTCCTCCTCCGTCGAAACTATCGGTACGTCATCTTTCAGTACAAAAGAGCCATCCTCACCAGCGCCTGGGGTTTCCATAATGATCGGTTCCTCTTCTCTCAGCACAAACGAACCATGACCGGAGATGGCACCTTCCTCGGCGTGCTGGGCATGGTTCAACGTAAATGAACCGCTAGTGGCATCCGGTGACTCCCACTCCGGAGGTTGAACCTCCGATGAAACCATCGAGGTGTGTTCCATCGCTGAGATTGGCTTCGGCTGTGTTGCTTCCGACATTGCTGCTAGTGCTGTTCGCTAAACCACGGATATCGGTCGACTGCGGAAAGATAACTCCCGGTCGGCGATTCTTAACTCTACGATAAAACGTTGCGCGATTTTTTTGCAATTTCCCAATCTTATCGCAGTGATTTTTGCCCGTTATCGATTTGTAACTTTCCTGAATGTGAATCCATGTTTTAAACGGCGGTGATGAGTAAGATTACTCATTATTGTCAAATTTGCAAAGGGTGCAGAATTTAGGATTTGAAAATTTTCAATAGAAAATTTTTGGTTTGAATGTCTCGAAAACCTAGTTTGAAAAAAAAACAAGTTTACGTAAATGGAAAGTATAGTATCAAGCCTGATAAGCCGATTGAAATTTTACGTTTAATGTACTTACTTTTACGGCCACATCAAAATTAGCATGCATCAAGTACAATCATACTCTAGTTATGCCCAGGAAAGCCGAGAAATTTTTCAGCCTCAAAACTTTCTAGACAAACCAGGCATCGAACCCAGCTAGCATGGTCTTGCTTTGTAGCTGCGTCTTTGCCGACTGAGCTAAGGGAGGCCCCTGCTTCTAAATCTTGTAGCAGTGCGTTTGAATTATCAGCTCAAACTGTAATGGGATTACAGTAATGATCTGATTTTGTCAGCCCCTCCACGCATCAGATTTTTAGCTTTTTATAATTTCACATAGCTGTAATTTCAAATCCCTCTCATTCATCTGCAAGATACAGTGGTTTTCCGATTTTCTCAAATTTCAGGCTGACAAAAACGGGAAACTGACTAAATTGGGATTTTTTTCGATCATTTTACTTATGACTAATATTTGTGAAAACTTTTCTAAACCAGAATTATTGAATCAATTTTCCCTTTTTCAAGAAAAAGGTATCAACTTTCAAAGCAGAGAAAATGTGTGTCTGTGTATATTAGAGTGGTTTAAAATATCGATTTTGGTCCAACAAGCTTAATCGATTTCAAGTCAGGTCGTGGTAATCACTTCATATCACCGCGAGTGTTTTGTTTTCGTTGGTGTGATTAAACAACAAAGGTCTACCACCCCCCACGCTTTTTTTTTTTTTTTTTTTTTTATTTTTTTTTTTTTTAACTCTTTATTTGTTCCAAATTCAAAATAAATTACATTTCATTTTTAACCTAGGTGCTCCAGTTACTGCAGTAACGTACCAGCCTTAATTGTTATGATATATATCTAAGTGTTTTTACATTGTTCCTGTCTTGGCAATTCAGTATTTTAAACAGGTTTTTTAAACCTGCATGTCAGTATAACAATTGATAGCTTAAAACTAAATAACTAAAACTAAATCTTATCTAAGTATAAAGGGAATTAATCGTTGCAATTGAGGATTGTAACGATTTTTGCCGGAAATTATTAATTATTTTGTTGGACATTTGTGCTAAAGTCTCAACATTCGAAATTCTATGTACTTCGGTAGTACTGTACCAGGGAGGCAACTTCAAAATCATCTTCAGAATTTTGTTCTGAATTCTTTGAAGTGCTTTTTTCCTGGTAGTGCAACAACTAGACCATATTGGCACAGCGTAAAGCATGGCCGGTCTAAAAACTTGTTTAAATATTAGAAGTTTATTCGTCAGGCAAAGTTTGGATTTCCTGTTTATAAGAGGATACAAACATTTTATATATTTGTTACATTTGGCTTGAATGCCCTCAATGTGATCTTTAAAAGTTAATTTTTGGTCAAGTATTAATCCAAGATATTTCACTTGGTTTGACCAGGAAATTGGAACTCCGTTCATAGTGACTATGTGACTACTACTAGGTTTCAAAAACGAAGCTCTAGGCTTATGTGGAAATATTATAAGTTGAGTTTTGGAAGCGTTGGGAGAAATCTTCCATTTTTGTAAATAAGAAGAGAAAATATCTAAACTTTTCTGCAGTCTGCTGCAAATAACACGAAGACTTCTTCCTTTAGCGGAAATGCCTGTGTCATCAGCGAACAAAGATTTGTGGCAACCCTGAGGCAAATCAGGGAGGTCCGAAGTGAAAATGTTATACAATATAGGCCCAAGAATGCTACCCTGAGGAACTCCTGCTCTAACAGGTAGTCGATTAGATTTGGAATTTTGATAATTTACCTGCAGAGTTCTGTCAGTTAAATAATTTTGAACTAATTTCATAATGTAAAGTGGAAAATTAAACTTTTTCAATTTAGCAATCAAACCTTCATGCCAAACACTGTCGAATGCTTTTTCTATGTCTAGAAGAGCAACTCCAGTTGAGTGGCCTTCAGATTTGTTTGAACGAATTAAATTGGTAACTCTCAAGAGTTGATGAGAAGTTGAATGCCCATGGCGAAATCCAAACTGCTCATCTGCAAAAATTGAGTTCGTATTGATGTGAAGCATCATTCTATTCAAAATTATTTTTTCAAAAAGTTTACTAATTGAAGAAAGCAAACTTATTGGGCGGTAGCTAGAAGCTTCAGCTGGATTTTTATCCGGCTTCAAAATTGGAACAACTTTAGCATTTTTCCATTTATCAGGAAAGTATGCCAAATGGAAACATCTGTTAAATAATTTTACCAGGAAAGACAAGGTACTCTCTGGGAGTTTTTTGATGAGGATATAGAAAATTCCATCATCACCTGGAGCTTTCATATTTTGAAACTTTTTAGTTATAGACCTTACTTCGTCCAAATCAGTCCCCCAGGAATCATCAAAAATATTTTCCCGAGAGAAAATATTCAGAAAATCCCGAGCAACCTGATTCTCAATAGGACTAGTAAGACCCAAACTGAAATTATGGGAACTCTCGAATTGCTTAGCAAGTTTCTGAGCTTTTTCCAAATTTGTGATCAAAATTTTACCACCTTCTTTAAGCGCTGGAATTGGCTTTTGAGGTTTTTTCAAAATTTTTGTGAGTTTCCAAAAGGGTTTGGAACTCGGGTCTAATTTAGAAACATTACTTTCAAAAGTTTTGTTCCTCAGGGCAGAGAATCGCTTTTTAATTTGTTTTTGCAAATCCCGCCAGATAACTTTCATGGCAGGATCGCGTGTTCTTTGAAATTGTCTCCTACGGACATTTTTAAGACGGATCAAGAGCTGAAGATCATCGTCTATTATAATTGAATCGAATTTAACCTCGCATTTTGGTACTGAGGCAGCTCTTGCTTCAACTATAGAGGTAGTCAGAGATTCAAGAGCATAATTAATTTCATCTTTGGTTTGCAAAGGAATGTTTGGATCGAAGTTATATTCCATAAATGTTCGATATTGCTCCCAATCAGCCCTATGGTAATTGAAAGTAAAGCTGTTGGGATTAGAAATTATTTCTTGGGATATTTCAAAAGTTACTGGAAGGTGATCAGAACCGAAGTCAGCATGGGTAACCAATTGGCTACAAAGATGACATGAATCAGTTAAGACCAAATCAATAGTTGAGGGATTTCTTGCAGAAGAAAAGCATGTTGGGCTGTTTGGATATTGAATAGTGTAATAACCTGCAGAACAATCATCAAACAGAATATTACCATTGGAATTGCTTTGAGCATTATTCCATGAGCGGTGTTTTGCATTAAAATCACCAATAATGAAGAATTTAGACCTATGACGGGTAAGTTTCTGGAGGTCACCCTTGAGAAAATTCTTTTGCTGGCCTACGCATTGGAATGGCAAATAGGCAGCTATAAACGTAAGTTGTCCAAATTTTGTTTCAACAGAAACTCCCAAAGTTTCAAAAACTTTGGTTTCAAATGAAGAAAGAATTTTATGCTTGATTCGTCTATGAATAATGATGGCAACGCCACCACAGGGTCCATCAAGACGATCATTTCTATAAATCAAGTAATTTGCGTCCTTCTTAACCTTATGGTCAGGTTTAAGGAACGTTTCAGTTATAACGGCAATATGCACGTTATGAACTCTCAAAAAGTTAAATAGCTCGTCTTCATTATCTTTAAGAGATCGAGCATTCCAATTTAAAATGTTTAATGCTTTAAAATCCATTACTGAATTTTAAAGTCATGACAATATTATTAGCAAATTTTACTCCAGTTTGAATAGCATCAAACATGGAGTTAGATTTAAGCATATCAGAAATCATGTCAATTAATGAATTCTGTAAAAATTCCATTTTAGGAGCAGTAATGCTTCCTAAGTCAAAATTGTCAAAATTTCCGTTAGAACGTTGGTTAGTATTTTGATTTCTACCCGCTGCAATAGCAGCATAGGTAACTCCATTAACTCGCTGAACATTGTTAGCAGCGAGAGGAGTAGGTACAGATGAAACATTTGAAGCAGGGGTGATATTTGTACCTACGGGTACGAATGTAGAATTTGTTCCTCGCTGACCGT
This sequence comes from Ochlerotatus camptorhynchus, assembly GCF_037179485.1. Taxonomy (NCBI): domain Eukaryota; kingdom Metazoa; phylum Arthropoda; class Insecta; order Diptera; family Culicidae; genus Ochlerotatus; species Ochlerotatus camptorhynchus. Next base: position 1,904,968 of record NW_027040537.1, read on the forward strand.
TGTTAACAGCAGAGGAATTTGTACCTGGTCGGAAACGTGGAGCGTTTCCTACCTGGCGGTTAGAACGAGATTGTAGGATCGCTTTGCGAGTCTTACATTCCCAAAAATTGGATTTGTGGTTTTCACCACAATTTGAACATTTAAATTTCTTAGGATCTTCCTTCACAGGACAGTCGTCCTTTGCGTGAGAGGAATCACCACAATTCATGCATTTAGCTGGCATGTAGCAATTTTTAGTTCCGTGACCCCATCCCTGGCACTTACGGCACTGAGTGAGGTTTTGAAAATTTCCTCCAGTCTTCCTGAAGTGTTCCCACTTCACTCGGACATGGAGTATAAGGTTAGCTTTTTCTAAGGCCTTAAGGTTGTTTAGTTCACTAGACTTGAAGTGAACTAAATAAAAATCATTAGAAATCCCGTTGCGCGAATCGCCAGGACGGGATTTCATTTTCATTTTGATTACTTGGAGTGGCACAACTCCAAGTAATTTTGCCAGCTCATCTTTGATCTGATCCAGGGATTCACCACTGGGCAGTCCTTTCATGACAACCTTGAACACACGTTCAGTTTTGGTGTCGTAAGTAAAAAATTTGTGCTTCTTCTCAGTAAGATACTTGAGAAGACATTTAAATCCGTCCAAGGTTTCAGCCAATACACGGCATTCACCCCGACGTCCAATTTGTAGTGAAAACTTAACTTTCACGAAATTCAAAAGTTCCATGCGAAGAGCATGGAAATCGGTAGTGGTTATCACAATAGGGGGAATCTTTTCCTTCTTGGCATTAAGCCGGGAAAGTTTACTAGAATTTTTCTTGGATGATGGATCATTCTCATCATCCGTGAGCAAATCAAATTGATTACTCAAATTAATTTCTTCAGAAGGGGGGTCAAGAGTTTGCCCCTTTCTTTTGCGTTTAGGCGCCATGGCGGCAGTAATTTTTTTATCCAAATCGACTTCCAAGCAGATTACTATAAGAATCTGAAGGATCGAAGAGGAATTTTCCAAATCGATATCCAAGAAGGATTACCTCGGGTAGGGTCCAAACAAGGATCGAAGAGGAAAAAGAGGAGTTGAACAAGGTAGAAAATTTTTACAGGTTGAGCACTGAAAAGTGCTGTTTAAATTTGTTGTAGCTTTAGGTAGTAGTAACACTTCCTTAAGCAAAAAGCAAATAGATCCGCACGGCAAGCACGATGCGGACTGGGGTCAGGTCGTGGTAATTTTCCCAACATTTGAGCTAATTTAGATGGGAACTCATACTGCATTGGTCCTTTGAAGTTTATATGGAAATTACTAAGGGAAAAGTGAACTTTTTGTTCTCATCATTCTAGCCGTTCGCTGTAATGATCTGCAGAAAGTTTGCTCTCTATACTAATCATAATTAGTTATTATGAACTAAGAAGATTGTATTCTTTTGAAATGCTCCATAAACTGCTCAGCAGCCAACATTACAAAGAAGTCCAGGAATGCAATCTAACAGAACGATATTAATAACTCTAAAGCGAGCCATTGAACAGCAGTTTATCAAAATGTAACTTTTAAATAATCAAGGCCGTAGCCAGGTTTCGAATTAGAGGGGAGGGGGAAGGGTAACAAACAATGTTTAATGGAGAATTAGGTTAGACGCCGATTAGCTGAACACCATTATACCGAACACTATTATACCGTATGGATTACTAGATCGATAGTCGTTTAACACAAAACTGAATTTTCAGTCATACTTAAGCATATGTCAACGGTATTTTATGAATTTGTATAAAAATACAACATGTTTATAAATCATGTATCCAGGGTGTCAGAACCTTTCAAAACTCTAGGGATTATTGTCTTCAAGTTTGAAGTTTTTGTCTAGTCTTATTAAAATTAAGCTAGTTTTAAGTCTTACAATCCTCTGATTTTCTACACCCGGATCTTTTTAAGTTCCCTAGAAACCCCTAACAACATTTTTATTTAATATTCCCAAGAATTTTCACAGTAACAAGTTGCATGTTATCTCATTCAAATTATTGATAAAGATGACGGGAATCATGCTCATTAACATTACAGGGCTGGTAGCGAGCTACTTTTTGGTGACTTTGTCACTTTTTTCAAGCCAGTCACTAAAAAGTCTCTTTTTTTAAGGCCAACCCTAATAAAAAATAACCATAAACGAACGATAACCCAAATCATTGAACTATTCCACAAATGGTTTGGATGATACCCAGAACACGTCGTTAAGCAAATTAACCATACAATTTTTATTAGGGAAGTCACTAAAGTCACTTTTTCTTGTAATCAGTCACTATTTTCTTTTTTCTTTTTAGTGTGAATTTATTTCAAGATTTATCATTCTTTGCTTTGGGCGTTTAATCGTCTTTCTCTATCTACAGGATGTCTATTCATTTTTCTAAATAAAATTATCTTACTTATAGTTTCATAATAATCCCATTAACTTAAGCAAATTTGCAGAGACTTACAAGGAGTTCCGTGGAATGGTGTGGTATTCCATAAATTTTATGATTCATCCGAAAACGTCAGAAGCGTCAGCCGGATTATTAAACAAATTAAGAGAACTTCAGGTAGCCACTGATAAGTTCAGTGAAAATTAGTGAGCTTTTATAATGTCTATAATACTTAAGGGAAATTTTCGAAGCTTTAAGGCAAATAATTTAATTTCAGTAAAGTTGCGGGTTCTTAAAAAATACTGAATAATACAGTCTAGCGAACTTTAAGGAAATTCAATAATCGTTTAGGTAGTTTAAATACCCCCAGGAAAGTCTAGACTATTGAAGAAGTTTCAAATTAGTGTCGATAATTTAAGGGAAGTTTAATGAACTTCAAAAAAAATATTGTGAACTTCAATGAAAATCATAAAACTATATTAATTATTTCGGTCTAATTTCATGAAAATTGCTGTAGCACAAAAGTTCCAGAAATGTAGAAAAACTTCGAAAACTTCACAGAAGAACAGTGGTCTTCACAAACATTTCTAGAACTTCATAGAAATGTATGGAGCTTAAGGAGAGATCCGCGAACTTCAGGAATTTTTATGAACATTGGGGAGGCCAGTTCCTTTAGTTTCAGATAATTAGTGGGAAGTTGAAAGCAGTTCCCAGATTTTCAGATAACTTCAGAGACGTTAAAAAGTAAATTGAGGTCTTCGCATACGTTCAGAAGCTCTCTGAAGCTTAAACATTTTTAGGGCGGTTCAATTAAATTCAGCGCAGTACTACAAGGTTCATGAGAACTGCTAAAACGTTAGAGAAATTTTGCGAATTTCACAAAAGAACAAAGAACCTCAGAGAAGTTGAGAGAACTTCAGCGAATTGTTAAACGTTTAGAGGAGATCCATTATCGTTGGAAACATTGAGGAAGCTTTAGGAAGTCCTATAAAGATCAGGGAAGCTTAAGAATTTGATGAAAAGTATTCTGAGCATCCGGCTAGTTTCTCAAACTACAAAAGAACTTCAAGGCAGTTTCATTGACTGTTGGAAAAATTTGGGAACTTTCACTTAGTTCTGAAGGCCTCAGAATAGTCCATTCCTATTATCATTGAAATATTCCTCAACATTTCAACAAAGCTATCCTCCGAATTCAATTTTCTTTTAGTTTTCCTCGGAATTATCTTGAAATTCTCCACAATTAGAAACCCTTTGGAAAAATTCTCCGAACATTCATTGAACTCATTTCAGACTTCCTTTTGCATCTCACTCCTTCCCTTGGAATTCTACTCACACTGAAAGTCTACTAAAAATTCATGGGCATTTCTTCTCACAAATTCCTTAGATTTCTTCTCCTAATTTGTTTGGCGAACCCTCCTGAATTTATTTTCCGAATTCCTTCGAAGATGTTCTGGATTTATTCTCAAGCTACTTTGAGCTATTTCCTTTGATTTGCCTGTATCGCTAAGAGGAAGAGTTTGCATCCTGTGAACCATGTGGTGAAGGTTAGTTGCAGGTTACAGAACATATCGTTACAAAGGGGCACAATTTGACTAAGGAAAACATTAATATCCTGCGGACCAATGCAGTATGAATAGAGCAATGAGCTGCTGGCCTCACCTCCGACCACCGGGCCATAGTGATGATTTATCATCAAATTAATTTTCGATTTGGGTTAGCGACTGGAAGTCAATTTTTATTTGTTATGTGGACATCCCGTATCCAACATGTGTGATGTAGAACAGAGACGAGTTGTGTTTGTTCACATCGACCGATACTGAGTGGTTGCGGTACAAGCACATATCGTCGGTAATAGACGATTGTTGTGTATTGAGAACGCTTGCGCAAAAAGACTAAGGGAGGGAAACGGATTCGAAACTCATATGTCATTAGCCAAATACATCCGTAGACCATAGGTCCACCGTTGTATAATTGGCAATGCACCCGTGTACTGAATGGGAATTGTGGGTTCGAATCCCACCGGTGCCCTTAGATTTTTTTCGCAAATTTTCTCACACGCACGTCTCTTGTCGATGATATGTGCTAACCTCTCAGTATCTTCTAACTGTCGCACATAACAAATAAAAATTGACTTCCAGTCGCTAACCCAAATCGATTGCTTAATAGAGATCAAGGAAACGGATACTCCAGACTCTTTAGCATGCTACCTAAAACAACACATCGTAGCATGCCTCTACCTGTTGGAGACTGAATTTAGGTACCTGTTTAGGTAAATTTTGGCATGGCAGTGGATACCTGCCTATTTTTAGTACCTATTGATTAGTATATAACTCGTAGATAAAAGATGAATTCTTCAGTGGTGTTGAGTACTTGGCACTGATGACTTATAACAGGATCGTAACCTTGCAATAGTTCTTTTATTTTTTTCCATATGATCAACTCTAAACAATTAACATTTAGAAAATTTTACACTCCGGCAATTAAGCATAAGCAAAATGATAGAACATCTCTAGTATCCCTAATTAATTAAAATTTACAATGAACGTATAATTATAAAGATGTGAACGTTCAATACTCAAAAATTTCTTATTTTATCGAAGACATTCCCAATTACTCATCTCATCTAATCTATTTATCTTTTACAACATACCAAATTATGTTTGAAAACTTAGACTATGTAGAGATCTACCATTTTATTCGATAGCAGTTTTTCAATAATCATCATTAACTTGAACATTTGTTCGAAACATTTTTCAAGTTTAGACTTTTCTTAAAGTATGGGTTAGGATTAGATAAAAAAATGCTACTTGGGTCATTCCAGCTCAAGTGGGTACATGTCACCGATTTGAGCCAAACTTGGCCAAAACGCATATTTTGGCATTCTGAACAAATACATTTTTTGTTTTGCTCTGAAATGCCTAGATCCCTCTCGGCTACAACCCTGTATTATTAAAATTTAAAAAAAAAACATTTGTCAGAATAAGCTATTCGTGATCTTAGAACGTCAATTTGAAGGTTTTTTAATGTAGATTCTTATATGTGTACCCATATTTTGTTTTTGCTATAGTAACTACTATAACTATATTAAATAGCATTGATTTTCCACCAGAATAGTTCAAAACTACCACTCACTCATCTGTTCATATCTCAAAAACTATTTGTCCAAATCATTTGTCCTTCGAAACACATCTAGTAGAAGAGTTTTCCAAAGTGTGGTGAAAATTTGAACCCAAAATATCAAGAAATAATAAATCCCGACCATGGTGGAAATAGGCCATTTCTCGATAATTTTGATACCTGCCGGTAATCAGTCTGTTTACTGTAGTTACTATAACAAAAACAAAATGTGAATCTACATTAAAAAAAAAAACTTTAAATTAACGTTCTAAGATCACGGAATAGCTTATTTGTTTGTGGAGTAATCTCTTCTGAGAGTTGAATTTTTTTTAAACATCTCGAAAATCCAGGGTTGTAGCCCAGAAGGATCGTAGATACTTTATATAGAGTAAAATAAATAAAAACCTTTGTTCAGAATGCTAAAATAAGCGTTTTGGACAAGTTTGGCTCAAATCGGTGACATCGACCACAACTTTTTATAATTCTGTGCCCACTTGAGCTGGAAAGACCCATTTATGATCATTTTTAGACCATCCTGGAAAAAAGTTCACAAAAGTCTTAAAAATCGACAATTTATTTTTGTTTTCCACCCAATTGTGATGATTTTAAAAAAAAAATATTCACAAGTAAAATTTCTGACACACTATAGAAACAATTTGTATTCTAATTGGAATTCCCTTCAATCTTTCACCATCTACTGAATTTTTTGAAATTCACTCTACAGTATTGTCGGTATTCTCATGAAACCTCGCACTTCAGTTTATTCTATGTATGAAATACTCTTGTTATATTCGTTACAGTTCCTCTGGGAATTTCATCAGATTTACCTATAAGCATTTTCAGAAACCTTTTCAAAGTTACCTCCAACCTGCTATTGAAGTTTGCTAATAGTTATCTTGAAACTTTCCTCAGAACACTCCTGAAAATTTCATCCGAACTTTATTAAAATTCTTCTTAGAATGTTACAAGGGTTCTCCTTAAAATTCCCTAATATTTATTAAGAACCCATTGAAATTATCTCTCGAGCTTAAAATGTCTTTGAAGTGCCAGACTGTTTAAAAACAAGCTAATTAGGGGCTGTTCATAAACTACGTAGACAGTTTTTTTTTTGGATTCTTGACCCCCTCCTCCCCCTGCGTAGACAATTGTTCATACAAAATTTTTTAAATTTATATGGGCCGTGGATAATAGTCAACCTCCCCCCCAAACTATCTACGTAGTTTATGAACAGCCCCTTATAAGAACTTTGAAAATATTTCAATATGTCAGATTCTTGCGAAAGTTTAAGAGGCATTGGAGTTTTATGGAAGAGGAAAAATTCAAAGTTACAAATTGGATTTAAAGAACTACATATTTTAAAATTTTAACATCTGAATAGTAATTCTCAGTCCTTCAACAAAAACCAAGAATCATGAAGAGTCTGTAATTATCAAAAAAAAAATATTCGTTGCTTTTTTTCGAGTTAACTGAAATAATGAATCTAACTTCAATCTAATTCGGAAACTCATACAAATGTAGAAGATAAACATAAAAAAAAGTTGACTAAATTTAAACTTTTTTCTAGATACATGTAAAATATAAAAAAAATGCGGCTGAGTTAGGGGGGGTCAGTTGCCTCCTGGCTATGCCTATGAAATAATTCATTCTGGAGAATTAGTGTTTGTTAAAAAGTAAAAAAAAAAACTCTTACGAAGACGTCAAAATCGCAGCGGCCTTGGTTTTCAAGCTACAGTTCTTTTCCGATTTTGTCTACGCCCGAATTTGTCAGCTATTTTTTCCCGGTCAGCCTGAAGATTTCGCTGAACTTTTTGGTTGATCTCAAGCATTTCGCTCCAAATAACACTTAAGGGGGTATTCCCGATCTTTTTTTTCAAAAAATCAAATTTTTTTTTATCACGTTTTTTTGTACTTTAGACTATATACTTTCATCCCCCCAAGCCGTTTTCCGATCAGCGAATTCGGTGTCCAGGCATAGCTGACTAATGGTAAGAACCCCCAAATGGTTTTACCTAAAGTCAAAACTTTAAACGCGTTTTTCTCGAAACCACATTTTTTTTATCGGGCGAAGATTTTTCTCAGAAACTATAAGAGATATTGACTTGAATCTTTGCGCATTTTGTTCCTTATTAAATTCTTTGGAGCTTCTCCCACTTTCAGCCAAAAATATTAACATTTAACATTGTTTGAAGCACCTTAAAGCTGCAAAAAAGCGGGCTAAAAATCGCCTGTTTTTTCATATGGCCGCCATTTTGTTAATTTGCAAGATTTTTTGCTGCCAACGGGAGAAGCTCCAGAGAATCTTATGCAGATTATTAATTTCATCACGAAATCTGTTTCAGATGAAGCCGTTCCAGAGAAAAGTCTTCGCCCGTCCAGGCGTTTGCGGCGAACAGGGGTCTGTTTGCCGCCATTTTGTGACGTCAATAATGTCTTTTTTTATGTCGAAAAAAATTTATTTGTAAACTTTAATGTTCAATAAACAAGAATCCCAAAGAGTTAGGCGCATTACTATTCATTTTCCTTGAAAAAAAATTAATTGAAAAACAGGCCGAAAAAAGGCAAAAGATTGGGAATACCCCCTTAATTGTTTTGTCGCAACAATAACAGAGGTAACTCAAATAAACCTCAATTATTGTAACACTGCACAGCTGTATCGAGTCCCTCCCGATAAAGGTAACTAGGTGGCGGATAGAGCTGGGATGGCTGCAATACAAGTTATGGGCAGATACCCCATTCATACCCCAGAAAAAGGTTTCGTGATCGCCAAATTTAACGGAATATTCATATGCAGTTGCTACGCACCCGATGGACGATGGAGCAGTTCCACGAGACGCTGGTTGGACTTACCGAAGAGCTGATCGGACGAAGACCGCTAGTCATCGGAGGAGACTTTAATTCATAGGCAGTGGAATGGGGAACCAGATGTACCAACGCAAGAGGGCACATTCTCTGCAAGCTCTGGCGAAGCTGGAAATCAGACTGTTCAATAAAGGCACCACCAGCACTTTTCGCAGAGATGGCCGGGAATCCATTATCGACGTCACTTTATGCGGACTGCAGTCCGTCGCTGGTGGAAAACATGAATTGGAGAGTGTGTGAAGGATACTATATACCCATAGTGACCATCAGGCAATCCGATATGGCATCGGCCAACGGAATCCTTTGGCAGTAGAGAGGACGAGAACTTGTGACCTGAAGTGGAAGACGAGTTGACAGAACCGTTAGGGAGAGCATGTGACACGATCATGCCGAGGAAAATGGAGCTGAATAACAGACGGCCTCCAGCTTACTGTTGCAACGAGGCAATTAGCACCCTCCACGCTAGTTGTCTCTGAGCCAGAAGACGTGTTCAGAGAGCAAGAACAGAAGCAGACAGAGAGGAACGCAAGATCAACAATTGAAATGGCCTTAACTCCATTTTGTAAAAATTTCAATTGTTGGTCTTGAACGTAGAGGAATGTTCCGAGCATATAAACGAGAGATAAAGCAGAGCAGTTCAAACTGTCAACTGGAGCTTGGTCGAGACACTGCTGCCAACGACGTACACCGTGTCGTGATGACGAAGATCAGATGTCAAGTCATGCCCACTGAAATGTGCTTAGAGAACCTGAAAGTCATCGTGGAAGGACTTTTCTCGAAGCACAATCGAACGACCTGGCCACCTACATCGTATGGAGAAGGAGAGGGAGATACCGACGAAGTCACCAACGAGCAACTCGTAGCAGTGCCTGCTAGATACACTCGGAAAACTCTTGGAGAGGATCATCCTAAACAGACTGACGAAATGCACGGAGAGTAAACAAGGAATGTCGGAGAGGCAGTTCGGATTTCGAAAAGGAAGAGCAACAGTGGATGCAATTCGGACAGTTGTCGAGAGAGCCGAGAAGGCGTCGAAACAGAAGTGGAGAGGAGATCGATATTACGCCGTGATAACGATCGACGTCAAGAATGCGTTCAACAGCTCCAGTTGGGAGGCCGACGCTACTTCCAGAACCGGGTTCTGATCTACGAGCCAAATATGGGACAGAGATCGATTAGGATCGCGCTGGGAATTCCACAAGGCTCCATCCTTGGTCCAACGCTCTGGAACGTGATTTAAAACGGCAGTCTAACGCTGAAGCTACCCAAACGAGTTGAGATCGTTGGCTTTGCGGACGACGTCGTCTTACGATAACAGGCAAGACGCTGGAATAGATGGAAATGTTGGCGACCGAGGTGGTTGACATGATTGGAAACCTGATGCATGGAGCGAAGCTGCAGATAGCCCACAACAAAAGCGAGGTGGTATTGATTAGTAACTTTTAAGCGCTGAAGCGGTCAGAAATTACCGTTGTTATTGTGTTATTGTGGTTTTCCGGCTATAAACCGTAAAATTACCTGTAGAGGAAAGTGTGGAAGATCATCACTAATGATACCAAATTCAGTGAAAAATTCGAATGATTTATAACCAAATTGATAGTGTGAAGCCCTATTTTCACCATGAATACAAATGTAATATTAAAAGTAAACTGTTGAATCTTATGAAAGAAGATTTAAAAAATGTTCATTTTTGTAACCGAAATAAAACCTTTGGGGTAAAATAAGAATATTCTGAATTCATGAAGATTTAAGAAGGGCTAACAATGACCAGTTTTAGCATGAAAAGATTTAAAGGGTGGAGCAGTCAAAAATTGGTCGACTCAAATTTGGCGATTTTTTTTTAATCATGCATTTAAAAAACTTGAACACCCCTCATTTTGTAGATCTGTGCGTACGGAATGTTGCTTCTATTTTTTGCCATTTTCCATTCAGTCGTCAAAATGGCGTCGAAACAAAAGGAACAGCGTCAGAATTTTGAATGCGTTATAATGAACGATGAAATATACGTCAAGGCGGATTTCAAGCAGCTCCCAGATCAAGGGTTTATACGGCTACCGGAAAAGGACAGGTTCAAGATAAGTTTAAGCAGAAAAAGTTGTCAAAGTTCTCGAAAAAAATACTGTACAAATATTTGCAAAAACGATTGTTGCCTTTTTTGAAGAAACAGTCGTTTCGCGCTGTTTTGACCAGACCTTGTTTCCTGCCACTACGGGAAAATGGCTCAGGAACGGTACGCCGACAACAACGTGCGAGTCGTACCCAAAGACAAGAAAACAGTTAGAAATTATGAAACAATTCAAAGCAAATTGACGTTCAGCATCAAATAAGGTTGATACAACAGCGGTGCAAACAATTACTTTTTGTAGAATAAATTAAATTTAAGAAATACAGCCTTTTTATGGCTATAATTTTTCAGTCTTGGGAATGACTGATTTTTTACCAAAGTAGCTACTTCAAAACGTGATTTCTCATGATACAGTCATATTTATAAATGGAGTAATGCTAAATTGAAGAATTTAAGTAGAAAATGTTTGAAATATCACTGGTGCTCATATTGCCCTGAATGGACTTAAGTAATATGTTGTTAAGAACAACTTTAGTATTTACTGAGAACTAGAAAAAATATCATCTTATAGAAGAAACCAATGACCATTTATATAGCTGCTGAAGAAATATTAACAAAAAGTTATAATAAACTACTGATAGACCTAATTTTCGGATTCAGAAATATTATAACATTTTGAGCTAGTCTAATATTTTTCGAAAACATAATATTTATATAAAATAATTGGGTAGGGATGGGATCTTGATTGATTCCGATTTAGATGGGGAGAGTGGAATTGCCAACTCCCTGTTGTTAACATTTCGTGAATTGAAGGTGGGTTCTTCTCCCCACTGATTGGGACATCTCCTCGTATGATAGATTGTTCTGTATCGGGTTGGAACATTTTTATCATTGGAAGGAGATTCTTCTTGCTCCCGTGAATCACGTGTAAGTGTCTTTGCTTTGTTTCTGAAATATATCAGGCTTTTTTATTTTAAAAACGTTTGTAGATCTATCATCAGTATGAATTCGTGATTTGGTTGCTCCCGGGGATCCACCAGAAAATCCGGAACATCCGTAAAAGTAGTCGATTCATAAACTAGGTTCAGGACTTCTAAGAAGCTTATGTTACTGGCATTATAAGTAAGATGATCAAGGCATTCCAAATGGTGATGGTGCACAAGTAAATAAGGAATTCTCTCACTACGCGGCGCTAGTGTACATGTAAACTTCAGGGCTGGTAGCGAGTCACTTTTTAGTGACTTGGTGCCAAAAGGCTAAAAAGTCTCCTTTTTTAAGGTCAAGTCACTAAAGTTACTTTTTCTTGTAATAAGTCACTATTTTCAACTTTTATAGCATGCTTTGTGATGTTTAATCTTCATTCTCTATCTACAGGGTGTCTACTCATTTTTAAATAAAATTACCTGAGTCTTACAGGTTTTTCCAGAACCAAAATTCCGGAGATAAATTCCAAAGCTATTTTTAAAATGCGTTCAATATATGCTTTTTTTATTAAAGATAAAAAATAACAGTAAGTAACCCAAACGTTTTTAAGACATGGCAATAAGTTTCAAAGAAACAGATTTACACTCAAATCCATTGAATGTTGAAGTTTAGCATTTATTTAATTTCTCACTTGTACACGTACTTAATATGTATGTATGTATGTATATGTAAGTCCAAGATCTAAAAATTTTCAATGTCTTGAAATTTTCAATGTTGCTTAATTAAGAAAAACAAATAAATGATTTATTTCAAGTTCGTAGTTAACTTTATGAAATACTAGAGATACTCATTGCAGTCCCATTGACAATTGTAGGAACTTTAAAGAAATTCTGGTGAATGAAAGGAAATGCAGAGAATTTCAGTGAAGCTCGATAAACAAACTGTGGGAACATTAGGGAAGTTAACACACTGAAAATATGGGGAACTTACTGGAAGCTTTAAGATCCTCAAATCGGTTCTTTTAACATGGGAAAATTTTCAGGAACTTTTATGAAGCTCCTAGAATTTCAGATTGAGAGCACATCATAGGTGTTAAGCGAACTTGAGAAATATAGAAAATTTGAGGGGTATTGTGCAAATTTTTAAGAAGTTCTAAGTACCTCAGAAAAGCTAGATCTAGAGATCTTTGGGAAATTTCAGATCTTAAGAGCAGTTTCCATGTTCCAGTTCAGACTTTTGGAGCAGTTTGAAGAACTATAATTGTAAATTTAGACATGAGACAATGAGAACCCTTAAGAGGTTCCGAAAATTTCAGGGAAGTACAGAGACCATCAGAGAATTTATGAAAACTTCAGAAATATTTCAGGAGCTTCACAGAAGTCCAGAGAATTTCAGAGAAATTTATCTTCAATAGAATTGAGAGCTTTAAGGAAGCTTCGCGAACTTCAGCAAAGCTCCGAGAGAATTTCTGGGACGTGATAAAATTATATGAAAATCGGAAAAACGTGAGAGTATTTCAAGAACTTTAAAAAATGCGAAAATTTAGCTAAGTTCTATTAGAGAATATCAACGAAGTTCAAGTAATAAAAAAAAAATGCGAGAACTTTTAGCAAGCAGCGATATCTTCAAGAAATTCTTCTAATAAATTTAGAAAGTTTCATGATATTCAGCGAAGTTCTGAGTACTTCGAGAACGATCAGATTGCTTCCGAATGATCCCATTAACTTAAGCAAATTTGCAGCGACTTACAAGGAATTCCGTGGAATTATGGGAATTTTGAATATATATCAGAAAGTTTGCCGGATTATTAAACAAATTTCGAGAACTTCAGTTAAGCATCGATAAGTTCAGGGAAAATGAATGAGCGTTTATAACGGTTGGAATACTTAAGGAAAATTGTCGAAACTTCAATTTATTTTAGTAAAGTTGCGAGTTCTTAAAAGATACAGATTAATTCAGGGCAGTCTTGAGAACTTTGAAAAAAATCAGTAATCGTTTAAGCAGTTTTAATAACACCAAGAAAGCTAGAGTATTGAAGAAGTTTTAAATTAGTGTCGATAATTAAATGGAAGTTCACTTCACTGAAAGTCATAGAACTATATTAATTATTTCCTTCTAATTCCAGAAATTTAGAAAAACTTCGAAAACTTCACAGAAGGACAGTGATCTTCAGAAACATTTGGATAATTTATAGAAATCTATGGAGCTTAAGGGGAGAATCGTGAACTTCAGGAATTTTTATGAACATTAGCAAAATGCGGGAGCATTTGAAAGAAGTTTATCTATTAAGCTCCAAAAATTAGAAGAATTTCAGGGAGAGGTCAGTTCCATTAGTTTAAGAAAATTAGTGGGAAATTTAAAGTAGTTTCCAGAATTTTAAGATAACTCCATTGACGTTAAAAAGTTAATTAAGGTCTTTGCATAAGTTCAGAAATTCAGCGCAGTACAACAAGCTTCATGAGACCTACATAAACGTTACAGCAGTTTTGAGAATTTCAGAAAAGAACCGAGAACCTCGGAGCAGTTCCGTTAACATTAGAGAAGGCACATAAATTTTAAAGAAGTTTAGAGAACTTCAACGAATTGTTAAACGTTTAGAGGAGATCCATGATCGTTGGAAACATTGAGGAAACTTTAGGAAGTCCTATAAAGTTCAGGGAAGTTTAGGAATTTGATGAGTAGTATTGTGAGCATCAGGCTAGTTTCTCAAATTACAAAAGAACTTCAAGGCAGTTTCATTAACTTCAGGAACAATTTGGGATCTTTCAAGTAGTTCTGAAGACCTCAGAATAGTCCATTCCATATTCAATGGAAATTTCGATTAAGCTATCCTCCGAATTCAGGTTTCTTTTAGTTTTCCTCGGAATTACCTTGCAATTCTCCACAATAAGAAACCCTTTGGAAAGATTCTCAAAATAGTCATTGAATTCATTTAAGATTTCCTTTCGAATCTGCCTTGGAATTTGTCTCACATTGAAAGTCTCCTAAGAATTCATTGGCATTTCTACTCACAATTTCCTTAGATTTCTTCTCATAATTTTTTCCTGAATATATTTTCCAAATTCCTTTGACAATGTCCTGGAGTTATTCTCAGATTTGATTGTAATCCTTCTTTTAGTATTTTCCAAAAAAAAAATGGACGTGTGCTCCGGATTCGTTTTCTCCTACAAACTTTGTGAAATTATCCTCAGAATGCCATTGGAATTTTCCTTTGAGGGTCACAGAATTTGTGCTCCTCAGAAATTCCTAAGAGTTTTCATTAAAATTTACTTTTAATTCAATTAAGGGTTTCTTGAAATTCTACTCAAAACTAGCAGGCTTCACATGAAATCTTAAATTCATCAGAACTACCTTAAAAGCAGATGGCATCCGATGTTTTTTTGAAATATTTTTTTCCCAGAACTCCCTTGGAATGAGGTCTTTACATACATTTATTTGTACAACATAACATTTAAGATAAGACATAATCAACAATAGTACGCCACAATACTCGGTTTGCGGCTGCCGCTCTCCATCCTCGGTCATGCCCAATGCTCGCTAGATCACGCTCTACCTGGTCCGCCCATCGTGCTCTCTGCGCTCCACGCCTTCTTGTGCCAACCGGATCAGTAGCGAACAACAACTTTGCAGGGTTGTTGTCCGGTATTCTTGCAACATGCCCTGCCCACCGCATCCTTCCAGCTTTGGCCACCTTCTGGATGCTGGGTTCGCCGTAGAGTGCAACGAGCTCGTGGTTCATTCTTCGCCGCCACTCACCGTTCTCCTGCACACCGGCGAAGATCGTCCTTATCACACGTCGCTCGAAAACTCCGAGTGCTTGCAGGTCCTCCTCGAGCATAGTCCATGTCTCGTGTCCATAGAGGACCACCGGTCTGATTAGCGTTCTGTACATGGTACATTTGGTGCGGGGGTGAATCTTTTTTGACCGTAGTTTCTTCTGGAGCCCGTAGTTGGCACGACTTCCACTGATGATGCGCCTTCGTATTTCACGACTCACATTGTTGTCAGCCGTCATTAAGGATCCAAGGTAAACGAATTTCTCCACTACCTCGAAAGTATCCCCGTCTATCGTAACATTACTTCCTAGACGAATCCTGTCATGTTCGGTTCCGCCTACTAGCATGTACTTTGTTTTTGACGCACTCACCACAAGTCCGACCTTTGCTGCTTCGTGTTTCTGGCGGGTGTATAATTCTGCCACCGTTCCAAATGTTCTTGCGATAATGTCCATGTCGTCCGCAAAGCACACAAATTGACCGGATTTCGTGAAAATCGTACCCCGGCTGTTGAGCCCGGCTCGTCGCATTACACCTTCTAGAGCAATGTTGAAGAGTAGGCATGAGAGTCCGTCACCTTATCGCAGTCCCCAGCGAGATTCGAATGAACTGGATAGTTCACCCGAAACTCTTACGCAGTTTTGCACACCGTCCATCGTTGCTTTGATCAGTCTGATCAGCTTCCCAGGAAAGCCGTTCTCGTCCATGATTTTCCATAGCTCTGTGCGGTCGATACTGTCGTATGCCGCCTTAAAGTCGATGAACAAATGATGCGTTGGGACCTGGTATTCACGGCATTTATGGAGGATTTGCCGTACGGTGAAGATCTGGTCCGTTGTCGATCGGCCGTCAATGAAGCCGGCTTGATAACTTCCCACGAACTCGGTCATTTTAGGTGATAGACGACGGAAGATGATCTGGGATAGCACTTTGTAAGCGGCATTCAAAATGGTGATCACTCTGAAGTTCTCACATTCCAAATGGTCGCCTTTCTTGTGAATGGGGCAGATTACCCCCTCCTTCCACTTCTCCGGTAGCTGTTCTGTTTCCCAGATCCTGACTATCATCCGGTGCAGGCAGGTGGCCAACTTTTCTGGGCCCATCTTCATGAGTTCGGCTGCGATACCATCCTTACCAGCTGCTTTGTTGTTTTTGAGCTGCTGAATGGAGTCCTTAACTTCCCTCAGCGTGGGAGTTGGGTCAGTTCTGTCCTCTGCTGCACTGACGTAGTCGTTTCCTCCATTGTGCTGGTCTCCCGTGCCTACGTTCTCCTCGCCATTCAGGTGCGCATCGAAGTGCTGCTTCCACCTTTCAATCACCTCACGTCCGTCCGTCAAGAGGCTCCCGTCCTTATTCTTGCACATTTCGGCTCGCGGCACGAAGCCGTTGCGGGATGCGTTGAGCTTCTGGTAGAACTTCCGTGTTTCTTGGGAACGGCACAGCAGTTTCATTTCCTCACACTCCGCTTCTTCCTGGCGGCCTTTTTTCTCCCGAAAAATGCGGGTCTGCTGTTTCCGCTTCTGTTTATACCGTTCCACGTTCTGTCTTGTTCCATGCTGCAGCATTGCCGCCCGCGCTGCGTTCTTCTCCTCCAAAATCGCAGCAGTCCTCTAGAGGGGGCACATCAAGCTCGCCCTCCTCTGGCAACGCTGCCTCGAGATTCTGCGCGTATGGTAAGGCGACATCCGGTTGCTTCAGTCGCTCTAGGTTGTACCGTGGCGGGCGTCGGTACCGTACATTGTTGATGACGGAAAGTTTTGGGCGCAGTTTGACCATCACCAGGTAGTGGTAAGAGTCGATGTTAGCGCCACGATAGGTCCTGACGTCGATAATGTCGGAGAAGTGCCGTCCATCAATCAGAATGTGGTCAATTTGCGATTCCGTCTGCTGTGGTGATCTCCAGGTGTAACGATAGGGGAGGCTGTGTTGGAAGAAGGTGCTACGTATGGCCATGTTCTTGGAGGCGGCGAAATCGATGAGTCGTAGGCCGTTCCCGTTCGTCAGCTGGTGGGCGCTGAACTTTCCAATCGTCGGTCTGAATTCCTCCTCCTGGCCTACCTGAGCGTTTAAGTCTCCTATGATGATCTTGACGTCGTGGCTTGGGCAGCGATCGTACTCGCGGTCGAGCTGCGCGTAAAATGCGTCCTTGTCATCATCAGTGCTTCCGGAGTGAGGGCTGTGCACGTTGATTATGCTAAAGTTGAAGAATCGGCCCTTGATCTTCAACCTGCACATTCTTTTGTCGATCGGCCACCAACCGATCACGCGCTTCTGCTTTTCGCCCATCATGATGAAAGCTGTGCCCTGCTCGCGTGTGTTGCCGCAACTCTGGTAGATGGTATGATTAACTCTGAATGTTCGCACCATGGATCCTGTCCAACACACCTCCTGCAGCGCTACGATGCCGAATCCGTGGTCCTTCAGTAGATTGGCGAGTATTCGGGTGCTCCCGATGAAATTGAGAGATCGACAGTTCCACGTGCCGAGGAATGAGGTCCTTAGAAATTATAATAAAATTTCCCGAGTCTTTAGAACTCTGCATGGAATTTGACTTCAGAATCTTGAAATTTTTTTGAAGTGTTAGTTCAGAAATAATTCCAATTTAAAATTTCTAGGAAATATGCATATTCCAAAACAAGAAAAGAAAAACATTTAAGGCTCTGTTTTTTTATGAAATTTATTTGTTACTGAAGATTAATCCACTGTGGATCTATAAAGTTCAAAGTGTGAATGAAAATAACGAGAAAAATTGGTGTTGAGTACTTGGCACTGATGAAGTCTGCAAGTAGTAGACGAAATACGCGTATCTGTCAAAAGATAAGCAATTACAACGGAATTTAAAGGAAATAAACCAACCCACTCAAAGCTCTTCATAAAGGGATTCCGTTAAGAGGTTTAACAAATTTAAAGGATTGAGAAAAATTAAATGCTTGTTTATTAAAATCCATTCTTTTCTTTAAAATATCCTTAATAAGCAAATTATTAAATTTTTGAGACTTCCAGATATTTAAAGGAAATAAATTTTCTGAGGATTCCCGGTTTTCCAGGTTTTTGCAGTTAGTAGACACCCTGAATAATACTGTGTGTTTAGCCATAAACTTTCTATTGAATCTATCACTTTAAAGGTTTATATCGTTCATAAATGTTTTTGAGATTCTAATTAAATAAGTCTAAAACATCAAACATTTATTTGGTGTGCCATCATAACGACTAGTTTTATTCTCTTAGGTCACTTTTTAGTCACTATTTTCACTTTTAAGTCACTATTTAGTCACTTATTTCTTCAACATGGTCACTAAAATCACTATTTTTGACAGCAATGATCGCTATCAGCCCTGAAAATTTCTATATCTATAACCTATATCTTGAAATCCTCACTATCTACGCAGTTAGGACATCACGTAGATCACCTGAACAACTTTCCCGAAGACGGAAACATTCTAAATAGTAAAGATCTAAAGATATATTTTATACAGGAAATTTACTTGCGCATATGCGCTGCATAGTGAGAAAATTATATACTACTGTAACAGTAGTACTGTTCTTTATCCGCCTTGACCTACTGTGCAATTTTACCGAAGACAGTAACGTTTCATATGGCCATCTTACCCCTAGGGGTGGCGAACCTTATCCCGCATTATTTAGTTTGTTTTTGATTCGTGATAAAACATCATCAAATGAATAGAAAAATATCTGAAAATCAAGGTATTTATGGAAGACTACTCTAAAGATCAATAATCCCTAAATTGATCGCGGAAATTTTAAACAGTTTTAGTTAAATTTTACTTCAAGCTTAGGATGGCCATTTTACCCCGTCGTCCCCTACTACAGCGCAAAAAAGAAAACTACATCAGCTATTCTCCCAAGATAACAGGTTGGTCAGTTGGTCAAGATCTCCCGCTGATCGAAGATTTCGATGAAGTCCATTGGTTTTTTTTTTCAAGACTTCCAGGTTAACGTTCCTAATGCATTAGGAAAAAGTTTCACATTGTGCAAAAAGACCCAAACTGCAATTCGCTCCCAAAAATTTACGTTTGAATCGGTTCTTGATCTATTACCCTCAAAGGAAAGATGAAGGTTCCTAGAACTAGAAGGGCACCCTTCCCAGGAATTCTCCAATCTGGTCATTTAGGCTACCTGACACCGGTTCAAAATTTATGATTTTTCATCCAGAAGTAAATAGACATCACGCCATTGACCAACAGGTGGATCTGGTTACATCCGGATGCCCAGAATCGGTTCCGGTAGGGCCCCAAAACAGGACCTTTCCTAAATTTCATGTACTCGTATCGTCCGACAGCTCAAAATCTATGATTTTTCATCCAAAAGTAAATAGACAACAGATGGATCTGGTCATGAGGTTTTGGAAGTGTCCTTTTGCAGCCTATTGGAACCTGTATCACGTAATCTAAACTTCTCCATTTAGGCTCCATTCTAGGAACGTTAATCTTTTATTTGAGGCCAGTGGATTAATAGTCGTTTAAGAAATGGATTTTTGGGAGCGAGTTGCAATCTGAGTCTTTTTTGACCCCTAATGCATAAATGTGTCTTTTTTTTTTGTACTGCCACTCCTAGAGGTCGCTGAAAGCTTCTTTTCAGCTCTCTATCATATTTCGTTACAAATTTACAGCTTTCTAAAATGACGTTGGGTTATAAAAGACCCTAATGCACTAGGGAGTTTTTTTTATAATGCATTTATTTTTCCAGGATCATTTGCTGTAGCTTTGCGGAGCCGATATTCAGTGTTTGGATCACAAACTTACTTAAAACTAACGTAAGTAAAGCGGGGGCCGATTATTCACGGCTATCTCGAGGTTAGAGGTAACAAATTGTAACAATTGGATGCCAGGGAAGGGATTGAGAACACAGGGTTTGGAGAGTAATGTGCTCTTGATCTCGAACTAAGCGACGTACTGATACTAGGAAGGTTATCAAGTATTCTTCTAAAAAAACAGATTGGTTATAGGGGAAATGGCTCTAATGTTGGCCTATGGATCTAAGATTGGGCCCATCGCTAAAAATCTGCTATTTATCAATTTTGTCTAGATGAACGCGTCATTGGGACGGTACTAATGGATATTATTGGTCGCTATTGAAAATTTAGTCGATTACTGAATTAATGTACGGGTCCAAATTAGAATCATTTGGGCCGACATTACATCCATTTCCCCTATTTTTAATAACCTACATTTCAAAAAAGAAGCTTAATATATGTAGTCAAAATCTGCTTTTGTTTAGCAGAAATCTACACTTGTCTTCTTAAAATTGAAAAAGCCTTCGACCACTCCAATAAAGAGATGAGGAGAGTTGACTGTTGATATACTGCCCATTTATTTGAGAAAACGGATTCGGAAACCTCTTCAGAGTTGATACTTTAGTTGATATAGCAAAATGCCAATATAATTCCTAAAACATATCTACTCATGCAATGCAAATGACAAACGAACAAGGGCGTAACCCGGTTTCGAGCTAGGGAGGGGCAAATAAAATACTATGGAAAATTTGGCCGAATGCCATTTCATCGAAAGCCTTTGTGTTGCTGAGTTTAGGAGGGAGCAGTTACCCCCTCCTGACTCTCTCTGGCTACGGCCTATGCGAACGAATGTGCAAAAATCTCCATAGTCAAGCAAATTTCATTGTGTTACTGCAGCCCTCAATCTATGTATACGCTCATTATGCTAAGTGGTAACAATGAAAACAGGAATGCTAAATAATAAAGTTCCACGCTTGTGTTGTACTTACGTGTGATGTGTATGTTCTCCCTGGATGCGGATTATACTCGACCGGAGTAGGTTATATAAACGTTTTAATTGCTTCAACAGCAAAAACCACCCGAAACAACCCGTCGGTTCCGGTTTTACGAATTTGTAGTCAAACGAAAATTGATAATAATGGGTGTGGTCGAACAGGCTGCCAGCTTATTGGCTGTACAAATACTGGCCCTCGATGTACTCTAAACTCTCGGAAAAGAATAACAACCTCCACTCCACGGTACACTGTTTCAATCAACGTTCTATGCTATACTGACCGACTGATTGACCGCACGAATAATAAGCTGTTGCATTCGTGCTTATGGTCAGTTGAGCGTTTTGGACCTAGGGGTGCTCGAAAATTAATCCAATATGTAGCGAATGCCGTGAACAAGAAGTTCCATGCATGACAAATTTACGGAAATTTATGTTCAAGTTGTCGGAAGTCACATACCAAAAAAGAGCATCCCTACCGCGATCTTCATTGGTGAATTTATTGTCAACCTCCCGCTTGGCCTCTCATGCTTCGATCTAATTTCTAACAAACGGGACAGAGTGAAATTCGGAGTAGATTCCTATCACTTTGCTAATGAACATCGCACCAGAGCAGTTATGAAACCTATGCATTGTAATTTACGTTCGATTGGCATCGATGTGCGAAATCTTCCTGGTAATTGCATTATCGCTTTGAAGCCTCTATTCTATTCGTGAATAACTTTTATTGGTAGCAGAGTCAGAGTTTTTATAAACGTTATTTAGAGCGAAGTTTCAATCCAGCAAAAAAGCGCCGTTCTGTCACTATCATCAGATGAGAAAACGATGACAGAGATTTTCTTCAAAATCTCATCGATTTTTTGACGGTGTTGTGATCATCGTGATTACTATCTTATTTATTGCTATTAAAGTTACTTGTACCGAGGAAATCTTAAAAAAAATACTAAACCGATTACATTCGGTTGCTTGCTTAAATTCATCTAAATCAGTTAGAATCTCGTGAGTGCTTGATCATTGGAAATTGACGAGAAAGCTCATGATAGGTAGTTTCGTCTCGTGATAGTGAGAGGACCTGTTTTCTCATTGTCACATGACGACAGTGATATTTACCAGCTCTGCGTAGGACTACGTCTGTGATTTCTATATGGGGGTACACTTTTTTTTTAACTAGTATGTTTATTTGGAAGGCTCAATCGCGTTAGCTTTACGGAGCCGATAGTTCATTGTTCTTTTTTTGTAACAAAATTCACTTAATTCTATGTCTAGTAGGAGTTGGGCCGAATACTCGCGGCTTACTCGAGGTTAAAGAGGTACATTGTCGAAGGATAGGATGAGGGGAGGAGCTTGGGGGTAAGGTTTCGTTGTCTCGTCAGAGCGTTGTCGGCAGTATGAATGGTAGTGCGGTTCTAGTTTCGTCTGGAGTTCGACCGGCTATGGTGACCAGTGGGCGACGATGAGACTCATCGAGACGGGGAGACAAGACAAACAAAAACTAATAAAGAGAGCCAAACGACAAAGGAATTAAATTCTTATACTAGACATTTGAAGAAATACATAAACCGACTGCATATAGCAGATATCGCGAGTTCCCAACACGTCTCTAATAGGAACATAGGGTTGTCTTCCTTGGGCCTCAAGGGTATTCAAAAGTCGCTCTCTGGCGGCGTAATTATCCGTACATTGCCAAACTGCATGATCGATGTCATCGTAACCGTTTCCACACCGACAGATGTTGCTGTCCACGAGGTTTATTCTATTGAGATGAGCATCTAGCGAGTAGTGGTTGGACATAAGTCTACTCATCACGCGAATGAAGTCACGACTTAAGTCCAAGCCTTTAAACCACGCTCTTGAAGAAACATTACGAATAATTGAATGTAACCACCGTGCAAGATTTCCATTGTCCCAATCGGTTTGCCAACTCGAAAGGGTACTCTGACGCACTAAATGGTAAAATTCATCGTGTGAAATTTGCCTGTCATAAAATTCGCCTTCCTGCGCGCCCACCTTTGCGAGAGAGTCCGCCTTCTCATTGCCTGGGATTGAGCAATGTGAGGGGACCCATACAAAGGTAATCATATATGATCTTTCGACCAGCACACTCATCTGCTCCCTTACCTTTGAAAGGAAATAAGATGAGTGCCTACCTTGTTTCATCGACCGAATAGCCTCAATCGAACTGAGATTATCCGAGAAGATGAAGTAATGGTCTGTGGGCATGTCGGAAATCATCCCCAATGCGAAGTTGATTGCTGCCAGCTCAGCAACAAAAACGGAACAAGGTTCCTGGAGTTTGCGGAAGGCGCTAGAGTTTTCATTGAAGACACAGAAGCCAGTGGATCCATTGAGACGTGACCCGTCTGTAAAATATCTTTTCACGCAATTGACGTGTTGGTACTTTTCAGTAAAAATACGCGGGATAATAATAGGTCGAAGTTGATCGAGAATCCCATGAGTTGCTTGTTTCATGGTCAGATCATATTCAATTGAGGAACTGCGATTGGTGAAGTGAGCACGGTATGGAGTGTAACAAGGAAGACACATATCTGATGATATGTAGTGGTGGTAGATTCTCATAAATCGAGATTGTGTGTTCAGCCCAAGAAGGAATATAAGTGTGTTCGTCACTCCGCATTTGATTAGTATTCTAAGAGAAAGCTCCCAGAAACGGTTCTGGAGGGGTGTTACTCCTGCCAGAACCTCTAGACTCATGTTATGCGTTGAGTGCATACAGCCGAGAGCAATACGCAGACAACGATATTGAATTCGTTCCAATTTTATTAGGTGACATTTTCTTGCCGAGAGAAAGAGCAGAAAGAGCCGTACTCTAGAACAGAGAGAATAGTTGTTTTATAAAGCGTTATGAGGTCTCCGGGATGAGAACCCCACCATGTGCCGCAAATTGAACGGAGAAAGTTGATCCTCTGCTGACATTTTTACTTCAAATACGTAATATGGGTATTCCAAGTGCACTTTGAATCAAACCAGACCCCAAGGTACTTTAAAGACAATGATTGAGTAATGTTTCTGCCCAAAAGATTAAGATGCATTTGGGCTGGGTACCGCTTTCGAGTAAACACTACCAGTTCAGTTTTCTGCGGCGAGAAATCGATCCCTAGGTTCCTAGCCCAAGACGACAAGTTATCTAAGGAACTTTGCAATGGTCCTTGCAAGTCCACGGCATGTGGACCTCTTACGGAAACCACACTGTCATCTGCAAGTTGTCTAAGCGTGCATTGTTCTGCCAAACAGTTGTCGATATCTTTGACATAAAAGTTATAAAGAAGAGGGCTGAGACATGAGCCTTGGGGCAGGCCCATATAGCTAATTCTGGAAGTTGTCAGTTGTCCAAGGGAAAACTCATTTGCTTTTCTGACAACAAATTGTACAAGAAATTATTTAAAATTCCAGAAAGTCCACATCTGTGCAGATTGTCCGACAGAATTTCAATGGAAACTGAATCAAAAGCCCCCTTAATGTCCAAGAATACTGAAGCCAATTGCTCCTTGTGTGCAAAGGTCAGTTGAATATCTGTGGAAAGCAGCGCTAGACAATCGTTTGTTCCTTTGCTCTTGCGGAACCCAAACTGTGTATTTGATAGCAAGTTATTTGTTTCGACCCACTGATCGAGTCTCCGAAGGATCATTTTCTCCAACAATTTCCTAATGCACGAGAGCATCGCAATCGGGCGGTATGAGTTATGGTCAGACGCTGGTTTGCCAGGTTTTCGAATGGCTATTACTTTGACCTGTCTCCATTCAGGCGGTATAATGTTATTTTCTAGTAAGGAATTGAATAAATCTAGCAAGCGTCTTTTAGCGATATCTGGGAGATTTTTCAGAAGATTGAATTTAATCATATCGCTTCCCGGTGAGGAGTTGTTCGATGAAAGAAGAGCCATAGAGAAATCCAGCATTGAGAATGGTCTATCCAGAGAGCCGCCGCTAGGAGACGCTTCTCGAAGAATATTTTGTGCTGGAACTGAGTCCGGACAGACCTTTTTAGCGAAATCGAATATCCATCGGTTGGAGTATTCTTCACTCTCATTAGAAGATGACCGGTTACGCATGTTGCGAGCCACCCTCCACAAGGTGTTCATTGAGGTTTCTCGTGAGAGTCCCTCGACGAAATTGCGCCAATAACCGCGTTTTTTTGCTTTGATTATTTGTTTCAGCTTTGTTTCAAGCTTTGAATATTCCTCGAAAAGTGGAATGTGGAGGTTTTGTGTCTACGAAAAGCTTTGAAAGCATCAGATTTTTCTAAATACAATTTTGTGCATTCTTCGTCCCATCCAGGTGTGGCTGGTCTCCTTTTGAAGGGCGCACTTGGAACTTTTCTTTTTTGTGCTTCCAGTGAGCTTTTGTAAATTAAATCGGCGAGGAATCGATATTCTTCCAATGGTGGAAGCGTATCTATTGATTCGGCACCGATTGTCACCGCCGTTGCATATTTCTGCCAATCTATGTTCCTTGTAAGATCAAATGGAACACGAGATGGTTCTGCAGAGTGAGGGGCACCCTTAATTGAAATGATGATTGGCAAATGATCGCTACCATGGCGATCATTGATAACCTTCCACATACAATCCAATGATAGCGATCTTGAACACAAAGATAGGTCGAGTCGGCTTTCTCGAGCCGGAGGTTTTGCTATACGTGTCGCTTCACCAGTGTTCAAAATAGTCAAGTTGAAATCGTCGCATAAATCGTAAAAAATAGCCGCTCTATTGTCATCATATAGATCGCCCCACCCAGTACCATGGGAGTTCATATCACCCAGAATTAATACTGGGGATGGAAGAATCGAAACTAGATTCCAGAGTTGACTACGGCTAATGGAGATTCTTGGTGGAACGTATACTGAAGCTATGCAAAGATCTTTGTTCTTCACATTTATTTGGCAAGCGACGATTTCGACGCCTGATAGAGCAGGAAGGGAAATTTTGTAGAAAGGGTAGCACTTTTTGATCCCTAAAAGTACTCCTCCATAAGAATCGTCTCTATCCAGGCGTATAATGTTAAAATCGTGGAAGTTGAGTTCTTTATCGGAATAAAGCCATGTTTCATAGAGAGCAAATATATCACAATCAGAATTGTGAAGTAAAAGTTTGAACGAGTCTAGTTTAGGCACTAGACTACGGCAGTTCCACTGTAGCACAGTGATCATATCTTCAACCTCGTTCGACGAATTATCCATCGAAAGATATGATTGATGCAAGGAGGGGCCATGAAACAGTCAATTGCTTAAGATATGATTCTAATGTTGGAAGCAAGGCACAAACTAAGCTTCTAAGAGGGTCTTGTATGTTGAACATATTTAATATGAATTCCACAATGTCCGAAAAAGCTAGCAAACCTCGTTCGGACTTGGATTTCTTTTGAGAAGTTTGAGGAGCAGCTTTATTATTTTTATTATCTTTTTTGGGCAATGGTGGAAAATTCCTGCTGCATCCAGGGATTGGTTCAGCAGGAGCCTTCGGTTTCGTTTTTTCATCCCCATTACCCTGGGAATTTTCCAATCTTCTGGAGGTGACTTTAGTTTTCTTACGGCGCACTTTCGGGGAGGGGCATTTTCTTTTTGTGGATCCGTCCATTTTTGAAGGTGCGTGTACCACCGTAGAATCACCTTCATCGGATGAGTCAGAGTTCGATTCTTCAGCTGACAAAATCGAAAATTGATTTGCCTCTTGGACGGCTGATGCAGCCTTCACCATTTGAGCATATGTCTGCTTGGAGCGTCCTGAGATTGAACGCTGCACTTTATCGGAGTGCTGCTTGTACATCGGGCACTCCTGCAAAGGGTGAGGATTCTCGCCACAGTAAGCGCATTTTACTGATTCTTTGTGGCAAGAATCCTCTTTGTGGTTTTCACCACATTTGCCACAACGAGTTTTGTTGCCGCAATGGCTGGCCGAGTGTCGCAGCCTTTTGCAGTTGGTACAATTATATACCCTCTGTACAAACAACCGCACCGGAAAAAAAGCACCATCAACTTTGACAAAGTTTGGGAGAACTGAACCAGCGAAAGTCACCCGAAACGAGTCTGAATGCTGATAAACTTTCTTGCCATCTTGTAAAGACACTGAATGCAGTTGCCTAACATCCAGTATCTTTACAAGCTCGCTTGTGACTTTTCTGTTTTTAAAACAACCCGAGGCACGTTTCAAGTCCTCGACAGACAGACTCGCGTCGGAGACCACGCCTTCTATCTCCACATCTCGAGAAGGGATGTAGATGTTGTACTCAACACTAAACAACTCGTGATCAGCAATTTTATTTGCTACATCATAATTCGGTGCTTCTACACGCAGTTTGTTGAATCTCTCCTTATGTACCAAGATTCCCGGATACTTACGCAGCAAGTCTCTCGAAATATCGAGAGTTTTCAAGGGTTTATTTTTAGGCCGAAAAAAGACAACCCATGGTCCTTTCGAAAGTGGTTGGTAATACCTGGTTCGCGCAACGTTGGCATCGAAAGATGCCATAAGTGTTGCGCAAAAATAAAATAAAAACCTTCTCCAATTGATTAATTTCAATTACTATTAATTAAATTTTTTGCACGGCGTACAAGCAAATTTAAGAGAAAAAAAAAACCGAGAAAAAAACTTATAGGGTATACGTCCCTAACCTCGGTCTAATATGCAGCCATCGATTACGTTTTTAATCATAACTCATCAATTAATTTACCTGCAAACGATATTCTACTGCTAAA
Organism: Ochlerotatus camptorhynchus; assembly: GCF_037179485.1. Classification (NCBI taxonomy): domain Eukaryota; kingdom Metazoa; phylum Arthropoda; class Insecta; order Diptera; family Culicidae; genus Ochlerotatus; species Ochlerotatus camptorhynchus. Next base: position 1,932,546 of record NW_027040537.1, read on the forward strand.
TGGTATGCTTAGATATGCTTATTATGTCGTTTGCTACCAGAAACCACGAAAAGTTGAAAAACTTACTTTTTTTGAGACAATAACTCACCAGGGAAATGTATGTAATATGGGTCTATTGTCCCCAAATTGGGTCTATTTATGGATGCAACTTCGTCCTATCTTGTTTGATCCTCAAAAAAACGCTCTTGGTAACGTTTTCTGATGTATATTTTTTTATCACTATCACTGTTAACTTAATGCTCTTCATTCCTCAAAACATTTCACAGAGAAAATTTTACGAAAACTACATTAAATCACTCAAATTAAAAATTAAAAATTAAAAATTTCGCTTATCGTCTTTCGACCGCAGAATAGCGAAATCAAAACATTGTGATGTTCATTATACAGGTTTGGCAGAAAAAATCTTCCTTCCTGTTCGTTCCTTATCATCCAAATGCAAACCACATTGTTGACGTTACTCTTATTGCTATATGCTGTCAAATGAATTTCATGGGCCATAGTTAGGAACATAGAAAAGAAATGTGTCCCTAAAGTTGGGTCCATGATTTACTTGTGAAAACGTTGTTAAACAATTAAAAGAAACATAAAATATTCAAACAGCAACTGTAAGTTTTACGTCTAGTGTGTATTATCAGGTAATTCCATTCAATAAATGCCATAATCAGGCCATTTGATGATCGTCAGTCAACCTTCCCATCTTAACCTTATAAGTCATGGCGGCTAAAAACTCCGAACAGAGTGATATTCTCAACCAGTTTTATTACTTACGAGAGCTGAAAATGTATTGAAATGTTGTGATATAAATTGATTTGTGTGTGGTACACATTTATGAACCATCAGTGATCAATATTTTCCTTATTTTTTGTGTAATATTCCTTAATTAATTATTTATTTGCGTGATAGGCCGAATGAAAGGACTAGACCCACATTACATACCGTAACCCTATCTAGTTGCAACAAGTTGTCTCACTATCAACCATACTCCTTTACCAGGGGTGAGAGACAGAGCCACGCGCCACGAGGCAAAACAAAACTACAATAGGGAGGCAATGGACTTGCAAAATGTATTGTACTATACTTGTGCCGGTTGTGTAAACAACCTATCAGCCGGTGCAGCTAGGTATTCCGTTTGCTGCTGCTACTATTGCTGCTATTGACGGAGATGGTGCGATGATGATGGTGATGATTTTATGATGATCGATCACTGGGTTAAAGATGGACAGTCTATACGTAAGACTCAGCTTACGATAGCTGCTTCCGAAAACCGTGCGCGATTCACCTGAACAATTTTTTTACACGAGAGCGATGGAAACGCGGTAAAAAAAAACGAGTGTCGTATGAAGAGACCAGGACGCTGTTAACTGGCTCAACGCTCGATACGGAATGATGGGGGTACACTTAATGAAAACCGAAAATGGAACAAGTAACAAAATTATGAAATATTTTGAACGTTAATAACTCAGCTGCCCCTTGATCAATTTCAATAATTTTATCACCAATGGATCAGAAATATGTCTACGCATCTGTTAAATTAAATTAAAGAAATCTTTTTTTTAATTTCAAATGTTGCACATTGTTCTCCAGCACACAATGAAAGGCTGCCTGCCAGCAGTGAACTGCAGTCCACGTGCATCCATAGAAGGAGGAAGAAGCCGCACCGCTGTTGATCGGATTCAGTAGCTCTTCGTGAGTCGCTGTGGGCCATCTATGCCAAGCGCGTCATCCTCATTCCAAACAACATACAGCCCACCAGCCTCATATGTGTTTAACACCCTAATAGCTCAGCATTACTCAACCATCACGACTAAATGGTCCTTTTAAATCGGATGTCAGTTCCTAGAAGTCATTGTTTACCAAAGCTGTTACGCCTAATTCCAGCTCTATCTAGATATGTTTAAATGTCACTATTTAAAATTGCACGAATGTGTAACTGTTTCTACGCAAATTAAAATTATCACCGATTGCCTGCGAAAAGCGATTTCCCTAACACAGATTTCAAAGTTGAATTCTATCCGGTCTCACCAAACGGTTTTCAATCAATCACCGCGTAGTGAGTGGTGGTGTTTATTCAACAATTTTTTACTTCTGTGCATCTCAAACTAGTTTAAAATGCAAGAGGACAGAACCTACATGATTGCGCATAATGATCTAGAAAACCCAATGTGCTTGGGTTTTCCTATAAATGCCGGATGATGCGTGCTGATATTGTATAAAGTAATAAACTTAAAGTATATCTAAGTACTTCCTGAAAAGGATAAATGTTGACTGGAAGTACATCTGTTGTATATTTTTGTTAAATAGATTTCCCCCTGCGCTTTGATCAGAGATTGCAGTTTGCTCAAAAGTGCATTAGAAGATGTATAATCTCGTTTTGTCCGGACGTGTTTGCCATACAGAAACATTTTTATTTGATTTTGTGTGGAGGTCGGGTTTCGGTTGTGGACGCATATGTCCTCCCGGTGATAATATTAAGTTTACGTTAGGATAAAATTGAAAAATGTATCGCTTCAGTTTGAGAAGTAGGGTTTATTACCCCATTCCTGGCCTATTAAGCACAACCCGTACTTAGTCTTTCTTTATCTAGCGTAGTTTAACACTGTTAGTTCTGATAAGGGGTCGCGAAATATTCGTTTATTGTTGAAAATGCAAAACTGCTTCTGGTGGCTCTACTTGCCCTACGGGTTTTCTTGGGCCTATTAGCCATTGAAACGCAATTGGGATTTTCTTTGACCTATCGAACGTAAAGAAAAGTGAATTCGCGTGGGCCTTTTGTTTTCGAGATCTTATTTTGCGTTCTTCTACGCTTCGTCTTGCAGCTATTGAATAGAAGCATCGTACCAAACGTTTGTTTGTTTTGTGCTCGACAGGCCGGGTATGGGCGATTAGGCCGAAGTAGATTTTTCCCCTACTTCGCTTCACAACCGATGAACCATTCCGATGGCCGATAGTATCGTGCAGGCGTCATGGGTAGGCAGGGTCCAATGTTGGACAGTTTGCTGTTTATAAAGCACTATCAGTTAAAACTGTTTTACTGAGATTTATCTCTATGCATTCCTTGTTGTTTCCTAGCAGATAATCCTGTTGGTGTTCGCTGATTCAAAGATTAAATGGGATGAACATTGAGCTGTCCATAGTTGGGCGTTGTTGAACTTATGGTATTTGCACAGCATTTTCTGTCAATAGCCAAGTAACCATATAATCACAACATAACTTTAAACGTAGGTTCAGAGTGAGACAGTGTAACTGAGAGGATGCAATTCAATTATGTCGAAAATCTCATGTAATTTTTATGGCCACAAAAATAAACAAATGCAGTAAAAGCAGCGTAATGTCAGTTCATGCACTGTATTAATGATAATTTTGTGCTTTTTGGCAACGAATATAACACCATATTTTTGACACGATTGATTTGTTGTGTATGGTTGGTTGGGTAATCAGATGAAACTATTACTTTTAAAACTAATCCTGGTTGCATCTCGTTTGCATGTAACCAAAGAAAGGAACGCCAACTTCATGCAAACGCTGATCCAGTATTTACTCTGACGATTGAAAAATAAACATCGATTTTTTCTTCCTCTAATCATTTTATATTTAGCGTGTTCGTTTATGTTAGTTTAATCTGGAATAAAATGGTATAATACGAATTGTTGTTTTAAAGCTCACAAAAATTTGTACAAACAAGTTTTTTTTGTATTTATGATATACTGGACATATCTATGACGAGGCTCGGTAGCTCAGTGGTTACCGTTTCTGCTTACTGAGCAGAAGGTCGGGAGTTCAATCCCAGGCCCGTCCCCGTCCTTGCAATTTTTCACTTTGCCTTATTCTATACCCACTTTAATGAAAACAAATTCTTCTTTAACACCGATCGCATCACTTACCACAGTGTGGGTCCTGATCTAAGAATAGAAATTGGATGAGTGCGCGCGCGTGTGTGTTTGTGTATTATAATCGCTCTACCAAAAACGATCCCTGCGTGAGCGTGCAACCTTTCCCCACATCCAACATCCCAGTGATTTCTCGTGGAAGCGCAGAGGATTTCTCGGTTTCCTTCACAGCGAGTACCACGTCAACACATTCCTTCCCATTCCCTAGTTGACCTGCATTCGGACACGGCCGGCGCTGGTATTGCTAAATATTAGATCTCCAGTTCTTACACATTGAGGATGAATGTTAGTCCCAAACATCATCTGTTTGGTTCTCTGTGTAATTGCAGCTGATCTGGTAATAACAGAGCAGCAACCGTGGGCGGTCAATCTGATTTGATTTTTTTGATTTTATTTTAATGATATACTGGACATATCTAGATTAACATTTCAAGAGGTCTTGTCTGCATTTATCTATTAATTACATGATGCATTCGATATTATAATTGAGTAACTATAGTTTTGCAAACATGCTTCATGCTATTTGTGCCAAATGGTTTAAAGAAAAAATGCAATCTTCTTCTTTTATTTTAACTAGGACTTTACGCTTGCTCTCAACTGCGGAGATTAGAGTCAAAGGGGTGCAAGTGATTTTGATTGATTCATCGACTTTATCTCTCGTTAATAACTCAGCGGCAAACATATTCCTTGATGCGGTTGCTATTCTGCATGGAAGATGATAACCTGCTTTATCAAACTATGTAGCAGAAATAGTGTGAAATTGATTGGTAAAGCCGTGATTATCAAAAGAGAAAGTTGATGAAGAGAATCGATCAAAATCACTTGTACCTCTTTGCCTGTAACCCCTCAACTTAGTGTTCTTTGAGCACTTCCACGGTTGTTAATGGAGAACTTTCTTAGCCTGCACAATTTTTGCATTCGTATATTGTATGGCAAGCACAATCATAGCCTATTTCCAAGGAAGTCGAGAAGTTTTCCAACCCGAAATGTGTTTGACTGGACCGGAATGAGAACACAGCCATTTCCAGCATGATCTTAATTTTAGCTGTGCTCCTTTATCAACAAATCTAAAGAGGCTCTAAAAGATGTAATGTAATATATATCTACCACATATAATAACAATCACAGCAGTGAAAGCTTTTGAAACGATATAAAAAATGGTGAAGATAATCGATCAATGAGACGTATTGAAATGTTTTATTCAAAGATACTGCATTCGTCCAATCAGCTCAGTAAATCATAGAACTAAGGGTGATTCAAATATGACACCCACTATTTACGGAGAGGGGTGGTCTTAGAATTCAGGACAACACGTGCCAAAAGTATTAGGAAAAGCGCGACGCAGGTGGCAGAGAGGTGATGAAATTGATATAGTGGAAATCGATGTAATGTCGGCCTAAATGCCCCTAATCTAGACCCATCCATAAATTCAGCAATCGACCAAATTTAAAATAGCGATCAAAAATATACATTAGTACCGTCCCAATGACGCGTTCATCTAGATAAAATTGATAAATAGCAGATTTTTAGCGATGGGCCCAATCTTAGATCCATAGGCCAACATTAGAGTCATTTCCCATTTATGCGGACTTCATTGTTGAATCGCCCTTAATAATTGGTAGCTGATTTTTTTGCACTACGCGTTGCTATGTGTGAGCTTCTTGATTATGCAATATCTTGAAATATTGACCATACCTTAAATTAGTGTCTTGAATAAATGTGTTCGCATGAGCATGACCTTCCAGGTGCTAGACATATAAGTTCAAAATTTTCTCACTATGTGGCCCAAGTAATAATAAGGTCTTCCGTTAGCTCTATTTTGAGAATTATCTAGGTAAATTATGATTTCAGTTTGAATATTTCCGGAACAGGAATAACATGAAGTGATCAGAAATCGATATTCGACACCGTTTTTTTTTATAAGGTAACAGTTGTTGAGAAATTTGAGACCCCAATCAATAAAAGATATATTGTTCCTGAGAGTTTCCGGATCCCTTGGGTCATTAACTTGAAACTTTAGTATCCCTATAAATTCCGATATATCATGTTTCACCATGTGCCTTCCGCGAAGTTCCATGCGTGAATCTAAACGCAGAGTCCTTTTTTATATTATTTTGGCCAATTTAGTTGAAAGTTTTTTTTTGTGATGATGAAACAACGAAAGCGCTTTTTTCAAACTAAAACTCAAACATAATTTCGGTGAAACTCTCACCACTCTTACGCAAACCAACACCACCACAAGAGAGGTAATGTTATTTTACGTGGGAATACTGAGAGTTTCACCGAAGCGAGTTTTTTTTTTTTTTTTTTATAAAAAAAACCACATTCATCGCTATGAAAAATCATTCTTGATTTAATGTTATAGAGCATTTTACAAGACGTTTGTCCCCAGCTAACTTTTCAATTTATTATTATCAATTAGAAATATCTTAGAATTAGTGAAGAATTCCGTTGTATCTTGGAAAATATTTTTTTATTCACAAGAGAAAATAATAAACGTTTAGAAACGAGACTAGAAATAGAATCATTTACTTTGTGCAGCTAGATTTTTGCTTTCAATGTACTTTCTTTTTGTCGATGGGCTGTCAGCTGCAGGATCAGGAACCAAAACTATATGCCCAGCTATTTGTGTTCTCGCAGCAAACCAGAGTGATCCAGAGTAACTATGAGTAAATCTGAATACAAGAGGTACTCTAATGAAAGCTGACTTCCCCTCGGTAAGATCCATTAAAAATTTCACGCGGAAATGGGAAATTGTCTACCCAAAAAATTTTGTATGGATCGTCACAGTTCCCAAACCGCTGTGGTTTCTGTGATGTTTGGTATCTCTATATAAGGTAAAATAGGTAGCAAAACAATAATCATAACTAGATGATATGCAAATTTATATGAAAGGTAATTGGATCAACGATATGTAAACATGCGCATTCAATCTCGACGACTTCTAATTCTGCATGTCAACACCTTTGACTCTCCTTTCTCTTAACCTTCACCTATGCATCTACGCTTCTATGTTAAGAATCAACTTAGCCCTCATTTATTTAAACACATATACAAAGGGAAGGGAAGGAAGGGTGAAACAGGGCACCCGATTGAAGCGATTTGTACGGGGAGAGTGGGAATGCCAACTCCCTGTTAATAACATTTCGTTGATAAAGGGCGGGCTTTTCTCCCCACTCATTGGGGCATCTTACTGTTTGGGGGCTCGTCTTTTTGACCAATTGTGCAATCATGTTGCTGGAAGGAGATTCTTTATTATCTCGTAGATGCGTATAGGTGACTTTGCCTATCGATCCACCCAATCCGTTTTAGGCCCTTCATACAGCAACATGTTGGGGGCAATCAGAGGTTATTAAGCTTGATCAAGACAAATATAGAAGAGAACCCATTGCTATCGAACTTAGTTTCCGTGCTACAATGGGTAGTAGACCACTATCATGCATGTTATTTGTTATATAAATTTCCTCTCCCATTCAAAGTGTTTTTATGTTACTTCATACGCGAAGTTAGCGATTTTCAGAGTTGGTTGGAAATGCTAACATGAAGTTTTAGTGTGATAATTTATTAGCAAGAGAATGATCTTTAGAAGAGGGTAGGTGGATAGTCGCATTAATGGCCCTTCGCTCATTTTCAACTTCTATTCAATTTTCGCACTGCCGTACTCTAACGGAACTATCCACCTACCCTCTTCTAAAGATCATTCTCTAGCTAATAAATTATCTCACTAAAGCTTCATGTTAGCATTTCCAACCAACTCTTCCTCTCTCATGTTTTTTTCTGTTCTCATTTTTTTTTAATCTTTATTATAGAGATTTTTAGCCGAACGCTAGTTCATCTCTCTTTTCTGTTCTCAGTAGTAATTACATTTTTCGTTCTTTTTCATGAGTTGCCAGTTTACCGAAAATTTAAAAGAGTCCTTGACTAGGGGGCTTGCCAATTGAGTTTTTTGGTGGGGAGAAAGCGGAAGGTATTTGACAAAAAAAAACTGTGCTACAGCAGAGTTTTTCTCACACTCCATTTTTTCCCTTGGTATTATCACATATATCGCATATACCACGTTTTTCAGAGTTGAGCAAGTTATCTGAAAACTTATATTTATTATTGATTTATTGAGCCGCATATGTCGACAAAACAAAAATATAATAAACGTGGTATGCCTCAGGGAAGTGTATTAGGGCTTGTTTTATTTATTATGTATATCAATGATGTTTGACGTATTTTATGGTTTTGAGATATCCTTTTTACCAAGGGAATAGTTAAGCATATAGGGACGATATAATTTCATCTATTATTAAATCTTCTTTATACGGATTCTGCAGTGAGGATCAGAGGAGACGAATGTACATTTTTTTCCAAATCATCGTCAGGAGCGAAACATCATTACTCAGTTTATTTTTCTATGTTTTTTGATATGTGCTATTGAAAAATGAAGGTTTATTAAAAAAAAAGTAAAACAATACCAAGTCAAATTCTTTTACAGCGAAAAGTAACCGCAAGTCAGTCCCATTAAGGGGGGAAGTACAATTAGAAGGCCTAAAATGAGGCCTATCTTTGAGAGTGGATTGCGAGTAGGGAAATAAATGAATGTTAGCGATTCTTTGTGTATGTTATTAAGGATTTAATGAAGATTAATTATTAGTGACATTTTTTTAAAATTTTGCAATTTAGCCCAATTATTATAAATAATGTGAAGTCAATTTTTTAAAGCAGCACTTCGCGCCGTGCAGTCCCTACGTCCATGATCACGTCTGAAACAAAAAAAAACAGGACATTAAATTTGAAGGTACAGCGCACAACATGAATTAATTCGTATGTAAAAATAATGTTTTTTTCACAAAAAAATTTGAAGTTAAAATTTTTTTTAAAAAAACCCTATTTTTTTCGACTTTGTTTATAAAAAAACATGTTATAACAAACAAATCTAAAAAATCTTTCTATTCATGTTGTGGAGAACTTAATTATGAACATAAAACAGAAAACCGGAATCGATTTGAATGAAAACTCTGACCTGTACATTGCACGGCGATTTTGAAAACACTACTTTTCAGTAGAAGCATTTAAAGTTCAACTTTGTCATGTTCAGCCATTTGACATGCACTCACTGAATTGCGTATAACTTTTTAAATAAGTTTGTAACAGTCCCTGTGGACTACACTGTTGTAACTCCATCTGACAGCATGTGGCGGCGCCATCTTTCAACCACTAGATAAAGTGCGACGTGCGTGTAACGATTGTTTTTTATGGCTCCACTCAATTAGAATTCTCTCACTTACGCAGACCCAGGTAGCAAACCGGATGTTTGGAGTATGAGTGCCAGCGTAGTGAGATGGCTCACACTCAGAGATATGGATCTCAAATAATAGCGCGGCTTGTACTGTAGGCGGGAATGCGATGGAAAAACCTCTTGATCGGGCTTTTCCAGATCATCACGGCGTTTGAGCAATTGTTCCGCCAACAAATGTATATTGAATTTTCTGCGACGCAATTAGCCTGGACCTTGATCAGGCGTTTTCAATTAGCCACACAATCACTTTCGTGAAGCTACGCATTCTAATCAGACGTGTCTATTGCTTAATACCAGTTGAACTGTACCAATTTATTTGAAAAGTGAGGTGAGCAGAGATATTAGATTACAAGTGAAATACTTAAATTAATAGTTATTGTAGTCTTTTCTAGTTCATTACTCATTATAAACCGTCGAAATCCGACAATTAATTGTGAGAAGAAAAAAACGCAGGTATGTGTTATCGCGTGGTGTATGAGAATTGCAGAGATTAATTTCGTTGCGGGGTAGTTTTCCCTTCAACGAAGGGTTTTTTTTTATATATTCTACGAATCCTCGACGAGTGCATAGGAAGTTATCACGTGATTACCGTGGATCGTGAGATATCCGGTGGTTTCCATCCGTTCGTGACCCCAGAGGGTGAACGAGTTGTCGAGCCCTAGTTCATCAGATAACCCCACCCAGTGATCCACGCTTTCCGTCACTGCCACTCATCCGTCGAGTGAATCGACCGCTCGTGAACGTTATTGGAAATCGAGCGCAAGTCGACCCATTGATCGAATCGGAATCTTGCTGACTCCCACTAAGCCAAGTGTGGTTGAGCGTCGGCCTCTCGTTTTTCGACACTGCTACGTCACATTCGCCGACTCCCACCAAGCGATCGCTCTGCAACTTTTCCTCGTCGTAGAACACCGCCTTTGTCGCATCGTGATCACTACGCATCGAGCAACGTCGCAGCATTATTTGTTCATCGGAACGGCGTCCACAGTGCTGTAGTAAGGGCAGAAGACAATAGCCTCGAAACTGTAAGTTTAGAATAGATAATTTGAGCTCAAATTTAGGAACCTTCCCCAGACCAATGTAAATATTGTTTTAACTATGAGAAGTTCCCTGAAAATACAAATGCTTCTTCGCCTAGTGGATTGTGAAGCTTCATCCTAACTACGGTAATATTAAGAGTTTGTTCCTTCCTTTCCGCATATTTTGTTTCCCGTTTGGGTAAGCTAGGGAAACCGTAGTGTTTGAGCCACTTAAACTCGCCCTCAGACCGAGTCTCATAGCCGGACCGGAAAACGCGTCAGCAGTCTCTCTAGTCAGAGAGTGGCGCTTAAGCTGCTGTTCGTTGTGTGCACTACACAAACGTTACATTTGGCGCCCAACGTGGGGCCCGAAAGTGGGCAAATTTGTCGGAATTTGGAATTTGTTGAGAATTTCTATTGATCATTTGATTTGGTTTAAAACATTTATTTTTATTTTTCATCAGTTGGATTTATTGAATTAGAATAAGTAATATTTTGAATTATCTTGCTCTTAGTTGTTGCTGTCAACCGCTGTTTTCGTCTCTTTTTTCGGATATTTTGAATTGAATTGAAATCCTTAGTGCTAAGTAATTGTTACAGTTTCAAATAGTTTATATAGTGATTAGTGATTTACTTTGATATACTTGATTAAATTTACAAGTGAAATGGAAAACTTCTACATAAATGCTGATGCGCTAGATGAGGAAGAAGTTCAATACGAACTGATTCTTCGAGATCTGCCTGTCGGGAGAGACGCCGATAATCGTCGAGTTTTGAGATATTGGTTCCGTGCAGAAGGAAGTAACGAGTGTGCCACCTCGCGAACAATTGGGGATGAGTACCTTATTGTTTCGGCAGCATTGGAGCGGATGGAAGAGATACTCCAAACCGGCTGGACGGTAGGATGCCGCTCCCGTCTGGTGCATTATTACCGACGACTTCGCAGATGTCAAGCAGTTACCGCAAAGGAACTACAAACGAGACAACGCCTGATCGACTTCGTATGTCGACTGGCAACCCGTTTCCTGCAGCTTGATTTGACGAGGCTGGAGTTCGCGATCCCCTTTGTGAACCCTCCTTCAGGGATTCCGTTCCAGCAATCGTCCGATCTGAATAGGACTTCAGGTGCACAGAGGACGCTAGTCACACCACCCAATTTGCCACCGATGTCAGAACAAGAGCAGGAACAATTCAGCGAGGGTGCAGTCGGTGGTGATGACGATGCAGATCCCATCCACGAACAACGCCTTACTTGGGCAAAACAGGTGTTGCAGGATGCGTTATCGAATACGCCATTGCCTAGGACCCGCCAGTCGATGGACAGCCGGCTACCAGCGCCGAACAACTTGCGAGAGGAACTGGAGCAAGCCATGCGTAGGAGATTTTCAGCGGAAGGCACACGGTTGCCATTCCGAGACGTCCCAAATCCTACACCAGTGACTGGACTGAGAGTTGAGAATCCGTTGAATCCGTTTACTACCTCGATGTTGCCTTCCTTCGATCAAGGTCTAGCACACGAACCGATGTCTACCCAACCCGATCCCAGATCGTCACTTCGACCAGAGCGACCTCAACCGTCAGTGCATTCGTCTTTTGCTCATGTAGACCAACCGTCGAAGGTGCAGGAAAGGTCGGACCATTATCGCAGAGCTGAAGGAGTACCTCGTGTGCCTATCCAAGGTCAGGCGAATTTGAACCTCCAAGAGTCGAGAAACGTTTCATCTGAAAGTAGAACACAAAATCAACCGGATACTATGGAATATGTCCACATTTCCGAGATCGAAACTTATGTGCAAACCTATGTTCGACAGCTCCTTAGCAGCCAGCCAACCCGACCAATAGTTCGAGACACAATAGTCAACAACCTAGCACGAGAAATTGCAGATATTGGTCTTTATGACCCGGAAGTATCTCGTATGTCCAGACCGGAAGATTCAGGTACACATGCACCTCCCGGCGTGTCTAGACTTTCTCCGCCCTTGCAGCTACATCGAGAACAGGTCAATCCTTCTGAAAATAGAAGAGAAAGAGTTAACGAAGAAACGCCGGGAATATTCCGGAACTCTCAACACAATGCTTGGCCAAATTTTGCAGCCCAGGCTGATTCTACGCATTATGGTGATGCAGTTAGTGGAGACCCTCGTAATGAGCCAACTGGTCGTTGGAATTACCCCCCTGGTCCGTCGGTGAATTCTTCGCGAATGAACCCTGGAATGCAGACCCAATTTTCCCGTGGGAGGTTGCCTCACCAAACATGCAACATCTTGGAGAAATGGCCGAAATTTGCCGGGGACGCAAATCCGGTACCCGTAATAGACTTCCTCCGTCAGATTGAACTGCTATGTCGATCATATCAAATTTCCAAGGAAGAGTTGAGAACCCATGCTCATCTCCTCTTCAAGGAGGATGCAGCTGTTTGGTATACCGCGTACGAACCAAAGTTCAACTCATGGGATACATTATTGTATTATCTACAAATGCGATACGATAACCCCAACAGGGACCGATTTATCAAGGAAGAACTACGAAACCGTAAACAACGCCCGAATGAGTTGTTCAGTGCATTCTTAACGGACATCGAAACGCTGTCACAAAGGATGATTAAAAAAATCACGGATGAGGAAAAATTTGACATTGTCATTGAAAACATGAAAATGTCCTATAAACGGCGTTTGGCACTTGAAAAAATTGGATCCTTGGAACATTTGGCTCAACTTTGTTACCGATTTGACGCTCTGGAAGGAAATCTTTACAATCCTCGAGGTTCAATAAAGCCTCCAGTGGTCAACGAAATCGATTTGGATGAACAGGATGCAATCTACGTTGAGAATGATACCGATGAGTTGGAAGTAGCGGCTATAGCGACCCGTAGGACGTCATCAAGCAACACGAGAGATACGTCAACGCGGAAAACTGAAGTAACCGACCGACCAAGACTTTTGTGCTGGAATTGTCGGAAATCGGGGCATTTATGGAGAGAATGTGACCAGAAAAAGGCCATTTTCTGTCACATGTGCGGGCATCCTGACACCACTGCGTTTAGATGTCCTCAGCAGCATGACATCCGGCCGGCCTTAGAACCTAAATCAAAAAACGATTAATGGAGGAGAACTTTGGGAACCGACCTCCTACCCAATCGAATGAACAGGTTCCCCAATCCCCGTTTTTTCCATTCAACCATACTTGCATGATTAAAACGTACTTCCGCCGATGCCCTCATTTAACCGTTTCGATTCTCGACAACGAGGTCGAAGGACTTGCAGACACTGGAGCGAGCGTGTCGATTATCAGCAACCCTCACTTGATAGAACGTATTGGATTGAAGATCAACAAATGCGATATGCGAATACGAACTGCCGATAAGACGTCTTATTCATGTCTTGGCTATGTGAATATCCCGTATCGATACAAAGATGTCACGAAAATAGTCCCTACGCTAGTGGTCCCGGAAATCTCCAAGAACTTGATCTTAGGAATCGATTTTCTGAGAGCCTTCAATTTTCGGTTAGTGGCCGATCCAAATCAGGATTCCGACATTGAACCGGACTCGAAGTCAGTTGAACAAGGAATTAGTCTCAACTACGTAGAGAATTATTTCGGAGACGACGAAATTCATATTTGTTTCCATTTGATTCCATCTGAAAATCCGAACCCAACCATGGAGCCTAAGGAAGAAGACGAAAGCCTGGAAATGCCGACGGTGGAGATTCCGACGAAGACGATTAGGTACCCAAATGAGATTGAAACCGAGCATCAGTTAACCCCGGATCAGCGAACAGAATTGTTTCTAGCCATTCAACATTTTCCGATGACGAAAGAAGGTCAGTTAGGCCGAACGACTCTGTTGAAGCACTCCATTGAGCTACTGAGTGGTGCTACCCCGAAGCGTATACCCGCTTACAAATGGTCCCCTGCAGTAGAATCAGTCATTGACGCGGAATTGGAGCGGTTATTAGGCCTCGATGTCATCGAAGAATGCGAAGGTTCAGCGGACTTTATCAATCCCCTACTGCCGATCAAGAAACCAACTGGGAAATGGAGAATTTGTCTTGATTCCCGTCGGTTGAATTCATTGACGAAAAAGGACGATTTTCCGATTCCCAATATGACCCTAATTCTCCAGCGAATCAAACGAGCGTGCTTCTTCTCCGTCATCGACTTAACCGAGTCGTACTACCAGGTCGAACTTGACGAAAATGCGAAAAATAAAACGGCCTTCCGCACCAATAAAGGCCTGTATCGGTTCAAAGTCATGCCGTTCGGTCTGACCAACGCTCCGGCTACCATGTCTCGCCTAATGGTCAAGGTTCTTGGGCATGACTTGGAACCTTTCGTCTACGTCTACTTAGACGATATTATAATTACCTCAGAGACTTTGGAAGAGCACCTCCGCCTCATAAAAATTGTCGGAGAACGGTTGGCCAGAGCAGGATTAACTATCAACCTCCAGAAATCCAAGTTCTGCAAAACCAGTATCCGATACCTCGGCTACGTGCTGTCCGGAGAGGGATTGTCCATGGACGCCGCCAAAATTCAGCCTATCTTGGATTACCTGGCACCTCGTACCGTGAAAGACGTACGACGGCTGCTCGGCCTCGCCGGATTTTACCAGAAATTCATAAAGAATTATTCAGAGATCACGGTGCCAATTACCGATCTTTTGAAGAAGGGACGCAAAAAGTTTGAATGGACAAAAGAGGCCAACGATGCATTTCAAAAGTTGAAGGAGGCCTTGGTGTCTTCTCCGATCTTAGCCAACCCGGATTTCTCGCAAGCCTTCATCATCGAGACTGATAGCTCCGACCTAGCTATTGGGGCTGTCCTGGTACAAATTCTCAACGGAGAACGAAAGTGCATTGCATATTTTTCGAAAAAGTTGTCGAGCACGCAGAAAAGATATAGTGCCACGGAGCGAGAATGTCTTGCGGTGTTATTGAGCATCGAAAACTTCCGGCACTTCGTTGAAGGCCATCGCTTCATAGTCCAGACGGATGCAATGAGTCTGACCTTCTTACAGACTATGAGTATCGAGTCGAAAAGTCCACGGATAGCGCGATGGGCGTTAAAGCTTTCCAAATATGACGTAGAATTGCAGTATAAGAAAGGATCTGATAATATCTCGGCAGACGCTTTGAGTCGTAGTTTGTATCTATTGGAAAAGGACCTTCCAGATCCATACCTCGATGGACTTAAACAACAAATTGAGCTGCGACCGGATCAATACCGTGACTTCAAGATTGTTGATGGACGAGTCTTCAAATTTGTGACAAATTCAACCTTAGCTGAAGACCCAGCTTTCCGCTGGAAAGAAGTTATGCCGTTGCGTGAAAGGAAACCAATCATTGAAGCAACCCATAACCTAGCTCACCTAGGTTTTCTAAAAACGCTGGAAAAAATCCGAGAACGCTACTACTGGCCACGAATGGCTACTGAAATAAAACGTTTCTGTAGCGGTTGCCAAGTTTGCAAGGAATCTAAAGTTCCGAACTTAAATGTTAGGCCCCCCTGTGGGAAGCCTAAACTATGCGGGCGACCATGGGAGGTGATCTCCATAGACTTTCTTGGACCATACCCCAAGTCCCGGAAGGGTAATATTTGGATACTTGTCATCTGCGACTTCTTCTCGAAGTTCGTGTTAGTACAGTGTATGAAATCCGCCACCGCTCCTGGAGTCTGCACTGTGATGGAAAACCTAGTCTTCACCTTATTCGGAGCCCCATCTGTGTGCATTACAGATAATGCCAAGGTTTTCCAAAGCAGCATGTTCAAAAACCTATTGGCCCACTACGGTGTGACTCAGTGGAATCTTGCGGTGTACCACCCGAGTCCGAATCCTGCCGAGCGAGTCAATCGCGTTATTGTGACCGCTATACGCTGTTCGTTAAATAAACAAACGGATCACCGCAATGGGGATGAGTCAGTGCAAAAAATTGCAGCAGCGATTCGAACCAGTGTTCACGAGAGCACTAATTTCACTCCGTATTTCATAAATTTCGGTCGGAACATGATCAGCACTGGGACTGAATACGATCACCTTCGGGATCTGGGTTCCGAACCCGATTACGATCCACCACATCGGAGCGAAGAAACTCGGAAACTGTACGACCTAGTTCGACAAAATTTACATACAGCTTATCAACGCTATTCACGACCGTATAACTTGCGATCCAATGCCAAACACACCTTTATGCCCGGCGACAATGTTTACAAACGTGATGTACATCTATCTGACAAGTCCAAGTATTTTGTAGGAAAGTTTGGAACAAAATACAGCCAAGCAAAAGTTCGTACTGCCTTAGGAACCAATACCTATGTCTTGGAGGATGAGAACGGACATAGAATCGCAGGCACTTTCCATGGGTCTTTCCTTAAGAAAGCCTAGACTGAAAATGGGATCACTGTTCTCTCCCCGTATCAGTGATCAAACAAAACTTTAGCTATGACTGCACTTCGCCGGAAAGTGCATACACTACTAGATTGCTAAACACAAAAAAAACACACACTTCGTGGTGCACGGCTTCGTCACGACTTGAGATGTCCTTTGGTTTCCTCATTCGGTGACCCTTGTCAGTTGATACTGATATTGAGCTCTATGCGAAACAAATCGTAGACCCACAGAACCACAGCTATGACGGTGCATCTGCCTGATGCACATAAACAAAGAAGACACCACTGCCTAAAATAAAACACTCTTGAAGGTGCTACGGCAACAAGTCCAACGTTCGAGAAGTCCTTGTGTTCCCTCACGTTGTTGACAAAATCGGCCTCAAAAACAACAGCAACCCTTTGTCGTTGGTCTATACTCTGCTCGATCAGAAAGAGACCTTGAACGACCTTGAACCCGCAGGCCTAAACCACACCAGTTTAAAAGCTCTTCGCTGGATAATGGGGCTCTTTACAAAGAGAGTCAACCAGATTATCCCACTGCGATCATTTGTAGATCAATGTTTTCCATTTGTTATTTTATCAAATTGCAGTTTCTCCATATAGTTCCTTTTTTCCGTAAACCTTATTTTCATTGAATTCCTTGTTGATTCCATAAAATTCAGCCAGTTTGCTAAAATAAATAAGAAAATTTAATTCAGGATAAATACTTACCAACTTATTTTTCAGTTTTCTTTGTTTTCATGACCAAGCGTTGACAGTTATTAACAGCACTTCTCGGCTCTCACATCATTTTGTTTTTTTTTTTTCATGAAATAGCGTAACGTATGACAATAGGGTGACTATGTTGACTTTAGATTGAAAATAGGGCGTGAATGTTTTTCGGTTAGCGTAAATTAGGATTTGTTTTCCAATTGGTAAATTGGAGTTATTCGGATCAATTAGTGCAAGAGAAAAATGTTTTCCTGAAATTACAGGAGTTAGTCGGTTGACAATTTGGCAGTTTTTCAGATATGTCTGAAGTCATCGGTCATTTTATATAAGGAATGAATCAGATAAATGGATTGTTCAGTTGGCAGAGTAAGAATTGGTAATAAGCAGAAAAGGATCAACATAGTTAACCTTTTATTTAATTCCAACAGTAAATTCAAGAGATCAAAGTTGTTTGAAAACCAAATCAAATGAATTCGGTTCGTTGTAAAAAAATATTCGGTACCAAATAATTTGTTTTTTTTTTGTAGAAAATAGTTAATAAAAATTTTGAAATTATTATTTCAAAATTTTTATTATTTTTTAGTATGGGCGAATGTAACAGTCCCTGTGGACTACACTGTTGTAACTCCATCTGACAGCATGTGGCGGCGCCATCTTTCAACCACTAGATAAAGTGCGACGTGCGTGTAACGATTGTTTTTTATGGCTCCACTCAATTAGAATTCTCTCACTTACGCAGACCCAGGTAGCAAACCGGATGTTTGGAGTATGAGTGCCAGCGTAGTGAGATGGCTCACACTCAGAGATATGGATCTCAAATAATAGCGCGGCTTGTACTGTAGGCGGGAATGCGATGGAAAAACCTCTTGATCGGGCTTTTCCAGATCATCACGGCGTTTGAGCAATTGTTCCGCCAACAAATGTATATTGAATTTTCTGCGACGCAATTAGCCTGGACCTTGATCAGGCGTTTTCAATTAGCCACACAATCACTTTCGTGAAGCTACGCATTCTAATCAGACGTGTCTATTGCTTAATACCAGTTGAACTGTACCAATTTATTTGAAAAGTGAGGTGAGCAGAGATATTAGATTACAAGTGAAATACTTAAATTAATAGTTATTGTAGTCTTTTCTAGTTCATTACTCATTATAAACCGTCGAAATCCGACAATTAATTGTGAGAAGAAAAAAACGCAGGTATGTGTTATCGCGTGGTGTATGAGAATTGCAGAGATTAATTTCGTTGCGGGGTAGTTTTCCCTTCAACGAAGGGTTTTTTTTTATATATTCTACGAATCCTCGACGAGTGCATAGGAAGTTATCACGTGATTACCGTGGATCGTGAGATATCCGGTGGTTTCCATCCGTTCGTGACCCCAGAGGGTGAACGATTTGTCGAGCCCTAGTTCATCAGATAACCCCACCCAGTGATCCACGCTTTCCGTCACTGCCACTCATCCGTCGAGTGAATCGACCGCTCGTGAACGTTATTGGAAATCGAGCGCAAGTCGACCCATTGATCGAATCGGAATCTTGCTGACTCCCACTAAGCCAAGTGTGGTTGAGCGTCGGCCTCTCGTTTTTCGACACTGCTACGTCACATTCGCCGACTCCCACCAAGCGATCGCTCTGCAACTTTTCCTCGTCGTAGAACACCGCCTTTGTCGCATCGTGATCACTACGCATCGAGCAACGTCGCAGCATTATTTGTTCATCGGAACGGCGTCCACAGTGCTGTAGTAAGGGCAGAAGACAATAGCCTCGAAACTGTAAGTTTAGAATAGATAATTTGAGCTCAAATTTAGGAACCTTCCCCAGACCAATGTAAATATTGTTTTAACTATGAGAAGTTCCCTGAAAATACAAATGCTTCTTCGCCTAGTGGATTGTGAAGCTTCATCCTAACTACGGTAATATTAAGAGTTTGTTCCTTCCTTTCCGCATATTTTGTTTCCCGTTTGGGTAAGCTAGGGAAACCGTAGTGTTTGAGCCACTTAAACTCGCCCTCAGACCGAGTCTCATAGCCGGACCGGAAAACGCGTCAGCAGTCTCTCTAGTCAGAGAGTGGCGCTTAAGCTGCTGTTCGTTGTGTGCACAACACAAACGTTACAAGTTCCGGACGGCTTTATGCTTTTAAAGGCTCATTCCCAGATACATATAGAGTAAATTAAGCCAACAAATTTTTTTTCGAAAAAAAAAATCTAATTGTACTTCCTCCCTTAAGAAAAAAAAAATGATTTCATTATATAAACTATAAAACAACGTCACAGCTATATTCTTAGGTATACTTTTTCCCATCACGGAAATGCCTCGTTTACTGATGACAAAATTACGCATAATCAAAAAAAGCGAAAACTGATTGGAGGAATTTCTTGCTTAAATTTCCCTATTGCGAGATATTCGCGATCAATCATATAAATTCGAGATTTGATTTTGTTTTTTTCTAGCGAGAATTTTTATGTAGTACCACTTCAATACTGTTACGCATTTGACCATAAACGTTTGGTTGCTTGGTACATTACCAAAGAGCTTTGGGGGTGATGTGGCTGGCAGCAAGGTGAGCGAACGTTCAATGAAAATTAACTCTTAAACAACAATAATTTATGGTGGTCCTGAAAAGGGCCGTTTTATCGTGATGGTTAAGTAATGCTGAGCTATTGGGGTTCAACATAGATAAGGCTGGCGAGCTGTATGTTGTTTGGAACGAGGATGACGCGCTTGGCATAGATGGCCCACAGCAACTCACGAAGAACTACTGAATCCGATCAGCAGAGATGCCAGATGGTTTTTCAAATTGTCGGTTTGGAAAATTCCTCGACTTCCTTGAGCATAGAGTATGATTGTACTTGCCATACAATTATACAAATGCAAAAATGGTACAGGCATCGAAACCTCTCAATTCATATTTATGGAATGGCATCTAGAACACTAAGTTGAAAGCACGCTATAAGCTAATATGCGATAAGCAATAAGCTTGAAATGCGAATAAGAAAAAGAAAGAAACTATAATTAAGTTTCATCCGTTTCTCTAAATTTCACTGAGTTTTTCTGAAGTCCACGGACCTTCTTTCAAATTTAGGAAATTTATCTAAGATTTGTTGGCTCTGTAAAGTTTATTCGAATGAGCCTGTACAAATAAAGTAATTAACAAAAAAAAAAAAAATCTAAGATTTGCTAGACTTCCCTGGAGTGCACTAAATTTCCACGAAGCTCTCTGAACTGTTATGAAATTCTCTGAACGTCTCAGAGAAATTTCTAAATAATCAGGATCCTAATGAAAAGAAGAAGCTGCGAAACTTGAAGATCTTCTGAGACATTTGGCGAACAACTGTTTGGTTCAGTGAACTTCAGAGAGGTTCTGAGATCTTCGGGAGTATTCAGGGATGTGATAAGGTGGAAGTTCTTAGAGGTCTTAGAGATTTCAGAGTTATGAAAGGTTACCAATACTAAAATTCGTTCTGGGAACTACCGAATATTCCTTCTGTGCTCTCATTCTAAAAATTCAGAACATCTGTCAAATTGATTGCTGTGTATATTTGTTCAAAGTAGGTCTTGATTTGTTCTGATACTATATGTAATGTAGTAAAATTGTGATTTTTGATATATTAGCTGGTCATTGGCTCCGAGTGGTCACCATATGGTTCGCAGGAAGATCCGTTCATACTTTTGGAGTCTTAGACAGCAGCCTATCTGGAGGCGGTTGACTAGGTTTTGGATTTGAAAAATATTAGATACATATTGTAGCCCGATAGTGTTAAAAATATAAATAAGGATGATTTTGCCTAACCCGTAAGATGTATTTCAAATCTCCGCGTACATCGTACGGGTTAGGCAAAAAGGTGTGCGTTTGACTTTGTACTGTTGCATTAATGGCCCTTCGCTCATTTTCAACTTCTATTCAATTTTCACACTGCCGTACTCTAACGGAACTATCCACCTACCCTCTTCTAAAGATCATTCTCTAGCAAATAAATTATCACACTAAAGCTTCACGTTAACATTTCCAACCAACTCTGAGAATCGCTAACTTCACGTATGAAGTAACTTAAAAATACTTTGAATACAAGGGACAGCCCTATCGGGTTGTACGAAATGGTGACGTAGGACTACGTGGCCTTATATAATAAATGTTATTTTTAACTGCAGCAGGAGCTTGTGTTTTGTGTAGGAATAGGAATTTGAGCGGGCTTCTCTCTGTTAATACTTTTTAGTATGACTGGTATGGCCCTGAAAAGAACCTTTTGATATGAATTTTAGTTGGGACATGTTCAAAAATTTAACTCTTTTGGAAAATATTGGTGGCCCTTAAAAAGGACGATGGTAGTACAGGCTTAAAGCCTCTGGAAGATGATGATGACGTGTAGACAGCTGGATCAGCAAATCGGACCGGACAATCCCATATTCTTCGGTTCAATGAATGGGCACTCGCAAGAGTCTCGGCCCGTCTGCAGCTGGACAGGGGTTGGTGTCTGCGACAGGTTGGAAAGCCGCAGCGAGGGAAACCTCAACCTGAATGGGCACTCGGAAGATTCTCGGTGCGACTGTTACTGGACACGGGTTGACTGGGTGGCTGCGATGGGTTGAAAGGACACAGTGGAGAATGGGCACTCAGAAGAGTCTCGGCCCGGTTGCTTCAGGATTAGAAGCTTGGGTGCTACCGTTTTGCTGGATTCTTTTGCTCATAGTCACGATGGTTCTACTTCCACGCAGGGGTAGTTGCTTTGTTGGTTATGTGAGTCGTTGAGATCATCAGATGATCAGACCAGAGATACGTTTGACACCGCCACGGCGAGCCAGACGACGGATGGCGGGCTTGGATGTTATCAGGAAGAACCTTGCGATGACGCTTGGCGCCTCCTTTACCAAGACCATTTCCTCCTATGCCACGACCAGTCATTGTTGCTTGTTAGGTAGAAGAGTGAACTACCTAACCTGCCACCACCTTCATTCTGTTGCTATTGCTGTTATTGCTGCTTCTGCTACCTGTTCACCACGCCGTCCGAAGCGAAAATGAGTTGGGGCTGGACAGCAGCGCTTTTTTATTTCTTTACAGGTTAAAGGAGTATGATCTACAACCAAGTGGTACTCAATTATGACGATTGGGTTTGGGAAGATCGTTTATTTCATGAAAACAGTGATAAAATTATCTCTTTTTATTCGTACATTGGACAATGCTTGACATTTACCAATTTTCAATAGTTTTTTTTGTTAACAGTCGAAAGCATAGACATACTTCTGATTGATAGGTGATAAAATTATTGAAATTGGTCCAGGGGCAGCTGAGCTATTAACGTTCAAAATCTTTCATAATTTTGTTACATGTTCCATTATTGATTTTCACAAAGTGTACCCCCATATAGAAATCACAGACGTAGTCCTACGTCAAAAAGTTATGATAAAAAAAAAACAATTTTTATGGAGTACTACCGTTTGTACTCCATTTTCACCCTACAACTTCGTCCACTTAAGATATAGAAAATTGTCGTCCAGGACAAAGTTTGTTAAAATAACTTCGTCTACAATGTTTCCATAGATGTTCATCAATTTTAACAAAACATAAAAAAGTTTAAAGAGATAAAAAAGTTCTTATTTCAGTGTATACTCCCCTTAAGTAAAATTTTTCACCTCTCAAATAAAGTTCTCAAAAAATGAAGAAACATTTTAGAAGACATCAAAATGCTACACTGAATAGTTTCGTCGCAAATGACCATGTCCCACTTTGCGTCGTCATCTTCGACATTTGAGCATTTCCTACTATCAAAGGTGGGAGAAGACCCAGCTTCCGGTTGAAAATCTCGATAATAAAGACACACACACCCAAATTATCAAAGCCATTCTGCGGCCTGTTTATTATTTCATTTATTGGTTTATCAGCATTCAATTCTGAATTGCACTGCTATTTAAAGTTGCTCACTAAAGATAAAGCGCATGGTATTCTCATATCTGAGTGTTTGCAAAAAATATTTTACCCGAATTTAGGCAAAAAGTATTCCGTGTGCTATCTTTAAACGAAGACAACATGTACAGAAGACTAACAACTACAAAGCTTTCTTATACAAATTAAGAAAAGACAGACAAATTCTCACTATTTATAGCTAAATCCAATCGCTCCAATCGAACTTGATAGCAAAGATGACAACCTCAAAAGTAAGGTTTGTGTATTTGCTCATTCATCAAAATGCTAGCAAAGTTGCCAGTCTTGTTGATATGCTGTTTTCGATTTAAGAATAATTTATTGGAATTGCTTTAGCGGATCTTTTGAAAATCTTCCCGGCCGCGGCTCTCACAACGAACACAGATAAGAATGCAGGCAACGAGTAGGCTTTCACTTGCAGTGCTATTTTTTTTAAACAGCAATATGAGAAAATTACTTCAGCAATTATTTTGTTAAGTTTTGAATTATGAATAATTAACCAATACATTACATGTTCTAGAAACAAATTTGGCGTTGAATCATGCTTTCTGCATAGAATGACAGATATTACAATGTTAAATTCAATGGGTTATACCGTTTCAAGTAAATCACGCGAAAAAAATATAATTCGGTTGTGATAAAATCAAAACTTCACTATACATAAAACCCTTATAAAACCAAAATTGTTACGTGGGAAATGACGGCGGCGAATAAACGTTATTATTTTAAGTTGAAGCCTCCATTGTTTTTGCCAATTTAAAATGATTCGAAGTATCCGTATCGCACTGCATCCCGGATAACCCCGAGCATCCGTTCCTGGTAGACGGGTTGTGATTTTTCGTCCAGCTTGTAGGGCAATTCGTACTCTTCATGGGCCATCTGACGGGCGGCCGATTCGTCCAAATTTGGCATATCTTCACGGGCGATGCACATCGATGGCACCAGGAAGGATCCCATCAGCACTCCATACCGACCGACCTGCTTCATTTGATTCTGTAGCACTTCGTAGGGGTAGTCTTCCTCCGGATTTCCTCCCAACTTCCGGAGCAAATCACCCATCGCCCGATGGTAGATTTGCTGCATTTCTTCGTAGTGTAGCTTCCGGAACGCGGCATCCGTACAAAGAAAGAACAGATAGACCAGATCCACGGCAGGTGCAGCACGGCAACCTAGTTGCCAATCGATGAGGATCAGCTCCGACGGATGACGGTTGTCCTGAAGAAGTCGAACATTAGAGGACAAATGAAATCACAAAGCCTAGAACAACTCCTACCTCCCCGTATCTGTACATAAAATTATTGATCCAACAGTCGCCGTGAACGATTGCATTATACGGTTCAGCCTTTCCAACATCCAAGCACCTCTCCAACTCGTGAACCACGTTATCCTTCAATCGGTGTAGCATTTTTAGCTCAGCCTCGTTCAGATCTGGAATCTCCAGCGCCAGTTTCAACGATTCGCTTATTAGATACTGACAGTATCCGTTTTTCTTAAACAGCGGAATGATCGCATTGGAAACTTCGAGCGATTCGTATAATTCCGGCTGATCGCGCTTCATGGCAAAAGAAATCGCGTGAAGTCTCCCCAGTTGAACCATAGCCAGTTTCACGTGTTCATAGTCCAACGGTAACAGCTTATCATACATTCGGAAACCGCGTGGTGCCAAATCTTCCATGACTAAAACCGTCCCTTGATCCATGGAATCGTAGTACGCTACGTACGATACCGCGAAGGCCGCAAAGCCATCTCCCTCGGCGATCCCCTTCTTTCGTTGGTACTTTTCAAACTCGGGCAGGATCGTCCCGTAGAACCACGGCTCCCGTTCGAACATGGGTGAGGCGTCGAACTGTTCCCTCCTGGCAGGACAAAGTGGAGGAATCTTACAAATGAAGCTCTTCTCCATCGATCCTTCTTGTTTCACAACCGCCCTAAGCAGCTGCCCTATGAATCCATCTTGCGAGTTGCACGGTTCAATTCGGATTTGAACACCATCTCCGTGGAAACCGCACTTTTCGGCAGCTTTGCGGACTGCATCCAGAATGAATTGAGGAACCGTTTCCATGAGTAAGACGCCTCGTCTTTGCGTCGGTCAGCAGAGAACTAGCCTCGGTCTGGCAAATTCCGTTTCGCGAGCTATCATTGTGCAACTGCAAGCACGACGCAACAAGTGTTTCCCTTCTTGCACTCACGTGTAGGTATCGTCGGTTTGATGGAAGCTGGAACATTTATGACCAGTTTCTGTAGATAATTGCTGCTAGCAGGGCTGGGTACGGTGTCAAGCTATTATTTATTGTAGGGATATGGCACTGCGGATAACATGTGTTGGTGCATACCTAATTTCAAATGTTAATTGTTTATCAATTAATCGGAAATCAGGGTGGTAACTCAACCGGGAGAACCGGGAATACTGTTTTATTTACTTTGCTCAACCTGTGTATGCAAACTGAATTGAACATTTAAATTTCTTAGGATCTTCCGTCACAAGACAGTCGTCCTTTGCGTGAGAGGAATTTCTACAATTCATACATTTAACTGGCATGTAGCATTTTTTTTTATTCCGTGACCCCATCCCTGACACTTATGGCACTGGGTAAGGTTTTGGAAATTTCCTCCTGTCTTCCTGAAGTGTTCCCACTTCACTCGGACATGGAGAATATGGCTAGCTTTTCTCAGGCCTTAAGGTTGTTTAGTTCATTAGACTTGAAGTGAACTAAATAAAAATCAATAGAAATCCCGTTGCGTGAACCGCCAGGACGGGATTTCATTTTCATTTTGATTACTTGGATTGGTTCAACTCCAAATAATTATGTCAATTCATCTTTGATCTGATCCAGGGATTCACCACTGGGCAGACCTTTCAAGATAACCTTGAACAGACGTTCAGGGTTGGTGTCGTAAGTATGCTGCTTCTCAGTTAGATACTAGAGAAGACGTTGGAATCCGTCCAAGGTTTCAGCCAATACACGGCATTCACCCCGACGGCCAATTTGAAGTGAAAACGTGAATTTAACCAAGTTCAAAAGTTCCGTGCGAAGAGCATGGAAATCGGAAGTGGTCATCACAATAGGGGGGACCTTTCCCTTCTTGGAATTAAGCCGGGAAAGTTAAGTGAAATTTTGCCTGGATGATCCGAGAGAATATCAAATTGATTGCTCAAATAAATTTCATCAGAAGGAGGATCAAGAGATTGCCCTCTTCTTTTGTGTTTAGGCAGTAAAATGTTTCTCCAAATCGACTTCCAAGCAGCTTACTATAAAAATCTGAAGGATCGAAGAGGAATTTTCCAAATCGATATCCAAGCTGGATTACCTCGCGTAGGGTCCAAACAAGGATCGAAGCGGAATAAGAGTCGAACAAGGTAGACATTTGCAGTTAATATTGAGCAGTGAAATTTACGTTCGGGAGTGCTTGAATCGGCGTCTGCGGCCCATGATCCGTCAACATGATAACGCAGTTCTATTTTGGTCCGATTTGATGTCAATGCACTACTCGAACGACACGGTAGCTTGGTACAAAGTAAACAAAGTGCAAAATTGATGAATCATCCGAAATGTCCGGAGGCCCGATCAATCGAAACTTTTTGGACCCTTTTTCAATGGATATCTACGGAAACACTTTAAGGCAGCGATTTCAATCGAAGAATTTGAAGAAGAAAAAACTGAACAAAAGTGGCCTAAAGCATCGCCAAGGAATCTGTGCTGAAGCTCATGGACATACGATTAAAAGAAATGTGGATTATTGCCATCCAATTGAAAGCGAATGCTATAGAGAACATACATAAGAAATTTAAAATTTGTGTTCATTAACATAACTTTGTTTTATTCCAATAATAAGCTGTGCTTATACTTTCTGGGAGTTCTAGAGCCATCCTACAAGTGAAAATACTCAATTCAAGCGAATTTTATTATCAAAAATGAAGCTTACCAAAATTACCTTAACCTATAAATTTCAACAATTTACATAAGGCATAAGGTTGATATAAGCCATAGTGGGCTGTTGTCATGGCTAATTTGTCTTGTAAAATCAACCATTTGTGGACGCTATCAATCTTGTCCTTAAACGCTAAAAAACTTTAAAAAGTAACAAAAGAGTTTTTAGAACGCCAAAAAGAGCAAAAATAGCCTTTAAAATGTCAAAAAGGCCCTAAACGATAACACTTCTAATTCTTGCCTCTGCTGTTTACAAATCCAAACTTATTACAAATAACCTAACCTAAACACATCCTTAAGAAACCCGTTCATTCGGGCATGGTACTTGACGTCAGTGGTTTCGCTAGTCCTATTACCATTCTCCTTGTCGTTCCCTTCTTCCTGACCAGCTTCTTCGGTGGCCTTGAAAATTGTCATGGGAATATGCAGCACTGCCAGCGTTATCGCATATTTCGCCTGAGTCTTGATCAATCTCATCAAGCTAGTCAGAGGAAACCGCTCCGTAGCATTCTCCCCTCCCAGACGCTCCAGGTGATCCATCAGGGCGTTGTGATACGTTTGAAGCATATTGTCGTAGTGATTACGTCGAAACGACTCGTCCGTGCTCAGGAACATAAAGTGCAAAAAATCCAGCGCGGGTGATCCATACTTGGCCAGCTGCCAGTCGAGCATGACCAGTCGGTTCGGGAAACCACCCTACAATCGAAACAGATTTCAATAACCTTTTCCCACTCAATTCCCACCGTAAAAAACTTACATTATATCTATACATCACATTACTCGAACTGTAGTCCCCGTGGCACACCACGCAGAACGGTTCCGTCAGCTCACTATCCGCCACCATGTTCAGCTCCTCCACAAAGCTCAACTTCAGCCTATTCAGCTTATCCTTCTTGGACACCTCATGAACACTCAACGTGTCGATCGCCTGGTCGAACGACAGTTCCATCGTCTCCTTGAACCCATCCATCGACATAACTCGATTCTTTGCTGCATCGTCCAGTTGTTGGAAAACTTCAAACAGTTCCGGGTGTTGTTCCTTCAGGGCCATCGACACCGCGTGAAACCTGCCTAGCTGGATCATGGCCAACCGCCCGTGATCGTAATCGATCGGTTCGTACTTTTTCTTATTGCCGAACATTCGCCTTCCAACATCTTCCAAAATGAGCAAACCTTCGCGTCGCTTCGCATCAAAGTAGCCATAGTGACAAGCCGGTGCGTAGATAAACTCCTCCGTCCCTGGCAGTATGTCATGCTCCTGCTGAAACTGGACAAACGTGGGGAGTAGGCGTTGGTAGGCGAACACCTCCCGCTCGAACAGCGCCAACAGCGCTTCGTCTGCGTCCGGCGGTGGAACCTTACAAAGGAGCGGCACCTCGCGGGGTTCCTCCCGCAGGGTGATCTGGTAGACTACGGAAACACATCCGGAACTGTAGCTACCGGTGCGGAAGTCGTAGTCCACGGTGAAATTGCTACTGAACTGAAGACTACTAGCGGCCTTCTTGATGCCATCCTGCACGTATCGGGGTACTTTTGACTCGGTAGTCATAACGTCGCGTCAGTTGGATGGGCGTTGGTAGACTGAGCCACTAAGTAGTCCGATAAACGTACGCTTCGTTTGCGATAAGATTATGGCTATCTCTGCGGTCGCATTGCAAGTGTGTCATTTTCAATCGGGGGGTTCTTCCATGGCATGTCGGTGTTTACTAACTGTTTTTTTCTAAATTATAATTCTCTTTCTCTTTCAGGTCGAAAGCTTGGACGAGGAAAATGCACGTGTCGTGGTTCGCTTCTCAATCGGCGGCAATCAGGAGTCCCTCAATGAGTACCTTCTCCAGTTGGTGTCGAACGCTGAGTATAAGAAATACTCGAAAGTTTTGAGTAAGTTTTACCTCTTTCTGGAGCGATAAGTTGCCAGGCAAATTTAAAATGTCTAATGCCGCTTTCTACAACCCTACAGATAATGCCAAATACGAGGAGTTCAAAAATCGCACCACCAGCGGTGGTACTGCGGTGGCAATCAAAGAGGAAAAACCAGACGTCCGTAAGACCATCAAACGAGAACCGTCCGATTCACCTCCGGCAGCTCGGCCTACCTCGTCGTCGAAACCGCAATCTTCGCGATCGAATCACGATTACGCTCAACAGCGCGATCGTCGGGAGCGCTCTCCGGTTACACGCGTCGAGGAACACAAGCGCAGAGATCGTGAGGATCGTCTGGAGGAGGAACATCGCCATCGTCGTCCCCGCGAGCGACGAAGTCGGTCACGGGAAGATCGTCGGCACGATCGACGCCGTGGTGCTACCAGCAGTAGCGATGACGACTCGGATTCAAACGAATCTGATGAACGCGATCGCGGTCGGCAGCAGCAACAGCATCGTCAGAAAACCTCCTCGTCGTCATCGTACGCGAGGACGTCCTCCGGAACGAAAAAGAAATCCCACAAATACAAACAGCGGCGGGATCATTCGCGGGAGCGGGTTCACTCGTCCGACGAGGACGATCGACACCACAAGAAGAAGACGAAGAAAAGCAAGAAACAACGCAGCCGATCGCGAAGTCGGCGGTAGATGTGGTGGGGTGGCTTAGTGAATAGTGTAATAAATTGAATCCGATGCTCAGAATAAGCAAATGAAGCTGATGGAATGATCCGAAATTTCCCTTGACGATTGAGTAAGTCGGTAAATAGGTGAGTACCAAATGACATAGGACAAGGGATATAACAGCAGAGATGGATGGCTGCGATGTGTGGGAATGGCACGAGTTAATTAAAAATCATTTAAAATGTTTGGTCGGTGTCCAAGTTTGTAGAATTGCAACGATGCAACCGGGAGTGAGCAGTACTGCAAGTTTGCTGCACGAATGTGCGATCAAGCGTTGATGGTGAGTCTGTTTATATATTCGATTGAATTATTACCTATGCGGAAGCAATAACATACGTATCGCTTTATTAGTTATGATGAAACATTAAGATCATTTGAGAGTGTACACACTTAGATTAGTCAGTATTTTTTAACTTTTTAAAAAAAAATTTAACGGCAGCACAAGAAGCCATCTGGTGGAGAGGACTACGGCAGGAACTATCAGGGCAAGACGGAACGATAGCCATCTTTTGCGCCAACCGAAGTGCGATTCACCTTGCTGAAAGAGATGTCGAATATTCACCACGCAGGAAGCATATCGATATTCGACATCACTTTGTTCGTGAGAAATTGGAAGAGAAGATTATCAATTTGGAGCACGTTGGCAGTCATCTTCAAACAGCAGATCTTCTAACAAAGGCGGTGCCGGTCCCTAAACTTGAAGCTGGACGACGAACAATAGGGATTGGTAGAATTCTCGGTTAAGGGGGGACGATGGAAAAGTAACCGATGAATTAGCTACAAGCTGTAGTATGCCATGATAATATGTAGTAACGAATAAATTTAGTTTCAATTCATCAATCACACCAAGCAGACCTATTCACTCAATAGTCCCATTAATTTCTATCATTAAATGGAGTTAACAGAACTAAGTCTGTACAAATTCGCCGTAAATTTTCGCATTTTTTAATTTTCCACAGGTTTTTAAACTTTTACCGAACAGTTCCGCAATTCAAAAACCCAGTAAAACCTTACTGACTGGATTAGTGTGTACGTACAATGAGAAAGAATAGCTAACAGTGAAGTGCATGGCTTGAATGGATAACACTAATCGGAAAAATTTAGTCTTTTTTGCGCCCTTCAACCAAATGTACTGAATTTAATAGATTTTGGGTCGAAGAATCGAAATATCTTCTTCTTCTTCTTCGCATTTCAAGCTTATTGCATATCGCATATTAGCTTATTGCGTGCTCTCAACTTAGTGTTCTAGATGCACTTCCACAGTTATTAATTGAGAGCTTTCGATGCCTGTACCATTTTTGCATTGATATGATTGTGTGGCAAGTCCAATCATACTTCTACGCCCAAGGAAGTCGAGAAATTTTCCAACCCGAAAAATTCCTAGACCGAACCGGGAATCGAACCCAGCCACCTCCAGCATGGTCTTGCTTTGTAGCTGCGCCTTTACCGACTGAGCTAAGGGAGGCCCCAAGAATCGAAATATGCCAGGTACTCAATGTAGCCCCAATGCTGATTTGAACAAGCAAACCGCTATTGGAGTTCCATTGAACCTGTTGATTTTGACAAACACATAAATTAATAAATGTACTAGCTATAGATGGGTTAGCCTCACGTACAGTTTTTGAAAAAAAAACCGGGATTAAATTCACAAAGAAGAATTAAGTAGGCTGTGCCGACGAACGGTCGTGATTCCCCGTGCTGAAATGCTTTTAATGAAGAACAATCCCCATTTTAGTTTTCGAGAAGCTGTACATTCTGCGTACCATCTAGGTCGTTACGGAACCAACCGTTATGGATCAGGTAAAGCCGGGACTTTTCCGAGACCTCTTCTATCCCGACAATCTCATCTGTGAAAAATAAGACGTTGCTGACAATTTCGCTCTGAGAACCCTTTCACATCGGGAAGCAGCCGACCAACAGAAAAGTTTCCAGTTTATTAACGATTTCTCGCGGTTTGAATTCCACGTGAAGTTTACGGACAAGTTGCATTCAGCAGGTGAGTTCGTTCCAGTATAATCTTTTGTTTGCCACATACTTAGGTAGGGTATGATTTTCAAACACATGCTTGAGTATTTCTGGGAAAAAATATTAAGATCTAAACCAGGCCGTTATTGTAGAGAATCGTAACGAAAGGAACTCGGGCGTAATGGTAAGGAAAAAACCAATAAGTATATCACAATTTGACGTTTACTTGATCCGGTTTGAAAAACATTGTTAACTGCGAGGACGTCAATTTATGTGAATAGATTTTTACCCGGGCTTGAAATATCGTCCGTCGTAGCTTGTTATGATGTAAATGGGGCGGTGGTTTTAGAGCAAGCGTTTTTGCTTGCTGAGCAGAAGATCATGGATTAATACCCAAGCCTCTTTACATTTGTGAGTTGATCAACCCCGGGAAAATATGTATTGATATATCACGGGCGGAACGCCACGGGAAAAAAAAAACTACAAGGGACAGCCCAATGGGGTTGTACGAACAGTTGACGTAGGACTACGCTCACATATGTTAACTATTTTAAACGAACGTTATTTAAAATTCCCGATATTATTATGACATCCGTGAATTTCTTCCGAAGTGTAATAATTGGTCAGTGTCGATTTCCGTTTAATACTAATAAGATTCTTTTTCAGTTCATGTGTAATTATTCTTGTGTTAGAAAATATTCCAAACCAACCCTTTCTTTGAAAATTGTGGTGGCCCTGAAAAGGGCCGTTATGATGGTTTGTGGCTCTGAAAAGAGCCGTTTTTATGTTGCATGGCCCTCAAAAGGACCGTTTTGGTGATGTGGTTTTAAAATGAACGGTATGTGAGGTGACGTTGTTGTAAAAGGATACTGTGAACACCCATTTCAAAAGGGAAGCATCCTACTGCCACTACTGTGTCGTCGGTGGCAAAACATTAATCAAATGATCAACCATATTCAAGAATTATTCAGAAACTTACAGCAGACAACAAGGGAAACAAGGGGCGATGGTACGAAAAGTACGTAATAAACCTTTCGGTTGGCAATTCCGGTATTTTCCTTGGCCTTGCAAACACAAAATCGATGCATGTGCCACTAGAGTGATGCAAAATTTGAAAGTTTCGCTCCACAATACTCAAATGATTCCAAATCGGATCCTGACTAACCTCTCAAAATTAGAACCCATTTGGTGAGAAACTCAGATGACACAAATCATTTGAAGTTTGTATGGGAATTATTATGGTAAAACCAAGATTTTTGTTCATGTCTATCTAATAATTCACCATATCGGTCTGCTTCAAAAGTTTTCAACTGTACTTGTAGGAAATTTTCCCAGCTACAACTTTGCTCAAGACCACTTTTTAATTAAATGCAAGAATCGAAAGTTATCAATGGTTCAATGCGCTGATGTCTTATGATCATGCTCAGTCAACTGCTCAGCAGGCAACATTGGTGTTTCTGGGGTGTTGAATAGGACACACAAATCATGGCTACTATGTCACACTGCAAAATACAGTGTTGCCTACAGAGCTGCTGCATGATCATGTCATAAGTTTACCAATCTCTTAAATAATTAATAACATTTTCCTGTCTCGTTTTACATAGAAACAATCTTCAGCAAAGCTGTAGCTGAGAAAGTTTTCTATAAGAATGGCTATCGAACTGCTTCGCAGCTCAATATGGAAAAAGACTAGAAGGCAATGACCAAAAACTTGAGATTTCCCATAGTAATTTACATGTAAACTTCAAATGGCTTGTGCGAAGTCTGTTTCTAACCAAATGAGTTGCAACTTTGAGAGGCTAATCAGGACCCGATTTGAAACCATTTAAGCACTGTGGAGCGAAAAAGTCAAATTTTGCATCAGTCTAATGTGCCACCCAATGTAGTCGGCAGCTTACGGTCTGATACGAGATCGAGTCGCAGAAAATTCTTTATAAATTGGACGAATCCGACATTCTCAGCTTTCGAGACGTCTACGTTGAAATCCCCCGCAGGTGGTTCCAGAAATTTCATTCATGCCAGTTTAGTAGAACTCCTAAACCATTTCTTTTGAAATTAGTTGCTTGGCGTCTTCAGAGTAGGTAACAGCGTCACGTATGACGTTTTCCAGCAACACCTTCAGCACACCTCGGGTTGCCTTGTAGATCAGACCGGAGATACGCATTATCACGACGAGCCTGACGACAGTCTTGGAAATACCCTGTAAGTTATCATGTAAGCTTGGCTCCTCCTTCGCCTAGTCCTTTGCCTCCTTTGCCACGTCCAGGCAATGTTTACGCTGTTTAAACTGCCTTCGGATACGGTTGACTGGTAATGGATGCGAAAAACTTTCCATTTAAGTCTAGAGAGCGAGCTCAATACATACTGACCTGCTTGACGGTCTAACAAAGAATGATGCTTATTTTGTTTAGTTTAAATGATCTTTATTTTAGTTTAACTTGGACGATTACCATATAAATTTTTACTAAGTGATTTAATTGCTTTCTTCATCTTTAGGTATGGGCAAAATTCAAAATTTGTTTTACAGAATTAGTCCTAGACTTAGTACACGGTCGACCACCTTGGTGGGATTGGTTTGTTTTGTTTTTAGAATTTGAAGAGAAACTACTTAATACTACTATTTACAGCTTAAAACTAACCTACTCTACTATATACACTTAACCTACTATGTACAAATTGCTTATTAAAGCATGTTCAGAAAGATTGCATTTTTGAATAAATTTAGTTGTCATATCATCAATTTTGGAATCTACTTTGGGAATTTCTGCCTCTTGATGGAGGTCTGCTATTCTTGTGTCGAATGGACGATCTAGGATCATCCTCAACACTCTATTCTGTGCAACCTGGATTTTGTTCCTGTGGGTCTGAGCGCACGATTCCCACACCGGGGCGGCATAGAAGATCGCGGGGGCTATGATCTGTTTGTAAACAGCCAGTTTGTTTTGCCTTGAGAGGCGGGATCTGCGGCAAATGAGCGGATACAAACACCTAACCAAGGCGGAGCACTTAACTAGGGTTTTCTCTATGTGCGAGCGGAACAGGAGCTTCTCATCGAACAACATCCCGAGATAAGTAACATCAGTGGACCACTCGACCCTTGTACCATCCATTATTACGGTACAGGAGGGAGACGGTTTAAGTTTTAATGATTGTCTGTGAAGGAACATGATCGCTTGGGTTTTCGAGGCGTTGATTTTGATTTTCCACGTGGTGGCATAATCAGTAAAGGTGTCAAGGCATCGTTGGAGCTTGTTCGTAATTTCACGAGGCATCCTACCCTTGACGGCTATCGCGGTGTCATCTGCAAACAGAAAGAACACGCAACCGTCTCCTAGAGGAGGGATGTCCGACGTGTAGATGCTGTAAAGCAGTGGTCCCAGCAGACTCCTTTGCGGAACACCTGCTGGGATCGGAAATTGTCCCGAAAGGGAACTATTCAACGACACCCTGAACGACCTTTGCTGGAGATAGTTACGGGTGATTTTCACAAGGTATGGTGGAAAGTTGGAGTTACAAAGCTTGTATATAAGTCCGTCGTGCCAGACATTGTCAAACGCCTTTTCGACGTCTAACAAGGCCATGGCTGTGGACTTGGATACAGCTTTGTTACTTCGGATGTTATTCATCACCCGCACTAGCTGATGATTGGTGGCCCCTTGCGGAACCCGAACTGTTCCGGAAGAAGAATGTCATGTTCCTCCACAAACTTGTT
Source organism: Ochlerotatus camptorhynchus (assembly GCF_037179485.1). Classification (NCBI taxonomy): domain Eukaryota; kingdom Metazoa; phylum Arthropoda; class Insecta; order Diptera; family Culicidae; genus Ochlerotatus; species Ochlerotatus camptorhynchus. The sequence goes on from NW_027040537.1 coordinate 1,967,960, forward strand.
TAGTCGGCTGAGGATCAATTTTTCGAACAGCTTGCTCAGCGCTGAGAGCAGGCTAATCGGTCTGTAGCTTGACGGTAGTGAAGGGTCTTTCCCAGGTTTGCGGATCGGGATGATTTTTGCCACCTTCCAGATGCTTGGAAAGTAGTGCAGCTCCAAGCATCTGTTGAGGATGGCAGCCAGCAGCGAGTGCACCCTCGCGCTGAGATTTTTCAACTCTAGGTTGAATATTCCGTCAAACCCGGGAGCCTTCATGTTCGTACTGTGTTTCAGCGCTGAGCAAATTTGTTCCTCTGTAATCCGTTCTTCTGGAGGGACGGCACAAGGGGAGGCATCTAACGTCTGGACGCACTGCACAACCTGGTTCTCGAGTGGACTTGGGATTGTAGAGCCAAGCAAATGCGACTGGGCAATGTGCTCCCCAATTGCATTGGCCTTCTCTTCGTTGGTGATAAGCCGTTCGTCATTGACTCTAAGTGGTGGAATGGGCTTGGGGTGAGACTTCAGCACCTTGGCAACCTTCCAGAATGGTCTGGAACGGTCGTCCAGGTTCTGAACGAGCCGCCCGAAACTCTCGTTCCGGATTGAGACCATTCTGGAAGCGATCTGCCGATTCAGATCGACCATTTCGTATTTACGCTGCAGATCCCCAGTCCGCTGAAACTGGCGTCTACGAACATTTCTGAGCCGAATCAAGAGTTTGGTGTGGGAATCAATTGCTTGAAACTTACCCCTCACAGGAACTCGTCGAACGCACTCTTCGTCAGCCACGGATATGGCTTGATGGAGACCCTCCAGGGCCCGGTCGATGTCCTCCACTGTGTCGAGCGGTGGGTTGTCGTCGATGTGGCGGTCGACCACGCGTCGAAACTGGACCCAGTTGACTCGATGGTAGTCCTTCCGCTGGCACGGTGCAGGGGCCACGTTGTAGCCCAGCTCGGTCAGCACCGGTTGGTGGTCCGAACTCAGGTCGTTGACGGCAACCGGCTTGGCTAATCTGGTGTTTGCCAAGAACAGGTCCAGCGTCGATGGGTTGCCCGTCGGTGATGTGAAGGTTGGTTCGTCCGGAAACCAGACGGAATAGAGACCATGCTGGGAATGGTCGAATAGCAGGCGGCCGTTCTGGTTCTGCTGGTAGTTCCGCCAGGCCTCGTGCCGGGCGTTCAGGTCCCCTCCGATTACAAAGCGGGCATTGGTGTGGGTTATGATGGCAAGGTCGTTCTTGAACTGCTGTGCTGTACCATTGCTAACGGTACATTGCCGGGGGCAGTAGACAACGATGAACCGGACGTTTCCGGTCGATGTTTCCACCTCAACGCCGACGGCCTCGATGATGGAAGTGCGGTAGTGGGGTAGGGTGCAGTACTTGATGCCTTTCTTGATGATGACCGCGACACCGCCCCCCCCTGGAGCTGGTGCGATCAAGCCGGACAATGCTGTGGTCGGGCAGCCAGAAGCTGTCACCGGTCTTGAGGTGGGTCTCGGTGAGAAGGCCCACGTCGATGTCGTGCTTGCGGAGGAAGTCTGCAAGCTCAATGTTTTTCGCCCCTACGGAGCGAGCGTTCCAGTTGGCGATCTTTATGGGTTCACGGTCCATAATTAGCGACGAAGGAGATGATAGCTTGGAGCTGTTGTGTTCTTGTTGCGCAGGTGCGCTTGATTATGATGGCCTGGGCCAACAGTGTGACGATCTCATCCGTTGACAGCGGAGAATCGTCTGTAGCTTCACCGGTTGTACCGGCCAATCCCGGAGCAGGGGGATCCGTCGATGGCCCGGAGGCTTGACCGGGTACTGCAGCGGCGGCCAACTGTTGGTTGAGCGGGAGCGGCGGCAACACTGGAATTGGCCGTGATTGGACCGGTGATAACGGAGGAAAGTTCTGCGCGTTGTTTTCTGGAACCTTCTTGCGACCGGGCTGGCTGTTGGACGAGGCCTTCTTCCGGATCTCGGCGTATTCGGCCCGCTTCGGACAGGCCTTACTCGTGGCCTTGTGGGCGGCACCGCAGTTGGCGCATGTGGGAGTGGCTTCCTCGATGCTGTCGCAGTTGTCGATCTTGTGGTTTTTGCCGCATTTGATGCAGCGGCTGGCCATGCGGCAATTCCTGGTGCCGTGCCCGAACAATAGGCAGTTCGAGCACTGAGTGACGCCACGGTGGGTGGGTTTATACCGCTCCCACTTCACTACGATGTGGAACAGTGTGCGTGTCGTCTGGAGATCCTTCACGGTTGTGGAGTTCTTCTCCAGATGGACCAGGTAGAGCTGGTCACGATACTTGATGGCCTTGCTGCGGGTCATCTTGTGGACTTCGACCGGCTTGAGGCCGTTCGCCTTAATCTCGTCCATTAAGGTGGTGGTGTCCATGTCGTGGAGCCCACGCAGCACCACTTTCAGCGGCTTGGTGGCCTCGATGTCGTGGGAGAAGTACTCCAGCTTCATTCTGTCCAAGAGGGCCTGAACTGCGTTGAAGTGTTTTTCGGCCGGGACCATCAGTTTGTAGCCTTCCGTGCACCGTTGAATGGTGCAGCGAAGGCCCTGCTTAATGTAGAAATCCAGCTGCTCCCATAGCCCGGGAGGGAAGCCCTTCACATAGAAGGGTGGCAACTTAACTTTTTTCGGCACCGTCTCAGGGTCCGACTGCGGCTGGGCTCCGTTCTGCAGGGCGGAGAACGGATTGTTGCTCAGCAGCTTTTTTGCTGCTGATACGGTGGCGCTGCTGTCTTCAGGTCTGGGTCGTTTAGTTCCGGGAGGCCCCGGCTGCGGGTTCGCAACGCCTGTCGGGATGGGCAATGGGGTTTTCTTCTGCTTCTTCTGGGCTGGCTCGGTGGTCGCGCCGTCTCCTGGGAGAGTCTGTTTTCCCGGTAAACCGGCACTCGCGTTACCGCGCGATTTCTTACCCATGGCTGGGTCAGCGAGAGCGTCACTACACAACGCGGTGCTAATTCGACTTGCGAACGAACGAACGAAACTAGAGAGAATTCAAATCGACTGAACTGCTCAACAGTCTGGCAGCGAATGATGCTTATTTTGACCATGAATACCTCTTTTATACCTACTCGAAGCCTAAATTCTTCTTGCAAGTTGTTGCATTTTTGTTCTTTCATCGTTTATGATTGGTTGAACACAACAAAAGTATGTTATTAAATAGAGGAGAAAGCGGTTGAAATTTTTATTCAACGTGTTCGATTCATCGTATCTGTACCGTAACTAAGCACGGCTCGTACCAAGCAGACCGCTCGTAAGTCCACCGGCGGAAAGGCTCCTCCTGAAATCGCCCAGGACTTTCAAGACCGATCTGCGCCTTCCAGAGGTCGGCCTTTGCAGGAATCCAGCAAGGCCATTTCGAAGATACTAACCTGTATGCCATCCACGTCACGAAATCTAACAAAACTGGCCCTTTTCAAACCCATTAGAAGATTCCAGAAGAGAGTTGGGAAGAAAATTTCTGCTGCTTTCACTGATCACATCGCAGTGAATCCTGATCTTAAAATTGCAACCAGCAAGTGGCCTAGAACCAAAAGCGGTGCGATGCTAGTTTTCATTGCTGTGACGACGACTTTAAGGGGCTTAGAAGCAGAAGGATGAAAACCAATTCTCTATCGATTTCCTCTTTTGTGATCACCATGGCTTCACTTACCTATTTCGCACTATTTCTGCTATTCTCTTCTATCAGCCACAACAAAAATGGTATATGAATAAAAAGAGTTTACTTTACTTTCCCGTGCTTTTCTTACGGGAAAAGTAAAGTGAACCCTTTTTTTCATATGACCTAATGAATCCGTGAATGATCAGAACTAATCAACTTGCACATCGGTTAAAGCAGAATTTGTTATTTAAATCTAGTGGGGATAGGATAAGGCAAAGTGAAATATTGCAAGGATGGGGACGGGCCTGGGATTAAACCACGACCTTCTGCTCAGTAAGCAGAAACGGTAACCACTGAGCTATCGAGCCTCGTCGTAATACTACATCGACATGTTTCGTCTAGAAATGATTCTCTTATGAATGTGTTGGGAAAGCAGCATAAGCATGTACGTAATTGGTCGATTTATTAGTTAATTCGACGCTTTTGGACAATGCAGGTCATTTACCATTTTTTCAATAGTTTTTGTTGAAAATCAACAGTCGAAAGAATTACTCGATGCGTAGAAATATTGCTGATCGATTGGTGATAAAAATTTTGAAATTGGACCAGGGGCAGCTGAGTTATTAACGTTCAAAATCTTTCACAATTTTGTTTCATGGTCCATTTTTACAAAGTGTACCCCCATATAGAAATCACAAACGTAGTCCTACGTCAAAAGAAACCAGGTTTGGAAAACATTGTTAACTGTTTTTAGGGACGTAATTTCATTTGTATAACTCCTTTCATGCGGACTTGAAATATCGTCCGTCGTAGCTTGTTGCGATGGAGATTGCATCAAAATGGCACCCTTAACGAGTTCAGAACCACTTCTAACCATTCTAGGATGGTGCAATGGAATGTCCCCTAGATGTAGATAATGACAATAACGGGATTAGAATACGTTTAGGGTGTTTTTTTTTGGTTCAACCGAAGTGAAAAAAAATGCATTTTTGGCGATTTTTGTAGCATCAAAATGGCACCCTTAAAGAGTTCAGAACCACTTCTAACCATCTTGCAATCTTTGGAATGGCTGGAAGGCAAATGATTCGACCCTATGAATTAAAGTAGCTTGGGTTCTAACCAACGGTCTTGTGCTCAGTAAGCAAAAACGGCCGCTCTAAGGCTACCATACCCCTTACCTGGCATAGGGGTTACCGTGATCATGAAGGCGGTTCCCCCAGGGTGAGGCCCTTCCATTGCACTACGGTTGGGTTGACCCCTGCGATTATCCCTCATGTGGATAACTCGTATGCGCAATTTTTGATAGGCTATCCTATCAATTCAAGGAAATTTTGTTTGCCAAGTTGCATCTGAGCTCCACTATTTGAAAGTAAGGCTTAGATTTAATAAAATGGACCTTCCTGAATCTATACTTGAAGGTAATTTTTTTTAGCAATGAGATTAAATTCACAAAAGTACGTATTTTCATGGAAATTTGATTTTCCTGTTCTGTCAAGTTGGGTAACTTCTCCGTCCTTTGAAAGTTAGGCTTGAATTTTATATGATTTTCTTATTCTGCCAAGCTAAATTACTGCTCCAGCCGCTGTAAGTTAGGCTTACCTCGTGAAAATACCTACTTTTGAGAATTTAAACCCTGTTTTCTCAACAAATGTGTTGTGCTTCTCTACCGGTTTTTGACGTTTAATCGTTTTTCCTTATCTACAGGGTGTCTGCTAATTTAACTTAATAAAATTTCCCGAGTTTTTGAGGTTTTTTCCAGCACTTTAACGGACACATTACAGGTTTATAATAAGAAACCTATTTTTTAATTATTTTATTTGTAAAACAACAACAGCAATTAACGCAAACAATGTAAACAAACACGTCATTTCAAGAGCCACATGTGAAAAGGGCATACAAGCCTTTTGTAAACAAACCTTTTAGGCCCTTTTCTCGTCAACCGAAGGTTGCTCACGCAAACCAGCAATACCATCGGGAAGGGGAAAGTTTCCCCTACCCGGTGATGTTAAAGGTTTGCGATGGTCTCATATGGGTGACGAGAAAAGGGCATAAGAAGGTTTGTTTACAAAAAGCTTGTATGCCCTTTTCACATGTTGTTCTTGATTTGAAAATTACTCGCGAATTAAAGCTCGATCTAAAAAACTAACAACACAAACAGGTAGAGGAATGGTTAGGCCTATTCTGCGCGGCGTGTGAGGGGAGGTGAAACGCTCTCACTTGTGAAGTGACAATTGTCACCTCGGGTGAGGTGACTCTCCGTGCAAATCAAATGGAGAGTCACCTCACCCGAGGTGACAATTGTCACTTCACCATCACTTCACTGTCACTTCACCTCACACGCCGCGCAGAATAGCCCTGGGTTCCTCTATCATTTGGTACAGTTTGATCGCGAGATTGTCATTTTATTCGTATGAAATCGGTGATTGACGTGTTTGTTTACAAAAGCAATTCAATGGAGGCGAACCAGCCCAAGGCTGAAAGCCTCCCTAATAAAGATAAATTAATTAATTACAAAAGCAATTACGCCCAAATCTCAAAGTTCTCCGGAACTTAATATCCTAAAAATATTGTGAACTTACTGGAGCTTCAAGAATCCAAAAGCGGTTAGCGATAAGCTTCCGAAAAACTGTAGGAACTTATAAGAAGCTCCTGTAATTTCAGAGACCTTCACCAGTGTCAAGAGAAGTTCAGAAATATAGAGAACTTGAGGAAAATTGTGGATACATTTAAGTAGTTCCAAGTTTATAGGGACCGTACAATAGGAACCGGCATTAACGAATATACATAGCATATGGGATTAGAGCTAAATGGAGACACACACAATTTTTGTAAGGTAATTTGAAGAAATAAATTCCTGGTGTCTTATAGAAAGTTATGAACAAGACAGATGACCTCCTTTTGGGACAATTTTGCATCCGGAAAGTCAGAAGTCTGGTCCTCCGGAAAATCCGTAAAAGTTGTCAAATCATGAAACTGTTCCTAGAGCTCCGCGAATTTTTCGAAACCACTCATAAACGTTTTATTAGAATGAATTCGAAGTTGTGACCGGAATATGAACCGTGGGGACTACGGGATGGTCCACTAAAAGATCCGGAACATCCGTAAAAGTGGTAAATTAGTGAAATTGATCCTGTAGCTCCGTTTTTTTTTAACCACTCATAGACGTCTTATCAGAATTAGTTCAGAATTATGACCGGAAAATGAACCCTGGGGACCACGGAATGGTTCACCTGAAGATCCGGAACATCCTTAGAGGGGGTCAGTTCATCACTAGAGCTCCACAGTTTTGTGTTTAAACTATTCATTGACATCTTATCAATATGAATTCGAAGTTGTGATCGAAAAATAGACCCTTGGGTCCACGAAATGGCCCTCCAGAGGGTCCAAATCATCCCTAAAAGAGGTAAATTCATGAAACTGATCCTAGAGCTCTTCTGATTGTTCGACATCACTCATAGATGTCTCATCAGAATAAAATGGGAGCTGTGACCGGAAAAATGGACCCTTGGGACCACGAGATGGTTCACCAGAAAGATCCGGAACTTCCATAACATTGTTCAGTTCTTGGTCCGCTTTTTTTCAAAACCACTCATTGGCGTCTTATCCAGGCTTCCAAATAGTACAGTCTCCTCGCGACAGTTGGTTTATACCTGAATTGACTGTTGCTTTGTGTGCTTTACTACCGCTTGCTACCGTACGTTCAGATCTGAATTCGAAGTGTATTGGTAACAGCGCACTCACGAACGAATGAAAGCTGTATTAGAACAGTCGCATCTATACCCGCTTTGCTAAAATCATCGTGCTTGAAACGTAGTGAACCGAATGGGCTGTATTTATGCATTTCTTTATGACCAGGTTCTCAATGTTTCTGTCGTCATAACAGCCTTCACAAACCGACGACATCCCTCAGCTTACCCAAGTGGCTGTCACGAAAAGGCTGTCACGAGACATTATATACAATTGATATACGGCAGTGGAGTGTGGAAGAAACCCAGAAGAATGGTCCCGAACAGATATGTCGGCCCGATGTCGGATCAATGTAAGGTCAATTTATGGTCGACGTCGGCCAAATGTCGGGTCGATGTCGGGTCAATTCTGTGTTTATGCCGGGTCAATGTCGGGCCAACATCGGGTTGGGGTTTGGTTGAAGTCAGGTTGGTGTCGGGTAGGCTTATATTTTTCGCCGGAGACCGTGCGTTTAAAAAAAAATATCGGATGAAAATTTTGCAATGGGCAGCACGATCGTGATAGCAACCGAACGAGCTCCGGCGCCACACTGGTAGTGTAGTAGCAGTCTTACGACATGCAAACAAAATTTCAAAGACAGTAGCAACGAATCGGCAGTTTGACGGACTGCTTGTTGTATGTACGAGGAAAGTTACGAATGACCATCCGAGGTTGTCATAGCCGAACGAACAAAATACATAACTAAGAACGAGCTGTCGTGTACTGCACAAGACGGCAACGTTGCATGTCGTATAACAGCCTCACTGTGGGCTGTCGCTTATAGCTCAATCTCAAGGCTGTCGTAGGAAAAAGAAAGCGACAGCCGTTGGAATACTGTCATTAGGCGGTACTTTTGGTATGCCTGGTCTTATCAGAATGAATTTGGAGTTATGACCAGAAAATTGACCCTACACAATGTGTTCAAGACCAAAATATTAGCGCCCAAACCATCACTTTTAGTTACATGGTGCCTTGGGAAAAGTTTCTTCATATTTGTTGGCCATTTTTTTATGTTAGTGAAAATAGGGTGATCCATAAAATTGGTGAATTGAAAATACAAAGTTTTTATTTTTTGAGATAGACCAATGCAGTGTTGTAGAACAAGCAATTTGAAGCAACTTTGCTCAAAACATCAAATTGTTATCTGTTATGGTGCATGACTTATGATTATTTTAAATGAGCAAATTAGGGTGGCCCCTAGAAAATCGGCTTTCTTTAAATATATTTGTATACGTTTATTTCTCGTAAAAACTTTCTAGATACTTTTAAAACTTGTTATGACGCATATTTTTGCTGAAGCAACTAGGTTGATTTCTCCTTTATTTAAGTTATGGCCAGTTTTTGCTAAAAACTACACAGTTTTTTCACCAAAAATGAAATAAAGGGCCTTATTACGGGTGTCACTACACGGTGATAAGGAAGTGATACTCAGAATAAGAGCCGTGATTGCCGTGCAATTCAAATAGGGATCACTTCACCGTTATGACAAGTGACAAGTTTTCACCATGAAGTGACATCCGTAATAAGCCCTAAAAACACGATCTATCAAATGGAATCAAAAGTTTGAAAATCGGTTTGCTCCATTTAGAGATATTGATTATTTAATAGAACCATTTTTTCGAAGAAAATCTCCATTAATTTTCTATTAAAAAAATATAGTAACCTGGTTGTTCAAGTCTAGCCTATCTAGTCTAGATTAAGTCATAGGACTAATTATTTATTTCGTTTTGATTCCAAGAAAATTGCGGGAGCTTAAAGAAGTCAAAGAAATTTCAGAAAAATCTTCGAAAACTTCACAGAAGTGTAGAGATCTTCAGAAACATTTCGAACACTTCATAGAAGTCTACGGAAATTAAGGGAAGATCCGAGAAGTCCAGAAACTCCAATAGTTTCAGAAAATTAGCAGGCAATTTTAAGAAGTTCCCAGATTTTAAGAGAATTTCAGAGATGTTTAGACAATTTTTGAGGTCTTCGCATAAGTTCAGAAGCTCACGGAAGTTTTATCATTTTTAGGACAGTTCGTATTAACCCAAAATAACAGTTCAGCTATAGAAGCAGCTGCAGTTGTATATGTCGGTGTCGATCGCTATCGACAGTTTGTTTACTCGATCAAGTGAATAGTCGGAGCGCTTCTGTAGTTTCCCTTTGAAGCAAACATTTTGATAATGAGCGGCGTTGAAAATTAGAATACATGATAGCTGAGGAGAAATCACCCTTTATAAAATTTAAAACTCCATACAGAAGTTCCTGACCGTGATCTAGCGTTAGTGCTAGGGAAATGCGGTAAACTGAAGCGTGTCATCCGGCATTCCCAGCAGAGCTTTACTTCGACATGTACACTGGTGTACATTGTGTATACATGGATGTGAAAAAGGAAATTCGCACCTCGTTGCATTTCCTCAATCGGATCTATCAAGGAATCAAACACATATGTTTTTGTGTAAGTTGGAGGGGAACCGAATGAATTCCTGTCCCAAGCGGAAGACTCGAAAGCAGCTAGAGAGACAAGAACAGGACGAACAACGAAAGTAGGTTGAAGTAAACCGCGAAGATCGGTGCGGTAGCAGTTTGAATAGTAGTTCGCACGCAGATATGGTAACCGGAAGAGCCACAGCGGGAGCAATTGAGGGGCTCGATAAAGAAGTAATGGCAACCGACAGCATGACTCCGGAAGCAGCAGAGAACAGGAAAGAAGTACAAGCGAGTGGAAGCCACGAACAGCAGCAACCGATTTTCGACTACCGGAAAGACCCGACGTATTTAACTACAAAGGAGCTGTTGAATCAGCTACAATGCAGGGAAGATAGGAAAACCGAAGTAAGACGAAAGTTCAGGACGCGGCTGTACTGAAATACAAACCATTCATTTTTTTCGTTAAAAATTTATAAAATTTTTAACCTAAGCAAATAAATATTTGGGGAAAAAAATAACATGCCTTAACACATTGAAAAATCTGGACATTTTGTTAATGTCCTGGAAAACATGGACATTTCAGGAAATTTTATTTAGCAAAATACACCCGGTATCTGTTATACCCGGATGAATGAATATGTGTACCGAATACCGTACCGGCCGGGACCAACGGCTTTACTTCCCTTCCGAACGTGGGGGAACTGAACGTGACCAGAGATTTTTATGCCTCAGAAAAATCCCACTGACATCGGTTGGGAATAAACCCAGAAAGCAGTCACGCTTACCACTACACCACCGGTGCCGGCTGTATAGGTAGTCAAATTTCCATAAAACACGTGAAAGACGTCATAAGATTTAATCCTTTGTATCCTTAGGTGTACTTTAAGAATGCACCCCAAATCCTCAACGCACAGATGCGCTAACTTAGCAAATGACGCCTTCTTGCAAAATCGCATATTAGCATATCCCCGAATCAATTGCTCCATACAACCTCAACGAAACATTTCCGGCAACCCTTGCAATGACTTACCATACAACCAGCCAATCTCGACACCCCAGAAACAGATCCTACCAGCTGATTCAGACATCGTTTCTAGTACCTTCTAAATATAAATTTCATTCATTAAATCGTTACAGCAGCTCAGTGTATCGCTGCAGCTATTTAGGAGATCAACACCCTCGGTCGGTCATGATCAAGTTCACTTTTCGTAGCTGTGTGAGAGCAGCGTGTGCAGCAGTTTACCACGAAGCAGTTACTCTCGAGGACTTCTGAAGAAATCCGAGTGCGTTCGTCATCTTTCTGCTCTACATCAATCATCCAATCAAGTCACTGAATCAAGAAACGGAACGCTCTGGAAAAAGGGTCAATCACGTGTTTGGCTCAACTAAATCCTGCGTTCATGGACCGGTGGGTCGTGATTGACAGACAGCCATCGTCGCCTTCATCATCTCGATCATCGGTATCTGCCGCAGTGACATCAGAATTCAAGACAAAGCCAATTGAGGTGCATCGCGCCGCGTGTAACAAGTCAAGAGATTTGCATGAACACTCACAAACAAATCACTCACTGACCAGATGGCCACCCAGGCAAAGGTGGGGAGCACCGCTGCTGTTGGCAAGACCTAAATTGAATGTAATTCTCTAATTTAGTTTAAACTAATCTCGGACGGTTGATGGCGTTGACAACTACTACATGCTAGTACCTTCTTTTTTGGATTAACACACGGATACGTCCATGATCGTGATCCCAGCCGAGCAAAATCATCCCCGTTGTTATTAGTTTGAGTTTGGCAGTGGACCGGATTAGACACGGATTCTTCGGTCGCGGGTATTCCTCTCCCAGCCCGTTCTCGTTGGTCGATGTAGTGGATCGGTTTTAACTCAAGGGGTGCAGTAGAGCAGAAGCATAAATAGATCCTTAAAAGGGGAACACGGCACGAGTCGTCGATGTGCGGATCGGTGTGAGTGGATTTGTTGTTCAGTGCCTTTGCAGAGTGGATAAATTCGAAATCGGAGTAGAAAATGGGTGAATTGGAAGATATCGTGGAACACATGAGGAGATTCTCCTGGCCGGATTATCTGGTGTTTGTGATGATGCTGTTCTTGTGCATCCTGATCGGAATCTACTTTGGATTTATGCAGCGCAAGCCGAGCACCGAGTCGGAATACCTGATGGGTGGACGGACTATGTTGGTGTTTCCGATTGCGTTGTCCTTGATTGCTAGGTGAGTTTTCTTCTTCTTGCGTTTTGGCTGTTATTCTGTAACGGAACGTAATTTTGTAAGTTTGACTGGCCGTTAATAATTCAGCACTGGAATACTTTGAAGTTCGTAGATCTTTACAGAGCACCCTGGAGGTTTCAGCAATTTAAAATTTGACATACACTCAAGAAGTTCAGCACCACCCCAAGGTTCTTGTTTAAGTTATCCTTCTATAACTCTACATGATCATTTTTGAAAGTTATCTGTGATTTAAGTTATGTAGTAATGATTGAACACTTACACACTGCTTTCAACAGAGCTTGCAGACCTCCCCTCCCCTAAAATGGTACGTTATTTGAGGATCGTACCGAACACCTTCGCAAATCAACACGCACACCAAACGACAAATACATCAAAATGTTCTTACATTTAATGTAAGTATGGGTTTCTTACTTCCTTTGTATATGTTTCTGACGAAAAATACTACTTGGCTTTATTTTGTTTTTATTTTTTACTAATTGGCTCTATATTATTATTATAGAGGTAACTCTAAAAGCAGAAGGTCCCGAAGAAACGTGCTCAACTTTTTGGCTCAGTTCTGGTACTCTCTTCGGTTGCAAGCTAATCGATGCACCCCTCGAAACATAGGAAAATCCGAGAACCCCTCATTTTATCTGTAAAACTTTCATAGCGAATCAAAACAAACATAGTGTAGTACTAGAATTTCGACTAGAATGGGGTACGTTAATCGATTTACTTGGGACCAATAGTCAAGTAGAGAGCCAACTTTAAATCGTTAGTTTCCACCGGTTGGTAATACCACGTAATTTATAATATTTGCCTAAAGCAAGGAATAGATGTTTTGGTTTCTTTTTGCACCACAGTGGATACATTTTCATGTATTTTCATTTCGTATTTTGATGTTCTGATATATTCCATTTCTCCATTACATATATTTAATTTCAATAAATAAATACTGGGTTGGGAGGGAGCATCAGGGTATCATTCAAACTGGAACTGGACGATGGTATGATTGACAGCCGGAGTCTAGGAGGGAATAAACACTATCATTTTCTTTATCCTACCGATTCGATTGTGGTGGTGTGAATAATACTCCAACAGTTTCAGGGCGATTGACGCGTCCTTCTTAACAAACCATCCAGGCTTAATAAGTATTGCGAATTGCGTTATTCGATTTGTTTGATCGTTTCGATGGGAGGAGATTCTTAAATTTCCGTGGATTTCGTGTAAATGCCTCTGCTTACGGGACCACCCCTCATACTTCTATGCCCAGGGAAGTCGAGAAATTTTCCAACCCGAAAAATTCCTTGACCGGACCGGGAATCGAACCCAGCCACCTCCAGCATGGTCTTGCTTTGTAGCTGCGCCTTTACCGACTGAGCTAAGGGAGCTAAGGTTATTACTTCATTCATGTATGATTAACGATTACAAAGTAACAGTAACGCCTGGTAGATTAACTTCTCGTGGTGCGTTACTGCGTTACGTTTTCTACCACCGAAACCTAGTCCGAATTACTTCAAGCTAGGGGAGCAGGATTGTTCAAAGGAACACATATTAGTCCTTTTTACTTTTTTACTTTAAAAAAAAATGTCGTGTATATTGTTCCCAAAGAAACTTTTCTTTTCTAAATTTTATCTCAGAAATTATTTCGATCAAAAATTATGTTTTCGCGCAACAATTTATTGAAAAATGTCATAAGCGCCATTTAAAAAAAAAAATACAACATCCAAAATGGTCAAATTTTTGTAAAAAAGTGTATGATTGCCCACAACACACAATTATGGAAATCGGAGAAGGTCAAGTTTTTCGATTTGTCATTTGCCATGAAACTCAGGGGAAACATGTCAGAAGGTGTGGTCATTCAAAAGAAATCGACGTTCAAAGTCATTGTTTACGTTTCGAGTTATACCCTTCTGACATGTTTCCCCTGAACTGGTCAGCGTGCTGACTTTACTATCGGGACTGGCAAAAGCAATGGTCCCCCGATTCGCTCATATACCGCCAATATGCAGAAATATTTCAACCGATGTTTATCACCTATGTCGTCGTTTGACGTAAGCATCTAGTCGATGGTTTTGAATTGCAACTCTGTGATACCAACCTATTGTTCGCTCTCTCATTATAGCCAACGTAACTATCGCTCAAACACCTGAAAGTCTCTTTGATAAAGTAGCCTAACCTAACCTATCGCTCAAACATGTTTAGCCGAAAGCAGGAGCAACTATAAGGTCACAGACACATAGACATAACACTCGCAAGTTATGAAGAGCTTTAAGTGTGTTGGTTTATTTCTTTTAAATTCCGTTATAATTGCTTATCTTTTGACAGATACGCGTATTTCATCTACTACCGTATGCGTGATAATGTTTGCACCATTGAGCAATGTCAAAATTAAAAAAAATCTCAAATATTTCGTTTTCGAGTTTTTCTCAGAGTCTTAAACTATGTTAATCATCGATAAAGTTTCCACATGCTGTAATTACGGCCTCCACACGCTTCTGGAATGCACAGCAGGTTCTAATAATGTAGTCTGGATCCATTTATCTCCAGGTACGGGTCAATGTTTGTCTGAGGCTTGCTGTACTCGGATGGCGTTTAGAACAGGCCTTGGTCTTCATTACGCGTAATATTGAGTAATCCAGCGGATTAAGATCGGGGCTGGATGGTGGCCACATATCCTTCACCCAGAACGGAAGATGCTCCTGCAACCACTTCTGAGTGCGGTTCGAGGTGTGGCACGGAGTCCCATCTTGTTGAAATAAAACATTTGGCTTCGGAACGTACTGTTCTTTGATCCACGCAAGAACATACTTACTTAAAATCCCGATGTAGACTTCCGTGTTGACCTTGTCGCCTTCTGGAATGAACACCGGGTCCATTTGTTTTGCCATCGGAAGCCACCAATCCAAACACCATAACGCTAGCAGCATGCTTGGTCAGATACACGTTCTTGTGCTCGTCGGCCACGTCTTTTACCGGAAGAGAACTAATATACCGGTCGGTTCTGGAATTCGATACGGGATCGACGGATTTTTTCGCTTAAGGAAGTTCAAGATTTTCTTGCATCGTTCGACTCGTAGCTCCCGGATGCGGTTGGTAATCATGTGAGCTTTTTTTCCGTGACCTCGACTTCGCCCCGCAATCTTCCTTTACGATCTTCCGTGCCGTAAAGTCACTGATCCCGTGTTCCTTTGCCATTTTCCTTATTGAACGCACTGGATTCACCCGTATCTTCCTTTTGATAGCAGAGATAACCCTCGGAACCCGAGCTGACCTCGGACGACCTGTGGCCACCTTCGCGGATAGTTGTCCTTTCTTTTCTCGGTCTAAAACCCTTTTGACGGTCCACAGTGTTGAGTACTTGACACTGATGAATTCTGCAAGTAGTAGACGAAATAGGCGTATCTGTCAAAAGATAAGCAATTATAACGGAATTTAAAGGAAATAAACCAACACACTCAAAGCTCTTCATAAAGGGATTCCGTTAAGAGGTTCGACAAATTTTAAAGATTACTCGCAAGTAGTTAATCGAACAAGCATGGAAAATTTAAAAGTATCGTAGTTGGTAGTACCGCCACCTTTGGCGCGCATAGTCAATTCCCTTGCGTTTGACATTTACATACTAGCGCCATCTGTTCAGTGTAGTTCCCACCACAGTGTACTCAACAGATGGCGGTAATGTTTTAGCGACGATGTTTTACAGTGAGATATATTCAATGTGTTATGTCTGTTTGTCTGTGATAAGGTTGTCCATAAGGCAGTTGCGATCAGCTGACTTTGTTGTGTACCAAGAACTTTTGACAGATCTCAGTAGAACTGGCAGTTTATTCTCAAATGAATTTCTGCTTTGTTTATGTTTACATTCAGCACCATTAACACCATATCACTCACAAACTCTAGATTTCTAGCTGTCAGTTCCACTGAGAAACGTCTCTTGGATCACCTTATAGTTGGTTTGTGGACGCCGTGGCGCATTTTGTACCAAGTTTGCCATATCACACAAAATTTGCCTCCTGTTTTTCCAGGAAAAAAATTCTAAGTATGAGAAAAGTAAAGATTGGATTTTCTCCGTCTATTTGTACTACTCCTACCCCAAAAAATATAATAGAACAACGAAATAACAATGATTTTTACTGTTAATTTTCGAGTACATACAAATTTATTGTTAAATTTGTGTATGGGAGAACACATAATGTTTTAACATTTTTAACTATACAATGCTCAAACAATGAAAATTAATGTGATAAGATCAAACTTGTTCGAGAAAATCAGTTGTTTTTATATTAGAGATGAACCAACAATCAATTCGAAACTAACGATTTTAAATTGGCTCACTACTTGACTAGCCTGTTGGTCCCAAGCAAATCGATTAACGTACCCCATTCTAGTATAAATTTCAGTACTACACTATGTTTATTTTAATTCGCTATGAAAGTTTGACAGACAAAATGAGAGGTTCGTGGATTGTCCAATGTTTCGAGGGGTGCATCGATTAGCTTAGGACCGAAGATAGTACCAGAGCTGAGCCAAAAAGTTGAGCTCGTTTTTTCGGGACCTTCCGGTCTTAGAGTTACCTCTATGGATGAACCACCGACAAACCGACATAAATGACCATAGCAAAAACAATAAAATTTCTGATCAAAGCACACTACTGACATCTGGCTCCGTGTTTGCGGGAAATATTTAGCTAAGCCATGAACCCGTATGCAAAAGTTATGAAATGGTTCGTGTCTGATCTATTTTGGACAAATTATTTTTATCTATATCCATCGGCGTAACTTATGGGGGTGCCAGGGGGGCCAGGCCCCCTCCAGAATTTTTGGTGTTTGTTTTTGACTCACCGGTATTTCTTCATACTTGTTAAGTTCAATGCTACTATTTAACAGTGATTAATAAAATCGGACCACCAACAAAGATTTTTTAAGGTCCTTTATGTTGATTACTTTTGTTATGTTTTGGACTAGAAGAAACAATTTTGAGAAATTATATTACATCAAATCGTCTTCAGGCTCTACAAATTTGCCATGAGCCTAGGAATTTTTCTTTAACTTGTGGAGACTTCACAAAACTTCAAATAGAAGTTCAGGGAAGATCGTAGAAATTAAGTAAACTTGGTAGATATTCTGGGAAATTCATAGACCTTCAGAAAAATTCGTAGAAAAAAGGAACTTCGAAAAGTTCTGAAAAGTGCGTAGAAGTAGAGAATTCATTTAAATTTGAGGAGCTTCGTAGAAGTTAAAGGAACATTATTTTATTTTAGGGAAGCTCATTATTGATCGGAAATCTCTACATAATTTCAGTTTTGTTTAGCCTCATGGACTTGGAATATTTGTGGAAATTCAACAGCAAACTTTGTAGAAGATTTCGAATTTCGTTGCATTTTTAAGAACTGCGTAAAACTTCATATAAGTGTAAGGAATTTTGAAAAAGGGATTTTTTTAAAAGATCTAAAAATAGTTCAATAAACTTCTAAGAACATCAGGGATCTTCGCCTCAGTTAAGGAAACTTCGTTGCAGTTTTTCAGAGACCTTACTCCAAAAAAGCTCCTTGACTTCTTGGAGGTTTTGGGAACTTCGCTAAATTCAAGGAACTTTCTAGGTGTTCAAGAATATTTGTAGATGTCTTAGGTGTCTTTCCAGAAGTGCAAAGATGTTCAGAGATCTTTGTAGAAAGATGTTTTTAAAGAAATGGAAAAAAATATGGAATGTGGAATAAATTCAGGGAACTTCGTAGAAGTTGAGGAAATTTTGTAAAACCTAAGCTTTGTAGATGTTCAGGAAACGTTGCATAAGTTACAGGATATTCTTTCAAACATCCTTCCTAGACATCAGGAAATATTCGAAAGCTCTCCTTATAGTCCAAGATATTAGTAAAGTTCACTGGATATTTGGTAGTATCAGGAAGTATTCAAAAGTTTTCCAACCAATGGAGTCAGATGGAATCTTGAATGATGAATCTTGATTTATGGCCATATTTCTACATTCTCTATTGGGACCGCCCGTGCCTTGGTGTTTTAGCTATATTGTCACAAATTTGCACTCCATCTGCTAAATTCCGGGCAGAAATTTCAATTTCTGCATATACCTAATATGTATAAATTTCTTTCTTTTCGAATATCCTTTTTTATTACTTACAAAATCTTGAAAACATATGGGTTTGGGATCTCAAAATTATTTTTTATATTCACATGACCACAATGTTAAGGATTGTGCATCTGCAGCATATGCATGTACGTAATTAGTGGATTTGTTAGTTATTTCGATGCTTTTTAACAATTCTTGACATTTCCCATTTTTTAAATAATTTCTTGTTGAAAATCAATGCGTAGAAATATTTCTGATCGATTGGTGATAAAATTATTGAAATTGGTCCAGGAATAGCTGAGTTATTAACGTTCAAAATCTTTCATAATTTCGTTACATGTTCCATTTTCAGTTTTCACAAAGTGTACCCCCATATAGAAATCACCGACGTAGTCCTACGTCGAAAAATTGTGCATCTAGAACATTTTCCTACGTCCCAAATGTATTAAATTTTATTCTGTGTGAACTTTACCTTGAAACAGCCAGAATTTTAGAATTTTATAAAATTATTAAATTCAAACTCCTAGAATTTTATTTTGGTTCCTATGTCTGAGATTTTACTGCTCAATAAAAAAATCTAGTTACAAAATTCATGAAATTACCTAACCCTGAGAATTTTCTTAAGTTTGAGATGCTTACATTTACAAGATCCGGACTGTGAATTTATTTAAAAAAAAACATGACAAACGATCATTGCTTTTTCAAAGGTCACAATCGTTGTTAAGGAATAAATATAATCAAATTTATTGTTGCACCATTAAAATAATAGTAAGCCTCAATGTCATATTATTGGTCACAGAAAAAAAAATGTACCCAAAAATAAGTTGCCTTGGACGCAATTTGAGTGAGTTTTTAATAACCCGTAGTTTTGCAAAATTAAAAAAGTGCAGCAGGCCCCCCTTCGGCCCCCTCCAGATAAATTTTTTAGCTACGCCAATGTCTGTATCAAAAAATCCTATGGTTTTGGCAGTTCAAATCACTGCACATTTAAATTGGTCATTTACGTTTTTCGGGCATAAATCAGAATTAAGTGTCATGTCGGTTTGCCTTCGGCTAAAAATCTCTTGATAAAGATTAAAAAAAAAAAATGTTTTTATACGCCTTTTTAATAGAAACTAAACGATCGATTCAACCTCTGGTGGTAAATAGGAGAACGTTAAAAAGTGTGTTGTGAGTAGAAACTTGTGCCGTGAGACATAGGAAGCGGAACACTTTTTTACTTTTCCTGGTAAATTAATTCATCTGAGATGCTCCAAAACTTGATTTACAGTGAAAAATTTAATTCTATATCTTTTTTGCAAGAACGCTGCTGGTGTTCATAAATATTTTTGTTGAGTAAAATGAAGAATTAGAATAGTGGTTATTCTAATTATAGGTTAGGATCTTCCGGAATTCATGTGTGTGAATAGCTGATGTACAAATCAGTTTAGATCTATGGAAAATCGTAAAATAGGACAATTACTGATAGAAATTGGCAAGATGTACTAGGAAAAATGCTTTAATTTACGTTGTGAAAAATCCTTATTCTGATGTAAACAAACGGTTTGGTTGACTTTTCCTCTCGAACTCGCCTGGCGCTCTCTACATTGGCATTAAAAAGGTCTATTGTTAAGATGCTTAACAACCCCCCTTTTTTACTTTAAATTTCTCAAATACCATGATTTTCATTGTTGTGAACCATGCATTTCGTTGTGATTTTATGGTTATTGACAAAAATGCCCAATGTTTTGACAGTAAATACATGCTTACAATGACACACGAAACGAAAATCAATTATTTTATTCATGTGTTTCACTTATGCATTTTTGCCAAAACATCAACCTTATACATTCCATAAGACAAACCACATAGGTCCTATAACAATACATAAAAGGTATGTGTGAACCAATGAGGTACAGAGAGAGGTGGTGCAGATCGTGAAATAGGGTTGTATTAGTAAACCAAAAAATCAACGTAAACGCAAGTAGTGACGTCACTACTTGCGTGTACTTGCGTGTATCGTACATTGGTTGTGTGAGTGATTGCTTCACCTCGGTAATCCAGCTCATTGTGTGTGACCGTTTATACTTTTCATTTGACACATGAGCTTCATTAACTTTTTGCAAGGCGTCTGCTTATTAGTTGACTTATAAATTTTATGAATAATCAGCAATAGAAATTTGCCAAAAGGTATAAGGAGATTTCTATCCGTGCAATGAAAATCAATGAATTTTTATTGAACTTTTTTTTTTTACGGGTAGACTGAGTACAATCACAAACGAAGTGACAGACGGAGCGGCTCGAAAACTTTGGTCACTAACCTGCTATTTCAATTTTTCAGTGTACCACATGGCAACACCACTTCTACTAGATTGTACCACATGGAAACACTACTACTTGATTGTACTAGCATTTTCACCAAATGTTTTGGTTCTATCTCTTTCACTCTACTCAAAACTGAAATGCATAAAAAATGACAAAATGATACACTCTTTGCACACTGTCAAAGAATCATTGTACACAAAATCAACTTTGTTCAAATCAAAACAAAAAAACTAACCCATCTGGTGGATGATGGCACAAGCTTCCAAGAAAATTCTTTTACAGCGAACCACATTATTTTAATGGATTTCTTCGCCAGTTAGTCGTCTGTCACTTCGTTTGTGGTACAATTTTCGTCAATTTTCCTATTTTTTTAGGTTTTCCACAGGAAAACATGAGGCAAATTTACTCATCGCTGAGTTCCTAAACTTTTTGCAATTATGAGTAAACTGAACTCAAATTTGGGTTGAAATCATTGGCCGTGTGGCGGATTATTTTTCACACCATTTCAAGTCTGTGATCTGTGATCGTCGATTCTGCGTTTGTTTGGCTAGGTGCGACACACACACATTGGGCTTTTATTATAATTAATTCATAATTAATATTAAAAAAATTGTGTCCAATTCACACTAATCCAATTATTTTTCTCATTACTTTCAGCTTCATATCCGGTATTACACTCCTCGGATTACCGACAGAAGTCTACTCTTTTGGCATACAGTATGTGTACGTTTCCCTGGGGGTCATCTCCATGGGATTCGTCATGGCATTCATCTACCTCCCCGTGTTCCATAAATTAAACATCACATCAACCTATGAGGTGAGTGGAAAATTATTTCTTTGAATCATCGTAATCGAAAATTGTTCCATTCCTACGAGAGTGCCTACTTGGCAGTATATTTGTATCACCACGCATCATCAAAGCGATTATCTAATTGAATTAATTCTACAGTTTTCGTGTTCCGAAATAAAATAACATTGCATATATTACAAACACTAGCAGGTAATGAAATATTTGACAGCAAATAAATCTAAGTGACCGTTAGCAAAACATACCTACTTTGCACAAATCATTTGTGTTGTTGTTGTTGACGATGACGCCCGCTCTGACGTCCTCGATGTGAGATTAGGGGATTGAATTCGCGCCTCATACAGTGATAGAACAACGGCTGCAACGAGATCATGATGTTGAAGGTGGTGGTTTTCATTCATCACAACAGAATGACGATCGAGAGTGAAAGTTTCTCGTTTAGGTTTTTAAATGGAAGACCGTTTGCAGCACGTGCTTGTGTCACACAAATAGCAAGCGCCGCGACGCGCCGGTTGTTTAAATTAGTCGAGCGGACATGAGCGCAGAAAGAGAATTATTGGGATGTTGATGACGAAATTTACGTCGGTGACGGAATTTGTTCACTGCGATGAACATGCAACAATGATGTGTGTTTTGATCCTTTCGGTAATTGACGCAGGCAAAATAACAACTTCGGCACTTATTTACCTAATGTCGTCAGGGAAAAATGGGGGGAGCGTAAGGTGAAGTCTTGGTGTTCTATTTTCACTGGGAAAAACTGAAAAAAAATCTGAAATTCAAGAAAATAATCCTCAGGTTTAAAATCACTTTAATAAAATCTTTAAAAAAAAACCTGGAAAATGATTTTAATAATTTTTGAATTTCACACAGGTGGTAATGGAACTTGGTTTAATAAATCCGATGTCATCGTTTATAAAATTGAGCAAGTCAATAATAATCATTTCGTTCGAAGTAGAAGTTTTACGCTGCAACAAATTTGTAGCAAAATGAACAAAATTGACCAAAAGCAAGGGTTTAGTAAATATAATAGTATTTGGTGATAAGAGACCCTTGTTTTTTTTTCCTTTGGTTTGTTTTCCGTCGATCTTGTTTTCCGTGCTGAGCACCAATGCTACCGACGCCAGGAAGGCAGCTCCCACACCTGGACCCTACCTATCGACCCATCAACTCATGAACCGGGGATCAACGGCTTTACTTCCCATCCGAAGGAAGGCGTGATCAGAGATGTTATGCCTCAGAACATCCCGGCGGCGCCGACTGGGATTGAACCCAGGCCTGCTGGGGTGAGAGGTAATCACGCTTACCACTACACCACCGGTGCCGTTAAGAGACCCTTGTTGGTTGCAGTATCGAGCGAAAATTGACAGCTGAGCAAAAGACCTTGGTTCAATCCCAGTCGGTGCTGCCGGGAATTTCTGAGACATAAAATCTCTGATCACGCCTTCCTTCAGAAGGGAAGTAAAGCCGTTGGTCTCCGGTTCATGAGTTGATGGGTTGATTTTTTCGGCATCTAGAATTGAGATTTAGTTCTGTGAGTTCTGAAATCTGTGAAAGGGAAATCACTATTTTTCCACCACAGAAACGTCCCGTTTCTCATGCCGAATGACGGATGCGCGTGCACAAAACACATTAAATCTTTTTAAAAATAGCATTGTTAGCCAATTTTGTTTGCTCAATCGGTAGATAAAAGATGTACCGAGAATTGATTGGAGGGATTTCTTGCTAAATGAGATATTCACGATCAATTCTAGATAGAGCTAGAATTAGGGCCTAACAGCTTTTGTAAACAATGACTTCTTTCGATGATTTATAGAAATTCAAGGTGAGCCCACGCAAACCAACATAACCATCGGGTAGAGGAATACTTGCCCCTTTGCTTCGGCAAGCCTTGAGTTTCTAGAAATCATCGAGAGAAGTCATTGTTTACAAAAGCTGTTACGCCCTAATTCCAGCTCTATCTAGAATTGCAAAATGTCGCAAAAAATAGGTGCAAAATTGTGCACCCTATTTTTATTGGTTTTCTTCAAGCGTCCTGGACAAAGCCCCACCTTAAGTAAGGGGGGGGAAATACCTCACTGATCAAATTCACCCCGTTTTTGGCCATATCCTGATGATCTTCGTTCATTAAACATATTGTATTTATATTTTTTTTATTTTATTAAAACCAAATCATCATTCTCCACCCCAGTACCTGGAAACCCGTTTCGACCGACGGTTACGGATGTTCGGTTCCATCATGTTCACGATCATGAATGTAAGTCTGAGAAACCTTAGGTAACTATTTGAGCTTCGCAGCAACCGGCACTAATTGTTCTTTTCAACCTAGATTGGGTACCTTCCGATCGTGATCTACGTACCGGCGCTCGCCTTCAATCAAGGTATGGACGCAATTCACTGTAATGTGTAACCTATAATCTCACATAGAACCATGTGGTCGAAACTTACCATCCTAACCTCTATCTTCCAACAGTGACCGGCGTGAACATCCATGTGATTACTCCTATTGTTTGTATCGTGTGCGTTTTCTACACCTGTGTGGTAGGTGCCCCCTTGCCATTTAGATACACGTGATTTTGAACGGTAGTTTTTACCTTCCTTAGGAAAAGAATGGCCTGTTGCATGCGTCTTAGAACTACTAATAGTGCATGAATTTGAATGGTATGGTACATTTCTATCGTATTGTTGAGCCTGATCATATGTTAAACCCATGTTTCCAGGGTGGTCTGAAAGCCGTCGTTTGGACTGATGTCGTGCAAACGTTTTCGATGTTTGGTGCTTTGCTTCTGGTAGCCGTCAAAGGAACCATCGATCTTGGAGGCTCGGATGTCGTGTTCCGAAACGCGTGGGACACGGGCCGGTTGGAAAGACCCAAGTATGTGTTTGCCCAGCTGATTTGCTTTCGGGATAAATAACGCCTAGTTTGGTTTCAGCTTCGACATCAATCCAACCACACGGCATACATTGTGGTCCCAGTTGATCGGAGGTTTCGTGTACTGGCTACAGACCAACGCCGTTAGTCAGAACATGATCCAGCGATACCTCTCGCTTCCATCGGTCAAAGCAGGCCGAAGAGCGCTTTGGATCTTTGTCGTCGGAGTGTGCATTCTGATGGCTCTATGCAGCTACAATGGCCTATTGATCTACGCAACCTATAGGAATTGTGATCCGCTAACTACCAAGGTGTGTTAGAAACCCATAACTGATGATGTGCACTCTCTACAAAGCTATCCTTTTTTCAGTTGGCCAAGGCAAAGGATCAGCTGCTGCCGCTCTTTGTGATGGACATCCTTGGAGAGTTGCCCGGACTTCCAGGTTTATTTATCGCAGGCGTGTTCAGTGCCGCTCTTAGTTCACTGTCAACTTGTCTGAACTCGATGTCGGCCGTTATACTGGAAGATTTTGTGAAGCCTTTCGTCAAGAAACCCCTAACGCCGAGGGCTGTCAACTGGATCATGAGATCGGTAGTCGTCGGTGTGGGAGCTCTCTGTGCAGCATTGGTCTTTGTGGTGGAGAAAATGGGAACCGTGCTACAGTTGACCATGAGTCTGGAAGCCATTACCAACGGTCCACTACTGGGTACATTCACTCTAGGTATTCTGGTTCCGTGGGTTGAAGCAAGGGTACGTTAGAGGTTCCGGAATCACAATCAGCACCCAATTCAAATTGTCAAAATTTTAGAGTGCCCTTACTGGAGGAATCGTTGGTGTTTTGTTCATGTCGTGGTTAAGTCTGAAGGCGCAGTACGCCGTTGCTACCGGAGCGATAGTTTTCCCTCACAAGCAGATGTCCGTCGAAGAATGTTCCTATGAATTCGACCATTCCTTGGTGAATGCCACCGTCACAAGCTCCGTAACAGTAGAGTAAGACCCCATTGTTTAAAAATACCAGTATATAAATTAACCTCTTTCCTTTCATTTTCCAGGGAAATCTTCCCCCTGTTCCGAATATCGTACATGTGGTACACTTTCCTGGGGGCGGCGGTTACGATCATCGTATCCGTCTGCTGTACGGTCGTATTCGGTCGGAATGATCCCAAGACGGTTGCGCCGGATTTGCTCGCTGGGTTCGTTCGGCGATACGTGCATCGAAATGGCGTTGCCAGCGGGCATGCCAATGGAAAAGCCCATTTGAATAATTTAGTTCAAAATCATGACCACGAAAAGATTGTCAAGGAATCTCAACTTTAGACGGGTGCTTGGACGAGTTTTATGAGATATTTCAATCTGATTGATAAAGCGTTCCTAAACGTACTGGTTATGACCGATGACAGGTATGTATACTGAAACTAATTGTTATTTAAGGCGGTAAAATTGAGTTTATTTTAAAGTTATCATTTGTTCCATATTGGGATAGTGGAATATCACGTCATGATAGGCAATTACGATTTGTAGTACAGCGGTCGTTTCACAGGCTCTCTTAGCGCAGTCGGTAAAGGCGCCAGCTACAAAGAAAGACCATGCTGGAGGTGGTTGGGTTCGATTCCTGGTACGGTCTAGGAATTTTTCGTGTTGGAAAATTTCTCGACTTCCCTGGGCATAGAGTATGATCACCCGTGCAAACTAACGATTTTAAATTGGCTCACTACTTGACTAGCCTATTGGTCCCAAGCAAATCGATTAACGTACCCCATTCTAGTTGAAATTCTAGTACTACACTATGTTTGTTTTGATTTGCTATGAATGTTTGACAGATTAAATGGGGGGTTTGTGGATTTTCCTCAATGATGTACAGAGAGAGGTGAAGCAGATCGTGAAATATTATTGTATTAGTAAATCAAAAAATTAACGTAAACGCAATTAGTGACGTCACTAATTGCTTGTATCATACAGGGGGTTCTCTCACACAACTTAACCGATTGGTTCACCTCGCTAATCAAGCTCATTGGATTTTCCTATGTTTCGAGGGGTGAATCGATTAGCTTGGGACCGAAGATAGTACCAGAGTTGAGCCAAAAAGTTGAGCTCGTTTCTTCGGGACCTACTAGCATAGAGGTAACTCTAAGACCACTGGGTCCCGAAGAAAATCATTATTATTTTTGGCTCACTCAGTACCAGAACAACGGTCCCAAGCAGTCCCAAGCTATTTCACTCACCCCTGCATGTTCTGCATGAATCCACACACCCCTGATGTTATCTGTCAAACTTTCATAGCGAATCAAAACAAACATAGTGTAGTAATAGAATTTCAACTAGAATAGGGTACGTTAATCGTTTGCTTGGGACCAATAGGCTACTAAAGTGGTGAGCCAATTTAAAATCGTTAGTTTCGTATTGATTGTTGCTACTAGTCTTAGAGTAACCTCTATGGTGGTAATGTTTACGTGGACTTAGTTGATTTTTTCAGGTTATTTTTTTTACTATAAATTAGGACATTTTAACGTTATTTCAGTGCCAACATTTCAAAGGGGCGTAATTGTATTTGTAAACAATGGCTTTAGCCGTCGATTTCTCGCGAATAAAAGCTCACTCATGAAAAATAATGACACCAGCAGGTAGAGGAATGTTTCCTTTACCAGCTAGCATTGTTATTTTGGAGAGGTAAGATTTCATTCGCGAGAAATTTACGGGTAAAGTCATTGTTTACAAAAGCAATTACGCCCCTTTGAAATGTTGGCACTGATTTTTTGGTAATCCACACACTTAAGGCCCAAGCGCAATGACAGCGGAAGCGGAACGGCAGCGGCAGCGGAAAAGCCCGATCTGAGTAAGCCAACTTGTCTGATTGAAAACTAGTTAGAACCAAATCGACTTTGGTTAGGTATCTTGATGTCATTTGTGACAACTGTCAAACTTTCTGTTGCCGTTCCGCCCATACTCCGTTTGAGCCTTTAGTTTCTTCTACCGAGCTTGGCAAAAAAAAAAGTTTTACTGAGATTTCAGCAAACATTTAATTTGTTTGCTGAGATTCAGCTAAGCATTATCTGAGACTCAGCAATCAAATGTCACTTTTGCTGAGATCTCAGTGAAACTTATTTTTGCCGAGATTTGCACAGCCGAGCTCGGTAGAAAAAAAACTAAGTGTGTATACAATTTAGGTATCCAAAGTCGGCGATAATTTCTAAGTGTGTACACACATAAATTTTTTCGCCGAGATTCCAACAGCCGAGTAGTTCTGCAATTTATTTTGCTGAGGTTCAGTAAAACAATTGCTGAGACTCAGCTAACAAATATCATTTTGCTGATATATCAGCTAACAAACAGATATTTTGCAGATATATCAGCAAAAGTAAATGCCGAGGTAATCGGCTGTTGGAGATTTTACCGAGCCAGATTAAGAGTGTATGTGAACCAGTGCGCAAAACAGTCAGGTTCAATGAATCATTTTAATATGAATATGAACTGCCATCTGCCTCATCATTCACTGCCTCGTGAGAGTCTGAATTATTGAGAGGTAAACGAGTCACTGACATCCGAGCACTCAGTCAGTAGCTCAGTCAGCACGTTTATTCTTCCTTGATGGTACCCAATCTTTGTTTTGAATGACTGAGCGTACATTTTCTATGGAAAAGTGCCTCAATTACATGTTGTGTGAGCGAAGGCAAACGGGGCGAGTCGCCTGTTCGTGAGTGACTGAATGTGTTTGTTGGCTCTTTCATTGCCTCGTCCTTTACCGTTTGGTACAAACGGTCTGGACAGAGCAATGGATTGAATAGTGCAGTGCTTTCACACTCAGCCTAAGCAGTCAATATGTTTAAGCTCTGATGTGAACTTTCTTCGATTATCGGTAGTTTTTACCTACACGGTGTTTCGCGAAAACCCATTAATGGGTATAAAAATACCCATTTCCGCTAAAAGTGCCCCTCCTCATTTAATGGGTAAACTATGGTTTACTCATAAATGGGTAAATGGGCGGTCTGTCAATAAATGGGTGTTTTTTCACCCATTTTCTTATATTGTGTTTACCGTAAAATGGGTGAAAAAATACCCATTTTTACAAATGGAGGATGCAAGCGCTCGTTGATGTAAAAATGTTTCTAAAACATTGAAAATAAATGCAGGTGTTCCGCTCAAATTTTTCACGAAACATTATAATACAAATTATCCATTGTATTGACTTATCCGTAAGCCTCTCCAACGTTTTGGATTCTAACATTTTCCGGAGATCGTCTATTTTCGCCAAATATGCTGCGGACAGTAACTGTTTGCATCGAGGTTTGCATTCCCAATGAGCCGGTGACGGAAATGAGACGATAAAATTTCGAAGTGTTTTTTCACCCATTAATGGGTAAAAAATATACCCATTATTCAACCGTGAACTGATTTTTTAAATGGGTATTTTTTCACCCATTTTATGATTTCAAAATTCCCCCATTTTTGACAGCTGCATACATGGTTTGAAAATGGGTATTTTTTTACCCATTAATGGGTTTTCACGAAACACCGTGTAAAGCAAACCCCACACGTATCAATGTATTGAAGCGAAGGGGAATTATTGACAATAATATTGATGATGTGAATACAGAAATATTGTCAATATCGATGTATTGACGTCAATATAGAATGTATTGACAATATGATTATTGACAATAAAAGCAATCGTGTAGGGTCCACTTAAGAGGAAGAGGAGATAATTCAGTGCCAACATTTCAAAGGGGCGTAATTGCTTTTGTAAACAATGGCTTTAGACGTCGATTTCCCGCAAATGAAAACCCACCCATCCAAATTACAAATGCTAGCTAATACAGGAAACATACCTCTGCATGCTGGTGTCATTCATTTTCATGAGTGAGCTTTCATTCGCGAGAAATCGACGACTGAAGCCATTGTTTACAAATACAATTACGCCCCTTTGAAATATTGGCACTGAATTCTTCAATACACGACGTGTAAATATTTAAATGATTGACAAATCGCAGGTAATCATGACATTTTGACCTTGGAAACAACACGCATGAGGAAAAGAGATCTACCAACAATCAATACGAAACTAACGATTTAAAATTGGCTCACTACTTGACTAGCCTATTGGTCCCAAGCAAACGATTAACGCATCCCATTCTAGTCAAAATTCTAGTACTACACAATGTTTGTTTTGATTCGCTATGAAAGTTTGACAGCTAAAATTAGGGGTTCGTGGATTTTCCTATGTTTCGAGGGGTGCATCGATAAGCTTTTGACCGAAGATAGTACCAGAGCTGAGCCAAAAAGTTGAGCACGTTTCTTCGGGCCCGCATAAACGCGAACCATAAATTGACCTTACCTAAAATGGTTAAAAATTGTTTATAATCCCTGCTAAACTTTAACTGAAATGGTTATGGAACTTTACATGAACGTTTAATGATAAAGTTTCAACCTTATGTATTATGGTTTTTTGGAACTGGACCTTACAAATAATGGGTTGTTAAGAACCATTACCATTCCAAATTCTTGTTTTCTCCATACATTTTCAGAAAGAGAACTATATAAGAACGTTTTTACTTATGATTTGAGAACATTAATGGTAATGGTTATGGTAGTCAGTAAGGTCCATTAATGGTTTTGTATTATCGCTCAACTTTACGTGGAATATATCGTGAATTGGTAATCAGTAAATTACAGGCAACCAATTCGCGATATATTCCACATAAAGTTGATCGATGTTACGAAACCATTCGTGGACCTTACTGACTACCATAACCATTACCATTAATGTTCTCAGACCATAAGTTAAAAGGTTCTAATATAGTTCTCTTTCCGAAAATGTATGGAGAAAACAAGAATTTGGAACGGTAATGGTTCTTAACAACCCATTATTTGTAAGGTCCAGTTCCAAAAAACCATAATACATAAGGTTGAAACTTTATCATTAAACGTTCATGTAAAGTTCCATAACCATTTCAGTTAAAGTTTAGCAGGGATTATAAACAATTTTTAACCATTTTAGGTAAGGTCAATTTATGGTTCGCGTTTATGCGGGGGACCTACTAGCATAGAGGTAACTCTAAGACCACTGGGTCCCGAAGAAAATCAATATTATTTTTGGCTCACTCAGTACCAGAACAACGGTCCCAAGCAGTCCCAAGCTATTTCACTCACCCCTGCATGTTCTGCATGAATCCACACACCCCTGATGTTATCTGTCAAACTTTCATAGCGAATCAAAACAAACATAGTGTAGTAATAGAATTTCAACTAGAATAGGGTACGTTAATCGTTTGCTTGGGACCAATAGGCTACTAAAGTGGTGAGCCAATTTAAAATCGTTAGTTTCGTATTGATTGTTGCTACTAGTCTTATGTCGTTTTCGTTTTTGCGGTGTAGCACTGGTGTAGTGTAAGCAGGAATAAGCGCGAGTCTTTGACAGCTCAACACCATTTGTTTGTAAACAAAGGTGCATCCTATATCTACACCCTAAAATATTTCGGTGTACGGCAATGTAGCACCGGTGTAGCTACACCGCAAAAACGAAAACGACATAACTAAAAAGAACTTAAATGTAGGGTATTTTTTTTCTCTGTGCATATTTTTGAGCTCACAACACTCATGAGTGTTCAGCTGGCTGTGACGGCTGTCACTGTCAGTCTGGCAAGTTTTATTTATTTACCCTCTGTGTTTACCGCACGGAATCAAGAAGAAGCACGCAGTTAACAAAAGTTTCGCGATTTTTTGTAATAAAATTGTACATTTTCCGTTAGTTTCTGTTTGTTCGTCGTTCCAAAGTGCTTTGAAATTTGAACCATTAGAACAAAAATAACATGCCTCTCACGGAACGTGAGAAGACGATCGCTACGACGGCAATCATCGCATCCGTCGGAGCTGGTGCTCTATACTTGCTATTTAACAGACGCAAAATAGTCCGTCGCTTTACCGATCCGCTCTACAATCAATCGGTCCGGATTGTGTCCAATCCGGAGGATTGCCAGAAGGTTATCGGATTACTGCGGGACCACTGTCGAGAATTCCGGGTGCTTGGTTTCGACTGTGAGTGGGTCAACGAACAGGGAAACCGCCACCCGGTGGCACTACTCCAATTGGCATCGCACCGTGGCCTGTGCGCATTGATAAGGTTGTATGAAATGAAACGGATTCCCCAGGAGTTGAGTGATTTGTTGAACGATCCCGCCATCATTAAGGTCGGCGTTGGACCGCTTGAGGATGCCAAGCTTTTGAGAAATGATTACAACCTAAAGGTGGAAAGTACGCTGGACTTACGTCATCTGGCGGAACGATGTGGCCTCCCGGGACCGTATGGGATGGGGAAGCTTGCCGAGAGAACATTGGGCGTCAAATTGGACAAACACTGGCGCATACGGGCTTCAAATTGGGAGAATGATCAGCTGACAGAACGACAGGTAGCGTACGCTGCCAGCGATGCGCATGTGGCCATAGAAATGTTCCGGAAGTTTGCCAAACAGGCGGTACCGCGGTGAGTTAGAGATGCTTGTAAGCCGTGGATGACTTTAATTTTGATATTTGTTAAATTATATTTCTAGGGCTTTCTATACCAGACAGAAAACCTGGCTAAAGACCGCCATAGACGAACTGGAATGCTTCTTTGATCTGCGGTTCCACGATAAACAGAGCAATTCTAATCCAAAAAAAGGCAGGAAGAAGTTACTGGGTGTGTCAAGTAAGACCTCAATCGAAATCAAACGCTCGATGGCCACCCGAGCGAAACCACTGTACGACAACTGCCTGATGCAGGCACCGGATGGGGAACTCCTGTGCACTTGCGATCGTAAGAAAGCCGAATGGTACGTTATCAAGGAACTGGCCGAGATCGTGACCGATCAACCGACATATACGATTCGGTTGAAGTTTGAGCCGAAAGGACGCGCCGTTGGCGATGTTGGCAAGTACTATCAGATTGCCAAGGAGAACAAATGCGTCGTTTGTGGGGCGAATGATTCCTATATTCGGAAGAACGTCGTTCCTCGCGATTACCGGAAGCACTTTCCCTGTGAGTGTTACTTTAGAATTTGCTTTGGTTTGCTAGTTGCTGGCTTGTACTGGTTGATTCTGTAGCGAAAATAAATCTGCTAGTACCATTTAGTAATTTTCAATTTTTTCTTGCTTTTGTTATCACCCTATTAATATCGTTGCCTTGTGGGTTTATTTTCAGTGGTTATGAAAGAGCACATCTCGCACGATGTCCTGCTGCTGTGTGCTCCCTGTCACCGAACCAGCAATATGCACGACGAAAACATGCGCCTCAGTTTGGTGTCCAAGTGCACTGCTCCCTACAATGCCCAGGAAAACCCCAAGGAAATCTGCGTGCAAAATATGTCCGATTTGAAGAAAGCCGCCAGAGCTTTGGTGCACTGCTCCCATAAGATCCCGGAGGAGCGCCAAAAGGGTCTACGAAAGAAGATTCAAAAACTGCTCCCGAAGGGCACCGAACTGACTGCCGAATTGTTGGACCACTACGCCAACATCAACGTGACCATCCCGAACGATGATTACTTTGCACACGGGGAAAAAGTGGTCGAGTATTTCAAACAAGCTGCCGGCGGACTGAGTGAGCTGGAAAAGATGTGGCGAGAGCACTTTCTGCAAACGATGAAGCCCAAATGTCTGCCGGAGCTGTGGTCGGTGGAGCATAATTACAAGAGGTAAGGTTTTGGAACTGGGTGGGGAAAATTTCAGCAAGAGCACAGCACGTTAAGGTCTCCACGAAATTGAAGAACAAGTTGGATTCAAAAATAGCCTTATAATTTTGAAGATATGTATATTATGAACTAGTCTTCACAGTTCGAATTCAGTCCACATGATTTGAACTCCTCTGGACAGTCATTCAACTCAACTGGACTTTCATAAGACATGTCTTCAGAGCCTTTAACTGAATTTGACCACACAGAAATCAACGCAACCTCCTGAGATCTTAGTGTCTGTCCTTAAAATCCTCTTATTTGCCCTTTAAGCATGCTGAGTATACTCTTGTAGTTCTCTGGACATATCCTTGTAATGCTGTAGACTTGCCATTGAAGGCATCGGACATGTTCTTGAAGTCATTTCCATAAATTGCTTAGTCTAACTGTGAATGAAGAATTTTCTAACTCTCTTGTCATCGAGGTCTCCTTATAAATATATGAAGTCAACTGGTTTGTCTTATAAAACACCTCAGTTTTAAACTTCAAATTTAAAGAATTATATCCTAGAATATCTTAAGATGTGTTTTGCTTCTTCTTCTTCTTCTTCTTCTTCTTCTTCTTCTTCTTCTTCTTCTTCTTCTTCTTCTTCTTCTTCTTCGCATTTCAAACTTATTATGTGTTCTCAGCTTAGTGTTCTAGATGCAATTTCACAGTTAATAATTGAGAGCTTACGATGCCTGTACCATTTTTGCATAAGTATAATTGTGTGGCAAGTACAATCATACTGTACTCTATCTATGCCCAGGGAAGTTTAGCAATTTTCCACTGAGCTAAGGGAGGTGTTTTTTAAGACTTCTGGATTTGGCTTGGAAAAACTTTGGAAATGTTATTTCATGCTTTTGACATCGTCGTTGAAGTTGAACTCCTTATTCCTAGTTATTCTGTTGAAGCCCTTTCGGTTCATAGCGATTATGTCCTCTGATAAGCCCTTAAAATACTGTAGACTACCTTAAAGTTCGCTTGAAGCTCCTCAAAGTTCTCCTCAACTTCGTTGAAGTTTGACTAAGCTTGGACGGAAATTCCCAGAAGTTCGCCAGGACTTTCCTGAAATTCGACAAGACTTACATGAAGATCGCCAGAACTTCCCTGGAGTTCTTAAGTACTTTCCTGAAGTTCTCCAGACCTTCCCTGGAGTTCGCCAGGACTTTCCTGAAGTTCGCCAGGACTTTGCTGAAGTTCGCCAGGACTTCCCTGATGTTCGCCAGAACTCCCCACAAGTTCACCCGAACATCCCTGATTCCGGGATTTTGCCGAAACGTTCCTAAAATTTGCCAGAACTTCTCTGAAGTTTGGCGAATCTTGTCTCTCTGCTAGGCCGATATTATTTTGAGAGCGAAGCGAAGAGGCGACCAAAGCGTGAAACGAATGTAAGAATTATATCAATAATTGGAATTTCAATTATTCGTATTATTCCTTGTATTCTTTTCAACGCTTGGCTCGCCTCTTCGCTTCGCTCTCACTATGGAATCGGCCCTAAATTCACTGGTGTTTCTAGGCAATTTGCTATAATTATCTGAAATTCGCCCGAGCAACTTCACTGCAATTTCCTTTAAGATCACCGGTACTTTCCTGACGTTCACCATTACTTCTCTGAAGTATTTCTTTAATTTCGTGAAATTCGCCTACCCTTCCGACGTTAAACCGAATTTCCCTGAGTTCTCCAGAATTTCCCTGAAGTTCTCCAGAATTTCCCTGAAGTTCTCCAGAATTTCCCTGAAGTTCTCCAGAACTTCCCTGAAGCTCACCTGAACTTCCCTCAAGTTCACTCGAGCTTTCATAAATTTCGCCGGAACGTTCCTGAAAATCTTCCGCACGCCACTGACGTTCTTCCATAAAGTCTGTCGGAACTTCGGTGATGTCTCATGAATGAAACCAAACCTTTCTCCCGATTCCAGGTTGGAAATCCGTGCCGACGAGGGTCGTGTCGATGAGCAGGATCTTCTTATAGCTGGTGTTCCGATCCCATTCAACAGGAATGCATCATCGGAAAACAGCAGTGGAAGCAATGGAGCTAGCGACCCTTACAGCTACAGTTACAGTCAGGAGGTCTCCGTATCGTCATCCATCATAATCGAGCAAACAGGCCGCGAAAGTGACGACTTCGAAAACGACAACGACAGTACGACAAAAGATGTGTCGTCCTACCGGGACGAAGAAGCGGCCATCGATCTAGCTAGCCAATCCAACGAGGAAACGGCATTCTACTCCGATCGCGATGAATCGGAAACATTGTTCGGTTCGGTTGGCGTTGCGTCCGAAACCACCCTCGGTAAGACGTTCCAAACGATTCAAACCAACGGTCAACCACCGTCGGCGAAGATGGCCTCGGATGATGGAGACGACGAAAGTGAAATGGCCACGATCAACGACTTTGCTTCGATCGAAACGCACAGCTATGACTCGGACGATTCAGATTCGACCCTATCGCAGCCCTCGATGACGCTGCTCAACTCGACCGACGACTGGGAAGCTGAAGCTAACGAGCCAAGCGTGAATGGGAATGTGCTGATCACGCCGGGTACCTCATCCAAAGGTAAGTTTTAACCAGAACATTATGGTGTGCATTTATCTTAATTGAGTCAATACTTGACGTTCTTGAAGAGTTAATATTAATCGAGTTATTACACAGGTAAAATATTATTCTATACATCGCTTTGTACTAGTCGACCCATTGAAGAAGCCATTTCTTGACAGCACCAACCATTCTAATGTTAACCGCCATTTCGAATCGGATGAAATGTTTCAAATAGTTCTGGTTGCGTCCCGGGACGGGATTTCACGCTAACTTGAAAGTACCCACTAAATGAGAATCTTGTACTCATTTTTTGAATTTATTCTGAAGTTTCTACAATGAAGTCAATACTACCATAGAGGTTGTAGTATGTAAACGTCAAACACTAGGGAATTGATTATGTGCACCACAAGTGGCGGTACTTCCAACTAAGAAACATTTAAATTGACCGTTAAAAACGATTTTGATGAACGTTTTAAGAGTGTTATGTCTGTTTGTCTCTCTGATCATACCTTCACTATCGCAACTTCGGGTAATCTGCGTAAGTACTTGCATTTTTCTCAGGCACTTTTGATCTAACTGCAATTACTCTCTCATACTCGAAATGTGCTACGACAAAATTGGCACAACGACGCCCTATACGCTCTCTGACCGAAGCGCAGGGTGAGTGTTTTCGATCGAAAATGTACCAAAAGTGCTTCTGAACGTGTTTCGCAGTTGGGTGTGGTGAAATTCGTGCATTCCCGGTTGATTTTCAGTGGAAATTCCATATCACAAAATTGCCCACCGATTCTTGTTTATTATTTTTTTATTTTATTTTTTGCCGGTCGACGATGACGCGAGAGTGACGTTTATTGGATCCGTTTCTTTGCACGGGTGTGTTTTTATTTGTAACCAGCGGTTGTAAGTGTGCCTGCGAATTGCATTGCCTCCTGGGAAGCCGGTTCACCGAGTTCTGATGGCATGCTCGTGTAGTTCTATCGAGAGTCTTCCAGAGACGATAGTTTTGTTAAACTGCAGAAGGATATAAATCGTCCTCTAATCTATGGGAGCTCTTCGAAATCGCCGTGAATTCATGGATTCCTTTGCAACATATCGGGTGAGTTTACTTTATTGTTCTCTTAACATTCATTCCATTATTATATTATACATTATATGCTGGGTATGGGACGGTCCAACCAGGGTACCCGATTGAAGCGATTTGGATTGGGAGAGTGGAATTGCCAACTTCCTGCCGTTAACAGATCGTGAATTGAAGGCGGGCTCTTCTTGCTTACCACTTCCCTTCGTTGAACCATCTTCGATTACTTTTCCATTGAGTTATGCAGGTAAATCTTCCTTTTTTGTTTTGAAAACCTGAAGAGAACAAATTGAAAGATTTTTTTTCAACTAAGTAAATTAGCAATTAGTAACTATATTGTTTAACTTTTTCCAGTAGAAATAAGGGTCAATGATGTGACGAAGCTTTTTACGTTTTTAATAACTGACATCATCATCCCAAATAAGAGATGAACTAGCCTAAGGCTAAAAATCTCTTAAATAAAGAATTTAAATTAAAATAATCATCCCAAATTCGCATAAGTACGAATCCGGATAGATAATCCAAGTATCTCTGATGCCTGCCTCATATCTGTACGATCCATCGTCCGCCCAACTGGGAATAAACTGCAGAGGTTGGAACATGCTTCAGCTTCTTCGGTAGATGGCGGAGCTTCGGACTTCGAGAGATTGAACTCGTGAGAGCTAATTTTCTCACAAATTTGATTTTATTGGCTTTCTGGGGACTGAATATACACCCAAAGCGAATTGTTCCCACTTCTCTCAAATTCTATATGGATTTTTAACACTTTCTACCAGCGTGTTCTGGAAAATGGTCGGACGATGATTAATCTCACCAATACATTTGGGCCTATAATTCCACAACTTCTATAGAGACCAGGTTGAGCCTTGATAGCTAGCTGCTTGCGGGAACTGATGACCTTGACAAATGTCTATTTATTTATTTATTTATTTTATTTGTCGTCAATCAGTGTAGACCGTTTTACAATTGTTGTCTTAAAAGCTATGTTTACAATTTTGTCTTTGTTTATATTTTTTTATAATATATCTTGAGAACAAGTTAAAACATTACTTCTAGCTGACGTTATGCGAGGAATTAAAATATTGCTTTAATTTGGTTTTTGTCATTGTAAAGTCAATGTTATCGCAGTGCTTATTATATGTATCCATCATTTGGTTCAAGGGCCCAAATTTAGCATAATTCGTACGATGACGATTTGTAGCAAATATATTTCTATTTCGTTAATGCCTAGATGGTGTATATAAATTTAAGGATGACAATAGTTCTATAGAATCAATGCGATGTGATACGATATCGTTTACGAAAGAAATCATAGCAAATTCACGATGCTTTTTTAATGTTTGGATATTTATGAGCATACACCGAGCTGTGTAAGATGGCAGAGGAAATACAGTCCAACCTAACTTGCGGAGTGCATACAATAGAAACTGCTTTTGAACAGACTCTATTCTTTCTTCGTGTGTGATTGAAAAAGGAGACCAAACTATGCTGCAATATTCTTATATCGATCTTACATAAGCAATGTACAATGTTTTTATCGTATACGGATCGTGAAAGTTATAGCAGAAACGTTTTATGAAACCAAGCATGTTGTTAGCTCTGTTAGTAATTATTGTGTTATAATGATTCACCGATCATAGTAAGTTTTGAGTCCAAAATAACACCTAGATCCCTGACTCCATCACACTTTTCTACGATATGGTTTCCTAAAGTGATTGTTATATCGGGTAGGGTTCGTTTTCTACTAATGGTAATTGAGTTACATTTTTTTATATTTAATTGTAGCAGGCTTGTTTGCCACCAAGTATGGAATATCTGTATTTCCTCTTTGAATGTGATGATGTCTTTGGCATCTTTTATTTCCAAAAAAAGTTTAATGTCGTCAGCATAGATTAAAACTTTCAATTTCTTAATAATGAAAGATATATTGACGAAGAGAATAAATAAAAGCGGTCCTAAATGGGAGCCTTGAGGAACTTCAGAAGTGACATTAACGGGATTTGATGTCTTTCCTTTGTATTTTACTATTTGATGGCGGTCAGTTAAATATGATTCAAGCCACTTGAGGAGTGCGTAATGAATTCCCATTTTTTGAAGTTTAAAAATAAGCATGGGTATGTCAATTCGATCAAACGCTTTGCTGAAATCTGTATACAACACTTCTACATGGTTTCCGTTATCCATTGCATTCAAGGAATAATTAACTAATTCGAGCAAATTCGTAGTTGTTGAACGGCCTTTAAAGAAGCCATGTTGCATAGTAGTTATTCTGTTTTTAATTTGAAGAAAGAGTTTTTCATTCACATTCGCCTCGAAAAGTTTTCGGAATGCAAGAGATAATAGCTATACCACGATAATTACGTATGTCGGATTTTTTGCCCGATTTAAAGATAGGCACTAAAAACGAGTTTTTCCATATTTTAGGGAAGTTTCCGGATTCCAGTGACATATTGAAAATCCAAAATAATGGAGCAGTAAGTTCAGTTTCTAAAGCTTTCATAAAAACTGGCGGAAGACCGTCAGGGCCAGGACCTTTAGATGCATCTAAATTGTTTAAACCCTTTAAGATATCATGAACCTTGATTTGACTTACGCTGATGTCACTTGAAAATTCTGGATAAGATTCAAAATATTCACGGTCACGGTCCTCTTCTGAAAACGAAGTATAGATTTCTTGGAAGAAATTTGCAAACAAATTGCATATATCATCCGAGTTCTCACCTACCCTATCGTCCAAATGCATCTTTGATGGAAAATTATCAGATTTTAATTTGGTTTTCACATAATTGAAGAATTTCCTATGTTTGAGGATTTTGTGACGACATCCCTACATCCCGAGCAATCAGCATACCTACAATACCAACTTACCTTGC
The DNA here is from genome assembly GCF_037179485.1 of Ochlerotatus camptorhynchus. Classification (NCBI taxonomy): domain Eukaryota; kingdom Metazoa; phylum Arthropoda; class Insecta; order Diptera; family Culicidae; genus Ochlerotatus; species Ochlerotatus camptorhynchus. Next base: position 2,007,134 of record NW_027040537.1, read on the forward strand.
TGGCGCCAAAAATCTGCCAGCGCAAAGCGAAGAGAAAACAATCAAAACACTTGTATTCGAACAGTCGAAATATAAACACGTTAAGACAAGTTTGTCTGCACATTTTATTTGTTGCAACCGATAGGAAAATTCCGCCGTTCCGAAAAACGTGTTCTCGGGTTTCAATTTTTAGTCCAGGTTCGTCTCGACCTTTCGTTTCGGTTCGTACATAGTTTTGGTCCTTCGAACCGGATAATGGATCCGCCGGATATGCAAAAGTTTTTGTCGAAGCGAGAGGTTATGTTCGCGAAAATAAAGTGGGAGCTATCCGTCGCGCAATCGCTTCACACCCGGAACCCATCGTACGGGGAAGTGCATGAACGTCGGGAGAAGCTCACCGAACTTGCAGCAAATTTCGAAGCCGTTCAAACGACGATTGAGGAGAACATTGCGAATCTGGAGGATGTGGCATCGGTGTTCAACCACCGGCTCCGATTTGATGAGGTCTATTTTCAAGTAAAAGACCTGTACACGGGTTACCTGGGAGAAAATGAAGACCAGATGTCCCAGCAAAGTGAAAGGAATGAGTCGTTTAGTGATCTGCGGGATGCAATCAAGGCACTTTTGGAAACGCAGCAGGCAATGCTGGATCGACAAAACCAGCCACCGCAGCAGCTGGCAGCGGGTGGTCAGGTGTGGAATCAGGAACCCCAAGTGAATGTGAAGCTACCGCAACTAAACATTCCCATTTTCCGAGGAGAGCGAACGGCGTGGAATTCGTTTAAGGATTTGTTTGTCAGCACGATCCACAACAGGCAGGATCTGAAAGCTTCCGTCAAGATGCAGTATTTGTTTTCCTATTTGGACGGTGAAGCAAAGCGGATGGTGAATTCCTTCCCAATCAGCGACACAACACTCGTGACGCACTACGATAAGAAAAAATACACGGTGTTTGCCCTCGTTCGTGAGTTCGTTGATCAGCCATCAGCTACCAACGCAAGCGGATTGAAGAAACTGGTGGCTACTTCTGATGATACCATCCGACAGTTAAAAGCTCTTGGCAACGAGTACGAAACACGGGATCCTTGGCTCATCCATCTGCTGCTTGAGAAGGTGGACCGAGAGACGCGCTCACTGTGGGCGCAGAAAATCATTGACGAAGAAAATCCGAAGTTCGCAGATTTCATCGAGTTCCTACAAAAACGCTGCGATGCTCTGGAAACTTGTTCGGCGTTTTATAGGAAGCTGGGAGAACCTGCGAAGAAGGAGATTTCGAAGGCAACTGGAGCCGAGAAGAAGTTTCAAGCCTTTCATGCTGGTGCTGCACATGTGTCGTGTGCGAAGTGCAGCATGGATCACCCAACTTACCACTGCGAACAATTCAGGGCCATGGATGTGGCGGCGCGTAGGGAATTGGCACTTAAGTCGAAACTGTGCTTCAATTGCTTGCGTCCATCCCACACAGCGAAGCGGTGTCAGTCGAAGTCGGTATGTCGCACTTCACAATGCAACCAACGGCACCATACAATGCTATGCCAGCGGGAAGTCAAGAAACCGGATGAAAAGCAGGAAGATGGTCAAGGAAGTTCGCAACCGGAACCGGAATCGGAGGTCGCATCGATCTCTACCAACGTAGCGCAGACGGTGGCTGAAAACCACGGACCGTTTGCATTCGCACTGCTACCAACGGTGGTGGCAAAACTTCGAGGAGGTGATGGGAAGCTACACGACGTAAGAATGCTAATTGATTGTGGTTCCCAGGCATCTCTCATCACGACAGCGTGTGCCAACCGCCTTGGGTTGAGGCGTAGCAACGCTTCTTTGGAGATCACTGGTGTCAGCGGTGAAGTCGTCGGTACCACTGCCGGCATTGTCACGCTGGTGATTTCATCGCGTTTCAACGAGGAAACTAAACTCACCACTCAAGCTTTTGTTCTTGGAAGGCTCACGGCAACCCTGCCGTGCCAGCGTTTCGACGTGGCAAGCATGCCATACTTGAAGGGTCTGCAACTAGCGGACCCCCACTTCAATCAACCAAGCTCGGTTGAGGTCATACTGGGATCGGATGTCTTCCTGTCCGTACTGCAAGCCGGCCAGGTCAAAGATCCAAACGGTATTCCTGTAGCACAACGTTCTATCTTCGGGTGGATGGTTGCAGGAAGAATCTCGAAGCAATGGTGTATGCACACACATCACTCGGCAATCAATCTTCACCAAGATTTCGACATCGATCGCACCCTGCGATTGTTCTGGGAAGATCAGGAGCTTCGTCAAGTTAAGCAATGGACAGAAGAGGAGCAAAGGGTCGTTGATCATTTTAACTCGACGCACACTCGCTCGAAAGATGGACGCTTTATCGTTCGATTGCCAATGAACGATTCAAAGCAGCAACTTGGAGATTCGCTGACCGCAGCAGTCCGTAGGCTACGCGCAATGGAACGGAAGTTCGAGACCGACAGCAGCTTCAAGGAGAGATACGTTGGATTCATGCAAGAGTATCAGGATTTGGGCCATATGGAGCTGATTCCGGAAACGGAGATTCTGGTTAATTGCACGAAGTCATATTATTTGCCGCATCATGGGGTCGTAAAGGAAGATAGCACCACGACCAAACTCCGAGTTGTGTTCGATGCATCATGTGCCACGACTTCTGGAGTCTCACTGAATGATTTGTTACTGGACGCCCCGAACATTAACACTGAGATATTCGATATCATGATGGAGTTCAGGTTCTTCGAGGTGGTATTTACGGCAGACGCAGTAAAAATGTACCGTCAAGTACTTACGCACCCTGACAATCGAGACTACCTACGTGTGGTATGGAGAAGTTCGCCGGACAAGCCGATACAACACTTCCGGCTTCGCACGGTGACATATGGACTCAAGAACTCTGGATTTCTGGCCATGGCGGCGCTCAAGACGGCAGCGGAAGAATACAAAGGGAAGTATCCTGAAGCAGCTGAACGGATCATGAAGAATACATACGTCGACGATCTTACATCGGGAGCAAAATCGGAAGAAGAAGCCATTCGTTTGATCAAGGCGATCAACGAGATCATAGAGAGTGCTGGATTTACATTACGGAAATGGAGTTCCAATTCGGCGGCGGTTCTGAAGTCGCTACCTGAAGTCAGCATTACCGCAGTACAGATACAGTTTCCGGATGAACGCAATTCGGTGAAAGCCCTGGGAATTCATTGGATTCCGGACATAGACGTCTTCACACTCAAGGTAAATCTGCAGATTGATGGTCCCAATACGAAGCACCAGCTATTGTCGGATTCCGCCAGGCTGTTCGATCCATTCGGGTGGTTTGCGCCGGTCATCGTTCGAGCTAAAATTCTATTTCAACATTGCTGGTTGTACGACCTAAACTGGCACGATCCATTACCTCCTGTCGTTGAAGAAATGTGGGTCGATTTGAAGGCAAACCTGCACCACCTGGAGAAGATCAGGATTCCAAGATGCGCAGCGAATTACGACAACCACATCGAATTACATGGCTTTTCTGACGCTTCTGAGGAGGCGTACTCAGCGGTCGTGTATCTCAGGTCCGTTGATCGCAACGGTGAGGTTCACGTTAGTCTACTTGCAGCGAAAACCAAGGTCGCTCCTGTACGTCAGGTGTCTCTACCACGTCTCGAGCTCAACGCAGCTGAATTACTTGCAAAGCTGCTGAAACAAGTTGCTGAACCTCTCAAACGCTTCCAGGTAGACCGGTTTGCCTGGACGGATTTGACCATAGTCCTGCAATGGCTGTCAGGACATCCGCGTAAATGGAACACTTACGTGGCTAATAGAACATCTTCGATACTTGAGATTCTTCCACGTAAGCATTGGGATCATGTTGCATCGACTGAAAATCCGGCGGATTGTGCTTCCCGTGGGATATCTCCTACAGACCTAGTCGATCATCCTCTGTGGTGGACAGGACCGAAGTGGCTAGCGGAGGATTCCGCAACCTGGAAACGAAGTGTCTTGTCCGAAGAACACGATGAAGCTACACTGGAGGTACGTAAGCGATTCCAATTCCTAAACATTTCTGTTAGCGTTCCAGTAACGACGTACGAAATCGAGAAGCAAATCCTCAATAGTCGATCGAGCTTCGGCGCAGCCTGCCGACAGTTGGCATGCGTGAAGCGGTTTATCTACAACCTGGGATCGAAGGCATTAACACGCTACGAGAAACGTTCTGGTCCTATTCTGCCATCCGAGTTGCAGGAGGCCAGGTTGCAGCTCGTCAGGCTGGCCCAGCACGAACACTACGAAGAAGAAGTCAAATCGTTGGCAAAGGGGAGCGAAGTCCATCCAAAATCCAAGGTCTGCGACTTGTACCCATTCCTTGATGGTACCGGCACGATCAGAGTCGGTGGACGCCTGCAGCAATCATCGTTTCCTTTCGAAGTCAAGCACCCAGTTATTCTCCCGAAGAACCATCGTCTTACGAGATTGCTGGTGGAAGAGATGCATCTACGGAACTGTCACGCGGGCTCGACACTCTTGACAGCAACAATCAACCAGACCTACTGGATCCAAGGCTGCCAACATGTCATCAAGCAAGTGATCCGGAATTGCGTCAAGTGCTGCCGACAGAAAGCGAAGATGTCGCAGCAATTGATGGGAAATCTACCAGCGGCGCGCGTAACAGCATGTCGACCGTTTAACCATGTTGGAGTTGATTATGCCGGCCCGATACTGGTACGATGTAGCAAAACTCGCGGTGAACGTTGCTCGCAGGAATATATCGTCGTTTTTGTGTGCCTCTCGAGCAAGGCAGTTCACTTGGAAGTCGCAGGTGACCTGTCTACGGATACTTTCTTGGCATCATTCAAGCGGATGATTGCTCGCCGAGGATACTGCAATGAAATCTGGTCGGACAACGGAACAAACCTGGTTGGTGCCGACCGATACTTGAAGGAAATCTATGAAGTAACTGAAGCTCACAGCAAGAACACCGAACCGTTCTTCAGTAATCTTGGCATTCGTTGGAGGTTCATCCCACCATCCAGTCCACATCAAGGTGGCATTTGGGAAGCGGCCGTCAAAAGCGCGAAAAAGTTGCTGCGACCGGTCGTTGGAAACGAGAAGCTGACATTTGAGGAACTATCAACTGTACTCTGCCAAATAGAAGCATGTCTCAACTCGAGACCTCTCTGTCCGATCTCCAGTTCGCCGGACAGTCTCGAAGCCCTCACTCCGGGGCACTTCTTGGTTGGGCAACCGCTAAATTTACTGCCCGAACCTGATGACACGCACCTCAAGGTGAACCAGTTGGACCATTGGCAGAAAGTTCAAAGATATACCGTCGAGTTTTGGAACCGTTGGCGTGATGAGTACATCGCAACTCTGCAGCCACGAGGAAAGTGGAAAAACACTCGAGACAACATCAAGCTGGACCAGCTCGTCTTGGTCAAAAACGACAACACTCCGCCGTCCGCTTGGGAATTGACCCGGGTATCCGCAGTTCATCCCGACAAGCATGGCTTAGTTCGCACTGTCACGTTGCGTCGAGGCAAATCGCAATATCAGCGCCCAGTGCAGAAACTGTGTCCACTTCCGGATTGAGGTGTTACCTCAAGGCGGGGAGGATGTTTGAGGATTTTGTGACGACATCCCTACATCCCGAGCAATCAGCATACCTACAATACCAACTTACCTTGCTGGCGCCAAAAATCTGCCAGCGCAAAGCGAAGAGAAAACAATCAAAACACTTGTATTCGAACAGTCGAAATATAAACACGTTAAGACAAGTTTGTCTGCACATTTTATTTGTTGCAACCGATAGGAAAATTCCGCCGTTCCGAAAAACGTGTTCTCGGGTTTCAATTTTTAGTCCAGGTTCGTCTCGACCTTTCGTTTCGGTTCGTACACCTAGGACAGGATTTTATTTCAAGTTCCGGTTTTAAATTATACTCCTCAAATGCCATATTCACGGCCAAATTTAACTGATCGCAAATGTCTAAATAGTATGCCAAAGTTTCTTCACTATTACACGGCGAATGAGAACGACTCAAATTTGAGTTTAGTTCACTCATAATCGCCAAAAGTGCAGGAACTCAGCGATGAGTTAATTTGCCTCATGTTTTCCCAGGCTTTTCCAGGATTTTCCAGGGAAAAATTCCTGAATTTGAGAAAAGTAAAGATTGGATTCACTCAGTCTATTGGTACTACTCCGAGACTGAATAAAATTTTCGTCAATTTCCTCATTTTCCGGCAGATTTTTTAGGTTTTCCACAGGAAACCATGAGACAAATTTTACTCATCGCTGAGTTCCTGCACTTTTGGCGATTATGAGTGAACTAAACTCAAATTTGGGTTGTTCTCATTCGCCGTGTATATTTTTTATAAAATTTGTGCGCTTTTTGCTTTTGATTTTTTAAATTTTTCAGTTCCCTGTTGTACCAAACCGGATGTTTTGCATTACTCTGACGTCTTCTTCTTTTAGTTGGCACCTCTTCAAGTATTATTTCAAGCAACACATTGTAGAATACGTCAACTGCACATTCAACATTTCCTGCAGTTCTTAATATTGCTTGCCAATCGACAATGTTCAATCTATTTCTAATGTTATCATAATTTGCTGAATTGTAATCAAAGATTTCATCAAATTCGCAGTCGTTGGTTCTTTCATTTATGTGAACGAATAAAGAATATTCTATTGCTGTGTGAAACATTTCATTTCTCCATATGACGATTCAGACACACAGAAATCTTCATAAGTATTTGTTAATAAAAGGTCTAAATAACAATTTTGTTGATTTTTCACATGGTTAATTTGCAATTTTGTCAAAAATTAAATGGAGTGTTTCATTTTCCCCAACGACTGGAAGTAAGATGTTTTCATTGTCCATATCAGAAATAAAGTCAACATTGCGTTGGTTAAAGTCCCCATATATATGTACTTTTACTTCAGGGGCTAAACTAGACAAAATTTCTTCCGCTTTTCCAAAAAACTTATCATACGTGTCCTTATGAGCATTGTTCGGAGGAAAGTATACCGAAGCAAAGACATGAGTTTCATCTGCTACTTGCGCTTTTACCCATACATGTTCGAATTCTTTAAATTTAGTAGCCATAATGATGTCTGAATTCAATTTGGACGAAATCGCTATTAATACTCCACCTCCCGATTTTTTTCCAAACCATTGAAAATTGCGGTCGTCTCTATAAACGTTATGATTGTTACCCAAAACTTCTTCACTTCTCACACTATCATCCCAACTTGTTTCATTAGCCATTATGACAGAGTAAGTAGAACTTAATATATTTTTGTTAATTTCATTCATTTTACCGGCGCTTCTCATGCGGTTAACATTTTGGCAATATACCAAAATTTCTGTACTGGTCTGAAGATTAGGTGAAGAAGTTGATCGTAACCTGTCATTCATAAAACTATTATCAAAATTATCCTGATCCATGCTCCGAATTTGTTTCGTTCTGCAAAGTGTCGTGATCTTCGTTGTTTTCTTCCTCTATGGAGCGTGTCAGTTTTGTAGAAAAAACGAGTGCCTCTCCTTGGTGTAGAGAAGTCGTCAAGTCCTGGATAATGTCGGGGTCTGCCGGATCATTGTCTTCCTCCAAGTATAGTCGCTATATTCATAGTCTGGCGGATAGAATCTCGGGAACCAATTGAGCTGTCAAATAGCGGAACCAATCGAGCAAATCACGACCAACAACAGAAAAGAGCACATCAGCTATTGCGAACAAAACTTAGGAAACCCCTTTCTCGTGACTCAAGGCTCGCCTATGCAAACTAACACCATCTTTGGGTTGGCGAAAGTTTCTCCTATCCGATGATGCCGGTAATTTGCGTTCAATTGGCGAGGAAAGAATAATCAACGCTTTGTTTATAAAAGGTCATAGTACATTTTCTATTGTTGGTCTAAAATATATTGAATTGGTTCCGCTTTATGATATATCGAAATTCTATCCGCCAGACTATGAATATAGCGACTATACCTCCAAGGGGTGCGTCAATTTCGTACAAAACACGAATTCCTGCATACACACGCCTCGCATGATGCAGTTGCCGCCATCCCGTTATGCAAGTGCGCTGGAACGGTACGTGGGTAAACATCGCACGCCGGGTAGGGGTTTAAGATTTCGCCTCGTTGGAATTGCATTGTGGGTCGATAGTTAGCCTAAATAATACTCTTAACAAATTTATGGTGGTCCTGAAAAGGACCGTTTTGTAGTGATGGTTGAGTAATGCTGAGCTGAGCACGGCGAGCTACTGATTCCGATCCTAGCCTAGCGGTGGGACTTCTTCTTCCTTCTCTATGGTTGCTCATATGAGCTCTGCAGCTCGCTGCTTGCAGGCAGCCTTTCGTTGTTGTTGTTGTGGTTGTTGAAAGCACTCCTGTTGCTGCTGCTGCTGCTGCTGCTGCTGCTGCTGCTGGACTGGATACCACCACTTACGGTGAATGAGCACCATTCAGTGGGACCGCATCGAATTCGATTTTTAAGTCTGTGTTAGGGAATGCACTGTTTTCAGACATTCGGTGATAATTTTGATCACCATTGCAACAGTTGGACATTTGGTATTTTTCAAAAGTGGCCTATTGAAAATTAACTAAGTGTTCATTTTAGCAGATTGGTAGATAAATTACCAATCGTTTGGCTTGTTTAGAATTAAAATCTATCTGCTATTGGTCGCAACCTGACCTCTTTTCGTAATGCTGTGGTTTTTTTAAATTGCGTGGATTCTATAGATCCTGTGGAGATCTATCTAGCCCTGATGTACAGGGTGCGTGACGAATTTTTGCAGTAAATTTCAAATAGTAATTTCTCATGCTTGTGCATCATGATTTAGATATATTTGACAGCACTGGATAGCTTATACTTTTAGGTGTAAGATTTAAACAAACAATGTTGAGTAAACGTAAAGATGTCGAAACAAGAGAGCAATCTGTCAGCCGTTGTCGCTTTGTTGCGCGCCGGAGTATGCATGAAAGAAATAATTCGGTCGGTAAATGTGTCTGAAAGAACAGTGTATAATATTAAAAAAGGCTTGGGAAAGTGATAAGACGGAGCACCTGCTCATACTGCTAATAAAGCACAGAAATGGCTTACGGAAAATATTTCGTAAATTTGGGAGGAAGAAATTTGGCCCCCAAGCAGTCCCGATATCAATCCGTTGGATTATTTTGTATAGGGCGTCGTCCAACGGGATACCAATAGAACCCCTCACACCACACTTAAGTCGCTAAAAGCTAAAATCAAGGCAGTGATGACATCTATGGATCGAAACATTTTAAAACGTGCATACTGCAGTTTCCGGAAGCGTCTAACTACAGTCGTTGAAAGGGAAGGCATTTTTTTACAACTTCCATATGTTGCGAAAGAAAATAAATCGCACAAAATTCATTGCTACACGGATAGAAATCTCCTTATACCTTTTGGCAAATTTCTATTGCTGATTTTTCATAAAATGTATAAGTCAACTAATAAGCAGACGCCTTGCAAAAAGTTAATGAAGACCATGTGTCAAATGAAATGTATAAGCGATCACACATACCTTTTATGCATTCTTTTAGGACCTATGTGGTTTGTCTTATGGAATGTATAAGGCTGATGTTTTGGCAAAAATGTATAAGTGAAACACATGAATAAAACAATTAATTTTCGTTTCGTGTAGAATAACTAACTGGTGTATTTTTTCTCAAATATGCCATTTACTGCAAAAATTCGTCATGCACCCTGTATGTGTTGATAGAGGGAAAAATGTAAAATTTGCGGGAGACGATGTCTTAACACTCGAAAGAAATTTTGTGAAATATCCTAGCTAGTTCTGCATGATGATTTTGTTTGATTTTATTTATTTGTATTACCAGCTGGTGATTTGTTTGTATGATAACTCCTTACTTGAAAACAGGCAAAAACTCACAAACATTCATGGTATACAGTGTGATAATTCAATAATCAATAAATTATCTCAACATTTAGTGGCAAACCATTCATAAATTTTGGTAACATACAAAAAATTCTATAATCCACATTAAATTTCATATGTAAGCGCCGATTGAAACAATCTTTTCGACGTCACTATAAGGGTGATTGATTAAACGAAAGAAACGAATCGTGCGGAATGAAAGCCGAGGAAAAACTAATTGCACCAATATATTCAGGCCTACAATTCCACACCTTCTATAGACAGGTTGAGCCTTGATAGCTAGCTGCTTGCGGGAACTGATGACCTTGACCAATGTCCAAATAATACTCTTTGACAGATTTTTGGTAGCCCTGAAAAGGACCGTTTTGTAGTTATGGTTGAGTAATTCTGAGCTGGGTGTTCAACACGGATGAGGCTGTCGAGCTGTATGTCGTTTGGAGCGAGGGTGACACGCTTGGCATAGATGACCGACCCGCAGCGACTCACGAAGAGCTACTGATTCCGATCCATAGCATAGCGGTGCAGCATCTTCCTCCTTTGATGGTTGCTTATGTGGGCTCTGCAGCTCGCTGCTTGCAGGCAGCCTTTCGTTATTACTGGAGAACAATTTTCAACGCCACACGCCGAAAGCACTGCTACCATAGAGGTAACTCTAAGACCAGAAAGTCCCGAATAAAAGTGCTCAACTTTTTGACTCAGCTCTGGTACTATCTTCGGTTCCAAGCTAATCGATGCACCCCTCGAAACATAGGAAAATCCAATAACCCCTCATTTTATCTGTCAAAATTTCATAGCGAATCAAAACAAACATTGTGTAGTACTAGAATTTTGACTAGAATGGGATACGTTAATCGATTTGCTTGGGACCAATAGGCTAGTCAAGTAGTGAGCCAATTTAAAATCGTTAGTTTCGTATTGATTGTTGCTGCTACTGCTGCTACTAATTTCAACGACCGAACACCACCAGTGGTGTGGTCGTTGGGAGCGTGTGGTTCTGAGTATAGTGATGAGTGTGCAAAATATTACGCAATTCCATCCTCCCTATTCGCACGCGCCCGAGGATCTGAGGCGAATACCACTTCGACTTGTTTCTTCTACTTACTACTCTCTGACGACTATGCTGGGGAAGCAGCATATGCATGTAAGTAATTGGTTGATTTATTAGGTAATTCGACGGTTTTGGACAATGCTGGACATTTATCAGTTTTTCAATAGTTTTTTTTTTAAATCAACATTCGGAAGCATTGTTATCGATGCGTAGTCATATTTCTGATCGATTGGTGATAAAATTATTGAAATTGGACCAGGGGCAGCTGAGTTATTAACGTTCAAAATCTTTCTTAATTTGTTACATGTTCCATTTTCGGTTTTCACAAAGTGTACCCCCATATAGAAATCAAAGACGTAGTCCTACGTCAAAATATTTTTGCAGCCATTAGACTCAATTATTTAGAAAAAAAACAATTCATTGTTAAAATCATAATTCTAAACTACACAATTATTTAGTTTTGGTTTGTAGTTAAATTCCAACAAACTTTTGGTCCGCTACATCACAACTGGCATCACTAGTGTGCATCTTTCGAAATGTAAAGATACAGACAAGCCCTGGGACCGGGTTGCAGTTAAGCAATCCTCAAGGTTATGCCAATGCCCAGGGATTTCAGATGCAATCAGCAATATTGAGATATATTTGAGATATGTGGGTTTGACTCAAACAATATATTATAATTCCTTGCCCACTGTGCAGTGGACTAAAGCCTTATACCATGTTCACATTACAGCGTATATCACGTGATATACGCTGTCTTGCAATGAGCACTCATACATCTAGTTTTCACTGGAAATCATATGTATGAGTGCTCATTGCAAGACAGCCTATATTACGTGATATAGGCTGTAATGTGAACGGGGTATTACAGTAAAAGTACGGACGACTGTCAAAAGTTGTTCCAATCGAACCGTTAAAATGCACCGCTTTCTTCGATTGGAACAGTTTTTTTTTCAGTTCTGTGGTGACAGTCGTCCATACTTTAACTAGAGGGCTTTACATTGGACACATAATACCCTGTACAGACTATGGCTTATATCATGTAATATAGGCTGGCTTGCAATGAGCACTCATACATCTAGTTTTCACTGGAAATCCTATATATGAGTGCTCATTGCAAGCCAGTCTATATTACATGATATAGGCCATAGTCTGTCCGGGGTATAAGGTTCGTGTGATTTACAGGTGCAATTTGCAATTCAGTGCCAACATTTCAAAGGGGCGTAATTGCTTTTGTAAACAATGGCTTTAGCCATCAATTACTCGCGAATAAAAGCTCACGCCTCCAGAATAACAATGCTAGCTGGCAGAGGAAACATTCCTCTACCTGTTGGTGTCATTATTTTTCATTAGTGAGCTTTTATTCGCGAGAAATCGATGGCTAAAGCCATTGTTTATAAATGCAATTACGCCCCTTTGAAATGTTGGCACTGAATTATGGGATCACAGGAAATTCACATGGACATTTTCCACTGGTTATGTGATTTATTTTATGAGTGATAAACTGGTTACCCTGCTGCAGGGCCGCATCGAAAAGTCACCACAGTCACACACAGTGCCGAAAGTGAGAGCAGGAGAGAGTGCCTTGCGCTCGGTTCATGCATATTCCGACTGCATTTGACACTAATTTGCATATGTGCGTGTGCCATCATATCGCATACTACCTTTGGATGTGACTACCGATACTGCTGTACATAATATCGTGGTGCGCTTTCTCTGCGTGTATTCCACAACCATCAGGCAGGCGCTTAGGGCTTAACATTATACTAAAACGTCGACTTTGTATAGTATGGAAAAGTCAAGCGTTTACGTCGTTCAGATATGCTTGGGTCTCTGTGTGCGTTTTATTTTTATTACTACTTTACTTCTTAGTAGGTAGTACATATTAGTGGCATGGGGAGTTCGAGAGACAGAAGGAAAAATTGGATTAGTATAAGCGTATTTTCTTGACTGAATTCACCATAGTTCGGACTTTTTCTCTGCTCCCTTTTGCTTTTTAGTCTACTTTATTTATTTATTTCGTACACTCCACGATTGTTGGTTTCTTCTGTGCTTAATCTACCATCCATATCGGTTTGCACAGGGAGAAGAAGTAAAAAGAGTGCAGTGTAATTAAGCGTAGCGAAAAAGTCAGGGGCTTCGAAGGCCTTACGCGAGTTATGAGTGACTTATCACCGAATATTTGTTTTGATGCATTATCAGTGCTAAATAGTAATGTACAGTTGGTGGAAAAAGGTAAGCCCCGCGATCGCAGTGGACCGATGATTGCTGACTTTTCGGGGTCGATCAGGGCACCCTTCGAAAAGGCCAACATCAGCGACAGTGTAGCAGCACCAGTCAGTGGGAAGGTGGAAAATGGGACCACTTTTCCGGATTAACTTTCGTCGCAGTAGGCCATGCTAGGTCGCACTTTCTGTGTCTTCCAGCCTACTTTGATCGACAGCACCATGTTTCCGGTGGGTGGAAAGTGGCCTGAAAGAAGATTGGAACGCAGTGATCGCATAGTTGATCCTACATATTCGGTTCAACCCTTGGGAAAGTGGGCAGGGAAAAGTGGTATCCATTTTCTGACTTATTTTTCCGCACAACTTGGATTTTCTCACACACATTAGTTCGCATGCCTACATGTCATGTCACTGTCGTTCGTTCGCCAACCAACCAACAGGCCAATATTCCGTGAGTAAGTTTGGGTGGTGGACACGGCTGTGTGTGGGTTCCGAGCCGTCAGTGCTGTTGCCTGCTGGTGCTGGTACACTGCTCTGGCAAACACTCTCGCTCTCGCTGTCCTCAGCGAAAAGACGAAAATCTGGAACGAGCACTAGAATAATACAATACAACATCCCTGGATCTTCTCTCTTTCCATCTCTCTGTCGTCTGCGAATCTCGTCGATTTCCTGTGCACTGGCTGATCGTGATCGTGGCTGCCCCGGAACGGAACATATCTCGGACGGACCTGCAACCTGCAAAACACAACACGTCGCCATCCCGAAAACATCCCCTCTCGATTGCTGCTGGGTTGACTCATCATGATCCTAGTATGCAGCATCTGTGGAGCATCGCATTACACCCAAAATTGTCCAGAATATGCCAAGGGAGATCATGTAAGTACAGAGCCGAGTGTGCGCCTGGGCACATTTAATGCCTTTTATGGAAGTATTGTCGATTTCGTCCGTTTGCTAAGTGAAAATCCGCCCGATCGGGGCGCCAACCTCTGGGAGCCCTCGAGCCCCAACGATCCACCGCGCAGGAAGTGCAACTCGACCTGATTAAATTATATAATTTACGCATTTTAATGTCCATGACAACATGTGCGCAGTCCGTTCGCCATTTAGCTAGTCTGTGCGCAGCTCGGCGAAAAAAAGTCAATATTTTTATCCCCATGTTGCAGCCACTTTGCAAATGGACGGATCGATCACTGTTTTTTTTTTCTCCGTGCCACTTAGTCAAAACAACAATCCCAAAACTAATCCTCACAAACACACCTATCTTGCTTTCTATTTCTTTTTCGCAATCCCACGTCGTCGCCCACTGACCGACCTAACGTGTTTGGTTGGTCCGTGACAAACCCCAACCGTAGATCGAAGATAAGCCCTCGCTTAACCTCTCAAGGTCATCGGTGCCCAATGGGCTGCTGATCATGGATGCGGCCGACGGAAGTAGCTGCGTCGTGACGTCACAGAAGTTTGCCAAAGGGACGCGCTTCGGGCCACTGTTGGCGCAAAAGTCGTACGCTCCGATCAAGAACATCCCGTTTCCGCTGGTGCTGTTCGCCACACCGTACTACTACGGGAGCGGTGGTGAGCTGGACTTTGACTTGCAGACCCTGTTCAACGGGCGGAACGTGTACCTGGACACGCGGAATACGAACAAGTGCAACTGGATGATCCACGTCAGTTTGGCGAGGTTTTCCAACGAGCAGAATTTGATTTGCTATCAGGTGAGTGACTTTGGATTTGATTTCGTTTCGATAAGTTTGACCGTTTTTATGCATTCCTACGACATGAACATTCTTAAACAATGTTTCTTAAAAATACTGAAAGAGTTCATTTGAATGGAATTCAGGAGACGCGTGGTATTCAGCGAGCATTTTCATACTTGACTAAAACCACCATGATGCTCCATGGTTGGTTTGGTTTACAAAAAAAAACATATCTGTTGTACCGAGGACCATGGAAGATCACTCTGCTAAACTTTGGCATTAGTCTTCTCCAGCTACATATGTAAATGGAAAAGAAGGGAATCTCAGGGAATTCCATTTATGATCTGGACACTTAGAAAATCCCAGGGAATTTTCCATCCTCATTCATTACTAACTACAGCCAACTTTCGCTCGTTGGGCTAAACCCATAGCCCACTTAGCAAACGGCTTTCGTTAGTTGGGCTGAGCTGTCAAGCTAAAAATTGATTGAGGGATACACTAGAAACACTGGAATAAGAGATCAACGTAGACACTGTTATGATTCCAATCGAACTGTCAAAAGCGGTTCCAATCTGCAATGTTTACAAATGGTTTGCTTCAATTAGGGAGGAGTATTAAAATCGTTTAACAATCACTCATGAACTCGCTCGTCGGTGCATTTGCGAAGTCACTAGCAAGCAGTTACAAATGCAAGTGATGCCAGGATTGCTTTGATGTTTATCTTGTTGCCAAATTCATGTTTTTTTTCTCCGCTGGTCTCTTATTCCAGTGTTTCTAGGATACACCGATTGCTTATTATCATCACAATCCTTTAGCAAATATCCCAATTGTTCATCGATGTGCCCTTCGAAAAGGAATCAGGACTGTCAGAAATTACGTTTGACTAAAAACGTAGCTCACTTAAAGATAGCCCAACGAGCGATATTCGACTGTATAAAGATATCACCAAACATTTAGGAAAGTGAAACAATGTTTTTTTTTAGAAGACTTAGGCTTGAACTATTTAAATCCAGGAAAAAGAACTTGGAGTAGACACATTTTTTAAATGTCCTGGGACGTATTTCAGTTTCAAGGTTTCGCACTTACGAAAATTTTGAAGATTGCGGATTTAGCTTTTTATTAAAATCCAAGGTTTAACACTTTCGGGACGACTTTTTTACACATTAAAAGTGAAGATTATATCCTGATGAATGTGGGCGTCTTAGTAGAATACCTGTATAAAGAGAGAAAAGGATAAGTAATTTTCATTTCATTCCACTACCTTATATGCTTACCATTGACAGATACGCGTATTAATATTCGACTATTAGTATTAGTACAAGCCACTGAAGAAGTTCGCACATTGTAGACGAAATACGCGTATCTGTCAAGGATAAGCAAATAAGGTAGTGTAGTGTGATATTTGAAGTCTTCTGAATCGTTCAAGAGTTACGATCATATGATCTACTTGATCAACAAGGCCTTGCAAAATATCCTTAGCAAACAGAACATATCCAAACGAAGGGCCTGACACGCCGCCATCTATTCGTAGCCAGCATAAAAAACGTGATCACATATCACTCTAAGTGGGCCCAGAGCGTGGGCCCACGGCTATGCTCGCTATGGTTACTTGCTATTGGTAGAGATAGGAGTACCACCTCCTTGATCCAAACATATTCATGGAGCCTATGTGCATCAATTAAGATCATATTCCATTCTGTATAAGACGTTCTTCAAATCGTCCTGGAGATTTGATCAACGAAGTATGGATCAATGTCCCCAGCTTCAAAACATGTCCAAGTAAATTCGTTGAATCAATACTTCTTTATGGTGCCTTTCTATGTATATCAGATATTCTAGATTCTCCAAATCGTCCTGGAGTTTATATAAGATGATCTTCAAGTTCAACTACGGCTGAAACAATGCCAATAGCATCGAAACATATTCAAGCAGATTCATATTTATTTATTTATTTCATTTATTTAGAGAATATACGTATCATTTGGGAGCCTAGTCGGTAAAGACACGGTATTACCATAGAGGTAACTCTAAGACTAAAAGGTCCCGAAATAACGTGCTCAACTTTTTGGCTCAGCTCTGGTAGTATCTTCGGTCCCAAGCTAATCGATTTTTCCCTCGAAACATAGGAAAATCCAATAACCCCTCATATTATATGTCAAACTTTCATAGCGAATCAAAACAAACATAGTGTAGTACTGGAATTTATACTAGAATGGGGTACGTTAATCGTTTGCTTGGGACCAATAGGTTAGTCAAGTAGTGAGCCAATTTAAAAACGTTAGTTTCCACCGGTTGGTATTACTAACAATCAATACGAAACTAACAATTTTAAATTTGCTCACTACTTGACTAGCCTATTGGTTGAAATCATCGTGGTGTTCAGATCATTCCATTCAATACTTAAACATAACTGAGCAATGTTCTTAGCAGCGAAACATATCCAAGCTGGTTCATGGAGTCTGCAAATAGTTTATGATGCACTTCCATGAATATAAGATGTTCTAGGTCCTCCAAATCGACCTTGAGTTTAGTTTCAATTATCTATAAAATCAACAACGACAATTATCTATAAAATCAACAACGAAACATGTCCAAACAGTTCCCAGGCTGAAAGCCTCCCTAATAAAGATAAATTAATTAATTAATTCCCTGAAATCAATACACATCAGGCCCCGAAATCATACAAGA
Source organism: Ochlerotatus camptorhynchus (assembly GCF_037179485.1). Lineage (NCBI taxonomy): Eukaryota > Metazoa > Arthropoda > Insecta > Diptera > Culicidae > Ochlerotatus > Ochlerotatus camptorhynchus. The sequence goes on from NW_027040537.1 coordinate 2,024,660, forward strand.
GCTGAGCTCAATGAACTGCTAGGAAATCATCGACTATGTCAATGCCCTTAGAAACGAACCATATCCAAACTATCATTGAGTCCAAGTGCATCTTTTACGAACGATTTTCCTGTATTTAAGGCAGTCTTGGTTCATCAAATCTCCCTGGAGAACATGCAGTTTCGAGTTTATGCACATTATTTTGGTTCCACTGTCATTGGATAAAACATGTTTTAAATTCTCAAAATTAACCATAGATTCAGATCATTTGATTTAGTAGATTAGCCTCATTTGTCCTAGCCTTTGTGGTTGATTGAGTAAATCGTTTGATTTGATCTCCAAGGCGGATTGGCGACCCACAATGGAATTGCGAGATGTGTTCTAAGGATATTTTGGTAATATTTTTTAGAGAATTTAGAGAAGCGTCCCAAGTGAACTTCTAGAATAATTCCATGAGAGTTTCGGGAGAATACAAAGCCAATACTGAGGAGAGCTCCAAATGAATGTTCATGAGAAATCTCCGTTGAATATGGATGGGACTGGTCTGAGCAGAGTGGTGTAAATGCTCAAAATCAATTGAACATATTTGATGAAAATGAGAAAAGCAGCTATCCGCTATCAAAGGGCCTCCTTCGAATGGGTGATATAAGTTTGCTTAGTCATTTGACGAAGGTATGGATCATTCTCATTTGAGAAACGCTTGATATTATTCAATTAAGTGTAACCTACACACATTCCGGTCGACATTCCGGCGAAACAGCTAAGCCAACCCGACACCACCGATGTTGACCCGAGTTTGGGACCATTTTTCTGGGTTTCTTCCATACTTAACTGCCGTATATGAATTAATAGAATCGATTTTCTGTGGTCTACAAATCAGATTGAGTTCGTGATTAACCACATTATGCAACAACAATGAAATCGCCGGTTTAAAAAGCAAATGGATTATTGCCAAGGGGGAGTTGACTGTCAAATACGAAAAATCGTCGCCTACCTCGCATAACTGGTTCCAAACGACAACAAGCCATAAGTAACGACGGTTTGTTGATGTTTGGAACCAAATTCACATATGGAAAAGCAATGAGCGTACACAGGTGAGGCCTAGTGAATTTGTCGTCTCTTTCGTTCTTCGGCTGTTTAAATGAATGACGGAGTTGGACGTCTAACTCGTATAACCATTTAACAAACGGGAGAATGAAAGAGATGGCCAATTCACTGCGCGTTACTTATTTACATATCGTGGATAGATGATCAGTAGGTAGATTTCACAGCACATCACGCCCCTGATTATTGCCTCTTGCCCACGAATGTGGCATCCATGGTGATGATTTTGTGAGCCTCAGCAAATTCTTGTCGAAGAAACGACCCCTGTTCCCACCTTGTAGAATCTCATCGGATCATTTTCGATATTAGGGAAAGGAAACTGCTGCCGGGACACGAAGGTCAGGATCTTCTACAACATCAAATGCAATTTCTTTGAGCTGCTAGAGCTCCGTGTCAAAACCCGGATGAATTCAAATCCCGTCTGGCACGTCGAAAACCCGAGAGCTGAACAGCAAATCTAGCGTTCTCAATTCATCGATTTTCACTGTTGTTAATAAATCATCTGGATTACCGTTTGATGTTGCTTTTGCTAGCTAATATCCGGAGTGATTTGAGATTTGGGTGAAATTGCTTTTGCAAACAAACACGTCAATAGCCGATTTCTCGTGAATCTAACCTCAATCTCGTAAACAAGCTATGCCAAATGAAAGAGGAATTATTCCTTCACCTCATAGTCTTATTAGTTTTCGAAATTGAGTTTTCATCGCGAGAAATCAGCGATTGACGTGTTTGTTTACAAATGCAATTAAGCTTTTTCTTCATCCTCGCTTTTCAAGCTTTTCTTATCGCATATTATTATTGCGTGCTCTCAACTTAGTATTCTAGATGCACTGTAAAATTTTTACATTACAGTCAAATTTCGCTCGTTGGGCTATGTTTAAGTGGGCTACGTTCTAGTTGGGCTCTTGTTATTTGGGCTTTAGCGAAGACAACAAATCAAGAAGACTGGCAACTTTGCCACAATCCAAGCGACAGATACAATGGCGCTGCGCTTGAGTGAAGGTGGGCGCAACGCATAGAAAAATGAGCAAATACCTTTCTTCTGAGGATGTAATCTTTGCTATCGAGTTCGTTCCAAGCATTTACCTTTGAGCGGCAGATGACGCGACTGTACCTGTCTCATAGCGTTCGTATGAGAAAATGGAAGAGTTGCCAGTCTTCTTGATTTGTTGTCTTCGGCTTTAGCCAACCTAAATCGAAGTCAAACGTCATTTCTTACAGTGCTGATTCATTTTCTCGGGGCTCATGTATGAACAATTTGAATAGTTGCTAAAGGATTGTGATGATAATAAACAATCGGTGTATCCCTCAACCAATTTTCAGCTTGACAGCTCAGCCCAAGTAACGAAAGTCTTTCACTAAGTGGGCAACGGGTTTAGCCCAACGAGCGAAATCTAACTGTAGTATAATCAATTGTGTGACAAGTACAATCATACTCTATGCCCAGGGAAGTCGAGAAATTTTCCAACCCGAAAAATTCCTAGACCGGACCGGGAATCGGACCCAACCACCTTCATTATGGTCTTGCTTTGTAGCTGCGGCTTTACCGACTGAGCTAAGGAAGGCCCCAAATGTAATTACGCCCAAATCTCAAATCAGTCCGGATATATACAACCTTTCACTACATTGTATTGTGATAATTTCGGAAAATTGGTTTACTGAACTGTGGTAAAGTGCAGACAAAATCGATGAAGCGTATCGATCATCGCAGTTAGGCCCTTATGATTCTGATCGCTAGAAATGTTCCCTTTTGCACTATTTACATTAACGATTCTGATGACGTCACTTCGGTTGATGTTTACTCTCTAAGGCTCTGAACCATTTGGTGGATTATTTTAACTTTTGGTTAAAATTTGGAAAGTTAAACCTGCTATCCGAGCGTGGTTGCTTCTGACAGACAAGAAGTTAAATTTTGACAACCTTGGCTAAGTTCTTCTAGCAGGCGCGTATGCAACAGCCCACTAGCAGGCGCGTATGCAACATGTTATACCCAAAGGGGGGGGTGAGGTGGTTGTCAAATAAGAACAATCGTCGCCTACCTCGCATAACTGGTTCCAAACGTAAACAATCCATAAGAAACCTACAGCGTTTGTTTACGTTTGGAACCAGTTTCATACAAGATGATCAGTAGGCTGACAGCACGTCCCCCCCCCCCCCCCAGGTTATACCGTGACAGCGGGCCAAGCACAGCAAAATAAACGATTTGAGCCCAGGAAATACTGCCTACTGTCAAACGCTGCTGTTGGTATAGGCCTTGTCATTGGCCTACGAAAACCAGTCGATCGACAGCACAGGGATTTTCGAACATAGAAAATAACTTTCGAAATTTCACTTTTAAGCGCTGTCCAGACTGAGCAGTGATAACATGTTGTAATGGTTGTCAAATAATTGAAACACAGAAACCACCATCAAGATAACTCTGTAGTCTGAACGTACTATTAACCACGGGTTAAATTTAACTCGGCAAATGGTTCACAGTCTTATGAGCTAGCCTGGTATATGTAAGCCGTGTTAGTTGACGAACTCTGCGCCCCTGTCTCTTTCACTTTTACGATGCCTTCTTCTTGTTCTTCTTCCTCGCATTTCAAGCTTATTGCTTATCGCATATTAGCTTATTGCGTGCTCTCAGCTTAGTGTTCTAGATGCACTTCCACAGTTCTAGATAAACATGTCAAACGGTTCTATCTGCATTGCTCGATTATCTTTATCGACTTTCTCTTTCGTTAATAGCTCAGCTGCAAAACCTATCGCTGTTGTATTTGACGTTTTGGACGCTAGATAAGAACCTCCTTCATCAAACAATGTGGTAAAATTAGCGCCAAATCTGTTCGCATAGCAGTGGTTATCAAAAGAGAAAGTCGATGAAGAGAATCGATCAAAGCAGATAGGACCATTTCGACAGTGAGCATGCATAAGGGCCTATACGCGATGATCGATTCTCTTCATCGATTTTCTCTTTGCATTGCTACAGCTAAGCGACACAATTTTGTAGAATTTATTCAATGTAGAGTTGTAACTGGTTGCATTGTCTATCAAAAGCAACAGCAAACGCACCGACAAACGTTAAATCTAGCGAGTTATTAACAAAAGAGAAAATCGATTAAGAGAATCGATCATCGCGTATACGCCCTTATGAATGCTCACTGTCGATTTGAAATGTTCATCGAGAGTTATTAATTGAGAGCTTTGTTGTAAGGCGCAAATTAGAGAAAACCCAACTGGTTGATGGAGTAATGAACAACGACTAAAGATAATTTATTTCTGCTGATTATAATGCTTGCTATGATTGAATGGATACTTATTCTAGGTTGCTTCGTTGTATGCTGTTTGAATCTGTACTCAACACTCCTCCTCAACGAAGTCAACGATTGCCTTCCAGATTTCTTTGGACGCCAATCGCATTGCAATGTCTTTCCAGCTTCACCCGGTCCAATGACTTATAGCGAATTCGTTTATTATTCAGTTCCAACCTGGATCGGGTATCAAGATTGGGTCTGCTTGTTTTCTGACAAACGTCAGTTTGTTCGTTTGTTTTTAAAACCTAGCTTAGGTTGAGGTTCGCACTGACAAAAAGTTCGGTTTCGCACTTCATCAGATCGGCAAGCCGTTGGTAGATACCGCAAATCGATAATCCCTTGTAGACGTAGATCTCTGGTAAACGCATCCTTCGTGTCAATGTGTTTCGATCTCCTTTCCATGAGATCGGACTCGACCATCTTGATGCAGGATTGGTTGTCCTCCCACACAACGATTGGATATGCTGGTTCCTCGTTGAGCCAAGACCACAAACTCGGCTTCTGTTGAAGAAATTGCAACGCAAGACTGCTTGTTGGTGTCCCAACTTACCAGCCCTCCACCGAATTTGATCAGGAAACCAGAGTTGGATTTTCGGTCTCCTTCATCTCCAGCCCAGTCTGCGTCGACAAAACATTTCAAGTCTTCATTTCCGGATCCCTGATGTAGGGAAAAGTCCTTGGTTGTCTTGAGATATCTCAGCACCCGGTTCGCCTCCGTCCAGTCGCGGTTTGTTGGTTTGGAAACCTTTCTTCTCAGCAATGAAGTGGCAAGGCAGATGTCTGGCCGCTTATTGACGCCAACGTACAGCATCATAACGTGTTTAATGTCGCTTTCGTGCAGCTCCGAGAAAAAATCACGGCTCGCGAAGGTATGACTGCTCGCGCCCGAGTCCACAATCCAAGGCTTCATCTCCATTTTCAACCTCGTCTCTTCCGGCCAGAAACGCGAACGATACGAAATTTCCATCGTTTTTCGGTGAAGGCTTTCCCTGCTCTCCTGGCTTCGTTTCCTTCTCGTTGTCCCGGATGAATTGTCGACACTCCCTCTGCATGTGGCCTGCCTTTTTGCAATAGTGGGAGACCAGCGTTTTCTTCTTCCTGTTGCCCTGTCCAACCTTTATCGCCGAATCCGTCCCGGAGCCTTGCCGTTTCATCCAGGAGTTTCCACTTGACAAGTTCCAGGTTCAGGTTCTCCAAAGCGGTAGTCAGGGTGTCGAACGTGCTTGGCAGGCTTCTCAGGATCATGGCGACCATGAGATTTTCCTCCAATTGCTGTCCGGCATTCGCAAGGCTACTGAACAGTTCCTCCATAGCGAAAAAGTGTTCGGCCATGTCCTCTCCTTCCGTATAACGCTTGTCGCAGATTCGCTTCAGCAACGAAACCTTTGACGCGAGACTCCTCCGACACGCCTCCGGGTTTTCACCACGTAACGCCACAGGTGTTCCCGAACCAAGAGAAGTTCCAACTTGAAGCGCCAGTTTGAATAGTTGGAATTGTTCAGGTTTTGCAGATTGAATCGGCTTCCGTCCATTCCTCAAGAAGTTTCGTCTTGTGCAAAATTATTCGCGCAGGCCCATAACCTGTTGTAAGGCGCAAATAAGAGAAAACCCAACTGGTTTGATGGAGTAATGAACAACGACTGAAGATAATTTATTTCTGCTGATTATAATGCTTGCTATTTAGCGGTGCCGGTGGTGTAGTGGTAAGCGTGATTACCTCTCACTCCAGCAGGCCTGGGTTCAATCCCAGTCGGCGCCGCCGGGATGTTCTGAGGCATAACATCTCTGATCACGCCTTCCTTCGGAAGGGAAGTAAAGCCGTTGGTCCCCGGTTCATGAGTTGATGGGTCAATAGGTAAGGTCCAGGCGTCGGAGCTGCCTCCCTGGCGTCGGTAGCATTGGTGCTCAGCACGGAAAACAAGATCGACGGAAAACAAACCAAAGAAAAAAAAAAAATAATGCTTGCTATGATTGAATGGTTACTTATTCTGGGTTGCTTCGTTGTATGCAGTTTGAATCTGCACTCAACAAGCTTTCGATGCCTGTACCATTTTTGCATTAGTTTAATTGTGTGGCAAGCAGTGCTGCAAAATCTCGACAATACACGGTGATATTGACAATTCTGCTTTGGTCACTCATTTGAGCTAACAGTCATAGTCAAGGCAAACCATGTCAATTGTCAATGACAATGCTGTCAGTGACGAACATGTGTAGATTTTTATATTAACTAAATTTGTAACGAAATTTACTGACTTGAGCAACACAATTACATGAAGCCGTTAATGTGAAGCATCTACCTCATGAACAACTTGGATAACAATAATGTGACACAGAATGTACGAAATTACACTTTTTGTTACTAGGTGAATCTTTGTCATTGACGAAAAAATGAATGAGATTTTGACGAAGGTTTTTTTGAGGATCAAGTCTGTCAGTGACTATGTGACGAACAATTTTGTCAATATCGTGCGAAAGTCTGTCAATGACAATGACAAATCTCAGCACTGGTGGCAATTACAATCATACATCTATGCCCAGGAAAGTCGAGAAACTTTCCAACCCGAAAAATTTCAAGACCGGCCCGGGATTCGAACCCTGCCACCTTCAGCATGGTCTTGCTTTGTAGCTAAGGGAGATGCCATGACGGTAGCGTAAAAGAGAAAGAAATATCGCAACAAATTCTTCAGTTTTTTAATTTAAGTTTAGAGGACTTCTTTGAAGTTCAGTCAACATTGTAGAAGCTCAGCGAACTTCGTAGAATTTCACGGAATTTCGCAGAAACTAAGGGGCAGTATCGTAAAAGTTCAGTAAACTTCTTAGAACTTCAGAATTTGATTCGGAAACTTACTGGAAGTTTTTGGAACTTTGTTTTGCTCAGATGTTTAGGAACATTCGTAGAAAAAGTTCAGGGTCTTCCCTGAAGTTTGAGGAAGGCCATGAATATTGTGAGATCTGGTTGTAACTTGTAAAACAAATATGAAACTTTGAAGTAATTTATGAAGCTTCGTAGAAATTGAGAAAATTTTCTAGAACTAGAGATTAGGGAACATTATAGATGCTCATGGAACATTGTATGAGTTATTGAGGTTTAACAAACTTGAAACCAGTGAAATTCAGTTGTAGTAGCTACGGAAAAATCTTACATATGCAGGGATATTCGTTGAAGTTGACAGAATGTCTCAGGAGTTCGCGGAACTTCCCACAAGAACAGGGAATTTCATAGAGGATCAATGAACTTCGGATAAGATCAATAAATTGGAAAGTAGTTCAGGGAGCTAGATTAACACTAAGACTAGCGGGTCCCCGAGAAACATGCTCAATCCTTTGGATCAGGAAGTACCAGATCCCTTTGGTCGCAAGCTAATTGAACCATCATAAATTAGAACGTAGGTAAATCCACGAACCCATCATAAAAGTTGTCAAATTTTGTAAGGCGAATCAAAACAAACACAAACTTTGACAAATTCTAGTACGAGAATGGGGTACGCTTATAGATGTATTTCTGACCAATGGGCTAGTCAAGTAATTAGCTAATGTAATTTAAAATGCATAACTTATGAACCAAGCATCGCCGGAATAACATTGTGTAGTGAATTGATAAGGACTAAGTAATCAATAAAAAAATATAATGCTAAAAATGCGCTTTGTAATAAACAACGGTTGAGTTTGTAAACTGGAAACGTATTAATCCCCATTTATGTTCTGTTTGCAGGAGAACGATGAAATCTACTACACAGCAATCAAGGACATCGAACTGGGTGACATCCTGCGGGTTTGGTACTCGCGCAGCTATGCAGCCAAAATCGGCGCTGCCCTGTTGGAACCCAGCCCGTACGACATCTGCAACAACATCCTGCGATCGGTCAGCCTAGACTACGGTCTGAATCTGGACCAGAATCAGAACTATGTTGACAGCTTCCCGTCTACGTCCACCGCGGGACCAATTTCCCAGTCTGCCATGATGACCGGCGGCGGCGTTGGCAGTGGCAATGATGTGAACAACAACAACAACCCCACAACGACAATCTCGACTTCCGGGGAGATGGTTTCGAGCTATGATAAAATTTCGTTACCACCGATCGATAGTCTCATGAAAACCAGCTCACCCAAGTACCAGTCCAGTCACTATCACATGTTTGATCTCGACTTGATAGCCTCGGGCCACGTGTCCATGCAGCAACAGAGCTGCGACGACTACGGTCACTTCAACCCACCTTCTGCGGCAGCTATCGCGCAGCCAATGATCCATCACTCTAGTCAGCATCATGTTGCTCCGGAAATGCAACAGCAACATCATCATCATCAGCATCAACAACTACCTATGCAACAGCCACAACAACAACAACAGCAACAGCAACAGCAGATGGTTCATTCAACATATGCCAACTATCAGACGCTTCCGGAGGACACCCTGAGTCCTGCGGATTTGATCAGCATTTCGCTGGGGGCAAGTGACATGAACATTACGTTCGACTCGTTTGGGACGAATAACCTGCTGGGCTACGATGGGGGTAGCAGCAGTGGCAGCAATCTAGGCGACTCCGGGATCAGCAGTGTGGGATTCGGTGGGTTCCAAGGGGGCATGGAAAGCAAGCTGCACAGTCGATATTCATCGTCCACGGATTCGTTGGCCACGCTGAATGATTCGCTGGGAATGGTTCCACCGGCGACACCCAATCTGACATCGTCGACGGCGCCGTCGAGTGGAACCGATCCGGATGCGGACAAGAAGTACCCGTGCGAGATTTGCTTGCGGAAGTACATGACCAAATCGAACCTGGACAAGCACATGCGGAAGCACAATCTGTTTCTGTGCGTGTTCTGTATGAAGGTGAGACAATAAGAGTTCGATTTAGGGGACAATTGGAGGATTAAATTTTGTATTTCTTTATAGCTCTTCCAGTTGGCGGAGGAACTGAAGGATCACGAGTGCACCGAGCGGAAATCCAAGACGGCCTACCTGCATTGTCCGAAGTGTTTGAAGGTGTTGTCCAATTCGTGGTCGCTCCAGCGTCACATGAAGATTCACAAGGACCCAAACGAGAGCGTTCTGATGGGCAGTATGGAAGAATCCACCACCGACAAGCTGCTCATGGAACCGAAGGAGGAAACGGCTTTTGACGAGATTGAACCTACCCCTTTGGATGAGCTGAAACCGAGCATTGATCCACTGGAGGGTAGCAGCGGTGACGGCATGATGATGGGGGACGAAACTTGTGATGTCATGAATGAACCGGATCCGATTCGGGTTCAGGAAATGGAAATAGAACCAGAGTACGAGGCAATCCAGCAGCCTATGGTGGTTGCCGCGGCCAGCACGTCAACGATTCCGATTAACAACACCACTTCCAGTCAGGACATGATCACCGATGTGCAAGCCCCCAATGGCAAACAGCTGTACAAGTGCATCGTGTGTGCTAAGCTATTCAAAAATCCCAACGCATTGGAGAAGCATTTGAGAAAGGTCCACACGGTCTACACCGTATCGAATGACTACAAATCGGAGAAGAAAGTTATGACGCAAATCAATCAGAAGAAAACTTCCCCGATAAAGCCATCTATTGCCAAGGCATTGGCGACAAAGTTGACCCAAAAGAGTAAGAAAATGGAAGCGGCTGCAGCCAGCGCCGAGTCTGCAGTCAGTCCCAGTGTCACAGTCACTCCGGAGCAACCGGTTCACGTTCCACGGCAATACAACAAGAAGAAACATCTGAATAAAGTAGCCACATCTTCAAATGCCGGCGGCATGCAGGTGTCTCCGCTGTCGGTCGCACCGACGATTGTCACCAGCAGCTCGGGGCCAACCGCTAGCAGCACTCCGAACAAGTCCCACAGCATCATCATCATATCCAACCTCGAGTTGACCAACAACAACCTGATCGATACTAGTCAACTGTTTCTAAACCAAAACACCAACGCTCTAGGCAATAAGATAGATCTTAAAGTATTAAACTCAACCGACAAGTTACCAAAGCTTGTGCCAATCTCGAATCATCACCAGCCGGCATCGATTCTTCCACCAGCGACACCCCAGTCGGTCCCAACCACTCAGTTCCAGGGTGCAACATCCATCCCTACGCTTCATCCAACCTCCGCTCTTGATGGGCTGAACGCCATCATCGAGAGCAGCGGAATTGTTGAAGAGTCCAACCAGATGATGACCGAATCTTCTTCGCTGAGTGGCACCGGTGAAACGCAACTCCTGACACTGTCTCCAATCAAAAACAGCAACAGCAGCGAATCACAGCAAATGATCTCCGTAGCGGACCGAACGCCTGACTCGATCAACAACGGTTTCCTCAGCCCGGAAGAACTCTCCGTAAGTACCGGAGGCATCTACTCCCTTCTCAACAGTGTGAACGCTAACCGTTTCCGCTTGCCACAAACCCTCCAATGCGCACTATTCTCATTTCAACTCAGCTGTTAAACCTTATTTTCTTTCATGCTTAAAACGTGCGGCCTTGCTGAACATACGACATTGGCTGGCCTTACTTGCACACCTGTGTACATACTTCCTAAATAATTGCCGGTGCTGTTGCTGTTTTTGCTGCTAAAATTTGCTTTCCATAGACGGATGCTAACGACAACAGCAGTAGTAACCAATGCTGCGACGGCGATAGCGATAACAGTGCCCAACTAACCCAGTCCAGCTACCCGTGTGAGGAGTGCGATAGGGTCTTTCCCAAGGTAATTATTTGTTTTTTTATTTACTTGTTCTTGTTTTCCGGTTTGGAATTATTGAGTGTTTCGTGTTATTTAGTGTTGGCTGTTTGATGAAGGTTCTATGTATATTTAATCTTTGATCGTTCCAGTAACCCATCAAAACTTAACTGTTCCAACTTTGCTTATTTTCCTCTTTATATGGCACATTTATGGGCAGCATTATCAACAATACAGGATTCCCAAATGTGCTTTTAGCATGAAATATCTGAATCTGAAAAAGCTTCCGCTTAAATTCTGAAGCTTGTACCATAATGACTCGATTAGATTTCATAAAAGCTTATCGAAAAGTTGTACGATTTGATCATTCTTCTTGGTAACGAGTAATAGATGCATACACATAGTGAGGGAAGCCCTTGGCAAACCATGGAAATGACGCTCATTTCCCAAATGATTAAATTAAGCGCCAATTTCAATATATTTCCTATGTCTGAATTACCATAATAGTTTCGTTTGAACTATCCACAGGTTTTCTTTGGATATTTTCCAAGAATTCCCTTTAAATCGATCATTTTTTTCAGGGTCCTTGTAAAATTTCCGAGGATAGTCTTGAGATTATCTCCACCAGCTATAAATTAATTCTCTCAAGAATTCGCCTAAATTTTTCTCCACAATTCTCTTTTATATTCCCTTGAAATATTCCCTCCGAAGTCCCTTTAGAGTAATCATAACAATTTGCTCAGAATTGTCAACTTTTCTGAATATTCCACAGGACCTCTACACAGCATACCCTAAGTATGTTTCCAAAATTCGCTGAAATTATCCACAGAATTTCCTTGCAATGCTTTCAGAAGTTATTTGATATTCTCCTTAGAATTCCCTTCGCTAATCTTCCTCGTAATTCCCTTGAAACTTTTCTCAGAATTTAGCTTCGTTCTCGGAATTACCCCTCATATTCAGATTACCCTTGAATTGTTATCATAATTCACTTAATTATTTTCAGAGCTCCTATTGAATTATCCTCTAGGTTCTGTTAGAATTTTCCTCAATATTTAATTGGAATTCTTCACAAAATTTAATTGGAGTTCAATAAACAAGTTTTAAGTCAGAACTACCTTAGAATTCTACTCATAACTAACTCCGCTCATTTTGCCAGACGACATTAGTATTGGAATGGCCATAGATCGTGGGAATAAAACACTACTTGTGTACAAGCACGATGTACAAAAACTATAAGAGAGTGAATGTTCTTTATTACCGAGCTTATATTGAGGTTACTATGATAACATGGAACAAATTCAAAATTATCGTGGCATGCTGCGTTTACTCGTCGTCATCTCCCACAGTTAGGTGGTTGCTTTTGACATTTGAACAATGTACGAGCTTCGTTTCCATAATTTCGTGTCTATATTCTAAATATTCGTGAAAATCACAATAAATGTTTTAGATATTCATACAGCATATATAGGACACATTTTCAATTATAGTGTTATCATTGGATTTTCTTATAGCGCAAATTCGACTTCCATGTAACGGGAACATATCATATTGGTTCAGTGTGCATCTTTCTTATGCCGTTATGCCTTGTTGGACTAATGAGCTATAACATGTTACAAGGATGTTATAACACTTATCAACAAGAAAATCGTCATCAAGATAGATAGATAGATAGTTATAACTCCGTAGTCTGAACATAGCATTAAGTAAGCGTCCAACTAACAATCTTTACCCATCCCCAGCAGTTGCAAGGACGTGGCTCGATTGTTAGAGATAGTGCTACTTCCATATAAGAGGCCATGATAAATCCAAAATCTCGGTCAATATGGTAACGAACGGAGGTGGAAATACTCTCAAACAATGCACGGCCAATGCCTATCTCACTCAGAGCGAGAGAGAGAGAGAGAGAGAGAGAGTAACTTCTACTCAGATGAATAAAGATAGATTTATAAAAATGTAGGTTACTCAGCGTTGAGTGACCTAAGATTTTAGAAATTTCTCTTTAATCTTAGTAGAAGTTACTCTCTCTCTCTTTCTGAGTACGATTGAACAGCCGTGTGGTCTAGAACTTGTACCACATACGAATTTGTGCAACTTGCTTAAAAAATTGCTATAACATGTTATAGCGCTATCTTGATGGTGGTCTCTGTGTTGCAATTATTTGACAACCGTTATAACATAACTCTCCAGTCTGAACAAGGCATAAGGTAACGAAAAAGGGGGTGTTTTTAAGCGTATATTTCGCCAAAGCATTAATGTGTGTTAGTAGCAGTAGGCGTTCAGATCAAAGTAATAATCAAAGCAATCTTGCAATAAACTAGCAAATAAAAACTTCACTTCTATTTCAACCACTGTTCAGTCATTCTCTGCTTGAACGTCAAGCAGTACAGTTCGGTCTTTGCTCGCTCTGTCGAGTTGTTCGAAAGTTCCTAGTTTGTTCCAAACATTCGCAGTTTAATCGCGTAGTGTCGGTCGCTTCGTGTGATGAGAAGACAGCGCTCCCGGAGCAGGCTCCGTAAGAAAGCGGAAAAGAAGAACAGTGATGAGGGTAGCTTGAGTGTACCTATTTCGAATAGGTACGCTACTCTTCCCACCGATGTTGGGAATACCAACCCAGTTCCGGTGAAGCGGACGAAAAAGAGGAAAAAGAATCAAGGACAGTCCGATGGTACAAGCGGACGCGACGATGTTACCGCGACGAACGCCAGCGACATTGGTGACTTCGGCGACGCCATCGAAACCGAGAATTCTGCCGGCCCGAGTGCGGCGAAAGTCAAGCTTCCTCCACTGGTGGTGAAGGTAGTGCCTCTCAAGACGCTCATTGGCGATTTCGCATCGCTGGGCATCGCAGTTGAGTTCAAGATCAGCAGGATCGGCACTAAGGTGATGCTCCGGACGAAAGCGGAATACGAAATCGCCGTAAAATTTCTGAAGGATTCCAATGCGGAATACTTCACGCACGACATCCCCGGTGAGAAGCCCTTCAAGGTAGTCATCAGGGGTCTACCGAATGTTGATCCCAAGGCGATCGAAGAAGAACTCAAGGACCGGTACAAGCTGGCCATGGGCTGTACTCCGTAGCGGGCAACCCATCGCCGCTACTCTAGCGGGCAACCCATCGCCGCTAGACCTGTTCCTGTCAAATACCAGCTTGTCCAAGCCGGTAGCCTTGAACGAACTCAGCTCCGACCACCAACCGGTGGTGGCTGAAATGGGCTACAACGTGGCCCCTGCTCCAAGTCTGCACAAGGACTACCACCGCGTAAACTGGGCCCAGTTTGGACGCGTGGTAGACAGACACATCATCGACAATCCGCCGCTTAACACCGTGGAGGACATTAACCGAGCGTTGGAAAAACTCCACCAAGCCATAACCGTAGCTGACGAGGCGTGCGTCCGACGAGTTCCTGTGAGGGGTAAGTTTATTGCCATTGATTCCCACACCCAATTTTTGATTCGCCTGAGAAATCTTCGTAGACGCCAGTTTCAGAGGAGTGGAGATCTGGGCAAAAAACGTGAAATGGCCGATCTGAACAGGCAGATTGCTTCCAGAACGGACTCACTCCGAAATGAAAGTTTGAGGCGTGTTGTCCAGAATCTGGACGACCGCTCCAGACCATTCTGGAAGGTAGCCAAGGTCCTGAAAAATCATCCCAAACCCGTTCCGCCTCTCAAAGTCGAAAATGATGACGATCGGCTTTTTATCACCCCACAGGAGAAAGCAAATGCGATCGGCAAGCATGTCGCTTCATCGCATTTGCTTGGCTCGACTATCCAAAGTCCGCTCGAAAACCAGGTTGCGCAATGCGTTCAAAACCTAGATGCCTCCCCTTGTGTCGTGCCTCCGGCGGATATGATTACAGTACAACAAATTTGCTCAGCGCTGAAATGCACCAAGAACATGAAGGCTCCCGGATTTGACGGTTATTCAATTTGATCTTGAAGAGACTCAGCATGAAAGTGCAGTCTCTTCTAACCGCTATCTTCAACAGATGTTTAGAACTGCACTACTTTCCAAGCATCTGGAAAATAGCAAAAATCATACCAATCCGCAAACCCGGTAAGGATCCAACATTGTCTTCAAGCTACAGACCAATCAGCCTCCTTTCAGCGCTGAGCAAATTGTTCGAGAAACTCATTCTCAATCGTTTGCTCAAGTTTGTCGAGGAAAATAACATTCTCCTTCCGGAACAGTTTGGGTTCAGAAAGGGGCACTCCACCAATCACCAGCTAGTGCGGGTGATGAATAACATCCGAAGTAACAAAGCTGTATCCAAGTCCACAGCCATGGCCTTGTTAGACGTTGAGAAAGCGTTTGATAATGTCTGGCACAATGGGCTTGTATACAAGCTCTGTAACTTCAACTTACCATTACATCTGGTTAAAATCACCCGTAGCTACCTCCAGCAAAGGTCGTTTAAGGTATCGTTGAATGGTTGTCTTTCAGACACGTTTTCCATCCCAGCAGGAGTCCCGCAAGGCAGTCTGCTGGGCCCCTTGCTTTACTTGATCGTCCTTTCGACACTAGAATAACAAATTTACACGAAGAGGCAGGCATTGCCATAATAGATTTCAGAATTAACGAAATTAACAATAAATTTGCACAAAAATGTATTTTATCAGAACATGCTTTGATAAGCAATTTGTATATAGTAGATTAGGTGTATATAGTAGTTGTAAATAGTTATAAGTAGTTTTCTTTTTCAATTTAAAACAAACCAATCCCACCAAGGTGGTCATTCTCTTAACGACATCAAGTTCATTCCTACGATGTCCAACAATCTGCTGTCGGTGAGCCAAATCGTTCGCCGTGGTCCACGATTCAAAGAATGGGTTATTCCGATTCGAGGAATGCGACAAACAGAAGGCGTTGTCACTTGCATCTATGCCGACAAATTTGAACGTCTGGCACAGAAGGATGGGCCATCTCAAGCCTCTGGGGTGCAGTTCAAGGAATCATTGATAGGCAACTGTACGTGCCATGGGTAAGCAAACTCGTTTATCATTTCCAAAGAGCGGACATCGAGCCAGCGGTGTACTAGAGCTAGTTCACACGGATATATGCGGACCAATGGAAGAGCAGTCAATTGGTGGAAACCGGCATTACGTGTCGTTTGTGGATGACTGGACAAGGCGTATATTCATCTATTTTCGGGAAACAAAATCGGAAGCTGAAGTTCTACATGCATTTGACAAGTTTCACGCCCTAGCTGAGAGACACACCGAGTCCAAGATAAAAGTTCTTCGCAGCGACAATGGCAAGGAATACACTAATAGATCCTTTCAGAAACGACTTGCTGAGGCCGGAATTGTACACCAAACATCATCCGAGTACACTCCAGAACAAAACGGATTGGCCAAGCGCGTCAACAAGACCGTCCTTGAAAGACCGGGGTCGAGAGCGAGGTGCATGCTGTGCGAGGCGAAGCTGCCGAAGCCATTCTGGGCGGGAGCGGTAGCAGCTTCAACATACGTGATCAATCGTTCTCCTACCACCACGTGGACCGGTCGCAAGCCTGATTTGTCTCATGTTCGAGTTTTCGACACACATTCCGAAACAAAAGCGAAAGAAGTGGGACGTCAAATCGAAGGAGTGTATCCTTGTTGGTTTCGACGAGCAGAGCAAGGCTTACCGACTGTATGATCCGATGAAGAAAAACGTTTTCAAGAGCCGAGATGTTATTTTCATGAGCGAGTCGTTTCAAGCCGAAACGCAATCTCCAACTACGCAGAGCAAGCAACTTCAAGTTCGTACTTTCGTGAGTCTGGATTTCTGCGACATCCGTCATTTTCTTGGAATGGAGATAGAGAAAAGTGCATCCGGGTACAAGATAAATCAAGCAACGTACATCCGGAAGTTGGGACAACGTTTTGGGTTGGCCGAAGCCGTCGAAGCTACCGCTCGAGATCAGCTACCTCCTCAATGCGGAGGAGATGGATCAGCTACCCAATAACCACGATTATTTGAGTCTGATCGGGGGTCTTCTGTACGTAGCAGTACATACAAGACCGGATATCGCAGTAAGTGTCTCGATTTTGGCACAGAAGTCCAGCTGTCCAAACACTCAAGATTGGTCTGAAGCAAAGAGAATCTTACGCTACCTATATACCACCTGTAATCATGAGCTCCATCTAGGGTACTTCGACCAAAGGACTAGAAATGTTTGTTGATGCGGATTGGCCGGAGACTCACGTGACAGGAAGTCAAACTCAGGTATCCTCATCATGTTCCGTGGTGGACCAATTGCTTGGGGTTCGCGCAAACAAACGTGCGTCGCATTGAGTTCCACTGAGGCGAAGTTCATAGCGCTTGCTGAAGGGTGCCAAGAACTTGTCTGGACCAAACGACTGATGGAGGAAATCGGTGAGGAAACTGGAGATCCGACCACCATATTTGAGGACAATCAAAGCTGTATCAAAATGGTTGAAGGTGACCGTATCGAACGACGCAGCAAACACATTGACACAAAGTTCTTCTTCGTTCGCGATCTGCAAGAGAAGAAAATAATTACAATGAAGTATTGCCCAACAGAATCCATGTTGACCGATATACTAACGAAGCCACTTCAACGGATGCGGCTAGAAAAGTTCGCATCGAGGTAGGAATTCGTCCGGATATGATCGAGGAGGAGTGTTAGTAGCAGTAGGCGTTCAGATCAAAGTAACAATCAAAGCAATCTTGTAATAAACTAGCAAATAAAGACTTCACTTCTCGATTACTTTTTCGAAGGGACGTATCAGCTTTTGTAAACAATGCATTTGATCGTCAATTTGGCGTAACTGGTAGCTCGCACACGCATACTAACACCACTATCAGTTAGGGGAAAACTTTCCCTATCTGATGATAGTGTTAGCATACGTGTGCGAGCTGCCAGCTACGCCAAGTTGACGATAAAATGCATTGTTTACAAAAGCTGATACGTCCCTTTGAAAAAGTAATCGAGACTTCTATTTCAACCACTGCTGTAAGGAGTAGTTCGTTTAACTGCATATTCTAATAATGTGAAATATGTCATGCAATATGCCATTCGACGGGGAAGTTATCCAGCAATTTTTTGCATATAGTACAAATAGTGAAAATAGTTAAACAACTAAGAAATTTAACGAAAATTTGAAGCATCAAATTTCGCATACATTTGCTTTGACCACAAGGTGTCTTTCCTAACAGCGCCATCACATAGTTGGTACCAAACGAAATTAGCCGAAGCCGCATTTCCATTTGTATCGTTCAACACGCAGCAGCTCAACATAGACGATATGCGGACCGGAGGAAAGACTGTCATCAAGCAGCTTGTTACCAAAGCTGCCTACAAGAGCACTCCAGTCAGAGAAGTATTGAAAAAGCCACAACGCCTCTGTTTGGACACAGTTGCTCGTCATTATCATGGCGAAAACCATCAAACTCGCTCACGTTTTCCGTGGAGAAAACGCCTGCCCAGTATTTTCCAATAACGACAAAGAACAACCCTTTACCGTGCACCCGTCGCTACCAGAATAATACGAACCTGTGTGTAATCCACGCTAAGTTTGTCATCATCATTCCTCCAGATCATTGTTCGTATTATCAGCCTTCTACACTTAAGTGGGCTGTCATCTGATCACTCAATGTGCGCAATGTACTGATTTTCTGAAATATAGAAAGTGAGAATCAAGCAAACACAAAGTTGGCTTGTTTTTCACCCTGCGCATTGCCGTTGACAAATAATTGGCACTCTACTTATAGGCACTCTAAAACCAACAATCAATACGAAACTAACGATTTAAAATTGGCTCACTACTTGACTAGCCTATTGGTCCCAAGCAAATCGACTAACGTACCCCATTCTAGTATAAATTCCAGTACTACACTATGTTTGTTTTAATTCGCTATGAAAATTTGACAGATAAAATGAGGGGTTAGTGGATTTTCCTATGTTTCGAGGGGTGAATCGATTAGTTTGGGACCGAAGATAGTACCAGAGCTGAGCCAAAAAGTTGAGCTCGTTTCTTCGGGATCTTCTGGTCTTAGAGTTACCTCTATGCTAAAACGCTGGACAGACTATGGCTTATATCATGTAATATAGGCTGTCTTACAATGAGCACTCATTCATTGGATTTCCAGTGAAAACTAGATGTATGAGTGTCCATTGCAATACAGCCTATATTACATGATACAGCCATAGTCTGTACGGGGTATAAAGAAGGTTTGTTTATAAAAAGCTAACATGCCCTTTTCATATGATGTTCTTGATTAAATAGATTAGTGACAGTTCTTTGAATACCTCACTAGGAAGAGTTGGCACCTATGAGCGCCCACAAGCTTTTTATGGTCACGAATTAATACTCTGAAATGATACGTGTTTGTCTGATTCTGTTGGAGTAAATCGGTAACGCAGTGTGCTGATCACCTCCTTGGAGACCGAACGTCACCCCTAGCAACCTAAGTTTTCTTAAATAAACAACGGTGAAAAACTTTTCATTCCTGTTCAAGACTCCACTCAAGCTAGTCGTTAAATAAAATCCATTCTACTTTTAAACTTTGCTGTTCTGGTTCTTTCTAACAATCAAGAGGTTATGGGCGACTCACGCAAGGATTTGGTCCACGGGATCCCGCAGTTCTCGGGCACCGGTTTCGACAATTGGCAATTTCGAGTGGAGAAGTATCTGAAGTCCGTGAAGCTGTTGGATATCATCAAGAAGGATCCTCCGATGGAAGCGGCCGAGCTCACGAAGTTCCAGGAAGATGACGGTAAGGCGGCGTTCCTGCTGACGTCATTTGTTCATGACGATTTGCTGCATTTGGTGCGGGACAAGGAGACGTCCAAGGAGATGTGGATGAGCCTTGAATCCGCCTACGCCAAGAAGTCCGTCTCGTCGCAGACATTCGTCAGGAAGCAACTTGCGAAGCTACGAATGATGGAAGGTTCGTCTGTGAAAGATCACCTGAAAACCTTCGAAGAGCTGATCCGACAACTGAAGCTGGCCGGAGCGAAGCTTGAAGAGAAAGATATTGTGTCCCAGCTGTTTGCTACCCTTCCCGAGTCATTCGATCCGTTGGTTACGGCACTGGAAAATCTAGGTGAGGAAAACCTAAAACTGGATGTTGTTCGCGAGCGCCTTCTTGCCGAGGAGCTCAAGAAAACCGACCGGGCAGCGGATTCCTGCCAAGAGAAACCTGCAGCATTCCAAGGATCGAAGCAGAAGCCTGGTAAGTTCACCGGAAAGTGTAACCGTTGCCAGAAGAAGGGGCACAAGGCCAAGGACTGTCGTGTGAAGTTGAAGACAGATGGGCGCGCTGAAGCTAACGCTGCTGTTGGAGGTAAGGCGGTGGCTTTTATGACCGGGAGATGCTCCCAAACAAAGGACGAGGGAGCAGTTTCCTTTAAGCTGGATTCCGGAGCCTCGGACCACCTTGTGAATGTGAAGCACTGTTTCGCCGACCTCACGAAGCTGAAGCACCCTGTCGTCATAAACGTGGCGAAGGATGATCAATCCCTGATTTCCCGGCACAGTGGCACGATCAACGGCGTCAACAAGGAAGGTAACTATATCAGCTTGAAGAACGTCCTCTTCGTACCAGATCTTCGAGCGAACTTGCTATCTGTGAAGAAGATGGCAAAAGCGGATCTTGATGTCACATTCACGAAAAAGGAAGCGATCATGAAGCAAGGTCGTGACCTGATTGCGAGATGTCCCATGCGGGGCGATTTTTACGAGCTCGATCTCCGTGTCGATACGGTGGCGGCCAACATGTGTGGAGCTGTGACTGGTAACCTGTGGCATCGTCGACTGGCTCATTTGGGGAGCAAGAGTTTGCAGACACTCGCGAAGCATGGCATGGTAACAGGTATTCCCGAGAAACCAGATAAATTGGATTTTTGTGATGTTTGTGTTCTCGGAAAGCAGTGCCGAGAACCATTCACGGGTACTAGAGTCCGTGCTACAAGACCTCTAGAACGAGTGCACTCCGATGTGTGCGGTCCAATTACACCAGCGGCTTGGGATGATTCTCGGTACTTCGTCACCTTTATTGATGATTACACGCACTTTGCAGTAGTATATCCCATCAAGAAGAAGTCCGAGGTGTTCCAGAAGTTTCGAGAGTACGAGGCCATGGCGAGTGCCGCTCTGGGACATTCGATTTCGAAGCTGACTGTCGACCAAGGGCGCGAGTATTGCTCCAATGACCAGCGTGATTGGTACGTTTCGAAGGGGATCCAAGTCGAGCCAACCGCAGCGTACACACCACAGCAGAATGGAGTGTCCGAACGGTTCAATCGAACAATCGTCGAAAAGGTGCGTGCGATGCTGATTGAAGCCCAAACTCCGAAGAATCTGTGGAATGAAGCGGTTCTAGCGGCGGTATACCTGACAAACAGAAGTCCAACCACCGCGGTATCTGATTGGAAGACTCCTGCGGAAATGTGGACTGGTCACAAGCCGGACGTTAGTAAACTACGTGTGTTCGGCTGTAAAGCATTTGCTTGGGTGTCCACGGCACAAAGGAAGAAACTGGATCCGAAAAGCAAGCCTGCTGTGATGATCGGCTATGCGCCGAACGCCTACCGCCTGTGGAACAAAGAGAAGAAGCAGTTATTCCTAGCCAGAGATGTCAAGTTCGATGAAAACAGTTTTCCGTTTGCCACCCAGATCCGTGACGAAACTCCTTTGGTTGTTGCTCCGTACGAGTTCGAGGATCAAGATGAGGAAGACGTGCAAACCCCTGAACAGTCCGTTCAACCCGATGAGCCGCTGGTGGCTCAACATGACGACATCCTGACTGATGATGAAGAAGGCGAGGTTGAAGACGACGGTGTTGAAGAAACCGGAGCGCTCCCTTCGCAACTAGACCCCGAGGCGCAGCGAACGGGAGCGCAGACTCCCCGGTAAGTTGAAAGAATTTCTGGTTGGAAAAATTTTCACTGCCGCGCAATCCCATTCTGCAGATGTTCCCCATAACGTTTCCGATGTACTATTTGACGGTTCCGTTGGACGAGATGAGGCCGAGCGTTCGATCTTCGATGTCCCGGAGGCGTACAAGGAGATCGCTGGACGAGCCGACGAAGCTCTTTGGCAGCAAGCGGTCCGTGAGGAACTGCAGTCGCTAGCGGACAACCATGCTTGGCGATTGGTGAGATGCCCTGCTGGTGTGGTTCCGCTCAAATCGAAATGGGTCTTCCGAATCAAGCCGGACGAGCATGGCGAACCGATCCGTTACAAGGCGCGGTTGGTGGCGAAGGGATTCCAACAGAAGCCCGGAGTCGACTACAACGAAACATATTCCCCCGTAGCAAAGTTAGCCACGATACGAACCATTCTTGCTGTAGCAACCCACCGAAGGATGCACGTTCACCAACTCATGCAAGCTGGATCGATCGCTGTACGGACTCAAGCAAAGCCCCCGCTGTTGGAACAACAAGCTAAACGACCTTCTACTGGATTTCGGCTTTACCCGTTCCCGGCATGATTACTGTCTATATACCAGGATCGACGATCGAGGGGGGGTATACATAATCATCTACGTGGACGATTTGCTCATTGCTGGCGATCGACTGGACCTGGTGAAGGAGATCAAGCGTGCTCTTTCCAAGAAGCTCCAGATGACGGATTGCGGCGTGGTTAATCATTTCCTTGGAATGAAGATCCGATACGACCGCGCCACCGGATGCATGTACCTGGCGCAAGAAGCTGCTGTGGAACGTGTGCTGACGAAGTTCGGCATGCAAGACTGTAACCATGTCAAAACCCCAATGGAGAAAGGCTGTTTCCTGCCACCACAAGCTGCGAATCCTGTGTCGCATCCATACCGTCAATTGCTGGGCAGCCTGATGTATACGATGCTGTGTGTTCGACCGGACATATGCTACGCTGTTGGATACCTAGGGCGCTTCCAAGTTCAACCTGATGAGGCCCACTGGCAAGCCCTGAAGAGAGTGGTCCGTTACGTGAAGGGGACGAAGAACTTGAAGCTCCAGTACAAGCAAAACGACGACGCCGAGGCACTTGTCGGGTACGCAGACGCTGACTGGGCATCGGATGCTGAGGATAGGAAATCCGTTAGTGGCTTCGTCTTTAAGGTCTTTGGGAACACCGTGTCTTGGGCAAGCCGCAAGCAACAAACCGTTGCACTGTCGTCGTGTGAAGCCGAGTATGCAGCTTTAAGTGCCGCGGCCTCCGAAGGGCTGTGGCTGCACGGAATCCTTGAAGACTTGAAGCAAGTTCGACCGGACACGGCATTCAAGGTGTACGAAGACAACCGTGGGTGCATTGCAATGGCCACAAACACCGAAAGCAAGCGTGTCAAGCACATCGATGTAAAGCACCATTTTTTGCGCGACCATGTGGCACAAGGAAGACTTCAAATCGAAGCAATTGATACAGCAAACCAAATAGCGGACACGTTCACCAAGCCCCTGGAACCTGGACGTTTCCGCAAACTGAGGACCCTCCTAGGACTGACCGATTCAGGGGGGGTGTTGGAGTAAATCGGTAACGCGGTGGCTGATCACCTCCTTGGAGACCGAACGTCACCCCTAGCAACCTAAGTTTTCTTAAATAAACAACGGTGAAAAACTTTTCATTCCTGTTCAAGACTCCACTCAAGCTAGTCATTAAATAAAATCCATTCTACTTTTAAACTTTGCTGTTCCGGTTCTTTCTAACCATCAAGAGATTCTGATATAAAATAGTCACCATATTCGAAAGTTATTTTGTTTTTATTTAAACTCATGTTCATCTGTTTCCCTCTCTCTCTCATCCAGAACTATCAACTCAAGCGCCACATGGAGATCCATGACAGCACCTACTACATGTGCCCATACTGTGACCGATCGCCGCTGAAGGCGAAAACCTCTGTCCGCAAGCACCTGAACACGGTCCACCCGGAGCGAGCCCCTGCGAAGGAAGAAATGAACAAATTCATTTCCACGCTGGTCGTCAAGGACGAAAAGATCCTCCGAGAGCTGTACGCCAAAAACGAACGCAAGATTAGGAACAAGTGTGCCAAACTGCAAGCGAAACAGCTGCAACAACAGCAACAATTACAACAACAGCATCAACAGCAATTGCTGGAGAACAGTGTCGGTATTGCTGAGCAGCATCCAACTACGGTCGCAACGAGCACGGCGGTCAGTCACGTGGCGGCGATACAACAGCAACAGCAACAGCATGAAGCGCCAACTGAAATGGCGAATGTTGCTCCGGAGGAGATGCTGAATGCCTACCAAGGCAGTCAACAACGATCGGGAGGCGGCGAACAGCGGAACGGTTCCGAGCAGCATGTCTTCCAAACGGTTGAACAGATGAATCGGCATGGAGAACGGGTTAGTGCAAATGGTGGTTGTAATGGTGAGATCAAGAGCGGAGAGGAAGAAAGTGCTCTGAAGCGGAGATCATCCGAGGAACAGGTAAATCAAGGTGGTCAAGGTGGTAGTAGTTTAAGGGAGGAAGGTAAGAAAATCAAACTCGTAGATGTTAATGGGTCGGAGGTGCGGTACATCGCCGCGACAACGATGGGTGGCAATGGGACACTGAAATACCTTCGGAAGAAATCGCTGGGTGTGGGCGAGGGCAGCAGTAGCAGTGGTCACTCGATGCCACCGCCGGGCAGCAGTAGTGGCTCCACGATGGACAATCAGATAATGCTGGACAATCTGTTTGATAACATTTCGATCGAAAACTACGAGTTTGACGATAACACCTCCATTCAGTCGTACAATTTGATCGACGAACGGTTTAAGACTTCGTTCGATCAGATCCAGGAGAAGCTGGACGCCGAGCTGTCGTTCGACGAGGAACAGCTCAAGTGGCAGAACAATCTGATGACGAACGATTCGTCGAACGAGATTGGCGACAAGCTTCTGAACGTGGAGGAAAATATTATGCTCATTTAGATGCGCTGAGAGAGGAAAGTGAGATGATTCGAGGAAGCAGCGGTTTTTGATGTCGTTTTTCGTTAAAACCGTTCAATTTATTTGCCACCCTCCCCTCTTATTTATTAGCAACTAAGGGTCTATGAAGAAGTCAAGTGCTATTTTTTTTTTTCTGTTTCGTTAACCGGCTTTAAGTGAAAATGAAGCACTATTTATTATGCATATTTAATGTAAACTATTTATTGTAGTTCTAATGTTCGCGCGTGTGTGTGTGTGTGAGCATGTGTGTGGATGCAGCAGGTTCGTGTGGACACAACGGAGACTAAGCTATCCGGGCGTTGATCTAATCCAAACTAGGAGTAAGCAGAAAATTCACTATATACACCTCCTACAACACGCCCACTAAATAATAACAGATAAGTTCTATTTATCTACGGAGACTTTTACTTCCCTTCTTGCATAGGATTAAATCGAAATTATTGGACCGTAGCAGCTAGAGCTAGCCAATCGTGCGAAGTAGTTTCCAGAGAACGAAGTTTGTTTGTCGCGAATAGCAAATACGCACATTATTGTCCCAGATGGAGCAAAGGAAGTTCAAGAAATGCAGCAGGAACTGCACAAATTTATCGAATTTAGACTAATTTATCAAAATTGTTCATTATTAACCGATTACGATTCGTACGTGTTTGTTGTAGAATTTTCGAGATGGTTTTTATCAAGACACATTTGTTATTATTTTTCCTTTTTTGCCGTAACCCTGGACAGTAATTATCCGATTTTATCAGCCCCTCCGCGCATCAGACGTTTATCTTTCAATAATTTCACATAGCCCTTATTCCAAATATTTCTCATTCATCTTTAAGAAGGATGTTTAAGATATTTAGACTTGGTTCAATGAAGCCACTGAAAAATGCGCATGATTTTTCAAAAAGATGACTGACCATATCGGGTCATTGCTGTACATTGATTAGGGTGACTTTTAAGACCTACAAGATTTTCTTTTCCAAGTCCTAGAACTTTTTTTTTTCTCAAATGATTTTAATGTAAAAATTTACCTTTTTCCGGCTGCTGATTTTTTAGACCTCGAATTTTTGTTTCAGGTCGTGGAATTTCGCAACTTATTTCATGATACAGAATATTGAAAAAAAAAAATGATGCTGGATCCTCATTTTTCCCAGATCTCTAAATTTTAATGTAGGAACAATCTTAGTTTGGAAAGTTTTGAACCTTTTTCTAGGTTCAGAATTGGCACAGAGAACAGACGTTGAGGCTCGAACTAAATTTCTGTTAAAACGTTTCCTATTCGACTAATGCGCCACCAACGCTGACTTCCCAGGGCCCCAACTTACACTAGACACTTAGTTCCGGTAGCGCCGAGTGGTAAAAAATTGATCTGTTCTCTGTGAAATAGGCATTTTTTAATAGAAACTAAGCGATCGATTCAACCTCTGGTGGTGAATAAGAGAACGTAAAACGTTGTGAGCAGAAATAATATTTGCCGTGAGACATTGGACATTTTTCACTATTCCTGATAAATTGATTCATCTGAGATGCTCCAAAACTTGATCTACAGTTGAAAAATTTAATTCTGTATCGTTTTTGTAAGGATCCTGCTGGTGTTCAGGAATATTTTTGTTGAGAAAAATGGAAAATTAGAATAATGCCTTAGTGGTTATAATCTTCCGGATTTCTTGTGCGTTGAGGTACAAATCAGTTCAGATTTGTGGAAAATCGTAAAATAAGACAATTACCTATGGAAATTGGCAAGATTTTCAATGAAAATTGGTTGTTTGCGTTTATTTGCGTTATTAAAAATCGTTATTCTGAATTTAACAAACGGTTTGGTTCACGTTTGCTTTCAAGCTCGCATAGCGCCCTCTGCATTGGTGGTGCATTGAAAAAGCCTATTATGATAAAAAATTTCCAAATCTAGAATCTTCTTTTTTTTTCCTGGAAATTGCCCAAAATCCTTTACAATTTTTTGCAGTTGAGGATGTTAAAGTTGACAACAAATCGACCGTCCTATGGGGTTAAATAGCAACCAGTATAATTGCAGCTGTCCGAGGAACGTAGTTTGGCCAATGTGGTTCTGTGAATGCCAGAGTGAACTTGATTTTGAATTCTCAAACGCATGATGGGTTTGGGCCCTTGTCAGAAATTTGCCACTTCTCGGGAGTACTTGGAGCATGCCTGAATCCACACACGCTAACTTGAAAATTCGAACACATAAAACCAGATATTTCTCGGGATTGATTTGACGTAATAAAAATGTAACTTACTTTCATAAAAAAAATTACATGACTTTCTTTGGAATTCTCGCCATTATCTGCCGCACAACCTGGTCAACCTTAGCGGCCTTTTTACCAACATCGAGCCATCTGTGCAGCGTCCTGCGTGGTCTTTCCAGTTTTCGTTAACTTCCGCTTGATAATTGCCCAATACTTTTAGATTGGGTGGAATTGCGGGCAGTTGGGTGCATTGATATCATTGTCGGCGAAATCCATCTTATTGTCGCGGTATCACTGTAGAATCTCTCGGCCAGAACTTCAGGGGACATCACCCTCCTGCGATCACGGAAGCGCTCGAGAACATTATTGCAATTCTCATGTATGGTAGGGCAAACTACCTATCCATGGAGGGACTGTGCACCAACGAAATCAAGATGGTCAGACTAATGTTTCACGTGCATTTATTGCTCCCCCATAGGTCCGACACTTTTCTCCTCATGACGCCGCATGATACTTCAACTCACTCCTACCAATTCTGTCTTCCCTGCATCCTCTCCCTAATCAATCCATCTTTTCTTTCTAACTATAATGTCTTCTTCTGGTGAGTACTCACTTTTCCGGCCGGGTGCACCCTTACCGCTGGTCGAGTCTGGCTGCTGGTGGCGAGCCCCGTCGCCTCGATGGCACAAACCTCACAGGGCTCCACCTCGCTTGAGGGTTCCACGTGCGTTGCGGACTTCGATGCAAGCACCGTCGCACGATGATAAGATGACTCTATCCGATGAGCAGCTGAAAGCCTATAACAGAAAAAGCCCTGGAACGACTTCCGTTAGTTCCAATGCGACGGACCTCTAGCATTGAGGAACTTACTTCATTTGAAGACTTCGGGTTTCGAACGCAGCTATTCACCGCCGTCAGGCACTGTCTCGCGTCTTGCTATCGAGTGGTTGATCTGCGTTAGCTGGTTGTTGCGCTGATGGTACGTTCGAGGGCACGTTTTGCCGTCGATTTCTTTTTTCGTGCGTCTTGACGTTTCTCGTTGCCAGTACGTGTGGTTGGTGTGACGAAATCTATACCAAGAAACATATCAAAATGGCTTCCAGCTATTGTACGTTCACAGTACCCACCTTCAGCACATCGCAGTCTCCGAGAGGGCTGTTTTCGTTCCGGTTCTCTTAGGCTGTGAACCATTTGCCGAGTTAAATTTAACTCGTGGTTAAAAGTGACATTTCGAAAGTTATTTCTTATGTTCGAAAATCCCCGTGCTGTCGATCGACCGGTTTTCGAGCCACGGTTGTCAAAATTTAACTTCTTGTCTGTCAGAAATAACCATGCTCGGATAGCAGGGTTAACCGATAACTTTCCATCTGTCAAATTTTAACCAAAAGTTAAAAAAAATTCGCCAAATGGTTCAGAGCCTTAACCGCTGCTGGACTTCCCAGAAACCGTCGGATTCCGATCGAAGCTTTAACCACTACCGAAACAGCAACCCGCGCGACGATAAATTGCGATACGCACTCTACTCGCACTCGCGACGACCAAAAAAAGGACTGTTCGACTGACACCGTTTCTTTTTTGCGTGCTGTTTGCACGGCAACCTTTCCACTTCTGTCTTTTGTCGAGTCCAATGCGGGTTGGTGAGTGTGTGTGTGCGTGCGGAAACGTAGTCAGCAAAATCCCTGAAGAATGGTGTTTGCGAAATAATTTGCGATCTTCGTTCGCTTTCAAGCGATGCGTCCCATGTGGCATAGTTTCACTGCTGCACGTTCGATCGGATCTACTCATTTTATTGTGTTTCCGCGACCAGTTTAGTGCTGACCATAGGAGCAATAATACGAACCAAGCTAAAACGTAACAACATCTCCCACGGTAGAAACGGCAATTTTCAACATTTTCGCGATTTTTCGAATTGATCACGTCGGGTTTTCGACGTGGGTGTGCAGGATCAATTTTCTTTTCTCGTCTTCCATCTAGTACAACATTTTTAATACTGCTCGTATCGAGACGAAACATTCACCATTGGAACACGTGTACTTCCAAAACAAATCGCTGTCAAAACACTTCAAACCCGATCAGATCACTAGAGGCGCTGCTACAGAATAAATAAAGTGTCCAGAATCTAAGTGGACCAGACTTTAAGACGGATCGCGGTTACTGTTTGAACCGGAACATTCTGATTTCGCAGCAGCGCTTAAACTCAGTGATGCTGAATGGTGCTTTCGGAAGTGATCTGGGTAAACCGAGAGCAGTCCGAGTGTTTGCTCTTGGCGGCCAATCACCTCATCCAGCTTCCCAGCTGTTCAGCGTCCGCAGCTGATCGTGAGTCAGCATAAATTTCGATAGTCCTGCTTATCTTGGCTTAGCTTGGTCTGGTCTTGAACCTGTGGGACTTCCTCCTTCGGCTGTCTGCCATGCAGCGACATGTCACTTTTGCAAACAATTAAATAAATCAAAGCCTTCTACAAACTGGGCCATAACAATAACAACGGTAAAGGCCCACGCACATTAGATCCGGATCGGACGCGTTGCGGCAAAGTGACAGCTAAAGCTATTGTCTAACTGTCAAATTTACGTCAACGCAACGCAAACGGATCCAATGTGGGTGGCCCTTAAGCGTCTAATGTCCCAGATGAATCACCCCTTGGAGAAATTATGACAAGAGTAAAAAGTTGGATATTAATAACAGTTTAAAAGCTAGGGGTAAGACAACTGTACTCAGAGTTAATATATTTGCAGTGAGTAAATTTGAGTTACTCATATTTACTCAAAAACAAACAAAGTAGTCTAATATTTTTCATCAAATCAAGCATAACTTTTCAAAAGGACGTATGTAACATTGGATATGAAATTAGAAACATTGGATAGCAATGTCTATATGAGATTATTAAATGCTATTTAAAAGTTAATGCTATTTTTTTAAATCTGTTTGTGCTATTAGTTGGATAAAGGGATTGCGTTTTAGAGAATTGTGAAAAATTTCGAGCTTTGCAAACACGGACAATACTTTTGATAAAACAAAATCATACACCTTTTACTTGTGTACTACTCACATACACCCTGATTGATTCGTCGGTATCACACCTTGAGTGTTACATACACCCTGCATGATTCGTCTATTTGACAGAAGGGTTTTCACATACGTCAAATCAGATACACCGGTTTTTGTTTTGCAGTGAAGATACGTCGGCAGCTCTAAAAGCATTGAGGAATTGTCGGTTGGTTGATTAATTTACATAACTACTCAGAGTTGCGTAATAATCGATGTTAAAAGCGGAGATGAGAAGGTCACTGCATTATCTGCTGTCAGATGTTAAACGTTTTGTGTTTTTCGTATTCAGAAAGCGCTGGTCAGATTGGTATGTGAAGTTCAATATTAAAGTCAAGATTAAAGTGCAATTTCATTAGAATACTTTTGAAATAATAAACATCTTGCTCCCGGAAATACAAAAACAAACATACAAACTTGACGCATTTGCAGATTGATAGTGGTTGCTTTGTTTTTTTCACATACGACGCTTCACTGTGAGCGTATCTGCAGTTTTTGTGTTATCATCAAATTTTAACAGTTGAGTCATGTTGACAATAAAAGGGTGTATCAACACCATTTTAAAAACAATGAAAGAACGTCACATAGGGCGTTTATTATATATATTTTCCATAATGTATTACAATTTCAAACCTTGTTTTTCATTAACTCGTAGGAAAAGCATGTATTTTATATTCGGTTAGATGCACAATATCGATTTGTTTATTTTTGCGACTTACGTCCTTTTGAAAAGTTATGCTTGAAATAATGTTCAAACAATCCCCGTCTGACAGAATGTTTTGATTTCAAGATTTAGGCTGTGTTCCATTTGGTGAATTTTCACTTAAATTTGACAGATGGATAATTTTCAAATAAACCTGCTATTCCAGCAGACTTATTTCTGACAGACAAGGAATCAACTTTGACAGATGCTTTCTCGAAAATCGGCCGTTCAACAACAGAGGGATTTTCGAACATCATAATTTATTTTCGAAGTGTCAAATTTAAGTGAAAAATTTCCAAATGGAACACAGTCTTAGTTTTCATTCATTAAAAGATCCAAGTTAGATGGCTCTTGTCCAGGCCAGGGGATGTTTAGGTTTCTTTTGCTTTCTAGGATGGCTGACTAAAGTGTAATGTATTTGAAGTTCTTAATGATGTGGTGGTGATAGTGTTTCCATATTCCAGCCATTTCTAACTATCCGGGAATCTTAAAATAGCAGAAGATTCTTCCCGGGAATCGGGAAATATTTTCGATAGTTATTTATTAAAACTTGAACTTCGTCACGATCTCGCCCGGAAGATTTTTCCGACAATTTCTGGAAGTTTCTTCCAACTTCCCCGTTGAAGATTTCGACCAGCTTCTTCGGAAGGATTCTTATGATTTCTCTGGGAGGTTTCGTCTGACTTTGCACGAAAGTTTCTTCCAACATCTCCTGGAAGTTTTTTAAAACTTGCCCTGGAAGAATCTTCCACCTTCTCCCGCAAATTTCATCCATTGTACAACGGAACTTTCATCATCTTTTCATTCTAACCAAGGGGTGGTCACTTACTTTGCGCCAACATTTTTCTCAGTGTACCTCAGTGTGCCGCAGCTGTATCAGCAGTGCCATGAAGTAGAATAAGTAATTGAACTGACTTTTGTTTGCTTGTGAATAATGCCTTGTTTGGCAACCCGGTATTTTAACAGCTCTTGTTTTTGTTTTGATTTTCAATGTTTTCAAAAACATCCATCTTCGGCGGAAGGCCGACCCCGCACAACGAACGTCAATCATTAGTCAACCAGTCCTTCTGGGAGCCAGCGGAGGATTTGCACCGAATTTGTCACCGCCCGAGTATCATCCGTCGGAGAACTGGAAACCAACACCGGCCGGAACACACGTCGGACTGATGAAGGACGCACCGCTGACCCGAAACGGACCAGTCAACTTCATTCAACCCGCACAGCAATAGGGCGCAGTGATGATGGTCTACGGACTCGATTACAACACAGCTAACACCGATAAGCAGTTCAATCTGTCCTTCCTGTATGCAAATGTTGTCAGAATAAAGTTCCTGAAGACCAAAGAGGGTGCCGCCATGGTCTAGATGGGAACGCCATCACTGTCGAACCAGTCGAACGTACACCCTTCCGCACACTTCGATCAGCTTCAAGGTCTACAACGACTCCAAGAACAATCACTTCCCAGGCCAGTAAAAATCGCATTCTCCACTTCTTCAATACCCCACCCGTATGCCGTCCGAGGATCTGCTGCTGATTGCATTCACCATCAAGGACTGCCACCCGTCGCAAGTGCGAATGTTCCCGCTGATATCGGAAATTTCCTCCTCCGGATAGGTGGAGTTCCCGAGCGTAGCCCTATCGGTGAACGCCATCATGAAGTGCTGGTGGTGTAGTAGCGGTGGCGATGGATGTATTCGAGCAGTTCGAATGGTCGGATGGTATAGTTTTTGTTTGGTTGACTTTCCGATTAAAACTCAAGCACCGCTTGTCGTGACCGGCCGCGATTTCCAGCGTCGGCCACGGCTACACGAATTAGCGATTCAGCTCCCACGGCTGCGGCTGCTTCCTATGCTGCTTCTGCTTTAGTTGCTGCTGCTGCTGTTCCTTCTGCTGGTCCGTCTCCTCTAAAATTCATTAAAAAAAAAAGACGAACCAGCAGCAGATTTGGAAGCAGCCGCAGCCGTGAGAGCTGCATCGCTAGTTCGTTTAGCCATGGCCGGAAACCTCGGTCAGGTCAAGATACCGCTGTCATCTGTTCTTCGTCTGGGAGGAAATGTGGATGCGACTGCCGTCACGGGTGTAACGATTTTGAGAATCCATGGCGAGACTTGGTTGTTGGTTGTTTTGAAAATAATTTGATTATATTATGGCAACATCAATAACACATTCATGCACACTGGAAGCGCAGAAAAAGTTCAGTGTTGCCAGTAACTTTAAAGATTTTTTTTTTTTTTTTTTTTTTTTTTATAAAAGTACGTTTATTTGTCGTTTGTATGTTTAGTAAAAATTATTCACATAATTAATAAACCTCGACTTCAAAATTAAATTTTAATGCATCAATATCTATCCTGCCATTACTGTTATCAATGAAGGTGATATAAACAAATAACAATTTCAATATCCGTGTTCTGTTATACGCTGCAATCCCCTCCAGTGAGGGCCGAAGGAGATCATCGAAACGAAGAGAGCGTCGACTGCCAGTCACAACCAACAGCCTTTGTTGAAGTACATCGTAAGCAGCCCGTACTCTAGGGCAGCCAAAAAATTTGTGTTGAATGGTTTCAACGGTTTGCACAGCACAGTGTATGCATTGTTCACCATCCGCACGCCTTATCGTAAACAGCAGCCGTCGGTGAGAGATTTTTTGGTTTACCCACAAGTATAGATAGCTGCGCTGCGTAGGTAGCAGACCACGGGCAGCGATATTTTTCCACACTCGGGGCCAGTTGATCTCGGGGTTTGTTGTTTCCACTTTCGGTTTGTCGGTGCGTTCTACGAAGAAGCGATGGATGAGATCGGCGGAAGGGTGTTGGCGTATTTGGAAAGGGAAGTTTGAATAATTGTTTAGGATTAGCTTTAGGCAGGGAAGATCTGTAAGGGAATTTGGTTGTGGTGGATTTACTTGGATGAGAAGGGAATTGTAATAAGGAAGGGAAACGATCTCGTGTAAATGCCGATTGATGAGCAGCGCCTTGCATTTCATTGCTGGAAGATGTAGGTTGAGGCCACCATCCTCCCGTCTGCGTGCCAGCTGCTGCATGGGTACGGATGCACATATTCCACGGAAAAGATATTTCCGCATGTTGGTTGTCAGTTTCGCCACGTGTGCTGCCGTCGGGTGTAAATTTGCCGCCATATACCACATTTTCGACGACAGGAAGGTGTTCAAGAGTGTCACTTTCTGGTGTAACGACAAACTGCGCAGCGAGTGTAGCCATATTTGCCGAGCAAAGTTTGTCACGAGTGCGTCCCAGTTCAGCTTAACCATTAATCGAACTGGATTAGCGAAAACTACACCAAGAATTTTGATTGTGGTTTCAGTTCGAAGCCAGGGCACAGTCACAGGGTTATTGATTTGGCCGACGTCAATTGCCGTTGTTTTGGTTTCATTCAGGCGTGCTCCGGCTATTCGTTCAAAGCGCCTGAACAAATCTCGCATTGTATCCAACTGCTGGGCACCGGTTACGATAGCACTGATATCATCTGCGTATGCGACGATCAGATCTGTCCCACAAACTTGCTCCAAGCGCCGCAAGAGAGGGTGCAAATAAATCACAAATAAGTGCATCGAAAGAGGATCCCCTTGGCGCACCGATCGCTGTATCGGGAAGGAAGCAGAGAGGTGTCCATTGATCAGTAGGCGAGACGAGGAAGCCACTGCTATTTGGGAAAGTAAGTCCACAAATGCCGTGTTGAAGCCCAGACCTCGCATTGTTTTGAACAAAAAACTTTGGTCGACACGGTCAAACGCATGGTCGAGATCGAAAGAGACCAATTTCCCTCTCTGTCTGTTTGCTTTTAACTGTGCGATTCTGTCCTTCACTGCGAGTGTGGCTTGAAATATATTTCTTCCATAATTTGAGCACTTTTGAGAGTCAGTTAATACACCGTGGGTACGTAGCACATTTTCAAGCCGTTGCTTAAGGATTCGCGAAAGAATTTTATAGTCCACATTGACCAGGCTGATTGGCCTGTATGAGCGTGCACTTTCCCCAGTACCACGTTTTTTCACTAAAACAATCACCCCATCGACAAATTGCGCTGGAAAGTTTGATCTGATGGCATCATTCAAGACCAGATTCAGCTCACGGTGAATCACGTCGAATGTTCGCAAATAAAACTCTTTAGGTAGCCCGTCGGGGCCCGGTGATTTTTTGGATGCACTTGTCCGGATGGCAGAAAGGATTTCAGTCGTTGTTATTTCGTTCATGGTGGCTTCATTCACGGCATCTTGTTCGGGGATAGCTCTCCCACAGTGGAAAGGGCCGCATTCTTCTTCTTCATCTACGTTCCCACGAGCGTACAGGTTGGTGAAATATTGGACCATATGATCCCGAATAGCAGTTGAATCGTCGATTATCTCATCTCTCTCGTTCCTCAGACGCTCGATGGTGGTTCTTCGTCGGGTTCGCTCACCCAGTTGAAAGGTTGATAGAGGCTCACCAGCAACGTACGTCTCGTTTATCCGAACGAACATTTCGGAAAATCGCCGCTGATGTAAAAGCATTTCAGCCTTTATTCGGTTGATGGTGGTGAGCGTGGAACGGTTGTTTTGGTAGTTGTCGTACGCATTTCGCAGTAAATCGAAGAGACGCTGCTGTTCGTGGTTGAAACCGTCGTATGCGAGTTTCGATTTCCATCGGAAGAAAGATTTTATTTTCGGCTTTGCGCACGACAACCACCATTCCATCCACGACGGGTAATACCGGCGTTGACGAGTCCAGTATTGCCACCGTATTTGGAACTCGTCGATATTTTCTGCTGTTAGGAGATGGGGACGGAGAGACCAGAAACCACGACCGTGCGCTCTGTCGGGGAGAGGGAGGCAAATTCTCGCAGTGACGGCTTTGTGGTCCGAGAAGCAACACACATGGACAGCTGTCGATCTCAGCTGTTCTCGCAGACCAGCACTTACATACAGCCGATCGAGCCTGGACGAGGAGTTGTGTGAGATGTAGGTGTACTCCATCTCTCGTGGACGGAGCTGCAGCCACACATCATGCAAGTGTAATTGGGATACGGTGGCTTGAAGAGCGGGACTCATGTTTTGTCCCGTTGCATCGCATTGTCGAATCACGCAGTTGAAGTCGCCTCCAAAGATGATGTGATCGGTGCGATGACGAAGGTAATAGGCGATGGTGTTGTTGAAGAACCGCTCTCGTTCGGCACGAAGAGCGGAACCCGATGGGGCATACACATTGCAGAGCGTAGTGTTGTGTATCTGTAGGGCGAGCAATCTCCCGTCCAGGCTCTTTTCTACGTGCGAGAATTTGATATGTTCCTTGAGGGCAATCGCCGTTCCTCTCCTCGCGTGGTCGACATTGCAGACAACGTTGTAGCCGGGCAAAGCAAGTTGCTCGTTCTCAACCTCCTGCAGAAATACGATGTCGAGATCCATCGTGTGGACGAACGTGCGAAGGGCGTTTAGCTTGGTTGGGTTGGTTATCGTGTTGATATTGACAGTTCCGATGTTACAGCTGATGTACTCCATCATTGTTGCATGTCTTCATCGGAAATCTGTCCGTGTCCGTGTTCGGCAGTGGTAGTGGTGTTTTCTCCGGAGTGCCGCATCTTCTTACCCGGCGGTCGGCGAGAACTGCGTCGGCTGCTGTTTGAGAGCTGCGATGCTTGTGAGCTGTCCGTTTCGTTGCCA
The DNA here is from genome assembly GCF_037179485.1 of Ochlerotatus camptorhynchus. Lineage (NCBI taxonomy): Eukaryota > Metazoa > Arthropoda > Insecta > Diptera > Culicidae > Ochlerotatus > Ochlerotatus camptorhynchus. The sequence goes on from NW_027040537.1 coordinate 2,061,176, forward strand.
TCGGTCCTGCGATTCAATACGATAGGGCCGATCGGGATGGAAATCGGCGATAGTTCAACGACAGCTTGCGCTGTGGTGGATTTTTGTTGCGCGGCAACGGGAGCAGCGGGGGGCAGCATCGTGCTCTTCTGCTGTGCAGCTACAGCGCGTGTCTCACTTGTTGCAGTGAGGTTTTAAGGCAGACCCGATGGGCCTGGTTTAACGATCGGCGGTTTTCGCAGATCCGATGGGTTCGGTGAAGGCTTGTGTGGAGGTTTGGTCGGTGTAGGCTTGGTCGGTGTTGGCTTGGTTGGTGTAGGTTTGGTCGGTGTTGGTTTGCCTTTCGTAACGTTCGCGTACGATTGGTCTGCTTCGAGCTTCTGTACCAGCAGTTTTTTGTTTTGCACACATGGAATGCCAATGTGTGCAAACTCACGGCAGTGCAAGCAGGTTTGCCGCTGCCCCTTGTACCCCACCGCAGTTTCTTCGCCCTGGATGGTTACGAGAGAAGGAATGTTCTTCGTTACCACCATGCGAGCCACACGAACACCGGTTTTGACACCGCCGAAATCGCTATAACGGTCGTCCCACAGTAAGTCACGAACACTGATAACCTCTCCGTAATCGGCGAGGAAAGCTGCGACCTGGTCGTTGGAGATGCCTTCGGGGAGCTCCAAGAACTTCACCTCCACCGCTCCGTCCTCCATCGTAATGCGTAGCTTGTACGACTTTCCATCAAACACGAACTCGTGCTTGCCATCGTGTTGTTCCACGATCTTCTCGGCTAGTTCGAGGCTGTTGACCTTCACGAAGGTACATCCCAACCGCCTGCTTGGCTGGAGTTGAAGTACATTTTCGCGCGAAAGACCGAGTTCTTTTCCGACGAACTTATGGATTTCGTCGTGAGTGAGAAGCTTCGGAAACTGCGAATAATCGACGCGAAACGTATTTTCGCGACGCGACATCGTGGCGCTTGAAGTCGCGGTGAACCCCGAACACAAAACTTATTGCGACGGTCGAGAAAAACTGACAAAAACGTACTATATAGTCCGTGATCGACTCCCGAAATTGCTCGTCCGAAAACATCGACTGATCGGCTCGGAAGTTGAGCGCTAACTTGAAAGATCATAAAAATTGTAACCATGGGTGCCAAACAGCGTCAATGACGACGCCCGGGGGTGCCCAAGTTTGATTTTGGCACACTGTGTAGAGTGACCAACCCCTTGATTCTAACAGTATCAGATTACAAACAGAAGTCCTACCGCTAGAAGTGGAAGCTATTTCCCATTTCATCCGGACTTCCCACGGAAAAACTTTTCTGAATTATTCTGAAAGTTTCATCCGGCTGCCTAAATTTGCATGGAAGTCTCTTCTAACTTCACCCGGGAATTTCTCACAGATTGTGTCAGAAGCGTCTGCCGGTTTCATTTGGAAGATTCTTCGCCAGGAAGCTACACAGAAACAAAATCCATTGGCAAAAATACTATATTGATGGTTCAAATGAAATACTCCCACCAATAGATTTTGGCAGAAACGAAATTCATTTAATTTTACCATTTTTTCTATCAAAACTACTATGCCGTTTGAGTAAGCATAGTAGTTTTGACAGAATGGTAGTTAATTTGATTATATTTATAGTCAATTATACTGAAATCATGGTAGATTTAACGGTATTAAGCGTAGTTATACTGAAAATAAGTGTTTTCTGCAAAATAGTATTCCTAACTATTATCTTTGTTTCAGTGTAAAGATTCGTCAAACTTTCTCCGGAAATTGCTATCAATTTTCCCCAAAAAAAATAAAATATGTTGAACATGGTTTTCGTACAAAAAAAAACTGCTTCTCGGGAAGTCTAACTAGTTTATTGGGAATGGTGGAATGATAATTCTGGTAAATTGCCCGAGCAGGAAACACTAGATGGTGTGATTTCAAGACTTAGGAAGTAAGAATTTGGCCAAATGTTTTCAGAAGATTAATTTGCTCATGAAAATTAATACTCAATCTCACAAAATCGGTCAAAGAGGTTTCATATTCTGTTGCACTACATGCCTGGAATGAGGAAACTCATCATTAATAATTACGGTCTATCGTGATAAGCAACATTTTATTTACCAGCATTCATTAAGGAAGAGGGATTTAAATCTCCGAGAATATTTAGCTGGAAAATGTCAGAGTTAGGGTCAACTCTCTCCAGAAGAATACTCCTGCAAAAAGACATCAATAGACAAGAGTTGAAAAAGGTTGAACAGAAACTGGTTGAATTTTCATCGTTTGGTGTTGTTGTGTTGATCGATATTTAGCACAAAAGGAGCATTGTTGAATGCGGTCTTTTATTTAACTGTTCATCCCAGGTCAAAATAGGTTAATTCTGGCCAACTTCATAGTTGATTCTATTCTGAAACTTATATGAAGTTTGTCAATGAGCGCTCGTCGAAGGGATGTAGGAACCACCACATACCATGTTTTCATACTGGGATTGTCCAGAATCTACCTTTGGATTTACTGGATTATTTGGAATCCCCCCTGGACAGTCATGAATCCCCCTCAATATTAAGTGAAATTCTTCCTGTGATTGTACGGAATCCTCCCTGGGATAGTTCATATTCCTTCTTTGGTTTTTTTCCGAAGTTACCTTTGATATTGTTGGGAAACCGAACTGGGATTGTCTGAAATTCCCCCTAGGCTTGTTCGGAATCTCTACTGAGGCTGTCATAAATCCCTTTTGCGATTGACTGGAACCCTCCTAGAGATTGTAATAGAACGTCATCGGCATGGCAGTAAATCAAAACAGCTCTGACTATTCCGTAAGGTCACCATAAAAATCTTCCATCGATTTTGAGGGGGCAGCTTGTAGTTCCTTTCATACACGTGCAATTTCCCTTTCATTGCTGAAAGATCTACCCAAGCGCACCGTTTAAAATGTTGTTGCTTTGCTTTGCTTGACAGTATCGGTTGCTTCTTCTTCTTCTTCTTCTTTCTCAAGCGAGCTATTTGTTTGACAGCTCTATATCGGTTGCTATGTGTATTTTATGTTGAGAAACGCGAGTTACTCAGAGTTACTCAAAATTAACTCCGATTTTACTCATGATCAAAAGCTGTCTTGCCCCAAGTTTAAAAGTTTTAAAAATGGTCGAATGCATTCATACATGTTAAGCGGCGCCGGTGGTGTAGTGGTAAGCGTGATTACCTCTCACCCCAGCAGGCCTGGGTTCATTCCCAGTCGGCGCCGCCGGGATGTTCTGAGGCATAACATCTCTGATCACGCCTTCGGAAGGGAAGTAAAGCCGTTGGACCCAGGTTCATGAGTTGATGGGTCGATAGGTAGGGTCCAGGTGTAGGAGCTGCCTCTCTGGCGTCGGTAGAATTGGTGCTCAGCACGGAAAACAAGATCAACGGAAAATAAATCAAAGGAAAAAAAAATTCATACATGTTTGTGGGTATTTTAGTTGGAAATTCAATATTTTTTCAATGTTGCAGATTCGGCATCGTGGAGTGGCGCGGATTAGTTATAGAGATTTCTGTAACAACCCTGATATTGGCTACACCCGGAAATGTTCTGGGTGACCCCGGGGAAGCGACCAGTATCTGTTTGGATCCCAAATCTATCATGCAATAGATGTGATCACTTAAAAATTCTTTAACATGGTCATATTGTCCCCACACCTGGTTATATTCCGGAATGCGGATACAATTTCTTCGTGGACCCATAACCTTTCGTCTGCTCTTTCTGACGACTCATTTGGAAGCCTTTCCCTAGAATTTAAGAAGGATCTGATCTCACCATGGATGGATAAATTCAGGCTTTTTTTTACAGATCTTCGGTGTTTCAAGACATAAAACTTCACCAATTTTTTAGCTTTTGTAATATCGACACTTTTTTTAAATTCCAGGTGCACAGATACAGATAGCCTGCCAAACCAGATGTTTCTTAGCGAACTTCGACAGTTTCATATGCTTGAAAATGTCTGTCATCTTTCCCCTTCCGGTTGCCGTATAAAACGCCTGCCTAAGAAGCTGTTTGAAGTCTGCATTGACGTAGGTTTCGTCGTCCATTACCACGCAATCGAGCTTGGCCGTCTTGTTTTGTTTATCATCGCGGTTTGGAGTCACTGCCTTCTTAGGCTCGGAACCATTTGGCGGATTTTTTTATAACTTTTGGTTAAAATTTGACGATGGAAAGTTATCGATCAACCCTGCTATCCGACCATGGTTATTTCTGACAGACAAGAAATTAAATTTTGACAACCGTGGCTGAGTTCTGCTCGAAAACCGATCGATCGGTAACACAGGGATTTTCGAACATAAGAAAAACTTTCGAAATGTCACTTTTAACCACGAGTAAATTCAACTCGGCAAATGGTTCACAACCTTATAAGAGGGGCCTCATAGCCTAGTAAGTAAAGGCACGGTATTACCAACAATCAATACGAAACTAACGATTTTAGATTGGCTCACCACTTTAGTAGCCTATTGGTCCCAAGCAAACGATTAACGTACCCTATTCTAGTCGAAATTCTAGTACTACGCAATGTTTGTTTTGATTCGCTATGAAAGTTTGACAGATAAAATGAGGGGTTATTGGTTTTTCCTATGCTTCGAGGGGTGATTCGACAAGCTTGGGACCGAAGATAGTACCAGAGGTGAGCCAAAAAGTTGAGCACGTTTCTTCGGGACCTACTTGTCTTAGAGTTACCTCTATGGTAGTATTTCGGGTCGGAAATTTTCTCGACTTCCCTTGGACTTCATGTATTGGTATTGGCATCGAAAGCTCTCAATTAATAACTGTGGAAGTGCATTTAGAACACTAAGTTGAGAGCACGCAATAAGCTAATATGCGCTAAGCAATAAGCTTGAAATGCGAACAAGAAGAAGAAGGCTGAGTTCTGCTCGAAAACCGATCGATCGGTAACACAGGGATTTTCGAACATCAGAAATAACTTTCGAAATGTCACTTTTAACCACGAGTTACATTCAACTCGGCAAATGGTTCACAGCCTTATAAGTCGACAGTCCGGCTCGTTTTTAGCTCGATGCACGCTTTCTGGCAGTCGACAAACGTTCCCCGAACAGTTTTATTACGTTGGTGACAGTTGATTTTAGCCACTCTTTTAACAATTTCGCTAACTCGGCGTGCGAGTAGTTCGGATTTACGCGATGTGCGTTCAAAATTTTGATGCGTTGCCCCTCTTGTTGCTTGGGCGCCATTTTGATAACTGAAAAGAAAATGTCAAAATGAAAATAGAGGCATCATTCTGCACACACACACACACACACACACACACACACACACCTACAAAATGAGTTTAGTTCCGAACACGATGCCTCCGGTAAAATGTGTAACGGCAAACATGCAATGTTTGACAAATCATAGCTCAGCCATTTATTGACGAAGTTCAAATTTATTGGCGCAACTTGCAACTGCAGACTTTTTAAGATTGATTTGGTATCAATAGATTTAAAATCTATCGATAAAATGCTGAGTAATTGCCGTTATACATTTTACCGGAGGCATCATGTTCGGAGTGTTAAAAGAAGTTTAAGTCGACCAAATATTGATCATAACACCCTTTAGACGGACATGCATCAACGTTTTAGAAGCTATATTTTGGCAAGTTCTGGTAGAGGTGTACCCTTTACTTGATCCCAGCGCTGTTTGTAGGTCAAGCACACGAGTCTTGACTTATCCTCACTTGCAACACGCGCTCGAACAGCATAAGTCACCCATATTCTTGTTTTCGTTCAAACCGTATTTTCCATACAACGAAAACGAAAATATGGATGACTCTGGCCCCAGAAGACAACAATTCGAATTAATTAGTTGCTCAATATACCTATCTAAATCGCCTAACATTTAGATAACAGTCTTTAAAAATCCACTGAAAATTCTACAATAAGCGTACCTAAAAAAAAATCATTAAGGTTCTTACCGTAGCTGATTAATTCCTTTCTTAAATACATGTCTTCCATATCCTTTCCGCTGTCGGTTAGAAAATCGAATGATACTCAATACAGCAACCTAGTTAGATAGCACAACAAGTAGCAGAAATATTTACGCTAATACATAACTACTTAACAACTTTTTGCGTTTTCCGAAACATCTACCGAAAGATATTCTCTCTACCTACATAAATACCTACTATGAAGCGGAGAGTGCGCGAGTCTAAGCCACGATAAACCGCAGTAAGCAACCTACCTAGTTAAAAACAAAACAACAAATGTGCCATTTGCAACGAAAGCAAACAGAGTACCCCCCCGGAATGCAATCAGTGTGCCTTTTCTGAAACCAAAAACAAAACAAAAACAACTGTGTAGAGTCGAATGAGTTTAGGATTTTTTTTTTGTTTGTTTGTTAGTTTTACACTACGAATGTTGAGAGCTATATTATTTATATACAATTACATACATATACAATTTAGCGTGTTAAGGCAATTGTGAATCTCCACCAGCCCCCATTTTATAGCTAACTTGTTCCTTTAATTTACAAAAGGAAGTCGGAAATTAAACCTATTTAATCGAAGGAGATTGTATTTCAGCAAGCAGAGACCAAAGGATAATAACGATTGATTTTACTTAGAGTTATTTATATTTTTTATGTTCATTCGATGTGTACCGTACGCAGTTTATTTCAGAGTCAGCTCAGTGTATACAAATGATTTTCGTTCAGCACCTGTTTAAATTGAACCCTAAGACTAAACAAAACAAAAAAAAACGCCTTTAGCGTGAGAGACTTTCGACGTTTGCATTAACCGTAATGTTTCGATGATTTGCCTTATGTTGATATTTAAACTGAACACTGTACTATTTATCATCGTTTAGTTTTATATTTTTTTTAATTAGAATTCAACGCGCTTCCTCTCACGTGAAAGCAACACAACACTTCATAAACATTCAGCAACAAATTAAAAGAATAAAAAAAAATGAAAAGCACAATTGAAGGCTTAACAAATTATGTGAAAGAATCGAGAATGCGGATTGTACCAAAAAAAAAATCTGATTGTGTAATTTTATCGTAAAATACTTAATTTATATGTACCAACGAAAATGTGAATGCGTGAAGACGGTGATGTTGATGGAAAGTAACGGATGATGATTTATATTGTGTTGAAGGTAAAAGCACTGTAAACAGTTATACGATTTGAGAAGATATCTCAAAATCCCAGATCAAGTCAAGAATGATGCTTTTCCTTGGTTTATATTTTCCTGTGCAAGATATGATAACTTACTGAAATAAAAGTTAATTTTTTCCTGAAATTTAACAGTCAGTTTTTTTCTCTAGAGTGCTGGTGAAATATCACATGAATTTCATTTGATCGACTCAGGGTTGCTTCGACTTACCTTCGCTATAAAACATGTTTTTTTTTTTCATTTTTGTACACTAATGATTGTTGTAGGGTTAACTACCCCATTTCCGGCCTATTAAGCACATCCCGCACTTAGTCTTTCTTAATCTAGCGCAGTTTAGCACCAAACGGAATGTTATTATTACTGATGGCCAGTGATGGAAAAGTTCGCGAAAACTCACTATGACTCGCGAACTTTTCCCTTGGTGAACTTCGTGAAATATCGCGAACTTTTCCAACACTGCTGAGGGCTTTCAAATATATTTACCTTTCCATACGTACCGTAAAATTTGATAAAGAGAAACCAATCGTTGAGATATTGTCAAAAGTCTAACACTATTTCTTGGCGCCAAACTCGGCCTACGGATTCTAAACTCGGCCTAACGCATTGAAACACCAATGAAACGCCAATGAATTCACTTCGGCCTATCGGATGAAGATAAAATTTGATTCGGTTGGAGCGCTTCTTTTGTTTTTGGGAATAATGGGTGCAAACCTTCATATCACGCACCAAACGCATAATTGACTTGTTATCTCTGAAATCATGGATTTATTTGAAGTTTTCTGCTCGATAGGCCCAAAATGGGCGATTAGGCCGAAGTAGCTCTCTACCCTACTTGTAAGTTACAAAAAGAGGTTGTAGCGTGGAACTGCCGTAGTCCATGGAATTTAACCAAAATAATTTATTTTGAATTTCATACGATATAAATATGAACGCGCACCTCTGTTATCATTTATGTTTTTTGCAATAGATAAATATGGATTTCATAAATGTGTCGTACGAAAATGATACGTTATGAGTATGAAATTAACGTTTCATTCGTATGAATTAGACACGAGAGGAATACGAAAAGTAATCGAATCAACTATGAAATTCACTGTAGCTATATGTAGTTTTGTTTTCTTGCATATTAATTATATACACGTAATCATAAATTCAGGGCTACAAAATGGTGAGTGACAATGTGGAAGGAGCGATATACCTAGCTCCGGTCCTCACAAGTTCCTACCTCACGCCTCCCCATATGATAACAAAAGACTGCCAGCTGAAACATGGACACAGCTGGTTGGCGTAGTCTGGGCAATGTTGTCAATCCGACAATAGCAGAGTGAGGAGGTGCGACGCGAACACTTGCGCGGTAACCATAGCACGGTGATAGAGGAAATGCTTCGCCAACCCGAGCGTCTGTTCACCATGGAGGTGCGGCTCAAACATCGTCTGACTGGCATTCAGCGGCTGAATAAGAAATGCTCTTCCCCGGAAGCTACACCTAAGATGGTAGCCCCATCACGGCGGATAGGAGACCTTAGGCCAACCACCTACTGTCTCTGAAACCTTTACAATTGTTACAGAAACCAACAGAGAAAGACATCGAACTGATTTAACGGCAATGACTTTTAGCGCAAAACAACGGACACGAATTGGATCATGGGGAATGTATTGACGTTAGCCCAGCAGTGTAAACTGGCACAACTCGCCAACGAGGCGCGACGCATGAAGCTAGAAATCCTGGGACTGAGTGAAGTTCGTTGGCCAAACTTTGGAGAACACAAACTGCCGTCGGGACAGGTACTACTATCCAGCTTTCCATGCTCGGTGATGGCGGCCTGTTTGTATGAATAAATGTATCCTTCACTGTGCTTTTTGACACTAACTGGAGGGCGTATGTTGTTCCATTTTCTACTGTTCCTGGGAGAGGGAAAGGGAATGGGTTGAAATTCGAACATCCAGATAGTGTCAAAAAGTGTGAAGGATACATTTATTCATACGTCGCCATTACCGAACATGGAAAGCTGGATACTCTGGTATTCGAGGTGAAAACGCTCCCCGCCATCGTGGAGTTGGCTCATCAAGTGGGAGCCTGTTAATGAGAGGATAATCGTTGCCAGATTTAGAACACTGGTTCGTAACCTTACCATAATCCAATGTTATGCGCCAACCGATGCTGCCGAGCTACAGGACAAGGAGAATTTTTACAGTCAACTGAATGCCGTCGTGGATAAGGTTCCAAAGGGTGACATCAAGATCTACACTGGCGACTTCAATGCGAAGATCGGCTCCGACAACACGGACTATGAGCGTGTCATGGGACGCCATGGTCTCGGCGAAATGAGCGAGAACGGTGAGCTGATTGCAGAATTTTGTGGCAATAACGACATGGTGATCAGGGGCTCGTTCTTCCCCCATCGGCCAGTGCACAAAGTCACGTGGGTTTCTCGTGATGGACATACCGAGAATCAGATCGACCACATCTGCATCAGCCGAAAATGGAGACGGAGCCTTCTTGATGTCCGGAATAAACGCAGCGCCGACATCGCGTCTGAACATCACCTTCTAATCGGTGAAATCCGCCTACGCATGGCGCGGATCCAGCAACGGGAGGAGAGACTCACACGCCGACTTGAAGATCCAGCGGTAAAAAGGTCTTTTGTTCATGAACTTGAGACTCGAGCTGCGGACGTTCCAGAAGGTGGCAGCGTAGAAGAACAATGGACGGCCATCAAGAATGCCTTTATAGAAACAAGCGAGAACAACTTGGGTGAGCTGCGCACCCAGAGGAAAGAGTGGATCACAGATGAAACCTGGCGGAAGATTGAGGAGCGTAGAGAAGCAAAAGCCGCGATAGAGCGGGCGAGAACCAGAGGAGCCAAGAACGAAGCCCGTCAACGGTACTCGGCTCTAGAGAAGGAAGTCAAGCGCGTGGGTGAACTCCCTGGCCGACGAAGGGGAGAAAGCCGCAAACACTGGCGATATACGCCTCCTCTACGATATCTCACGACGCCTGAGTGGAGCAAGGATGAACCCGAGGATGCCAGTGAAGGACACGACTGGACAATTGCTTACCGACCCCACTGACCAGCTGAAACGCTGGTTTGAGCACTTCGAACAACTTCTTCAAGTTTCGACGGCCAACCAGCCATCAACATCTCGGCATGATCCGCCTAGGGTGCGGCGCATCACTCGCGTCAATTCCGAGGCCCCATCACTGCAGGAGATTGAAGCAGCTATCCGAAGCATGAAATCCAACAAGGCTCCAGGGGTCGATCGCATATCAGCGGAGATGCTCAAAGCTGACCCCATGCTATCCGCACAAATGTTGCATCAACTATTCTGTAATATCTGGGACACCGCGACTTTTCCGGCCGACTTGATGCAGGGCATCTTAGTGAAGGTCCCAAAGAAGGGGGATCTGACTGTGTGCGACAATTGGCGAGGCATCATGTTACTGTGTATTGTTCTCAAAGTTCTGTGCAAAGTTATCCTGAATCGGATACAGGAGAAGATCGACGCGACTCTCCGACGGCAGCAGGCAGGATTCCGTGCCGGAAGATCTTGTGTGGACCATATTGTCACGCTCCGCATCATCCTGGAGCAGGTCAATGAATTCCAAGAGTCCCTTTATTTGGTATTCATTGACTACGAAAAAGCTTTCGACCGTCTCAATCACGAGAATCTGTGGGGCGCCCTGAGACGCAAGGGAGTCCCAGATAAAATCATCAACTTCATCGAAGCGCAGTATGAGGCTTTCACGTGCAGAGTTCTGCATAACGGAGCCTTGTCCGACCCTATACGGGTAGTCGCTGGTGTGAGACAAGGATGTATACTATCACCGCTACTGTTTCTCATCGTAATCGACGAGATCATGGTAGGTGCAATTGACCGTGTACCGAACCGTGGGCTGCTTTGGCAGCCTATCACCATGGAGCATCTCAACGACTTTGATTTGGCTGATGATGTTGCTCTACTAGCACAACGGCGCTCTGATATGCAGAGTAAGCTCAATGACCTAGCCGAACGCTCCTCTGCGGCGGGTCTCACCATCAACGTCAACAAGACCAAATCGTTGGATATCAACACGGGCAACCCTTCCAACTTTACGGTAGCGGGGAAAGCAGTGGAGAAGGTCGAAAGTTTCCAATATCCTGGCAGCCAAATAGTGTCGGACGGCGGGACCAAGAGCGACATAGGTGCACGAATCAAGAAGGCTAGGGCTGCCTTTGCGAGTTTACGAAACGTATGCAGATCCAACCAGATAAGTCAACGCACCAAAATCTGAATTTCGTGAAAACGTGAAATCTGTGTTGTTATACGCCAGCGAGACGTGGTGTGCACACTTAGAAATTATCGCCGACTTCGGTAATTTTTACCGAAATCTGAACAGCTGAACTGTTCGGTAAAATTTATGCAATTCAATTCAATTGCTTTTCAGCTACTTTGAAACTAAATCTCCACTAAAATGACAAGATTTGATCCTTAAAACAAGGTTGACCATGTTTTGAAAGTATTTTCAAGTTCAATAGCCTTTAAAATGAAGGTCAAAGTTTTACCGAACGTTCAGCTGTTCTGATTTCGGTAAAATTTACCGAACACGAAAATAAAATCTTAGTGTGTGTATCAGCGGAGAACACTCAAAAGCTGCAGGTCTTCATCAACCGATGCCTGCGGTATATAATTCGTGCCTGGTAGCCTCACAACTGGATCTCGAATGCCGAGCTCCATCGTCGATGTCATCAGAAGCCGATAGCAACAGAAATTCGAGAGTGAAAGTGGAGGTGGGTCGGCCATACACTTCGACGGGGCGGAAACGAAATCTGCAAGCAAGCGCTGGATTGGAAAAGTTCGCATCGAGGTAGGAATTCGTCCGGATATGATCGAGGAGGAGTGTTAGTAGCAGTAGGCGTTCAGATCAAAGTAACAATCAAAGCAATCTTGTAATTAAACTAGCAAATAAAAACTTCACTTCTATTTCAACCACTGCTGTAAGGAGTAGTTCGTTTAACTGCATATTCTAATAATGTGAAATATCTCATGTAATATGCCGTTCGACGGGGAAGTTATCCAGCATTTTTTTGCATATAGTACAAATAGTGTAAATAGTTAAATAACTAAGAAATTTAACGAAAATTTGAAGCATCAAATTTTCGCATACATTTGCTTTGACCACAAGGTGTCTTTCCTAACAGCGCCATCACATAGTTGGTACCAAACGAAATAAGCCGAAGCCGCATTTCCATTTGTATCGTTCAACACGCAGCAGCTCAACATAGACGATATGCGGACCCTAGGAAAGACTGTCATCAAGAAGCTTGTTACCAAAGCTGCCTACAAGAGCACTCCAACCAAAGAAGTATTGAAGAAGCCACAACGCCTCTGTTTGGATACAGTTGCTCGTCATTATCATGGCGAAAAACATCAAACTCGCTCACGTTGTCCGTGGAGAAAACGCCTGCCCAGTATTTTCCAATAACGACAAAGAACAACCCTTTACCGTGCACCCGTCGCTACCAGAAGAATACGAACCTGTGTGTAATCCACGCTAAGTTTGTCATCATCATTCCTCCAGATCATTGCTCGTATTATCAGCCTTCTACACTTAAGTGTAACCAGGGTTATCATCTGATCACTCAATGTGCGCAATGTACTGATTTTCTGAAATAGGGTAGAGAACTACTTCGGCCTAATCGCCCATTTTGGGCCTATCGAGCTGAAATCTTCAAATAAATCCATGATTTCAGAGTTAACAAGTCAATTATGCGTTTATACTTCAGTTAATATGCTACCGAACGAAGTCAATGAGAACGCGTGATATGAAGGTTTGCACCCATTATTCCCAAAAACAAAAGAAGAGCTCCGACCGAATCAATTTTTATCTTCATCCGATAGGCCGAAGTGAATTCATTGGCGTTTCAATGCGTTAGGCCGAGTTTAGAATCCGTAGGCTGAGTTTGGCGTCAAGAAGCAGTGTTAGACTTTTGACAATATCTCAACGATTGGTTTCTCTTTATCAAATCTTAAGGTACATACGGAAAGGTAAATAAATTTGGAAGCCATCAGTAATAATAACATACCGTTTGGTGCTAAACTGCGCTAGATTAAGAAAGACTAAGTGCGGGTTGTGCTTAATAGGCCGGAAATGGGGTAGTTAACCCTATAGAAAGTGAGAATCAAGCAAACACAAAGTTGGCTTGTTTTCCAGCCTGCGCATTGCCGTTGACAAATAATGGGCACTCTACTTATAGGCACTCTAAAACCAACAATCAATACGAAACTAACGATTTAAAATTGGCTTACTACTTGACTAGCCTATTGGTCTCAAGCAAATCGACTAACGTACCCCATTCTAGTATAAATTCCAGTACTACACTATGTTTGTTTTGATTCGCTTTGAAAATTTGACAGATAAAATGAGGGTGTTTAAGCACTTGACCACTTTTCTTCAAAGGAATGAATTGTTGGAATCCTTAACCAACCAATCAAAATGTATACGAGATTTTCTCCTAGGAATCGTTCGGAAACACTACAGAAAAACGATACGATGAGAATTCGAGTGCAGACGCGACGGAGTACGTAGTTCAACTGATTTATTTACACTATGTACAAATTGTTATGCTGCACTGGTTTGACAGCGGGTGTGTTGCATCTTTCAGCTGCTTGTACGCTACGTACGCACAATGGGTGTGGTGCGCGTTGTACAGTGGCAGTAATTATTAATATTCGGAATTTCATTTCAATCTGATTGGTTTTAAACATTCCGGCCACCAATGAAATTTCGGGGAGTTCATCGGTCACTGGCGGTGGAACTTCTACGACGTCTTATACGGTGATGTTGATACACGGGTTCTGATTGGTACAGGTTTTCAGGACAGGCTCCCTCACAGCTTCCGGAATAAAGATGACAACCAAGATTGTGCAGGACGGTGTGCTATAAAGGAGGAACATCTGTACGCGAATTGTTGGATAAGAAAAAATGAAAAGAGCGGGTACTTAACTTGCGTCAACGCCGAGCCATGTGGGTTCCACGAACCCACACGGCGAGCTTGACTCTTTACAGATGTACCACGAACCACTCGATTCCCCCGAGCATGGGCCAGGATCTCGTCTGGCGACTCATTTCCCCGAGTAAGGGCCGGGACCTCGTCCAGCGGCTCTGTTCCCTGAGCGAGGGCCTTCTTCAGGCGACGTTTTAGCCGGAATACCGATGGTTTGAACAACATTCGACACTACGATGGCAGGATCAACCTCAACCGGAAGTAAGCACAACTTGGAAATGGCGCGCTTGGTTGTTCCGGAGTTTGTCTTTACTGTGGCAACCCGAACTAGCCCATCTGTGCCGGGATGGATGGTGATCACGCGCCCGAGAGGCCATTTCTGTGGCGGAACATTCTCGTCCTTGAGAACAACAATGGAACCGACGGCGAGGTTGTCGAGAGCTTGATTCCAGCGGTAACGGTTTTGAAGCGTAGCCAGGTACTCCTTGTGCCAACGGGACCAAAAATGTTGAGTGAGCTGCTGTACTCGTCTCCATCGGGACAAGCGGGTCTCAGGAACGTCTTGCTGATCGGGATCGGGCATTGCATTCAGCGGTCTGCCGATCAGGAAGTGTCCCGGGGTTAGAGCAAACTCATCAGATGGATCGTCTGGTAGCGGAGTAATTGGGCGTGAGTTAAGCATTGACTCCACCTGCACTAGCCCAGTTTGCAGTTCGGACTCAGTGAGGTGGGCATTGCCGAGAATTTTGCGAAGCAGGGTCTTGACTGATTTTACGCAGGCCTCCCAGATTCCACCAAACGAAGGCGAACGTGGTGGGATGAAATGGAACTGGATGCCATCTTCTGTACACTCTCGTGCTACTGACTCCTTGTGCTGCTGTGAGAGGAATACTTTTCGTAACTCTTCCAGCTCCCTTTTTGCTCCAACGAAGTTTGTCGCGTTGTCACAGTAGACGTGTGCAGGCTTTCCTCTGCGACCGCTGAATCGCCGCAGGCTGGCAATGAATGCTTCGCTGGTCAGGTCAGACACAAGATCGAGATGAGCAGCTTTGGTTACGAGGCATACGTAGACCACGATGTACGCCTTGAAGAACGGACTGCGCTTGTTTCTTAACGAAGTGCGCACGTAGATCGGGCCGGCAAGGTCTATGCCGACATTCTGGAATGGGTACGCCTGGTTGACCCGCACAGGAGGAAGTTGTCCCATCAGCTGCTCGAGTGATTTCGGTTTTGCTCGCACGCAAGTCACGCATCGGTGCACGATCTGGCGAACTAAATTCCGGCCGCCTAGAGGCCAGAATCGTTGACGAAGGGACGAAAGCAGTAGCCCCGGTCCTGCGTGGAGCGTCTTCTGGTGTCCCTTCGTTGCAATCATTGCGGTCAGTTGGTGCTTGGCTGGGAGAACGATCGGGTACTTCTCCTCAATCGGTATTCGTGCATTGTGCAACCGGCCGCCAACACGAATTATACCGTCCACGAGCTGTGGATGAAGATAGCAGAGCTTGGATTTCCGATCCACTTGACCAATAGTGGAAAGCTGACGGATTTCCTTCTCAAAATGCTGCTCTTGAGCTAGGCGAACTAAGGCTAGCAGCGTTTGATCGATTTCAGCTACGGTGAGCGGACCAACAAGAGGATCTTGGAGATTCTTGTGGCGACGACAATTCTCGGCGAACCGTCGTACCAGCGAACCAATCCGAAGCAGCGGACGAAGACTGGAGTACCGGGAAACTAACTCGTTGGGCGTTTCATCTTCGACGGCTGGAAGAACGACGATCTTGCGAGTTTCAGATTCCTCCAACGGAAATGATGTTGTGGGGGCGTACTTAGCAGGCCATGGAATAGTTAGCGTTCCAAGCCAGTGCGGTCCGTGCCACCATAGTGAGTTTTTTTTCAAGTTCGTTGAGGTTCATGCCCCGAGATATGAGGTCCGCTGGATTTTCTTTGGACGGAACATGGTTCCAGACAGCATGAGTGGTGAGCTCCTGAATATCAGCCACACGATTGGCCACAAACGTCTTCCACCTAGACGGTGTTGCAGAGAGCCAATTCAACACTATGGTCGAATCAGTCCACAAGTAGATCGTGGCGGAAATATCAACACTGTCCTGGGCTTGTACCAATAGTTTGGACAGAAGTTGAGCAGCGCATAACTCGAGTCGAGGAATGCTTTTGGTGTCTATCGGAGCGACCTTGGATTTCGACATCAAGAGTCGAGTTGTGCAGCATCCAGCAGAAGTGATTGACCGGAGGTACAGACAGGCCCCGTATGCAGCTTCTGATGCATCGCTGAAGCCGTGAATTTCCAGGCGCGCGTAACCTGAACTGAGAACGTGTCTAGGAACACGTAGCTTAGTGAGAACGGGGAGCTGTTGCTGAAATTCCTGCCAGTTGGCGGCGACTGCTGGTGGGACTGCCGCGTCCCAGTCGAGTTGAAGTTTCCATAATCCTTGGAGCAAAATCTTAGCCTTCGAAATAGTCGGTCCGATGAGACCTAGTGGGTCGAACAAACTACTGACTTGCGACAAGATTGCCCGTTTTGTCAGCGTGGAGAATTCCTTCCACTTCGGTTGCTTGAAGGAAAGCAGATCGGTAGTTGGCTCCCATCGTAGACCCAATGTTGTAACGGAAGCTTCGTGGTCCAAATCGAGTAGCGTTTCGGTCTCCAGGAGTTCCGGAGGAACGGCATCCAAAACGGTCTGACTGTTGGAAGACCATTGCCGGAGTGGAAGTCCTGCAGAAGCAAGCATTGTGATGAGCTCTTTACAGCTTACGGCGAGAGATTCAGCGTCGTTGGAACCGATCAGCAAATTATCGACGTAGAAGTCGCGACGAAGCATTGGAGCTGCGAGCGGGAATTGCTGTTCTTCATCGTCGGCGAGCTTCTTCAGTACCCGGATCGCCAGAAACGGAGCACAGTTGGTGCCATAGGTGACGGTGAGTAGCTGGAAGATCTTCAGTGGAAGGTCGGGATGATCGCGCCACACTATACTCGATAGCGGTTGATCAGACACGAGGATCTGCCGGTAAATTTTCTCGATGTCCGCAGAAGCGACGAATTCGAAGATTCGGAAGCGAGTGACGATAGTGACCAGAGTATCTTCAATGGTGGGACCAGCAAGCAGGACGTCGTTCAATGAAAGGCCAGATTTCTATTGACACGAGGCGTCAAAGACTGTTCGAAGCTTGGTTGTCGTGCTATCCATCTTGACCACTGCGTGATGGGGAAGGAAATAGCGAGGCTTGACATTTCGTTCATCGGGACTGATTTCTCGCATGTGTCCTAACGCCAAATATTCGTGGATGAACTTATGGTACATTGCCTTCTTCTCAGGATCTCGGGTTAGCGACCGTTCTAAAGCGTAGAAACGTCGCGTAGCGTTGTACCAGTTGTCATCTAGCTGCAGTTCTTCTCGCTTCGGAAGTACGACAACGTAGCGGCCATCGGAGTTTCGAGTTGTGGTCTTGAGGAAGTGTTCTTCGCAGAAACGTTCGGACGGAGACTAGCCTTTTGTCTTTTGAACCTCCTCCAACTGCCAGAAACGGTTGACCAACTCGTCGATTGTGCAGGAATTGCTGAACTGACAGCTACGTGGATCTTGGTGGTCGTGGTTTTCCAGCGTACATTCTCCTGAGACGACCCAACCGAATTCTGTGTTCTGGATCAGAGGAAGATCGATGCCAAGAGAAATTCGGCCATAACGGAGAACACGGAAGAAGTGTGCAGCGCCAAGGATCATGTCAATGCTACCGGTGATGGCGAACATGGGATCAGCAAGGTCAACGTGCTTTGGAATCGACCATTCACGAACGTCGACGGAGAACTGCGGCAGTTTCATGGTAATCGACGGGAGTATGAGCATGGAACTTTTCAGGGTGAATGGCGACACCCGGGAGGAGATGGTGACTGATGTCCGATGATATATAATGTTCGTGGATTTTCCTATGTTTCGAAGGGTGAATCGATTAGCTTGGGACCGAAGATAGTACCAGAGCTGAGCCAAAAATTTGGGCTCGTTTCTTCGGGATCTTCTGATCTTAGAGTTACCTCTATAATAAAACCCTGGACAGACTATGGCTTATATCATGTAATATAGGCTGTCTTACAATGAGCACTCCTACATTGGATTTCCAGTGAAAACTAGATGTATGAGTGCTCATTGCAAGACAGCCTATATTACATGATACAGCCATAGTCTGTACGATTGTGCTACATTTCCCCGAATGTCGTTTCCCCGAATTTCACTTCCCCGAACGCCATTTCCCCGAATTCCATACAAACATACAACCCATTTCCCCGAATGCCAATTTCCTCGAATGTAATTTCCTCGAATGAAATCCAAAAATTTATAAAATACTTTGATTGTATTACATTTCTAAGGTTGGTTTCGCGAGCATTAAGAAGACATCTTTTTTAATGACATCAAGCAACAATTAACCTTAAAAGAACAGCTCATGATTAAAAGGAGGGAAGATCTCTGTTCAAAGTAAATCAATGGGACGAGAGTTTTAGTGAGGCGGCGGCAGTACCATAAGTGGAAGTGTAAAAATTGGTAATATATTTTTAGGACATTTTCCCTTATTTTATACATGAGCAGTTTTTTCGAGAACTTTGGCAAAACTAATATCGATGATTTGACAGATTGGTAATAAGTTTTTAGGAGATTTTCCCTTCTTTTTAAATTTATTTAGGAGATGTTCAGCCGTAGACGTATTTTATCCTTCTTTTATAAATGTTTTTTTTCGAAAACTTTCTCAAAACTTGTGAGATTGACGGTTTGACAAATTGGTAATGTATTTTGAGGAAAATTTTCCCTCTTTTATAAACGAGCAGTCTTCGGAGAACTTAGACAATATGTGAGGTCGATGGATTTAAAAATTGATAACATAGTTTTACCAGATTTTTTCTTTTATAAATTCAAATCGAGGAATTTGGCAAAACTTGTGAGCTATATGATTTGACAAATGAATCGAGGAATGCTGTGAGTTTTACACTCACAACTACTGACAGCATAGCGCCACCTTCTATGGACGAAAAGTTAAACTGAAAAATAATGTATGCAGATTTCAACATTTTTATTAAATTTTCGTTTGTGGAGGCGAAAAAGAGAAAAAAATATTTGGTACAGAAGGTGGCTTATATTATGGCGCAACACCCATAATATAAGCCACCTTCTGTACCAATATTTTTTAAAGGGACAAGAAAAAGGCTCTAATTTAATAAAATAAACATGTTTCGGTTTTCTGCGTACAAAACAAATCGCCATAACTTCTGTTTATTACTGTCACCTGTTGAAATTTGGTTGCAATAATTTCCGAAACAAGTTTTGCTAAATTTCCCGAAAGAACTGCTTATGTAAAAAAGTAGGAATAAAAATATTTTACCATTTTGTCAAACCATCGATCTCTCATGTTTTTCCAAAGTTCTCGAAAGAATTGCTCGTAAATAAAAGAAGGCAAAATCTCCTTAAAATTTATAACCATTTTGTCAAACCGACGATATTTTGCCAAATTTTTTGTGCTTTTTGGTTTTGGTCTGTCTTTTTGGTTATGGATTATTATTCTATATAGTTCTTTGAATACCTCACTAGGAAGAGTTGGCACCTATGAGCGCCCACAAGCTTTTTATGGTCACGAATTAATACTCTGAAATGATGCGTTTTTGTCTGATTCTGATATAAAATAGTCACCATATTCGAAAGGTTTTTTTTTTTTTATTTAAACTCATGTTCATCTTTTCCCTCCCTCTCTCTCTCATCCAGAACTATCAACTCAAGCGCCACATGGAGATCCATGACAGCACCTACTACATGTGCCCATACTGTGACCGATCGCCGCTGAAGGCGAAAACCTCTGTCCGCAAGCACCTGAACACGGTCCACCCGGAGCGAGCCCCTGCGAAGGAAGAAATGAACAAATTCATTTCCACGCTGGTCGTCAAGGACGAAAAGATCCTCCGAGAGCTGTACGCCAAAAACGAACGCAAGATTAGGAACAAGTGTGCCAAACTGCAAGCGAAACAGCTGCAACAACAGCAGCAATTACAACAACAGCATCAACAGCAATTGCTGGAGAACAGTGTCGGTATTGCTGAGCAGCATCCAACTGCGGTCGCAACGAGCACGGCGGTCAGTCACGTGGCGGCGATACAACAGCAACAGCAACAGCATGAAGCGCCAACTGAAATGGCGAATGTTGCTCCGGAGGAGATGCTGAATGCCTACCAAGGCAGTCAGCAACGCTCGGGAGGCGGCGAACAGCGGAACGGTTCCGAGCAGCATGGCTTCCAAACGGTTGAACAGATGAATCGGCATGGGGAACGGGTTAGTGCAAATGGTGGTTGTAATGGTGAGATCAAGAGCGGGGACGAAGAAAGTGCTCTGAAGCGGAGATCATCCGAGGAACAGGTAAATCAAGGTGGTCAAGGTGGTAGTAGTTTAAGGGAGGAAGGTAAGAAAATCAAACTCGTAGATGTTAATGGGTCGGAGGTGCGGTACATCGCCGCGACAACGATGGGTGGCAATGGGACACTGAAATACCTTCGGAAGAAATCGCTGGGTGTGGGCGAGGGCAGCAGTAGCAGTGGCCACTCGATGCCACCGCCGGGCAGCAGTAGTGGCTCCACGATGGACAATCAGATAATGCTGGACAATCTGTTTGATAACATTTCGATCGAAAACTACGAGTTTGACGATAACACCTCCATTCAGTCGTACAATTTGATCGACGAACGGTTTAAGACTTCGTTCGATCAGATCCAGGAGAAGCTGGACGCCGAGCTGTCGTTCGACGAGGAACAGCTCAAGTGGCAGAACAATCTGATGACGAACGATTCGTCGAACGAGATTGGCGACAAGCTTCTGAACGTGGAGGAAAATATTATGCTCATTTAGATGCGCTGAGAGAGGAAAGTGAGATGATTCGAGGAAGCAGCGGTTTTTGATGTCGTTTTTCGTTAAAACCGTTAAATTTATTTGCCACCCTCCCCTCTTATTTATTAGCAACTAAGGGTCTATGAAGAAGTCAAGTGCTATTTTTTTTTCTGTTTCGTTAACCGGCTTTAAGTGAAAATGAAGCACTATTTATTATGCATATTTAATGTAAACTATTTATTGTAGTTCTAATGTTCGCGCGTGTGTGTGTGTGTGTCTGTGCGTGTGTGTGTGCATGTGTATGTATGCAGTAGGTTCGTGTGGACACAACGGAGACTAAGCTATCCGGGCGTTGATCTAATCCAAACTAGGAGTAAGCAGAAAATTCACTATATACACCTCCTACAACACGCCCACTAAATAATAACAGATAAGTTCTATTTATCTACGGAGACTTTTACTTCCCTTCTTGCATAGGATTAAATCGGAATAATTGGACCGTAGCAGCTAGAGCTAGCCAATCGTGCGAAGTAGTTTCCAGAGAACGAAGTTTGTTTGTCGCGAATAGCAAATACGCACATTATTGTCCCAGATGGAGCAAAGGAAGTTCAAGAAATGCAGCAGGAACTGCACAAATTTATCGAATTTAGACTAATTTATCAAAATTGTTCATTATTAATCGATTACGATTCGTACGTGTTTGTTGTAGAATTTTCAAGATGGTTTTTATCAAGACACTTTTTTTTCCTTTCTGGCCCTAACCCTGTACAGTAATGACCCGAATTTGTCAGCCCCTCCGCGCATCAGACGTTTACCTTTCAATAATTTCACATAGCCGTTATTCCAAATATTTCTCATTCATCTTTAAGAAGGATGTTTAAGATATTTATACTTGGTTCAATAAAGCCACTGAAAAATGCGCATGGTTTTTCAAAAAGATAACTGACCAAATCGGGTCATTGCTGTACATTGATTAGGGTGACTTTTAAGATCTACAAGATTTTCTTTTCCAAGTCCTAGAAATATTTTTTTTTTCAAATGATTTTAATGTAACAATTTACCTTTTTCCGGCTGCTGATTTTTAAGACCTCGAATTTTTGTTTCAGGTCGTGGAATTTCGCAACTTATTTCATGATACAGAATATTGAAAAAAAAAAAATGATGCTGGATCCTCATATTTCCCGGATCTCTAAATTTTAATGTAGGAACAATCTTAGTTTGGAAAGTTTTGAACCTTTTTCTAGGTTCAGAATTGGCACAGAGAACAGACGTTGAGGCTCGAACTAAATTTCTGTTAAAACGTTTCCTATTCGACTAATGCGCCACCAACGCTGACTTCCCGGGGCCCCAACTTACACTAGACACTTAGTTCCGGTAGCGCCGAGTGGTAAAAAATTGGTCTGTTCTCTGTGAAATAGGCATTTTTTAATAGAAACTAAGCGATCGATTCAACCTCTGGTGGTGAATAAGAGAACGTAAAACGTTGTGAGCAGAAATAATATTTGCCGTGAGACATTGGAAGCGGAACACTTTTTCACTATTCCTGATAAATTGATTCATCTGAAATGCTCCAAAACTGGATCTACAGTTGAAAAATTTATTTCTGTATCGTTTTTGTAAGGATCCTGCTGGTGTTCAGGAATATTTTTGTTGAGAAAAATGGAAAATTAGAATAATGCCTTAGTGGTTATAATCTTCCGGATTTCTTGTGCGTTGAGGTACAAATCAGTTCAGATTTGTGGAAAATCGTAAAATAAGACAATTACCTATGGAAATTGGCAAGATTTTCAATGAAAATTGATTTATTTGCGTTATTAAAATCGTTATTCTGATGTAAACAAACGGTTTGGTTCACGTTTGCTTTCAAGCTCGCATAGCGCCCTCTGCATTGGTGGTTAAAAAGCCTATTATGGTAAAATTTTCCAAATCTAGAATCTTCTTTTTTTTTTCCTGGAAATTGCCCAAAATCCTTTACAATTTTTTGCAGTTGAGGATGTTAAAGTTGACAACAAATCGACCGTCCTATGGGGTTAAAGAGCAACCAGTATAATTGCAGCTATCCGAGAAACGTAGTTTGATCAATGTGGTTCTGTGAATGCCAGAGTGAACTTGATTTTGAATTCTCAAATGCATGATGGGCTTGGGCCCATGTCAGAAATTTGCCACTTCTCGGGAGTACTTGGAGCATGCCTGAACTTGCATGCTAACGCTAACTTGAAAATTCGAACACATAAAACCAGATATTTCTCGCGATTGATTTGACGTAATAAAAATGTAACTTACTTTCATAAAAAAATTACATGACTTTCTTTGGAATTCTCGCCATCATCTGCCGCACACTGGACTGGTCAACCTTAGCGGCCTTTTTACCAACATCGAGCCATCTGTGCAGCGTCCTGCGTGGTCTTTCCAGTTTTCGTTAACTTCCGCTTGATAATTGCCCAATACTTTTAGATTGGGTGGAATTGCGGGCAGTTGGGTGCATTGATATCATTGTCGGCGAAATCCATCTTATTGTCGCGGTATCACTGTAGAATCTCTCGGCCAGAGCTTCAGGGGACATAACCCTCCTGCGATCACGGAAGCACTCGAGAACATTATTGCAATTCTCATGTATGGTAGGGCAAACTACCTATCCATGGAGGGACTGTGCACCAACGAAATCAAGATGGTCAGACTAATGTTTAACTTGCATTTATTGCTCCCCCATAGGTCCGACACTTTTCTCCTCATAACGCCGCATGATACTTCAACTCACTCCTACCAATTCTGTCTTCCCTGCATCCTCTCCCTAATCAATCCATCTTTTCTTTCTAACTATAATGTCTTCTTCTGGTGAGTACTCACTTTTCCGGCCGGGTGCACCCTTACCGCTGGTCGAGCCTGGCTGTTGGTGGCGAGCCCCGTCGCCTCGATGGCACAAACCTCCAACAGGGCTCCACCTCGCTTGAGGGTTCCACGTGCGTTCCGGACTTCGATGCAAGCACCGTCGCACGATGATAAGATGACTCTATCCGATGAGCAGCTGAAAGCCTATAACAGAAAAAGCCCTGGAACGACTTCCGTTAGTTCCAATGCGACGGACCTCTAGCATTGAGGAACTTACTTCATTTGAAGGCTTCGGATTTCGAACGCAGCTATTCACCGCCGTCAGGCACTGTCCGGACTCTCGCGTCTTGCTATCGAGTGGTTGATCTGCGTTAGCTGGTTGTTGCGCTGATGGTACGTTCGAGGGCACGTACGTGTACCAGTACGTGTGGTTGGTGTGACGAAATCTATACCAAGAAACATATCAAAATGGCTTCCAGCTATTGTACGTTCACAATACCCACCTTCAGCACATCGCAGTCTCCGGGAGGGCTGTTTTCGTTCCGGTTCTCTTAACCGCTGCTGGACTTCCCAGAAACCGTCGGATTCCGATCGAAGATTTAACCACTACCGAAACAGCAGCACGCGCGACGATAAATTGCGATACGCACTCTACTCGCACTCGCGACGACCAAAAAAGGACTGTTCGACTGACACCGTTTCTTTTTTGCGTGCTGTTTGCACGGCAACCTTTCCACTTCTGTCTTTTGTCGAGTCCAATGCGGGTTGGTGAGAGTGTGTGTGCGTGCGGAAACGTAGTCAGCAAAATCCCTGAAGCATGGTGTTTGCGAAATAATTTGCGATCTTCGTTCGCTTTCAAGCGATGCGTCCCATGTGGCATAGTTTCACTGCTGCACGTTCGATCGGATCTACTCATTTTATTGTGTTTCCGAGACCAGTTTAGTGCTGACCATAGGAGCAATAATACGAACCAAGCTAAAACGTAACAACATCTCCCACGGTAGGAACGGCAATTTTCAACATTTTCGCGATTTTTCGAATTGATCACGTCGGGTTTTCGACGTGGGTGTGCAGGATCAATTTTCTTTTCTCGTCTTCCATCTAGTACAACATTTTTAATACTGCACGTATCGAGACGAAACATTCACCATTGGAACACGTGTACTTTTAAAACAAATCGCTGTCAAAACACTTCAAACGCGATCCGATCACTAGAAGTGCTGCTATAGAATAAATAAAGTGTCCAGAATCTAAGTGGACCAGACTTTAAGACGGATCGCGGTTACTGTTTGAACCGGAACATTCTGATTTCGCAGCAGCGCTTAAACTCAGTGATGCTGAATGGTGCTTTCGGAAGTGATCTGGGTAAACCGAGAGCAGTCCGAGTGTTTGCTCCTGGCGGCCAATCACCTCATCCAACTTCCCAGCTGTTCAGCGTCCGCAGCTGATCGTGAATCAGCATAAATTTCGATAGTCATGCTTATCTTGGTCTGGTCTTGAACCTGTGGGACTTCCTCCTTCGGCTGTCTGCCATGCAGCGACATGTCACTTTTGCAAACAATTTAATAAATCAAAGCCTTCTACAAACTGTTCCATAACAATAACAACGGTAAAGGCCCACGCACATTAGATCCGGATCGGACGCGTTGCGGCAAAGTGACAGCTAAAGCTAATGTCTAACTGTCAAATTTACGTCAACGCAACGCAAACGGATCCAATGTGGGTGGCCCTTAAGCGTCTAATGTCCCAGATGAATCACCCCTTGGAGAAATTATGGCAAGAGTAAAAAGTTGGATATTAATAACAGTTTAAAAGCTAGGGGTAAGACAACTGTACTCAGAGTTAATATATTTGCAGTGAGTAAATTTGAGTTACTCATATTTACTCAAAAACAAACAAAGTAGTCTAATATTTTTCATCAAATAATGTTCAAACAATCCCCGTCTGACAGAATGTTTTGATTTCAAGATTTAGGCTGTGTTCCATTTGGTGAATTTTCACTTAAATTTGACAGATGGATAATTTTCAAATAAACCTGCTATTCCAGCAGGAATCAACTTTGACAGATGCTTTCTCGAAAATCGGCCGTTCAACAACAGAGGGATTTTCGAACATCATAATTTATTTTCGAAGTGTCAAATTTAAGTGAAAAATTTCCAAATGGAACACAGTCTTAGTTTTCATTCATTAAAAGATCCAAGTTAGATGGCTCTTGTCCAGGCCAGGGGATGTTTAGGTTTCTTTTGCTTTCTAGGATGGCTGCCCGCATAAACGCGAACCATAAATTGACCTTACCTAAAATGGTTAAAAATTGTTTATAATCCCTGCTTAACTTTAACTGAAATGGTTATGGAACTTTACATGAACGTTTAATGATAAAGTTTCAACCTTATGTATTATGGTTTTTTGGAACTGGACCTTACAAATAATGGGTTGTTAAGAACCATTACCATTCCAAATTCTTGTTTTCTCCATACATTTTCAGAAAGAGAACTATATAAGAACGTTTTTACTTATGATTTGAGAACATTAATGGTAATGGTTATGGTAGTCAGTAAGGTCCATTAATGGTTTTGTATTATCGCTCAACTTTACGTGGAATATATCGTGAATTGGTAATCAGTAAATTACATGCAACCAATTCGTGATATATTCCACATAAAGTTGATCGATGTTACAAAACCATTCGTGGACCTTACTGACTACCATAACCATTACCATTAAAGTTCTCAAACCATAAGTTAAAAGGTTCTAATATAGTTCTCTTTCCGAAAATGTATGGAGAAAACAAGAATTTGGAACGGTAATGGTTCTTAACAACCCATTATTTGTAAGGTCCAGTTCCAAAAAACCATAATACATAAGGTTGAAACTTTATCATTAAACGTTCATGTAAAGTTCCATAACCATTTCAGTTAAAGTTTAGCAGGGATTATAAACAATTTTTAACCATTTTAGGTAAGGTCAATTTATGGTTCGCGTTTATGCGGGTGACTAAAGTGTAATGTATTTGAAGTTCTTAATGATGATTCTTAATGGTGATAGTGTTTCCATATTCCAGCCATTTCTAACTATCCGGGAATCTTAAAATAGCTGAAGATTCTTCCCGGGAATCGGGAAATATTTTCGATAGTTATTTATAAAACTTGAACTTCGTCAGGATCTCGCCCGGAAGATTTTTCCGACAATTTCTGGAAGTTTCTTCCAACTTCCCCGTTGAAGATTTCGACCAGCTTCTTCGGAAGGATTCTTATGATTTCTCTGGGAGGTTTCGTCTGACTTTGCACGAAAGTTTCTTCCAACATCTCCTGGAAGTTTTTTAAAACTTGCCCTGGAAGAATCTTCCACCTTCTCCCGCAAATTTCATCCATTGTACAACGGAAGTTTCATCATCTTTTCATTCCAACAGTATCAGATTACAATCAGAAGTCCTAACCGCTAGAAGTGGAAACTATTTCCCATTTCATCCGGACTTCCCACGGAAAATTTTTCTGAATTATTCTGAAAGTTTCATCCGGCTGCCTAAATTTGCATGGAAGTCTCTTCTAACTTCACCCGGGAATTTCTCACAGATTGTGTCAGAAGCGTCTGCCGGTTTCGTTTGGAAGATTCTTCCCCAAAAGCTGTGTGGTCATTTTTAAAATAAAATATGTTGCACATGGTTTTCGTACAAAAAAAAACTGCTTCTCGGGAAGTCAAACTAGTTTATTGGGAATGGTGGAATGATAATTCTGGTAAATTGCCCGGGCAGGAAACACTAGATGGTGTGATTTCAAGACTTAGGAAGTAAGAATTTGGCCAAATGTTTTCAGAAGATTAATTTAGCTCATGAAAATTAATACTCAATCTCACAAAATCGGTCAAAGAGGTTTCATATTCTGTTGCACTACATGCCTGGAATGAGGAAACTCATCATTAATAATTACGGTCTATCGTGATAAGCAACATTTTATTTACCAGCATTAATTAAGGAAGAGGGATTTAAATCTCCGAGAATATTTAGCTGGAAAATGTCAAAGTTAGAGTCAACTCTCTCCAGAAGCGTTCGTTGTTTTCCCTGATACTCCTGCAAAAAGACATCAATAGACAAGAGTTGAAAAAGGTTGAACAGAAACAGGTTGAATTTTCATCGTCTGGTGTTGTTGTGTTGATCGATATTTAGCACAAAAGGAGCATTGTTGAATGCGGTCTTTTATTTAACTGTTCATCCCAGGTCAAAATAGGTTAATTCTGGCCAACTTCATAGTTGATTCTATTCTGAAACTTATATGAAGTTTGTCAATGAGCGATCGTCGAAGGGATGTAGGACCCAC
Organism: Ochlerotatus camptorhynchus; assembly: GCF_037179485.1. NCBI lineage: Eukaryota > Metazoa > Arthropoda > Insecta > Diptera > Culicidae > Ochlerotatus > Ochlerotatus camptorhynchus. The sequence continues at coordinate 2,089,280 of NW_027040537.1, forward strand.
CACATACCATGTTTTCGTACTGGGATTGTCCAGAATCTACCTTTGGATTTACTGGATTATTTGGAATCCCCCCTGGACAGTCATGAATCCCCCTCAATATTAAGTGAAATTCTTCCTGTGATTGTTCGGAATCCTCCCTGGGATAGTTCATATTCCTTCTTTGGTTTTTCCGAAGTTACCTTTGATATTGTTGGGAAACCGAACTGGGATTGTCTGAAATTCCCCCTAGGCTTCTTCGGAATATCTACTGAGACTGTCATAAATCCCTTTTGCGATTGACTGGAACCCTCCTAGAGATTGTACAAAATTCCCCTGTAATAGAACGTCATCGGCATGGCAGTAAATCAAAACAGCTCTGACTATTCCGTAAGGTCACCATAAAAATCTTCCATCGATTTTGAGGGGGCAGCTTGTAGTTCCTTTCATACACGTGCAATTTCCCTTTCATTGCTGAAAGATCTACCCAAGCGCACCGTTTAAAATGTTGTTGCTTTGCTTTGCTTGACAGTATCGGTTGCTTCTTCTTCTTCTTCTTTCTCAAGCGAGTTATTTGTTTGACAGCTCTATATCGGTTGCTATGTGTATTTTATGTTGAGCAACGCGAGTTACTCAGAGTTACTCAAAATTAACTCCGATTTTACTCATGATCAAAAGCTGTCTTGCCCCAAGTTTAAAAGTTTTAAAAATGGTCGAATGCATTCATACATGTTAAGCGGCGCCGGTGGTGTAGTGGTAAGCGTGATTACCTCTCACCCCAGCAGGCCTGGGTTCATTCCCAGTCGGCGCCGCCGGGATGTTCTGAGGCATAACATCTCTGATCACGCCTTCGGAAGGGAAGTAAAGCCGTTGGACCCAGGTTCATGAGTTGATGGGTCGATAGGTAGGGTCCAGGTGTAGGAGCTGCCTCTCTGGCGTCGGTAGAATTGGTGCTCAGCACGGAAAACAAGATCAACGGAAAATAAATCAAAGGAAAAAAAAAATTCATACATGTTTGTGGGTATTTTAGTTGGAAATTCAATATTTTTTCAATGTTGCAGATTCGGCATCGTGGAGTGGCGCGGATTAGTTATAGAGATTTCTGTAACAACCCTGATATTGGCTACACCCGGAAATGTTCTGGGTGACCCCGGGGAAGCGACCAGTATCTGTTTAGATCCCAAATCTATCATGCAATAGATGTGATCACTTAAAAATTCTTTAACATGGTCATATTGTCCCCACACCTGGTTATATTCCGGAATGCGGATACAATTTCTTCGTGGACCCATAACCTTTCGTCTGCTCTTTCTGACGACTCATTTGGAAGCCTTTCCCTAGAATTTAAGAAGGATCTGATCTCACCATGGATGGATAAATTCAGGCTTTTTTTTACAGATCTTCGGTGTTTCAAGACATGAAACTTAACCAATTTTTTAGCTTTTGTAATATCGACACTTTTTTTTAAATTCCAGGTGCACAGATACAGATAGCCTGCCAAACCAGATGTTTCTTAGCGAACTTCGACAGTTTCATATGCTTGAAAATGTCTGCCATCTTTCCCCTTTGTCTGCCATCTTTCCCCTTTTCACTTGCTGTATAAAACGCCTGCCTAAGAAGCTGTTTGAAGTCTGCATTGACGTAGGTTTCGTCGTCCATTACCACGCAATCGAGCTTGGCCGTCTTGTTTTGTTTATTATCGCGGTTTGGAGTCACTGCCTTCTTAGGCTCGGAACCATTTGGCGGATTTTTTTATAACTTTTGGTTAAAATTTGACGATGGAAAGTTATCGATCAACCCTGCTATCCGACCATGGTTATTTCTGACAGACAAGAAATTAAATTTTGACAACCGTGGCTGAGTTCTGCTCGAAAACCGATCGATCGGTAACACAGGGATTTTCGAACATAAGAAAAACTTTCGAAATGTCACTTTTAACCACGAGTAAATTCAACTCGGCAAATGGTTCACAACCTTATAAGAGGGGCCTCATAGCCTAGTAAGTAAAGGCACGGTATTACCAACAGTAGTATTTCGGGTTGGAAATTTTCTCGACTTCCCTTGGCATAGAGTATCATTGTGCTTTTGCCATACAATATACAAATTCATGTATTGGTATTGGCATCGAAAGCTCTCAATTAATAACTGTGGAAGTGCATTTAGAACACTAAGTTGAGAGCACGCAATAAGCTAATATGCGCTAAGCAATAAGCTTGAAATGCGAACAAGAAGAAGAAGGCTGAGTTCTGCTCGAAAACCGATCGATCGGTAACACGGATTTTCGAACATAAGAAATAACTTTCGAAATGTCACTTTCTTCAACCACGAGTTACATTCAACTCGACAAATGGTTCACAGCCTTATAAGGCTGTGAACCATTTGCCGAGTTAAATTTAACTCGTGGTTAAAAATGACATTTCGAAAGTTATTTTCTATGTTCGAAAATCCCTGTGCTGTCGATCGACCGGTTTTCGAGAAGAACTTAGCCAAGGTTGTCAAAATTTAACTTCTTGTCTGTCAGAAGTAACCACGCTCGGATAGCAGGGTTAATCGATAACTTTCCATCTGTCAAATTTTAACCAAAAGTTAAAATAATCCACCAAATGGTTCAGAGCCTAAGTCGACAGTCCGGCTCGTTTTTAGCTCGATGCACGCTTTCTGGCAGTCGACAAACGTTCCCCGAACAGTTTTATTACGTTGGTGACAGTTGATTTTAGCCACTCTTTTAACGATTTCGCTAGCTCGGCGTGCGAGTAGATCGGATTTTCGCGATTTGCATTCAAAATTTTGATGCGTTGCCCCTCTTGTTGCTTGGGCGCCATTTTGATAACTGAAAAGAAAATGTCAAAATGAAAATAGAGGCATCATTCTGCACACACACACACACACACCAACAAAATGAGTTTAGTTCCAAACACGATGCCTCCGGTAAAATGTGTAACGGCAAACATGCAATGTTTGACAAATCATAGCTCAGCCATTTATTGACGAAGTTCAAATTTATTGGCACAACTTGCAACTGCAGACTTTTTAAGATTGATTTGGTATCAATAGATTTAAAATCTATCGATAAAATGCTGAGTAATTGCCGTTACACATTTTACCGGAGGCATCATGTTCGGAGTGTTAAAAGAAGTTTAAGTCGACCAAATATTGATCATAACACCCTTTAGACGGACATGCATCAACGTTTTAGAAGCTATATTTTGGCAAGTTCTGGTAGAGGTGTACCCTTTACTTGATCCCAGCGCTGTTTGTAGGTCAAGCACACGAGTCTTGACTTATCCTGACTTGCAACACGCGCTCGAAAAGCATAAGTCACCCATATTCTTGTTTTCGTTCAAACCGTATTTTCCATACAACGAAAACGAAAATATGGATGACTCTGGCCCCAGAAGACAACAATTCGAATTAATTAGTTGCTCAATATACCTATCTAAATCGCCTAACATTTTTTAAAAAAACCAGTCTTTAAAAAACCACTGAAAATTCTACAATAAGCGTACCTCAAAAAAAATCACCAAGGTTCTTACCGTAGCTGATTAATTCCTTTCTTAAATACATGTCTTCCATATCCTTTCCGCTGTCGGTTAGAAAATCGAATGATACTCAATACAGCAACCTAGTTAGATAGCACAACAAGTAGCAGAAATATTTACGCTAATACACAACTACTTAACAACTTTTTGCGTTTTCCGAAACATCTACCGAAAGATATTCTCTCTACCTACATAAATACCTACTATGAAGCGGAGAGTGCGCGAGTCTAAGCCACGATAAACCGCAGTAAGCAACCTACCTAGTTAAAAACAAAACAACAAATGTGCCATTTGCAACGAAAGCAAACAGAGTACCCCCCCGGAATGCAATCAGTGTGCCTTTTCTGAAACCAAAAACAAAACAAAAACAACTGTGTAGAGTCGAATGAGTTTAGGATTTTTTTTTGTTTGTTTGTTAGTTTTACACTACGAATGTTGAGAGCTATATTATTTATATACAATTACATACATATACAATTTAGCGTGTTAAGGCAATTGTGAATCTCCACCAGCCCCCATTTTATAGCTAACTTGTTCCTTTAATTTACAAAAGGAAGTCGGAAATTAAACCTATTTAATCGAAGGAGATTGTATTTCAGCAAGCAGAGACCAAAGGATAATAACGATTGATTTTACTTAGAGTTATTTATATTTTTTATGTTCATTCGATGTGTACCGTACGCAGTTTATTTCAGAGTCAGCTCAGTGTATACAAATGATTTTCGTTTAGCACCTGTTTAAATTGAACCCTAAGACTAAACAAAACAAAAAAAAAACGCCTTTAGCGTGAGAGACTTTCGACGTTTGCATTAACCGTAATGTTTCGATGATTTGCCTTATGTTGATATTTAAACTGAACACTGTACTATTTATCATTGTTTAGTTTTATTTTTTTTTAATTAAAATTCAACGCGCTTCCTCTCACGTGAAAGCAACACAACACTTCATAAACATTCAGCAACAAATTAAAAGAATAAAAAAAAAAATGAAAAGCACAATTGAAGGCTTAACAAATTATGTGAAAGAATCGAGAATGCGGATTGTACCAAAAAAAAAATCTGATTGTGTAATTTTATCGTAAAATACTTAATTTATATGTACCAACGAAAATGTGAATGCGTGAAGATGGTGATGTTGATGGAAAGTAACGGATGATGATTTATATTGTGTTGAAGGTAAAAGCACTGTAAACAGTTATACGATTTGAGAAGATATCTCAAAAACCCAGATCAAGTCAAGAATGATGCTTTTCCTTGGTTTATATTTTCCTGTGCAAGATATGATAACTTACTGAAATAAAAGTTAATTTTTTCCTGAAATTTAACAGTCAGTTTTTTTTTTCTGAGTGCTAGTGAAATATCACATGAATTTCATTCGATCGACTCAGCGTTGCTTCAACTCAATTTCACTGTAAAAATTGTTTTTCGGAATTATGGAATCATTCAAAGAGGTTGTAAAGTATATGTTTCACGCGTAGCATTGGAAAAGGTCCTTGAAAACAAAAGTTGTTATGCCCAACTATACCCTCGACTATACCATTGAGCAGAGGTCGAAGATATGATCACTATGCTACAGTGGAACTGCCGTAGTTTAGTGCCTAAGCTAGACTCGTTAAAATTTTTACTTCACAATTCTGATTGTGATGTGACCTACTAAATAGGGGCGGAATGAGAAGGATCGAAGAGTGCTGTGCTTGTAGATGGAACCGAAAAATTTTCCACCCGTCAAATTTTTGGATTTAGCGTTGTCCCGGATTTTTTTTTACAGTAAAGTGATATTGGTGACGAACGGATACTTGAGTTTCCTGAATCGAGTTCCACAGTGTGCGGTTTGTGTCAGACGGCCAAGAGGTGTTTCAAGACTAAATTCGGGACATTCCGTGCAAGCTCTACCACAAACCGGACTTCCCCTCTGTTAATCGTTCGAAATGATGCGGAAGTGGACAAGGCACGACTACCGAGAACTGACGCGAAGTTCTACCACGCGAAACCGGGACTTTTCCGAATTTCCGAACCGAAAATAAATAAAACTTGTAGAACAAAAATGTCTGCTCACAAATTCACTTTTATTAGAATAATAAGACGTAGTAGCAATCAAAAAACAAACGATATCGGGTAGACAGGCAAAGTTCCTGTTCTTGAAATGTCTCTCTCTCTCTCTCTCACAGTAATTGTATTGCAGAAAAATCAGTCAGGGATGAACTCAATTCCAAAACCATAAACATCATCCCGGCCTTGAGGCGGATGCCTCAATTAGTAGGAAGGACCACCTACTAGGATTGGTCGCTGGTAGATAGTTTGACCTCTCTTCAGGCTTACGTTACGAACGATGCCGCTACGATCCGGATGAGTAGCAACCACCCGAGCAAGTTCCCAATAGGCAGGTGGCGTGTTCTCGTTCTTCACCAGAACAAGGTCCCCAATCTGCAGGTTGTCCTGGATTTTCTGCCATTTCGTCCGGGGTTGAAGTGTTGAGACGTATTCAGTCCGAAAACGTTCCCAAAACTCTTCGGTAATCTTTCGTAATTGGCGATTCATTGGTACAGATGATAAGTCCGGTTCAGGAACAAGGTTCAATGGTTGGCCGATAATAAAATGTCCGGTTGTCAAAGCCTCGCAGGAATCAACTGAGTTTGAAAGCGCACACAAAGGTCGTGAGTTCAAGCATGCTTCAATCTGGGTTAAGACAGTGGTCAACTCTTCGGAACTCAAAATGTTGGTTCCCAGCACAACGCGCAAGTGTTTTTTCATGCTTTTTACTACTCCTTCCCATGTGCGGGGATGACGGTGTGATGAAATTCCACTGTACTCCCAAACTGCTCACGTATTGGTCTACTTCGGTGTTGAATGCAGCTGACGCCAAAAGCTCCTTTAGCTGGCGGTCGGCACCAACAAAATTTGTGCCATTATCAGACCACAGTTGACTGGGCAAACCACGACGAGCGCAAAAACATTTCAAAGCTGACATGAAAGTTTTTGATGATAGATCGGTAGCCGCCTCCAAGTGCACAGCTTTTGTTGCAAGGCACACAAAAACTGCTATGTAGCATTTAACGGTTTTCACAGATCGCAGTAGGCTGGCCTTTATTGTGACAGGCCCAGCATAGTCCACGCCAACGTTTTCAAATGTTCGACTGGTAACAGGCAAACTACCCATCAATTGGTTTGCTGTTCTAGCTTTCCACCGTGCACAGCGTACGCAGCTATTTACCACAGACTGCACCACTGATTGGCAGTCGATTACCCAGTAGTGTTGGTTCAGTGTCGCGATAAGCAGAGTAGGATCAGCATGCAGATTCTGTAGATGCAACATCGATATCAGCTGTAGTGTAAAACGATGCGACTTGGGAAGTATAACAGGATGCTTCATGTGAAATGGCTGGTCGGAATTTTGTAATCTTCCTCTCACACGCAGTGTTCCATCTCCATCGATGAAAGGGAAAAGCGATTTGAGTTTACTGTTAGAAGGAAGTGGTTGACCTTTTCGAAGATGTTCGATATCGCTTCCAAACTCCTGATGCTGAGCAAAACGGGCCAACTGTAGATTGGCATCATGAACTTCCAATGGCTTCAGTTGTCCTGTAATCTTCTCAGTTCCTCGTAGCTTCCCTAGTGAGTTGACCTTGAATCTGTAGACCCACGCTAGCTCTCGTTGCGAATCCTTTAAAGATGTATTTCGTTTCAGGAGATATTCTTCAACTTTCCAGTCCGATGCAGGTTTGACAGCACTCGATCAGCTGCAACTGGAAACTGCGCACGGGAATCACGGGCAGCTTGTCGTAAGGATTCGATAGCCAGAAATGGCGCACATGAAGTCCCGTACGTAACTGTCAGCAACCGGTAATGTTCAATGGGCTTATCGGCTTCCACTCTCCATACAGTACGCAAGTAATCAACATCGTCTCTGTGTATCCATATCTGTCGATACATTTTTTCCGCATCCGCAATAAAGGCGAAAGCGTAGCTATGAAAACGGGTGAGGACGACAGGCTAGTCCTCGGTGACCTTCGGTCCAGTTAACAGTTTCTCGTTCAAAGAAATTCCGGATGACGATTGACATGAGCCGTCAAACACGACTCGCAATTTGGTTGTGACACTGTCTTGCCGCATGACACCGTGATGTGGAAGGTAGAAACTTTTCTCTGGCGCAACGTTAACCTCGTCGTCTGGAATCCTCTCCATGTGACCAAGATTAAGGTACTCGGTCATGAACTCACCTCACCATGAAGCCTGGATCTCGAACGAATCTCCTTTTCATCGCCTTCAACCGCTGGATTGCTGCTGGCATCGATTCACCTAATGCGGGTTTGCTTTCGTCGAACGGTAAATGCACTGTAAATCTACCAGTTTCATCTCGTCCATGTCCATGCTGAGACTGATGATGGCCGTGTTGCAATTCACCTCGCTGGCGTCGAAAACTTGACCGGCAACAATCCATCCAAAAGTTGAGTTGATCGCCACTGGAAGTCCCGATACATCTTTTACCTTGCCATCTTCTAAAATAGCCAAGAAAACATCACGTTGACCACCGAATTGTAGCAAAAGCGAGAAGAAATTTCCAGATCAACAACTCCTCTGGTGGTTTCCGATGAGCAGCTTGCGATTCCGGTGACAATCAGATTAGCGTTGCTTCGCTGCAATCCGAGATTGATCACGCAATCCTCCGTGATAAGTGATGCTTGTGAACCGCTATCAATCATCACTCGTACTCCTGGCACTGACCATCAATTCGCTTCACTCGTACTAATGCCGTTGGTAGTAGGCCGATGACAACCGAAGAACAGTTGTTTTTGACGTTAGTCGTGCAGGACACCGCTGGCTTGATGTCGACTGCTGCAGAACTTTGCGGCTGCTGTGGGAAGGCGAAGACGAAACTTGCTTTTCTGACGGCGGGGTCGATGTTAGCTCATTTTTGTCTGCCGTATCATAGAGGTAACTCTAAGACTAGAAGGTCCCGAAATAACGTGCTCAACTTTTTGGCTCAGCTCTGGTACTATCTACGGTCCCAAGCTAATCGATTCACCCCTCGAAACATAGGAAAAACCAATCACCCCTCATTTTATCTGTCAAACTTTCATAGCGACTCAAAACAAACATTGCGTAGTACTAGAATTTCGACTAGAATGGGATACGTTAATCGTTTGCTTGGGACCAATAGGCTAGTCAAGTAGTGAGCCAATTTAAAATCGTTAGTTTCGTATTGATTGTTGATCGTATGGTGACGTTGTTGACAGTGTGGTGTGCGGCATACCGACTTCGACGGACTAGGATTTGGCGCAATGGTTTGGTCTCAGACAATTGAAAAATAGTTTCGCTTGCTGCACTCGTTCGCGCCTTTCGTTGACAGAAGATTCCTTGAAGAGGGTGCACTCATAAATCCTGTGGCTTTCCGCGCAAACCGGACACGACTGCTGTTGAACCATAGAGGTAACTGTAAGACCAGAAGGTCCCGAAGAAACGAGCTCAACTTTTTGGCTCAGCTCTGGTACTATCTTCGGCTCAAGCTAATCGATTCGCCCCTCGAAACATAGGAAAATCCACTAACCCCTCATTTTATCTGTCAAACTTTCATAGCGAATCAAAACAAACATAGTGTAGTACTGGACTTTATACTAGAATGGGGCACGTTAGTCGATTTGATTGGGACCAATAGGCTAGTCAAGTAGTGAGCCAATTTAAAATCGTTAGTTTAGTATTGATAGTTGGTTGAACTGCATTGAATGCCTTGATTTCCTTTTTTGCAGTGAGTTGCATGCGGTCATCTCTATGAGGTTCCTTTCTGCCGTACTCTGAGGGTTTTCCACCGAATGCTGCACATGTCTCCAACGCTTCACACTTCATTTTAAGATGCATGAGAAGATCGACGAACGTTGGGTCGTCATTATACACAATATGCTGTGCCCACTGCGACCGAAGACCATCATCAAGCTTCTTCAGTACGATGTGATTCAACCAAGGATCTCTCGTTTCGCAAGTTGGCCCCAGGGCACAGAGTTGACGAATTACCTCGTCGGACGTTGACACTAACTTTCGTAAGCTTGCAAGATTCAAAGGCCTTATTGCCGGTTGGTCGCAGAACTCCTGAACCAGAGCGGCAACTTTCGGTAATGGATTCGTTTTGATAACTTTGCTTCATATAGGTTACGACTAAGCTGAACAATTGAGATGTCGGACAACAGTAACCTCAAACGGTTCTTGGAACGTGAATTCGCACGTGTGAATGGAAAAATAGAGAAAGGTAATTTACACTGCCGGACAAAAGATTGATGCTACACCTAAAAAACATAAGAAAGTTTTTGTCCTTATTTCGAACCCCATAAGTGCATACAATTCTATTCACCTCTCTTTCCTTCTGCTGTAATTTTTATGCATTTTACCCAATTCGATCTGTTTAGATCTAGCTATCTGTCAAAAACCACGTGGTGAATGCAGGCGAATGCACTTTAGTGTCAAAGTGACATTAGTTTGACGTTGCAAATGCGTTGCGATTAGCAAATGGCATTCGCTTATTGCAATGTAAACATGTTGCAATGAACGAATGATGACTGTATTATTCAGTCCGCATCGTGCTCTCTTGCCGTGCGGATCTATTTGCTTTTTGCTTAAGGAAGTGTTACTACTACCTAAAGCTACAACAAATTTAAACAGCACTTTTCAGTGCTCAACCTGTACAAATTTTCTACCTTGTTCAACTCCTCTTATTCCTCTTCGATCCTTGTTTGGACCCTACCCGAGGTAATCCTTCTTGGATATCGATTTGGAAAATTCCTCTTCGATCCTTCAGATTCTTATAGTAATCTGCTTGGAAGTCGATTTGGATAATCGCATAATCGCACTTTTCAGTGCTCAACCTGTAAAAATTTTCTACCTTGTTCAACTCCTCTTATTCCTCTTCGATCCTTGTTTGGACCCTACCCGAGGTAATCCTTCTTGGATATCGATTTGGAAAATTCCTCTTCGATCCTTCAGATTCTTATAGTAATCTGCTTGGAAGTCGATTTGGATAAAAAATTTACTGCCGCCATGGCGCCTAAACGCAAAAGAAAGGGGCAAACTCTTGACCCCCCTTCTGAAGAAATTAATTTGAGTAATCAATTTGATTTGCTCACGGATGATGAGAATGATCCATCATCCAAGAAAAATTCTAGTAAACTTTCCCGGCTTAATGCCAAGAAGGAAAAGATTCCCCCTATTGTGATAACCACTACCGATTTCCATGCTCTTCGCATGGAACTTTTGAATTTCGTGAAAGTTAAGTTTTCACTACAAATTGGACGTCGGGGTGAATGCCGTGTATTGGCTGAAACCTTGGATGGATTTAAATGTCTTCTCAAGTATCTTACTGAGAAGAAGCACAAATTTTTTACTTACGACACCAAAACTGAACGTGTGTTCAAGGTTGTCATGAAAGGACTGCCCAGTGGTGAATCCCTGGATCAGATCAAAGATGAACTGGTAAAATTACTTGGAGTTGTGCCACTCCAAGTAATCAAAATGAAAATGAAATCCCGTCCTGGCGATTCGCGCAACGGGATTTCTAATGATTTTTATTTAGTTCACTTCAAGTCTAGTGAACTAAACAACCTTAAGGCCTTAGAAAAAGCTAGCCTTATGCTCCATGTCCGAGTGAAGTGGGAACACTTCAGGAAGACTGGAGGAAATTTCCAAAACCTCACTCAGTGCCGTAAGTGCCAGGGATGGGGTCACGGAACTAAAAATTGCTACATGCCAGCTAAATGCATGAATTGTGGTGATTCCTCTCACGCAAAGGACGACTGTCCTGTGAAGGAAGATCCTAAGAAATTTAAATGTTCAAATTGTGGTGAAAACCACAAATCCAATTTTTGGGAATGTAAGACTCGCAAAGCGATCCTACAATCTCGTTCTAACCGACAGGTAGGAAACGCTCCACGTTTCCGACCAGGTACAAATTCCTCTGCTGTTAACAACGGTCAGCGAGGAACAAATTCTACATTCGTACCCGGAGGTACAAATATCACCCCTGCTTCAAATGTTTCATCTGTACCTACTCCCCTCGCTGCTAACAATGTTCAGCGAGTTAATGGAGCTACCTATGCTGCTATTGCAGCGGGTAGAAATCAAAATACTAACCAACGTTCTAACGGAAATTTTGACAATTTTGACTTAGGAAGCATTACTGCCCCCAAAATGGAATTTTTACAGAATTCATTAATTGACATGATTTCTGATATGCTTAAATCTAACTCCATGTTTGATGCTATTCAAACTGGAGTAAAATTTGCTAATAATATTGTCATGACTTTAAAATTCAGTAATGGATTTTAAAGCATTAAACATTTTAAATTGGAATGCTCGATCTCTTAAAGATAATGAAGACGAGCTATTTAATTTTTTGAGAGTTCATAACGTGCATATTGCCGTTATAACTGAAACGTTCCTTAAACCTGACCATAAGGTTAAGAAGGACGCAAATTACTTGATTTATAGAAATGATCGTCTTGATGGACCCTGTGGAGGCGTTGCCATCATTATTCATAGACGAATCAAGCATAAAATTCTTTCTTCATTTGAAACCAAAGTTTTTGAAACTTTGGGAGTTTCTGTTGAAACAAAATTTGGACAACTTACGTTTATAGCTGCCTATTTGCCATTCCAATGCGTAGGCCAGCAAAAGAATTTTCTCAAGGGTGACCTCCAGAAACTTACCCGTCATAGGTCTAAATTCTTCATTATTGGTGATTTTAATGCAAAACACCGCTCATGGAATAATGCTCAAAGCAATTCCAATGGTAATATTCTGTTTGATGATTGTTCTGCAGGTTATTACACTATTCAATATCCAAACAGCCCAACATGCTTTTCTTCTGCAAGAAATCCCTCAACTATTGATTTGGTCTTAACTGATTCATGTCATCTTTGTAGCCAATTGGTTACCCATGCTGACTTCGGTTCTGATCACCTTCCAGTAACTTTTGAAATATCCCAAGAAATAATTTCCAATCCCAACAGCTTTACTTTCAATTACCATAGGGCTGATTGGGAGCAATATCGAACATTTATGGAATATAACTTCGATCCAAACATTCCTTTGCAAACCAAAGATGAAATTAATTATGCTCTTGAATCTCTGACTACTTCTATAGTTGAAGCAAGAGCTGCCTCAGTACCAAAATGCGAGGTTAAATTCGATTCAATTATAATAGACGATGATCTTCAGCTCTTGATCCGTCTTAAAAATGTCCGTAGGAGACAATTTCAAAGAACACGCGATCCTGCCATGAAAGTTATCTGGCGGGATTTGCAAAAACAAATTAAAAAGCGATTCTCTGCCCTGAGGAACAAAACTTTTGAAAATAATGTTTCTAAATTAGACCCGAGTTCCAAACCCTTTTGGAAACTCACAAAAATTTTGAAAAAACCTCAAAAGCCAATTCCAGCGCTTAAAGAAGGTGGTAAAATTTTGATCACAAATTTGGAAAAAGCTCAGAAACTTGCTAAGCAATTCGAGAGTTCCCATAATTTCAGTTTGGGTCTTACTAGTCCTATTGAGAATCAGGTTGCTCGGGATTTTCGGAATATTTTCTCTCGGGAAAATATTTTTGATGATTCCTGGGGGACTGATTTGGAAGAAGTAAGGTCTATAACTAAAAAATTTCAAAATATGAAAGCTCCAGGTGATGATGGAATTTTCTATATCCTCATCAAAAAACTCCCAGAGAGTACCTTGTCTTTCCTGGTAAAATTATTTAACAGATGTTTCCATTTGGCATACTTTCCTGATAAATGGAAAAATGCAAAAGTTGTTCCAATTTTGAAGCCGGATAAAAATCCAGCTGAAGCTTCTAGCTACCGTCCAATAAGTTTGCTTTCTTCAATAAGTAAACTTTTTGAAAAAATAATTTTGAATAGAATGATGCTTCACATCAATACGAACTCAATTTTTGCAGATGAGCAGTTTGGATTTCGCCATGGGCATTCAACTACTCATCAACTCTTGAGAGTTACCAATTTAATTCGTTCAAACAAATCTGAAGGCCACTCAACAGGAGTTGCTCTTCTAGACATAGAAAAAGCATTCGACAGTGTTTGGCATGAAGGTTTGATTGCTAAATTGAAAAAGTTTAATTTTCCACTTTACATTATGAAATTAGTTCAAAATTATTTAACTGACAGAACTCTGCAGGTAAATTATCAAAATTCCAAATCTAATCGACTACCTGTTAGAGCAGGAGTTCCTCAGGGTAGCATTCTTGGGCCTATATTATATAACATTTTCACTTCGGACCTCCCTGATTTGCCTCAGGGTTGCCACAAATCTTTGTTCGCTGATGACACAGGCATTTCCGCTAAAGGAAGAAGTCTTCGTGTTATTTGCAGCAGATTGCAGAAAAGTTTAGATATTTTCTCTTCTTATTTACAAAAATGGAAGATTTCTCCCAACGCTTCCAAAACTCAACTTATAATATTTCCACATAAGCCTAGAGCTTCGTTTTTGAAACCTAGTAGTAGTCACATAGTCACTATGAACGGAGTTCCAATTTCCTGGTCAAACCAAGTGAAATATCTTGGATTAATACTTGACCAAAAATTAACTTTTAAAGATCACATTGAGGGCATTCAAGCCAAATGTAACAAATATATTAAATGTTTGTATCCTCTTATAAACAGGAAATCCAAACTTTGCCTGACGAATAAACTTCTAATATTTAAACAAGTTTTTAGACCGGCCATGCTTTACGCTGTGCCAATATGGTCTAGTTGCTGCACTACCAGGAAAAAAGCACTTCAAAGGATTCAGAACAAAATTCTGAAAATGATTTTGAAGTTGCCTCCCTGGTACAGTACAACCGAAGTACATAGAATTTCGAATGTTGAGACTTTAGCACAAATGTCCAACAAAATAATTAATAATTTCAGGCAAAAGTCGTTGCAATCCTCAATTGCAACGATTAATTCCCTTTATACTTAGATAAGATTAGTTTTAGTTTTTAGTTTTAAGATATCAATTGTTATACTGACATGCAGGTTAAAAAACCTGTTTAAAATACTGAATTGCCAAGACATGAACAATGTAAAAACACTTAGATATATATCATAACAATTAAGGCTGGTACGTTACTGTAGTAACTGGAGCACCTAGGTTAAAATGAAATGTAATTTATTTTGAATTTGGAACAAATAAAGAGTTAAAAAAAAAAAAAAAAAAAAAAATGACTGTATTATGCAAACGGTGTATATTTAAATTTCTCTGAATGTTGTGGCTTTCTCAGTCTAGGGAAATCCAAACGGCAAATTTAACCGTTTTAATTTACCTAGACTGAGAAAGCCACAACATTCAGCTAAACTCATTACCAGTCGCACCCCCCAGAGAATTTAAATTTCTCTTTGTAATTACTCATCTGAAAGAGTTAATTTTAATTGAGGGGGTTAGAAGCAAAGGGGTGTAAGTGACAAAAACCTAGATTTGAGAAAAAGGTCTTTTAAGTTATGCCAGTTTCTTATCTTCCCATACAAAATGTATGAAATTTCAAAAATTAAACCAGTTTTCTCAGAATTATGATAATTTATTCTGTTTAACTTAAAAATCTTACAAAAATACTGGCACAAAGCTTAAACTCTGAAGATTTTTGTAGTGTGGTTAACTCAAATTTGACCAAAATGTCACTTACACCCCTTTGCGTTTGGGCCCCTCAATTTTAATTAAGCTGTGAAATATGTTATTATTTCCTTACAGTTGAACAGCAAAATCGAAACATCCTTGCCCATTTTCGGACTACAAGGGAATTATTGACGAACTATGGAAACGAACTCAAAGAGCTCAGAGAATTAAAAAGAACTTTTCCTCTCGATACCCTTGAAGAAATCCAAGATACGATGGTAAAATTTGCTGACCCGCAACATGACTTCAGTATCAAACGAGAAATCGCGTACGCATTAAGCAATGCTGCCAACGACGACTGGCTTCGTGTCATCATTGCGGATAAGGCGATAAACGAATACCGACGATCTGACGAAATAAGGAACCTGAACTTTATTCGGCATATCATCAGTAAGTATAAATATCCAAGGTAACGAACATTACACTAAAAATTATATTGTTTTCTAGATAATATCACCCTAACACCTGAGAAAATTTTCACGGGATTGGTGGCAGCTGCAAAAGGAAGGATTTATGCGAAACAGCGTAGGGACGCTAAGAAGCGACCTCATTCCGAGGGCTCGAAAGAAAACACGAAGCCATCCAACCAGCAGCCGGGATGTAGTCAGACGAAGACTAATAGCGAATTTGTTTATTATCGGGGTTGGAACCAGTTCCAACCCAGTGTGAAACCGAACTTTTTGTCAGTGCGAACCTGAACCTGAGGTAGGTTTTAAAAACAAACGATCAAGCTGACGTTTGTCGGAAAACAAGCAGAGCCGATCTTGATACCCGATCCAGGTTGGAACTGAATAATAAACAAATTCGCTATAAGAAGCGATCTCCTCTTTTCGAGGGCTCAGAAGAAAACAAGATGAAGTCATCCCAGCAACCGGGATGCAGCCAGTCACAGGCAAAAAAGCAAGCTCCACACTTCGCGGGTTCGAAGAAGAACTCGGTGATTACATCTGATCAGCCCAATCAACAGCCTGGAGGCAGTCCGAAGAAATCCAAACCGCAAGAAACATCCTTTGAATCCCGTACATCATCGACTCCTGAGAACAGTAGCCGCAGGAGTTCTGATGATTGTTCTCAATCTGATATTGAGTCGCCAGAGTTTTCCCCGATAAGATCTCAGTAGCTATCGACTACCGTAAGGAACAGCAGGTGCATGTTTCGTCCGAGAGTTCTTCTTTATTCCGTGTTTACATTATTTTCAAGAATTAAGATTAAGAATTAAGGTATTAATAATATACTGTAAGTATAAACTGCGATTATACTATCTGTAAGGAAAACACAAACAAACCTATTTAATAGCTCTTGATCAACTGATTTCGTCGGATTCCATAGGTATTTTGATTTCTTTCTATACTGATTAATCGATAGATTTAGTGGTTTAAAATCAACCGATTTCGTCGACTTTCATTCGTTGTTCGTTTTTGTATGCCGATTAATAAAGCTGTTTAATAGCTCTGCGTCGGACGATTGCTTTGAAATTTACTCATTCTCTGATTCTTTTTGTCTACCAATCAGAGTATTTAGTAGCAACAAATCAGCCGATGTTGTCTGTTTCAGTTTATTTTAAAGCTTTGTTTGCCTACTAATCAGTCGATTTAGTAGTCCTTTATCATCCGATTTGATAGGTTTCTGTCGATTTTTACCATAAATTTTATCCATCGATTATTCACCCTACCAAATCGCTTTCAATCTATCGACTTGGTGAGCCAATTTAGTATACTGTAAAATCAGTCAACCCCTGTGTTAGGCTCCCATAAGCGTCGGTGCAACAATCGACCGATTCGTCGGAAATAAAATCGGTCGATCATGCCGACGAAACCCGACGAAGTTGAGGGAAAAATCGGTGGGATGTTTTATCGGGTAACCTCTGAGTATCGAAGTCAACATTTGTTTTTCTTCATTCGTGGCTGGATGTTCATTATTGCCTCTGTTGTTGTCAACATTTATATTAATCTTCATCTTGGTGGGAATGATTTTGTGGATCAAATGCAAAATGATTATTTTCATTTACACAAATATAACGCTGAAGAACGTGTCGTTTAGGTTTTTACACAGATCGATGGTAAATTATTGCCTCATGCTGAATTGATGATAATGGGCCTTATTACGGGTATCACTTCACGGTGAAAACGAAGTGAAGTGACCGGTTGTCACTCACGGTGAAGTGATTGCCGCGTAAATCAAATGGGAATCACTTCACCGTGAGTGACAAGTTGTCACTTCACCGTGAAGTGACATCGGTAATAAGGGCCAATATCTAGGTTTTAGGCTCTGAGGTGGACAATATTCAAAATAATCATTTTGCTCGCAATTAATTTGATTATTTTGCTTTCGAGGATCGCTCCTGATTTTGACAATTTCGGGTTGGATAATCAAGCACTTGTGACAATCAAGAAACGCGTATTCGTTGATGTATAATGAACTCATTAGTTCGTTTCACTCGAACAGCAAGGATTTTCAAAACAAACGCAATTTATCTACACTGAGTTGAAGCGCGAGATGGAAAATGACAGGTGGGCAGGAACTCACGGACTCCCAGTGCTGGTGAGTTCTTTGCCGTAATGTTCACGAAAAGTTCACTATTTTGCCATACAGAAATTCAAAACAACCATTTTTTGGCGAATTTGGACTGTTTTTGACCTGTTTCATATGACCGGAAGGTGTAGGCTGGTCACAAATGCCGTGCCAAACTGATTTCCTACGCAATTAATCAACCTTTGATGTGAATTTCGCTAATAAACACGAGGAGCATTTCTTATAGCAAACTTGCCATAACAAAATGGGCATGGTTCATTTTAGTAAACAAACTAACCCTTTTTCCGACCGTGTCACCTCTCCTCTATTACTCCTTGTTTGTGATGGTAAATGATAAAAACAGACACTGGTGTTAATTAATTCTGATGTCGACATCAAAGGAGCCTGACATTCTTGATCGGGATTTAATCCGAGGATAATACCGAAAGCACTTCGAAAGAATGAAACATTTATTTTTCGCATCATTAAAGAGGTAAAAAGGAACCATGCATGAATGATCCGTTCAATATCAGAGCTTAGACGCATCGTCCGGACTCCAAAAGTGACCAGCCACATTTGACATGAAATTAAAGGTAAAGTATGTAGTATATCTGGAATATACTGATATCAAAAAATCATGCAAGCATTCAATCGTTAAGACCATTTTTAAAAGTGACAGTTATTCCGAATCACCCAGTATATGTTGACTCTCGAGAAGTTGAAGGTCGATTTCATCACTTTTGTTAAATTTTCCAATTGATATTATACTTATTTTATGGTCATGAAAAAATTTGCTCTTCAGGCGTTTGCACAATGGAATTCCCGGCTTTTTCCCGCATTTCCCGTTATTCCCTAATAAGTTTCGGTAGTTCTAGAACAGTAAAAATTCATCATGAATGTTTTTTTCTGTGTTTTTTGGCTTGACTGCCACATAATTTTCGTTTTTTTTTGTTTCTCTTTATTTACAACATTATTTTAACGATTTTTTTTTGTTTGTTTGTTTGTAGTTTAATTAAATATTATTTTACAGATAAATTACACTGTTTGTTGTTTTTTTTCTTTTAATTTATTTACCTTAAGACTTTGTACTCAGTATGACTGTTGTTTGCTTTTCACCGGTCGTTAGTTTTGCCCTCTGGTGGTGCCGTTGGTTACGCGCGGTTCTACTACTTATATAGGGCCCTATACTGCGCGGCGTGTGAGGTGAGGTGGCAGTAAAGTGATGGTGAAGTGACAATTGTCATGACAGCGAGTCATCTCACCTCACACGCCGCGCAGAATAGGCCTAATAGACATTCGAGTAGCGTAGAATGGCGGGTGTGAGCCCAATGTCCAGAGCGAACTGTCAAAACGTGTGTTATCGTTAATCTGTATCCGCCAGTCTACTTACTGCTATCTCTATGGTATAGTTGTGTTCCGCAACGATCAATTATTATTATCATTATCATGAGTGCAAGAATGCATTTCTAGGCTGATTCTTTAGACAACTTTTTACTACCCATGAACCAACGAGAAATTCGCTTTATCGATCTCCTATGAGTGGATATCTCACAGTTTCTCCAGCTCATTGTGTGTTTGATAATTGTTTCAAAGAATCAGTTTGGAGTTTTCTGAAAACATGAAAACTCAAAATATCCGTTAGGTTTATTTATGTATTACTTAACAAGTAGGCTATGCGATGAAATCTTGTCGGAAAAAGTCAAATCAATTGTACTCACTCCGAAACGGAATAGAGAATATGAATATGGGTGATTATTGTCAAGAAAGAAAGCCTTTCCATCAAGTGTACTTGAAAACATATTATAAGAAGACACTCATATACATGAAATTTCGATAAAATAAATAGATCATCTCAACTATGCATTTAAAATTAAGTGGATTTTTTCATTGTTACTAAATCTATAGAGTGCTGAATAACATTTCTTAATTCTTCTGTCAATATTATTACTCAGTTGCGAATAATTGTTTATGGAAAGCGAAAAGTGATGTCTAAATAGTGAAAAAAGTAAACATTGAATAAAACCAAAGGACTGTCACTCAGTAAAACCAATATGCGGATGAAATGAAAACAGGGAGTAAGTAATATTAACAATGTAATGTACATAAAACTAAAGTAGAGGAAACAGCAAACTATCATAAAGAATTGCAGTAACAAATATTGCACATTGGAGAGCTGATGGAGTGATGGGACTTTCAGCAGACTACACTTTGGAGGAAACAATTACAACGGTATTGTACAAAAAATGTATGGGAGATTTATCTTGCTCGTTACATGGAACCAAAACGACATCGATTATAAACGTCAAACTTAATACTTGCAAAGTTTACTGCAAATACAATCGCTATAGAAATCATTGGTACGGTCAAAGGTTCCCATTGCTCAGTTGGTCAAATGAGCAATCTAGAAGAACGTAAAAAATGGCCATTATACCAAACGGTTATACGAAACCGGTAGCATCCAGCAGTACCTCTCTCGATGTGTCATCTGCAGTTTGCTCGGTGATAAATTTATAAGTGAAGACCACAATTTGCGCCTATTTCTCCAAGGGAAGCGCTATTCCCCCCTCCTCTTTGGCGAGATTGCCATGTTTGTGAAACCACTGGAAGTAAATCCCGTTTTGATGGAAGAAACTTACTGGATAGCGGAGGATAAGGTGCTTTCCGTGTTAAACTTTTTGACTTTAGTTTTAAGATTTATTGTAATATATAATGATCAAATAACAAACTAGGCTCTGGTCTAAGTTCATCCGATTGAGCCTAATGAAATAAAACAATTGAAAAGAAAAATTATGCCTACGGAGTAGAGCCGTCAACGATTTGATGTCACAGAGTAAGGTTAATTATACGGCTAATATACTGCTGCAAAGCCTTATATTGCACAAAGCGAACAAGTCCATCCGTTTGTTGGCTGGTAGTAGAGCCTCGATCGCGCATGATCTATTGTTCGGTTTTAGTTTTTTTTGCCATTCCTAGTTCAAGTTCTAGTTCGTTGTGTTTGGAGGGGTCACTCACGATTTGTTCGGTCGCGTATGGTGCACTATGCATGTGCTTTGGGAGTGTTTAGGTTTGTTTTGATGTTAAATAATTGCATTGTGTACAAGGTGTGGGAGCTCGACCGGAGTGGTGTGAAATGGAAACCCGAGCAGGAACGAATATCTCGATACCTTAAACTGGTAAAATACCAAAGAATAATACCAAAAAATCATTCCAATAACAAATTAAGCAAATTCAATACAAAAACGATACCACACAGGTATTCTTTTGGGATCCAATATATATTTTTTGTTATTTAGGGAGTATTTTGCATGCAATGTTTTTGGTTTTATTTGGTATTTTACCTCTTATTTATGTCAGGCTGGTCAGATGGTATGATGTGATATGAGGGGCTCGGTGGCCTTAGAGCGAACGCTTTTGGTTATTGAGCAGAATATCATGAGATTAGCTCAAGCCACTCCACATTCAAGAGTTGTTAATGGCTTAAAGTGTTCACTAGTGGTGTTTTGTACAGTCAAATTTCGCTCGTTGGGCTATGTTTAAGTGGGCTACGTGTTAGTTGGGCTCCCGTTCGATGGGTTGTAGCCAATCTAAATCAAAGTCAAACGTCATTTCTGACAATGCTGATTCATTTTCGAGGGGCTCATGTATGAACAATTTGGATAGTTGCTAAAGGATTGTGATGATAATAAACAATCGGTGTATCCTTCAACCAATTTTCAGCTTGACAGCTCAGCCCAACTAACTAAAGCCCTTCGCTAAGTGGGCTGCGGGTTTAGCCCAAAGAGCGAAAGTTGACTGTAATATATACGGAGTTCGTATGCCTAGTGAGCAGAAGACCGTGTGTTCAATCCCAAGCTCTTTCGCATTGCATTAGGTCCTAAGTAACATTGACAGATTCTCTTCGTCGACTTTCTCTTTGCATCCCCACGGCCATGTAAAGCCATACCCAGGTATTTTAAGCTCACACATCGATAAACGAAGCTTTCATCTAGCATCTAATATGACAAACACAACATGAAACGGTTATGTGCTCAGGTTATTACCGGACGAGAAAGTCGACGAAGAGAATCGATCAATGTTACTTAGGACCTAATGCAATGTTCAGCTTGAATTCAACCAATGCAAACCCAACATCCCAGTGATTCCTCGGCTTCCATCAAAGCGAGTGTCACGTCAACACATGTCTAGTCATTCCTTTCTTGACTTGCATTCGAACGTGGCCAATGCTTAGTTTGAGATCACCAGTTTTTACACATTGAGGATGATTCACAAGCAACGTCTATTGGTTCTCTGTGTAATTACAGCTGATCTGGCAATAACGGAGCAGCATCCGCGGGCGGTCTATCAGGCTTATGCTCATGATGTTCAGCTATCCTCAGTCCAAGACCAAAATTAGCTGCAAATTTCCCCGGTATTTACGTGCTACTCAGCAAACATTAACCAGCAATTTTAAAGAATTAAAGAATACTATTAAACTTTCTTGCGGGAGCTTGAAGCAGATATCCTAAGTTTGAAGTTTAGGCAGATTCAAGACGTTAGTATTTCCGTCAGAACTGTCAGAAGCTATCATCAGTGGACAACCTCGTGGTTTGTGGACAGCCCCTAAGGTGCTTTTCGTAACTAAGTATTTTGCAAAATGACGAGAATATCAACCAAATTCATCTATGCGGGTGTCTTTAATTGGATCGTGCTCTGCCGTTTAAAATCTTAAACTGTGTTTCAGTTGTTGTTGAATTTATCCTTACAGAGTGCTTGGATCTGTCGAGAATAGTATGTTTGTTATTAGTGAATGTAGCATTGTGCACATTGTGCTGAAATTAGATTCGGCACAGCTTGGGCACATCCATCGGCACAATCTCGTAGACATTGGATTGTTTTAAATAAAATGGGAGCATTGCTGGCCAATTGTTGTTCACAACATTACGTGCTAATTGAATATACCAGAGGAACTCAGACTAGCAGTTCGCTTATAGATCTAAATTCGAAATGTAGGTTCTAGAGTGTACTCAAGAGAAAGAAGCGGTTATTCAGGCCCCATTAGTACCCTTAATTCAAATAATGATGAAACTCACACAAAACAAACTACAGAAGTCTATTCAGCATCCTCTATAGTCGGTCTCCAACAATGTTCCCCACCGGTTCCATCTCTTTCCGGACGCTGGCTATAGGCTACGTTTCTGGTCTGCCTTTGAAGGCATTCCCCCTTATTCTGCGAGTCACGTGACTCTCTGTCACCAGTGAGGTGACAATTGTCACCTCGTGTGAGGTGACTCTCCATGTAAATCAAATGGAGAGTCACCTCACACGAGGTGACTATTGTCACCTCACCGGTGAGAGAGAGTCACGTGACTCGCAGAATAAGGGGGATTATAAAACCTTAAAACACAGGACTGTTATCATCCTTTGAACATCCACTTCCCGCGTCATCCTCAATCCGATTTATCCGTGCGATTTCAAACGAAAACATTCAAGGTGCCAGACATACCGGGTTGCTGGGATGGGTATTTTACAAACAATCGCAGCTTGCTCTATGACCGGCACAATCGGCACACTGACAAAAATTATAACCCAAGATTGGTGTGCGGAGTGACCTACCCCTTGGAATGCAGCCGTATCATCAGAATGATGGTCCGACACAATGCCAGTGGCTGGGACGTGTCATCAAACTTGCAGTAAACCTCGAAGAAAAGGATCCCCGAATGCATCTGGTGTTCGTGTTGAACTGAAAGTGTGTCCATTCTATCTGCTGGACAGATACCTGCTATCAGTTTGGGGTATGGGTGATACCTGTATTCTTCCGTTGTTTTACAGTCCACGAACTGAGAACAGGTTCACGATATCAACAACATAAATCACGTTTCCATGATCTAGAGTTTACGATTCTATTACTTTTGTTGCTTTTGCTACAATGCGGAACGATGTTCACGATTTCTTGATTTTTATTCATAGTGTACACTGACCCCACAATTCTGGATCAGCTAAAAACAATTATGGATCAGACAGTCTAGTATGTTAATAGAAGTGATCCATAATCGTGGGGTCAGTGTACTTTCGTAAACGAAAAATTTACCTGGTCCGAGATCCGTGACTTGAGGTTCACGAATTGCGGAACGGATGTCCAACAAGGGCAGCGAGAAGAACGAGTTTGCCCAAACCACCAGCGCATGCCACGACTTTTGGCTGTCCTATCTGGAGTGCTTGAAGCCGGTGTTCCAGTCCGGATCCGAGGGAGCTAAGATCTCCACCCGGTGGATGCTCTACACTTGCTTGAAGCTTGATCTGAAGCGTCTATCGCCCAGCATACCTTTAATCACTGTACTGGCCGTGTGCCAACGTGTAGCAGGTAGCTAATATTAGCGTGGCCTCTTACCCGGAACTGGAATCATGAAACTGGCACAATGAGCAGCTCGAGAAATGTTTTTACTTTGTGCAGTGTGTGGCCAAGGCAACCCAAAGCAATTACAATTTGCTCGTCGTCCCGAAGCGGTTACAACTTGTCGATCAAGATGAAGACGGCAGCGTTCGTCCTATGCAGTAATGATGCCACCACGGACATGCTGGAGAGTTTCATGGAAGCAGCCAGCTATGAGAGCAAGATTCCTGAGGAAGTTCGGAAGAACAATCAGGAGAAGCTCGATCAACCTACTACAGAGGCTGTGTTGGGCTACCGAATGCTAAAAAAAAAACTAATTGCTTACAGCAGAAGTCTCAGAGCAGAAGTAGTAATTTATGGCCTCTAAATACTGTACCTAATAAACAAAAATGGCATCAACACAGTTGGAATAAGTTGAACAAGCTGCTCCAGGCATTCTTAGACATTGTTAATCGAATCCTCTTTCGCTTCCAGGGCGTCATCGGGAATTGCCGGTGCTGTAGCGGCAGCTGGTTAGGAGGTGGCACTTTCCATCTTGTCGCTAGCTTCGGCACTGGCCACTACTTCCTGAGCCTCGGCAATAGGATCTGCGCTGAGAGGGAATCCACTGCGAGACTTTACGCTTGCGGCTCCCAAAAATCTATACAGGGTGACTGGTAATTCGTGTTACACCCGAAAGGAGGTGAAAGTAGACCTCATTATTCGCCGCTAAAAATTGTGTGGCAAGGTAGGTCGAAAATCATTCCTTATCGAGTTATTGATCTATTTATTTTACATTGCCGAGCAACACTTTTGCTGATTCACAGAAATCATGACATGCATCGACAGTTCACAAATAAGAAGAAGCAACATCCGCAGCTCAGTGTTCACTCGGCTGTCGATAGAAGCAGACCACTCTCAATGTGTGTCACGCGATTGCCTGTTTACTCGGCAGCAACCCTTGTGTGGTCCCGTCTTGAATGAACCTCTTCAAAGTGGTTTGTTCAAAGAGACGGTAATAGATGGAAGCACTGTGTGGTCCTCCTCATTGTTCTTCATCAGCAGTTCTTTCAGTCGATGCGTCGTCGACTTTGGAAAGCAACCGTTTCGTGATGAATGTGTGACTGCTGACCACGTTTTGCGTCCATTGCTGCAATGGAAGCGCTCTGGCCCCCGTTGGCGAATCTGCCATACAATGAAACCACTGGAAGCGGCTCCCGTTCTGGTGGAGGAGGCTTATTGGATAGCGGAAGATAAAATGTTTATTGTATTGTACCTTTTGACTAGCTTTAAAATGTATTGTATAGTGAAGAAGAATCCTCGGCTCTGTAAAGTTAATTCGGTTGAGCCTTATCAAATACCTTAATAAGCAACATCCGCAGCTGTCAAACATAAACACAACACGAAACAAATCACAACCGGATAATTTGTACGGCAATCACGGCTCTTATTCTGAGTATCACTTCCTTATCACCGTGTAGTGACACCCGTAATAAGGCCCACCACTTTTTTCTCGGGCACTCGCGAATATTAACAAAGCAGTGAGTAAGCATTGCTTGGCTACTATGATCAATCTTTGTTTACTAACCACTCTATTCAATTGGTTTACTTTCGGGTGGATTTGATCAGGTTCTTACCGTTTAAGGTAACATTTTTGATTGCATATGAATACCCGAACAAAATGAGGCATTTTGAATCAGTAGAAAATTAATTGCTCAATAACTCGGTAAGGAATGATTTTTCGACCTACCTTGCTATACACTTTTTTTTTGTTACAAATGTGGTCTACTTTCACCTCCTTTCGGGTGTAAAACGAATTACCAGTCACCCTGTATATCAACAACAATGGCCCTTATTACCGATGTCGGGCCTTATTACGGGTGTCACTACACGGTGATAAAGAAGTGATACTCATAATAAGAGCCGTGATTGCCGTACAAATCAAATGGGAATCACTTCACCGTGACGACAAGTGATAAGTTTTCACCGTGAAGTGACATCCGTAATAAGCCCCGTCACTTCACGGTGAAGTGACAACTTCTCACTCACGGTGAAGTGATTCCCATTTGATTTACACGGCAATCACTTCACCGTGAGTGACAACTGGTCACTTCACTTCGTTTTCACCGTGAAGTGACACTCGTAATAAGGCCCAATGATTCAATTTAATTTTGACACATGCGAACTGAGCTGGCGCAGAAATGGTGCAGTGTTGCCAGTAACTTTAAAGATAGTGAAAATGGGTGTCACGATCACGAATGACAGGCTGTTTTGCTGTCCACGTCTTTGTTAATTAATACTATCATTAACAAATATTTGGCAGATCCTCCAATCAGGGACGGTACTAACAGTTAATCCGAGTTGGAGCTTACCGCCATCAGTGTTCATGATTGGTAAACATTGCTTCCGCAGATTCCCCCTTATTCTGCGAGACACGTGACTCTCTGTCACCGGTGAGGTGACAATTGTCACCTCGTGTGAGGTGACTCTCCATGTAAATCAAATGGAGAGTCACCTCACACGAGGTGACTATTGTCACCTCACCGGTGAGAGAGAGTCACGTGACTCGGAGAATAAGGGGGATTGTGTCACTTTTTCTCGAGTGAGTGAATTCAAATCCATCCGTGCACTCGTCTATTATCTTATACCTCGTTCACATTACAGCGTGTATCGCGTAATATAGGCTGTCTTGCAATGAGCACTCATACATCTAGTTTTAACTGGAAATCCTATGTATAAGTGCTCATTGCAAGACAGCCTATATTACGTGATATAAGCTGTAATGTGAACGGGGTATTATATTTATATCAATGATATGTACCAACGGTGACTACACTAGTGGAAATAAATATAAAGACACTTTAAAAGCATGGCTCCTCCAAACTTTACGATTCAGATTAATTCTAAATCATGTGTGTTTGCAAGTCACATCATCATGTTACAATATAAACCTAAGAATGAACCATTTTCATAATATACCTAGGAGAAATAAATGAAAATGTGATTCTTTCCTACAGAAATAAATATAAGGACGCCATACAAAAATGTAAGGGAAATTGGTAATTTTCGATGCATGATTTAGCATGTTATCAATTATTGCGGCTCCAAATCAATCACAGATTTAATTCCAATATTCATTAATCTCGATAATTGCTAAATTTCAATCATATCCAATCGGTAGTTCTCAAAATTCACAAAAATCTTTAATTGATCATCGATGTTAGCTATTACCAAAGTTAATGGTTTGATTCATACATATCGTCCGTTATGTAGGTCCTTGATCAGAATCTCCATTCAATGACGGACTGGAGAAAAAGGGCACACCGAAAGTAAATGGAATAAGGAATAAAAAAGAAAAAAACCGAAACCCCCTGAAAGTCACTCCATCAGATATAAAAGTAAAACATTTGGTAACAGAAGAAAAACATCTAACTACGAATACTTACACCATGCTTCGGACTCGACGTTCAAGCGGACCAGAGATTTGCGCCTCTTTTCCTTTCACGCAACTCAGTTGACTGTCGATTTCATCAGCTTCAATGATATTTGTTTCCCCTAGCATCATTACAACCATCTATTTTCCACTGATCTTCCCCTAGTCTACTGGATAGATATTACGGTTGTGATTAAAATTAAATTGACGAAAAAAAAAAAATCCCTACTTAAGCCTGCGTTGCTCTCTCTCTATCTCTATCAGATGCCCTATCAAATACATACATGAT
Source organism: Ochlerotatus camptorhynchus (assembly GCF_037179485.1). Classification (NCBI taxonomy): domain Eukaryota; kingdom Metazoa; phylum Arthropoda; class Insecta; order Diptera; family Culicidae; genus Ochlerotatus; species Ochlerotatus camptorhynchus. The sequence continues at coordinate 2,117,017 of NW_027040537.1, forward strand.
AATGATAATAGTACTCATCACTTCGGCACTACAACGAACACGACGGACCATCAGAGAAGGGCTATACCTATTGTTTCACATTGATCTGCTCAAGGTATTGAAAGAGTACATATCGCTTGCTGTTTGTTTTGGTTGCGTTTCTACACAACTCACGGTTTAAAACCCCAAGGATATTAAAAATCGACCCTCGTCCCACACGTGCTCCTGTCCGTGCGGGCAAGGGAGAGAGGACGATTCCAAATAGAATGTTTCAGAGAATCTACAGTTGTTTTGTTTTGTTTCGTTTTCGAGTAAGGTAATTGGATCTGGGTTGGATTTGTCGTCCCTAAATATTTGTTTTTTTTTTGTTTTGCTTTGCTTCGCTAATTATGACTTTGAATGTGTATGTATGTAAGTATGGGTGTGTGTGTTTGTGTCTGTCTGGTTGTGGGTGACTTTCCTTACTTATCTCAAATGAGTAATCCCTAAACGATAATCACGTTCTATCACGCGTGTGTATCTGAGCTTAAATAGAGGTTTTAACTCTTACTATTAGCCTTAACTGGTATGATTTTTCTTCTTCTTCTTCTTCTTCTAATGTCTGACTAAGTTCCTTTTTTTTAGCATTCTTTTCGTCCTTACTTTTGGGCAGTGACTACACGCACGGAAATTATGGAGAGATATGAGAGTTTGCCAACAATAATAAGATCCCGGGTAGTAGTATTGATAATCGATGAAAAAACGCGTTATCGCTTCACAAATGGCAGCTGTACACATAGAGACAAAAAGAATATAAGGTAGTATTTATAAACGGAGATGATCACGATTCAAATCATGACGTTCAGAGAGGTTTCGCAAGAGAACGAATACTTCCTGTAGTAGCGGCTCTCTCTCTCTATTCTCTACACACCTACTATAATGTAACTATATATGCAATTTTACAACTATAGTTGAATCACTATACTTTTCCGGTCAAAATTTCTCTTGCAGCTCACACGTCCCTACTAGCGTATATTCCTAGTATTACTGTGCCTCTTTAAAAGAAAAATTATAGTAGTATCGGCTGGCGCCTAGATGTAGACACGATTCACACGTTCTCTAGAAGCAGTAATGCACGTACCGTGCACAGTGCTGATGTCTCGTGTGATATCATCGGCTTTCCATGCCGCTTCCGCTGTTGCTGCCGCCGCTCCCCGAGCCACCTCCGATCGGACCGCCCTTCTTGTCCGTCGGCGAGATGGTCTTTTTGCGCTTGGAAGAGGACGTCGTCGCGTTCACATTCTGCCCCGACGACGACTTTTTGCTCAAGCTGTACAACTGCTGACCTTGCTGCTGCTGCTGCTGCTGCTGTAGCTGCAGTTGCTGTTGCTGCTGGTTCTTCTGGTCCTTTCCACCGTTGCTGCCTACCACCACAACGTTGTTATTGCTCTGGTGCAGATTCTCATCCTTACCAGTCAGGTTGATTATGTTGTTGGCGTTGTTGTTATTCGGATTGATCAAGTACTGCTCGAGCATGTTGATCGTTGACCGACGCTGTTTGCTATTGTGCCGGACCAAACCGGTCGACTGCTGCTGCTGCTGCTGCTGTTGGTTGTTGTTATTGTTACCCGCCGTGCCATGGCGGCCTCCAACGTTTCCCCCGAGGGCGGCCATCCGTTCTGAGCTACTCCGAGGAGTGTAGATGTTGAGTGGGGCGTTCTTGCCGCCACCACCCACGATCTGATGCGGCGACGATGCGCTGCGTCGGTTGTTCATCTGGAAAGAAATCCGCTGTACAGGACACCTATTTGACCTATGCCAGCAATTCTACTCACGCTATAGTTGATCATCTGGTTTTCGTTGATCCCATCGAGCATCTGCTGCTGCTGTTGTTGTTGCTGCTGCTGCTGTTGGGCGACCAAGGTCAGGTTGATCACATTATTATCCTCTATTAGCACGGTTTCGTGCCCGTGGGTTGGAATTTGAGAGGTTAGAACCACTACGGGACCACCGCCGCCGCCGCCTCCGGTGGTCCCATTCGGATGGTGCATCGTATGATGATCGTGCACCAACTCCGGAGATCGGTTTATGCTCGTTGGGGAAATGTCTCGCGAGGCGGAATTCGAGTCCACGTCGCTGTCCATGCTTTCCTCGGAGGTGTCCACACTCGATAAGCTGTTTCTCCGCCTGTTGTTGTTATTGTTATTGTAGATGATCTGCTGGAGCTGGACTTGCTGCTGGAGGTGTAGTGGAATATGCGGGTTCAGCGGGTCGTTCAGTATCGTCGGCACTATCGTTTGCGCCGCTATCAGTCTTGATTCGAACGTTTCCTTGATCCATTTGCGGTATTCGATCACCTCGTCGGTGACGCGTATTATCCGACCGAGGATGCTCTGCCGGTTGCAGTCGTTGAGGAATTTGTTCAGCGGTGAGACGGCCTGCATCAACACGATGTACGCGTACTCGAAGGCCTGCTTCACTTGGAGGGCACCTTTTTGGAAGAGAACAGATTGGTAAATAATCGGGGTAAGGGTAACGGCATAATGAACGGTTGGAACCTACCATAAGATGACCGCCCGATGTCGTTTCCCGGCGTTAGGGGATCTTCAATACACAGTAAGCTGGGCCTGTGACCGTCGATCATCTCACGTTGCAGTTCTTCTTTGGGTATATATCGGCCGCCATTTTTAACACTAATTCCTGTGGACGGAAAATATCGTTCGTTAGTTAGTTGGTTCTTAGTCAATGGATCATTCAACGGGAGGGTTGAATGCGAGAATTCGAAGAGGGAGCGTCCAACATTGTCGTGCTGCTGTCGGACCACCAGAGATCAGCAGAGATTATGGGCAGGGTTCTGAAATCACGCTTCTGAGGAGCCTAAGATTTAAGCGGAAGCAGGGATGCCAGGTGTATTTAGAAAAAATCTTCATCGAGATGCTCAAATTTGTGATGGGTGTTGTTCAAATTTACAAAATCTTTATAGAAGTTCTATAGAAGAAAATTTGATTATCCCGATCAAGACTGTCGGACTGGTTTGATGTCGTCGTCGGTATCAATTGACACGATCCTCAACAAACATTTGACGGATCTTTTTAGTAGGGACAGCTGACAATGATAATAAAAGAAAAAATGATAGTTTTTCTATATTTAGGTAGGCCCATTTCATTTATACAGTATAACTAACCTATTCCACAATTCTGATAACATGAACTATTACTTTTATTTTTTTATTGTTCGTTGATCTTGACTTGACTTGCTCGTTGACTTTTTTTTTTTCTTTCTATTTTGCGGAACAGTTATCAAAAGAGCGGGCGACCCTGGTTAACATTCTAACGTCTCACACCAAAAGTCATTCAAAGCTGCGATCTGGGCTGAGATAAAACTTCTTTTTCTTCTTAGAAATTCAATGTTCTCAAAAATAAAATAAACTTCACTGTGGGATCAATAATTTAAAAAACGCAAAATTATTATTCATGTTATCAATAATGTGAAATAAGTGAGTTATACTGTATATGCAATATGGGCCTACCTAAGAATAGATAAACTATCATATTTTCTTTAATTGTCATACTCTCTCGGCATCGGCCATCGTCCATCTGCATCGGCCAAAAGTCGCGTGTGTTCTGAAATTCGTGAGTATTTTGTGAAAAAACAGTAGAAATGGGTCGGAAAAGAACAACGGTTGCAAAAAAAGCGTGTTCAAAAATGTGCGACGAACAAGAATATCGCATTCGTGGTGGATATAATTCCTGAATTGAAGGTAAGAAACCTTGTACATTTTGGTACTGAACGTAACCTCTACATTTTTCTAGGAAGTTGAGCCACCAGCCAAAAAGAAAGCTCAACTGCAAACATCTGGCAGCGACTTACAGGCGAATCCTGTTTTCTAATTCGTCAACAAACCTGAATCAGTCACTGAATGTGCCGGTTCCGATAAGGAAGTCACTGAATATATCGGTTCCGATAAGGAAGACGCAGATGTGCGTAAGCTGCCACCGATAATCCGCACATATCGCCGAAAAGCATCAGTTGAACAATTAATGCAAGATTGGGACAACGAATCGTCAGATGAGCAGGAGGTGAATCAGGCAAATGACCAGGAGATAAACCAGGTGAACACCACACCAAACCAAGTAACAGGTAGGCTTTATTTTTTTCATCATATCAGGCAATCAATCAATCATTTTTTTATGTTCAAGACTGCTCATGTGGAACGGCGGAGGAGGCCAGGAAATATAAAAAGATGGTGGAGTCCCTCCAGATGGATTTGTTGGAGGAAATTTTAAAAACCAAACGGCTTGCTGAGGAGAATGCTAGATTGGTGACACAAAACGGCAAACTACAAGAAGCTCTAACATCGAAACTACTACCAGAGTAAGAAACACCATTCAAAGACTGCGGAGAATACGTCGATGCCAACACGTTGCGCCAGTTTTCTCTTGAGGCAGATAGTGATTATTTGTTCATCAAGTTTATCATGATGAGACTTTGGCCTGAGGGATTGCTCGGTAGATCAGTGACGGGACGTCAGTCAAACAATCCATCTGGTCGTCCGAAATCTGTACGACAGGAAGACAAAACTGGAGAGGGCACATCGGCCGGAGCAAGTATTTCAGGGGAGAGTGCTGATGGAACCAGTGTTACCAAGCTTGCGTTGGAGAAGGAAAAAGTGGACTATTGCATCCGTAAGTTTATAAGAAAATTGGTCATATTTGCTTAATTCATTGAATGTCGTCTGTCTTACAGGTTGTCTCCACGAACGTCGAATCTTTTTGCGAGATGACGTAAAAACTGCAATGGCCCGTTCCAAAGCAGGCACAAGTTTGATGACGAGAGTAATCGCGAATGCTTCGCGATCGTGATTGTTTTTGTTAAGACAATCACTTTTTTTTTTGTTTTTTATTGCTACAATACCTGTTAACTTTTTGATTTTAACCTGTTGTGGATTTAATAACCATTTATTTTTGTCCATTGATCTTGTTAAGTTTAGTGTTACTCAAGTATCCGCTTGGCGATATTGATTCAGTTCTGATTATAAGCATCGATTAACTTTATCGAAAATAAAATTTCTTTTATTATCAAGTTTATTTTTTTCTTTGAAAAATCACAAAAATTATTATCATAAGTGCGGAGAAAAAGAAACTAGTTGATAACTGAATCTGTTATCAGTTGATTATAAGATCTGTTATGCAATCAGACAAAATACATTGCAGAATTTGTTATCAACTTGCTTTCAATGATATCGAAACAAGTTATCAACATGATATTTCTAGAAGAAATTTTTGTTATCATTTTTGTTATGTTGGCTGTTAATTCAGCCAAGTTGATAACAAATTTAGTTATCAAAACAGATGATAACTTGATAACAAAATTTATTATCAATGAGTTATTTTCCTTTGCTCGGGTCGTGGGTCACCATCGACGGCGAACGAGCGCTTGTCGTTTACAAGGGACAGCTTCAATCCTGTCGCCACTGTCACGAGCAAGCGCACTACTAGCGCAAATGTCGTCGTCGCAACGAGTAACTGCCCAACCAGCCAACACCAGCACGGCTACGGTTGACCTGTTCAAGAAGACCCCACACGCGCTGCGATCGCAGAGCAAGAGCGGGAATGGTAACGAAACCGACGAATCTTCCACATCCACGAGTAGGAGGCGGGACAGGGTCGACCGCCGAGCAAAGAAACCGCGCCGGATCAGCGAGGACGAAGAGCGGGGTGGAGAGAAGCTCCCATAAATGGCTCTCACATCCTACAACGTTGCTTCCATCAACATCGGCACCATCACGAACCCTACAAAACTAAATGCACTCCGAGCCTTCATCAGTAGCCAAAATCTCGATATTGTGTGTCTGCAAGAGGTTGAAAACGAGCAGCTCTCCTTGCCTGGCTTCGTCGTTTTCGCCAATGTAGACCACATGAGAAGAGGTACAGCTATTGCTCTGAAGGACCACATCCATGCCGACTGCTTGCGCTGAGAGTGCAAGATACAACTATCTACAACGTTTACGCTCCCTCCGGCTCTTCGCAGCGCGCAGCTCGGGAGGATTTCTTTAATGGGACGCTTGCCTACTACCTCCGTCATCGGACACAGCATGTGATTCTGGCTGGTGACTTTAATTGTGTGCTGCGAGCATGCGATTCAAGTAGCCCCAACACAAGCCCCTCACTCAAAACAGCTGTGCAGCAGCTCCAGCTGCACGATGTGTGGGAAAAGCTTTGTCCACGCGATACAGGCTTCACCTACGTCAGCAGAAATGCTCAATCGCGCCTCGACCGCATTTATGTCAGCAGCGTTTTGCGCGATAACCTGCGAGCAGCACACAAGCATGTCTGCTCGTTCACCGACCACAAAGCGCTGACACTCCGAATATGCCTCCCCCAACTTGGACACGAACACGGCCGTGGATTCTGGTCACTTCGGCCCCACCTTCTAACTGACGAAAACGTTGGGGAGTTCCAATATAAGTGGCAATATTGGACCCGCCAACGCAGGAACTACGGGTCATGGATGGAATGGTGGCTCTCGTACGCTAAGCCTAAAATAAAATCGTTCTTCAAGTGGAAATCTCGAGAAGTTTTCGACGAATTCTACAGCGCACACCAGCGTCTCTATGCGGAGCTACGGTTAGCGTACGACGGGTATTACCAGCACCCAGAACTGATAACCACGATCAATCGATTGAAAGGGGAAATGTTGGCACTGCAGCGTAATTTCTCCCATACGTTCATGCGGATCAACGAAACGCACGTGGCGGGGGAACCACTGTCGATATTCCAGTTGGGGGAGAGGCGGAGAAAGAGAACCGTCATCACACAACTGGCCACGGAGCAAAATGCAAACATCGAGGAACCGCAAGCGATCGAGGCGCTCTTGCTGGGCTATTTATTCGAGCTCTACTCGGAAGTAGCAAACGGTGGAGACGACAACAGCTTCGTTTGTGAGAGAGCCGTTCCGCCGAACGACCCACTGAATGAAGCCTGCACGAGCGAAATCACCACGGCAGAAATTCTGTCGGAAATAACAACAAGTGCTCCCAGAAAGTCTCCCGGCTGCGACGGCATCCCGCGAGAGTTTTATTACCGCATGTTCGACGTTATCCACCGAGAGCTGAACGTGCTGCTCAACGAAGCGCTCACCGGCAATCTTCCCGCCGCATTTGTGGAAGGCATTATCGTGCTGGTTAAAAAGAGAGGAGGATACAACACGACACTATCCTACCGTCCGATCTCGCTGCTCAACAGCGATTACAAACTGTTCTCCCGCATTATCAAGACCAGGCTAGAGCGGGTGATGAGAGCCCACCGCGTGCTGAGCGATGGACAGAAATGCTCTAACTCCAAGCGAAACATCTTCCAAGCCACCTTTGCTCTGAAAGATCGGATCGCCAGTCTCCGTCACCATCGCCGTGCCGGGAAGCTCATAAGCTACGATCTCGATCATGCGTTCGATCGGGTCCGGCACTCATTTCTCTTCTTGACCATGCGCTCCCTCGGATTCAACGAGAATCTCATCGCTCTGCTGGCGCAGATTGCCAATCGCTCAACCTCACGGCTGCTCATCAATGGGCATCTCTCTCGCCCTTTCGAAATCCAACGCTCCGTACGGCAAGGGGACCCGTTGTCCATGCACCTCTTCGTGCTGTACCTCCACCCACTGGTGGTCAGACTCGAGCAAGCGTGCGGAAATGATTTGCTAGTGGCCTACGCGGAAGATATCAGCGTCATCGTCACATCGGTTGGGCAAATCGAGGCGATGAATGGTCTGTTCACTCGCTTCGAGCTAGCCACCGGCGCCAAATTGAACTTGCGGAAGACTATTGCCATTGACGTTGGGTTTTGCGAAGGCAACGCGATCATCACCCCGTGGCTGCAAACAGCGAATGTAGTCAAAATTCTGGGTGTTGTCTTCGCAAGGTCAATCCGCCTGATGACGACGTTGAACTGGGATGCACAGGTAGGGAAGATCGCGCAGCAAATGTGGTTGCACTCTCTACGGACACTAACGTTGCACCAAAGAGTCATCATGCTGAACACGTTCGGCACTTCCAGGATATGGTACCTGTCGTCGATACTGCCGCCCCTTGCCAAGTACACGGCGAAAATTACATCAACGATGGGTACCTTCCTGTGGAGAGGAATGGTGGCCCACGTCCCAATGATGCAGCTAGCACGGAGCAGAGAAGACGGAGGACTGAAGTTGCATTTACCAGCACTAAAATGTAAGTCGTTGGCCATTAACCGGAGCCTTCGTGAGATCGATTCCCTTCCTTATTATAGATCCCTTCTGCTTCACGTAAATCCCCGCCCAGCAATCTCTATAGATCTTCCTGACCTCAAAATAATCCTATCTAGTTTATCCCAAATTCCCCACCAAATCCAACAAAACCCCTCCGCCGATCAAATCCACCGACATTTCGTTCTCCAAACCGACCTGCCAAGGGTGGAACGTAATAGCCCGACAACCAACTGGCCGCGCACGTGGCGCAACATTGCGGCGAAGCAGCTCACTTCAGCGCAGCGGACGAGACTGTACCTCCTGGTCAATGAGAAGATCGAGCATCGCAAGCTATTTTTTTGTGATGCAGCGAGTGGCGGACGAGAACTGCACACATTATGACAATCAAACGGCGGAAACTCTCCTCCATAAATTCTGCACTTGCACTCGTGTTGGCCCGGAATGGACGGTCCTGCAGCAGAGGATAACAGGCATTTTGGATCGATGGAGACGACTCACATTTGAAGACCTGGTGAGACCTGCCTTAATAGGAATAGGAAATACGAAACGTGTGGAAATTCTTAAACTTTTTATTAATTACATCTGCTTTGTTAATGGAAGTAACGGTAGAATTGATGTAGCTGAGTTGAATTTTCATCTAGATACAGAAAACTAATTGTAAAAACACTGACAATAAAAACTAAACTATTATAAAAAAAAAAAAAAAAAATCGGTCCATCGAATCTTGAAAAATTTCTTCAGCTTGTTGATCGGTCGCGATGGTTACTTGCTGGGCCCATAACCTATTAGCAGGCAGCTATTAGCGGGCAGTAAAACGAACCGACCTGTTCAAGAGTGCCGAAAAGTAATCGAGATTATATTTCTTATCTATCTACATACAGCCTACTGTGATCGAATGATAGGGTTGCTTGTGGTCCTTCAAAACGAAGATCCATGTTCAGTTCTAAGAGATTTGCTAAACTTGTGCGAGTATGATCTACTAAGAAACTCCTGAACCTTTTTCAAATTCCATGCACTTTTATGAAATTTTGCGCAGTTTCTCGAACTTCTGCGGAATTCGCTTAACTTATACAAAGTTTACTGCATTTATACGTTTCTCGTTGATTTTCCTTGAAGTTCCACATAGTCCTTTCTGCATCAACGGAGCGGCCTGATATTAAAAAAGGTTGCCAAAAATTTATGAATTTCCCTTGAATTAAGCAATATTGGGTTAACGTCTGCGAAGTTTCCCAAACATGTATAAAGATCCCATTTACGGAATATCCTGAATGTTTAAAAAAATCCTGAATTTCTGAGAAGTTCGAGCAGCCCTTAGAAGTTCCCAGAATTTTAAAGGAGTTTTCTGAACTTCTAAGAAGTCCCTGAATTTGAAGAGAAATCCGTGAGCTTCAACTTCGTGGAGAAATTCTGAAAAGTTCGCTTAATTTCTACAAAGTTCAAAGATCACTAAAACTTCTTCACATTTCGGTGAGTTTTTAGTTAATTCGTTGAACTTCTACACTTAAGTTCGTTCCGTTTCGAGATTCTACAATTTTAGCTGCACATCTAGAAAGTTCCGCAAACTTCTACGCAGTTATTTGAACTTTCCTAAAGTTCTATTAAGTTTCTTGAAGACCTACGAAGTTTCTTGAAACGGTAAAACCTTTCTTGAAGTTCTACAATGTTCCCTGAACTTACGAAGTCCCTCTGGTGGTGTGTAATTAACAATTCATTGTGTTAACATCAACTATTCAAACTTTCATACTGATCCTCTTATTCTCTACAGAAAAAGTGACTTTGGTGACTTTACCTTACAAAAAGAGACTTTTTAGTGACTGGCTTGAAAAAAAGTGACCAAGTCACTAAAAAGTGACTCACTACCAGTCCTGAATCTTACAGAGGAAGGAGGATAAAAAAGGATAGAGATATTTAGGACAGTTTCATCAATTTCAAGACAGTACCGAGAGCTTTAGGGAAGATCAAAAAACTTCAAAGCAGTTCCATTAACTTCTGGAAAATTAAAGCAGCTTTGAGAAACTTCAGAAGTCAGGACAATTTTGAGAACTTTAGGAAAGTTCCTAGAACTCTAAGGCAGTTCCATTTACTTTAGGAAAATTTCGAAATCTTGCGTTCAGTTCAGTGTTTCCACAAAGTTCAGGTAGCTCAAGGGAAGCTCATCTAAGTTTAGAGATTTTAAGGGAAATTCTATGGACTTAGGGCAATTTCGATAAATTTACACGGCGAATGAGAACGACCTAAATTTGAGTTTAGTTCACTCATTGTGGTAGCGGAGTGAATGTGCTAGCCCCTCGTTATGGTAACGGTGGATGGTAGCGACAGGAGGTAAAGAAGACAGAGAGTGAATGGCTATCAAAGAGAGAGAGTACACGTCGGTCTGAAGTCGGTCGTAATTTATTCTAATACGGGTTCGAAGTACTACAAACCTGGCGACGAGGATAAAAAAAAGTAGAAGGATCTGTGCCTAGGGGCACGAACGGGAGCTTGACGTAGGACCGCTAGGGCACGGAACAAATGTGAAGAAAATTTAGTTCTTTTCATTGATCGATCATCTATTATCTTAACTCTTTCCGTTTTTGATTTGTAGGCGTACCAAATTTGCAGTATTTTTTTCAAAGAGAAAGTTGATAAAGAGAATCGATCAAAATCACTTGCACTTACAACTCTGGAGAGCATTTTGTGTGGTCGTTGGGGGCATGTGGTTCTGAATATGGACCAACTGGCAGATAAATTCTGTTCTAACTTTTTACTGTAATAAGCTTGTTGGCCCAGAATCGTGCGAATCGAAATGAAAACCGAGTGAAAACGAATTGCACCAATACATTCAGGCCTACAATTCCACACCTTCTATAGACCAGGTTGAGCTTTGATAGTTAGCTGCTTACGGGAACTGACATCCGATTGATGACATATACAATATCCAAAACATAAATACTCTTTAACAAATTTGTGGTGGTTCTGAAAAGGACCGTTTAGTCGTGAAGGTTGAGTAATGCTGAGCTATTAGGGTGAGGCTGGGGAGCTGTTAATTGTTTGGAGCAAGGTTGACACGCTTGGCATAGATGACCCACAGCTACTCACGAGGAAACTGATTTCGATCCAGCGGCTTCTTCCTCCTTCTATGGGTGCTCATGTGGGCAGAGCAGCCCGTGGTGTACTGGATAACAATGTAAACGCCACACGCTGAAAGCAATGCTGTTGCTGATGCTGCTGCTGCTGACGTTGACGACCGGACACCACCACACACGGTGATTGAATGAGCACCGTTCAGTGAGACAAGATCGAATTCGATTTTTAAATCTGTGTTAGGGAATGCGCTGTTTGCAGGTAATCGGTGATAATTTTGATCACCATTGCAACAGTTGAACATTTGTGTATTTTTCAATAGTGACCTATTGAAAATTAATAAAGTGTTCAATTTAGCAGATTGGTAGATAAATTCCCAATTCTTTGGCTTGTTTAGAATTAAAATTCATCTACTATTGACAGAGGTATATGTAGTCAAATCCTGACCTATTTTCGTCCCGCGGTCGATTTTGGTTTTTTTGAAATTGCACCCCCAATATGTTGCCGAAAGACGTAATCCTACGTCAACAGAGCAACGAAATTTAAGGTAAGAATAAAAAGCGATAAAAATTTGAAATTTCAACAACGCAATATACGTAATGCTTTTTGGCCAAAACAAAATGCCGTCATTATGTGAGATTAATTTTGTTTCACTTCATGTTTTATTTTTCCTCAAGGATAAGTCCGGCCACTGGCGGAGAGGTCCTAGAGACCGAGAATCCAAAGGATTTGTGCACGGCACGATACAAGAGTCTAAGAGACAAAGTAAATAGAACTTCGAAGTTGAGTCTACGAGACCCCGGTGTTAAAAAAAATAAGCTGGTGTACACGGCACACGGCGAGGTCTACGAGACCGATAATTGACACAGTGACCAAATCGTATGATAAATATTGAAATGGATAAATGGAACGTCCCTCATTTCAACTTCAAGGTATTGCCTAAGAACCAGATTCGTGACGCATGGAAACGCTACAGGAAGAATTTTGAATATGTTCAGGTCGCGAATCGAGAAGCAAACAAAGTCAGGCTCAAACATATATTCTTGGCTCTTGCCGGCCCTGAAGTACAGGAGGTTTTTGAATCGATTCCGGGAGCATACGTTGAACCGTGTAGTGGCGTAGATCCGTTCGAGGTTGCGTTAAATAAGCTAGATGAGTTTTTTGCTACAAAGTATCATGATGCTTTCGAACGGAATGTATTTTGGACGTTGAAGCAAGATACAGAAGAACCACTGGAAAAATTCCTTCTTCGTGTAATGGATACCGCAAAACTGTGCAATTTTGGAGCAACGGAACAAGAAAGTCGGGGTTGGTATCATCGATAAAATGATTTTGTTCTCTCCACCCGAACTGAAAGAGAAGTTACTTTCCGAGGAAAGGCTCACCGTAGAAAGTCTTACCAAAATTATTCAGTCTTATGGGTCGTTGAAATATCAAGTCAGCCAGTTCTCATCTGCAGGACATGATTCCAGAGATGTTCAAAGACCAGGCACTAGTCAGGATGTAAACAAAATTCAACTTTCGCGGTTTCTTGCGGGTGAATGCTATCGGTGCGGACGCACAGGGCATTACGGTAATGATGCAAATTGCCACGCTAAGAATCAAAACTGCAACAAGTGTGGAAAGATAGGACCATTCGCACAACGGTGCAAAACTTCCAACCCATCTCGTTCGGTGAATCGTAGAGCGGAAGGACCACAGGAATGGAAAGGTTCTAAAATACGAGTGGTTAGAGCCGTTGATCATTCAGAGAATCCGACTACGAACAGTTTTATTTACAGCATCGGCGATGGTGAGGAGTTTATCTGGGTGAACCTTGGTGGTGTACCGGTACAGATGCTAATTGATTCTGGCTGTCAAAAGAACATCATCGATAGCACCACATGGCAGAATCTATTGCGACAAGGAATATCCATCAAGAATTTTCGAGATTCAGACCAAACATTCTATCCCTATGGTAACAATGTTAGCCCCTTAGTGGTACGCGGAATGCTCGAAAGCACCATCTCAATCATGGATGATTCACGCAGAACTGAAAGCGAGGCCACGTTCTACATCATCCAGGGAGGAGCATTGCCGTTACTCGGAAGAACTACTGCAGTTGAAATGGGAGTTCTGGTTCTAGGCCTTCCTAGTACTCAGCCAATCGAAGTTAATCAACTGTGGAAGGACGAGAAGCACCCGTTCCCGAAAATTTCAGGTATAAAATTAGGAATTGCTATTGATGATCAAGTAGTACCAGTGAAACAGCACGCACGACGCCCGCCGATAGCACTGCTCGGTCGAGTCGAAAAAAAACTGGCCAGTCTCGAAATAATGGATATCATAGAACCTGTTTCAGAGTTTAGTCCATGGGTATCGCCATTGGTCGTTATAGTTAAAGATAACGGCGAATTGCGGCTGTGCGTGGACATGCGCCAAGCTAACCGTGCAATTCAACGCGAGAGCTACATGATGCCAACATTTGAAGGTTTTCTTCCATTGTTGCGTGAGGCTTGTTTCTTTAGTCGTCTAGACATTAAGTAGAACTCGACGCGACATCACGGTACATAACAACATTCATCACGCACAAAGGGCTATTCCGCTACTAGCGACTGATGTTCGGAGTATCCTGCGCTCCTGAAATATTTCAACGAGTTTTATAGAGAATTCGTTTATTATTCAGTTCCAACCTGGATCGGGTATCAAGTTTGGGTCTGCTTCTTTTCTGACAAACGTCAGTTTGCTCGTTTGTTTTTAAAACCTAGCTCAGGTTGAGGTTCACACTGACAAAAAGTTCGGTTTCGCACTGGGTTGGAACTGGTGTTAACCCCGATAATAAACGAATTCGCTATTAGAACAAATCCTTTCGGGTTGTGAGAATGTTGTGAATTACCTTGATGATATTCTCATCTTTGGGAAAACCAAACAGGAGCACGACTTGGCGTTGCAGACGGTGCTAACCGTCTTGAAGGAAAAGAACGTTTTGTTGAATCATCAGAAATGCAAATTTACTGTAACTGAGGTGCAGTTCTTGGGGCATCACCTTTCGGCTGAGGGAATCAGACCGGTTGAAGACAAACTAACGATGCTGAGATCCTTCAGAACTCCAGAGTTGAAGAATTGAGAAGTTTTCTAGGACTTGCAAATTATGTCGGACGTTTTCTTCCAGATTTGGGTACCGTGACAGCTCCAATGCGAAGCTTGCTGCGTTCTAACACTAAGTATGAGTGAAAGCACCAGCATCAAATATCGTTTGATGCTCTGAAAGAAATGATATGTGATATACGTACATTGAGCTATTTTAACAACTCGTTGCGGACAAGACTAATCGTAGATGCTTCACCTGTTGCACTTGGAGCAGTACTTGTGCAATTTAGAAGTGTTGACGATGACTCCGAACCGTCCATCATCTCTTATGCCAGCAAATGTTTGTCAGACTCAGAAAAGAGATACTACCAAACAGAAAAGGAGGCGCTCGCCATAGTATGGGCAGTGGAACGGTTTTCAGTATACCTACTAGGACGTCGTTTTGAGCTTGAGATGGATCATAAGGCACTCGAAACCATTTTTTCCCCAACGTCCAAACCATGTGCCCGCATAGAAAGATGGGTACTGCGTCTCCAGGCATTCACCATCGTCGTAAAATATAGGAAGGGCTCCAGCAATATCGCAGACCCTTTTACTCGATTGGTACAAAATGTTGGAAACGAAGAATTTGATGGAGACAGCAATTTCCTAGTGTTGACGATTGTTGGATCAGCAGCGATTGACACTAACGAGATTGAAGATGCGTCACGCAACGATTACGCGTTTGGGTTACTGCGGGATTGCCTGCAAACAGATATATGGAAGCAAACGGATGTCAAGCCGTATGAAGCGTTTAAACATGAGTTGGGATTTGTAGGTGATGTTCTCGTCAGGGGAACTAAACTTGTTGTACCTCAGAAGTTGCGTGAAAGAATGCTCGATCTGGCTCACGAAGGCCATCCTGGGGAAACAGTTATGAAAAAAAGGTTAAGAGAACGTGTGTGGTGGCCAAGTGTCGATAAGGAAGTCGTCCAATATGTTCAGAGGTGCGAAGGATGTCGTCTCGTCAGTTTGCCTGAAAGACCTGAGCCCATGCAACGACGCCAAATTCCTACAGACCCGTGGATAGATGTGGCGATCGACTTCCTAGGACCGATGCCCACAGGGGAATATTTGCTCGTTATTATAGACTACTACTGTAACAGCAGATATAAAGAAGTTGAGATCATGACCCGAATCACAGCAAAGGATACCATAACTAAACTCAACCGAATCTTCACACGTTTAGGATATCCAGTTACAATAACACTCGACAACGCGCGTCAATTTGCTTCTGATGAGTTCGACCAATATTGTAAAGCACGCGGGATCACTCTCAACTTCACAACACCTTATCGGCTTGGTGGAACGACAAAATCGTTCCTTGCTGAAAAGGCTTCAGATCAGTCATGGACTGAAAAGAGATTGGAAAGCCGACCTTCAAGATTATTTAATGATGTATTACACCACCCCACATTCCCTACTGAGTTGGTTTGTGGCCGAACAATACGATCAAAAATTCCATCTCTTTCAGATCTTCGACATTGTCCGCGTTCTTTGGAAGTGTCTGACAGAGACCGTGTTCTAAAGGAAAGAGGAAGACAGACAGCAGATGCTTGCCGTAACGCAAAACAATCAACTCTGAAGCCTGGTGATACAGTTTTGATGAAAAACTTGTTACCAGGTAAAAAACTTACACCGAACTTCGCAGCAACCGAGTACACTGTGGTTGCGAAGAATGGACCTCGTGTGACAGTGGAGGACAACACATCAGGTAAAACATACCTAAGAAACTCATCTCATCTAAAGCAGGTTGGTAGAAATATCGACGTGCCACAACCGCCTGACGGATCCCACGATCAAAATATTGCTGATGCTGAAGCTCGGAAGCATCGACGCAAATATCCAGGATTACCAGATGCATTCAGAGACTTTACGTTGTGAGGTGATACTTCCGGTCTACAACAGAAAGGGAGATGTGGTAGTGGAGTGAATCTGCTAGCCCCTCGTTATGGTAACGGTGGATGGTAGCGACAGGAGGTAAAGAAGACAGAGAGTGAATGGCTATCAAAGAGAGAGTACACGTCGGTCTGAAGATTATTATTAAAGCTGAAGTTTGATAAGGCTAATTATCGTAATTTATTCTAATACGGGTCCGAAGTACTACACTTATAATCGCCAAAAGTGCAGGAACTCAGCGATGAGTAAATTTGCCTCATGTTTTTCCAGGATTTTCCAGGGAAAAATTCCCGAATTTGAGAAAAATAAAGATTGGATTCACTCAGTCTATTGGTACTACTCCGAGACTGAATAAAATTTTCGTCAATTTCCTCATTTTTTACAGGAAACCATGAGACAAATTTACTCATCGCTGAGTTCCTGCACTTTTGGCGATTATGAGTGAACTAAACTCAAATTTGGGTCGTTCTCATTCGCCGTATAGGAAAATTTCGGAAACGTCAGTGAAGATTAGAGAACTTTAAGGTAGTTTCAATTACTCTATGGAACTCATGAACCTTTGATTATCCGCCTTGCACCGTGCATACCTACAGGCGTATATACAGTATACTATTTTAAAGTAACTATTTCCGTAATTTTACTAACTAAAGTCACTACTACTATATCGAATCAGCACTACCAGCCCTGTACATAGGCTCTGCCGATAAAGTTCAAAACTATACCGATAAATCAATAAATAGTTGTTCAATCACCAGCCAAGATTTCAAAAATCTATCCATTCCAAGGGCCTGACACGCCGTTATCTTTTCGTAGCCAAGTATTTCCAACTAGTAGACACCCTGAATCTATCTATTCATATTGTTTCAAAAAATGTCCTTTCAGGTGTACGCTCAACTTTGCTATACACTGTATAAGCTTGTAGGTATGCGCGGAGCACTAGTTTTCCCAATCTTACGTCTCAGGTGAGGGCAAGTTTGAGCAATGTGACAATTATTGACAAGCAAATCAGTTCAAATTTCGCACAGTTGTTGAGTAACTCAATACATATCGAACGATAAATGGGGAACAGGGAGTTGCATAGTTGCCCCACCTAACGACCACATCTCACGTGAATCTGTCAAGTTCCTAAATTCATCAAGAAATACTACAGGCTCAATGACCCACAACCCTTTCCATCATACACACACACACCCACTTACCAGTCTTCATGTAGTTGAACTTTCTACCGTACAGTTCGAGAAACTCCAGCAGCAGCACCCCCAGATTGGTCGTCTGGTTCTGGTTGGCCCGCGGGTGCAGCTGCAGGAAGCTGATACACATCAGTATCAGCGAGTAGGACGAAATGCCACCGGTGAACACCTCGTTCAGGTCCCGCTGCAGCAGAAACTGCTTCAGCACCAGAACCAGCTTGGCCAGCACCGGGTACTTGCGTTTGAAATCCTTGATCAACTCAGCCGACTGCACGCCGGACTGCATGTTGAAGGAGATGTCCACCTTGACCTGGGTTTCCCGGTCCGTCAGCTTCACGATCGGGACGGACGCCTTGTCCAGGACGCGTACCGACATCGGTTCGGCAATGCCACGGTTGATCAGTTCGTTTTCCAGCGTTCGCAGCGGGAGCTTCTCCCAGAGGCCAATGACGACCAGATCTACGGAGAGTTAGGCGTGAGTTAGGCGATATATATTCCGATAGGTGAACAATTTTAAACACTTACCAATATCACTTGTAGGTAGGTACAGCCCGGTGCGGAACGATCCGAACATCTCCACCCGGGCCGCTGGCCAGAGATTCAACACGATGGCCTCTATCCGGGCGACCACCTGTACCCTTAGCGCATGCTCCGTCTGTGTCGGTACCATGTGGGCGTAAAATTGCTCAATCTCCTCGTGCAGTCTGGAAGAAGATACATGGAAGAAAAAGAAAACAAGTTTAGCCACATGTTGAATTGCATTGGTGTTTGAGGATAGCAGTCACACAGACAACCCCCGTAGACAGCACTGTCAAAAAAAATCGAGTGGTGATGCGACGAAATTTGGGATCGACGATCGCTGCCGCCTGGGGGCTGCAGCATAGCAGATCGATCAGATCGGTAATTGCAACAATAAACACTTTCTTTTTTTTTTGGGCACCCCGTTCGTTGGGTGAAACCCGAGTGAGAAGGTTTCCAAAATGATGACCATGACGTTTTTTTTCATTTCTTTTGTTTCCATCTTCTACCAGTGGCAAAAAACAAACAAACCACCACCTGGGACGGAGGTTGCGCCGGAGTTGACTCACGGTGCCGTAAATAATGGACTTTGGGGGGTTCTATTTTTGAACTATGTATCAGAAATTTCCGAACGCTATGGGGTTCCATGACAGACGGGCAACGTCGTCTGCGTTGTTTGCTTTTTTTTACGTTGGCGAGGATGGGACAGTCGATCACCTTAAAAGGATAAATTCGGAGAAATCCATCAACCAAAACCGGGCGTTTTAAAATTTTAGTTCCAGTAAGAAGTGGGTACTATGTAGAAGCGAAAAAAATTCGAAAGCGCGCACCATCGGTAAAGTTCATTGATCGCGTAGCAGTGCCCGTACCTGCTAAAGGCTGGAGATCAAGGTTGATCTAAATTAGGTGGCTTTGCCGACGGTACCAGTTCACCAGTGGTCGGCAGAAACTGAATTGTAAGCAGGCATTTTGTTGGTTCGATGCGATCTGCTACTGTGACTGTGATACCGATTATTACAGGTCCAGGTGGGGGCATGGCGAAACGTTCCAGGGAATTTATCACAGCTTAATGGCATTAATTAAAAAGACGCACTCTACAATTATTATCGTCTTCCGTTTTGGCCTTGTGGAACGCTTCGGATGAGATGTCGATGAATCGTAAGGATGAATGATTGCATGCATGATCATATATTGAATTAAATTATTTTTCATTAGTTTGAAGCTGTTAGCAGTTTTCAAATGATGCATCACTCAAGGAAGCAATCAACCCACTATTTGCCCACTTTTTTCCCCATGTAAGGCAAAATATAAAGTTCGGAAGCCGTATATTAGGTTTTATTAATTTACGGGCTTATTAGTTATTTGGGTTGGGGACTTTATCAACCATAAATCTTAAATGAATACACCCAACCCAACCGGGGAATGTAAGTTTGACCAGTCTTGTAAGCGGTCACATTTGTTTTGATAATCGACTGCCTTTGCTTCCGACACTTGCAAAAAAAGCTATCAAATTACAGCATCAAACTAAAATGTCATATGACAGGCTATATCATACGACACTATCGTCGAAGACCGTCACGAATGTTTGTATTTTAGTTTTTCTCATAGTAAGAGCTGCTGATGTTGTGCTTGTGTGAATTCTGAAAATAGCAAGCAACGATGTCCTAGTAATAACATTTCTGATCAGAAATGGTTTAATTTACACCAAATCGAGGAATCAGAACAAAATCACACATGTCATATGATAGTTATTTGATAGTTTTCTTTTTGCTCGAATGTTGTTCTACCGTTTGTGTTGTGTAAGAGAGACGACGGTAGAGCATGAGCAATAGACTGATGCAAAATTTGAAATTTTCGCTCCACAGTGCTCAAACAGTTGCAAACTGGGCACTGATTAGCCTCCCAAAATTTGAGAAACTGTCTTGGCACAAACCATTTGAAGTTTATATAGGAATTACTATGGAGAAACCATAATTTCGGTTCATATCTATCTCAAAATTTACCAGTTCTCTCTACGTTAAAATATGATAACTGAGCATGTTGAAAATTTTATCAGCAACAACTTTGTTGAAGACCAATTTTCGATCAAATGTAAGGAACACAAATTATTAATGATTCAAGTCACTGATGTTTTATGGTTATACTCAATCAACTGTTCAGCAGGCAACATTGGTGTTTATGGCGCGTAGAATAGAGGACAAAAATCATGGCTACTATGTCACACTGCAGAATACAGTGTTGCCCACAATACAGTTGCTTAATCTTGCCATAAGATTATCAATCTCTTAAACAATTAATAACTATTTAAACTGACGTTTGGCTGAAAACCGATTTTCTGCAAAGTTGTAGCTGATAAAAATTCCCATTAGAATAGCAGTAGAATTTGTTAACAGTACGATACGTAAAAACGCTAGAAGACAATAAACAAAAAGTTTTGTTTTCCCATAGTAATTTCCATATAAACTTCAAATGGTTTGTGCCAAGTCAGTTTCTCACTAAATGAGTTCAAGTTTTGGGAGACTAATCAGGGCCCAATTTGGACCCGTTTGAGCACTGTGGAGCGAAAATTTCAACGTAGGCAACATGTTATACCGTGACAACGGGCCCAGCACAGCAAAATAAACAATTTGAGCCCTCGAGATGCTGCCTACTGTCAAACGCTGCTGTTGGTATAGACCTTGTCGTTGGCCTGAGCATGAGATAGAGATGGGTGATCCGCTCCCGAGCTGTTCTATAGACCCGATTCTCTAAAGTGAGCTGATGATCCGCGGTTCATTTTTAGGAACCGCAGCTCATCAGCTCACTGATATTATAAGTCTAAACAATTCAATTCAGTCACCGCGTAAACCAAAACGCGCGCGTAATTCACCATGTGCCTACTGATCGACATCACCAATGGTAAAAGAAAACTTCCAAGCGGCTGTTTGGGAGAGAGAGATACATATGCACAGAGTTGAAAATTATCTGGGGAGAATCACCCGGGTGCAAGAGATATCATTCTCTGGGGTGAATCTCTGCTTGTCTCCTCGGAGATTTTTCCTGGCACCACTGGAGAGATTTTTAGGCACAGCACGAGAGAGTGAGAATGTTGACAGTTCACTTTTTGTCTGTTTATACACTCACTTCCGTGAGAAAGATAGCAGCGCAAATGCGTTATTGTTTCTCCAAAGATTCCGGCAGAGCTTGACGTGAGTGAGTGAAAACATCAATTAAATGGCTGAAAAACGTATACAAAGACAAGAGCGTAGCCAGGTTTTGAGCTAGAGAGGGGCGAAAAAAAAAATTTGCTATGGAAAATTTGGCCAAATGCCATTTCACCGAAAGCCTTTCTGTTGCAGAGTTTAGTGCGGTTTGAGGACGGTACGGAAAAGGAGGTTGTGAATGTTGTGCTTTGCAGGGCAAATGAAAAAAAAACATTAAAAGTGGTCACGGTATTCAACTTGACGCGGCATCTCGTCAATATTCATCGGGTGTTCTGGTGTGGCTAGATCACTGCTCTTCTCTCCATTTTCGCTGCAGCTGCTGACGGCATTCCAAGTGCCTTCCTCTCGACACATTTCATCGACGACATTCTCCACGTTAAGGACGGGCATCTCCCTTCACAAAACTGCCTCGAACCTTGGACAGTCGAAGACCACATGCTCCGGCGTTTCATCCACGTTGCCACACTCCGAACAGAGGGGTGACTCTGCGGGTCCGAACCAATGCAGATACTTCCTGAAGCAGCCGCGGCCAGTCAAGAGCTACGTTAGGTGGAATTTGATGTCTCCGTGATTTCTGTTCACCCAGGTCGAAAAAAATCTGTATTAGCTACGTGGTTAGGTGAGGTTATCTTTAATAGCGAGACTTTCAGCCAGAGGCTGGTTCATCTCTTTTTTAGTCTACGTGTTCATCTACCGTTCTCTGCCGTGTTCCACTCCTGTTGCCACTTAGCCAACGACTCCGCTCACACAACTTTCCGTACTCTTCCGGCTTCCCTCCGCCTGTAGCACTCGCTGTCTTCCACTTTGAGGTTACGGCATGCCCCGGACGGTGATATCTTCCCGCTGTACCGCTTTACAATTACTGTCCAATAGAACTTCCGTTTTATGATGAACTATCTGCAGCTTCGCTCCTTACATCCAGTTACCAATCATGTCGATCGCCTCGGTCGCCAGCACTTCCACTTCTTTCAGCGTCTCGCCTGTTACCGTCAAGACGATGTCGTCCGCAAAGCCAACGATCTCAACTCCTTTAGCACGCCGTTGTACATCCCGGTCCAGAGCGATGAACCAAGGATGGAGCCTTGTGGAACTTCCACTGTGATCCTTATCGATCTCTGCCTCATGTCTGTCTGTCGACTAAACTGAAGCAAATTCCCGTATTCGCATTTCCAAAATGTGTACACCAAATTTTAAAATAATTGACTACTGTACGTTAATAGAAAAAGTAACCTTTCAAAAATCTTTGTATGCAATAAACCTAAGAGGAAGATATGGCAATACGGGGTCGAAAACGAATCACTTTTCTGTCAAACGCGAACCAGCTCGTGATTGGCCGATTTGAAATGCGTAAGATAGAAATAGAGATAAAAGAGTAAGAAGTCAGTTGTCTCCTCTTCTTCTTAGCAACAAACTAACAACCAAAGTCTTCACCGGGGAGAACTCTCTACGGTGCTCCCTAGTGATCACTCATACGCTCCGGTGTGTTGGACTGGTGGAGCTGCGAGGTCAGAAACTGTATTTGTTTGCGAAGTGGGAGAAGCGATAGAAACTGAAAACAAAATAAAGATCTCTCGGGTGAGTTTGCTTTTGTCATAGTGCGAGGTGTCTTTTCAACTCATCACCCTGCTTACTCTGGGGAGAATGGCATCCCTGCATATGCACATGTGCTATACGATGTTAATTTTCTACTGGTATTATTCATTTTATGTATGTACCCGGCTCTTATTGCTGATGTTATTCCTCTAGCATATGTGCTCTCACCTCTCCTCCCATCATTCTCTGGGGGAGCGGAAGATCCGCACAAAAGCAAATAACCGAAAAGCGAAATGCAGCTCTCCAGCTCATCAGCTCAGCTCCGGATTCGAATCATCTACTCGAATAATTCACTGGGAGCTGTTTAGGTTTACCAGTCCAGCTCTTCGGATCTTTTTTTTTCTTTCTCGATTCTTCACGATTCAGCTTCGGATCCGGATCTGAGCTGATGATCTGGAGCTGAAGCCGAGAATAGTGAGAGAAATTCTGCTGGCGAATTAACATCACATATCTGAACATTTCTGGGGGCACGTGAAGTTTGATATGTTGCACAACGGGTTTTGGTCCTTATTAGGAATTGGTCACTTCCTCGAGGGCACCGAAACATTTCCGGGATGTCCAATGTAACCGTGGACTCTCATTAAGGTCATTACTAGCCGAGTTTTGAAAAAGCGTGAAGTTTGATTATGTCGCACACGACGGATTTTGATTCTTATTGAAAATTGTCCACTTCCCCGGGGGTCCCGAAATATGCCCGAGAGGGCTAGTGTGATCATGTGACAGTCCATTACCGGCAAAGTTTTGTATGATCATGAAGTTTGACATGTCGCACGACGGCCTTTGGTTCTCGTTGACAATTTGCCACTTTCCGGGGGGGCCCGGAACATGCCCAGGAGGACTAGTGTAACCGCGGACTGTCAATAAGGCCATTACCAGTCAAGTTTTGTAAAATCATGAATTTTGATATGTCGCACGACGGGTTTTGGTGCTTGATAAGAATGGGCCACTTCCCCGGGGCACTAGAACATGCCCAGGAGCACCAGTTTGACCGTGGGGTGTCAATAAGGCCATTAATAGCCGAGTTTTGTAAAATCATAAATTTGATAAGTTGCACAACGGGTTTTGGATCTTGTTGAGTATTGGCCACTTCCCCGAGGGGCACCGGAACTTTTCCGGAATGTCCAATGTGATGATGGACCATCAATATAGCCATAATTGGTTCACTTACATAATTTGAGTGAGAAAATATGTTGTTAACCGTGTGTATAATTATTACAGCAGAGTAAATCCGGCTGTCGACCCATAGTGACCCGAACGGAAACTGGAATAACTCCAGAACCATGTATTGCTTCAAATTTTCCTTGACGTATTCAAAAATTGAATAGATTCCCGATAAAATGCAATTTGTTGTGCAGAAAAAGATTGATAAATTATGGTTTTAGACCAAACTGAAATTGGAAATCAGAATTCACCGTGAAATGGTCCTCAGAATTCCCTTGGAAGTTTTCTCGAAACTTTCCTCAATACTTCTTTGACATGAACTGGTGTAGTGGTAAGCGTGATTGCCTCTCACTTCAAAAGGCCTGGGTTCAATCCCAGTCGGGATTTTCTGAGGCATAAAATCTCTGATCACACACCTTCCTTCGGAAGAGAAGTAGAGCCGTTGGTCCCCGGTCCATGCTGATGGGTGCCTTCTTGGTGTTTGTAGCAGGTACTCAGTAGTAGGTACTCAGTACGGAAAACAAGATCGAGAAATCCGTGAACATATCGGAAGGACAGTGAACTTCTGTGAATTTCCACTATCATCTCGGAAGTTCTGTTAACTCCTTGGTAGGTCCGTAAACTAGTCGAAAGTTTAGTAAACTTGTCGGATGTTCTGTGAGCTTGCTGGTAGTTCCGTGAATATCTCATAAGATCTCATAGATACTTCTCAGAAGTTCCGTTAACATCTCGGAAGATCTGTGAACTTTACCAAAGCCAGAGTTGTGACCTATCACAATTTCACAATCACGATCGTCAAACAGCTGATGGTAGCAACGCTTGGTACATTCCTATCAATGCGCTTGTCGAAACACTTTCCATTAGCATCCATCAAATTGACGAAAGAAGTAAAAAGCAACTGGCGAAAGTCGTCTTCGGTGGTGATCCATCACCGTGCTGGTCATTCCCGACAATCACGACACTCATCTGTGCTCGTTGCTCGCTTCACAGTCGCGCGTGCCGAGACGAACTTGAAATGCGTAGGCGATGCATTGACGAGTGTCGAGTGAGTGTCATGATATTTTGCATCACTGACCAAAGCTACGTGAATTTCTCGAAAGTTCCGGGAACTTTTAGGAAGTTTTGTGAACTTGTCAGATGATTTGTGAAAATGTCGGAGGTTCCGTGAAGTTGAGGAAGTTCTATTAATATCTCGAAAGTTTCGTGAACATCTTGGAAGTTTCGTGAACAGGATCTTTCCTGAAGTTCTCTATGAACATGCATTAAGTTTCTTCGGAACTTGGCTGAATTTTCCTCAAAAGTGGCCTTAATTTCCCCAGGAGTTTGTGTAAAGTTCTCTCGGGGTTTGCCTGAAGTTCTACGGGAAATTGGCTGAAGTTTTTTTGATCACTCCACAGAACTTAATTGATGCTCCCTTGGAACTTGGTAGTTCCAAGGTTACTTCAGACAAGAATTATAAAAAAAAGCAAGTTGGGACCGATTTGAATATAGATATGACTCTAAATTACGAGTTGTTGAGCAAATAAAAATGAGGATACGGGACGCCACTTCTTTTAACTCCCCGGAAGTTTCCTTTGAACTACCCAAACGGTCCCTTAGAACTCCCTGGAAGTTTCCTATGAGCTTTTCGGAAATTCGTTTGTATCATTTCAGCTCGAAACTTTCCAGCAGTCACATTGGAATATCTCGAGCAAATGGGACCCATTTAAACTTTCCAGAAGCTTCTTCTGAGCTTCTCAGATACTTTCTCTGAACATCCTAAGTAGATGATCTCTCGTAACTTGTTGTTGTTGGAAGGTTCCGAGCATCTCAACAGTTTCTTCGGACCATTTCAATAATTTCCTGGGAACTTACTTAAAGCTCTCGAAAGGCCGCCCCAAGTATCATGTCTTTATCCTGATCCCAGCACTGGGGCAAATCCAGCTTCATCAAGGCACCACCTTAATTGAATAGGTTCATAAAGAAAGTTGGACACGTTCCGTTGCAGAATTCAAAGAGTGGAATAAGCAAAAAGTAGTCAACTCAAATATAAATATAGTGCATTTCTGTATAGCGACCACATTAAAAAATAACAAATCTCGATTACTTTTTCGAAGGGACTTTTTTTTTATAATGCGTTTATTTTTTCCAGGCTTATTTGCTATAGCTTTGCGGAGCCAATATTCATTGATTAGATTACAAAATTACTTAAAACTAACGTTAGTAAAGCGGGGGCCGATTACTCGCGGCTATCTCGAGGTTAGGGGTGACAAATTGTAACAAATGGATGGCAGGGTAGGGATTGTGAACACAAGCTTTGGAGAGCAATGTGCTCTTGATCTCGAACTAAGCAACACTCTGATGAAAAAGACAAACATGGGGTACACCGATGGGCAGCTAACAACTTGGGAGAACACAAGATGACACTAACTACTAAATCCTCAGATCTATCAGTTTTAAAAACACATAAATTAAATTCAAATAGTCGAGATCTCGGTTCGCCAAGACATCTCTAACGGGTATCGCGGGTTGTTTTCCTCGGGCCCTGAGGTTATCAGCTTTTGTGAACAATGCATTTGATCGTTGATTTGGTGTATCTAGTAGTTCACCCACACATTCTAAAACCACTATCAACCACTGTACCCTATCTGATGGTAGTGTAAGCATGCGTGGGTGAGCTACCAGTTACGCCAAATCGACGATCAAATAGATTGTTTACAAAAGCTGATACGTCCCTTAGAAAAAGTAATCGAGAAATGTTGATTTTCAAAGGTGTGTGTGTCTAGATTATTGATTTCATAAGACACTTCTGAATTCAATAAGCGCAACTTATTCATTAGGATTTAACGTTCTAGGTTCGAATCCAGTCTGCTTCGTTTTATAATACTGTTTTATTAAGTGCCATAAGTGTCCTGATTTAGAGTCTTTACGGTACGACAAGCATAGTTTAGGGGAGGTGGTATGGCAAGTGTAAACGGCCCATTTTTTCACAAACAGCTTTAAACATACCCCGTAAGACAGGGTTGACCATAAACTAGACAGGTGGACTGATTTGTAAACACGCTCAAAGGTTGCCAATCAGCTCGGCAGCTATAAGGCTCGATTTTAGGCAAGTTTCAAGTAACAATAGACGGTTTGCGCCAGGGTTCTGATGCATGCACAAATATCAGTATCATCACTTGTTTTTGTCACTAAGGACACCTATTGAAGAAAGGGCGCGTCTTTGATGGAATTTGGCCATTTTGACTGCCGCCTAACTTTTCAAAATGGCGTATTCGATATTTTCCAATAAATCATAGCACGATAACGGCTCATCTAATCGAAATGGCATCTAAAATAAAGTTGTAGGAAACTTTGCCCTTTCAAAAAAAAAAAAAAAAAACTACAACTACGCACTAAGTTTTAAAACGAACATTTTTGAGATTTTTCAACTTATATTTTTTGATCGCTTATCAAAAATGCTAACTTTTCTGATATTGGACACAATGAACACTTTAAAATTGATCAAAATCGTAGAACATCAACTTTTAGTGAAATGTATGTACTTTTTTTTTCACGCAATATTACAAACACAATCAAAGCATCACGCTGACAGGAGTTTTCAAAATCAAAATAAACCTTCGGTCACGCCTACAGTCATTCTACTCGGCTCATGATGCCTTTAAAACTCCTGAATAAATTATCTAAATCCCTCGAAAACTGCACCGAGTTTGCATGCATTCGTAAATTGGCCGAAAATCCACGCTTCTTCAAGCTTTTAGACACCCTGCATTTGCTTGCCTGATGTGTGTGAAACGAAAGGCGCTAATGAACAATCAAGGCAAGCTAAGATGGAGAAGCAGAGATAATCATTCAGAAATGAATTCAGAAGAAACATGGCCGGCAGCGGCGCATCGGCACCACACACAAAAAAAAAATGAAAACCGATAGCTAATGATGATAAAAGTGGCCACTCACGGAACAGATAAATCAATGATACGATGCGTGACCGACGAAAAAGGAAAAGTTTAATTTGATTAGGGCTATTATGTCGATTGCTTGATCGGTTATTTTTCGATTGATGATCAATGTCAAAAATCTCAAGTGCTGCCCCCACCACTTGAAAGCTGCATAGACCGTGGCGCTTCTTAAGAGTTAAATGATTACTTCCCTGGACGGCCCTTTGGCGAAGATGGAGGTCTAATTGAGTGATTTCTGAATTGCCTCCACAGAATATGTAATGCAGTTCCTCTTTGCTTAGCAACAGCGACCGTACCGTCGTAGTGTGCGGTGGTGGCACACTTGAATACACACATCTGCACAGCTGGTCGCATGCTACACTCATCTATCTTGCCAGAGTCGGTGAGAGGAGATGTGCGGTGGCCATGGACGACGGGACATGTGCCCAGAAGCCGGAACGTCTGTCTGTCTAGATCGTGAATGAGATCGGCACCGCCGCCGCCGACCGACCGACCGACCGACCGACCACGTGGTTATTCCACTACTAAGGCCTGGGGAGATTTATGAAAATCTTATTCATAAGCAAGTGCGGTGACTTCAGTGTGCGCCGTGTGCTACACTGTGAAACCCGAATACATGGGTATAGGTACCTAGTCACAGTGGAGAACGATGGTGATGCAAAACCGAAAAGTAAAATCTGTTACATTTTAAATAACGCACGGAGACAAAACTAGGCTAGGCAGGTAGAGGTATATCTATACTGACAATGTACAACTGAGGGCAAACGAATTCATTCGTATTTTACAATGCCGACCGCATTCCGCGATTTCATGCGCCGGTATATTTTGGGGAGGACGGTATGCCATCCAAAGGTAGGAATAGGAGGTCTTTCATAAAAAGCTTTTCATGAAGTACTAAAGTGCACCGACCAATGCATCCGGGTTTGGTGGGTTGTGGAAAAGTGGCAGCTAAATCAGCCGTAAAGGATCAAATCTGGAGGTACACATTATCCATTTTATTGAGGCTGGTAGTACCCGAGCAAAGCCGGAGATCAATTCAAGTTAAGCCTCTTTCATTTTAAAAGATTTGACTGCATAATGAAAGCACAATATGATATCAGACTAATGTCGTGACAATTGAAATCAAAATGAGTTTTCATTATGATAGGAACTACAAATTTTAATATCGATTTGCTTTCATTTTGTTAACCAACTTTGCTCGGGTAGCTAGAAAACTTGCCATTCTTTTGACCGCACTTTCGGACACCTAGAGTCTATGACAATTCAATATAACTTTGTTTGATTCATATAAATAACGAATAGAATAGTTGAAGATGCTAATTTCAAATAACAGACTAAAGTGGTAATTTTTATACGATAGATGAGACGGCATGTATATTGCAACAAAGCAGGCAAGCAATATATCACTATCCTTCTACCACTCCGATCGAGCAATGTTACAGAGCGAGCTTGTCATGGTTGTCGTAGCAACCGTTTTGTCTGTATCGTTGGTTGCTTTGTGTTTGGATTCGCTGCTTACTACTAACTCAAGGTATCTTCCAAATAAGCTTCAAAATTGCATTTTTTTTTTTAATCAAATTTTAAATTCAGTCCTCTATATCCGTAATACGCGCGCGAAGCTCAAACCTTTGTATACTTTTTTTTTAAATTAATCTACTACTCTTAAGGGGGTATTCCCAATCTTTTGCCTTTTTTCGGCCTGTTTTTCGATTAATTTTTTTTTCATGGAAAATGAATAGTAATGCGCCTAACTCTTTGGGATTATTGTTTATTGAACATTAAAGTTTACAAATAAATTTTTTTCGACATAAAAAAAGACATTATTGACGTCACAAAATGGCGGCAAATAGACCCCTGTTCGCCGCAAACGGCTGGACGGGCGAAGACTTTTCTCTGGAACGGCTTCATCTGAAACAGATTTCGTGATGAAATTAATAATCTGCATAAGATTCTCTGGAGCTTCTCCCGTTGGCAGCAAAAAATCTTGCAAATTAACAAAATGGCGGCCATATGAAAAAACAGGCGATTTTTAGCCCGCTTTTTTGCAGCTTTAAGGTGCTTCAAACAATGTTAAATGTTAATATTTTTGGCTGAAAGTGGGAGAAGCTCCAAAGAATTTAAGAAGGAACAAAATGCGCAAAGATTCAAGTCAATATCTCTTATAGTTTCGCCCGATAAAAAAAAATGTGGTTTCGAGAAAAACGCGTTTAAAGTTTTGACTTTAGTTAAAACCATTTGGGGGTTCTTACCATTAGTCAGCTATGCCTGGACACCGAATTCGCTGATCGGAAAACGGCTTGGGGGGATGAAAGTATATAGTCTAAAGTACAAAAAAAACGTGAAAAACAAAAATTTGATTTTTTGAAAAAAAAAGATCGGGAATACCCCCTTAAATCAAATATTAAAAATCCATCATCACAATCGTGGCGAACGAAAATAATTTTTGCAGTGCTACAATAATTATTAAAAAGTCATTATGACAGCTATCTTCTTTTTTTTTTTGTAGTGATCCAGTGGCAGCAACTTGCTAAAACTCTACACTGGACCCCTTTTATTGATAAATTTTGCTTCTATGAGCCTCTATTTTAAATCAACACACAGACGTTCCTAGGCTATGGTGCCCGTTTGGTCACTGTTGTTTTTGTGCTGATCCAAATAGTTTTGATAATATAATTGCGCATTCTTGTTTTTTTTAAAAGGTTGATTTTCGTCCCAGTCTTGTCTTCTGTCGTCACTTATTTTGTCATTTTGTCTTGTGTATTAACCCCCACTTGTCTTGTTTATTGTGTCAACTTGTGTCTATTGTCCTTCCCCATCTGTTACTCTGTCATGACTAATTTCATTGATATATAAAAATAGTAATATCAATTACAGGATACTATGGTTATTTCTCTATTACTTTTTCAAAGGGAAGCACCAGCTCCTGCAAACAATGCATCCGATCGTCGATCCGGCACAACCGGCAGCTTGCACACGCTTATCAACACCACCAGCAGGTAGAGGAAAATTTCCCCTATCTGATGATAGTGCCAGCCCGCGTGGGCGAGCCACCAGTTAAGCCAAATCAACGACCAAACGCACCGCCTACAAAAGCCAATACGCTCCCTTGAAAAAATTATCGAGATTTCTAATAATTAATGAATTATGATCCTTGGCTCTGATTTTAACTTACCACTTTTTGATTATTTATCAAATACCTCTCCCAGAATATATAACTCCCCGATGCCTTGTTGGTTTCTGGTCTCATTTGGATTGGTCCTGAATTTGTTTGACATCCTGTTCGAAGTAATTCTTTGAGTTCCAGCTTGTACGTGTCTCACGTCATATGATTCGCCATTCATAAAGATAATGGATTAAAAGGGAGTAAAACATACATAAAGGTAGATTAGTATTAGTTGTACTTGATCCAAACAATAGAAAGAAGCATAGATGACTTAGTAGAAAAATAAAACTAATAAATAACTAAAAGTGCAATGGATAAGTGTTAGTTCTGGGATCATTTTAGTGTTAGTAGTTATGTTAGTTTTGATCCGTATTCAGCCCTGCTGGCCCCTCCTCAAGCACTATTTGCAGCAATTGTGATAAGATTATGCGACACTGCTACTACTACTATGTTAGATGTATGACTTGTCAATTTTCGCAACGCAATGTCTTTCAATAAATCACTCAATCAATTTGATGTTTGAAAATTTGCTCAAAAGGGCTTTGTTGACACATCATACCTTACCGAAAACTAAAGCACAACAATCCTAATTCTTATTTCAAACCTATCAACATATTTAACACATCTTTCCTAAAATTTCACTTGTTCGTAAGCGCCTGGTTGAAGATATGACTTTCGCTATTGACATTGTCTGTAATTAACAAATACACTAAATAGGAAGATTTATTATACAACTTCATAGGCTAGTCGCCTCCCTAAGCGGACCCCCCGCGTCCTATCTCTTATGTTAATTAACTTTCTGAATTCTATAATTGAAGTTTATTTAATAAATAACTGAAATCTCTAATCTACCTACATAACCCATGCTTTTAAACTACAATTTAACGTGTTTCAAGTACTTCTGGCTTTTACATATCTTATCTTACATCTTTGTTCGTCCCAGATGACACCTTCAAGTGACTAAAAGGCTTCACTTTGAAGTTAGTTTCCAAGCTAATTTTAAATTGTATATTGTATAGGGTAAATGTTCCAACTACGCTCTCACGTTTCCACTATGTGGCACCACAAAAATACATATGGGTATGTCACAATAGAAGCACACCACAGTGGAAATCCCGAGCCATAGTTCAAACACTTATCCCAAATCAAAATGAAGCACATATAAGATTAGTTACAATACCATGTACAAAAATGATGTTTAACATTGTTTTCTGAGTAATACTTCAATGAAAACAACAATGAAAGCTTGTCACGCAAATAGAAGGAGCACTGTTGGGCACTTTCTGAAATATTTCAATAGTATAATTCCCTTGCAAACCCAAATAAATCTATCTGCGTAAAAAATAAATAAAATAAGAGTGATTTGCGGCAAAACCCGCCAGTATCACACCCAACGTCAGTGCCTATACGTAAGCGTACTACGACGCGGCTCTCAATAAAAGGAGTAACAAGTGTGATACTATACTGCTGGACTAGATCTTTAGTTTCCTCATGCAGTGGTTCATCAGAGAGGGGAAGCTTAGTAATCCCTATTGCCTGCCCATGACGCCATTCTATCGCGGCATGAGCCAGCAACGCCGACCATAAACCTACCGTCTCCAACATTCCACTATAAAGCATGAAATTAAGCCCGCCCACCAACAGCAAGGTGCAAAAACTATCCAAGGGGAACGAACTGGAGGAGGTTTTTAAATATAAAATTACACGTTTGACTATCTGAAATTCAATGAATTAAAGCTGAAATTTACACGTTCATGTTAATTTATATCGTTGTTCGTTAAAAATTAAATAAATTTCAATTGAACTTTTGACATCCATGTAATGCAAACGAATGTATACCACTGCGACCAGTAATTTAATATATTGTAGTAGGGAAAATGGATGTAATGTCGGCCTTAATGCCCCTAATTTGAGCCCAAACATAAATTCAGCAATCGACTAAATTTTCAATAGCGACCAAAAATATCCATTAGTACCGTTCCAATGACGCGTTCATCTAGATAAAATTGATAAATAGCAGATTTTTAGCGATGGGTCCAATCTTAGATCCATAGGCCAACATTAGAGCCATTTCCCCTATATCCCGTGTCCTTAGTTTAGTACATGTCGTATTACTCCATCACTATTGAGAAATGATGAAGTATGATTTTGTTTACAGTTGTCATTCTTGCATTTATCGCAAGGATCCGACTGTAATTGAAAGGTCCCGCTATTTATACCCTTCGGTGTGTTGAAACACCCTCCAAAGGCACTCATCTTTGTCAGTCAAAATTGGATTCCTTAGCAACAAAATTAAGGAATGACACTGATAATGACCATGCATCAGAAGCCTAATCTTAACCACTTCAAATTTGGGAACAACGAATAGAAGATTAGGAATCACATAGATGAAGACTAACTAACTAATTTTTTTCTTGTTTCAAGATTATCCTCGGTGGACAAAGTCGAGTTTTGTCACTATCAACAAAGCATCAAAAGCAACAAGGATTAAGCTGTGTTCCTTTGATTACTGAAAAATCCTGTTCCCCTAGTTTGAAGTAGTGAGGATTAGGAATCGGTGGTAGATCTTACATCCCGTAACGTACTACGAAAAGGTGATCTACCCACGTTACATGTAACATTGAAATTGTTTTACTGTATGTTTCAACTAAACGCAAATAATACATTAATGAGCCTAATGAAAATTTACAAAGTTTTTGCTGTCTGGGTCACTGCTAATAAGTTATAATAACTTTTTCTATGTTTTTACTACCTTCAAAATTGACTCTGAACATTAGAGCAGGATTTCTTTAGAATGTTCTCAAAAATTTCCTCTGGAATAATATTTTTCCTCCGAGCAGTTCTTTTCAGAATTCATCTAACATATATTTGATTAAACTAAAAACTCGAGCTTCTCTCTGGGAGTCACTTGAAAATTTATTTATAACAATCCACTCTAAAAATTAATGGAATTGATCCTAAGAGTCTCTTCGAATGTTTAATCACTTTTCTAAGAATTTACTGAAGCTTGTCGATTAGTTTAATTCTCCTAAGAATTCCCATGAAATTCACTTCTTGATATTCTGCTCAGAATTATCGATTCTCAGAACGCCCTTTGGATTGTCTCGTCAAAATTCGCGTTGGTATTATTTGCGGAACTCCCTTGGAACTCTCTTTAGAAATCACTTCAAATTACACAGTACAACACGAAACACGAGTTTCCGGAAAATATACCATGTTAGACTTTGTTATGGTCTACTGAGTTTAAGCCAAGCGGTCGTGGAAAATCCAGGCCAGTCCCACAGGTGGATCGCGAAACAGTTTGGAATCGACAATTCAACCGTGTCCCGGGTGGTAAAATTCGTTCAAGGAGACCCAGACGACCCAGCGACGAGCTGGCAGCGGAAGAAAAGCGAAGACTACTTCAAGCGCAATCCGAACCTTTCGATTCAGGACGTAGCCACGAAGGTCAATTCTTCCGTCTGGTTCGTCCAGCAGACAATGAAGCGAGCCGGACTTCATGTCTTCAAGGTAAGGAAGGCGCCTAACCGAAACGATAAACAGAATACGGTGGCCAAATCCCGCGCCAAGCAGATCCCCGGCATGAAGTTTTTCGTCGCCTGGATGTTCCGGAAGAAGAAGGTCGACAAATTTTCCAAGAAATACTGGCGATGTGTGGGTGCAGCAAATTCAGCAAGCCGTACATAAAGGCCAGCACCATCAACTGGTGTTAGCTTATTAACCCTCAACCGCAGAAACTATATGAAATATCGCGTATCTCTGTTTTTCATTACAAACCTAACAAACGAAAGCTTAATCATATTTTGTCGTGGAGTGTTGTGTTTTTAAGATGCTCGATGACCCTGAAGGAATCGTTTTTGCTTACTGAGCAGAAAATCATGGGTTTAATCAAAAGTTCTCTCACAACAGAATAAATCGTTATCGCCGGGTTTCGAGAGCACAAAGCGCCGTAAAGACTGGGACGCGCAAAAATTGGGCGACAAAAAGTCGTTTCTTTCAGTCAAAATTCATATCACAAAAATCTTCTTATATTTCTTTTGGCAGTTTAAGTCATATATTTAAAGGAAAAAAGTAAGTGGTTGTATCCAAGACACGACCGTAGATAAGACGTAGGATTACGTGCTCGGTATCAATATTCGCGACTGTGTTAGGGAAACCACTTTTTCTCATCCCGGAAACGCCTCGTTTTCTAAAGACAAAATCACGCATTTCCGTGCACCAAACGCACGGAATTTTTGGTTTATTTCTTTCTTGCCCAAAATTCTGGAATTCGATTTTGAAATCGGTGTTAGGGAAAGTGTTTTTCGCAGGCAATTGGTGACATTTTAACTATCATAGCAACAGTTTCACAGTCGTACAATTTTCAATAGTGATCTATTTAAAATTGATAAAGTTTTAACTTAAACAGATTCGTAAAAAATTACCTATCGATTGGCATTTTAAGAATTAAAATCCATCTTCTCTGGATCAAAATCAGACCACGCATCAACGTGACGCACCGAAAGTACTGCAACTACTGCAGCTGATGACGACCGACCAGACACCACCACACACGGTGATTGAATAAGCACCTTACGGCGAGACCGGATGGAATTTGATTTTGAAATCTGTGTCAGGGAAAACGCTTTTTGCAGGCAATTGGTGATAATATTGATCACCATTGCAACAGTTCGACATTTGTGTAATTTTCAATAGTGACCTAATGAAAATTGATATACACCCATATTCTTGTTTTCGTTCGAACCGTATTTTCCATACAAAAAAACTTTTTTTTGTATGGAAAATACGGTTCGAACGAAAACAAGAATATGGATGATAGTGTTCATTTGAGCAGGTTCGTAGAAAAATTTCAACTCGATTTAGAGTTAGATTTAAAATCCATTCTCTATTGGGAGTTTTGTGTGCTCAAAACCTGACCACTTTTCGTAACTCGGTCGACTTTGGTTTTTTTTTTTTAATTTTACCCCCAATATGTTGCCGAAAGACGTAATCCTACGTCAAAATGTTCGTTTATTCTTTTGGTTTGCCAAGTCCGAACTGCCGTGCCTTCCGCTTAACCCCTTCCATTAAATTTTGCACAGTGGTCTCATCGATCTTATTCGTCGCCGAATCGCCAGTTAGATTTAAACTGCTGCTCGTTTTCCATGGATTTATTAGTTTTTTTGAGATTCTGTTTGACCAAGGTCCGTTCGATAGGGCGGAGTTCTGGGCTGTTGGGAGGGTTGTGGTCTTTGGGTACCACAACCACGTTGTTCGCATCGTACCACTCGATTGCCTTTTTCTCAT
This sequence comes from Ochlerotatus camptorhynchus, assembly GCF_037179485.1. Taxonomy (NCBI): domain Eukaryota; kingdom Metazoa; phylum Arthropoda; class Insecta; order Diptera; family Culicidae; genus Ochlerotatus; species Ochlerotatus camptorhynchus. Next base: position 2,153,336 of record NW_027040537.1, read on the forward strand.
AGTGGCAGCTCGCCGTGTCCGGCCAGAACAGTACAGGTCTATTATGATGCTTTAGGAATGGTAGCAGCCGCTTTTCCAGGCACTCCTGGACGTAGATCTCTTGATTGTTGGTTCCCGTAGTAATGAAAATGCCGCTTTTTAGACCACACGTGCATATGGCCTGCCACACGACATGTTTTTCGGGAACTTCGATAGATAGATGGTTTTGGAAATTACAGCCACCTTCCCTTTTCCTGATGCGGTATAAAACTCCTATCCCGGAAGCTGCTTGAAATCCACCTTCACATAAGTTTCATCGTCCATGATGACACAGTCGAACTTTGTGAGCAGATTCGTATACAGCTTTCGGGACCGCTGCTTTGTCGACGTGTTTTGTTTGTAATCTCGGTTCGCCACCTTCCCCTTCTTAAACGTCGACAACCCGGCTCGTTTCTTGGCCCGCTTCACAGTAGTATGGGATACATTGAGCTTGCCAGCGACGTCCCGGATGGAGAGGTTAGGATTTCGCTTATATTTCACCGCCACCTTCTTCGTCGTCGCTGCTACGTCCGGATTATGATTGTCACCGCTTCCCGGCTTCCTGGTGGTCGACAGACGCTCCTCGAACACTTTTAAAACGTTTATAACGGTCGATTTGGCCACATCCAGCAATTTTACCAACTTATCGTGTGAGAACGTCGGATTCTCTTGCTGCGCGAGCAAAACTTTGACACGCTGCTCCTCTTGCTTAGACGTCATTTTGAAAACTGGAGAGCAAACGGTGAAAACTCATCATAGCATCTATTGTATATACACTCAACTTCCAAATACAGCATTTCAGGTTTTTTTTATGCATTTTTAACAGAAATACACCAATTTGAAGTTGACCAATTTTTGCGCGTTCCAGACTTTAATAACCAAAAGTTGAAATGTTTAAATCATTCTCGCATTGGAACTATTCCGTACCTCTCAATAAACGATATGAAAGCATCATTATAAAGGGCGAACACGAAATTATTGCGACACCGAAAATGTCATGCCAATTTTCTTATAATGTTTAGAATCAAACCAAAATTTTAGGGTAGTTTTATACATATATTTACTTCAAAAATCAAAAGAAAAGTTAATCGATGGAGCCTTGAGTGTAAAATTGAACGCATTTTCGCTTGATGCCCTCCATCAAAGTCTTTACAGTGTCATCCGGTACCAGTTTCTCAGTTTTTTTTTTTCATTTTCTTGACATGTCCTTCTCGTCTTTGAGTGTCTTCTTGCTCTTCCGAAGTTCCCGCTTCATTATTGCCCAGTACTGCTCCACCGGGCGCACCTCCGGACAGTTTGGCGAATTCATGTCCTTTGGAACAAAATGGACAGAATTGACCTCATACCACTCCAGGACACTTTTAGAATAGTGGCATGATGCCAAATCTGGCCAAAATAGCGGAAGAACGGCAAAAGGCGCTTCTCGAGGCACTCAGATTTGTGATCTCGCCATTTACTGTGCCCTTTGTCACGAAAGGCTCACTCCTCAGTCCGCAAGAGCAGATGGCCTGCCATATGAGATATTTGGAGGCGAACTTCGATATTTTCTTCTTCTTAAATTTGTCGTCTACATCGAACTTGCCGGTGAAAAACTCCAACCCCGGAATTTGCTTAAAATCGCCTTTTATATACGTTTCGTCGTCCATCACACAGCAGCCATATTTTGTCAGCATCTTCTCGTAGAGCTTCCGTGCCCGAGTTTTAGCCGTCGATTGTTGCCGCTCATCGCGGTTTGGGAAGTTCTGTACCTTGTATGTATGTAGTCCAGCTCTCTTCTTTGCATTCTGGACGTAGCTCTGCGACATGCCGATCTTTTTAGCCAAATCACGGCTTGAGACGTTGGGATTTGCTTTAATCATCCGCTTCACCTTTCCCTCCGTCTTTTTGTTCTCCGGTCCCGGTTTTCTTCCAGCTCCTTTGCCGTGGTCCAACGTCAACCGCTCCTGGAGCCGCTACAACACTCTGGAGACGGTTGAATGGTGAATGTTTAACATTTTTCCCAACTGCCGGTGCGACAGGTCAGGAAATTCCAGGTGTTTGGAAAGAATTTGTTCTCTCAACTCGCGTTGGTTCACCTCCATTTTCGTTGAATCGAAAAACACGACTTCGAGTTTGACAGCATGTACACAATACACATCAATGAGAAAGTGTGCAAAATTTGGTTGATTTTTACCCAATGGTAAAAAAAGTTATGCCCTGTTGAATGTGTCGCAATAATTTCGTGTTCGCTCTTTATAATTCTCAAATTTGATTCAAAGCAGAGCAGACCTCTCAATAATGACTTCTTGTATAAATCAATAACTCATTACAAGTTTCAAATGATTTCCAGATTACACATTCCACATCACATTGTAGCATTGTGGCCAACTCAATCCAGAAAACTTCCATCCACCTACCTCAACCTAATCATCATCCCTTCTCATGGCGATCATGTAGCCTGCATGTGGCGAATCAGCCATTACCCCTCCCTTACTATCGGCCTTGGATTGACTTGCACTCTTACTGCTCCACCCAAGGGGTATTGAACTTGGCTCAACTTAATTCGTGTCGTACCGAAAGTTGTGCCAAGCGCTGTGCCGAACGTGCCTTGGTCAATCAAAGTATGCCTATCAAGGTGTCAATATGCCATGAGTTTGGCAACCCTGAAAGTTATTACTTTAGTGATTATGTTTACATTCTGAATTTCTCTGGTGGATCATGGAAAGCATTCACCTTCATTCTTATTATAGCGTTAGCGGGTCTGGAGGTGGAAGAGGATCTAGAAACCATCAAACCAATACGGTGTTCAAGCCAATTAAACCCGTCCACAAGATTCTGGCTCGATGTACTTTTGAATTGTTGATTCCTTGCAGGTGTACTGGAACAAAAGAGAAACCCGATCGATGAAGAATTAAATTCCTGTATATTAAACCCAGAACCCAGGGTGATCGTTCAATCTCACGCTTGGAGCAACATCGACGAACCAGTTTTAAATCATCTGATCGACTTAGAAGTGTGTGCCTTCAAAGATATAACCTAAGCCTACCGTATCGCTGATTATAATACCTTCTACAACTTCCTAATTACACACCACCAACCGATCAAGCCTACTACCAAGCTACGATCTGATGCAGTTGTGGTACCTTCCGCCGATGAAAACCATCAAACATCTCCACCTGAAGATCTGTCATGCTTTATCCGGCGCCTGTAGATCTGTATAGAACACGAGAAGTTTCTGCCCAATCCACTCAGCCCCCGCACAGATGACAAACGTGGGCGATTCGTAATTCAAGAGCTTATAGCAGTACAAATTTCAATGGACATCCGTATAAAGTCCATACCAATTGATAGTACTGACTGACAAGAATATCCGAGGAAAAACGCAGGAGAAAATGTGAAAATTAACGCCCAAAAGATACTCGGCAAGACCGGGATTTAAATCTGGCCGCCCTCTATAATAAGCTTGTTTTCTTCTTTATTGTTCATTCTGCATAACAAAATTGTTAATGTATCTCAACTCTCGTAGCCACGACAGTATAAAATGTTAGGTTCAAAAATAAGAAGTGTATTCTGGAACACAGCCTCCAGTGGGCGACCTTTCGGTAAAGCATGTGAGCGAGAATTTGAGCAGCGTTGGAAAAGTTCGCGATATTTCACGAAGTTCATCAAGAAAAAAGTTCGCGAGTTATAGTGAGTTTTGGTGAACTTTTCCAATACTGAATGTGAGGAAAGTACCATGCACTCTTCTTTTCGTACGAATAACAGCATAGTGTAGGTGTTTCACCATCCCCATCGTATAGTTGAGATCCATTTACTTGATATTGATGAAATTGTTGGGGTGGCCTTCCGAATTTATCATCAAAGGCAACCGGTTGGGCATTTTTCACAATGATTCCATCCTCAATCGAAAACGAATTGTCTCTAGAGGTATAACCCGTTTCAGTCGTCTTGACTGCCGTATCGACAAGACGCTCTCAACCGGCCATGGTGTAGATGCAGATGTTCTAGATGAGAACACGATCCGCTGGTATTTTGGCTGTGATTCGGAAGAGACGGTCTTAGTTTTGCTAGGATTCACGATTCAGAGAATACTTAGAGCACTGTTGAGAACCCGTTTGTCGTTTTGAAATTTATTACTAGCTTAATTTGTGGGTAAACAAAGTATTGAACCGAGTAGTAAACCTTAGCAACGATCGGCAAAACATCAACACTCAACAGTGATGCCGGTTTATATTATATTGTTTGTGTCCTACTTGTCAAAATGTGCCGTCATGCTGTGTTTCGGCACAGTGTGTAGAGTCGATTGTCCCTGGGCCCCTCTCTGCACTGCAAAACGAAAATGAAAAATGTTTAAAATATTTGCAGTACATATATTTTCAAATCAAAAACTGCTGTTATTTCGAACAATTTTACCTACACAGTTAAATTTTTTCGTCGAGATTCCAACACCCGAGTAGTTCTGCAATTTATTTTGCTAAGATTCAGTAAAACAATTGCCGAGACTCAGCAAATAAATATCATTTTCCTGAGATATCAGCTAACAAACAGATATTTTGCAGATATATCAGCAAAAGTAAATGCCGAGGTAATCGGCTGTTGGAGATTTTACCGAGCTAGATTAAGTGTGTAGTATCTCCTTTCCGCTAGGTGCTTCAAAAATTTGGTGTTTTTTTAATCGGAAAATTGAACATGTTTGTAGTTCTGTGGCGAACGTTTCAAAGCTCAATTGATCTAAAGAGACAACAGTTACAACATGTCAAAGTTGACCATTTTGTATGAAAATCGGCATGCGTTGCTATTATATTGAACAGCACTGTAAATAGATTATGATCCAAACAAAACTATGCAATGGCTAAATTCTCTTCTTCATCTGGGCTGTTCTCATTTGATGACATTGTGGACGGTATTCTCAAATACCTCAACATTTCTGATCCTCTGAAAAGCATTGTCCTCACATTGCTTCCCACTGTGAAATCCTTCTTGAAGCAATTGACTTCAAAATGGCCCCTTCTTGCAGCTATCATCTCCTTCGATGGATAATTTTCCAAACGAGGTCGGGGATTTGATCACTGTTCTACAGTGGAATTGTCGAAGTCTTATTCCGAAATTAGATTCGTTCAAGTATTTAGTCCATAACAATAATTGCGATGCATTTGCCCTCTGTGAAACATGGCTCTCTTCAGAAATTGATCTCCCTTTTTTTGATTTTAACATTATTCGATTGGATCGTGAGGATTCACGTGGAGGAGGGGTACTTTTGGGGATCAAAAAGTGCCATTCCTTCTATAGAGTGAATCTTCCCGAATTCCCCGGTATTGAAGTTGTCGCATGTCAGGCTACCATTAAAGGTAAGAGCCTTTGTATTGCTTCTGTATATATTGCTCCTAGAGTCTCTGTTAATCGCAAACAACTTTTCGACATATGTGCGGTACTTCCCGCTCCATGGTTGATCATGGGAGATTTTAACTCCCACGGTACAGGCTGGGGGGAGCTGTACGATGATAACCGTTCTACTTTGATTTATGATCTCTGCGACAACTTCAACATGACAATCCTTAACAATGGAGAAGTAACACGTTTGGCTGGTCCATCCTCGAATGGTAGCAGATTAGACCTCACCTTTTGCTCCAATTCACTATCGTTGGATTGCACTTGGCATGTAATCCAGGATCCGCACGGTAGTGATCATCTGCCGATCAAAATTTCGATTGCCAGTGGGTTCAACTCGTCAGAATCCGTTAACGTCGCGTATGATCTAACCCGTAACATCGATTGGACTAAGTTCCAATCCGCGATAGACGATACAGTATCGTCAGTGGAAGAGCTTCCGCCGTTGGAGGAATATAATTTCCTCTCTAATCTCATCATCGACAGCGCACTTCAAGCTCAAACACGACCGGTGCCGCGATCGTCTATTCTTAAGAAAACACCATCGCTCTGGTGGGATCAACAATGCACGGAGGTTTACCGTAAAAAGTCCGACGCGTTTAAACTTTTTCGGAAACGCTGAACACGCGAGCATTTCGACGCATACACATCTCTTGAACGCGAACTCAAGAGCCTCATCAAGGCCAAAAAACGGGGTTACTGGCGGCAGTTTGTAGACGGATTGTCGCGCGAAACGATGAATACGCTTTGGAGTACGGCGCGAAGAATGCGTAACCGGTCTACTAACAACGAAAGCGAGGAATGCTCGGATCAATGGATTCTTAAATTTGCGCGAAAAGTGTGTCCGGATTCCGTGCCGTCGCAGTTGATTCCTCGCGAAACCGCGAATTCGGTAGACGACATCAGTCAGCCTTTTTCAATGGTGGAACTTTCACTCGCTCTCCTTTCGTGTGGCAATTCTGCCCCGGGATCTGATAGAATCAAGTTCAACTTGCTGAAAAACCTCCCAGACGTCGCTAAGAGGCGCATGTTGAACTTGTACAATCAGTTCTTGGAGCTCAATATTGTTCCCGACGATTGGAGACGAGTGAGGGTGATAGCCATTAAAAAGCCTGATAAACCCGCGTCGGATCACAATTCGTATCGGCCCATCGCGATGCTGTCGTGTATTCGGAAATTGATGGAGAAAATGATCCTTCTTCGCCTCGACAAATGGGTTGAGACGAACCACCTTCTTTCAGATACTCAATTTGGTTTCCGTAGGGGTAAGGGAACGAACGACTGTCTCGCGTTGCTTTCCTCGGAAATTCAGTTAGCATTTGCTAAGAAAGAGCAAATGGCTTCTGTGTTCTTGGATATCAAGGGGGCTTTTGATTCAGTATCCGTTGAAGTTCTTTCAGAGAAACTCCACGCTTGTGGATTGTCTCCATTAATGAATAATTTTTTGTACAATTTGCTGTCAGAAAAACATATGAGCTTTTCTCATGGAAACTCTACAGCTTTTCGATTTAGCTACATGGGTCTCCCCCAAGGCTCATGTTTAAGCCCCCTTTTGTACAATTTCTACGTTAGAGAAATTGATGTCTGTCTTAGTGACAATTGCACGTTGAGACAACTTGCAGATGACGGCGTAGTGTCTATCACAGGGCCAAAAGAGGTTGACCTGCAAGGACCCTTACAGGATACCTTGGACAATTTGTCTACTTGGGCTATTCAGCTAGGTATCGAATTCTCCACGGAGAAAACTGAGTTGGTCGTTTTTTCTAGGAAGCATAGCCCAGCACAACCGAAGCTTCAACTTTTGGGTAAACCGATCACTCATTCCATGTCTTTTAAATATCTCGGGGTCTGGTTCGATTCCAAATGCACCTGGAGATCCCACATTGAGTATCTGAGACGAAAATGCCAACTAAGGATCAATTTCCTTCGATCAATTACCGGAACGTGGTGGGGAGCCCATCCACAAGATCTTCTGACGTTGTACCGGACAACGATTTTATCGGTTTTAGAGTACGGTAGTTTTTGCTTCCAGTCGGCAGCTAAAACGCACATCATCAAGCTGGAACGGATCCAGTATCGTTGTCTTCGTATCGCGTTAGGATGCATGCACTCGACTCATACTATGAGTCTCGAAGTGCTGCCGGGCATGTTGCCACTATCCGTCCGTTTTTCAGAGTTATCTCTGAGGCTCCTCACCCGTTGCGAAGTAATGAACCCACTGGTGATCGAAAATTTTGAGAAGCTTCTGGAGCTAAATCCTCAAACATGTTTTATGACTTTGTACTACCTATATTTAACACAGGATGTCAGCCCTTCAAGAAATATTCCTAATCGTGTAGTCTTCTCCGATTTCGGCAATTCAGTGAATTTTGATTTATCTATGACGCAGGAAATCCACGGAATTCCAGAGCATCATCGTCCTATGATTGCTCCGTCATTATACGCTGCAAAGTTTGGCCATGTTGATTCTGCAAGAACGTTTTTCACAGATGGATCTCTAATAGAGGAGTCCGCTGGTTTTGGTGTATTTAATGAATTTCATAGCGCCTCTCGAAAACTTGAAGCTCCTTGTTCTGTGTATGTGGCTGAACTGGCAGCAATTCACTACACTTTGGAAACTATTGCTTCACTTCTTCCAGACCACTACTTTATTTTTACGGATAGTCTCAGTTCTGTCGAGGCTATCCGTTCCATTAGGCCGGTAAAGCACTTCTCGTATTTTCTCTTGAAAATACGAGAACTGCTTAGTACTTTATCCGTGCGCTCTTTCATCATCACCTTCGCGTGGGTCCCTTCGCATTGCTCAATTTTGGGCAATGAAAAGGCGGATTCACTTGCGAAGGTGGGCGCTATGGAAGGCGACATTTATGATCGACAGATCGCCTATAGTGAATTTTTCTCTATTTATCGTCAGCAGTCGCTCGTTAGCTGGCAACATCAATGGAGTGAAGGGAGCTTGGGACGATGGCTACATTCAATTATCCCTAAGGTGTCGAAGTTTGCATGGTTCAAAGGGTTGGACTTGAGTCGAGACTTCATACGCGTGATGTCTCGTCTCATGTCCAATCACTATTGTCTAAACGCTCACTTGTTCCGTGTGGGGTTGGGAGACAGCAATCTCTGTGAATGTGGACAAGGTTACCAGGACGCTGATCACATCCTTTGGTCTTGTGTGGAGTATCGTGGAGTCAGATCACATTTTTATGATTCCCTTCGGGCTCGAGGTAGACAACCTAATGTTCCAGTTCGGGATATTTTGGCTAGACGCGATCTGGAGTTTATGAAACTCATATATGTTTACTTTAAGGATATTAACCTTAGATTGTAAGTTTGATTAACCTTGTGTTTAGTTTGTATTTTGTACGTGTGGGTTTTTTTTTCAATGTTTGTTTTCAAGATGAATAGAAATAATTTCATGCTTTAGGATTAATTAAATAGTTGTATCGTAAACCACATTTCAAACCTCCTTCTTCCCTTTTCCCATCCAAAAAATTGTAAATTTCCACTAACCTCGAGACAACCGCGAGTACTCGGTCCAGTTCCTTTAACTTTAAATTTAAGACAGTAATAATGTATAACGCAAAGGATAACTCGGCTCTGTAAAGTTTATTCGATTGAGCCTGTACAAATAAAGTAATTATAAAAAATAAAAAAAATAAAATGGTTAAATTAATGATAATCAAACGCATAACTTCAGAATTAACAACCAAAGCAAGGTTAAAAAAAAAGCAAAATACCCGAAACAATATTTTCATGGTTTCCATTCAAATCCATTTTTTTAATTCCCAATGTTACCAAAATATGTATCATTCTCCAAATTGTCCTGGAGATATTTTACAGGTTAATAGAAATTTTGTTCGATTTCCCCTCAGAGCTTTTGAGCATCATCTTAACATCATTTAAAAATATGATTTGTTTTAAAAATAACATTGTTGGATTATCCAAATCATTGAGTGAAAGAAAATAATAGAGTTTATGTAATTTTGAGGATTTTCGATACTTTACACAGTGAAAAACATAATATGAAAATTGTAAACAGACGTGTCAACGGTTAAAAGGATTCTTCAAGGCCAAATTATGGCCTACAAGATTATGATAAAACCAAAATTGTTACTTGGGATGAGTTTATATGCTCTTTCCCGGTGAGATTTGGATTCTCCCGCATTTTTCCCAGTTTAAGTTCCCGGGAAGTAAAGCCGTTGCTCCCCGGTGCATGAGTTGATGGGCCGATATGTAGGATCCAGGTGTGGGAGCTGCCTCCCTGGCGTCGATAGCATTATTAAAAAGAAGAAAGTATTAAGCTAAGTAGTCAATCAACAAATAAAAAAGTTGTGACTGAAAGTGTATGTCCGTTTTATAAACTGAACAGTCCTTAGGCAACAAATTATGATGATTGTAGATTTGTAGAAGTTTTAGAGGATGTGTAAATGGTTTAAAGATTGTATGGAGATTATGGTGAATTACTATAGATATTTTGAAATTTCACTACTATCTTAGGGTTAACTTGGTTGTCAAAAAATGTATGAATCGTTGCCATGACAATATTTAGCTTGTTGTGAAGAAATTGGAGTTCGTGTTTTATGATCTTATAAGGATTTGTTACAACAATTTGATGTGTTCTACAAAGTTGTTCAGCTATAGAGTAAAGTTGGACAAAAGTACGCACTGGTCCGAAAAGCAGGTAAACGAGATGATAACGAGATGATTATGAGTAGGATTTCAACCTCTAGTGAGTACAAGCTTATTAGTAGAATATAGTGTATTTTGAATAATCGACCTAAAAGTTATCACTAGAAGTATGATTTTTGCATTTTTGCCAGTGGCGTCGCGTAACCTCACTTTTTACCTGTGCAACAACTTTCAAAACCAGATTTAATGCCATATTCATACTCGAATCGGTTGAAACATACACTTAATCTTCTAGTTAACTCGATATCTATCCATTGCAAGCAATATTTTGATAATTGTTTATGTTTTGAGAGTTGGTGCAGAGGTAGATTGAGGTTAAGGCGACGCCACTGATTTTTGCATTTGAATATCATTCCCAGGATGGTAGCAGATCACTTTTTAGTGGCTAGGTCACTAAAAAGTCACTTTTTTCGCCAATCGACTATTTTTTTTTTAATTTAGTCCCTAAAGTAGCTTTTTTACGAATAATGGGTAAAGAGTTTGCCTTTCATAAACCATATCGAATCACAGATTGATTTAGTAACAAATTTGTGGTAGAAAGATTTATTGAAAATATCGGTCCGGCTAATAATTTTTAGGGTTGGAAAGTTTCTTCATTTTCCTGGGCATAGAGTATGATTGTACTTGCAACACAATTATACTAATGCAAAAATTATACAGGCATCGAAAGCTCTCGATTAATAACTGTGGAAGTGCATCACTTAGTGTTCAGTTGAAAGCACGCAATAAGCTAATATGCAGCTAATTGCATGAGAATTCATTAATCACCTCGCAAAATTATAAGCACTTTTGTCGGAATTTATATTAGTAAGAAGAGTCAGATCTCACCATAGATGGATTGATTCAGGTTTTTAATCTCTAAGAGACGAGCCGATGAAGTGTATTTTTCGCGATTTGCCATAAATTCAGGTTTTTCATTCGAAGCAAGATCTGGATTGAATTAGTGTCCATATTAAGTATTTGCAATTTTACCGATGGATAAAAGTTACTCACAGTTATGCAATTATGACAATTATTGTTGCTCCAATAATGACCCGATTTTGTCAGCCCCTCCGCGGAATAGACTTTAATCTTTCAATAATTTCACATAACCGTAATTCCAAATCTTTCTCATCCATCTTCAAGGTGGATGTTTAAGGTATATTTTGGTACCATTGACCATTGAAAAAGTGTATGGATTTCGTCAGTGGCGTCACCTTAACCTCAATCTACCTGTGCACCAACTCTCAAAATATAAACAAATACTAAAATATTGCTTGCAATGGATAGATATCGAGTAAACATGAGCAAGTTACAACCAATTTGAATATGGGATGGTATTAAATCTTCGTAGGTTACTAGAAAAGATTTTCAAAAAGTCGACTGACAAAGTCAGTCATGTCATTACTGTATTAATTTCAATGAAAATTCTTTTTATTTCTCTAATGAAAAGTGATCAACTTCCCCTCCATTTACGGTACCAGCAGATTCCAGATCTTCTTCTTTTAACCACAACGAACATAACAGCAACAGACGAATTTTCCCGTGAAGAGTAACTACATGCCCATAATCTAGTGCAATGATGCAAGTTATCTCAAAAAGCTGCCGCAGATAATCGTGCCAGTCCACGTCGAGCCATACGTTTTATTTTTATAACTTAAACACTTTCACGCAAACTGATGCAGAACAGAGGAAAACGCTTTTAATTTTGCTAGAGCGAGAGATTTGATTTTTTACATCGCTTTGATTTCGAAGGTGTGTTTACAATAGGCATTTAGCATGTGGCATCTAATTCACTGCTGGTTAGCAACTCGAAGTTTGGCTATTGTATTCGATTTACTGCGGCGCCTCTCGCTTCGGTTGGTTATCGCTACACTTATTATCAATGCTTTTCAATTTATTTATTTATTGTGTTTGGTGATGTTTGTCCTTCGAAGCAATTGTGAAACATTAAAATGTGAACGTCTGCAGGAATCCCCTGGCAACACTTTTACACGTTTCCGATAATTGCTATCAGTGTACAGTTCGAGCATATATGTAGGTTGCTCGAGCAACAAAGTCCTACTATCATTTTCGTTTCTCTTTCTCAGTTAATAATCGTACGACGAGAACGGAGCGTTTAGCCTTCGTTCTGGCGTTATCCGTATCGGCGAGCAAATTGCGAAAATCTAATCCGACCAATTCATGCAAAATGTACCGGTTTTTTTTTATGATGTTCTCTCGTCTGTCGCCACTGCAAAAATACACAACCGTCAAGGTTGTTTATGCGATTATCACACACGATGTGAATGTATTTGTTATAGCACCTTCTTAAAAAAAAAAACCCGAAATCTAGAGACGCAATTCTTGTCGTCGTAGTAGTCGCTTGTCGGTTGGTGTCATCAATGCTTATCTTTACTTCACGGGGAAACTTGTTGCGCTACTATTCTGCTAGGATTTGTTTACTTTGATTCACATTTTGATTGATTATAGTTACTCGGATGCGTAAGACTGGCAGCACTGTCAACATTCGAAGGCTACGGTCACTTTAGCATGATTTTTATTTATCCCAATTTCCTTGACTTTTATTGTGGCATGCCATAGCGACAGGTTGCAGCAAACTGAAGCGAAGCGGAAGTATTCAGTATATAAGTCGACTCATATATTCGTTCGTACATTTAAAATAAAAGCAAAAGATAAGATAGACACATGTTACTCTTACATATTTTACATTGTCCAACCAATCGGAGAGTCACAGAGCGTTCCGTATGCTCAGTCATGAACGTGAACCGCTAATAATTGCTCTAGCACGATTTAAATTTTACATTCGAATCCATTCAACACAGCGAGTCGCTTTTATGAGATGTACGCTGACGTGAAGCTGCCAAATTGTAGAACGTCCTTGTCATTAATAATGCGGAAACAGGGCATATTCATCCTTCTTAGAGCATCTCCACCTTGAGGGGGAAGTGGAAAGGCTTTTGGTTCCTTTTTCACAACCAAAAGGCGTGTTGCTATTTAGATGGGCGTTCAAAATGAAAACAAAACCGTGAGCCCCGGTTGCAACGAATTACAAAATGTGCATACCAAGAAAGTGGAAATCCGTGAGATGTGTCATTTGTTTTGACACCATCAGGTTGGGAAACGTGAGGTTTGTTTTTATGGTTCTGCTGATCCAGGGATGCCGAATTTGCCGCATTATAATACAGGTCGAACTCGATTATCAGGAGGCTTGAAGAAAATTTCACTCCGGATAATCGAGCCATCAAAAACAGTTTAATAGATGGTGAAAATTAATTAAGTGATATCCATAAAAAATATTTCCAGAGATGGCGCTGTTTCCTTGGTAGGCATCGTTGAAATTCAGTATGGGGAGAAGAGAGAGAGAAAATCAGAGAGAGAAATTTTCAATAATTACAGGCAGAAATCAAGATTCACGTGGCCAAGTACATATGGATCATAAATATGTACTCTGTTTGGAAGTTTTACTTAAAAATTTACTTGTTAATAAACTGTAAAATCAACAGTTCATTCCCATACACTTTACTTTCAACCACAGACAAATAGACGTAACTGTTTGAATTTTTTTTTCTTGAGAACATAGCATCTCAAAACATAGTACCTCAGTAACGACCTCTCTCGGGCTTCTCGCGGAAAACAAGCTTGCTCGCTAACTCGCAAACAATATTGCATAACAGTTCTACAGAATGTATAGAAACGTTAAAGTGATCCGATGCCAGCGCTGCGGCGAGTAGATCGCGGAGCTTATAATATTCAAATCAACCGTTAAATGCGTGAACGAAGATACACAATGAAGTGTTACGTCTGTTTGTCTGTGTCTCAACCTTACTACCAAGCAGTGTTCGGAAAAGCTCAAAAATTCAAATCTCATGCATGAGTTTATGCGCCTATGAGTTTTACCCTGGCAAAATTCAACGTTGCAAAAATCACCGATGAGTTTTCAAAAATTAATTTCTTTATATTTTGGTGTTATTAATTGTTAATACTATTGTTTGTGCGTTAGGGGTTGGAAACCTAAAACAACATGCATAAGCATGCTGTCAATTCTATATAAACATTTCAAAAAGTCCAATCCGTTTTGATCGACTTTCTCTTTCGATAACCAGGGTTCTGCAACCAAATTTCGAGCTATTTTTGCCTCATGGTTTTATAAAGAAGGTTCTAATCTAGCGTCTAAAACGTTAAACACAACAGGGAATGTTTCTGCAGCTGAGTTCGACAGTGAGCATGCATAAGGGCGAATACGCGATGATCGATTCTCTTCATCGATTTTCTCTTTGCATTGCTACAGCTAAGCGAAACAATGTTCTAGAATTTGTTCAATGCAGAGTAGTAACAGGTTGTATTGGTATCGAGTTATTCGCGAAAGAGAAAGTCGATGAAAAGAGTCGATAAATGCAGATAGGACCTTTTGAAATGTTAATTGACGTTTAAGTGGTTTTTATAAGCAGAATGATTTTTCGGCGTTGTGAGTGTGAGTGCGTGAATTTGAATGAGAATTTCAAGCGTGAATTTTGTATGCCGCATTCACACGCGAGTTTATTCTCGTAGGGAGACTCAATGAATGAGATTTGAGAGTGATTTTACGAACACTGATACCTACTCTTTTGATCTCTACTTTGCCTCTTAAGCTATTCTCTCACCTCACATGTCTCTCACCCACGAACTCAATCTCTGTATATGCCATGTATTTCAATGACGCTCCGTTTGTGATTTCCCTCTCACAGACTACCAAATAGAGTACCTGACACTGTAAAACATGTCTGGTACCTCTATATATGCTTTTAGATTAACATCCGAAGTCCCGCCTTTTTTGCATACTCTGCACAAAAGATAAAGGGTGGTACGGTCAAAATTTGGTCAATATCAACTTGACGTATTTCTTTCAATTTTGCATTTAAAAAACCTGAACACCCCTCATTTTGAAGGTGTGTGTGTGTAGAATGTTGCTCCTATTTTAATTTTGGAATTCACTCTTCAGTTGTCAAAATGCCGTCCAAGCAAGAAGAGCAGCGTATCAAAATTTTGCTCGCGCATCGCGAAAATCCGAGCTACTCGCACGCAAAGTTGGCAAAATCGCTAAAAGTTGCCAAATCAACCGTTACAAATGTAATTAAAGTGTTTGGGGAACGTTTGTCGACAGCCAGGAAGTCTGGATCGGGGGGAAATCGAAAACCGGAAGCCGCTGAGACGACAAAGAGAGTTGCCGGTAGTTTCAAGCGAAACCCTAACCTCTCTCTCCGAGATGCCGCAAATAAGCTGGGTGTATCGTCTACAACCGTGCATCGAGATAAAAAACGAGCCGGACTATCGACTTACAAGAAGGTAGTGACTCCAAATCGCGATGATAAACAAAATACGACGGCCAAAGCGCGATCCCGGAGGCTGTACACGACGATGCTGACGAAGTTTGACTGCGTGGTAATGGACGACGAAACCTACGTCAAAGCCGACTACAAGCAGCTTCCGGGACAGGAGTTTTATACGGCAAAAGGAAGGGGAAAGGTAGCAGATGTTTTCAAGCACATGAAACTGTCAAAGTTCGCAAAGAAATATCTGGTTTGGCAAGCCATCTGTACCTGTGGCTTGAAAAGCAGCATTTTCATAGCTTCCGGGACTGTCAACCAAGAAATTTACGTGAAAGAGTGTTTGAATAAACGTCTGCTGCCTTTCCTGAAGAAACACGGTTGTTCCGTACTGTTTTGGCCGGATTTGGCATCTTGCCATTACGGTAAAAAGGCCATGGAGTGGTACGCCGCCAACAACGTGCAGGTGGTTCCCAAGGACAAGAACCCTCCCAACACGCCAGAGCTCCGCCCAATTGAGAAATACTGGGCTATTGTCAAGCGGAACCTAAAGAAGACCAAAAAAACTGCTAAGGGCGAGCAGCAGTTCAAGGCAAACTGGCTTTCTGCGGCGAAGAAGGTGGACAAGGTGGCTGTACAAAATCTGATGGCAGGGGTCAAGCGTAAGGCCCGGCAATTCGGATTTGGAAAAGCGGAAGCCTAACTGAATATTTTTCCTGAATTTTATACTAATTGAACTTGAAAAAGAAATTTAATTTGATTTTTTAAATAAACGATTTCACCGATTTACACGCGTTTTCCCTTGACCAAATTTTGACCGTATCACCCTTTACTTTGTTTCTCATAAAAACGGCGAGAAATTTTACGGCAGATGCTTCTAAAAATTTGGTATTTTGTAATCGTAAAATTGAATATATTTGTAGTTCAGTGGCGGACGTTTCAGCTCAATTGATCTTAAGAGAACAAAGTTACAGTTATGTCTATTGTCACGTCGAAGTAGAAATTGGGAAACACAGTTCTTTTAGCAATTCCTTTGCTTATATCTTCAGCAGTAATGCTTTAAAGCTAAAAAGTATAATTTTTGTTAGTTAACTTAAACTTAGGTTCGCAGATTTTAATGCTCACAATTCTGGTGACCCTATTCGCCTTATCTACTTCTAGTGGACAATTGTGCTCATGGTTTATATTTCCTGTATTTGATAATCAAACTTGTGCATCTTTTTCGTCGATTTTTCCTTTTAATTCTACTACGTTTGTTTCTCTTTCACTTTCACTCTTTACTTTCACTATCACTTTGAACTATAACAGATACGTATTTCGTTTACTACTTGCAAACTTCTTCAGTGTCTAGTCATAGGAAACGAAATACGTATCTGTTGTAGTTCAAAGTGATAGTGAAAGTGAATAAGTGAAAAAAAATTAGTGATAGTAAAAGTGATACAAAAGTAGTAGAATTAAAAGGAAAAATCGACGAAAAAGGTATACAATTATTCTACTAAAACGCTCATCAATCAATTTACAATCAAATTTGTGTTAAGTTAAACGGTTAAACTAGTTCACAAGGCATGTAGTATATTTTACTTAAGATTTTAAGAGGATAAGCATTAATATATAGTTCAATATTTAATCGATTTGGATAACAAATTATCAGTGTTTGTCATAACCTGAAATAGCTCGTAAGTTAGTTTGTAATTCATATTTATAATCATTTACTCACAACAAATTCTAGCGTGATCAAAATACATTAGAAATCCTTAGTAATCAATTTTATCTATACTTGAAACATAGGGTAGGGAACTACTTCGGCCTAATCGCCCATTTTGGGCCTATCGAGCAGAAAATTTTAAATAAATCCATGGTTTCAGAGTCAATTATACTTTTGGTACGATACTTTAGTTAATAAGCTTCCGAACAAAGTCAATGAGAACGCGTGATATGAATGTTTGCACCCATTATTCCCAAAAACAAAAGAAGCGCTCCGACCGAATCAATGTTTATCGTCATCAGATAGGCCGAAATGAATTCATTGGCATTTCAATGGCGTTGCAGTGCGTTAGGCCGAGTTTGGCGTCAAGAAGCAGTGTTAGACTTTTGACAATACCTCAACGATTGGTTTCTCTTTATCAAATCTTTTGGCATGTACGGAAAGGTAAATAAATTTGGAAGCCATCAGTAATAATAACATTTGGTGCTAAACTGCGCTAGATTAAGAAAGACTAAGTGCGTGTTGTGCTTAATAGGCCGGAAATGAGGTAGTTAACCCTACTACAGCTTTCCCCCGAAGAACGCGTTACCCACTGAGTTGCACCAACCGCTTTGCCTCGGTGGGTTTTCAACCAAGCGCTCTGATTTTCTGCGAGTGACTAGTTCTCCATTGACCCTACTCACATGCAAAAAATCAGACCGACTGGTTGAAACCCCGCCGAGAAAAAAGCGGTGGGTGCAACTCAGTAGGTAACGCGTTCTTCGGGGGATAGCTGTACTATCAAATCAGATTTTTAAATAGAAACAACGTACTGAGCCGCACAATCCAATAGTGTTTCCCTCTTTATTTCGCTAAATCATTCCCGTGACAGTGGTCATAAATATATTCATGACCTGTCGAGTTGACAGCTAGCCCGTTCATCTACTGGATTCGGGAACCCTCAAGTCCCAATGGGACGCTGCTATTATATCGAACAGCACTGTGAATAACTGGATATGGTCGAAAGGAATACTCCAAAAGATTCCATGATTGCAATAACATTTAAAACAAGAATTTCCATGATTTAAATAAATAAGAACGACATTTTTTTCCAGTGTTCACTCGGCTGTCGACAGAAGCAGACCACTCTCAATGTGTGTCACGCGATTGTTTGTTCACTCGGCAGCAACCATTGTGTGGTCCTCCTCATTGTTCTTCATCAGCCGTTCTTTCAGTCGATGCATCGTCGACTTTGCAAAGCAACCGTTTCGTGATAAATGAGTGGTGCTGACCACGTTTTGCGTCCATTGCTGCAATGGAAGCACTCTAACCCCCCGTTAGCGAATCTGCCATACAATGAAACCAGTGGAAGCGGCTCCCGTTCTGGTGGAGCAGGCTTATTAGATAGCGGAAGATAAAATGTTTATTGTGTTGTACCTTTTGACTATAGCTTTAAGATGTATTGTATAGTGAAGAAGAATCCTCGGCTCTGTAAAGTTAATTCGGTTGAGCCTTATCGAATAAATTAATAAGCAACAACGAAATTTTGTAGTCTCGTATTTTTTTTAAATTTCTCATGATTACATATATTTTTTTTTCGAACGTTGAGTGGGTCAATGGGCCGAACGATAAAGTGAACTTGGAAATTTAGTTAGAAAAAAAATATAGATATATGGAATAGCATTGGAATCCTGGACTGAAAAATTTATCGAAGAGTAGAAAGAAGTGGGAAAATTTCGAAATTTTGAGACTAGACCAGCTTTTCACATTCTTGAACTTTTTAATATTTCAGACACCGAAAAATTTAAAATATAGAATATTATATTATTTATCATATTTAAAAAAAAATCATCGCTTGGACATAATTTCAAGATATTCCAGAAATGATTCTTTATAAATTCTAAAGAGAAGTTCCAGCTTTTTTTAGAAGCATGTCTGGAAAATTGTAAGAAGAAAAAATAAAGGTAAATTCCAGGGTAGTTATGAAGAGACTATTACGGGGATAGTGAGGTTAATTCCAGGGAAATCTAGAGCATTTCAAATAGTTCTGAATTCCAAATAATTCTGAATAGCAATCCAGGAAGGTTCAGAATAATTTTAAGGGAATCGAATTCTCAGAATATTTCCAAGGAAATTCTAAGAGATTCTCTCAAGGGATTTGAAGAATTTCAGGAGAATTCTGAGAAACAATCTGTTGTGAATTTCAAGATAATTATGGGACAATACTATGGAAAAACCTCGGGTGAATTCCAAGGTAAGTATGATAAGAATTTCATAGAAATTCTGGGGTAAACTTTCATGGAATTCGGAGGAAAATTTCGAAGTTAGGTTTCTAGATTTTGTGGCATGAACAGTTTTCAAGATTCTAAATGTTACTAAGTTATTAAAAATTGCCGGACATAGAACATTGAAAAACTTTTGAGATATCGACGTTAACCAAAACTCAAGTGTATGAGGTTTGAAATTTTAGTGTTCTCACTGCAATCATTTAGAAAAAAAAAAATGAAATTCTGGGACATTGCAAATTTGTCTCAGACTTAATTTTTGCTATCTCGTCTCGATAAGAATTTCGAATTTTAAGAAAAGATCAATATAGAGGAAATGGCTCTAATGTTGGCCTATGGATCTGAGATTGGGCCCATTGCTAAAAATATGCTATTTATCAATTTTATCTAGATGAACGCGTCATTGGGACGGCATTAATGGATATTTTTGGTCGCTATTGAAAATTTAGTCGATTGCTGAATTTATGTATGGGCCCAAATTAGGGGCATTTAGGCCGAAATTACATCCATTTCCCCTATCGGACTTTTTTTTATTAATAGAATTCGATTAATAAAGGCAAAACAAACACATTTTTCAAAATTTCAAATTCAATTCCCGATTATTTCCTGGATAATTTCCGGTTTTTTTTCGATTCAGTGGCCACTCTGGGACAACTAAAGATGAATTCCAACGAAGTTCTGAAGATACTTTTATCGGGACTATGAATAGAATTCCAGGAAATTCTGAAGAAACTGTGACAAAATTTCGACAAACTAAACGATATGGCTACAATTGTGATACTACCATTGATGATCACCTACGGTTGAAAATCTCCTAAAGTTGATCAATCAATCGATTAATCAGAGAATTTTGAGGAGAGCTTCAATTGAATATCAATAATAACTCCAAAAGCACTTAATTCTGAATAAAATTTTAAGAAAATCTCAGCAGAGTTTCAAGCTAGTTTGAAGATAGTTTCAAGGAATTCCCAGACTAACCTTGGCTTCACCGATGACATCGACATCATGGCACGGAGCTTTGAGACGATTGCGGAAAGGCACATCAGACTCAAGGCTGAAACTAGGGGAATCGCATCGAAAACGAAATACATGAGAGGAAGAGGTTCTAGGGAAGACAATGTTAGTCTTCCACCCCATGTTCAGATTGACGTGTATTTGGGCTCACTGGTGACCGCCGAAAATGATACCAACAGAGAAATTCAAAGACGCATTATGGCAGGGAATCGTGCCTACTTTGGACTCCGGAGGACGCTGCGGTCGAATAAAATTTGCCGCCGCACGAAGTTGACTAAGTATAAGACGCTCTACGGCCACCCCAGACAACCAGAAGTCGTATAACAATGTACAGACAGTATCGTAAATTGCTACAGTTTAAGTCAAAATCGCATATTAGAATGGCATACCTCGCATTATGTTTAAGTTAAATCGTATAGAATGCAAATTTCCGACTTATATGCGATGACTCATTTTTCCGTCGTACTGTATCACAAATTTAATCGGATTACATCGTAAGACTTTTCAAAATGGATTTGTTATTACAGATCAAATCGCATATGATGTTAAATCAACTCGTTTAAAATTAAACGAAAATATGCACGTATATGGCCTCCACTTTTGTACGTATAAGCCATTTATTTGCATTCTATACGACTTGTTTGTTTGTATATATGTTTGTATATCACGAAAACAACTTTGAATATACGTGCATTCTGGTTGTCTGGGACGAGACCTGGATTGGTGTTTTCGAATGGAAGATGTTGCATACCATCTACGGTGGAGTGCAGATGGATGACGGAACGTGGAGGAGGCGAAAGAGCCACGAATTGCACCAGCTGCTGGGAGAATCATCCATCGTCCACATTGCAAAAATTGGGCAACTACGGTGGGCTGGGCACGTCGCAAGAATGCCGCACGACGACCCAGTGAAAATGGTTCTAGAAAGCGACCCAACAGCGACCGGACAGCAGAGGACAACAAGGCCTTAGCCTGATTGGTAAGTAAGTGGTATCTCACAAAAAGTTACTCGAAAGCGATTTGAGGGATTTATCAATTTCACCCTATATTTATATTTTTCAATTTGGTATTTCAAAAATGCCAAAAGGCAAAAACTAAGGTCAAGTTTTGAATCCACCATTGCATGCTTTTGGCGCTACTGTATATGGGCGATCAAGTGTAAAATACTGTGGCACAGCATAGTTCTGTCAAAACCTCAGCATTTCCATTTAACCATTTCCCCCGAATGACAGTATTCAATTTAGAATTGCATTTATTCTCCTTGTTTGAACCTTCTTAAGAACATTACTTTGGGTGGTCAGTAAACAAAAAGAACTCAGCTAGTCAGATGTCCGATGTCCTCAATGAATTTCATTTGCAATTTATCAAAGCTAATTTGCTGAAAAATCTTCCAACTAGCTCAGATATATTGTCAGACCAACGTATACAATTAAATCAGAAGTTCAGAGCTTAACTTTATGATTATACGTAAAATGAAAATAAGTTGCTTAACCAGAGAAATTCCCCCCCCCCCCCAAATCTGGCCCTGCTTACATCACTAGGTACAACTTTTTCAAGAAAGTATGTAGCTGTCTACTATCGTTACACTTGGGACTTGAGTATTGCCTGTAATTTTATACAGCCAATCATAGGTGAGGTTCATATATGACCCTAATGTTCCGAAAGTTTTTTTTTTCAAAATGACGTATCTGCTTTTGTAAACAAAGATTCAAACGCTAATTTGTCGAAACTAACTAACATTACCATCAGAAAGGAGAATGTTTCCCCAACAAGATGAGAATCGGCAAATTGACGTTTGATCTCTGTTTACAAAATCAGATACGTCCTTTTGAAATATCATCCTTAATGTGTTGCCACGACATACCTACCTATCTTATTTAAAACGCTAGAAGCAGCGTACTTTATCGTCTTCAAAACAATTAAAATTATTTGCACAATTGTCTCCCAACAGTCATCGACAACAACAATTTACGTAGACAGCATGGCATTGGTCCGGAAGATCGTCTTAATTAAACGTTTTATTTGTTGACACAAAAACAGACCCCGCAGCAGCCCACCAATAACAAACGTGAACGGATCTCATCCCAACCATTTCTTCTATCGACTATCACTCTTTACCGTATGAAAGTTGTACAATCTTATCAAGTACATCATTTTCGAGCTATCGAAAATGCTGTGACTGCTGAGTCGTGAGTTCACATGATTTACTCAATGTAAATTCCGTCACATGAGTCGTAGACAATAAGGTCCACAAACAACTTGATTTGAAGGAAATTCCCATCTCGTAGTTAAATACCCTTCCGAAAAAAGTGTACTACGTAGTTCCAATCGTTTAAATTCACGTGCCCGAACAGTTATCACGCGCTGATGAAACGACACAGCTAGCTACACACACACACACACACACACCCCTAGATTGCCCGTTGCCAGTCAATGGTTGTTGGTGGCAGAGGCGTCATCAATGATTAATACCGAATTTGTTTTGTATTCTGGTTGCGAAACGGAACTTTTTGTCAGTTCGAACCTTTACCTGAGGTGGGGGTTTTAAAACCAAACGATCAACTCAATCTTGATCCCCGATCCAGGTTGGAACTGAATCAAAAATCAAATTCGATATAAGTATCGGGTGCCGCTGTAAACAAACTCATTCCCCGAAGGTCGAATTTGCTGTTTCGGTTGATTGTTAGAAGAAGAAAAAAGCGAGAACAAAAATAAAAGCAAATTAGACGAACGCGGAAAAACGTATCGATTTTGCTCGTCTTCCTGAATGGAAATGTTCATATATGCAGGTTGCTTGCAGCGTCGATACCGGTTCCGTTCCTATACCTACCTACATACTACATTTGGCAATATTTTTTGTCCGTCAATGGTGCTGGAATGTGCAAATTGGAAATGACTGACCATAACAAAAGATTAGCGAATGACGTCTGTCCAAGGGTGGCCATCGTCAGCAATCCCCTCCTGGAGGAGGCAACGAGCAAAGGAAGAAGGCAGACGCAGAGCAGAGCTAACAAAGTATGACGATGTGTGATTTAAATGTTTGCTAGTGCATTCATCAAAACGACAACGATGTTGATTGCCGCTTATGCAAGTGGTTCTTTCCCTGTCAAAACTGGGGAAGAGGATTTTGATTTTCAATGGGAAAAAAAAATGGTGTGTGCATAAAACGAGGACACCATGCGAGTAGAATGGTGGTCCCACCTCCACGCCTTCTCAGACGATCAGCAGATGAAAAAGTGTCCATGAAGCCGCCAAACAATTGAGGTTGAGTGGGTGTCGCCGTTGGTGGTGAGGTGAGAAGAAAAAACGGGATGGGAATGATCTTGCTCCAATTGCGTACGTGTGTGCCTTCAATGGACAAAGCCTACTTTATTTGCTGAGTTTTTCGGAATTTTTGTTTTGCTATTTTGGCGAAAAAGTCTGTTTGTCAAAAAAGCTGATTTACCCAAGGGGTGATCAACTCTACACACTGTGTCGAAACAGCATGGTATACTGCTGTTCGGCACGCTCGGGCACACGTTGACAAGTAGGACATACCCGGAACGGGACTTGACAATCCAGCTTCTCACTCTTCTTAATGTTTTTGATGAATACCCGTCGAAAATTAGTGCATGGTGTTTGACGGAGTAGACCAATGATGCCAGGATTGAAAAATGATTTTTCTATTTTAATTTTAATTTGATTCGGAGTTTCTACCTCAGCTTAACACCTTGTACATCATTTTTGTTTAACACAATAAAGACAACCATAAACAAACAAGGAATATCCATCTCTTAACACTCCGAATACGGTGGGTAAAATACTTTACGCCGACTACGAAGCCTCAGAAAAACGTGTAACAGCAAGTTTGCAATAGCATAACTTAGCCATTTCTTAATGAATTTCAAAAATTGTGGTACTTCTAAAATTCCTAGGGTATGTAGATTATTTTGATTGTAAGAAGATTAAAAATAGGGTCGTCTACTTTATTCAAAATCTAAAAGAGTCGTTACACGTTTTTTTTAAAAGGAGTGTTTATGGGTTTTGCAAGTGACCTAAGATCCATAAATTAGATTAATGGGCACAAATGTTCATAACTAGCCAGAATACAGTCATGATTCCTATATATGGATCATATAGACAACGAAACGGTCCTCCGGAAGATTCGGAACATCCGTAAAATTGATCAATCCACGAAACTAATCATAGAGCTCCGCGGTTTTTTCGAAAACATTAGGAACTTTGATATAAGAAACCGTGTATGCTATTGCAAACTTGCTGTTACACGTTTTTCGGAGGCATCGTATTCGGAGTGTTAAAGCACGCCGTGGACCCTATTTTCCAACTTTCCTTTCGCAAATATAAACAATTAACAACGCCATTGACGTCAACAATGATTCCGGCATCAATGCCAGGCAGATTGTTCTTTGTTCTTTTTATTAGACGATTGCTACTGTCAAATCGACCAATCAGCAACTGGCTCGGATTTGACAGCAAATTGGCTCGAAATCGCTACCCGATTGTCAAGTCCCGTCCCAGGGACATACAAATTATAGTATAAAACGGCATCACTGTCGAATGTTGACGTTTTGCTAATAGTTGCTAAGGTTGACTACTTTGTTTACTCTATTGGGCTTAACAATGGGTTCGAGGATCGTGCCTTGCCATTTTTCGAACAATTCAAAGGAAAAATCTTTAAGTATTTTATGCACCATGAATCGTCTCAAAACCAACAAATCTAATCCGATTCGTAGCGGAACTCCTAGCTGGTTTCGTCCAGTACAGCTTCTATTCGTAGTAAAGAAAAAAAAAGCTCATCATAGGGGGTTGACGGTGAGGGGATGTAGTTTAGGTTTAAATCCCAGTCTTGCCAAGGGTGTTCCGAGATGGAAATTTTCTCGTTTTCCCTGCGTTTTTCCTCAGAAATTCTTGGCAGTCATTGGTTTGAATTGGTTATGGACATCAATGGAAAAACCACAGGACTTTATAGGAATGTCCATCAGTGGCGTTGCCCTAACCTAAATCTACCTGTTCAATAGCTCTCAAAACTTAAACAAATAAAACAATATTGGATCCAATGAATACAAACCTGTGAAACTAGAAGACCCTGAGCGTTTTGAAATTGTTTTGAATGTAAACATGACTCTAAATAACGTTTTCAAAGTTGTTGAACAGGTAAAAAGTGAGCGAAGCCACTGATGTCCATAGAAGTCTCTGTACTTCTGGGGGATGTCGATACGTTAACCTCAAATATTCCATCAAATCTGGACCTATGTACAGTTATCTTAGCGCAATAGAATAGGGCTAATAGCAACAGATCAATACAATTACATTCCATTCGTTGAGTCCGACATCAGGCACATTCCCATCAACATCGATCTGGTCATTATGCAGATGCATCTCTGTCATCATCCTTCTTTTGAACTAGTTTGTCTCGAGAGGTGGCCTACGAATCAGTACTTGTAAGGTCAGTAAGGCCTTGCTCAATCCTAAAATTTGATTCACGCCAGAGGAGTTTTCGGTGTGGTCAACGGTCCCCGCATGACGACAGTAAGTAACTTGCTGTTCGGCAAGAGTCCATGCCCATGCGGATGAGCAACAACAACCACAGGGTCCTGCCTGCAGTAGAACTGCAGAACCGAAGCTTATCTGGATCACAAACCATTGCCGAAGTATGACTGATCTGGAGTGGAGGGATACTTGATGGTTTTCATCGGTGGTACATTGCGGAAGACAATTAGCGACAGGCTTGGGTAATATCTTCGAGGTAACGTATTTCTGAGTCGATCAGATGACCTGGTTTGAGGATGTTGTTTCTAGAGTGGGATTAAACGTTCGCCCGTTCTGGTTTTGATTTTGTCGGGGAGCATTTAACTGGCAGCTGGAGGAAATTTCGTCCACCATCAATCAGGTTACACCTTCGTTTCTGCACACGTTTCTTTTCGACGGGTCGAATTTGCTGGAACACCGTATAGGTTGGATGGCATCGAGTTCCTCTTGCACTGCCCGCTTCGCTCACGTCCAAATGAGAATGCAGCTTATTGTTTGCCAGAAACTATAAGAAATTTTCAATGAAAACAAAAGTCATAACATCAGGGTTGCCAAACTCATGGGATATTGACACCTTGATTGGTACCAGGCGGCTGGCAACCCTATATCAATCCTATGCGTTTGACAGTAGGCAACATCACGGGCCTTATTTAAATACATGGTGGAAAGGGACGGACAATCGTGTTATAAGCAGAAAGACAAGAGCAGATGATAGCATCAAAAACATGGCCGCTAGCCAGGCCCCTGATTGGTACACTTCGGCTAAAGAGCCTGAATTCATAAAGAGACGACATGTCGAAATTTGAACAATCGATTGTCTATCAAAGTCATAGGAAAAGTCATTCCAATCGAGCAGAAGAACCGTCAAATGGATTCTCTTTATAAATTAAGGCTCTTTAACTTCGGCCTACTTCGGGGTACAGCGCTTCGCACAGCTTTCGGCACAGCTAAAACTTGCACCACAGATTAGGGTGTGCCGAGTTGAATACCCCTTGGATTTACCGGTAATTCATGAAATTAGTTGAGTGGTAGCAAATAACAAAAATAAAGGGTGATACGGTCAAAATTTGGTCAAGGGAAAACGCGTGTAAATCGGTGAAATCGTTTATTTAAAAAATCAAATTAAATTTCTTTTTCAAGTTCAATTAGTATAAAATTCAGGAAAAATATTCAGTTAGGCTTCCGCTTTTCCAAATCCGAATTGCCGGGCCTTACGCTTGACCCCTGCCATCAGATTTTGTACAGCCACCTTGTCCACCTTCTTCGCCGCAGAAAGCCAGTTTGCCTTGAACTGCTGCTCGCCCTTAGCAGTTTTTTTGGTCTTCTTTAGGTTCCGCTTGACAATAGCCCAGTATTTCTCAATTGGGCGGAGCTCTGACGTGTTGGGAGGGTTCTTGTCCTTGGGAACCACCTGCACGTTTTTGGCGGCGTACCACTCCATGGCCTTTTTACCGTAATGGCAAGATGCCAAATCCGGCCAAAACAGTACGGAACAACCGTGTTTCTTCAGGAAAGGCAGCAGACGTTTATTCAAACACTCTTTCACGTAAATTTCTTGGTTGACAGTCCCGAAAGCTATGAAAATGCTGCTTTTCAAGCCACAGGTACAGATGGCTTGCCAAACCAGATATTTCTTTGCGAACTTTGACAGTTTCATGTGCTTGAAAACATCTGCTACCTTTCCCCTTCCTTTTGCCGTATAAAACTCCTGTCCCGGAAGCTGCTTGTAGTCGGCTTTGACGTAGGTTTCGTCGTCCATTACCACGCAGTCAAACTTCGTCAGCATCGTCGTGTACAGCCTCCGGGATCGCGCTTTGGCCGTCGTATTTTGTTTATCATCGCGATTTGGAGTCACTACCTTCTTGTAAGTCGATAGTCCGGCTCGTTTTTTGGCTCGATGCACGGTTGTAGACGATACACCCAGCTTATTTGCGGCATCTCGGAGAGAGAGGTTAGGGTTTCGCTTGAAACTACCGGCAACTCTCTTTGTCGTCTCAGCGGCTTCCGGTTTTCGATTTCCCCCCGATCCAGACTTTCTGGCTGTCGACAAACGTTCCCCAAACACTTTAATTACATTTGTAACGGTTGATTTGGCAACTTTTAGCGATTTTGCCAACTTTGCGTGCGAGTAGCTCGGATTTTCGCGATGCGCGAGCAAAATTTTGATACGCTGCTCTTCTTGCTTGGACGGCATTTTGACAACTGAAGAGTGAATTCCAAAATCAAAATAGGAGCAACATTCTACACACACACACCTTCAAAATGAGGGGTGTTCAGGTTTTTTAAATGCAAAATTGAAAGAAATACGTCAAGTTGATATTGACCAAATTTTGACCGTATCACCCTTTACCACTTTTGTGGAATCTCGATGCAGATACACTGCGGACGAAAATCAATGGGTCATAGAGAGAAAAGTAGTAAACTCATACCTTTGTAGCATTTACTCGAAAGTAAAGAGTGCAGAGTAATCGAGTAAACTACAAATTTGGTATGAATAAACTAAACTTTTTTTTTCGAATGTGTACACTGCCGCTATTCTCATAACTGTTCCATGTCCTATTGATTCCCTAGCTACATGGGACTGTTATGCGAATAGCGGAAGTATAGTAAATACTAATATATACTACTAGTAAATCAGAATTACTATGAGAAACGATCCACTTATCCACCTATCAGTAACAAATCAAATTAAATTACTGATTTGATGGATGGTAGGTGAATTTATTCAACTTTTACGCTTGTCTATTATACAAATTGAATCATGCCCATCATTATACGCTTACTCAAATATTATAAATTAACAATATGATCCACTACCCGAAATCCCATGTTTCTGAAAAGACGCGACAGTGGAAACTAACGATTTTAAATTGCCTCACTACTTGACTAACCGATTGCTCCAAAGTAAATCGACTAACGTACCCCATTCTAGTCGAAATTCTAGTACTACGCAATGTGTGTTTTGATTCGCTATGAAAGTTTGACCGATAAAATGAGGAGTTCGTGGATTTTCCTCTGTTTCGAGGGATGCATCGATTAGCTTGGGACCGAAGAGAGTACCAGAGCTGAACCAAAAAGTTGAGCACGTTTCTTCGGGTCCTTCTGGTCTTAGAGTTACCTCTATGGTAATACCCTCTCCCGGTGGGAAAGGTGACCAAAACCATTCGTGGCATTATTATTTAATAGCGGTAAGCTCCATCCAGGATAATACGCGATTTAATTCAGATTTTTAAAAATCTAGATTACATTTTAATACCCCATTCGGTAAGCACCAAGAGGGAATTGAACTTCGAAAGCACGCAGCCATTCTCTATCGTCTAGTAAAGAGTGTATATGTGAGCATGTACTCAGCTCACTGGCAAAACTGGTCCAACAATTGAAAAGAAGTCATCAGCTTTTGTAAACAAAACGTTGTAAGCCTTTCCCCTTCCGACGCAAACCAGTGGAGGTAACTTTTCCCGACACGATGATGTTATTTGCTTCTATGTACAGCCTACGCTTTTCGAGGAAAGGACTTCCAAAGCTTTGTTTACAAAGGCTAACAGGCCCTTTTCAATTATTGGACCAGGAAAGAGTTGCTTCGGTTTTGGTGAAGGTGAAACGTCTGAAAGCCTTTTTCTGAAGGATAACATTATCGCTTCGGATCTTCCCGAGCATAAATATTAGCCACCAGAAATATGCATCCCAACGTTTGCTGCAGTGTGGTAAATATGGTAAAGCAAATTTCAAGCGCAAAGTCGCAATAATGTCCAAGATTTGACAGTTTGTCTTCTAGTCGAAAGTTCGATGTATTTATAGTGGGAAATTTTCAGGACTTCATGGAATCTTCCGAGAAGTGCACGGAACTTCCGACAAGTACACGGAACTGCGGAAGTTCATAGAACTACTGACGAGTAGTTCAGAGAACCTCCGACGAAAAGTTCAAAGAATTTCCAAGGAGAGGTTCAGCGAACTTTCGACTAGATGTTCAAAGACCTTCTCTGAGATTCTCTTCGGAAGTTCTCGGAACTTCTTAGGACTTCCCATTGGAAGTGCTCTGAATTTCTCCTCGGAAGATCTCTGAACTTCTCGTCCGAAATTTTTGAATCTCTCCTTGGAAATTCTTTAACTTTTCGTGGGAAATTCTCTGAATTTCTTTTCGAAAGTTCTTACAAAGTCTCGCCAGAAGACAATACACGGTGATATTCGCAATTCTGCTTTGGCCACTCATTTGATGTAACAGTCATCGACCAGGAAAATCATGTCAATTATCAGTGATAATGCTGTCAGTGACGAACATGTGTAGATTTTTTTATTAACTAAATTTGTATCGACATGAAATGACTTGAGCAAAACAATTACATGGAGCTGATAAAGTGAACACGCATCTACGTTCTGAACTGCTTGGATAACAATAATGTGACACAGAATGCACGAAATTACACATTTTGTTACCAGATGGATCTTTGTCATTGACGAAAAAATTAATGAGATTTTGACAAAGATTTTTTTGAGGATCAAGTCTGTCAGTGACTATGTGAAAAACAATTTTGTCAATATCGCGTAAAAGTCTGTCAATGACTAGATACAAATCTCAGCACTACTCTGAACTTCTCCTCGGAAGTTCTCTGAAATTATGCTTGGAAGTTCTCTGAACATTGCGTCGGAAGCTCTCTGAACTTTTCGTCAGTAGTTCTCCAAACACTTCTCGTTCGGAAATTCTCAGAACTTATCATCGGAAGTTTTCTGGACGTCACGTCGAAAGTTCTCAGAAATTCTTTTCGAAATTGCTCTGAATTCTTGTCGGATGTTCGCAAAACTTTTCCTCTGAGATTCCTTTAATTTCTCGCCGGAAGTTCTTTGAAGTTGCCCTCGGAATTTCTTTGCACTTCTCGTCAGAAGTTCTCTGTATTTCTTATCGGAAGTTCTCTCTTTCGGAAATTCCGACAAATTTACAAGTTAATAAAATTTGACCAACGTCATTTTTCGAGTGTCTTGTCGGAAGTTCTCTCAACTACTCGTCAGTAGTTCTCTGAACACTTCTCGTTGGGAAATTCGCAAAACTTTTCCTCGTATTTTTTTCGAATTTCTCGTCGGAAGTTCTTTGAATATGTCCTCGGAATTTCTTTGAGATTCTCGTCAGAACTGTATTTCTTATCGGAAGTTCTCTCTCACGGAAATTCCGACAAGTTTACAAGTTCATAAAATTTGACCGACGTCAATTTTCGAGTGTCTTGTCGGTAGTTCTCTGAACATTTCGTCGGAAGTGCTCTGAACTTTTCGTCAGTAGTTCTCTGAACACTTCGACCGTGAGCATGCATAAGGGCCAATACGCGATGATCGATTCTCTTCGTCGATGTTCTCTTTTATTAATAATTCGCTAGATTTAACGTTTATCGGTGCGTTTGCTGTTGCTTTTGATAGCCAATACAACCTGTTACTACTCTGCATTGAACAAATTCTAAAAAAATGTTTCGCTTAGCTGTAGCAATGCAAAGAGAAAATCGATGAAGAGAATCGATCATCGCGTATTCGCCCTTATGCATGCTCACTGTCGACTTCTCGTTGGGAAATTTTCAGAACTTCTCATCGGAAGTTTTCGGAAAGTCACGTTGAAAGTTCTCAGAAATTCTTTTCGAAATTTATCTGAATTCTTGTCTGATGTTCGCAAAACTTTTCCTCGGAATTTCTTTGAGCTTCTCGTCAGAAGTTCTCTGTATTTCCTATCGGAATCTTCTCTCTCACAGAAATTCTGACAAGTTTACAAGTTCACAAAATTTGACCTACGTCAATTTTCGAGTGTCTATAGTTTTAAATATTATATTTGCATTTTTCATGAGCTCTTAAAAAAAAATATTGAAGATAGTGCGGATCATAAGAAAAAAAATCCGTTCGGCGGCTACCGTAGAGTTCCACCGCAGCTATCAAAGGTTATACCGCCAGTATGAAAAGGAGCTGAATACTGAAAACAAAACATAGATTGACAAACTTGAAATATGTTTGCTGGTGATTCATTGAAACCTTATTTATTTGACAGCTGTGGTGGAACTTCTTCTAGTTGGAATTAATCCGTAAATCAGAAATAAAGGGTGTCCACGATGAAATTGCCACACTATGAAATTGCTCTAACTTTTTAACCGTTGGGTAGAATTTAATGAAAATTTGGGTGGATTTAGTTCATAGTGCATTATTAACATCCTGCAAGTTTTAAAGTCCTGTGATCAAAACTCGCGGAAATGGAGTCGAAAGAACAGCTCGTGCGTGATAAAATCTTGCGCATTCATCACGAGAACAAGGATCTCTCGCATCGTTCCATCGCAAAAACGTTGGGAATCGTGAATTCCACGGTGTCGCGAGTGATTAAGCGGTTCGAGGAACGGTTGACCACCGATCGGAAGCCCAGAAGTGAAGGAAAAAGTATTCCGTACAACACCAAAAATCACAACCGCGTAGTTGGGGCCTTCAACCGAAATCCGAACGCCTCCGTTAGGGATGTGGCTAAGAAGCTGCACCTAAGCCGAAGTTTTGTCCAGAAGGCCAAAACTAAGGCTGGGCTTCGAACGTTCAAGGTACAAAAGGCCCCTAATCGCGACGAGAAGCAGAACAAGTCCGCCAAAACCCGTGCCAGGAAGTTGTACCTCAACATGCTGACGAAAGTTGAATGCTGCATCATGGACGACGAAACATATGTGAAGGCCGACTTCAAACAGATCCCCGGCAACCTGTTTTTCACGGCCAAGGATAAGTTCAGCGTTCCGGAGCATGTCCGCACTCAGAAGATGTCCAAATTTGCGAAGAAATTCCTGGTTTGGCAAGCCATCTGCACGTGCGGGAAGCGGAGTACACCTTTCGTGACCCAGGACACGATGAACGGACAGGTGTACATAAAAGAGTGCCTCCAGAAGCGGCTGCTTCCTCTCCTGAAGGCCCACAACGTCCCAACAATCTTCTGGCCGGATTTGGCCTCATGCCACTACTCCAAGGACGTGCTGAAGTGGTATGCGGACAATAAGGTCAATTTCGTGCCGAAAATGTTCAACCCTCCCAACACTCCGGAGCTCCGCCCCATCGAGAAGTACTGGGCGATTATGAAGCAGCACCTTCTTAAACGACCTAAGGTAGTGAAGACAGTCGAGGAACTGAAGAAAGTATGGGTTTACATGCAAAAAACGGTTGATTCACAGGTTGTGCAGAATCTTATGGCCGGGGTTAAGGCCAAGGTGCGGGCATTTGCGTATGGACTGTAAATAAAATACGAGTAAAATGGTAAAATGAAGTTTAATAGTTATTTCTCAATCCCTGAAAATTTGATGGCAATCGGATGAAAACTCGAATTTTGCGAATCAATTTTGTGTGTAGCAATTTCATCGTGGACACCCTTTAAATCTCTGGGAGAGCAATACCTTTTTTGAGATATTTGAGTTAACTCTTTTTTGGATATGTTAATCAAAACTACTATACAAAAATACTGTGTATATTGTTCCCAGAAAGGCTTTATTTGTCTCCACAACTTTGTCTTTGTTCGTGCAACAATTATTTATTGAAATATTATAGTTCAATTTCGAACAAAATTACGAGATCCAAAAATGTAAATTTTTTGCAAAAATGTAATGTCCATAACACACAATTCAAACTGAACAATGCATTAGGTCATAGGTAACATTGACAGATTCTCTTCGTCGACTTTTTCTTTGCATCCTCACGGCCATTTTAAAACATTCCCGGCTACTTTCAGCACACAGATCGATGATAGAAGCTATTATCTAGCTTCTAATAAAGCGGCGCCGGTGGTGTAGTGATAAGCGTGATTACCTCTCACCCTAGCAATCCCAGCCGGCGCCGCCGGGATGTTCTGAGGCATAACATCTCTGATCACGCCTTCCTTCGGAAGGGAAGTAAAGCTGTTGGTCTCCGGTTCATGAGTTTATGGGTCGATAGGTAGGGTCCAGGTGTGGGAGCTGCCTCCCTGGCGTCGGTAGTATTGGTGCTCAGCACGGAAAACAAGATCGACGGAAAACAAATCAAGGAAAAAAAAGCTTCTTATAAGACAAACACGGCAAGAACCGGATCTGTACCCTAGTTATTAACAAAAGAGAAAGTCGCTGAATGATACTTAGAACCTAATGCATTGTTCAGCTTGAACTATGCAAATCGGAGAAGGCCGAGTTTTTTCGATTCGTCATTTGGTGTGGAACTACTCTAATGCTAGTTTAGGTAGCCTAGATCCACTGTTTCGTGATTTTTCAAATAAGTTCACCGAATTTTAATACTGATTTTGCTATAACATATAATATGTCCCTAGACTAGGGTTGTTAATCGTTAACCTCGGCGTTGGGAATTTGCGTTGAAGACGCTAACGAAAATCCATATGTTCTAGCATTGTTTAATCTTCCAGAAAGGTTAGCATCAATTTTTATTAAAGTTGTTCCCGTGCCTGCAGAAACTTTCAGATTCGATCCCTAGGAGAGGTTACGTTACATAATTACTACAACCGCATTTAAGATTAACATTTATCTGATAAAACGACAGTACGCCAAACTAGATTAGGAAACCAATTGGAACCCTCTTATTTAAATACCGCCAATTCAATAATAATTAGACAAAAGGAATATCTCAACCAACGGGCAACACAACACGTCGAGGAGCCAACTAAAAAAAAAAAAAAACACCCAGCGTAACATCCACAACACATTACGCCAATCGCACATCGATAGTAATCAGGTTGTTTGTCACGCGTCGAGCAATACGTTTGCTGCAGCAGCTCTAATGTAGGTACCTCGTCGCCATCATCACACCATCGATCGTATCGAGCAAAACATGAAGTCATGAAGCAGCCGTGTGGCAAAACAACGCAAAAAAATGCACATGCACCCATTTCTCCTCCCCCCCCCATGTAGCTCATTGTGCAATTTGCCATCGTATCAGCGAGGAAAGTTAAATTTTTTTTTCTATCTTATCAGGGCCTCGAGCAAACGACCCCCGAAATTACGTCGCACTTTTACGGTGCTGCTTGCACTATACGCTGTTGTTCGTGTGTGCTTTTAATGATTATAAGGTAAAGGGACATCCCTAGAAAGATGCTGTAGGTTAGGTACTCACCCGATAATTCCTCTTCCGTACTTGTAGTTGGGCGGACGCCACGGGCACCCGCCGTGCACGCCTATCAGTCGCAAGTGTTGCTTGTTCATGTAGTAAGTACTGGCCTTATTGTCCACCGTACTCCCGGCTTTCTTCCTGGTCGGATTGTAGTTCTTCTCGTTGCTGTTGACTAGAATAGTGCCACCACCGCCGGTAGGCGTGTTATTCCCATTGTTGCCATTGCCATTACCGACGTTATTGTTATTATTGTTATTGTTGTTGTTGCTATTGTTGTTATTGTTCTCACTTAACGCGTTAGTGTGGTGGTGGTGATGATGGTGATGGTGGTGATCGTCACCACCTCCACCTCCGACACCACCCCCTGCGGCAACGATGAGACGGTTTTCGATTCCCCCTACACCGCCACGGTTCGGTTTCTCCGTTCCGGCTCGTTGAGGCTTCTGGTTCTCAGCCGGAACGGTCAATGGAGGATTCAACTCGGACATGGTTTCCCAGATTTTCATCCACTGATACTTGGCTGGTCCTTCTTGCTCTTCCTGATACCAAGCAACTGCCGGATCCATCTCACGTAGAAACTTGGTTCCGGACTTGAGGCTTGGGTTTAGGCTGTTGTTGTTTGTTGTTGGTGGTGCCGCACCAACAACTCACGCACTTATTTTTCTTCTTCTGTCAATCAACCACCGAACGACCGAACGAAAAATGCACTCTTCTTGCTTCACCCTCCCACCAACTGGCTGGTTGATTGGTCGACTTCCGCCCGCAGACACAGGTCAGTTTTCGAACGAGAAAAGACCTTCGCTCACCACACCACCCTCTCGTAGTCGTCGTCGTCACACAATGTTCATTTACCTACTCTCGATTGTTTTTTCGATCCTGACTTCACTCACACATCCATGCTGCTTCGAATTCACTCACGTCTTCTTGCTACGCGTCGTTTTATTTGCGTCGTGGGTAAATCACCAAAAAGAAGAAAATGCACTAAAATTTCGTTCCACAGGAACCAGTGTCCATTCTTCTTGCACTCAACTAATCCGCCGCTCTGGATTCTTGCGGTTATGGGTTGTACTGATGACCGGAGAGTTTACAAGCACCGTGATTTGCACCGCTTTTTCTCGCTGCTTTCGGGAGAGATTAATAAAAAAAAACGCGATTGATTAGCCAGCACGAGACGAGTCGAGTGTGAGTGCGCGCCGGGCCTGCGGTGGCTACGATGGTTGAACGTGCGACTGCCAAAGTGTCGAGTGGCTGCCCGTGATTCGTACTTTCAAGCGGGTGCGCACAATGGGACGAAGGAAGTGGTCAAAATTGAACAATAGTTTTTTTTTCGAGCAGTTTTCTGCACGGTCGATGAGACCAACATAGAGAGAGTCACTTTTGCTCAGTTGTATGAGAAATTCATGCGTTTTTTTTCAGAAATTTCTTGTTCCCAAAAGGGTGGCCTGTGAATTTCTTTTTTTTTAATTCTTGCATATTTTCCCGATTTTTCAGATATAATTCTCAATTATTTCTTGATTACAAAAGTGACTATGCTATAGGGCTGTTGTACCATTTATTGAATTTTTACTTAAATTTGACTTCAACTAATCATGTATTTATTACTTCATGCGTGAAGTTAACGATTTACATAGTTGGAGATTGGAGATGCTTAACGTCAATATCAGGCTTAAAGTGAAAATTTTATACGATATCTGAGGAGATGAAAGTATAGAATTGATAGTACTAATAGTACGGCAGTGTGAACATACTGCCACACTGACCTGTTGGTGAAGGGTGTTTTGATCTTTTTTTTTTCAATAGCTGCAATTTGAAAACCATCAGCTAGATGCTTAGAAGAATATCTTAGAGACTTAATTTGAATTGTTGGACAGTTGAATATTTTCAGAAAAATACTTCTGGGGATCTCTGATCCCCAAATATTTTCTGAGACATCTGGTTTCATGAAATAATATCCTCGAGAATATCTAAAGTGAACCCTACACGATTGCTTTTATTGACAATAATCGTATTGTCAATACATTCTATATTGACGTCAATACATCGAGATTGACAATATTTCTGAATTCACATTATCAATATTATTGTCAATAATTCCCCTTCGCTTCAATATATTGATGCGTGTGGGGTTTGCTTAAGAGGTGTTTTTTGAATTATTGGACTGTTTGAGTATGTTTGTGCAATGTCATCTACATGTTCAACTACCCTACCCACTGTAGCTACTATACAAAGAAATATAGAAAACAATACAGTATCTCGAATACCTCCGCCATGGCAGGACGGTCAAGCAAACTGTGCGTTATATTTATTTTCATCTCCGTACCTATCACAACGATCATAAACACAACGTAGGGATCCCGCCCGTGCGCGATCAGAGTAGGAGTTTTAAATAATATCTTATCATCACGGTGTCATTGTTAAATGAGATACGTGATTTGAATGTTTGGACAGTTGAAGATGTTTAGGCATAATTTCTGAGTCACGTGGTTTCATAAGAGAATATCGGAGAGATGCGATTTGAATTGTTGGATAACTTCAGAATGGTACATATTTAACCTGAAGGCTTGAACAACTATCTTGAGGATTTAATGGAGATATCTGATCACCTGATGGCGTTTGGAATAATCTTTGAGCTATCTGGTATCATAAGAGAATATCTGAGAGACATGATTTTAATTATTGGACAGTGTAAGATCGTCAGAATAATTTATCAACCAGAAGTATTGAAAAAAATATGCAGTGAAGTTTTTGGAGATCTCTGATCATCTGAACATTAGAAGTCAACTGGTTTCGTGAGAGAATATCTGAGAGGCATTATTTGAATTGTTGGACAGTTTGGGATTTTCAGAATAGTATCTGATCAACCACGTCTTCAGAATAGTACCTGAACAACCAAAATATCTCGAGTATAGAGATCTCTGATTACCTGAAGGGTTATGATATAATTTCTGAGTGGCTTGGTTTCATATGAGAAAATATCTTAGGGATGTAATTTGGATTGTTGATTATCTATGGAGATCACTGATAATCTTCGAAACGATTTCTGAGCAACCTGATATCGTGGGTGAATATCTGAGCGACGTGATTTAAATTGTTGTACAGTTGAAGATCTTCAGAATAATACTTGATCAACATGAAGACTGCCAATGAGACATGGGAAGTTTTCCGAGATCTCTGAAGATTTTTGGAATATTTTCGGAGTGACCTGGTATCATGAGAGAATATCTGGGAGATGCCATTTGAATTGTTGGTTGGTTGCAGAATAGTACCTGATCAACCTGAAGTCTTGAAAAAGTAACCTGACGTTAACATGGGGATCTCTGATAACCTGATGGTCTTCGGAATAATTGCTGAACAACCTGGTATCATGAAAGAACAGATCTTTAGAATAGAAGTAGAAGGAACAATATCAAGCGTCATGGAGATCTTAGAACACCTGAAGATCGTTGGAATAATTTCAGAGTAATCTGGTATCATATGAGAGAATATAATAATTGTTGTAAGCAAAACATTGTTTGTTTACAACCGATCAAAATATGGGCCACAAGTGCGAGTTTTTTTGCTGCGCAAATAAACAAGGTGTTACCAACAATCAATACGAAACTAACGATTTTAAATTGGCTCACTACTTGACTAGCCTATTTGTCCCAAGCAAATGATTAACGTATCCCATTCTAGTCGAAATTCTAGTACTACGCAATGTTTGTTTTGATTCGCTATAAAAGTTTGACAGATAAAATGAGGGGTTATTGGTTTTTCCTATGTTTCGAGGGGTGAATCGATTAGCTTGGGACCGAAGAGAGTACCAGAGCTGAGCCAAAAAGTTGAGCACGTTATTTCGGGACCTTCTAGTCTTAGAGTTACCTCTATGGTGTTACCAAGCGAAAGTCTTTTCACACTTTTCATAAGGATACTGAATTGCCCGAACCACAGGAGATTTTCTTCTCACGTGGAGTCCAAGCGCTTGCAACGAAAAAGTTATGTTCCGACCACTTCCCCCGGAGGCTTTTCGAATTCCTGGAAGAACGGATGCACGGTGTTCAAATCTTACCACATTTTTCTGAATTTAAATGAGGGCTAATTGACCACTTTGTCAAGCAGTTTTGGCGTGACTTCCTACCAGCGATTCCACAAAACTGGACCAACTAATTTCTATTTTTTTATGAAATTATCAGAAATCGATCAGAAACACAAAGATAGACGCTGAATACATTCAGCGATCGAAGTTCTGGAAATAATTCCAAAAGTCTTAAATATGAAAACATTTGTACAATTGGGGTGTTTGAGTACATCGATATCTGAATTGATCCCATAGATCCCATCGATTTCTAAATAAAGATTTACATTTTTAATTATTGACTTGACACTAGATCTTTTAGTTGACAGCTCGCTCTCATACAAAGACCCACTGAGGGCACCAAAATTGATTAAATTTTGGATTTCGGTTCCATTTTTAATGCAGATTACCAATATGTATTTACCTCAATACCTCTAAACAACCCAATTGGGTTCTTTAAGAGAATTGAAGTAAATGCATAAAAATGGAACCGAAATCCAAAAGTTTCACCAATTTTGGTATACTGGAACTATTTTAAATAAGTGCGATCACATTGGCAAAAATCACCATCCTCGCACCCCTCGGTGAGACTTTGTAAGGGAGCAAGCTGTCAATCAGTTAGTTTAGTGTCAAACAGCGAAGTTATAATTTTGCATTAAAGCTTGATTTCAAAATCAAGATAGCGGCACCGATGGTGTAGTGGTAAGCGTGATTGCCTCTCACCCCAAAAGGCCTGGGTTCAATCCCAGTCGGAGCAGCCGGGATTTTCTGAGGCATAAACTCTCTGATCACGCCTTCCTTCGGAAGGGAAGTAAAGCCGTTGGTCTCCGGTCTATGAGTTGATGAGGTAGGGTCCAGGTGTGGGAGGAAAAACAAAATATTTTCCGTCGATCTTGTTTTCCGTGCTAAGCACCAATGCTACCGACGCCAGGGAGGCAGCTCCCACACCTGGACGCTACCTATCGGACTCTACCGACTCATGAACCGGGGACCAACGGCTTTAATTCCTTTCCGGAGGAAGACGGAATGAGAGATGTTATGAATCAAAAATATATATTTTAAAGATCTCCTCAAACTTGTATACATTTGTATTCGATAAAATTAGTATCGAGAAGAAAATCTGTAGAAATTCAGTTCGATCTGTGTATTTGGCACTCTTGACTGTGAATGTATGCATTGCCAATTATGATAATGTTAAAGTCTGTGTTAGGGAAAATAACCCTGCGCCAATAGAGGTGCGCAGGATACTTGAGTATTCAGGAAACTAGTGGTTTTATTTGTCAATCCATACAGCCAGCTTTGATGCTTTAAAATGATGACTCTGTTAGAGAAATCCCCAAACATTCCGATTTGTGTTCCGCTACGTGTTTATCCATATACTGGGCTTTAGCCAACTTTCTGAATGTGAACATAAAAATCTTTCTCTTATTTCAGCGGCGTCAATCACGGAAAACGTACTCCATCCACCAACAGTCCAATTTTGACCACTTTTCATCCACCAACTGTTCCGCAGCAGCCATCAGCCAGTACGTACGCCCAACGTGTGTGCACTACTTCCAATTTAGTCCATCTCTTTCTTCCGCCGTGTGCCGGCCATTCGCGATCCGGTTTGTCCGTTCCCTTTCACTCCTTCTTCTCGCGCAGAGAGCACATGTGCACATATTAATTTACTATCACTTTGAGTAGATTTTTTTTTATTGCGTTTCCCACCGACACGACGGCATCACCCATATACTGTTTTTTTCCTTCTATATACAACCTCAACTCACAACTACTACTTTTCCTTTCCCAAGAGCTTCACACTTCACACTGTCGTCGCAAATTTACTCTTTTTATTCCTCTTGTGGGATTGGTGTTTTTCTTCGCACTCCGACGTCTTTGACTTTTTCCTTCAGTGCAGGAAAATTTTGTGACCTCCCTCGTTGCTGATGACGGGTTTTTTTTTATCGGCTCGAAGGCCACCCTAGCAATCGCAATCTCACGCCTTGCCAGGAGATTACGAGTGAACAAAAAAAAAGTAACTTTTTCCCTTTAAATTGGATGTTTTAAATATACACACACTAAAATCACATGGTTCCTTCTAGTTCCGATTAGAGGAAATTCCCATTCACTCACTAGGTATATACTGTTGGATAGGATATATCCGATTCTGAAGCACGAATTAGCCACTCCACAACCACCGAGCACACCGAGATCTATGTGGAATGAGCGTTCGACTACGGTGCCTGCTCTTTCCGTACCAGCTTCGTCCGTGGTGTGCGATGGTTCCGAGCTTCGTTTGACAGATTAAGAAAATTCCCCAGTCCCATGTCCATCCATATCTCCCTCAATGTCCACTCACCCCCGCGGGTATGCCTACGTCGTGTGATGTGCAGTGCAGTGCTGCCAGCTGATGAAAAGTTGACTTGAGTTACAGGATAAATTTTCAATTATTAACTATTTAAAAAAAGCGTCGTTCAATCTGGTGGTTTCTGGAAAGTCTACAAGGATAGAAATCTTCTTATACCTTTTTGCAAATTTCTATTATTGATTAATCATAAATTCATAAAATGTATAAGTCAACTAATAAGCAGACGCCTTGCAAAAAGTTAGTATATATCAAACTATATTTAGTGTACTTTTGATCTTAAGTTGGTATTGCTAAAAACCAATGGGCTTAAGTGCTCTTATTGTAGAGGCCTGCTCTGAATTTCCCATGAGTGTGGTTTGACAAATTTGTTCTACTCTAGGTCCAGGTCTGTATTTGAAGTTCTGTGAACATGAAACGAAGGTTTGGTGGACTAGCCTGGTTTAAGAGCTCTTATCATTGAGAGGAGCAGTGCTTACTCGGGTCCTATGAATCTCTGATATTCGAAGAATTTTGCCCTGAACTGAATCCTGAAGAGCAAGTTAGTACAAACTTTAATATAAGAATCGTGTTTGATAGCGATACAAACGTTTTGGAATCCCAATCACGCAATTTAGGATACTTACTAAACTTTCGAGCGAACTCTGGTCGTTCTTTGACTCAAATCTGATCAACTTGTAGTCAAGGATAATCATAATGTTTGCGTTCGAACCGTTCGAACTAAAAGATTTTTTTGTATGGGTCGAACGAAAACAAGAATACGGGTGAACGAATCGGATCGAAAAAAAAAGTATGACGTACCCGATTCGTTCAAAAACGGCTTAAGGGTGAGTGCCCCTGGGGGCTTATGCATCTATTTTTCTTTTGTTTGCAATTTCTACAAACAAAAAGATAACGCATTTTTATATCCATTACTTTTTCCCAAGGCATCACATAACTGAGATGGCAATCCGATTAATCAGCCAGCACTGCACTTGCGTATCGGCTGTGATATTTCGTCCCAACACACAAACACACCTCCACGGTCGCACATTTTTTGACACTTTTCTTCGCACCACTGTTCGTAACACTCACACACCCGCAATAAGTGCACATGCACTCACACAAATCCACTGTCCGTCGTGCGAGAAGCGAGAGCCCGAATCTAGCTGCAGCGGAGCGAAAGAGAAGCGACGTCGGCAGCACGGTAACGAAAGAGATGCAAGATGAATGTCAGCCTCCGCCTGCCACCCGCTCCTTTCCTCCTCGATCTTCCTCACTCTTCTACTACACACAGCTCAGCAGCAAACTCACCCAAATGAACAAAAGAAAAAAAACTTTTTTCGAACTCGGAAATTTTCCCCAAATCACTTCACTTGCAAAACTTTTTGCTCCAGCAAGCTCCACGTTGCGCAGTCCACTTTGAACACTACCGGGCGGCTATAATCCAGCAGCCGTCTCCAGGATGACGAAATTGATTGTTTTTTCACGTTGCACACCCGCGGAATGTGTGTGCAAAGAAATTCTTCCGCCACTCGCGAAAAGAAAGATGGTGTGCGACGACACCACCAAAAACCGTGATCTCGACGACGAGAACCGTAGTACAGCAGCGCTTCCGGTACTATGCGAGGAACTTGATGCGAGTTTGGCCCGGCGAGCACACGGAATGGTTCTCGAAATCTGCCCCGTTTTTTTTTCTTCCCGACGATGAGAATGTCCGCAAGGAAATTTTCCACCACCGTCCGCGAGAGAAAAAGACACAAGGAACTGCACTTCAGCACTCCACACCAGAATGATGGCGACGAGGCGAATGGATGCACGATCGAGCTACTCTCGCTGCGACCGCCGTCGACAGCTCACAGGAGAGAAAAGGAAAGCATACACACGTGTGCCTTCCCTTCTGGATGTTTGTTGGTTTCTCGTCATTTGGAATAGGAATACGCTGTAGGGGGAGAGAGACAGCAGTAAATTGTGCATCAAACTGCGTCAGTGTGCGTGTTCCAAAGCGACGCGGCGCTTCAGTTTCAAGGTGATCAATGGCGACATCTGGAGGTGGTGGTCGGAGATGGATAGGAAGGAAACAAAAATCAACTGTGGCTGTTTGGATCGTGCAGTTTGAGACAGTTGTTGGAAACAATGAGGACTCACATACAGTGGGAAAGTTTTTGTTTCAGTTCAGATTTTAAAGAAGTATTTTT
Source organism: Ochlerotatus camptorhynchus (assembly GCF_037179485.1). Taxonomy (NCBI): domain Eukaryota; kingdom Metazoa; phylum Arthropoda; class Insecta; order Diptera; family Culicidae; genus Ochlerotatus; species Ochlerotatus camptorhynchus. The sequence continues at coordinate 2,196,860 of NW_027040537.1, forward strand.
TAAGTGTACCACAGTCAATTCGCTAAAAACGTGGCAAAGAAATTCTATAACCATAACCATTTTTTTTTTCTTTTGGTTTGTTTTTTCCGTCGATCTTGTTTTCCGTGCTGAGCACCAATGCTACCGACGTGCCAGGAAGGCAGCTCCCACACCTGGACCCTACCTATCGACCCATCAACTCATGAACCGGGGACCAACGGCTTTACTTCCCATCCGAAGGAAGGCGTGATCAGAGATGTTATGCCTCAGAACATCCCGGCGGCGCCGACTGGGATTGAACCCAGGCCTGCTGGGGTGAGAGGTAATCACGCTTACCACTACACCACCGGTGCCGCTTAATGACCATAACCATAATTAAAGAAAAACCAAATATTAGTTGGAAGGGGGTATCCTCCATTGATCCGTTAAATTTGAAAACGTATTACAAATTAATTGATCTCGATATTGATCTACAAAAAGTTACTAATCTACAGAATCTTCAGCACAGTGGAGGATATATTTATTCACACAAACAGGCCGCCATTACCGGGAATGGAAAGGATACGTATAATTTTCGTATGTTTTCTTAAATCTCTTGTAGTGTATCTCCTGTTTTATGAACTTTTAAGAAATTTCCTACGCTTCTCAAAAGCTTTCAGAACTCTTCTTAATTTCTGTTATTTCTGAGAAATTGTATTAAGTTCCCTAAAAAACTCTCTGAACTTCCCTAAATTTCTTCTGAAGGTGCCAACAACTCTGATGAAATTCTTAAGTGTTGTTCCCGGAGGAACTTCTCTAGATGATCAATTTAGAGGCAATTTGAATTTATCTATATGTGTAGTAGATAGAGTTAGTGTGGAATAGAAATGAGTAGAATCAAGTAAGCGTTAAGCGTGATAGACCGTATGTAAACGGGATCTGATTGGTTCGGGAATTTTGATAGTACCTAAGCTCGATGACGGCATTCTTATGACGGACTGTGGAGAGAACGAATGACCAGCAAAGGACCACCAGCATAAGGGATAGTGGCACTAGCTGACCAACAGTGGGAGCATCAGATTCGTGAACCGTGACCGAGGCTGGAAACCTCGATCCAGTCACGACAATGGCGCAACTCGGTAAGTGAGAACCATCCTCTTTCTTGCGAGGATGCTGCTGGCGCTCCCTGAGAGGGCAGTTGAAATTCCCCTGAAAGGGTAGATGAAATTCCCCCAAGAGCGTAGATGAAATTCCCCCGAGAAGCTCGAAGAAACTCTCCTTAGAAGGTAGAAGAAATTCCTCCGAGAAGGTAGAAGAAATTTCCCCGAAAGGGGAAGTGAAATTTCCCCGGAGAGTAGATGAAATTCCCCCGAGAGGGTAGATGAAATTTCCCCGAGAGGGTAGAAGAAATTCCTCCGAGAAGGTAGAAGAAATTCTCCTGACAAGGTAGAAGAACATTCCGCATCGAACGTTCGACTGTTTCGGTCTAGTGTTGCCTGCACTCCGTTATCAGTACTAGTTTTTTTCCCTATTGAGGTTTTTTTTTCAATCCGCTTTCACACTGAGTGGTGTTATAGTATACACAAGTGTAGTGAGCATCGCGGAATTGCATTTGCCGCACAACCGTTCGAGAAAGGAAGCAGTCATTTCCGGCCGAGTCCGGCAGATGAGCTGTTCATCTTTAGCCAACAAATTTCATCGCATCACGCCACTGCAACATCAAGGTCATCGAGTTCACCAGCCGGCGAGCCAGCCGGTGCTTTGTTGAAAACACTCGAGGGCAACAATAGAACGATCATCACCATCCTCACATCAGTAGATCATCGTCATCAGCCACACTCCGTGCGCTTGTGTGGAGAGTTAAGTAACAAACGGTTATCTCCCGTTCTCCGCAACCTGATTAATCTCCATACAGCGTTGATTAACTTTTCTGACACCTTTTTGTTTTTTCCTGAAAAAGTTTTCCTTTTTTTTCTTTTTCACTTTGGTTTTTTTTTTTGCTATTAATTTTTGCTGATTAATCTCCTTATAGTGTTGATTAACTTTTCTGACACCTTTTTGGTTTTCCTGAAAAAGTTTTCATTTTTTTTTTTCTTTTTTTTTCACTTACTGTTTTTTTTTTGCAGTCTGATTAATCGCCCTATAGTGTTGATTAACTTTCCTGGCACATTTTTTTTTTTTTTGCTTTGTTGGATTAAGTATTATTTTTACCGTATATTTCTAGATAAGTTTTTTTTCTTATATATATATATATATATATATTTTTTTTTTTTTTATTATTATTTTCTTTTATTTATTTTTTTTTTGTTTTCCTTACGCATATTTTTTTTTTTTCTTGTTTATGTCGAAATCTGTTGCGGAGGTACTTAAGACCCCGCAATGGATGAAACAAATGATGGCGGGGGTATTTCGCTAGCAGATATCTCCGATGATGAGTCTGTTGAATCTCCATCATTCGAAAATCTGCTTCTCACTGAAGAGAAAATGGATACCTCAGGGGACTCTACTTCGGACCCCAAAACGAGCACTGGAGCTTACCCAAAGGTGATGTCTAAACAACAGCCTCCTGCACCCCCTGCCCCCCCTTCTCCACCATCGCCCCCTCGTCCACCTGTTCCCCCTACTCCAACCGTTCCCTTAAAAATTTCTGCGACCCCCCGCCATAAAGCTTACCCAAGTGGCTCAAAAGGTCCGTGGGTTGTTTTTTTCCGGCCCAAACAAAAACCTTTGAATATTTCTCGGATTTCGAAGGATCTGACAAAACATTTTTCGGCCGTAACCGATATATTTAAGGTGACGCCAAACAAACTGCGCGTTACCGTTGATGACCTGAAACAGGCAAACCGGATTGTTGCCTATGAGCTTTTTACGATGGAATATCGAGTCTACATCCCCAGTTGCGACGTAGAAATCGAAGGAGTGGTCACCGAAGCGAGTCTAACTTGCGAAGATTTCCTTCATGCCGAATCCTTCGGTATTTTTAAAAACCGTGCCCTTCCGAAAGTGAAGATTCTGGATTGCATCCAAATGCAATCAGTGTCTCTCATTGGCACGAAAAAAACGTACTCTCTGTCAGACTCGTTCCGTGTGACCTTTTCAGGATCGGCGCTACCTGACTACGTCGTAATTGGGAAGGTTCGACTGCCTGTACGCTTGTTTGTACCGCGGGTAATGAACTGCTCAAAATGCAAGCAACTTGGTCACACCGCTGACTTCTGCTCCAACAAACCGAGCTGCGATCAATGCGGCGAGCTGCATGCAGATGGTCCTTGCCGGGCTACCCCAAAATGTGTTTACTGCAAGGATACTCTGCATGCTTTGGTTGATTGCCCGAAGTACAAACAGCAGGGAGAAAAACTTAAGCGGTCTTTGCAAGCTCGCTCCAAGAGGTCACTTGCAGAACTCTTAAAAAACACCGCTTCATCTTCCCAAACCACCCCAAAAACCAAAAACACATACTCCATTTTGCCAGATGATGATCAGGGCTCTGACTCAGAGGTTGGTGAAGGTAGTCCCTTTGTGTTTAAAGGCAACACGAGAAAGCGATTAAAAAAAAACGTCACTCAAAATCCGCGTAAGACCTCTCGTATGGACTACCAACCTACCTTGACAAATTTAAGAGGTAGCGGAAATGTACCGAAACCCCCACCACCGGGATTTAAATCTTGTAATTTTAACAAGGACTTTCCGCCACTTCCGGGATCATCTAAAACCCCAGATATCCCAGTTTTTCAGCCAGAAAAACAGCTGAATAATCAGCAAGAACATGATGCCATGTTCACGTTTTCTGGAATTGTGGAGAGCATCTTCGATATATTCAACGTCTCTGACTCAACTCGGAACATTATTAATTTAGTGCTTCCATTCGTGAAAACTCTTTTGAAGCAACTAGCTTCTAGGTGGTCCTTCCTTGCATCGATCATATCCTTTGATGGATAATTTTCCGAATGAGGTCGGGGATATGATCTCTGTTCTTCAGTGGAACTGTAGAAGTCTTATACCGAAACTTGACACATTCAAATTTTTAGTTCACAACTCACTTTGTGATGCATTTGCTCTTTGTGAAACATGGCTTTCTTCAGACACCGATCTCCCTTTCCACGATTTTAACATTATTCGCCTTGATCGAGCAGATTCGTATGGAGGGGTGCTTCTCGGGATTAATAAGCTCCATTCCTTTCATAGAATCGATCTGCCTTCCGTGACAGGCATTGAAGTTGTCGCATGTCAGGTAAATATTCGAGGTAAAAGCCTCAGTATTGCCTCAGTATATCTTCCTCCAAGAACTGCGATTTCTCGCCAAGGTCTCTCAGATATCTGCTCAGCTTTATCTGAGCCTCGGTTGATATTAGGAGATTTTAACTCCCACGGTACAGGCTGGGGGGAACTGTACGATGACAACCGCTCAACCCTGATATACGACCTTTGCGATAACTTCAATATGACAATTCTAAACACTGGGGAAGTAACACGAGTGGCCAAACCTCCAGCAAGAGAAAGTAGATTAGACCTCTCCCTCAGTTCGAGTTCACTATCGTTGGATTGCTCGTGGAAAGTAATTCAAGATCCCTACGGTAGTGACCACTTGCCAATCAAAATTTCTATTACCAATGGTTCATCTTCCACTCGCTCGGTTGACATCGCGTACGACCTCACGAAAAACATCGACTGGCAAAAATTTGCGTCCGCGGTTCTCGGTGGTACTGATTCGGTTGAGATACTCCCTCCGCTGGATGAGTACTCCTTTTTATCGCGACTTATTGTTGACTGCGCTCTTCAAGCACAGACGAAACGCGTTCCGGGTGTTTTCGTTCGCAAACGACCTCTCACTCCGTGGTGGGATAAGGATTGCACCGACGCGAACAGCGAGAAGTCCGCCGCGTTTAAACGCTTCCGCAAACACGGTAAGGTCGAGGATTTCGAGCGGTACACCGACCTCGAGAAAACTTTTAAGAGCTTGATTAAAGCCAAAAAACGCGGTTACTGGCGTCGGTTCGTCGATGGTTTGTCGAGAGAGACTTCCATGAGAACACTCTGGAATGTCGGCAGGAGAATGCGCAACGCGTCATCACCGGTCAACGAAGACAAGGAGTACTCAGACAGTTGGATATTCAGCTTCGCGCAGAAAGTTTGCCCGGATTCGGTGTCGGTTCAAACCAACGTTCGTGATAGTCCGTCGGGTAGTAACGAAATAGATTCTCCGTTTTCGATGGTGGAATTCTCACTTGCTCTCCTCTCATGTAACAACTCAGCTCCAGGAATGGATAGAATCAAGTTCAACTTGCTCAAAAATCTCCCAGACGTCGCGAAGAGACGCTTGTTGAACTTATTCAATCAATTTCTGGCGCACAACATTGTTCCGGATGATTGGAGGCAAGTAAGAGTTATCGCCATTCGAAAACCCGGTAAACCCGCGTCGGATTATAACTCGTACCGTCCCATCGCGATGCTGTCCTGCATACGGAAATTGTTGGAGAAAATGATTCTTTTTCGTCTAGACAAATGGGTCGAGTCGAATGGTTTACTTTCAGATACGCAATTTGGATTTCGGAGAGGCAAAGGAACGAGCGACTGTCTTGCGTTGCTTTCAACTGAAATTCAACTGGCCTATGCGCAAAAACAGCAAATGGGTTCAGTTTTCTTGGATATTAAGGGGGCTTTTGATTCTGTTTGTATCGATGTCCTTTCGGATAAACTCCACGATAGTGGGCTTTCACCAATTATGAACAACTATTTGAGCAACTTGTTGTCTGAGAAATATATGAGCTTTTCTCATGGAAACTCGACAACTTCACGAATTAGTTACATGGGTCTCCCCCAGGGCTCATGTTTAAGCCCCCTTCTTTATAATTTTTACGTTAAAGACATTGATGGTTGTCTTGATGAAAATTGCTCGCTAAGGCAGCTTGCAGATGACGGCGTTGTGTCCGTTATAGGGCCAAGTGCACCGGACCTGCAAGGACCATTGCAAGATACCTTAGACAATTTGTCTACTTGGGCTATGAAGCTGGGTATCGAATTCTCTCCGGAGAAAACTGAGTTGGTTGTTTTTTCTAGGAAGCATCATCCTGCACAGTTACAGCTTCAACTAAAGGGTAGAACAATCACTCAAAGTATATCTTTCAAGTATTTAGGTGTCTGGTTCGATTCCAAATGCACATGGGGAAAACATATTGCGTATCTAAAACAAAAATGCCAACAAAGAATCAATTTTCTTCGTACAATTACCGGAACTTGGTGGGGAGCACACCCGGAAGATCTTATCAGGTTGTATCGAACAACCATCTTGTCGGTTCTAGAGTACGGTAGCTTCTGCTTTCAATCCGCGGCGAAAACACATATCCTGAAGCTGCAACGAGTTCAATACCGTTGCCTCCGAATCGCGCTTGGCTGTATGCACTCGACGCATACGATGAGCCTCGAAGTACTCGCGGGTGTTCTCCCACTGACAGATCGTTTCGCTGAGCTGTCTTTCCGGTTCCTCATCCGTTGTGAAGTATTGAATCCTTTGGTAATAGAACACTTTGAGAAGCTGCTCGACCAAAATCCTCAAACAAGATTCATGAGTTTGTACTATGAGTACATGACGCTGGAGGTTGGTCCTTCTTCATTAATCTCCAATCGTGATTGCTTCCAAGCCTTCTATAGTTCCTCTGTAAATTTTGATCTGACCATGATGCAAGAAATCCATGGAATACCAGATCACCATCGATCGATGGTTGTTCCCTCAATTTTTGCAATCAAGTACCACCATGTAAGTAACGATAAAAGATTTTTCACAGATGGGTCAACCATAAATGCTTCCACTGGATTTGGTGTATTTAATCAATTTCATAGCGCCTCCTATAAACTGCAGAAACCATGCTCCGTATACGTTGCGGAACTCGCAGCTATATTTTACGCAGTAGAGCGAATTGCCTCACTACCTTCTGACCATTATTTCATTTTTACGGATAGTCTTAGCTCATTGGAGGCTATTCGTTCAATGAGGCCGATGAAGCACTCCTCGTATTTCCTGCCTGAAATACGATCTAAACTGAGTGCTTTATCTAACTGCTCCTATACTATCACCTTAGCTTGGGTCCCATCTCATTGCTCAATTCCGGGTAATGAGAAAGCGGACTCGTTGGCTAAGGTGGGCGCTATGGAAGGCGATATTTTTGAGCGACAAATCGCCTTCAACGAATTTTTCTCCATTGCTCGTCAGCAAGTCCTCATCAGTTGGCAACACAAATGGAATGATGGTGAATTGGGAAGATGGTTACATTCTATTCTCCCACAGGTGTCGAACAAACCATGGTTCAAAGGGTTGGACATGAGCCGCGACTTTATACGCGTTATATCAAGGCTTATGTCCAATCACTGCTCGTTAGACTCGCACTTCTATCGAATTGGGCTCTCAGGCAGCAATTTATGTGCGTGTGGCAGTGGTTATCACGATATCGAGCATGTTGTTTGGTCGTGTACCTTACACCGTGTTGCCAGATCTGAGTTATCCACATCCCTCAGGGCCCGAGGAAAACAACCCTCGATACCCGTTAGAGATGTCTTGGCGAGCCGAGACCTTGACTATTTGAATTTAATTTATGTGTTTTTAAAACGGATAGATTTGAGGATTTAGAAGTTAGTGTCATCTTGTGTTCTCCCAAGTTGTTAGCTACCCATCGGTGTACCCCCATGTTTGTCTTTTTCATCAGAGTGTCGCCTAGTTCGAGATCAAGAGCACATTGCTCTCCAAACCTTGTGTTCACAATCCCTACCCTGCCATCCATTTGTTACAATTTGTTACCCCTAACCTCGAGATAGCCGCGAGTAATCGGCCCCCGCTTTACTAACGTTAGTTTTAAGTAATTTTGTTATCTAAACAATGAATATCGGCTCCGCAAAGCTACAGCAAATGAGCCTGGAAAAATAAACGAATTATTAAAAAAAAAAAAAAAAGGTAGAAGAAATTTTTCCGAGAAGATAGAAAAAATCCTCCGAGAAGGTAGAAGAAACTTCCCCGAGAGGATAGATGAAATTCCCCCGAGAGGGTTGATATAATGCCCCGAGAGGGTAGAAGAAATTCCCCCGAAAGGGTTGATGAAATTCTCCCGAGAGAGTAGAAGAAATTCTTCCGAGAAGGTACACTCAAAAAATATTCAATTCTATAAATAGTATAAAAGCTACGCTAAATCGCAACTCTCCTGACCGACCCATAGCTCGGTATAAAGGGAGAGAATACGCACTTAGTATAAAAATGGTTTATACATTGAATAGTATAATGTGCGTTTATGCAGTTTTTGTTTATTGTTGGATAATCTAAGGAATGTATACATATTTGACCACTGTCTTTTCAATGTTGTTATTGTTATTATTGAGAATCAATACAAAGAAAAATCCGAGGAAAAATTGTCATGCGAAATACCGAAATGCCCAGACCTTATATAAATGTCATTGATACCAATCGACTCAGCTCGACGAGATCGGAAAATGTCTATGTATGTGCGTGTGTGACGCAATAAAGTAAATCGTGTTCCTCAGCAACCACTGCACCAAATTGGACGCAACACAACAGCCTCTCTCGCGAGTTTGAAATGAGCCGAGCGTAGCATTTTTCTGAGGAGTAGAATGCCTACTGCCAAATCATTACACTGAGCTTGTGAGCGAATGGGGATAAAATGAGAGTGAGGTTTGCTCAATGACGTTTATATAAGGTCTGGGCCAAAGGGCTTATTGGTGTTAGTGAAATGTGCAAATGGTTAGTGGTGTTCGTATTATATTGCAATGTTTATCTTTTTACACGAAACAGCTGTTGGCAGTGACGTATTTCTATCTGTTCTCAGTATATCGGCAGTGACGTATATCTATCTGTTCGCAGATGTTCAGCAATGTTTACAACATTTTTGCTTCTAACACCAGCAAGCTGCATGTTGGCCCAGACCTTATATAAATGTCATTGAGGTTTGCTGCCATGCATGTTCATGTTTTCTATCACACGCTATCACTCTCACTCTGGGTGAACTCTGAGCTTCTTGCGTCGAACAAAAAAGTCATTCGGAGTCTCGAAAAGCGCACCTCACGTCAAATCATCCTATCGCTGAAGTTCACTCTCCCTCTCTCTCGAGGAGTTTTTGTTTACTTCTTCCATATTCCTGCCGCCACTCACTCGAGGCAGGACAAGAGTGTTTTAGCACCTCCAGTGAGTTTGAGGAGTTTCAGCAAGCCTGCAACTGCCAAATGAAAGGTACTATGATTACATTGAACGCTATGTTTATGTTTAAAGAATCGATCAACTGAGTCTTGAGACTACACCCAACTGGGGGATGTAAGATTTCCGGAGTGATTTGAGATTTGGGCGTAATTGCTTTTGTAAACAAAGGCGTCAATTGCCGATTTCTCTTGAATTAAAGCTCAATCTCATAAACAAACTATACCAAATGATAGAGGAATCATTCTTCTACCTCATAGCGTTCATTTTGTCAAGCTTCATTTTGTCAAGCTTCATTTTGTCAAGCTTCTGCATTCATGTTCCATCAGATGTCACAGCTGTTGTTTGTGGTGACATCTGTCGGAAACTAGGCACAATCTGTTTTCCTATAATTGTTCACAGAGGACACTGCAGTGCAAACCATGACTGGTACCTCTATATATGCATTTAGATTATTGTTCGAAGTCCCTCCTTTTTTACACATTCTGCACACAAAATAGCTCACCCCTCACATAATTTCCCGCCGAATTTTAAGTATGGGGCGGGGCATAAAGTATCTTTTGCGCAGAATATGTAAAAAAGGAGGGACTTCAAATGTTAAAGCAAATGCATATATAGATGTACCAGACATGTTTTGTAGTGTCAGGTACTCTATTTTGTAATCTGTGAAAGGGAAATCACAAATCGAGTGTCAACAAAATACATGGCATGTTGAGAGATTGAGCTCGTGAGAGAGAATTTCTCTCTCAATTTTGAATTTTTTTGGCTCTCTGGGGACTGGTAGTAAAGCAGGTAAAATTGTATGGGGAAAAATCATTTTTATTTAATTGTAGCTTGTTGAGCATTAATTTCCGGGAAAAAACTGAACGACAAAGCCCCTGACTAATTTCTTTAGGTTGTCGTTCACTTTTTTTGACCTGAATATGCACCGGAGGCGAATTATTCGCACTTCTCTCAATTTCTATATGGGGATTTTTATCACTTCCTACCAGCGGAACAGCGCCATCTCTGTGGAAAATGGTCGAACAAAATGATTAATAGATCAGACACGAACCAATTAATAACTTTTGCATGCGGATTCATGGCATATATAGGTAAATATTTCCCGCGAACACGGAGTCAGATGTCAGTAGTGTGCTTTGGTCAGAAATTTTATTATTTATGCTATGGTAATTCATATCGGTTTGTCGGTGTTTGCAGTATTCACCGTCATTCGGTTCAAATGGCACCAGCTGGCAAATGCTTCAAGCTGACGTTGGAGGAATTGACAATCATCGATCGAGTACCATAGATTTTGAAATCGTCTGCATACGATAGTCGTGGACCTTAGATAACTAAATTCACGGTATTGAAGTAAAGTAAGAAAATCAACGGACCCAGATGGCTTCCTTGAGGTATTCCTGATGACTATTGGTCACCACCAACTAACAATCGGCGAGATGTGAACGAAACCATCTCAAGTGATTTCCGCTAACCCCGGTCTATCCAATTTGGCGATCGAGATGGCGTGATTTATCTTATCGAAGGCACGAGACACGTCAGTGTAGATGAGGTCTGTTTGTGATCTTTCAACCATACTTTGCGTTATGTACGAATCTCAGATGCAGTGAATTCGTGGTAGTAGATCAACCGGAGGTGAAGCCATGTTGATCTTCGCTTGGATACTGCTTGCAATGGGAGAGCAGAGGCTCTATGATGACTAACTCCTATAGCTTCGAATTTGAACACAACGATGTAATTCCACGATAATTATCCAAGTTCCGTTTACTACCCTTTTTACATACAGGGAAGGGAACATATGCGCAAATTTTCAGGTTGATGGAAAAATGCCACACGAGTGGACTATCGGAACAGATGTTTTAGCGGTGACAGAAAGTTAGCGATATGCTTCTTCCCAGAGAGAGCTTGACCGAAAACTGGAACGTTGCTTGCTGCTAGGGCCACGTATTCGTTGGTTAAGCTCTCGTCAGAGAAGACACTTGAAAACTTGTTGGAGAACAAGTGGCAGACCTCCTGTAGAGTGGAAGTGACTTCGCCGTTCAATATGGATGCTAACCTCTACGCCGGAGTCGCCCCCAGTAGACGGGACTATCTGCACTGCTCCTTCACGTACTTCTAGAAAGACTTCGGGTGCGACTTGAATTTCCTTTGAATTCCTATGCAAGTTGCATTGACGACTGATTCGCTTGAACTGAGAAGTGAGCTTAACATACTGACGTTTCAGCGACATTTAGTGAATTTCCTTAACGCCATTAATCAAGTTTTAGCTTTAAGTGACTTTGCGGCAATTATTCATTTAATTAAGTAATAAAACAATGATTGTTCACGATTCTGCTTCGAAAAAAAATGCATTAGTCCCTGCACTAGTCATTATTTTCATCTAATTGCATCAGCATTCAGCATGTGGAAAATCCAGTTATCCAGTCTGAACGTTCCAGTGCGAACCGTTTAAAGCGTGGACTCGAAAATCCAGTTGGAATGCGTTTGAATATTTTAATAGTAAAAACAAGAAAAAACAAACCGTGGTTACATTCTGATACATCTTGTTTGAATCTAGAGCCAGAGCCCTAAATGTTTCCGGTGAAAATCCAAATTATTCCAAATAATTTGAAAAGAAAAATAGTCAAAATTAGTATTTTTACTCTTCAATTCCGTTTGTTGATGGGGCAAGACTGATAATCAACATTTCAGTGCAAATATTTCAAAGGCGCATAATTGTATTTGTAAACAATGGATTTCCATTTAGTAGTATTAATTTGGAGGGGTGAGCTTTTATGTACGGGAAATCGACGGCCAAAGCCATTGTTTACAAATGCAATAACACTTCTTTGAAATGTTTGCACTGAGTTGATCAACCATTTGGAATAATAAGCACTATATTCTCAGCAGGCCAATCTCGTTTTCTTTCAACGCTACAAAAGCCTACTCAGATCACGCCATCATTGAAAAATCGAATTGGATTACTGTACCTAGTCAGTTTGCTGGAAGCCGAGCAGACTCTCCGATTCCAGCGTGCAAAGAGCCAAATGCTACTCCCACGCGCTACGCAATAAAGGGCCTGTCACGTGTTCTAGAGCGAAATTTATGAACTTTAAATGTTTAGGCATTCCAAGTTGTTACAATGTTGTTAAAATTAGAACAATCTGTCATTGGTGTTGACACTGTATTGCATCAGTAATGTTTACCTTTCAGGAGAGTTTTCATATGACTAGTTCATAAGTGGCTGTGAACAGATCAAATGAAATCGTACAACTGCAGATAACGCTCTATGGGCAAATATTTAAGCTTCGAAAACGGTGTGACGAACGTCAATTCATCTTCGGGGCGGTCAATAATGTAAACAGTTGGTTGCTATCATGCGGACGTTGACTAAAAATGGGCATCAAATTCTAAGCGACTGTTTCTATGTATTTGGTTCGGCCACTTATCGAATGAGCGGTTTTTGTTAGAATAGAATGTTTGGAAATCACACCAGCTAGGCTTAATTTTGATGTAATTTAAATATTGCCGGTCACCATTTGGGAATTGGGAGTTTTGAAGTTGTCAAACGGAGGTTTTTCGTTAAAAAAAAGAGGCAACTAGATCATTTCCATTTATGAACGATGGCTTGTTCCATATCTGACAGATAACTGTCATTTGATTGGGTTGTCACACAATGGGCAAACACTTAATATAAATGATTTCCATGTAGAAAAAGCTCAGAAAAAAACGGCAGCATGCAGTTCTTGGAAAACATAAACAAGATGCCTACTAATTGATTTTCATTGACAAAAGATTTTAGATGTTCTGGAATAAATACCAGGAAAGAGTTAAAAACAAAATTGGCCTTACCTCGGACCGCAGTCAATTTCAGAGCGATTCAGGGAAAACTGGCAATTCCAATTGGAACGATTGGCCGGTGTATGTGCATCATCAGCAAATTTTTGCCAACTAGTTGGATTGAAACTGGCTGGCGTTGCGCTACGTACAAGCGAAAAACTGCCCAGCATAGTTGGGATTTCCACTTTTATACAGCATGTTGCGTATTGTTGTTGTTGTTGGTAGAAGTTTAGAAAACTAGCTTTGAGATTGCGATGGATGTATGCTGTAATACAGGAAGTCAGAATGTATCCAAAATTGATGTGACCTTGCGATTGGCGTGCGCTAGAAGCTTAAGTCGGAATGCTTAATTGAAAATAAGGAATTCGTTCGATTGCATGACGTTTGTCAGTAATAAAATAAAAGTTTTTTTTTTAGGTTCAAACACGCATTGTGTAGATTATTCATAGTTTGAGCACAGTTTCCATGTGTTGTTTAGCAAGATTAGAGTCTGGAGTACTAGAGAGCTCCGTTATCGGATTGCCGAGGTCACCTCAAGAACGGCCTTCAGAACACAATTTGTTAGCATACACAGAACTGATTAGCGAGTGTGTGTGATGTAAATAATGCGTTAAGGTGTATAATGTTGTCAATTGCCTTTAGTTAAGATGAACAAAAAATACATTTATTTTTTCAATATTGATATTTTAAAAGTCAAGTAACTCTTTTATCAAACATCAAACCAGCATTTGATGTTGATTTAATTATATTTTCGACAACCAAAGGAAGCGTTGGGCGATCCGACTTGGTCATGACCTGCTATTTATCTGTTGATATTTACATATGTTGACATGACAAAGAGCTTCATCACATGTCGCTATATCCCAAACAATAAATCGGTTGATGGACCACTTTGTCAAGCAGACAGCGATTGCACAAAACTGGACCAACACATTACTATGAAACGCACCACGTTTGACTGCTTTTCTCGTTGTTCTAGAAGAAAAAATCTCAAAATATTGTTTTATTTCAAAGTTCGAGTAGTAGGAAACGTTGAAACTTCTCGAATGAAATGGTTAGTTGTTCGCTAATCCTCATCAGGCAAACTATGAAAATCAACGAAAAATGGGTGGTAATCAAGTTTTTTTTTAAGGAAAAGATGGATAGAATCCACAAATGGCCGTCAAATTGCCTTGGCTATTTGTCGCTTCTATCAATGTTGTCCTTAACCATTCCAGTTGGACTCTCGCTCGCTATACCAGCCCAGGCAGCATAGATGTAGATAAGCCAAATGTGACGATTCTACCGGCGACGACGACGACAACAATATGCTTATTATTCGCTAGCATCGCAGTGACGGAGCTCAGTCGCCGGCGAAGTCTTCAGCGAAGTGGTCATGTACCTACTGCTCTAATAATATTTTCAAGAAAGTCGTTTGTCCGGTTCAGTCGATTCAGGTGCAGCGTTTATCGGGTTTGAAACCGAAAAAAAAATTCAGTGAACTTTAGTCCCAAGTGCTTGGACGCCGTCGAGTGAATACCTAATCGGTTGACAGAGCGTGTGGACTTTGAATTCGCGCTACGATCGACATTGCCAGTGATATCTTATCGAAGTCAGGTTGCAGTGGCGTTATTCCATCAATATTATCGTTTGGAACTTCACAATCTCTGCGAAGATTGGCGTGTGCGCATCCAGTCCAGGTGAGTTGCATCTCGATAGATCCAGGCTATCTAGTATATTAATAGCCAATCACGACAATGCGTAATTAACTATACGGTGTGATGGCCGGAAGGCAGTAACGGTAGTCGTGAAGTGGTGGGCTGCCCCTCGGTAGGCCATGACTGACGTCACTTTGGTTACTCTCGTGTGCGCTGATTGGCTGGATCGAGGGGCTCGTCCAGCGTGTTTGCGAGAGACACCTTTCTTTTCCTCCATACTTTTTCAGAATATGACGATGTTCGATGGCGCTTTTGTATTAGCAGCACTGACAGTTGTGGCGCACATGCGCCTGTGAAAGTTTATCGTAAACGGCGTGAAATAGTGATGGTTCACAAAAATTTCGACATTTATAATGTAAATTTTTAAGAATCAGTTTTATAACTGGAGGATCAATCAAGTTGCTGGGATGACTCATATGCTTTCCTTCCCTTATAATTAGTTAATTTTGACCGAAAATTTTCTTATTGGGATCGTTAGCTATAATGTTCCTTAATGAAAATGGTGTGGTTATCTTGCTTAACGACGTGTGCGGGGTATCATCCAAACCATTTGTGGAAAAGTTCGACTATTTGGGTTATCGTTCGCTTATGGTATTTGTTTATTAGGGTTGACACTTCGAGAAAAAAACTCATTAGTTATTATGATGCTATTTTGCACTTGCAAGTTACAATACGAGATTGTAAAGTATGTGAAACCTGTTTATTTTGCTTTCAGAGAGTCATAATTTGATGATCAATGAATATTCACTCTTAATAAAATCACTGATTGTGGTTCTCTAAATGCAAAATTAACAAGTTGTATGTGTCAAATACATAAATTCCAACCTTTTCTTGTAACTTACATTTACAAACCCTCATCTAATGATTTCATAATTCTGAAAAACATTTTTTTTATTGCCGCTACCCTGGTTGGGACATTTGTTTGAGGTAGATACCTGAGACACGTCCCTGCAAATTGTGTTCTAGGTCTGCCCTCCGAAAAGGCAGTTCGATTTCACGAACTTTTCCCACAGCTGCAGTGGGATTTTCCTAACCTGAAAGCGATATCGTACGATTCTCGGTCCACAAAGCGCGTCACACAAAAGCCGAGTGAGTATTGAACGAGTGAGTGATTGCACGGCAAAGTTTTCGCGGTGATCTTCGCTGATATCAGGGGATCTAAAGCGTCGTGCCCCAATCAAACTATAGAAATCAATCATTTTTGAAGCCCTTCCCGTGGCGTCGTCAAAAGTCAAAACATTCGTGTGTGCTCTTATCGAAAATCCCGTTACCGATAATCGCCCGCGAGCGAGCATTCAATCACCGCCAAGCGGAGCTCGTAAACAACTCAGTATAGAAGGTGCCCCCGATCGATACGGATCATGACTTACGCCGTAGTAAACATTTAGTGGCAGGGAACCAGTAAGCGAACTATATTTACCGTGCCCGATTCATTCATATTCGGAAATTTCACTTTCATCATTGTAATAGGATTTTCCGCTTATGTTCCATTCACAGATAAAACTTCTACACATAGCACGCATACACATCCGTCGGCCAGTTGGACATTATGCAATTTGTATGAACGAAGAAGAACGTGGCGCTTGAGATATACCTCCTTGCTCTTGTTCGTCATCGTCAACGACGTCACTGGCACATCTCTGCAGCACGCCAGTCAGTGTGTATTTGTTTATCAGCGTGGAATTCCACTTGTGATATCACACACCCGCCAGTAAAAAAAAACGTACTTTAGACGACGAACCCCAGTAGGCTGTGAAATCTCAGTGAGCTCGTTTATTCCGGAGATTAGAGTTCATTACAACAGTGTCTAAGGAAACCATGGGTTCAGCGCAACGTAGCAAGCTTATCGGTGTCATCGATGAGGGAACCAACAGCGCGCGGTTTGCGGTAAGTCAAGAGGAGTGGGATCTTGGTCTTCTTCTAGTTGTTGTGTGTGTTTTGATAAGTTTGTCGAGCAGGTATAAGGAATATGTGCTGCAGCTATGTCACGTCATAGAGGAACTGTTGCCATGCTAGACGGGTACCGACCGGTCTGTTAGAATGATGTAAAGCCGTCGAAAGAATAAGAATCATTTTGAAATGCCCTGAGACGCGATCAATCGTGACTGTACAGAAAAAAAACTGCATAGTTCTTCTTCCATGGAACACTTAAGAACCCCGGTTCGTAACAATAGTTCCTGGAAACTGAAGCTATTTTTAGAACCGGCTAAATCAGAGAAAGAACAAAATTCCAACGCCAAATATAGGGATTCTTCAATTCCATTTGACATGTACATTCTTGTCGCTGAGCATTCTACCAATCGTGTGGAGGTAGAGACTATAGAGGTAGATGAAACAGGCTCTTTTGAATTTGAACTTAGGAAGCATAGGCTTTCAGGGAGCGTGCGTAGAGTACTTTCACCGGTTTCTTGTTCGATCACGTTTTGGTTTTTTTTTATAACGAGAAGGGAAAAAAACTAGTTGATGCAGTTATTTACATAATCGAGTCGACTTATAGCTTAATCCACTTGCCGTTTGATGTTAAAATTTTCAACAATAAGGTTCCCAAATGCACCATGCGAGAATCGATCGATAATAACCAAAGTGTCAACTGATGCATGTGTTTCACATATCAATTGACCGATGCGAAGTGTACACAACAATCTGAACCGCCAATCATCGTGTCATTCGTTATCTCGAGGATTTTTGACGCAGACTGTAGGTTTGTTCCCGTACTTGCTTTTTTGCTTTTGCTGTCAGCTTATTTTTTTTTAAAGACCGCGCAATTCGGGGATTCCTGTACTATTTTCTTACAGCAACTTGCAGTAAAAGCAAAAATGCAAGTACGGGAACAAACCTTATGTCTTACGGGAAGGGGAAGGAAGGGGGTAAATCGAAAATCTAAAATTGCGACCGTCACGAACAGATGTTAGGTTTTGAATGCTTATAAATTTGACATTTATCGATGAAATTTAAATCCAAATACACCAATCGATAGGGAATAACTCTACAAATCTGCTGAAACAAATACTTTTATTTTGGATTTTTGAATAAGCAATTTCAACTCCGAATTGAAAAAAATAATTTGATAACCTACCTAACTACGGATAATTTAACCTAACTAGAACGAGCGCTTATGATCTGGTGATTTGATCTCTGACATGCGTCTCTAAACCTTTCGAGGTTGAGCGTACTCTGTTCCTCCAGTCACTAAAGACCAGCCATTTGCTATTGCATTCATATTTTAATTTTAATCATCTGCAGTCCACGCAGAACACGATGAACTGCTGCCACATCGACAGCCTAAGAAAAAAATAGCAGAAATGTAGTAAAATCTTAATTTCGAGTCCCCGGAAGACTGTTGAGGATCATCCTAAGGATCTTCAAATAGCCAATACATGTCATCGTATGACAAAGCCTGTCATATGACATTTTAGTTTGGTACTGTAATTTGATAGCTTGTTTTGCAAGTGTCAGAAGCAAAGGCAGTCGATTATCACAGAAAATGCGTCGACTACGGTGACCGCTTACAAGTCTGCCTGGACCCGACAAGTATTTTTTGATGATATTAACAAGGAAGATCGAGAAGTTGTGTCGATGCAGCTTGTACACTAGGCCATCATGCCTACGTGCCGAACGTACTCAACCGGGTGGAAGTGTCCGGACTCAAGGTGTTGTACCATAGAGGTAACTCTAAGACTAGAAGGTCTCGAAGAAACGTGCTCAACTTTTTGGCTCAGCTCTGGTACTCTCTTCGGTCCCAAGCTAATCGATGCACCCCTCGAAACATAGGAAAATCCACGAACCTCTGATTTTATCTGTCAAAACAAACATAGTGTAATTTCAACAAGAATGGGGTACGTTAATCCATTTGCTTGGGACCTATAGGCTAGTCAAGTAGTGAGCCGATTTAAAATCGTTAGTTTCCACCGGTTGGTTGTACTGCGCTTCCTGCAGGTAATTTAAACATGATGGTGCCATTTTTATTGCGCCGACTGTTGTCCCAAGCTTGATGTTTACCGTTCATGTCGCCAGCGATTTGTTTAGGGCAGTAAACCGCAACGATGATAATGAGGCCGACAGGAGTAGAAACTTCCGTCTCTACGGCTTCGATCATCTTCAGGCGGAAGCTCGGCAGCAGCCGACAGTAGATGTTCCCCCTTAGATCGATGGCCACTTCCTCCGTCGGACCTGGTTCGATCTAGCCTCACGAGCCGGAAATCGGGAAGAAAGACGTGTCGAACTCGATGCTCCTGCTCTTGAGCGAGCAAGCGTTCCAATTAGCAGTTTAGATGGCTTCACGGTCCATACTTATTGATGGGGGATACGGCAGCACGAAGCTGTTCAGATTGATGCCAATTGAGTACTGGCGGTGCCCGATCGGGATCGTGTCTGGGCCAGAATAGCAGTAGGGTCAACACGCAGCAACTTCCCAACTCAGATTTATCGAAAAACCTCAAGAGTATAACCTTTCCCTTTATCTTCCCACCCCAAACAGGTCTTCAAATTGCCCCAGTTCGAGGAGCTATGTTCGCACGAGCTCAGCATCACCCAGATCATTCCGCACGAGGGTTGGTCCGAGCAGAACCCGGTCGAACTGCTGGAGGCGGTACGGTTATGCGCGGCCGAGGCCTGTATCAAGCTCGAAGCTCTCGGCTATCTGGTGAGCGATATCGCTTCGATCGGTATCACCAACCAGCGCGAGACGACCGTTGCGTGGGACAAAAATACCGGAGAACCGCTGTACAATGCAATCGGTATGAGACTTTAATTCCCTTTTGGGACGAAGATAATTTAGATTAACACTAACCTAAAACCTTGCCTTGTTCATTATCTTATCGTTCGTTGCCGGCCGCGGGATTTGCGATAGCAAGAAAATTAATTTCTTATTTATTTTTTTCTCGAAACAGTGTGGAACGACATCCGAACCAATTCCACCGTTGATAAAGTGCTGGCTCGCATCCCAGATCAGAACCACAACCACTTCCGATCGATTTCCGGTCTACCGATTTCCCCGTACTTTTCTGCCCTCAAGCTTTCCTGGTTGAAGGAAAATGTCCCGGCCGTTCGACGAGCCTGCCGAGAGAAGCGATGCTACGCCGGAACGATCGACACCTGGCTGATTTGGGTATTGTCCCGTTAACTCTTTCCGTAAACTAATCGAATCTAACCTGCATTTTTATTCTTCGTTTCGAACAGAACCTGACGGGAGGTCCCAACGGTGGGGTGTTCGTGACGGACGTGACCAATGCGTCGCGTACCCTGCTGATGAACATCGAAACCCTCTTCTGGGATCCGATGTTGATAAAAACGTTCAACCTGCACGTCGACATGCTGCCGGAGATTCGCAGTTCGTCGGAAATCTACGGAACCATCAAGCACGGCGGCGCTCTGGATGGAATTCCGGTCAGTGCCATCCTGGGTAACCAGCAGGCCAGTTTGCTCGGCCAGCGGTGCATTCGCGAGGGCCAGGCGAAGAATACCTACCGGAAAGGGTGCTTCCTGTTGTACAATACGGGGACCAGGGTGAGTTGTTTCTGTGGCCTTCGAAGACTGGGCGTGGTTATGCTAATGGGCTGGTTTGACTTGTTACAGTGCGTACATTCCACACACGGTTTGGTGACGACGCTGGCGTACAAAATGGGACAGGATAAGCCGGCGGTCTACGCGCTGGAAGGTTCGGTAGCGGTTGGCGGTATGGCGATGAAGTGGCTCAGAGACAACCTCGGGCTGCTGAAGGACATTCCAGCCGATTCGGAAAAGGTAAGTGCCGAAAATGATGTGGTTGGTTGCTCTGTTAAGGGGTCAGTGTTTTTTTTTGTCGTTCCGTTTTAAGGTCAAATGAATGTCGAAACAATTCAATGTTAGGATTTGTGATCATGTGAGGAATCATCGAAAAAAATAGGCTTAAATTTTTCGAAAAAAAAAGTTAACAACTCGACACCTATTTTCATCTAAAAGTTGACAATTCTTTATCTATTAGTTTCTAAAGAGTAGATATTCAATTCACGTGGTGCATAATTCGGCACCTATTTTTATATTATACCTCTTGATCAAAGCATTTTCATCCCATATCTCTTGATTTCAATTTCGGGATTTAGTGACTCCATCTCGGGACTACCGGGTGCGACACATCAAAATCTCAATCTAAATCCTATCCTAAAAATCTCATGCTAGCAAATTAATCTACGAAAAATCTACTTTAATTTGTCGCATCTACTTTCATCGCGCTTTATCCTTTTGCAAGAAATCTTCAAAATCTTCATTAATCATTAATGGTGCACGCTCAGCACAATATAACGAAATGTTGCCTGCATCGAAGATAGAGTCATCCCCATCGGGACTAACTGAATTTCATTTCGAAATTCTCTGAGTCCTATTATGGATTCAAAAAATCCATTTTGGTATACTCTGAATTCTATTACTAGATGCCATTTCTGAATTCCTAGTTTATAAATATCTGAATTCCATTTTGGAATTCTCTAAATCCAATTCCAGGATTCTTTCAATCACATTTTCGGATTCTCTGAATTCCCCATTTTGGGATTTCCATTTCAGGAATATCTGAATAACGTTTCTACGTTCGTTTATTCCGAATGCATAAATCCCATATTGGCATCTTCTGAATGCGATTTTGGGATTCTCTAAATTCCATTCCGGTATTCGGAGAATAAGTCCAATTTCAGGATTTTTTGAATGTCATGTTGATATTGATCAGGACTCTATTTTTAAATTCTTATTTCAGAAATCTGATCTCTGTCTGATCTGATCATTTGAATCTCATTTCGAGATGCTAGGAATTCCATTTCGAGATTCTTTGATACCATGTCCATATTCTCTGATTCCAGTTCTGGATTCCAATTGCATAAAGATATGAACCCTATTCCGGATTCAGAAATACCATATTGGCATTTCAAGAATTCTATTTCGAGATTCTCTGATTTCATTTCTGGATTCCCAGTTCAGGAATATCTTAATAACAATCCCATTTCGACGTTCTCTGAATTCGGGATTCTTTAACTTCCATTCCGGGATTTAGTGATTGTCATTTCTGAATTCGCATTTCAGGAATATATGATTCTCATTTTTTGATTTCATTTTCAGGACTATCTGAATCAGATTTC
The DNA here is from genome assembly GCF_037179485.1 of Ochlerotatus camptorhynchus. Lineage (NCBI taxonomy): Eukaryota > Metazoa > Arthropoda > Insecta > Diptera > Culicidae > Ochlerotatus > Ochlerotatus camptorhynchus. The sequence goes on from NW_027040537.1 coordinate 2,218,627, forward strand.
GGGATTCTCTGAATACAATTCTGAATTTACAAATCCCATATTGGCATTCTCTGAATGCGATTACGGGATTTTCTGAGGTCCATTTCGGGATTCTTTTAATCTATCTGAAAGCTCTAAGCCCCATTTTGGTATTCTCTAAGTTTAATTTCAAAATTATTATTTCAGGAATTCAATTCCCATTTTAAGATTCCCTGAATTCCATTCCGGGATGTTATTAATTCGATTTTGTAATCCTTTGACATCATTTAGAGATTCCTGATTCTAAATCCTATTCCGGATTCAAAGTGCCATAATGGCATTCTCTGAATTCCATTACGGGATTCTATGAATCCCACATTTCTGAAGTCTCTGAATCCAAATTTCTAGAATATTTGATTCTCGTATTTCTAGAGTCACTGAATTCGCTATTTCTTGCGTCTCTGAATCCCCATTTCAGGAGTCTCTGTATCTCTAACTTCTGAAGTCTCTGAATTCCCCATTTCTGGAGTCTCTGAACCACCCATTTCGGGAGCCTCTGAAAGCTCCATTTCTGTAGTCTCTGAGTCCCCCATTTCTGAAGTCTCTGAATCCCTCATTTCTTATGGCTCTGAATCCCCATTTCGGGAGTCTCAGAATTCCCCATATCTACACACTTAATCTAGCTCGGTAAAATCTCCAACAGCCGATTACCTCGGCATTTACTTTTGCTGACATCTCTGAAAAATATCTGTTTGTTAGCTGATATCTCAGCAAAATGTTATTTGTTAGCTGTGTCTCGGCAATTGTTTCACTGAATCTCAGCAAATTAAATTGCAGAACTGCTCGGCTGTTGGAATCTCGGCGAAAATATTTAAGTGTATAGAGTCGCTGAATCGCCAATTTCTGGAGTCTTTGAATCCTGCATTTCTGGACTCTCCGAATGCCACATTTCTGGAGTCTCTGAATCCCCATTTCGTGAGTCTCTGAATCCCCCACTACAGAAGTCTCTGGATACCCCATTTCTTACGTCTCTGAATCCCCATTTCTGGAGTCTCTGGATTCTCCATTTCTGGAGTCTCCGAAACCCGCATTTTTGGAGTCTCTGAATCCCCCATTCTTCGAGTCTCCGAATCCCACATGTTGGGAGTATCTGAATCCCTAATTTCTGGAGGCTCTGAATCTCACATTTTTGTAGTCTACGAATCCCACATTTTCGGACTCTCTGAATACCCCATTTCTGGAACCTCTGAATCTCCATTTCAGAAATCCCTGAATCCACCACATCTGAAGTCTCTGAATCCCCCATTTCTGGAGTCTTTGACTATCCCACTTCTGAAGTCTCTGTATCCCCTATTTTGGACTCTCTGAATCTCCCATTTCGGGAGTCTCTGAATCCCCCATTTTTGGAGTCTGCGAACCCCCCATTTCAGGAGTCTCTGAATCCTAAATTTCTGGTGTCTCTGAATCTCCCATTTCTGAAGTCTCTGGATCTCCCATTTCTGGAGTCTCTGAATCCCTCATTTTTGGATGCTCTGGAGTTTTTGAAACCCCTATTTCTGAAGTTTCTGAATCCCCCTTTTCGGAGTCTTCGAATCCCACATGTTGGGAGTATCTGAATCCCCAATTTATGGAGTCTCTGAATCCCCTATTTCTGGAGTCTCCAAATCTCCCATTTCAGGAGTTTCTGAATCCTAAATTTCTGGAGTCTCTGAATCCCTCATTTCTGGATGCTCTGAATTCCCCATTTCTGGAGTCTCTTAACTCCCCCATGTCTGGATTATCTGAATCTACTATTTCTGAATCTATCAATCCCTCATTCCTGGATGCTCTGAATTCCGCATTTCTGGAGTCTCTGAATCCACCATTTCTGGGGTCTCCGAATACCTCATTTATGGAGTCTCTGAATCCCCCATTTTTTGAGTCTCCGAATCCCATATATTGAGAGTATCTGAATCCCTAATTTCTGGAGGCTCCGAATCTCCCATTTTTTTAGTCTACGAATCCCACATTTTCGGACTCTCTGAATACTCCATTTCTGGAACCTCTGATTCCCCATTTCGGAAATCTCTGAATCCCCCATTTCTGGAGTCTTTGACTATCCCACTTCTGAAGTCTCTGAATCCTCCATTTTTTAATTCTCTGAATCTCCCATTTATGGAGTCTCTGGATCCCCCATTTCTGGAGTCTGCGAACCCCCCATTTCAGGAGTCTCTGAATCCTAAATTTCTGGTGTCTCTGAATCTCCCATTTCTGGAGTCTCTGAATCTCCCATTTCTGAAGTCTCTGAATCCCTCATTTTTGGATGCTCTGGAGTCTCTGAAACCCCCATTTCTGAAGTTTCTGAATCCCCCATTTTCGGAGTCTTCGAATCCCACATGTTGGGAGTATCTGAATCCCCAATTTATGGAGTCTCTGAATCCCCTATTTCTGGAGTCTCCAAACCTCCCATTTTAGGAGTTTCTGAATCCTAAATTTCTGGAGTCTCCGAATCTCCCATTTCTGCAGTCTCTGAATCCCTCATTTCTGGATGCACTGAATTCCCCATTTCTGGAGTCTCTTAATTCCCCCATTTATGGAGTCCCCCATGTCTGGATTATCTGAATCTACTATTTCTTAATCTATGAATCCCACATTCCTGGATGCTCTGAATTCCGCATTTCTAGAGTCTCTGAATCCACCATTTCTGGGGTCTCCGAATACCTCATTTCTGAAGTTTTTGAATCCACTATTTCTGGAGTCTCCGAAACCCCGTTTTTCTGGAGTCTCTGAATCCCATCTCACTTCTAGCTTGACAATAAAATTTCTGCTTACGTAATTATTGAATGGCCCCCTAATCCCATGGTTGGCTTCTGGGAACCTCGGTATGCAAAGACCAATAAAGAGTTTGGGGTTATATCCTTCATTATGGTCTACCAGTCATTCTATGTTTTGCAAACCCCTTTGAAACCAATTTTATTATGTTTTGCAGATCGCCGGCAGCGTGTTTTCGACCGGTGATGTCTACTTTGTACCTGCTTTTACCGGCCTATTTGCGCCCTACTGGAGGAAAGACGCTCGAGGGTAAGTACCGTTATGCTCCATCGCAACCTCATTACCAATGTTCATGCTCTTGTTTACAAACTCCGAAAATGACATCGGTGACCCTAAACGTAATTTGATGTATAAATATGTAACAAGAACAACAGCAAGCGGAAATTGATCAAGTTCGACCATTACAACGACCGGTGACGAAGTAGGCTGCTGCTGTCTCTTGGGCTTATCAAAATTTCAAATTCCAAAGTACACATGCTCTGAACCTCGGCACCGGGTCAGGAGTGAATTTTCAAATAGCCGTATCTGCTTTTGTAAACATAGATTCAAACATCAATTTGTTGAAACTCTTCACTCGTCCACGCAATTTAATCCCACCAACAGGTAGGGTAAATTTTGAATCTTTGTTTTCAAGAACAGATAGTTATAGGCGTATACGGCTGTTTGAAAATTCACTCTAGCAGTCATGTGTGTAATATAGATGAACACACCAATTTAGCTTGATGGATTTTTTTTATATTTATGGATGAAAGCAAACTCGTCAAACAGGCTGTTAGGAGGGAAAATTGTCAGTTTTACAACTGGTTTGATAAGCACACACTCAATTAAGAGAATTTTACGATGTGATACCTATTTAGCGGTATACATTTTGTCATTATTACCCAGATAAAGAACCAAATCTACTACCAAACGACTCAAAGTGCCGCGCCAACTTGGATGAGAGGTGACTTGCGCAAAACGAAAACGGTTTGCAATTTTCGCTGCAAAACTTACGTCATTTCGAGCATGATAACCACCAGCCTCCCATTTCGAGCAACTGAGAACTGAATATTGCAACTCATTATTGGTGGATGACGTCCGAAAGAGCTTCCACCTATTCTTCGGTGCACACAGTGTAAATATTTTTTTTACTAAGCGCAGGTAATCATGAAGCAGTTGGTCTTTTTTTCATCCACGTTGTTTTCGAAGATCAAATGTCATGGTTACTTGAGATTTTTAAAATTATGTAAATATTTACATCTTGTGCACCGAAGAATAGGGGCGATTCAGGTTTTTCGATCGTTTACCCCCATTCCTCCCATTCCCCTGTGTCACGCTTTTTTTCATACATATTATACGTACTGTCACAAATTCTAGGACCTCATCCGCCTCCTCCCCCCTCTACAGTGGACGTTATATTTGAATCCTAAATATAGGAATATTCCACATCGCTGCTGATTTTGAACTTTGTCCATAACGCAGAGTTGTATTTTGTACTCCACACCCGAATCTTGTTTATATTTTTGAACACTGATAGCGGTGGCCACATGGAGGCTGGTTGAGGCGCTGCTTGGGGCCAACCAGCCGTTCAGGCTACAACAGTTTGGTGAGCTGTGATTTAATCTGTTTCTCGCGCTCGCATCACATTATTTCGTAGACGATGCTGGTGGTTATTTGCACATGTAAAGCATTTAACTTTTGTTTTTTCCCCCGAACTGGCTAAACCGGACCGGGTGGATTTGAATTCCTCCAGTCGCTGATTGCAGTTGTTCGGGAGATTTGTACGGTGACAGACGGTGTTTGCGAAAGTGTAAAACAAGATTGAAAGTGTATCAATTTGTTGAGTCGCTTGAAATTTCATTGATCCAAGTCATTTGGGGACGAGTAAGTGATTGTAAGTATTAGTTGCTTATCACATCCAGGTTAAAGGCTGTTTTACAGTTTGGAAAACTCACGGAATTTCGATTAAATCATTGTAATTGTCCCTTGTCCATGACCCTTTCCTTATCGGCAACACACACTCAAAAAATTCCACACGTTTGATCGAAGTGTTTAAACACTTGATTTTTTAAATGCTCAATCACACTTACTCACCTTGGTTCAATGTGTTATACACGTTAATTTATAGTGTTTCAAACTTTGAAATGTTGAAAATCTTTCACTATCTATTCAAGTGTATTGCACATTGAATCACACTACTGTTCAAAACAGATGGATTTAAAGTGTTTTGCAATTTCAAAGCGAATTGCTTGCTCAGAAAGGTAAACATCGAAAACAAGACTTGTGACTTTATCCTATCAACCCGCCTCATATATGAGAACAACCGTGGCACAGTGAGATCGAACGAAGACTCCGGCAGCAGCACACCCCAACAGTCCATGATCGAATCCCAAATCAGACCCATTAAAAAGATATGTGAAAGCTCTGGCCTTTAGCAGTTTTGTTTATATATTTGTCGATTCATTTTTAGAGTCGGTAAAGTAGAAGTCGATAAAGTAGAATATTGTAGAATATTGAACTATGATGTGCAAAGCTATTGACATTGTGTTCAGGCGTGATTCATAACATAAGATTCACACATGAAATGGATGTGTTTTACAATAAGTACAGAATTAAGTGTGACACACATGAGGATGACGTGTTGAATTTTTTGAGTGTAGTGACGTTTAACGTACACCGAAAAAAGTTTTCATATAGTTTCCATTGGGAACGCACATGATATTTTTCCATTAACAAAATTAGTGATTTTTATCTGAAAATCACATAACATTCATATGATCACATGAATTCTATGTGATAAATCACATAAATTTCATTGGACACATAAGCTTCATGTGATTTTGTAGTGCGATTCCCAATTATGAGATCACATGAAGGTTATGTGAAATTCTAATGGATATTTTCCATTGGAAATGTGATTTATTTTTTGAGTGTACGCACACTAGCGGATACATTGCCGTGTAAAGTTGTTTATTATTTTCCTCTGACTAACCTGAAAAATGTATGAAGTTAGATCTGTTAAAATGAGTTTGACAGCTATTTGTTATGTATTTTCCTCGCTTCCTAATCGCTCTAATCCGTTGCGTTCGTGGTTTGCTATCTTCAATAGACTACACAGAGAAAAATAATTACCCTAAATTTAAGTTCTTTTTACTTAATTTTGGGTAGTTTTGAGTTTGGCATCCCACTATCACTTTTCGTTGTTGTCAAAAACAGAACGAGAGATTCGATTTTCTCATGACTATCGTTCAATAAGCTACTAGTCAGTATATGAGATATTCTCAAATTTTAGTCAATTGAACTTAATTTTGGGTAGAAAATACTCACGAGTAAGTAATTATTCTTGCCGTAGACAAATGTAAACTACTATAAGCGGTTTACTGAAAACTAGCTTATTGGACGGAACATGGGAGATGAGTGAAAAGAACTTAATTTTGGGTAATTTTTCGGTTCCGTGTACATACTTACAACAAGCTATAGCTATATACTACACGGAGATGAAAAACTACCCAAAATTAAGTACTTTTCCCTCAATTCCGGGGTTCAGCCCAATAACCCAAATTTGAGTAAATCGCATATATTACCTACTATTAAGTATATTCTACCCAAAATTAAGTTCAATACACGTAAATTTGAGAATATGCAATTTAATCAAAAGTAACTTATTGGGCTGAACTATACACGGAGAAAAAATACTACCCAAAATTTGAGTTCTTTTAACTTAATATTGAGTTCAGCCTCTCACTTGCACTCTTTATTGTTGTCAAAAATGGAACGAGAGATTCCACCCAACGATATAGTTCAGCCCAATAAATTGCATATTCTCAAATTTACGTGAATTAAACTTAATTTTGGGTAGAATATACTTAAGAGTAGGTATTTTTTTTTTGCTGGTGTTAAATGGAAACTACTATATGTGATTTACTCAAATTTGGGTTATTGGGCTGAACCCCGGAATTGAGGGAAAAGTACTTAATTTTGGATAGTTTTTCGTCTCCGTGTATCGTTGGGTCGAATCTCTCGTTCCTTTTTTGGCAACAATAACGAGTGCAAGTGAGCGGCCAAACTCAATATTAAGTAAAAAGAACTCAAATTTTGGGTAGTATTTTTTCTCCGTGTATAGTTTCGGTGGCTTCATAGAAACAAAATCCATTGGCAAAAATACTATATTGAATTAAATACTCCCACCAATAGATTTTTGCAGAAACGAAATTCATTTATTTTTACTATTTTTCTATCAAAACTACTTGAGTAAGCATAGTAGTTTTGACAGAATGGTAGTGAATTTGATTATATTTACTATACTGAAATCATGGTAGATTTAACGGTATTAAGCGTAGTTATATGTTGGTTATACTGAAAATAAGTGTTTTCTGCAAAATAGTATTCCTAACTAGGGTCTTTGTTTCAGTGTAGTCGGCTGACTTGGAATATTCCTGTGAACGATCTTCCAACCAATGACGTTCTTCGTTCGTACATGACTGCGTCCTGCTGCGGTCTTCTGGATGATTTCAGCATCCAAATAAATTCCATAGTGAACCGAAACTCTTGGCTACTTCAGAGCACATTTGTGTTAAAACTTGGCCATTTTGAATGTTGCATTTTTTTTCAAAATGGTGTATTTGACATTTGATCTTAGCACGAAAACGTCACGTCTAATCGGAATGACGCCTGAGTCGAAGTTGTACAAGGCGAATGAGAACGATTAGTTTGCGAAAATTGTCGTCGTCGCCGGTGCTGGGTTTACCGAGGCGTGATATGAAGGGTTCGGTGGCCTTAGAGCGTCCGTTTTTGCTTACGGGGCAGAACATCATGAGTCTAATCACAAACCCATCCACATTAAAGATTCGTCAATCGTTTTATTTGTTAATATGACTACATGGTAATAACAGCAACTCGATGATTAAAAAGGAGCTCGTTTGCCTAGTGGCAAACGTTTTTGCTTATTGAGCAGCAGACCGTGGGTTCAATCTCATGCTCCTTCGCGTTATATGATCGTTAGGACATCAATTCAGCTTATCGTTTACCAAAACGAACCCTGCTGCAAACTCAAACCTCTTACCCAACATCCCAGTGATTCCTCGTGGAAGTGCAGAGAATTTCTCGACTTCCATCAATGCGAGTGTCACGTCAACACATTCCTATTCCGCTTTTGACATGCGTTCGGGCGCGGCCGGAGCTGGTATTGCTTAGTTTGAGACCAGTTTTTACACATTGAGGATGAATTCTAGTCCCAAGAATCGTCTTTTGGTTCTCTGTGTAATTACAGCTGATCTAACAGTAACAGAGTAACAACCGTGGGCGGTCATTCATGCTCATTCCTATGGGAAAACCAAACTTTTTGTTAATTGTCTTCCAGACTTTTTCCATATTTATACTGTTAACAAGTTCTATCGCTTTTCTTATGGAAATTTTTCTCAGCTACAACTTTGCAGAAGATCGTTTTTCAGCCAAACGTCTAATTAAATAGTTATTAATTGTTTAAGAGATTGATATCCTCAAGGCATAATTAAGCAGCTGTTTTGTGGGCAACACTGTATTCTGCAGTGTGACATAGTAGCCATGATTGTTGTCCTCTATTGTCTATTCTACGCGCCAGAAACACCAATGTTGCCTGCTGAGCAGTGGATTGAGCATAATCATAAGACATCAGCCACTGATTTCTCGCGAATAAAAGCTCAATCTAAAAAACTAATCACACTATGAGGTAGAGGGATGATTCTTCTATCATTTGGTACAGTTTGTTTATGAGATTAAAATTTAATTCAAGGGAAATCGGCAATTGACGTCTTTGATTACAAAAGCAATTACGCCCAAATCCGGTGTGATTTGAGATTTGGACGTAATTGCTATTGTAAATAAACACATCAATTGCCGATTTCTCGTGAATAAAAGCTCAATTTCATAAACAAACGATACCAAATGATAGAGGAATCATCCCTCTACCTCATAGTGTGATTAGTTTTTTAGATTGAGCTTTTATTCGCGAGAAATCAGAACGTGTTTGTTTACAAATGCAATTACGCCTAAATCTTAAATCATTCCGGAAATCTCAAATCACTCCGGATGTACGGCTTGCTGAATTTGCCGCACCCACAGATCGCCTGCCACACTAACTATTTCTTGGCAAATTTGTCGACCTTCTTCTTCTGGAACTTCTCCGGAACATCCAGGCGGGACTTGGCAACGAAAAACTCCAGGTCAGGGATCTGCTTGGTGTCCGCTTTAATGTACGTCTCGTCGTCCATTACGATGCATTTCTTCTGCAACAACCCGTCGCGGTGCAGCTTCCTGACGCGTGATTTTGCCAGCGTATTCTGTTTATCGGTTCGGTTAGGCGCCTTCCTTACCTTAAAGACATGAAGTTCGGCCCGCTTCATTGTCTGCTGGACGAACCAGACGGAAGAATTGACCTTCTTGGCCACGTCTCGAATCGAAAGGTTCGGATTGCGCTTGAAGTAATCCCTCACCTTCGTTGCGTTCACGGGGTCGGTCGTCATCGCTTTTCTACCGCTGTCAGCTCGCCGCTGGGTCGTTTGGGTCTCCTTGAACGATTTACCACACGGGACACGGTCGAATTGTCGATTCCAAACTGTTTCGTAATCCACCTGTGGGACTGGCCTGGATTTTCCACGACCGCTCCCATAATTGTTTGTCGAAGCACTTGTTGCTTGGAAGGCATCTCGATAACCACTTGACAGATTGTGACGAGATTTAGCACATGTAAACGTTACACTCTAAACTAATTTTGCAATACGCAAAAGAAACTGTAGCATTTATTTTTTTGAGTACAATCTTTATTGGAAAAATATTTGAATTGAAATCGACGAACTAGGTATTTGAACGAATCCTAAATTTAGCAAAATCAATTGTCATGTGGAATAAATACTTCAATACCTGTTTGATCAAAGCACATTTGTTACAATTAGATTCAATCATCCCAACAGCAAGCAGAGGCAAGAAAACTACAACGATCATTTCGAGCGATTTTGTACAATGCAAAAACAGCCAAATTTGAATTGAAACCACTACGTTGTGAGCTTAGAATAAGAAATAAAAAGTATAGAGCATTGTTCTCCTATCAAAAGGTATGCAATGCATTTATTAAAAATTAATTTTGGTTAATTTTTAAAATCGATAATAGGTTCGAATAACTCATTTTGCAGAATCACATAGTACTTAAACGCACCTTAGTCATCTGCTTCTTCTACAAATCTAGCCTTATCAGTTCAATGGCAAGCAGAGTCAGTAACATTCCATCCCTGCTAAAGACAATCTCTAAAAGCGACGTAAATCCCACCCATCATCAACGACACGAATCACACTCCTTGTTTATTGCGCGCCTTACGCGGCAAACAATTTCCCCCCACCGGCATCGTGATTCATTACATCAACCGGCTCTGATAAAACTAAATTGGTACTATACTAACACTCATTTATACTTTTATGTGATAATCTTTCTATACCCTCCACGTCGGCGGTTGTCGGTCATGCAAGACGCGACCGACGCAAATTGCAATAATGTTATAAACCTGTTTAGTTCCTCGAACCATCCCACGATCGCGCGAGCGAACACTGCAATGTCAAGTGCAATGCCAATCATCCACAGATAAATGGACCTAGGTTGTGCTTATAGTTGTAAAATCACTTGTTTTCATACATACAAACAAACGTCTCCCTTCCTCATCTCTGAGATTAGCGTCTCGTCTCGTACATTTCTAATTTGATGTACCTACATTCCTGCAAGCGCGACGCACGTTGACTTGATTGATGTTCAAGCTTGGACGTGACTCGACTAAACCGAAACTAATTACTTTTCATATTTTTTCTCAACAGAATCATTTGCGGCCTCACGAGCTTCACCACCAAGCACCACATCATCCGGGCCGCATTGGAAGCCGTCTGCTTCCAGACACGTGATATTATCGAAGCTATGAAGAAAGACTGTGGGTAAGTACGCCCCCTCCAATCAACTGCCATAAAGATCGAAATTACCACGGGTTTTATTAATTTATGCCTTATTTTTTTACTTCACAGTATTAACCTAACCAGGCTGCACGCGGACGGTATCATGACCAATAACACACTTCTGATGCAGCTGCAGGCCGATCTGGTCGGGATCCCAGTGTGTAAGTATCGCAGTTCAACCCTGTCTCGAGCTCGCTGGCAATCACACCACCATAATCGATAGCTAATTTTAATTATTGCTATTTGGCTTTCTTTGCATAATCACACCATCACCACCACCTGTAGTAAAAACGGAAGTCAGTGATCCGGCCACACTCGGTACGGCGATGGCAGCGGCGCAGGCCAAGGGAATCGATCTCTACAACATGGAACCTGATAACCGGTAAGTGTTGGGGGAATCTTTCGGGCAGTTCTACTAAGGTGATCGAATCGTGTTTAGTTAAGGGAAAATATCTAACTAACCAGATGCAGGCAAAAATTGGCTTATACATCTGCTAGTCTGCAGCTAAAATTGTTTGTTGGGTAGTTTTTTGTGTTTTCCGTCTGCATTTTGGATCGTGTGATCTCAAATTGCATTCCAATTTAGTGCAACTTGTTTCAGAAAATCAGAAAGAAATCAAAGAAAAATATGTTGGGGTGGTATTGACATTTCTGTACTGCCTATAATTGCATATCATTCCCAGATGAAAAAAGTAGGCATTGATAAAATGTCAGTCAAAGCAGGATTCCCATGTAAATAAGTGAAAAATCATAGATAATTTATTGATATTTTTTCAAGTTTAAACTAGTTGCATTGAAGCTTGCATATTTTGTTACATCAGCGAAAAATATGGTAACTCAAAAAGCAGAACCGTAGCTTGACCTCTGCACGATTGAATTTCAGGATGGGACTGATTATAGAGGGTCTTGTATAATAGAGGAGCGGATTCAAAACAAACTGCCTTGGCAACCTATGCCTAGGTAATTTCTAGCAACACTGCTAATGCAATCAAGATAGGCGCTGCTCAATTGGTTCTGGCTTTGACAGTTCATTTGGCTCAAAACCAGCCAATCCGCTCCTCTTTTATACTAGACCCTCTCTAGGACTAATATGCTATTACTTAACTGACACGATGTTGCTCTCATTTTTTTTTGTTATCAAAGTCCGTAGTTTTATCACACAATATGAAAGTAGATGCCAATTGATCAATTTAGATGGTCCTTTACTATGGTGATTTATGAAAAGATCTGTGTGGCAATTTGAGATGTATCATATTACAACATCGTAACACGACAGGAGTTCCCAGAGTTTAAACGGAATTCGCACTTATCCTGACTTTCACGAACATTTTTGAAGTTTTCAAAACTTCTCCAAAGCTCCTAAAATAGGAGTTCCTTGAGCTTCTTCGAAGGTCTCAGAACTTATTCAAATTTCCCACAACACTTTATCGGAGTTTACAGAACTTCTCCGCTGCGCTTACAGGTTTCCAAAAACTTTTCCGATATTCCTACGTTCTCAAAAGTTTTCCGAGAAGTTCTCCAATGCTATCGAAAGTACGGAGAAGTTCTGCAGAGCATTACTATTTAAAAAAAAAATACCGCAACGCAGAAGTTCTGAAACCTCCGGAGAAGTTGTAAAAATTTCTGAGAAGTTTGGGAAACTTCGGAGAAGTCCTAGGAGTTTTTTGAAGTTCACATAAATTCTCTGAAGTTCATAGAGGTTTACTGAAGTAATTTCGCAGAAAATTTGCTGAAGTAAGTTCGTAGAACTTCCCTGAAGTAAGTCAGTTGAACTTCCCTGAAATTTGCAAAACTTCTCTGAAGTTTGTTTGTAAAACTTCTATGACTTAATTTTGTAGAACTTCCCGGACGTAAGTCTGCAGAAATTCCCTCAAGTAAGTCCTGTGTTCCTGAAATTCATATAACTTTCCTGAAGTAAATTCGTAAAACTTTCTTGAACCAAATTCATAAAACTTTCTTGAAGTAAGTTCTAAGGGCTTTCCTGAAATTTATAGAATTTGCTCCAGTTCAAAGCACTTTTCTGAAATTTGTGGGACTTCACTGAAGCTCTTAGAACTTTCCTGAATTGTAGAACTGTAGAAGTAAGTTCGTAGATCTTCACTGTAACAAGTTAGTAAAACTTCCCTGAAGTAAGTTCGCTGAACTTTCCTGAAGTTAATCAGTAGAACTTTCCATGACGTAAGTTCGTAGAACTTCCCTGAAGTAAGTCCATAGAGCTTACCTGTAGTTCGTAGAACTTCGCTGAAGTAAGTTCGTAAAACTTCCCTGGCTAACTTCAAGGAAATTCTACGAACTTACTTCGGGCAAGTTCTACAGACTTACTTCGAGGAAGTTCTAAAAAATTACACCAGGGAAGTTTTAAGAAATTACTTCAGTCTGTAGAACTTGCCAGAAGTAAATTTGTACAACTTCCTTGAAGCAATTTTTCAGAACTTCCCTGAAATAATTTCTTAAAACTTTCCTGAGGTAAGTCCAGGAGTTCGTAGAACTTCCCTGAAATTAGTAAAACAATCCTGAAGCAAATTCATAAAACTTTCCTGAAGTAAGTTTGTAAGGCTTTCCGGAAGTTTATAGCATTTTTATCCAGTTCAAAGCACTTTTCTGAAGTTTTTGGGACTTCACTGAAGCTCTTAGAACTTCCCTGAATTGTAGAACTCTCCTAAAGTAAGTTCGTAGATCTTCCCTGTAACAAGTTAGAAGAACTTCCCTGAAGTAAGTTCGCTGAACTTTCCTGAAGTAAGTCTGTAGAGCTTTTCATGATGACGTAAGTTCGTAGAACTTCCATGAAGTAATCCAAGTAATCGTTCAATTTCTCTGAACTATGTTCATAGAACTTCCCTGAAATAAGTTCGTAGAACCTCCCTGAAGTAAGTCCATAGAGCTTACCTGTAGTTCGTAGAACTTCCCTAAAGTAAGTTCGTAATACTTCGCTGGCTTACTTCAAGGAAGTTCTACGAACTTACTTCGGGCAAGTTCTACAGACTTACTTCAAGGATGTTCTAAAAAATTACGCCAGGGAAGTTTTAAGTACTTACTTCAGTCAGTACAACTTGCCAGAAGTAAGTTTGTACAGCTTGCTTGAAGTAATTTTACAGAACTTTACTGAAGTAATTTCTTCGTACTTTCCTGAGGTAAGTCCAGTAGTTCGTAGAACTTCCCTGAAATTCGTAAAACAATCCTGAAGCAAATTCGTGAAACTTTACTGAGCTAAATTCGTAAAACTTTCCTGAAGTAAGTTCGTAGACTTTTCTGAAGTTTATAGTATTTTTCTGCAGTTCAAAGCACATTTCTGAAAATTTAGGGACTTCACTGAAGTTCAAAGAACTTCCCTGAATTGTAGAACTCATCTGCAATAAGTTAGTAGAACTTTTCTGAAGTAAGTTCGTTGAAATTCTCTCAAATAAGTAAGTAAAACTTCCCTGAAATAAGTTTGTAGAACTTTCCTGAAGTTAATCTGTAGAGCTTTCCATGACGTAAGTTCGTAGAACTTCCATGAAGTAAGCGTATAAGTTCCCTGAAATAAGCTCGTAGAACTTCCCTGAAGTAAGTACGTAAAACTCCAGGCAAGTTCTATAGACTTAAGGTCGGCGCACAATAGATACGTTTTCGGGTTTTTTGACAGATAATGCATGGGCTAACTGTCAAAAAACCTGAAAACGTATCTATTGTGCGCCGGCCTTTACTTTAGGAAAGTTCTATAAAATTAGGCCCGGGAAGTTTTACGAACTTACTTCAGGGAAGTTCTACGAACTACAGTGTAGAACTTCCCTGAAGTAAGTAGTCTATAGAACTTGCCCGAAGTAAGTTCGTAGAACTTTCCTGAAGTAAGTTCGTAGGACTTTCCTGAAGTTTAAAGCATTTTTCTGCAGTTCAAAGCACATTTCTGAAAATTTAGGGACTTCACTGAAGTTCAAAGAACTTCCCTGAATTATAGAACTCATCTGAAATAAGTTAGTAGAACTTCCCTCAAGTAAGTTAGTAGAACTTTCCTGAAGTAAGTTTGTTGAAATTTCTCAAATAAGTAAGTAAAACTTCCCTGAAATAAGTTCGTAGAACTTTCCTCAAGTTAATCTGTAGAGCTTTCCATGACGTAAGTTCGTAGAACTTGCCTGAAATTCGCAGAATTGTTTTCAAGTAAGTTCGTAGAACTTCCCTAAAATAAGTTCGTAGAGCTTGCCTGAAGAAAGCTCGTAGAATTTCCCTGAAGTAAGTTCGTAGAACTTAACTGTAGTGCATAGAACTTCCCTGAAGTAAGTTCGTAAAACTTCTCGCCAGGAAAGTTCTACGAACTTACTCCAGGCAAGTTCTATAGACTTACTTTAGGGAAGTTCTACAAAATTAGGCCCAGGAAGGTTTACGAACTTACTTCAGGGAAGTTCTACGAGCTACATTGTAGAACTTCCCTGAAGTAAGTCTGTAGAACTAGCCCGAAGTAAGTTCGTAGAACTTCCTTGAAGTAATTTCTTAGAACTTCTCGGCAGTAAGTCCAGTAGTTCGTAGAACTTTCCTGAAATTCGTAAAATAATCCTGAAGCAAATTCGTGAAACTTTACTGAGCTAAATTCGTAAAACTTTCCTGTAGTAAGTTCGTAGGGCTTTCCTGAAGTTTATAGCATTTTTCTGCAGTTCAAATCACATTTCTTGAAATTTTGGGACTTCATTGAAGTTCATAGAACTTCCCTGAATTGTAGAACTCATCTGAAGTAAGTTCGTAGATCTTCCCTGAAATATGTTAGTAGAACTTTCCTGAAGTTAATCTGTAGAGCTTTCCATGACTTAAGTTCATAGAACTTCCATGAAGTAAGCGTATAAGTTCCCTGAAATTCGTAGAATTTTTCTGAAGTAAGTTCGTAGAACTTTCCTAAAATAAGTTCGTACGGCAAATTCTATAGACTTACTTTAGGGAAGTTCTACAAAATTAGGCACGGGAAGTTTTGCGAACTTACTTCAGGGAAGTTCTACGAACTACACTGTAGAACTTCCCTGAAGTAAGTCTGTAGAACTTGCCAGAAGTAAGTTCGTAGAACTTCCTTGAAGTAATTTTACAGAACTTCCCTGAAGTGATTTTTTAGAACTTTTCCGAAGTAAGTCCAGTAGTTCGTAGAACTTTCCTGAAATTGGCAAATTCGTGAAACAAATGAATGCAAAATCGTAAAACTTTCCTGAAGTGAATACGTAAAACTTTCATGAAATTCATAGGAGATTAGTAAAGTTTGTAGCTCTTCCTTGAAGTTTGTAGCGCTTTTCTGATTTTTTTTTTGACTTCACTAAAATTCATAGAACTTCCCTGAAATGTAGAGCTCTTCTGAAGCATGTTTTTTTTTAATTCTTTATTAAGGAGATTTTTAGCCTATGGCTAGTTCATCTCCGATCTGAAGCAGGTTCGTAGAAATTTTCTCTAGTAAGAAAGTAAAACTTCCCTGAAGTAAGTTCGTAGAACTTTCATGAAGCTCCTCCCCTGATCCTATTCTTCGACAATGTACCTCTCTAACCTCGGGTAAGCAGCGAGTATTCAGCCCAACTCCTACTAGACATAGAATTAAGTGAATGTTGTTACAAACAAATAACAATGAACTATCGGCTCCGTAAAGCTAACGCGATTGAGCCTTCCAAATAAACGAACTAGTTAAAAAAAACTTTCATGAAGTAAATTCGTAGAACTTTTCTGAAGTACGTTCGTAAAACTTGCGTGAAGTAAAATCGTAGAAATCGCCTGAAGTTCAATTAAGTAAGTCCGTAGAACTTAGCTGAAGTAATTCCATAGAACTTCCCTAGTCCTGTACTGCCGCAATTCGCATGACAGTCCTATGTAGATAGGAAATCCATAGGACATGGAACTATTATGCGAATAGCGGCAGTGTAGTTCGTAGAACTTCCCTGAAATTCATAAAACTTTCCTGATCTAAATAGGTAAAACTGTTCTGAGGTAAGTTCGTAGCACTTCCCTGAAGAGCATTTCCAGGCCAAACAGCAAACAAATAAATAATTGTTGACTTGATCTTATCCGATTGGCATAAAACTTTGCATAATTTTTTATTATCATTCAATTTTTTTGCAAAAAATCGGCCATTTTTTGATCTTGGATAGGTTTTCAAAATGGCGTCATTGATTTTTTTAATAAATTGTAACACGAAACAGTCACTTCTGATCTAAAACGTCTGAGACAAAGTTGTTGAGAAAAGTAATGTTTTTCTGGGAAAACATATACACAGCAATTATTGTTTTAATTTTGAGTGAGCGAGAGGCGAACCAGCCTTTAGGCTGAAAAACTCTTAAATAAATAAAAAAAAAATGAGTAAAAATTCCAAAAAAGTGTTGAAAATTGAAATTTTTCAAAAAGTATATCTTTAACTTTATAATTTCATTTGACCTTTCGTTCATTCGACCTTTTGCCCCTCGACCTCTTGTCTTTCGACCTTTTGTCCTAGAACCATTAGAACTTACTTGAATTAAGTTCATAGAACTTTCCTGATGTAGGTTCATTAAAATTGCCTTCGAAGATCTTCCCTTAAGTTCCTAGGTCTTCCCTTAGGTTCATAGTACTTCCTTATTCATTCCCTTAAATTCATAGGTCTTTAATAGCCCCTGAAGTTCGTAGCACTCCGCTGGAATTAGTAGCACTTGTCTCAAGATTGTAGCATTACCCTGAAGTTCGTAAGACTTCACTGAAGTTTATAGAATATTCCTGGTACTCGTAGATCTTCCCTAAAGTTTGCAGAACGTATCTGAAGATTGCAGAACATTTCAAATGTTCGTAAAACTTCCCAGAAGTTCTCATAACTTCCATGAAATCCACAGAATTTCCTGAAACTGCAACTCTACTAAATAGCTTTCGTAAGAACTTACCTTCTTCTTCTTAATAATTATTCGTTTATTTAACGTCGGTTGCTGTCCCGCAATGGACGAACGTCGATTGCCAATTGGTGATTAATCACTGACGGCAATCGAGTACCGGGAAGGCGACTTTAACACCTGGAACCTATCGAACCCATCAATCAACGGCTTTACTTCAAATCCCAACGGCTGGAATTGAACCTATTCTACTTACCTTGTTGCTGGTATACTGCTCCGTTTCTTTCCTACTGTTCGTAAACGGTAGGTTCAATGGTTCGATCTGAAATTGCACAAAACACAAATTAATAAATTAGTCAATCACAATATATTCCACTGTAACGGTTAACCGTCAAAAAAGAAGAACCAACGATGGAAGATTACGAACTGTACCCTATGCACCAATGGACGTGCGCAAGATACTTGAAGATGTTCCTCAAAAAACGTACGCTCATGGAATATTTCCTAATTCCGAGACTAATACAAAGTTGTTTTACATTGATTTGTATTCCAACAACTCTTTTTTTGGGAAATTTTGAACTATTTTGAATTAGCCGGTCATTGAATTTATTTAACGCCCCTTTTTCCTTCACTTTCCAGCGACTACCAGATGCACATCTCCCACGAAACATTCCTGCCAACATCGACGGAGGAGGAGCGTAACGCACGGTACACCAAGTGGAAAATGGCCGTCCAGCGAAGCTTGGGCTGGGCCGTTACCAAGAAGAGTGAAGCCATGACAGGTGGGTTACTTTGTTGCATTTTTCCCTTGACATTTTTCTTCTCCTACCCCGACTACTGTGACTTTGACCTTGACACGGACACGAGACGACCGCCTTCAAATGGACGATCATTTCAGATGATGTTGATGATGATGATTATGATGACAACAACCGCGTCGCAGCAATAGTTCTGACACATGGAAAATTCCACCGTATACCGCGATTACGATAACTACAATACCACAAACCGACACAGACTGTCTAGAACTAAATTGAGCAGAAATACATTTTTTGTCTAAATTACGTTTAAATAAACCACCTGTTTCCCCATAATCCAATCTTCTTTACAGACGAACGCTACTCCCTGCTGGCATCGATTCCGGCCGGTCTGTTCCTGCTGAGCTCCTTCGTGATGCTGGTATTCTCGCAGACCAGTCGACGGTGATAGGTGAAACCAGTGCCATGTACGAGTCTTATTCTAAATCATACTTACAATTAATGCGAGTTAGTTAGTGATGTACTTATAGGTAGGCTACATTTATCTAGACAAGATACAACCAATTGACAGCTCAAATTGTGGGTGCTCAAGTCTCCAGTTAGTTAGATAGTTAGGTAAACTAAATTACAGTAGCTATTAAAAGCGCTGTAGTCAAAAAAGAAAGCGAATAGCAAAACAACCAAAATAGCGAGATGCTTCCAGCGACACTGTTAGAAAAAAAATTGTTGAATTCAGCTATAAACTGTGCAACTTCAAAAGTACCTTTCAATAGTTAACGAAGCTATGCAAGCACTCCATTCCTTCTTAGTCAATCGTGTAGTGAACAGGTTTAATAGCTCCTTATGAACAGTTGTGACAGTTTAGTACTTATACAATTACTATTGGATATCGCTAGGAACAAAACAAAAATATGCAATTTCTTTATGCAAATTGTTAGGATCCCTCCGTTTTACAGAGACGAAATCGATTAAGTTGTTGAAAGTTAAAATGATGATATTTTTAACGTGTCTTTTAACAATGCTTTACTTAGGTTTAGCAGACTTTATGTCAAACTATTAATTTCAAACGTAGACTGTAGGTAAGGCAAACATTCAAGTTACAGTTCTATAGTTATCATTATCTTGTAATGGTTTTATTGTGAAATTAGTGTAGGTAGCATAACGTTTTTTTTTTTAAGTAGTAGACCAACGTGGAAACGACGAGTTTGAAGACTTTTTATATTGTACTTAATGCTACGCTACGAAAGATTTATTATACACTTTATTTTGCAGAAGAATGGCTAGTTTTTTGTTTGAGATCCGAAATACCGAAATTAATTAAAATCTGGAGTATAATCTAAAATATAGGTTCAGAAAAATAACGAATTCCATGCAATTTAAATCTCAGTACTCAATCTCCCTTAGCTCAGTCGGTAAGGGCGTAGCTACAAAGCAAGACCATGCTGGAGGTGGCTGGGTTCAATTCCCGGTCCGGTCTAGGAATTTTTCGGGTTAGAAAATTTCTCGACTTCCCTGGGCATAGAAGTATGATTGGACTTGCCACACAATTATACTAATGCAAAAATGGTACAGGCATTGAAAGCTCTCAATTAATAACTGTGGAAGTGCATCTAAAACACTCAGTTTAGAGCACGCAATAAGCTAATATGCGATATGCAATAAGCTTGAAATGCGAAGAAGAAGAATTTTTCACTTACGGAACTTTTTCTCAACCGAGGGGGCCGATTCAATCTTAGATGCAGGATTTTTTTTGCTTTATTGTTGTGAGATGCACTCGCGCTTAATAGATAGAAACACAATTGATTATGATTTTTAAGATTTCCTGCAAAAAGGTGGAGAGCGATGCGAGTAGAGATGAAAAAAGATTTTTCGTAGATTGATTCGCTAGTGTGAGATTTTTCGACCATTTAAAATCAAGATTTAGATGTGTCGCACCCCTCGTTCTCAACGGAACCACCCTAGGGAACTTCAACAATTATGTTTCTACAAGCGGCTTGAAGTAGAAAGGGTGGGCCAAAATAAATTAAAAAGCGTCTTCAGCATGTCACTCTACACAGTGTACCAAAAACATGTTTGGCACTGCACTGGCACACGCATAGGCACTGTTGGGCACCCTATTCAGTAATTTATGTAAAATTTAAAAACAAACTGGCGATACTGCACTGTTTTTGCGCATGCATGTTTACATTCTGATCATCCGTTTCGTGAAAACAAAATATCCGTGGCAACGGCAGCCAACAGACATGAACCTCCGGTACCGATCAGGTAAAATTAATAAAATTGTATGGTTTAACCTAAATTTATTCAACTCATAATTGCAGAAGACTACTGCATCTGAAGGATATCAATTCAACTAATTATATTTCAATTCTACTTAGTATAAAGTACATTGTTTTGTAACATGATTTTTCTGCAGGATATTGTCATAGAGCTGCTGAGAGATTGACTACTGAATTTGCAGTCCTAGTGCTCCTTGATGTCCCTGGAGTGATTTGATATGCTAATGACTCATTACCGCAGACGGGTCACCTCCTTGAACATAAACCAAATTGACTCCATTTACCACGGATAGAGTATCTTGCAGTCGTTCTTCAAATCGATCCACCGTCCAGCCGGCAATCTCCACCCAGTCGTTCACATAGCGCATTAAAACGATCCGTCATTCGTTGTTGTACGCCTTCATGTCTTGTCGATTTCATACTCGATCGGCAGCCCATGACAGTTCCTAACAATATGGCGCTCTACATATCCACATATTCCTTCTTCCAACGATTCAAAACGTTTTTCCTCTCCGTTCGAGAGCTGATAATCTCCAGCAGCCAGCACAAATCCTCCATCGTAATGCTGTTCATCTCCAATCGATAGTTGGTATTTCTAATTCGTGAATGTTATGCCTTTCGATCACTTGTCGCTTATATTTTCCAGAAAATTAATAATGCACTTTGAATATATGAAAATTTACACCATCACGTCTCAACAGAAAACATCAATCGGCGCGCTGAACCGCTTTCACTTTTTTATACATGAAATGTTTACTCACAAACTACCTATAATTGCTTATTTTAGAATTACTAATATTTTTGGAATCAAAACATTCAATCTGTCAGAAATACCAGGTTGCCAAATAAGCCAAAATATTCACAAACAAACGCAGCCTGTTTTAAGACTGGCACTGTTGGCACTGCCGGCATAGCTGCGGCACACTGAGAAAAAAATGGCTCATAATGAGTGTGTAAAGTGACCACCCCTAGGATATTTCCTGGTTATTTGACCTGATGAATTAACCATTTATTGTAACAAAGAATGAATGCATAATTACTTCATAAAGCCTCCTTCCACAATACTTCCATTACCCAAACACATTTTAGTCATGATTTTTATCTTTTCACTTATAATTTAGGATGCAGATTGCGAATTTTATGAATATTTAGGTAAAATTGATAATGGTAGCGTTTACGTCACTTTGTCATTTCACGACAGTGGGGAGGTCCACCCGCGTCCCACAGAAAAGTTCTCTCTCCACCAGCTGAGATCTCACGAGGACGAGAGATTCTCTCTCCTAACACGCTGAGTGACTCGCTATCAACACGGGATTTTTGTTTGACAGACTTTGTAGCGGTACACGGTCGATGAGATCGCTCAATTTCGTCAAAAGTGGATTTACTCAAAAGTCAGGTGAATTTTTCGGGCAAAAGTCGTGGAAAACCAAGAAACACTTTTCGATTATGAGGAAAATCCATGAACATTTTACTCAGTCTACATACTTAGATTTTTTTTGCCGAGATGACAGCAGCTTAGCATTTTATTTTGCTAGATCTCAGTGAAAAACTTGCGAGATGGTGCCCATCTCGGTAAAAAAAATCTAACTGTGTGTAGGAGTGTACTAATAGACTGAGTGAAAGCCCTATCGATTTTCCTCATATTCGAGAAAATTCAACTCGCTTTCGAGTACATCAACTTATGACGAAATTGAGTTGGTACGATCGACCGTGTAGGTTCAGGAAAAGTCAAAAGAAAAGCGCCTAACCATTCTTCCACTTCTCCCGCTTTTCCGAGAGTTCCCTCCTCCTGGCCATATGTATGTATGCGGCGGTTGGTAAACTGATTGTGCGGTCGCCCATGGTGACTTATTGCGGGAGTGTGAGTGTTGATAACACCTCTTCACAATGCCAAAAGTAAATGTCCCACTGGTTGGCTGCGCTGCTACGGGTGAATGATAACCGAGACTGTTGTCACATGACGGCCACCCGCTCTCAACTCTCACTCAACTCGGCAAGGATCTGCTTGAAGCCTTTTGCCCCAAAATCTACCCTACTGGGGAGTAGTCAGTAATCACACACGGCGGATATGCGGGAGCTCGATTGCCGCTGTATGCGTGCCCGCCTACGTTGTGAGACATGAAAACCAAAAGCAGAAAATTTTCCCCGCAGATTGGTTGCAAAATTCGAACGATTAGGGACATTGCAGCAAGCGCGACACGAGACGGCGGTACGGCAGGTCGTCATCGACAACTTTCATCGCAAATTCGCACTTTTGGTTTTTCTCTGCAGCTTAACGACCTCCGGTAAGAGGTCGCCCCTCAAAAACGGTGCAAATTTTGCACAAAGTGATAAAGAAAAAGTAATAGTTACTACGTCTTCCAATTGGAGCAGCCGTGGAGGCAAACGTGATAATATTATGTTATGCTTGAAAGGTGATTTTACAAGTGCGGGCGTTTGTTTGATTATTAGCTGTGAATAATTTTCATTAATCAAAATATTTAGTGGAAAAGAAGCTTGTTGTCGTTCGAATGAAGCATTGTGTGGCTAAACAAAAGTGAAGCAAGGGAAGTTTTACATTTTGAAAGGAAAATTGAATATTTATAAAGGCAGTAACAAAATGGCAATATCCAGACAACGAAGCGTACCCATCAGGATACCAGCGCAGACGTTCACCTCCGGCAGCCTGTTCTTCATACTCGTCCTTGGACTGATTGTGGACCGTAAGTGTAGTCATTTTTTGTTTTGTTTCAAATGCCTATGAAATGTGAAAAATTTGCAAATTCAATCCTCCCTCGCGAAGTTGTTCATGATAATGAAAAGTAAACAGAATTTATCAATACTCTCACGCATACGGTAAAATGTGTACTTCCTCGTATATCTAGCTGGAGCTAGAATAAGGGCCTAGCAGCTTTTGTAAACAATGACTTCCTTTGATGATTTCTAGATAGTCAAGACTTGCCAATGTAAACCAACATCACCATTATGTTGGTTTGCACGGGCGTATCTGGAATTCATAGAAGTAATTGTTTACACAAGCTGTTAGGCCCTTATATTAGCTCTATCTAGATATAAACGTTGCCACCCACGTTGCTGTACATTCCATTAAAAGGATTAGCTGACGCTTCGAAGATCCCCACGGGAGTGCAGAACATTAGTTGATGCTCTCGATTCAATTTATTAGGTGTCGCAGTCTACTATTTGGAATTGACGGGAAAATTTTAGTGGCTAAGGTACATGAGTTTCCAGAAAGTCCTTTCAAGAATTTTCAAATAAGGAGGAAGCAGTTTGTAAAACATTGCGGATGTTTTTGACAATGTTGAATTGTATTAGGGGAATTTACGTATTCTCGGCAACCTAAGCAGCGACCTTCTTTCTATAGCCTTTTTCTCTAAGGAACGCACACATATGCAGTATTGGTTTGTTTACAATCTTTTGCTGCCAGCTGCTCTAACAATTTCAGTCGAAAGAATTGTCAAAAAATGTTTTGAAACGCTTTTACAAAGCTCCAATCTTCTCTAGTGAGAGCGAGTATTGTCGGCAACCAGTTTTTCTTCGGCAACCGTTCCATTTGAACTGCATGTAAATCTGCTGTTCTATTATCGGCAACTCGAAATCAGCTACAATTTGTAGTGCGTGGGTTGCATTTCAAGAAAACCTTGCTAGATTACTTTTTCTCAGTGGTAAAAATATAGTCAAATTGAAGCTGAAAGCATAAAGAATCGTTTGCATGCATTCAAAGTGTTTTCGTAAGAAAATCCAGTGAAAATAGTGTTTCAATTTGGGTTGCCGAAAATAGTCTGTCATGCCGAAGCCGTCATTCCCCCTACTATACTTTAGTGTGGTGAAAACAATTTTATTGTAACTTGTTTTTCGTAGTGAATGGATTATAGTAAAATTTAAGGCATATAACCCAAGTAGCATTTTAGGTTTCATGATGTGTACTACAAAGAAGCTACAAAGAAACATTCATAAAACCCTGGTCAAAGCAATTTTGCCTTTATTGCTTGCACCCAGGGTTTCGATCAAAATCTGCCTAGGTTGCGCACTCTTGCGAAGGTTTTGAAGGGTATATTTTTTAAATACCTGCAAGATTGATTTACAGCAAAACAGATTGAATTAAGGTCGCATTGAGAACCATTTGAAAACCATATTTAAACTAGCAATTTGGCGTCAATATAAATCTAATTCTTGCCATATTACCATACCTTGCTTGCTACTGAAAAGAGCATTAATCAATCTTAAATAGGATTCAGAAATATCACCCGACCTTGGAAAAACATTTGAACAAATAAAACTACAACAGGATACAATTATTTTGAATTTCCTTATGATCACAAACATATTTACCAAAATTATCATAACAGATCTCATGTAGTGACCTAGTTTTAAGTACCAAATTAAATTTAATGTGAAATATGCTTATAAGATCAAATAAAAAGTACACTCTCGGAAAACAAAAAGAGAAAGGTATTTCGCTAGGAAAGTTCATAAAAATGAACTGATGTATGATGCATGACTGGATTTAAGACGTAAAATACTGATAAAAACATAAAGATTTTTCGCAAAATTGATCAAAATTTTAGAATATCTCATTCTTAGTAGGCTGTGGAATTTTGACATCTTAGGAAGCCGAAAGAAAAAACTTTTACCAGCCTCTGTCAAATTATGAGTCCTAGTGCCATCTGAACGGTGTGATCTTGAAATAATGTAATTATGTAAATGATAGTCTTTACAGGTCTTTACCCACATGAACAACAGCAACGTCTTTACACTTGAATTAACATTTTAATTTCTTTTGAATTCTCCTAAAAATTCCATAGGTTATCTGCTACATTTTTACATTTTTTTTAAATTGTGGAATCCTTGAACAATTTTAAAAATTGCAGAGCCATGACAATTTTCCAATAGCTAAATAATGTGTTTTTTTTTAAATAAAGAATCTTGTAAATTTTCCAAAATTTTACATTTTTGAATTTTTTTCTCAATCCCATATTTAAAAAAAATCTAAATCAAGTATTTTTTTTATAAACCTAAGATCATGAAGACATCGTATTGCGGCGCTGGTGGTCTAGTGGTAACCGTGATTGCCTCTTACTCCAAAGGGTCTGGGTTCAATCCCAGTCGGCGCCATCGGGATTTTTTTGAGGTTTAAAATCTCTGATCACGCCTTCCTCTAGTTATTTTTCATCTACGTCATTCCTAATGTTTTAATCGCTGTTATCTAGTTTCAGGGCTGGTAGTGAGTATGTGATTTAATAGTAGTGACTTTAGTGACTAAAATAACGAAAATAGTGACCAAATAGTGACTTTCAAACAATAAAAAAGTGACCAATAGTGACATTTATTGGTCAGAAAGATATGGTTTCAATCTTCCATTGATTTCGATTGCCACTTCGAGAAATTTTATAAACTCACAAACCCGCATTTTTCATGTTTCTAAAAAATAAAACAAACGGTTTATGGATCCCATTATCCTCAAAAAATAAATATGAATTGAATAAGCATTTTTTTAAACAAACTATTTACTAAGTTGATATAAGCATCGAAAGCACACATTGATGATTAGATCGCAAAATAGAGGCACAGAGAAAAATGTTCAAATTCAAAGATTTAGACAAATTTTGACAATTTTATTAAGACAGTCAATTTTAAATATCTAGGATATTGATGAAGCGATGCGATAAGCGATTAGTATTTTAGTTAAAAAAAATCGTTCTCCTATTTGTAGCCGCTATAATGCAGTGGTCGTCTTCATTCCTTCCAAGAAGAGAATCTTCTGTAACACAAGGAAACAAACTCATAACTGTGGGACATAGACAACTTTTCTAGATCGCAGTTTTCAAAAGCCTCTCATTACTGTGGAACGAAGAAAATTATCCCAGGTGGAAAGTTCACGGACATAAAACAAAATTTGAATGCGCCTAGGTCTAAAAATCTCGATCGTGTAAAATTAGGGATTTAGGGATGCATTTTAGAGTTTTGGACAAGGGGGTAAGTCACTCAGCACATTGTGCCAAAATTAGATTCGGCACAGCTTGGGCACATCCATCGGCACAATTCCGTAGGCACTGGATCATTTTAAATAAAATGGGAGCACTACTAGACAACTGTAACATCCTCTAATTGAATATACCAGAGGAACTCAGACCAGCAGTTAAAATATAGATCTAAATACGAAATGTAGGTTCTAGAGTGGGCTCAAGAGACAGAGGCAGTTATTCAGACCTCATTAATACCCTTAACACAGACAAACAGACATAACACTCGCAAGTTGTTCATCGAACAAGCATTTAACGGTCGATTTAAAAGTATCCTAGTTGGTAGTACCGCCACCTGTGGCGCGCATAGTCAATTCCCTTGCGTTTGACGTTTACACACTACCGCCATCTATTCAGCGTACTACCCACCACTGTGTATTCAACAGATGGCGGTAATGTTTTAGCGACGATGTTTTACAGTGAGAAATATTCAATGTGTTATGTCTGTTTGTCTGTGCCCTTAATTCAAATAATGCTGCAACTCACACCAAACAAACTACAGAAGTCTATTCATCATCCTCTATAGTCGATCTTGACCCATATTCCTCACCGGTTCCAACTCTTTCCGACCGCTTTTCACATCACGAAAGACTAGGTCTCCGTTCTGCCTTTGAGGGCATTATAAAACTGTAAAACACAGAACTTTTATTATCCTATGAACACAAAACACCAAAATTTCGCACACCCGCCACTTCCCGCGTCATCCTCAACCCGATTTATCCCTGCGATTTCAAACAAAACATTCAAGGTGTCAGAAATACCGGTTTGCCGGGATGGGTATTTTACAAACAATCGCAGCTTGCTCTATGACCAGCACAATCGGCACATCTGTGGCACACTGACAAAAAAGATGACCCAGGATTGGTGTGCGGAGTGACCTACCCCTTGGTTTTGGACCATTTTTTTGGGCCTGAAAATTCAAGATCTCTAACACAACCAAATTGAGAAAATTGCAACCTGCGAAACCTCTTACAGTTTGTGATAGGTCTATAACCAATTCGAGATCAAACAAATAAAAATATTAGTGATTTCGTCAACATCAATTTTACAGTTAACATTTTCGTCTGTTCGCAACTTTTCTGGTCCGTCAGAATTTACACGCATTTTTAATGAATTCACATCAACCTTTCTAACACACCGTTTTACCAAATCAATCTGTGATTTTATGTGAGTTTTTGAAGTTTTTTTTTTACTCTCAACATCGGTGGTAAAAAAAGTGACTTTAGTGACTAAATTTTAAGGAATAGTGACTTTAGTGACCTTTTGATGAAAAAAGAGACTTTTTAGTGACTGGCTTGAAAATAGTGACCAAGTCACTAAGAAGTGACCTGCTACCAGCCCTGAGTTTGAAGTGGTTGATCCTAGGATTCTGATGCATTCGGTCATTATCGGTGTTATTGCATGATTTGAATTTGAACTTGATACAAAGATATCTATTATTATTATTTAGCTTTATTTATGAGGCTTTCAGCCTTAGGCTGGTTCGCCTCCAAACAAAGATATCTAGAGAAATCTGATAAACTTGTTCCTCTTCCTGCGCCTAGATGCAAACGGGCAAGTCTGACAGGCGCCATATCTGAAAATGAATTGTGTATTATTAAATACTATCATGGAAAACACATTTTGTTGCTGGACATCACGACTAACATTTTAAAAACTCATAATTATTATTTTTTAAATTCGGCTGGACTTGGGAAAAAACTTTATGTAAACAAATTTATCAAAAATTATGCGTAAAATCTAAATAAATTATTATTTTTCTAAAAAATATGCAATTTCGTTATATTTAAAAAAAACAATAAAAAAATTAAAAAAATTGAATTTTTTGAAGCAATATCCAGCCTACACTCTTCACCAAATTTTAGGGCATTACTTCAGCTTTTTTTTATACAAAAAAAAGTTTGGCTGTTTTGGCAAAATCGACGTTTTATTAACGTGCGCATTTGGACGCAGGATTACGTCTTTCGGCAATATATTGAGGGTGCAATTAAAAAAAAAAAACAAAATCAACCGCGTTACGAAAAGTGGTCAGGTTTTGACCACTTATAATTCTGTCAATAGCGGAAGCATTTTAATTCTAAACAAGCCAATCGATTGGAAATTTTTCAACGAATCTGCTAAGATGAACACTTTATCAATTTTCAAAAGGTCACTATTGAAACTTACACAAATGTCCAACTGTTGCAATGGTGATCAAAATTATCACCGATTGCCTGCAAAAAGCGCTTTCCCAGATTTGAAAGTCGAATTCCATCCGGTGACGCCGAACGGTACTTAATCAATCACCGTGTGTGGTGGTGTCCGGTCGGTCGTCATCAGCAGCAGCAGCAGCAGCAGCAGTGCTTTCGGCGCGTGGCGTTGAACATAGTTCTCCAGTACACAATGAAAGGCTGCCCGCAAGCAGTGAGCTGCAGCCCACATGAGCGTCCATTCACCGAAGAAGCCGCACCGCTACTGATCGGATTCAGTAGCTCTTCGTGAGTCGCTATGTCTATGTCTGTGTATTTTCAGGACCACTATACAAGTATTTTCTGGACATTCGTCAAGGTCATCAATCTATGTATTTTTAAGGCAACATTTGGGGTGCAATTAAAAAAAAAAAAACAAAGTAACAAAGTCGGTCGCGGCATTAAAGTGGTCTGATTTTGATCCAGAAATGATGGATTTTAATTCTTAATACGCCAATCGATAGGAAATTTTTCTACGAATCTATTCAAATCAAGACTTTATCCATTTCCAAAAGGTCACAGGTGCAACTGTGTTATGATAATTAAAATTATTACCGATTGCCTGCGAAAAGCGCTTTCCCGAACACAGATTTCAAAATAGAATTCCATCCGGTCTTACCGATCGGTGCATATTCAATCACCGCGCGTGGTGAGTGATGGTGTCTGGTCGTCATCAGCAGCAACAGTGCTTTCGGCGCGTCGCGTTGTACATTGTTCTCCAGTACACAGTTGCACACTTTTGGACTAAGAACGTAAAATTTACTTTCCGAGAGAAGTCAGCGGAAATGTCCGGGGAATGTTTGAATTAGCCAGAATAGTTTCGGAATTTGGAAGCAAATTCCAGGAGTAGCCATTTCCAGGGGAAGCCAAAAAAAATTTCAGAAAAACCATCCAATAGAAGTCGAAAAAAACTGACTTCCGAAGGTTTGGAACTCGGAAGTCAGACTTCCGAACTTTAATTTAGTGCTGGCGGCTCAATCGTTCCTCTAAAATCCAGAAATAAACTGCATTTCAAACATGGCGTTTGAACTTGTTACATGTTACCTGAATCTCCAATTAATTCACAAAAATTTAAATCGTTGGATCTCAAATCGGTTTCTTATCGATATCGAAAAGCACCGGCTACCAGATTGTAAATAATTTACAACACTCCCATGGGTAGCCGAGTTTCCATTTCCAAATGGATTCTAAAGAAGCCACCTTAATACCTCAATGGCAAATCCAATCAAACGAACACTGAAAAACTTTTAGCCATCATTCTCACCCATGCTGATTGTTCGCTCCGATTTCCTGTTTACCTTTCTCGTTCGTAAACTGAAAGGCTACCGAATCAATCGAAAAATAAAAACAAGTTTCAATTCAATAATGTCGGCATGCACCTTCATTCAGTGTTTAGGAAACGGTCAGCTGGTTTCATTATATTTGTAATAAGCAGTCAACTAGCGGCGCCGGTGGTGTGGTGGTAAGCGTGACTGCCCAGACAACCAGGAGTCGTATAACAATTAGCAGAAAGTATCGTAAATTGCTACAGTTTAAGTCAACATCGCATATAAGAATGACATACATCCTTGCACAGGGTTGCTTCCACTCACTTGCTATAAAAAAAATTGTTTTTCGGAATTATGAAATCATTAGATGTTATAATGGTTATTAGTACATGAAGGTTAAAAGAAAGGGGTCGTGAAGTATGTATTAGACACATAAAACCTGTCAATATTGCTTTCAGCTTTTATGAGTCAAACACACACTTTTCACTTTCTTCTTGTTACTTGCAAGTACAACATATCATTATATCATCTAATGATTTCATTATTCCGGAAACATTTTTTTATAGCAAGTGAGTGGAAGCAACCCTGCTTGCATACATCGCATTATGTTTAAGTTAAATCGTATAGAATGCAAATTTACGACTTACCTATAGGGGAAACGCTCCTATAGTTGCGGTACGTTAGAAGCGTTAGGTTCCTATAGTTGCGCATGGAGACTCAATATACAACTATAGGAACCTAACGCTTCTAACGTACCGCAACTATAGGAGCGTTTACCCTATGATGTTAAATCAACTCGTTTAAAAATAAATTAAAATGTGACATATACGCCTCACATCGAATTCCTGAGGAGAAGGCGATCTTCATAAGGCGGAGTTGAACTAGCCAGTTGGCTAAAAATCACCATAATAAGGCTTAAAAAAAAGATCTTGATAAAGTTTAAATCTGAAGCAAGTATGGTGCATAACCCGGAACAACAAACTTTCCAATATGCTAATAGAATGACAGTGCAGGTACGGATATCGCATCCCAGGGGCAACGTGCAAAACGTGCGTGCGAGATTACGATCTGCCACCAGAAGGACCAGATGGTGATGGCGCTTATTACCGATGTCACTTCACGGTGAAGTGACAACTTATCACTCACGGTGAAGTGATTCCCATATGATTTACACGGCAATCACATCACCGTGAGTGACAACTGATCACTTCACTTCGTTTTCACCGTCAAGTGACACCCGTAATAAGGCCCGATCTAACGTTGGTGATAGCAAAAACCGGAATTTCCTGTTGCATTGGGCGTGGACAAGGAGGTGCATCGTCGGACAACAGCAGCCAGGAAACATAGGAAGGAATAGAGGCGATGAAAATGGACGGGGCTACCCCGGTGTCCGAAAACGAAACCGAACCTTATCTTTTCTGATGCCCACAACGGCAAAAGCATTGGAATGATCTATACAAGTGCGAAGCGATGCAGAAGATGAAAAATGAAAAACTCAATCCACCTTAATGTACATATAAAAAAATTAATTCATCGGCTCCGTTTAGCTCCTAGAGACAATGTGCATTCCAAATGAACACCATAGAAAAAGATTATTGAATTTAAGCTCAAATGTGAATGACTAACTATAACAAATAGTTATGCAAAGTTTCATCACTTCCTGGAGAAGACGGACCAAACTTCTTGGAGACGCTGGCAGAAACTTCCTAAGGTAGATTGAAAAAAAAATCTGGAGAAAGTCGGAAGCCAGAGCGCTTACGGAACTGTCGAAAGAAACAAGGACATAATTCCGGAAGAAAGAGCTCTTGGGGGATATTCTAATGATCCAGAAAATTTTCCATACGGTCATAAAACATCCCTGAAGACCCCGCAATGCCCCTGAAATTTTTGGAACATTTCTGAAATGTACTTAGGAATATTCCATATTTCCTCGGGCTGTTTTGGAGTACTCTGATCATCTTTGAAATACTTGGAACTTCCCTGATTATGATGAGACTACCGGAATATTGATTAGATATATTTGAAGGTTTCTAGACTTTCTTGAAGATTACGAAATTTTTTGAGCACTCTCACAATTTTCTTGAATTTATTGTAACATCAGCATTGAAGTTCTCTGATCTTCTCGATTTTTATAATTAAAAAAAAAAAATATCGACACTGCCATCAATAAGCACGGAACTTCCCATAAAATGTTCTCACAAATATTATTTCTGATACTTCCTTCTGGTCGGGAATCGCGATATAAGCCGTTTATGATTTAAACAGTCTTTTTATTTTCAACAATCATTCGAAAATTTTATCATTTCTTACTATTTATGCACAGGATGCCTCTAATGATCGCCATTTAGAAACAGAAAATAGTAAATAAACTTATATTTTGGAATCATTAATACATATTTTATGTATTGATAGTAATTAAAACTGACTTTGTTATAATTCTGATATGATGAGAAACTTCGCACAAACCCCTTTTCACTAATATATCAAAATATAACACACGTTGATATAAATATCAACCATTAATATAATTGTGTTATAATTTTGTTATGCCCTTCTGATCGGGATATCATGTCCTAGCTCTATAAAGCTTATACCACGGACAGACTATGGCTTATATCATGTAATATAAGCTGGCTTGCAATGAGCAGGGAATCAAGAAAATGCTATCTTCCGATGCTTACCGACGATAAAAATACTAGTTATCGGAATCATGATCAGTGTACAGTAAGATCATGGATTATCATTTGTGTTACACATCATGATCAGCAACAAAAACGATGATCTACTGATATGATAACAATCACTTTGTAATGTATCTCAAAATCTAGGAACTTGCTGTCTTCGGAAAAGTTGTTCTGGAGGTAAAATACCCTACAATACGGATATTTTTGGAATCGGGATGACACACATACAGTCCGGAATCCTTATTGCCGGATTCCTTATTGCCGGTATCTCTTATTGCCGGATCCTTATTGCCGAGCTATCCGCGAATAAGGATACCCACAGCTTATGGGATTTTCACTAATGGGGGCTGTAGTGGATTATCTCATTTGTTTCAATACATAAAGCTATACTGTCTTGGACAAAGTTGCTGTACTGGGTTAGACCAACAAGCCTGTGCCATTGGATTCAGGTTAAATTGGGAACTACGCCACTAGAGGCGCTTCACTTTTATGTTACTTATGACGGGCGCTATAATATATGGATCATAATTCCAACATAGAATATTTCGTGATCCTGACCATATAGAAAGTAACTGTCTCCAGCAAAGTTGGGCAGGTGGTCAAGTCCTTTTGGATGGTGGCCATATTAGTTCAGAACTCTCTCACTACGCAGCGCTAGTGTGCATGTGCAATTCCTATATAAACTGTATCTCGAGAGCCTGGCCATATAGAAAGTTGCTGTTTTCAGCAAAGTTGTGCAGGTGAGCAAGTCCTTTCGGATGATGTTCATATTAGTTCAGAACACGCTCACTACGCGGCGCTAGTGTGCAAGTGAATTTCCTGTATAAGCTGTATCTCGAGAACCTGGACATATAGAAGGTTACTGTCTTCAGCAAAGTTGTGCAGGTGAGCAAGTCCTTTCGGATGATGGTCATATTAGTTCAAAACACGCTCACTACGCGGTGCTAGTGAGCAAGTAAATTTCCTGTTTATATGTATCTCGAGAACCTGGCCATATAGAAGGTTACTGTCTTCAGCAAAGTTGTTCAGATGATTAAGTCCTTTCGGATGATCGTCATATTATTTCAGAACTCTCACACTACGCGGCGCTAGTGTACACATGAACTTCTTAATATGTTATGTCTCCAAAGCTTGTCCATATAAGATGTTGCTGTGCAATGTGAGAACAGGAACAGGAAAAGGGATGACGTGTAGAGGCCAGAAATCGATGTCAGATGCCATTTTGAAATCCAAGATGGCGGCCATCGGTTCAAGAAAAACTGTCAAATACCCTACAATATGGATATTTTTGGAAAGGGGACGACGTGTAGAGGCCAGGGAATCAAAATCAACGATTCAGATAAAGATAATGGCATTCTCATTTTGGTTACACTCATGATTAGTACAAATCCATAAATCACAATGGACAGTTCTGGAAACGATAATGCGATTATCATTTGTGTAACAGATCATGATCATATGAAATAGCGATAATCTCAGATCATCATCATCAGTTCTCGTCACTGAAAATTCCCCATTTAAAACAAGGCTAATCAAATACCCTATAATATGTGAATTTTCGGAATGAGGATGACGTATAGAGATCGAAAATCGATGTTTGCCGCCATTATGAAATCCAAGATGGTGGCCATCGATTTAAGAAAAACTGTCGAAAATTGATGTCCACCACCATTTGGAAATGCAAGATTACCCTGCGATTCACTTTTATGTTACTTATGACGGGCGCTAGAATATATGGATCATATTTCCAACATAGAATATTTCGTGATCCTGACCATATAGAAAGTTACTGTCTTGAGCAAAGTTGTTCAGGTGACCAAGTCCTTTCAGATGGTGGCTATATTAGTTCAGAACTCTCTCACTACGCAGCGCTAGTGTGCATGTGCAATTCCTATATAAACTGTATCTCGAGAGCCTGGCCATATAGAAAGTTGCTGTTTTCAGCAAAGTTGGACAGGTGATCAAGTCCTTTTGGATGGTGGCCATATTAGTTCAGAACTCTCTCACTACGCAGTGCTAGTGTGCATGTGCAATTCCTATATAAACTGTATCTCTAGAGCCTGGCCATATAGAAAGTTGCTGTTTTCAGCAAAGTTGGACAGGTGATCAAGTCCTTTTGGATGGTGGCCATATTAGTTCAGAACTCTCTCAATACACAGCGCTAGTGTGCATGTGCAATTCCTATAATATATGACTCCAAAGCATGTCCATATAAGATGTTGCTGTGCAATGTGAGAACAGGAACCGGAAAAAGGATGACGTGTAGAGGCCGGAAATCGATGTCAGATGCCATTTTGGATCCAAGATGGCGGCCATCGGTTCAAGAAAAACTGTCAAATACCCAACAATATGGATATTTTTGGAAA
Source organism: Ochlerotatus camptorhynchus (assembly GCF_037179485.1). Taxonomy (NCBI): domain Eukaryota; kingdom Metazoa; phylum Arthropoda; class Insecta; order Diptera; family Culicidae; genus Ochlerotatus; species Ochlerotatus camptorhynchus. Next base: position 2,253,737 of record NW_027040537.1, read on the forward strand.
GGGGATGACGTGTAGAGGCCGGAAATCGTTGCCAGACGTCATTTTGGAATCCAAGATGGCGACCATCGGGTCAAGAAAAACTGTCAAATATCCTACAATATGGGTATTTCCGGAGAGGGAACGACGTGTAGAGGCCGGAAATCGATGTCAGACGCCATTTTGGAATCCAAGATGGTTGCAGTTGTTGTTGTTGTCTGCTTTGATAAAATTTACGCATAAATCAATTTTACGGATGTTCCGGATCTTCTCACGGACCATCTGGTGACTACTCAGAGCCATTGAACAGCTAATGTATCTAAAATTACCATTTTACTACACTTCACATAGTTGCAGAGTAAAATCAAAGCCTACTTTGATCAAATTTACACAGCAATAAATTTATCAGATTTTCCGGATCTTCCAGCGGGTTATGTCGTGACCACTCGGAACAATTGAACCACTAATATAACAAAAATCACCATTTTACTACAGGCCTACTTTAATCAAATTTGCGCAGCAATACATTTTACGGATGTTCCGGATCTTTCGGCGAGCCACTTGGAGCCAGTGAACAGCTAATATATAAAAAAAATCATATTATTACTACATTATATACAGTTGCAATTAAAAATCAAGGCATACTTTGATGAAATTTACTTAGCAACCAATTTTACGGATGTTCCAGATCTTTCGGTGGCTCATCTGGTGACCATTCGGAGCCAATGACCAGCTAATATTTCAGAAATCACAATTTTACTGTATTCCATATAATTGCGGACGAAAATCAAGGCCTACTTTGATCAAATTTACACAGCAATTAATTTTACGGATGTTCCATATCTACCAGCGGACCATCTGGTGATAACTCGGAGCCATTGAACAGCTAACATATCAAAAATCACTATTTTACAACATTTCTCATTGTTGCAGAGAAAATCAAGGCCTACTTTGATCGAATTTATGTATCACTGAATTTTACGGATGTTTCGGATCTTCCGGCGGATCACCTGGTGACCACTTGGAGCCATTGAAACGCTTATATATCTAAAATCATTAATTTACTACATTTCATATAGTTGCAGAGAATAATCAAGGCCTACTTTGATCAAAAATACATAATAATCCAGATTAAAGTTGATCCAGGTCATCGGAAGGCCTTCCGGTGGACGCTCAGTATTAAGAACCAGGTTATGGGTTGATTTTGTTAAAATATTAATCAGCACTACCCATAGATGCCTGTTGCTGTGGATTTTCAGCACCACCTTGTTGTAGACGACTGGTACCTTTTCTCGCCCCGATGGTCTCTCGGAAACTCGGAATAAAACCGGAACCACTTGGCCAATTTTTTCCAATTTTTAGTAGACCATAATTTCGAACATTTTTCTACTCACTGTGAAAATTTCAACCAATTTTATGATTAAACAAAAAAGTTATACCTATGCAAACATTGCTATTCGTATACCTGTAAACACTCTAGTGACCATGGAAAACATGTTGCCGCCATATTGGATTCCAAAATAGCGTCTGGAATCTATATCTGGCCTCTACACGTCGTCCATTTTCGGAAATTCCCACATTGTAGTGTATTTGACAGTTTTTCTTAAACTGATGGCCACCATCTTGGATCCCAAAATGTCGTCTGGCATCTATTTCCTTCCAAAAATATCCATATTGTAGGGTATTTGACAGTTTTTCTTGAACCTATGGTTGCCATCTTGGATTCCAAAATGGCATCTGACATCGATTTCCGGTCTCTACACGTCATCTCCTATCCGAAAATACCCATGTTGTTGGGTATTTTACAGTTTTTCTTGAAACGATGGCAACCATCTTGGATTCCAAAATGGCGTCTGACATCGATTTTCGGTCCCTACACGTCGTTCCTTATCCAGAAATACCCATATTGTAGGGTATTTGACAGTTTTTCTTGACCCGATGGTCGCCATCTTGGATTCCAAAATGGCGTCTGGCATCGATTTCTGGCCTCTACACGTCGTTCTCTCTCTGGAAATACCCGTATTATAGGGTATTTGACAGTTTTTCTTGACCCTATGGCCGCCATCTTGGATTCCAAAATGACGTCTGGCATCCATTTCCGGCCTCTAGTAGGGTACCACTTCGTAATGTTCTCGGTGGTACTCGGATATCCAACAGCGAGAGAAGCCTCGAGCAGTCGACCTCACCATTCAATAGCTTGGCAACAAAAACTGCTTGCTGATTTTTCCGTCGGCATTCCAGAGTATCCAAGCTCAGCAGATTGCAGCGATCAGAATACGGCGGGAGATTTTGCGGATCACGCCATGGTAGATTACGTAATGCTATCCTGATAAACTTGCGCTGAACACTTTCGATCCTCAAGCTCCAAGTCAACTGATGAGGAAACTAGACCAAGAAGGCATTTTCCAGGATTGGTCGCACAAGTGAGCAATAGAGAGCTTTCAGGCAGTGTGGGTCAATGAAGTCCTTCGATATTTTCGACACAAAACCTAGCTGGCGATTCGCCTTTGTGATCAGAGCAGAGCGGTGGAGGTTGAACGTCAACTTATGGTCCAGTAGAACACCAAGATCGCTGAACTGGTCGGTTCTTTGAAGAACCACACCGTTGATGGCATAGTCAAAAACAATCGGCTGCCTGATGCGGTAATACGACATTACCATACATTTAGGAATGCTTAGGGTAAGCTTATTCCGACGACACCAATCAACGAACAGATCCAATACCGATTGAAGACGAATGCAATCCTCAGCAGTCCGCACCACGAAGTACAGCTTTAGGTCATCGGCATACGCAAGCTTACAGCCATCTCCAAGTAGAAGAAGTGCGTCGTTGATGTACAACACAAACAGCAACGGGCCAAGATTGCTACCCTGTGGTACACCTGACGAGTTCGTGAAATACGAGGAAGTACTGGAATCGAGTTTCACTCGCAGAGACCTGTCAGTCAAGTAGGAGCACAACCACGAAGTCAAACGGTCCGACGCACCGAGTTTGGATAGCTTTGCCAACATAATGTCATGGTTGATCGTATCAAACGCTGCTTTTAGATCAGTGTAGATGACGTCTATTTGTGCCCCATTTTCCAGTTGCTCAAAACATGTCGTGGTAAAATCTAGAAGATTTGTGGTAACCGATCGTCCAGGCATGAAGCCATGTTGGTCACTAGAGATATAGCATTTGGTGTGCTCAAGAATGAAACCACTCACAACCATATTACATGATATAAGCCATAGTCTGTCTGGGGTATTATGGTTATCCAGCTTTCCATGCTCGGTAATGGCGGCCTGTTTGTATGAATAAATGTATCCTTCACTGTGCTTTTTGACACTAACTAGAGGGCGTATGTTGTTCTATTTTCTTCTAGCAACAATGCCAATGCAATCAAGATAGGCGCTGCTCGATTCACTCTGGCTTTGACAGTTCGTTTGGCTCAAAACCGGACTGGCTGGTTCATCTCTTAAATAGACCCTCTCTAGTAAAAACTAGAAATACTAGAAGGAGAGATGAGCGGAGAGAATGTTTTGAGCCAAATGAACTGTCAAAATCTGAAACAAACGAACATTCGCATTAGATTTTTTCCGAGGATTTCTTATTCTTACTAGATTAAATTTGAGAGTATTGCAATCGAACAGAAATTCAATCACCTTTATGTTTCGTGTGCTTCTCAAATTCAACTAGTTTTTGGAATCAAAAGCAATATTCTAGCTCTATTGATTAATTGATCGTAGTTTGTTAATTAATGGCACCAAAAAATGTGCAAAATATTGCGATGCAATCAATTATTAATTTACACGTAAATCGAATCAAAAGTAAAAGTCATGTGAAATGCTAAGTTTTAGCAAGGGTTGCAAGATAATTTAGATACAAATCCCTGCTGCCGAATTGTATTTTGTTTTCTCCGCCCATCTCTCCCTCTGAGTATTTTTAGTAAAAACCAATTGAAAAGTAATAAAAAGTAGCTGAGTGGTGTAGAAAAAAAAACATTAATCGTAATATTAAACTACACCAATAAAACAAATTAATTACAACCTACCATTTAAGTGGCAATAGGTTTATTGATTTTTACACCATCGAATTATCGGTTTTCCCGGATCACTGCCCACCCTGGGTTAAGGAGATATGAACAAACAATCAATGTGCTTTCTCTACAAATGTACTTGAGAAAGACACTTAGAACCAATAGGTGAACTAGGCTGGGTTGTCGTATTTAAAAATAGCTCATATCCTACCGGAACGATCCCACATTTGCACAAATCAAACATTAAAATTTCACGAGTAATATGATTGTCCTCCTTAATTCTGTTCTAAAAATGGAGAAGGATTGTGGTCCTCAGCAAAGAAAAAAAAATTTGCTTCAACCACCGAACCCCATCTTCCAACGACCGATAAACCGGTGTATATTCACATTTAGGGGATGCAAATAAAATGGAATGGATTTCTGCACACACAAAAAAATCACTCAATGCTAACCGATAAGCAAAAAGTTTGATCAATCAACGGCAACGAACCGGAAAGAAGCAAACGACAAAGTTTCGCATCGTAACGTGGTGGCGAAAAAAAAAAAATATATGCGGCCGCTCATAAGTTCGATGGAAATACACCTACAATACCTTGAGAGTGGAAAATTTCTTCGCCGATATTCCGAGGAAATACGGTAAAGTGGCAGAGATGCTAAAACGGAACGAGGCAATATGGAAAGGGAAGTCATCGTAAAAGGTACTAAATTCGAGTGGGTGTTCGTGCGGCGAGGACTTGGTAAAATGCAAAAGAAAAAGACTGAATACAAAGCAAAAAGAAAAATCAAGTTGCCAAAGGTATAGGCACCTACTTACATACGAATAAGAAAGGATGCAAAGTTTTACTCGAGTAGAGACCATTGAGTGGCGAAAACAAAAAGTGGACAGCAATAGTGTTTGATGTGGGATGGTCGCCATGAAGAGTTTCATTGCCGAAGGGGGTGGGACAGCTACGGGTTGGATTAGAACTGGTAGACAATTGTAAGGAAGCATTGTATTGTTGGACATACATAAGTCTCTTGTGATATCACTATTAAAGGGGAAAGCTAAGAATTATGGCATCAACATTAAGTAGTGATGGCATGTGCTAAGGAAACGACTTTGGTAAGATTTTGAAAATAGATCGCGAGAATGTCATAATTTTGCAAACCACGCCACGTCTACATCATAGTGCACTCATAAATGTTTAGGTAGGTAAAGTAGGACTGATGGAGACGCATGGTATATTGCAGGAACTGACCTCGTAGCCACACAATTTTAACGGTCATCAGACACGATTGGCGTCAAGGAATCGATGCCGAATGAAGTCAAGTTTGGTCCCAACCGTCAGAGGAAAATGGAGCATCACTTAACCTTTCTAGAATAGATACTTCCAACGACCAAATAATTATATAATTGTGAAAAACGGAACGAGATGGCCACGTTTCATCCATTTATTGAAATTGCGATTTAAACAAGCCCGATGTTTTCTGAATCGTCTCGCCCCTTAAATGTCGTACAGTAGGCCTCAGGCCGAAAATTTCAAATTTTACATCAGTTTAGTAGTTCTCGAAATTGTATGTTTTTACAGCTTGTTCTTTCCATCAAACTTGGTATTTCAGATTTTTTTCTAATTGGTCAAATTTATAATCCCTTCGTTTCAAAGACCCAGTCTAATTAAATTTGATGGTTGAATTAAATTCCATAAATATTCGGTCAAACCCAGAACGGCCTTAATACTTATGTGCAGGAAATATGGCGCTCAGGAGCCCAACGACGAATTGTTTTCGAAGTGGCAAACCTGGTTGCGTGTGCTACCTGAAGTCGAAAGCGTACATATACCTCGATGTTATCACGTTCAGGAGTTCCCCGACCGCGTAACAGAGCTGCATACGTTTGTCGACGCCAGTGAAAATGGATTCGCTGCCGTTTCGTATCTTCAATTCTCCGACGGCAAAGAGGTGGAATGTACTCTCGTCGCTCCTTTGAAATTTCAGTCGATCTCCAGGCTGGAGCTGCAAGCCGCAGTTCTCGGTGCAAGGCAAGCACAAACCATCGCAGAATCCTTGACCATCAGAGTAACACGACGCTGCTGGTGGACCGATTCCCGAGATGTACTGTGTTGGATCAACTCGGACCACCGTAGGTTAACACCGTTCGCGGCGCACCGAGTTAGTGAGCTCCTCGATACTACGGAAGCAACTGAGTGGCGCTGGGTACCCACGAAGAAAAATGTTGCAAACGACGCCACCAAGTGGCAGGGGCGACCGGACTTGAGTGTTGGTAGCAGGTGGTTCAACGGTCCCAAATTTCTCCGGCGAAGTGAAGCTGATTGGCCACAGCAAACGAAAGTGAACAAGTGAACGCAAGAAGAACTGCGATCCCATCTGGTCGCACCGATTATTCCAGCTGGAAACGTCTAGTCAACGTAGTCGGACTCCTCTTCCGCTTCCTGATCAACTGTCGCCGTAGGATCATGCATCAACCTAGTCGCACTGGTTCACTGTATATGGAGGAGATACGTGCAGCCAAAGAGAGTGTTATACGCCAAGCCCAAACAGGATACTTTCGCTGAGGAGATTGCTACCATATTTCAAGGAAAGCCGTTACCACGAAGCAGCCCGCTGATTAAATCATCTCCGTTCATCAAAGATAGCGGGATCTTGCGTATGCGCGGACGCACATCTTGCTGCCGCTTCATTACCGACGAAGCGAAGAACCCGATAATTTTACCCCGTGACCACCATGTGACCACATTGATCATCACCCAGTATCATGTCAAATACCACCACCTCAACCAAGAAACCTTAGTCAACGAGCTGAGACAGAAGTAAAGGGTGATACGGTCAAAATTTGGTCAATATCAACTTGACGTATTTCTTTCAATTTTGCATTTAAAAAACCTGAACACCCCTCATTTTGAAGGTGTGTGTGTGTAGAATGTTGCTCCTATTTTGATTTTGGAATTCACTCTTCAGTTGTCAAAATGCCGTCCAAGCAAGAAGAGCAGCGTATCAAAATTTTGCTCGCGCATCGCAAAAATCCGAGCTACTCGCACGCAAAGTTGGCAAAATCGCTAAAAGTTGCCAAATCAACCGTTACAAATGTAAGTAAAGTGTTTGGGGAACGTTTGTCGACAGCCAGGAAGTCTGGATCGGGGGGAAATCGAAAACCGGAAGCCGCTGAGACGACAAAGAGAGTTGCCGGTAGTTTCAAGCGAAACCCTAACCTCTCTCTCCGAGATGCCGCAAATAAGCTGGGTGTATCGTCTACAACCGTGCATCGAGCCAAAAAACGAGCCGGACTATCGACTTACAAGAAGGTAGTGACTCCAAATCGCGATGATAAACAAAATACGACGGCCAAAGCGCGATCCCGGAGGCTGTACACGACGATGCTGACGAAGTTTGACTGCGTGGTAATGGACGACGAAACCTACGTTAAAGCCGACTACAAGCAGCTTCCGGGACAGGAGTTTTATACGGCAAAAGGAAGGGGAAAGGTAGCAGATGTTTTCAAGCACATGAAACTGTCAAAGTTCGCAAAGAAATATCTGGTTTGGCAAACCATCTGTACCTGTGGCTTAAAAAGCAGCATTTTCATAGCTTCCGGGACTGTCAACCAAGAAATTTACGTGAAAGAGTGTTTGAATAAACGTCTGCTGCCTTTCCTGAAGAAACACGGTTGTTCCGTACTGTTTTGGCCGGATTTGGCATCTTGCCATTACGGTAAAAAGGCCATGGAGTGGTACGCCGCCAACAACGTGCAGGTGGTTCCCAAAGACAAGAACCCTCCCAACACGCCAGAGCTCCATCCAATTGAGAAATACTGGGCTATTGTCAAGCGGAACCTAAAGAAGACCAAAAAAACTGCTAAGGGCGAGCAGCAGTTCAAGGCAAACTGGCTTTCTGCGGCGAAGAAGGTGGACAAGGTGGCTGTACGAAATCTGATGGCAGGGGTCAAGCGTAAGGCCCGGCAATTCGGATTTGGAAAAGCGGAAGCCTAACTGAATATTTTTCCTGAATTTTATACTAATTCAACTTGAAAAAGAAATTTAATTTGATTTTTTAAATAAACGATTTCACCGATTTACACGCGTTTTCCCTTGACCAAATTTTGACCGTATCACCCTTTACTCCATTCCACGCATCCGCGTTTGCTGTGCCAAGGTCAGATGAAACTGCCAGCGTTGTAAAAACGATCGAGCTGTGCCGAGTCCTACGATCATGGCTGACCTTCCTGAGGCAAGATTAGCAGCGCATTCTGGACCATTCACCCATCATAGGAATCGACTACTTCTGTCCCATGGAGGTCACTGTTGGCAGGAGGGTTGAAAAACGCTACATATACTGCGACCGCGGAACCAACTTTGTGCGCACAAACAATGAGCTAGGTCGGGTGGTACGAGAGCTCGATCATGAAGCGATGATGAAGGAGTTCACCAGCTCCGAAACTACCTGGTCCTTTAATCCACCATCGTCACCACACATGGGTGGGAGCTGGGAGCGCCTGATCCGCAGTGTGAAGACCAGCCACAAGTCTCTAAACTTGCCTCGACGTCCTTCGGATGAAGTATTGCGCAACGCATTAGCCGAGATCGAGAACAACTGAACTCGAGACCACTTACGCATGTTTCGATCGAAGACAACGCCGTCCCAGCTCTCACCCCTAATCACATTCTTCTGGGAAGCTGAAACGGAGCCAAGCCGCTCACCACACTTGATGACAGCGGCGCCGTAGTACGTCTGTGTTAGTGTGCTTCGCAAATCATCGCCAACCAGTCCTGGAGACGTTGGGTAGCTGAGCACCTACCTGAGCGTAGGACTAAATGGTACGCTTCCAGTACGCTACCGGTAAAAATCGGCGACGTAGTCGTCATAGTGGACCCGAACCATCCTCGCAACTGTTGGCCCAAAGGAAGAGTGATTGCGACACTTACGGTGGATTCCTGTATCCGGACCACGACCGTTCTACATTTCACTCTGGAGCTGTAAGCCTTTTGGATCATTACAGTATCGCCACTCTGAAGCAATTAGAACAATCGTAGCTTAGACCTTAGACACTATCCTCCTTTAGTTATTGCACTTGAAGGCAACCAAATTCATTCTACCCCTTAGAGTTCTCCTACGATTTCCGAAATGCTGACCACGACAGTATCGGGGAACTTCTTTCGAATTCGGACTGGCACAGGATACTCGTCCCTGCCGATGTCAATGCAGCTGCCCAAACGCTCTCGCATATTTTGGCTTACGCCATTGAACGACACGTTCCGAAAAAAGTTCCTAAATAAGGTAATCATCATCCTTGGCAAACAAGTGAACTCCGTATGTTAAAGTCTTCCAAAAGAGTCGCGCTATGAAAATGCGCCAAGTACCACACCCTACAACTCAAGGACCATTATGCAAGGATCAATCATGCGTATCAATGAACCAGTCGCCAATTTTATCGGCGTTATCAACGAAATGTTCAACGGAAGCTTCGATCTCCCCCGAAAACTTTTTGGAATTATGCGAATGAGCAACGAAAGGAGTCTGGCCTTCCATCGACTTTATCCCCTAACGACATTTGCCGTCTGTTCTCAACCAAGTTTGCGAGTGTATTCTCGGGCGAGAACCTACCTGACGAGCACGTTTCTCTAGCAGCCAGTAATGTTCCAATGTCTGGTCAATCTTTGGTAGCTATCAACATCGATCTCGCTATGATAACTAGGGCGGCTTCGCTACTGAAGTCTTCATTTAAGCCTGGACCTGACGGAGTTCCTTCCGTCTTTCTTAAGCAACACATCGATAGCCTGGTGACTCCTCTCTGCCTTCTGTTCGAAATGTCCCTCTCCAGTGGGGTGTTTCCTTCCTGCTGGAAATCAGCTGAGAAGGGATGCAAAAGAAACATCGACAACTATCGCGGCATCACATCGTTGTGTACCATATCTAAACTGTTCGAGTTGGTCGTTATGGAACCATTAGTCTCTCACTTCAAGCAGCACTTGAGCGAAGACCAGCATGGTTTCATGGCAGGGCGGTCGACTACCTCCAACCTTCTGTGTCTCAACTCGGACATTACGGAGAGTATGACAGACCATATGCAAACAGATGTCATCTACACTGACCTATCAGCCGCCTTCGATAAGTTGAACCATCCTATAGCGGCCGCCAAACTGGATAGACTCGGTATAAACGGTAGTCTCCTACGATGGTTTGCATCCTATCTAACTGATCGTCAGTTGGAAGTTGCAATCGACGACTGCCGATCTCCTTCGTTCCCTGCCACTTCGGATATTCCGCAAGGTAACCACCTCGGCCCGTGGATATTTCTTGTGTATTTCAACGACGTCAATTTCGTCCTCGACGGTCCACGACTGTCGTTCGCAGACGACATGATAATCTATCTCCGAACCCGAGCCATCGCTGACTGCCACCGTCTCCAACTCCAACTCAACGCTTTTGCTAATTGATGCCAACTGAACCGCATGGTTGTAAATCCAACAAAAAGTTCAGTAATCACGTTCTCACAGAAAAATCCAATTACATTCAGTTATATCCTAGAAGGCGTTTACGAACATCGTGTGAATCACATTAAGGCTGCGAACCATTTGCTGAGTTAAATTTAGGCTGTGTTCCATTTGGCGAATTTTCACTTAAACTTGACAGATGGAAAATTTCCAAATTAACCTGCTATTCCAGAAGACTTATATCTGACAGACATGGAATCAATTTTGACACACACCTTCTCGAAAATTGGCCGATCAACAACAGAGGGATTTTCGAACATTATAATTTAGTTTCGAAGTGTCAAATTTAAGTGAAAATTCGCCAAATGGAACACAGCCTTAACTCGTGGTTAAAGTGACATTTCGAAAGTTATTTTCTATGTTCGAAAATCCCTGTGCTGTCGATCGACCGGTTTTAGAGAAGAACTTAGCCAAGTTGTCTGTCAGAAGCGAGGTCAGAAGTAACCACGCTCGGATAGCAGGGTTCATCGATAACTTTCCATCTGTCTTTACATCTGTCAAACCAAAAGTTAAAATAATTCACTAAATGGTTCAGAGCCTAAGGCTGTGAACCATTTGCTGAGTTAAATTTAACTCGTGGTTAAAAGAGACATTTCGAAAAAAAAAAATTCTATGTTCGAAAATCCCCGTGCTGTCAATCGACCGGTTTTCGGGCCACGGTTGTCTGTCAGCAATTGGCGTTGACGGCGAATCTGTAGCTCTTTACTCCTATGAGAAAATCCATAAGCAAACGTCAGACTGTGCGTGAAACATGGCGGACTTTGTACTATCCTTTCACTCCACCGAAAATTCCCATAAGAAACTATCTAAATTTGCTGAAAGAGCAAATTTTTCGACGGTGCCGTCAACGCCAATAACCATGCTCGGATAGCAGGGTTCATCAATAACTTTCCATCTGTCAAATTTTAACCAAAAATAAAAAATAAATCGTCAAATGGTTCAGAGCCTAAGGATCTGGGAGTCATCTTAGGCTGTGAACCATTTGCCGAGTTAAATTTAACTCGTGGTTAAAAGTGACATTTCGAAAGTTATTTTCTATGTTCGAAAATCCCCGTGCTGTCGATCGACCGGTTTTCGAGCCACGGTTGTCAAAATTTAACTTCTTGTCTGTCAGAAATAACCATGCTCGGATAGCAGGGTTAATCGATAACTTTTCATCTGTCAAATTTTAACCAAAAGTTAAAATAATCCACCAAATGGTTCAGAGCCTTAGATTGCCAACTCACATACAGCCAGCATATCTCGTACGTGATCGACAAGGCATCCAGAACGCTCGGCTTCATTTTCAGGATAGGTAAAAGTTTCACGGACATCTACTATCTGAAGTCGCTTTACTGCTCCCTCGTCCGGTCGGTGTTAGAATACTGCTGCCCTGTATGGAATCCCAATTACCAAAACAGTGTACAAAGAGTAGAGTCTATTCAACGACGATTCATCTGGTTTGCCCTTCGACGATTGCCTTGGAGGGATCCTCATCGCCTTCCAAGCTACGAAAGTCGGTGCCAGTTAATTCACCTGGATCCTTTGTGGAGTCGAAGAGATACGACAAGGGCCCTGTTTGTGGCAGACATTCTACAGGGCAGAATCGATTGTCGTTCTATTCTACAACAAATCGACGTTAACGTTCAACCACGAGCACTCCGTAACAACGCAATGCTGAGGATACCTTTTCGTCGTACAAACTATAGTTCGTATGGTGCTATCAATGGGCTACAATGGGTTTTCAATCGTGGTGCTTCCTTACTTGATTTTCACTTGGCACGCGAAACGCTGCGTCAGAGATTCCGTGATATATTTTTAAGAATTAGGAATTAAGTTGGACTTCACGGCCTTTGCAGCTTGTTACTTCTTGACTATATTGTATCTCCTAGTATTGCTTCTTCTTCTTCTTCTTTCCTTTATTTAACGTCGGTCTCTGTTCCGCAATCTAGTGCCAATCCCCAACGGACATCGATTGCCATCCATTGACGGCAATCGAATGTGCAGGAAGGCAGCTTCCACACCTGCGTAGGATATCGCACCCAATCATCAACACACATGGGCCGGGACCAACGGCTTTACTTCCCTTCCGAAGGAAGACGTGACCAGAGATTTTTATGCCTCAGAAAAATCCCACCGACCTCGACTGGGATTGAACCCAGACCCATTGGAGTGAGAAAGCAGTCACGCTTACCACTACACCACCGGTGCCGGCCTAGTATTGCTTAATCCATCATAAGGACTAAACCCAGTCTGTTGATGTAGAACCAAATAAATAAATAAACAAATAAACGATAAAATCTGGCGTTCCACCAAAATCCCTTAACCCAGTGTACGAACCTAATCGATGCAATTTCTTTTCCCCTTGCAGCCAAAGTCACCTCGGCGCGGCTCAAATTCCCCAACTACGAGGCACGGTACATCAACGATTTCATCAACTACACCCGCCCGGCAGCGGACATCATGGAACCCATTTTCTACGATTACGATGCCGATTCATCGCGGAACGCCTACAACCGGGAGTACGAAAACGGCCTGGCCGGACTAGGCTACCGCGTTCCGCTTCCTTTGGCATCGGAACAGGAAGGCAGTAGCAGCAGCAGTAGCACCTCTTCGCAGGAGGATGAAGTCACCCGACCACCAGACATCTATCCCGATCCGGACCATATCTACGCCACGTTCCTCAACAAGAGCACCATGAAGAGGAACCGTTATCCCGGGGAGGAAAATGTGATTAAAGTTTGTAGGTATCCCAAATGGATTTGCTTTGATGGGCTATGAAATAACGACTTGTTTTTTTTTCAGATTCCGGGAAATCTCTCCGAAAGAGTCCTCAGGCCCGCATCGATGACGACGGTTCATTCGATAGTCTGAACGACGACATGAAAGGCCACGACTTTATCGACAACATTATGTACATCTACTACGGTACGAACGGGACGCTTCGGAAGGATCTGGGCAGCAACGTAATTGTGATAGGGGCCGTCTTCGCACTGGCACCGCAGATACTGACGGCAATAATACTGTTCCTGCGAAACCGCCGCCCCCGGCACTTCAACACGTTCTATCCGATTTGTCTGAATATGCTACTGACTCTAGCGGCGTCCAATTTTTCGTTCGTGCTTGGAGTTCAAGCCACTCGCAATCCAGTCAAATGTGAACTGATTGCCATTGTATTGCACTATCTCCATCTGAGCACGAGCATCTGGTGCTTCATCTACATCTACGTGATCTACGACCTCATCGTTAACGAATGTGGACCCAAGCTGAAGTACAACTATCTGATGGGCTACGGAGTTCCGGCTGTCTACGTTTTGGTATGTACCTATGAGTAACGGTTAGTCTTGATGCAACCTAATGCAAGGAATTTCTTTCCAGTTCTCATACGCCTCATCAATCGACACCTTCGAGGTGCATCGCTACTGTTGGATGTCGATCCAGAAGGGCATGATCGTGAGCTTCATGATACCGATTTCGTTCCTCATCATCCTGACCACGGTGCTGGGAACGATCAGTCTGAAGAAAATCTCCAGCAAACAGACGGCGATTCTGTGCGAAAGCATCGAAAGCATGATTGAAACCACCTCCAAGTGTAACGATATTATGTTCCCACGGCTGCCCTCGGTAGGAGCTCACCTGGCCAACCGAAGCAACAGCTACCCGCAGCTGGAACTGAAGGAAAAATGCTGCCAGGAATACGCCAATCAAATGCTGGAAAATCGCCAATCGGTCGTTACGCTGCCGCAGCAAACTGTAGTAGGTCACGGATTCAGCCTCAGCGGCATCAAGAAGTCGCTGGAGTGCTACGACACCAGGATCGACTTGGGGCAGCTCTCGTTGGCGGAACTGTCCACACCCAGTATGGCGTCCGACATTCAGGACTTTACCGATTTCAAGCGGGCGATCAAGTTCGGACTCTTCTTTCAACCGATCTACTCGATTTGCTGGTTCCTTAGTGTGATCGCACTGGAAAATATGCATTCGTGCGTGATGCCCGTCATCTTTGCCATCTGTTTGAACATTTTGGTAAGTAGAGGCTGGTGCTTGGTTCTCGAAATATCATCGAAGTACGGCACAAGTTGGATGAGTACAGTATGGCAGGCAGGCACGTGGTGGTTTTTCCTAGCAAAGACATAGATTTCAAGTACATGGATGCTAACTTCCCTTACACAGACATTGACATCAAAATATGGAATCAAGTACATCAAGTTTTTGGTACATTTGGTCGATGATCTGCACGAAACACTGTCACCACAGACAAACAGACGTAACTCTTCATTGTGTATCTTCGTTCATGCATTTAACGGTTGATTTGAATATTATCAGTTCCGCGAACTACTCGGCGCAGCGCTGGCATCGGATCACTTTGACGTTTCTATATAGTCTATAGAACTTTTATGCAATATTGTTTACGAGTTATAGTTTATGTCGTTACTGAGGTTATATCAGGTATAACATTTGATAACGGCACAAAAGCATTTGTAAACAAACTTTCTAAGGCCCTTTACACGCGAACCAAAGAACACCCACGCAAATTATCAACATCATCGGATAGGAGCAACTATCACCTTTCCGAAAGTGGTATTGGTTAGCGTGGGCGTACTTTGGTTCGCGTGTAAAGGGCCTTAGAAAGTTTGTTTACAAATGCTTTTGTGCCGTTATCAAATGTTATACCTAATATGTTTTGAGATACTATGTTATCAAGAACAAGTTTTTCAAAGAGTTACGTCTATTTGTCTGTGCTGTCACCCTATGTGATTTATATGGAAATTCTTTCATGCATCCTGCGCACTATCAGAATTTTCACTTAAATTTGACGCTTTGAAAATAAATTATAATGATCGAAAATCCCTCTGTTGTTGACCGTCAGATTTTCGTAAGAATTTTTGTGAAAATTGATTTCTAATCTGTCAAAAAAAAAAGCTGGTTGATTTGTTGAAGAATTTATTTAAAACCATGTAACAAATTAATACACACATAATTTTCTTCAAAATAATCTAGAAATGCTTCTGATTTTTTGCAATTCTTAAAATATGCTTCAGAATTCTCACGGAATGCTAATTTGAGTTTCTCACAGGAATTGCATTCAGGCTCTCATAAGAATTCCCTAGTAAATTTCCTCAGAATTCCTTTTTAATACACCTTAGAATTTTTGTGAAATGATCCTCGAAACTTCCATCGAATTTTCCTCTTAATTCTCTTGATATTATAGTCAGAACTCCCTTGAATTTCTCATAATGGAAATTTTTCTCAAAATTCACGTATAATTCTTCTCACAATTTCTATTCAATATTCCTTGACATTCCATATGTTTTCTCCTTAACTACCAGTGGAATCAAGCTTCGATTTCCCTTTGAATTTCTTCTCCGAATTTTCTTGCAATACTCTCAGGCTGTGTTCCATTTGGTGAATTTTCACTTAAATTTGACAGATGTAAAATCTTCAAATAAACCTGCTATTGTACCAGACTTATTTCTGACAGACAAGGAATCAACTTTGACAGACGCTTTCTCGAAAATTGGCCAATCAACAACAGAGGGATTTTCGAACATCTTAATTTATTTTCGAAGTGTCAAATTTAAGTGAAAATTCACCAAATTGGCGTTGACGGCGACTCTGTAGCTATTTACTCCTATGAGAAAATCCATAAGCAAACGTCAGCCTGTGCGTGAAACATGGCGGACTTTGTACTATCCTTTCACTCCACCGAAAATTCTCATAAGAAACTGTCTATATTTGCTGGAAGAGCAAATATTTCGACGGTGCCGTCAACGCCAATGGAACACAGCCTCAGGCTGTGTTCCATTTGGTAAATTTTCATGATGTTCGAAAATCCCTCTGTTGTTGATCGTCCAATTCTCGAAAAGGTTTATGTCAAAATTTGTTTCCTTGTATGTCAGAAATAATCCTAATAAAAATGTAATGGTTAATTTTCTTAACGGCGTGTTCGGGGTTTCATCCAACTCATTTGTGGAATAGTTCAATCATTTGGGTTATCGTTCGTTTATGGTAATTTATTATAGGGAAGTGTGTTGGAATAGCAGGTTTATTCAAAATTTTCCATCTGTCAAATTTAAGTGAAAATTCGCCAAATGGAACACAGCCTTAGGCTGTGTTCTATTTGGAAAATTTTAACTTAGATTTGACACTTCGAAAATAAATTAAGATATTCGAAAATCCTTCTGTTGTTGATCGGTCGATTTTCGAGAAAGCGTCTATCAAAATTGATTCCTTGTCTGTCAGAAATAGGTCTGCTGAAATAGCACGTTTATTCAAAATTTTCCATCTGTCAATTTAAGTAAAAATTCACCAAATGGAACACAGCCTCAGAACTCCCTTGAAAGGAATCGAAGCAGGCCGCGCTGTGAAAATGACTTGTTTTTGTTTTGCTTCATCGTTTTTTTTTTTGCATGACGTCTAGATAATGAAAATCGATATTTCAGTGCCAACATTTCGAAGGGGCGTAATTGCTTTTGTAAACAATGACTTTAGCCGTCAATTTCTCGCGAATAAAATCTTACCTCTCCAAAATTACAATGCTAGCTGGTAGAGGAAACATTCCTCTACCTGCTGGTGATATTATTTTTCATGAGTGAGCTTTTATTCGCGAGAAATCGACGACTAAAGCCATTGTTTACAAATGCAATTACGCCCCTTCGAAATGTTGGCACTGATTTGACGCCGTTTTAAAATCTAAGATGGCGGCTTACGGTTTGATAAAAGTTGGATATACTGTCAACTACCCATCAATAGAGGTATTTTTCGAATCGGGATGACGTCTAAGGAATGAAAGACGGTGGTTTCCGATTTCAGAAAAAAGTGGGGAATACTGTCAAATACCCATCAATGCAAGAGATAGTCAACTCTGCACATCTCAATCTGTACCAAATGTTTTAGCTGTGCCGAAGCGTGCCAATCAAGTATCTTGTGATATCCCAACAAACATTTTGTGCTGATTAATGGCTGAATAAGCTATGTTTTAGCTGAAGAAGCAAATTATTTCCTGAATAAGCTCTTATTCCGCTTCAAATGTTTGTTGGGTTTGGCAACCCTGAGGTTTTAATGATGTTTGTGATTATTTGTTTGTTATTGTCATCATATTTATTGAACGAATCGTGATTATTCAAACAGGGTGAGCAACCGGTGGCTCTTCATATCGCTCATCCAGAGGAAGGGCCCTGATTTGCATACGACTATGTATCTGGCCACCGCTTAGTGCCTGTGGAATTGACCCATGAGAACCGTTATTACCTATATTTTCCGCTACCGGAAACGCCAAGCAACTGTTGCAATCATGTTGGTTGCAAAAGTGGATGACCCTGAGGGTGACCTAGTTATTGCTGTTGCTGGTTATGATTTCGGCGCCAGTATTTATCACCACACTTTAACAACTCTTGCAGGGAATCAGACGAAGTACTGACTGCAGGAGAGATCCGAGCGAAATCCTATAGGTTTGACTTCTAATCCGGAATCTGATCGTCTAGTCCGATGAACTTATTAAATTCATCCTGAATCGAAGATCAACGACTGTCAACAAAGTGCGAAACCTAAGCAACTATTGGAGAAACGTCAGCAAAAAAAAACAGTGATGCCGTTTTATATTATATTCTGTGACATATTTGTCAAAGTGTGCCCTAACGTGTCGATCAGTGTGCCGTGATGTGTTTCGGCACAGTGTGCAGAGTTGATTACTTGGCCAGAAACCGATGTTTGACGCCATTTTATAATCTAAGATGGTGGCTTTGATTCAGAAAAAGTGTGAAATACTGTCAAATACCCCAGGGGGCGACTCTATCTACGATGCAGGAAAGATTTGTTTTGTTTTGGCTAACTGCGCGCACACTGAGTATATAGAAAGGGGATTGATGACGATTCTGAAGATTTCCTGCAAAAAGATGATGCGCGATGCAAGTAGATGCGAGAAATGAAAGAATATTTTTCGAAGATTGATTCGCTAGTGGGAGATTTGTTGAGCATATAGAATTGAGATTTGGATGTGTCGCCCCCTCGCAAATACCGATCATTGTGAGTATTTTTGAAATCGGGGTGGTATCTAGAGGTCGGAAATCTACGTCAATCTATGTCTTGAAATTCAAGATGGTGGCTTTCGATTTCAGAAGAAGTGTCAAATACCCTACAAATGGTGTCGAATACCGATTTTCAGAATCTACGCGCCGTCCTTGTTCTGAAAATACCGAGGGGGACGACTCTATCTACGATGCAGGAAATATTGTGTATTGCTGTGGCTAGCTGAGTAGATAGAAAGAAGATTTATCACGATTTTGGAGATTTCCTGCAAAAAGATGATGCGCGATGCAAGTAGATGCGAGAAATGAAAGAAGATTTTTAGAAGATTGATTCGCTACTGTGAGATTTTTCGAGCATCTAGAATTGAGATTTAGATGTGTCGCCCCCCTCGGAAAATACCCATATTGTAGGGTATTTGACACTTTTTTTCTGAAACCCGATGACCACCATCTTGGATTCCAAAATGGCATCGAATATTGATTTTCAGCATCTATGCGTCTACTACGTTCCAAAAATAACCATATTGTAGGATATTTGAGACTTTTCCTAAGCCCGATGGCCTCGTTAATTTAATTTTCGTTTAATATCAAGTAACATTGTACTACTACATATAATCTAGATGCCTCCCTATCGGCAACCGATATTGTGCTGATACTTTCCGGATACTATATTTTGATGCCTAACGACGCGACCCGTGACAAGTGGAATGAGCCCCGAAATTAAGTGAAAGTGGAAAAAACGTAGGAAACAGATTCCGAGTAATTCATTGCGTCAATTGAAACAAGTCTTTGCTTGAAATGAAATGAACTGATGCACTTGACGAAGGAAACAAGCGATAGTCAAGTCATGTTTGACAGGAGGAATGTTCATTGTGAATCGATAACAAGAAATACATTGACTAAAACGAAGCGATTATTTTTGTTTTGCTTATTGATTTATTTGATAAGGCTTAAAAGAATTCACTTTACAGAGCCGAGGATTCTTATTCACTATACAAAACATCGTAAAACTATAGTCAAAAGGTACAACACAATAAACACTTTATCTTTCGCTAACCAATAAGCATCCTCCATCAGAACGGGATCCGCTTCCAGTGGTTTCATTGTATGGCAGCAATGGACCCAAAGTGTGGTCATCACTCACACGCTCATCACGAAACGATTGCTTTCGGTCGACGACGCATCGACCGAAAGAACTGTTAATAAAGTACAATGAGGAGAACCACACAATGGTTGCTGCCGAGTAAACAGAGATTTCGTGACACACATCAAGAGTGGCCTGCTACTGTCGACATCCGAGTGAACACTCATAAATGAATCGATTCTGCGGAGAGTCTCCTTTAGCCCGCTTTACACTATACATCCTCTCTCCACAAGTTAAGTCCTCTCTACATCGAGGGGCAAGACCCTTCATCCCACCCCTCTTTTAATAAAACTGTTGTATTTAATGGGGTATATAATCACTAAACTTCTTCAGCTCAATTCTCAACATTTTCGTAAAGGGCGAACACAAAATTATTGCGACACCGAAAATGTCATGCCAATTTTCTTATAATGTTTAGAATCAAACCAAAATTTTAGGGTAGTTTTATACATATATTTACTTCAAAAATCAAAAGAAAAGTTAATCGATGAAGGCTTGAGTGTAAAATTGAACGCATTTTCGCTTGATGCCCTCCATCAAAGTCTTTACAGTGTCATCCGGTACCAGTTTCTCAGTTTTTTTTCCATTTTCTTAACATGTCCTTCTCGTCTTTGACTGTCTTCTTGCTCTTCCGAAGTTCCCGCTTCATTATTTCCCAGTACAGCTCCACCGGGCGCAGCTCCGGACAGTTTGGTGGATTCATGTCCTTTGGAACAAAATGGACAGAATTGGCCTCATACCACTCCAGGACACTTTTAGAATAGTGGTCTGATGCCAAATCTGGCCAAAATAGCGGAGCTTCGTCGTGCTGCTGCAAGAACGGCAAAAGGCGCTTCTCGAGGCACTCAGATTTGTAGATCTCGCCATTTACTGTGCCCTTTGTCACGAAAGGCTCACTCCTCAGTCCGCAAGAGCAGATGGCCTGCCAAATGAGATATTTGGAGGCGAACTTCGACATTTTCTTCTTCTTAAATTTGTCGTCCACATCGAACTTGCTCTTGCCGGTGAAAAACTCCAACCCCGGAATTTGCTTAAAATCGGCTTTTATATACGTTTCGTCGTCCATCACACAGCAGCCATATTTTGTCAGCATCTTCTCGTAGAGCTTCCGTGCCCGAGTTTTAGCCGTCGATTGTTGCCGCTCATCGCGGTTTGGGAAGTTCTGTACCTTGTATGTATGTAGTCCAACTCTCTTCTTTGCATTCTGGACGTAGCTCTGCGACATGCCGATCTTTCAGCCAAATCACGGCTTGAGACGTTGGGATTTGCTTTAATCATCCACTTCACCTTTCCCTCCGTCTTTTTGTTCTCCGGTCCCGGTTTTCTTCCAGCTCCTTTGCCGTGGTCCAACGTCAACCGCTCCTGGAACCGCTTCAACACTCTGGAGACGGTTGAATGGTGAATGTTCAACATTTTTCCCAACTGCCGGTGCGACAGGTCAGGAAATTCCAGGTGTTTGGAAAGAATTTGTTCTCTCAACTCGCGTTGGTTCACCTCCATTTTCGTTGAATCGAAAAACACGACTTCGAGTTTGACAGCATGTACACAATACACATCAATGAGAAAGTATGCTAAATTTGGTTGATTTTTACCCAATGGTAAAAAAGTTATGCCCTGTTGAATGTAGAGATGAAATTTCGCGCGCTTTTTTTTATCAAAACAATCACACCAAAATCAGAGATGTCCCATTTTTTAATTACTCGATTAACAACCAATCGATTTTATTTCGTTCGCTGTTCTGTAATTTTTCCACCAATGAGAGTGCAAAACTTGTTTGAAACGATCGGTGATGATCCTCTGAAGAAGTTAATGCTTATATCGGCATGATATAACCATAGAGGTAACTCTAAGACCACTGGGTCCCGAAGAAAATCATTATTATTTTTGGCTCACTCAGTACCAGAACAACGGTCCCAAGCAGTCCCAAGCTATTTCACTCACCCCTGCATTTTCTGCATGAATCCACACACCCCTGATGTTATCTGTCAAACTTTCATAGCGAATCAAAACAAACATAGTGTAGTAATAGAATTTCAACTAGAATAGGGTACGTTAATCGTTTGCTTGGGACCAATAGGCTACTAAAGTGGTGAGCCAATTTAAAATCGTTAGTTTCGTATTGATTGTTGATATAACCGATTACAAATATTTTACTGTTCGGTTCGTTAATCGATTAATCGATTATACGAATGAAAATCGGTCATCACTAGATGAATGTGAAACGTCATTTAAAATATAAGGACCGTACATAAATAATGAAACAATTTGAAAGGGACCGGGCTAATCACAAATTACGTCCCCACGGTAACTGAAATAAACACGAGTGTTCACCGGTTGATCATTCCCCGCATTAAGAATTAAGACTTCTCCAACACAGCATAGCTGATTCGCAATAATACGAAATTCGACTGGCAGCTCCTGTCTTAAACTTCCTTAGGTTCATAACCTGTTGAAGCTCTGAATCCTGCTTAGTGGCATCAACTAACTTTTCCCACTCGATAGCCACAGCACCTGCAGACAAATTCGCAATTTCTCTGACCATTATCTCCAATTCATCGAACGCTACGGGTCGAAGAGTGGTCAATCGAGAAAGCACATCTGCAACATTTTGATCTCCTGGAATGTATAAGTTATAGAATATTCAAAACTTTGAAGCCCTAAGATTCACCGCTCTGCCTTATTCTAGCGCATGGTCTGGAACGATGAGTGAAGAGATAGACCAACGCCTTACAGTCGGTTAGCAATTCAAATTCTTTCCCGTAAAGGTAAATGTAAAATTTCTCCATATTCCAGACAAGGGCAAGGGCTTCCTTCTCTGTACGACAATACCGCCGTTCTGTATCTGTTAATGATTTGGAAGCATAACTTATTATACGATGTTCCCCTCCCCCATCCAATTGTATAAGCTAGGTGCCCAAAGCAGATGGGCTAGCATCTACCATAACAAGTGTACGATCAGGTACGTTGAAGAAACCCGGAGCGGTGGAGGCAGTCATAGCTTTCTTAATTTCTTGAAACGCTGCGTCATGTTTCACCGTCCACTTGAAAACGACTCCCTTCTTGGTTAATTTTTTCTCACTGCCAAATTGGGAATATAGCGATTTAGATAATTTGCTAATCCAAAAAAAAATGCGAGCTTCGTTAGCATTTGCTGGCCTTCTGAAAGACAGCAGAGGCTCAATTTTAAGATCCAAAGGAACGATTCCAGCTTGTATGATCATTGGGGTGACTGAAGTTCGTAAGCGTAAAACCCCACGATTAGTAATAAACGCCGTAATATCTCGAGACTCTTCATCCAGTTCTAACTGCAAAAATGAGCCCATCACGTCCAACTTTCTTCGAATCATATCACGACCGACCCGAGCCAGAAAAGCTTCGATCAATGACATAGGATGCCTTTCGCGAAGCACCGCTTCGTTCACCCTGCGCAAATCCAAGCAAATTCTAGGGTCACCGTTCGATTTACCGACGACCACAAGAGGAGAAACCCAACTCGTTGGACCTTTGTTTTCCTCTATTATGTCCCTAATCATCAACTCATACAATTTTCGATTAACCGCGTCCTCTAGTGATACAGGCAGTCTTCTTACCGGTTGGAAAACCGGCTTTACAGCATGATTCAGCAGACCATTAATCTTCCTTCTCCACAAGTTCTGCCCTCTCTCCACAAGTTCAGCCCTCTCTACATCCAGGGATTAGACCCTACAGTAAGGAACCTCCTTAATTCCACCGATCTCTTCTGGCATCGTCGGTGCCATAGACTTATCCAGCATGACCAACAATTTCTTAGGGCTTTTCGGCTGGAATTATATTGAAAATTGTGATAAGTCAGATCTCACTCACCACAGTTCTAGTTTACTTGACCAATAACAAAGTCAACATCTCCTTTTCTCCCCTCCAGAATTGGTGCATGTTGGTCCGTTCGTCCAACATCTGCCCCTTCATCAGTTCCGTGTCGGAGGAAACGCTGGAGAAGAACGGCATCGATTGTGCCGATTCAATGCTGAACGGTGCAAACGGCGGTCACGGAACGGACAACGAGACGACCCAGGCCAGCATCTGCACCGACACGATCCCGCTGCTGTGCGCTTCGAATCCATCGATCATCAACACGACAACCACCACCGCCCTGACGCCGAACAACATTCTGATCCCGATGCCATTCAACGGTGGTTCCCACCAGACTCTACCGTCGATGGCGATGGGAAGGAAATTCTCCACCGGTTCTGATCTGGATCAACAGACGTTGAACTTCATCAGCAGCAACAACTTGAAAAACACGTGGGAATCCAGCGTGGACATCAGTCACCACGTGAAGGCCATCGATTGCATTAGCACAATCAGCAATTGATTTGTTTGAGAGTAAATCAGAAGACAGGTTGCGTTTGACGCAGTTAGTGCTTGAAAAAATAACGGGCATATCAACGAAGACATCATATCGAGACGACTGGCAACTTTGCTGTGCTTGAGCGAAGGGGAAGCAAACACAAAAATAGCACACCATTTGAGCGGCAGAAAATTGAAAAGTTGCCAGTCTTCTTGACATCAAGTCGTCGATATTAAGTAGGTACGTTGTTGAGATAGGTATTTGGAATATTTGACATGTGATACAAGAAAATCTGAAAAAGTGGCGATTTTCATTAATAATCAAGTAGGCGAGAAAAGGGAAAACGGCACTGTAAATAAAGAAACCTGTTCAATCACATCTTTTTGAACATTTATCATTGAATCTTTACCGGTAGAACCAATAGATATACTCTGACAGCAACCATATGTATTGCAACATATTTTACCGTAGTAGAAGAAAAAAGAGCAGATTAACTATAACAGTAGTAGTTCCTCTTTGAATCAGTACATACCGGAATGTTCGTCTCGTAGAATCGTGATTTTACGTGAAATTTGACGTCGTCGATCCAACCGATTGGTCGATTGCTTATTCTAAACAAAAGTGATTAAGTCATGGAAAAAATCTTATTCATTCGACGGTTAGCACAAGAAACGTTTTGACAAACAAATAGAACAGAAAATATGTGATGCTATTTCAGATAAAACAAACATAAAACTTTAAAAATAGAATTTTACCATTACCAATATCAATCAACTAGCGGGTAGAAACTTAATTGCATTAATGAAGATCCATCGCAGCATTACCTATCTTTTTTTTTCTATAAACAACAGTAAGCAAAACGCAAAATGATGACTTCAATAAATTATAGTACAAACAAATACTGTAAAGTGATTCAGAGTGGAAGCTTTTCCAAAGTTGAGGCTAATCAGCACTCATTGTAATACTTATTGTGTTTTCTTTTACCGAGATAATGGAAAACAGACTAACAACAAACAAAAAACAGCAATAACTACCTTAAGGTACAGCGAGAGCCTACATATTCGTTTCGCCTAGCACAGATCCATTTCTCTTTGAATCCACATTGTTCCGAACATTAATAAATAATCCAGCTCTTTCTTCATAGATGTCCTCTCTCTCACTCTCTACACTAGCACCTTTAAAACATAACCTAGCCCTCGGAGCAACATACTCAGCAAATGAAGATTCCTTCAATTCTATACCAGTACCAACTCGTAATGTTTGGCTTGAAAAACAAATTCCAACGATATTGTCTCTTACATTCCCCAAGTCGTAATAGGTCATAACTACACAAAAGAATAAAAACTACAATACTAACCATAGTTCGGGTTTTCAGTCAAATCCGAAATTTGTTGCCCTACTCCTTTGAGGTTTGTTTTCTTTTCTGTTTCACAAGTCAGGCATAACATTTGATAACGGCACAAAAGCATTTGTAAACAAACTTTCTAAGGTGGTCTTTCCATACGAAATTTACTCATATTTAGAAAAACCTGCAGTTGCTCATTAGCTGGGTGCTGCGGAGTTGTTCAATTTTAATTTGCAAGCCAATGGAAAACTGGTTTTTATACTTTCATCACTGAGCCTGCTGGTTTTTGTCTTTAAGCTTAACATTAAGAATGTTTTAAGAAAAAGTACGGAGAATTTTCATGAGATTACAATGCTTGACGATGGATAAGAACAGTAACTGCAATTGTTGCTTCAGAATGTTTGGCTCCCGTTTGACAGTTCACGCTGGCTCCCAAGTGACAAGCACATTGAGTAAAATATGAACCAACAGGTCTGTGCTAAAGAGCCTAAATTTATAAATTCAGGCTCTTTAGTCTGTGCCATAAAAAAGTTAGAAGCACATTGAGTGAGTCCGCAGTACTCAGCTCATTAGCTATGAGTTCCTGCAGGTTTCACACACAACGACAGTACGGTAATCTGCAGACGCGGATTGCCTTGACTAGTGTTTTTACGTTATTTACAAGTGAGGGCACGGTTATTAATTCCCGCTGTACGTCGAGACGGATTCAGGGGCAAACGAGGAGTGAGCCCAACGCGGAAAACTTTCAATTTGATCATATAGTGAACGCTAATTTGATTCTAAAGTGTGGTGATTCTTCTTGCATCGGTGTGGCTGCAAAACAGCCATTTGCTTCTCGATAACACAAACGTCAACAAACTTGCAAGCAAACTGTAGGAACTTGCAAACAAACTTTGGGAATAGCGTGTACGTAGTGAACTGATTAACGGTGGTTCGTATCGAAATTGATTTGAACAGACGGGTATTTAACTAGTGCGATTGCTTGGAAAGTGACAACAAGAAGAGCTGCTGACTACCAAACACCTATCTTTACTTGCCCACCAGCCATGTCGCTGGATGTGGGCTTTCCCCCTCTACCGGGCGACCCTGGAGGAGGACCCTCTAACCTAATTGATGGATCACCCGCTGGTCCTACTCTGCCGTCTTTCATGGACCCACAAGGCCTGCACGGAGAGCTTGTTGTTCTCAGGATGGAAGCAGCATCGAACGCACAAAAACTTCCAGAACATCCCTTCCTAATCCGTGCTTCGATCGAGTCATGGATCAAAGGAAAAATCGACGGTGTTTCCTCTGAGGCCAGAGGAAAGTCATACGCACTCAAAGTACGTTCCAAATGGCAAATGGACCGGCTCCTTGAGATGACCCAGCTACTCGATGGCACGGAAATAAAAATCACCAAGCATGTCAACCTCAATGCTGTTCGATGCGTGATTAGTTGTCAGGATATGGTGAAGGTAAAAGATGAGGAGGTTTTAGAGTACCTGAAAACACAAAACATCTCACAAATCCGGAGGATCACGAGGAAAGCAGCCAGCGGAAACGATCGAGTGAATACAGCTACAGTAATTCTCACTGTAAATAGTACTAGGGTCCCGGAATACATCGATGTCGGTTAACACCGATGCAAAACTCGACCTTATTACCCGGCACCGATGTTATGTTACCGTTGTTTCAGCTTTGGGCATACCAAATTGAGATGCCAACAGCCAACCCAAACTTGTGGACAATGCTCCCAGCAACATGCCATCGTCGAAGGTCTCCGATGCTTGAACCCTCCCTTCTGTCCTAGATGCAACACCAATAGCCATGCGATCGCAAGTCGAAGTTGTCCGGTTTACCAAACGGAAGATGCCATTCAACACATTAGGGTTGACGCTGCTGCTAGGAAAATGTTTGAGGCGGCTACTGGAAATAAGTCCTTTGCCGGTGTGGCTAACGCTAGCAAGGACCAAGCGATTGCCGACTTATCCGCCAAACTCGACAATGTCACACGTGAACTCGCTGAGAAAGATCGCAAGATTGAGGCCCTGGAGCTAAAACTGAATGAAAGCTCAACCACCACGAACGTTGACGTCATCAACGAGCTGCGACAAGCAATCGTCGACCTTCGCATAGAACTACAAAGGAAAGATCATCGAATCGAGGCTCTAGAGGCAGCCCTTCGGAAAGGCAACAGACTAGAACTAACTAGAAAACATGGTACCATCGAAGACCTTGTTATCCAAGTACAACACCTCCAAGAAACCGTCGCCAAAAAAGATAGGGAGATCTTCGTGCTTCGCTCCGTAAACAGTACCAAGAAACCAGTTACCCCATCTTACGCACAAACACAGCAGAGAAGATAAGCAACAACAGTTACCGAAAAACCCAGCAACAACAAAACCGCATCAGCTAGAATCTACGCAAACAACTCCGGATCAGCCAAAACTGGACTCAAAACAAAACACAAAACTCTCTCAGAATACAGGAGCCAAAAAGAAATCAATCAGAAAACAGCATAGCATCGACCTCGCAACCAAACGAATCAAGGGAAATAACTCTACTCCGACCATCTCAGACTCAGAAGAAAACCACGAAGATATCACTGACTCCCCATCAGCATCCATGGACTTCACAGTCGCGTCTGATGATGATATGCGGGGCAGTCAGGACCCACTGATGGAACCATAAACCCAACTGCCATCCAGTCCTCCCCTACACCAGCGCAAAGAAAGCCGCATTCTTTTTCATATCAATGGACTCGTCACCCATTCGATACAGTGATGAAACTGAAGCTACTAAGGAGGACTCTAGTCAAAACCATGACCATACAACCAGCTCGCCAATCATTGTCTCTCGACCAAACACCCCTACCATACCAGATAAGGCCTCGGACAGTCGGGGCCCTGTCAGTGCAGACGTCAATGTAGAACCGGAACTGGCAGACAACCCCCGGCACTCGTTGGTAAACTCTGGAAATAAAAACAAACGTTTTGTATCGACTTATCCGGTTGGATCGTGGGGAAGCAGTGGCCCCGTCGGTGCGGACGTCATTCAAGAACCAGAACCGGCGGACAACCCTCGGCTCCCTGCGAGGACCGGTAGAGGGACGGACAAGGGAGCTAGCTTCTATCCCCCTATGGACAGCGTGGGAACGAAGACACCTTTAACTAAAACGAAAACCAGGCCTCAAGAGCCGACAATTCTGTCTTTGGCGGGTCGTATAACGGGACTTTACACTATTGAAAATCTGTTGACGCCCGGACAAGGGTCGAAAACGGAAGTAAGATCCCTTCCCCCTCAGCATTACGTGGAAAAGAAGCGCGATGAGGCGATAACAAAAACCCCAATTCTTGCCACAACAGCCCAAAGGAGATCACAACGAATTCCCACTAGATCTGCATTACCCTCGAATGCACTCTCAAACGCAGCTGTTTATGATGCACTGCAACTAAATACACTAGGCACAACCTTACCAACAGCGGGACCCTCGTTGAAGCCTTCATCACGCACAGAGACCAACTCGCACAAACCCTCAATACTACGTGAAACGGTTCGGTTACCTCTGCCGATAGCGGGAACAGCTCTAGACCCCTCTGCCGATGGAGCTCCGCTAGGGTCCATACCTCCCACATCATTCAACAAGAACGACAGTACGAAATCCATTACCACATCCTACCGAAGATAGGAGAGACTACGAAATGTACGCGAACCACC
This sequence comes from Ochlerotatus camptorhynchus, assembly GCF_037179485.1. Classification (NCBI taxonomy): domain Eukaryota; kingdom Metazoa; phylum Arthropoda; class Insecta; order Diptera; family Culicidae; genus Ochlerotatus; species Ochlerotatus camptorhynchus. Next base: position 2,282,735 of record NW_027040537.1, read on the forward strand.
AACTAACACTCAAGCCAATGACACAACCTACAGCCAGCTGGTGACCCAGCGAACAATATCAACACAGCAACAGTCTCCTGTGCTTACCCAAGCTGACGATCCTCTTAATAGAAAATCGCCGACACACGACCAACGGTGCTCAAGGTCAAATATGGACCCAGAATCACCCTCCCCATTCGGCTCATGCTTTGCCATCCAATGGAACATGAACGGATACCAAAACAACCTTAGCGACCTGGAGATTCTCGTCCGGGGTCATGACCCATCTATTCTGGCTATCCAAGAAGTGCATCGTGCTAGCACTGATAGAATGGACCGGACTCTCGCGGGACAATATCGTTGGGTGATGGGAACCAACCACAACACTCGCCACGGCACTGCTATCGGAATCAAAGCAACTCTTCCCTTCACCACCACTCCGCTATCTACTGAGCTACCTGTGGCTGCTATAAGACTCGAATATCCGCTAGCAGTCACTGTAATCTCTGTTTACCTTCCCTGTCAGAAGATCCCTGGACTTAAAGGAAAGTTAATTGACCTACTCCTCTCCATCGACGGCCCAATACTTCTCCTGGGTGATGTAAACGGCCATCACCAAGCTTGGGGCAGCCCTCTAAACAACCGCAGGGGCATAGATGTCCTGGAAGCGGCTGAAACTGTTGATCTAACTCCTCTAAATGATGGATCCACAACCTTCATAAGTGGACAAAGGGAATCCGCAATTGACATATCTTTCGCCAGCTCAGGAACAATCCATCGACTTCTATGGAAGGTCATGGAAGACCCGATGGGTAGCGACCACCACCCCATCGAAATCCGACTCGACTGTAGACCAACCGAAGCCTCTCGTAGACCACGCTGGATCTACAATCATGCAGATTGGACAAATTATCAAGAGGCAATCACCGGTACCTGCAGAGAATCCGAACCGACCAACCTCTCGGACTACATAGGTTCGATTTTTCAAGCGGCAACAGACACTATTCCTCGATCTAGTACCATCCCAGGACGAAAAGCCCTTCCGCTGTGAAAGCCAGGAGAAAGGCTCTTCGTGCCGCCAAGCGATTAAATAAAAACCACCCCGACAAGGAGGTTGCTTTGGCTCACTACCGTGCAAAAAGGAACGAATGTCGGCAAACTATACGCGAAGCGAAAGCCCAAAGTTGGGAGAACTTTCTCAACGAAATCAGCCCTAACCAATCGGCAGCTGATCTGTGGGGAAAGGTTAATGCTTTAAGTGGGAAGAGAAAAAACCGGGGAATCGCTCTTAAATATGAAGGAGGAATTACCCGCGATTCAGATACTATTGCCGATGTGCTTGGAGAATACTTTGCCTCTCTCTCAGCCGTAGAAGGCTACGAAGTTGCTTCGACACCCCCGATAGCCAGCATGCCAATTCCAGAGGAAACAATTGTGCCGGAAATAAACGAACCCTTCCGGATGAACGAGCTCGCTCTAGCCTTATCAAAGGCTAAAGGCAATTCTGCGGGCCCGGACGAGGTGGGCTATCCTTTGCTCCGGAATCTACCACCAGAAGGAAGACGCAAGCTTCTAGATCTAACCAACCAGGAGTGGCTGCACAACTCCCTGCCTCAGGATTGGAAGCACAGTCTCGTGGTCCCGATCCTCAAGCAAGGAAAGCAAGGCAGACAAGCTAGTGATTTCAGGCCGATCTCCCTCACATGCTGTGCCTCCAAAATCGTGGAACGGATGGTAAATAGACGACTGATGAACTTTCTAGAATCCAGGGACCTACTTGACCACCGTCAACACGCCTTTCGTCCAGGACACGGTACAAACACGTACTTTGCCACACTTGCCCAAGCCCTTGATGACGCTACCTCGAGCGGACACCACGTCGAACTGGCAGCTTTAGACATAGCAAAAGCATATAATAGAGCTTGGATGCCAGATGTCATCCGACAAATGGCTGATTGGGGCCTTGGCGGGCACCTGATGCATTTCGTGAAGAATTTCTTGGCAAACCGCACCTTTCAGGTACTTCTGGGAAACCACCGTTCCGCAACATTCCGAGAGGAGACTGGCGTACCACAGGGTTCGGTTATCGCGGTCACCCTTTTCTTAATTTGTATGAATGGAGTTTTCGTTAACCTTCCTAAGGAAATTTACATCTTTGTGTACGCTGACGACATTATCCTCCTGATCACTCACAAAACCATAAAGGCACTACGTAGAAAGATGAGCGCTGCCACAAGGGCAGTCTCCCTTTGGACATCACTTACTGGCTTCCAACTCTCAGCCGAAAAATGCACACTAGTACACATCTGCTCTCACCATCATGCCGTCCTTAACACTCCCATCTGTATCAATGGTACAGCTATTCCCATCAGGAGGTCAGCCCGTATCCTCGGAGTTCGAATTGACCGATATTTGACCTTTTCTGCCCACTTTGACGAAGTCAAGAAAGCCTGCAAGACACGTCTTAATCTGCTACGATCCATCGCAGGTCGACACCCAGACAGTAACCGGCCCATTCGTCTTCGAGTTGCTAGAACAATTTTAGAATCACGTCTCCTTTACGGAATCGAAGTTACCTGTCTCGCTCGCGAACAACTTATTACGGAACTAGCCTCTACATACCACCAAGCAATCCGTATCTCATCCGGCCTACTACCATCCACGCCTGCAATTGCAGCTTGCGTGGAAAGTGGGGTACTACCATTCAACCTTCTAGTTACTCAGACCATCTGTAACCGATCAATTAGCTTCGAGGAGAAGACAGCTGGCTCAGATGAAGGAGTTTTCCTCCTTACCGAGGCCAAACAACTCCTTTCAGCCACCGCCAATCTGGAGCTCCCCCCGGTGTCTAGCTTACATTGGTGTGGAACCAGAGATTGGAACCTGCCCGGGCCCATTATCGACTTGGCGATAAAGAAGAAGTTCAAGGCAGGATCCAACTCTACGGCACTTGTGAGATCCGTCGCGGAACTCCAGAGAACCAGATACTGCAACCACACTATCCGTTACTCCGATGGATCGGTTTCCCGTGAAGTGGTTGGCATCGGCATCACGGGCCCCCAAATATCCGTACTTCATCGACTTCCAGACCAGTACACTATATTCTCGGCAGAAGCGGTCTCTGCTTTTATTGCTGCTACCACTCCCTCAAACAAGCCGATTGCCGTATTTACGGACTCCGCAAGTGTAGTTTTAGCCCTCAACTCAGGCTCTATTAAGCACTCATGGATCCAAGCCATTCAGCGATATGCCCCCAGAAACACTTCATTTGTATGGACTCCGGGACACTGCGGCATTCGTGGTAATACGGAGGCGGATCATCTAGCGGCTTCTGGAAGACGAGCCCAACTGTTCACCAAGGAGGTTCCATCAGGGGACCTGAAAAAATGGGTTGCCAACAAAATCTGGGACTTATGGTCAAATACATGGTCCCAATCAACTAGCATTTTCCTTAGAAAAGTGAAGGCTGACACACGAAGATGGCAAGACCCCCCTGACCACCGAACTCAGGTTGTCCTGGCAAGACTCAGAACAGGCCATACCAGAGTCTCGCATAACTGTTCTGGGAGCGGCCCGTTCCGGAAATTTTGTGAGCTCTGCCGCACCAACTGTTCAGTGGAACACATAATCTGCCACTGTACTCAATACGAAGGCTCACGAGTGCTGTACGGCATGCCGGGCAGCATTAAGGACGCACTGAGTAACGACCCGACTAGAATCACAGCATTAATGGGCTTCCTCCGCGAGGCCGGCCTCTTCGACCAAATATGAAACCTGCCAAAAACCCGACCACCGCAATACAAATGGACTTTCTCTTATCACCCAACATCTCAAACCAAAGCAAGATCCTCAGCAACTTAACAACCAAAACTCCGAAGAAAGACAGCACATTGACAGCCTCAGTATTTAACTAGAGGAGGTGTCTTATAGACCTCTTAACATGATAAAAAACGAAAAAAAAAAAAAAAAACTTTGTAACTAGATGAGGTTCCTTCTGGACCCCACACTATCTTTTCAGAGACGAACCAGTCTCTATAATAAAGAAATCAATCAATCAACCTGCAGGTTTTCAAAAATATGAGTGAATTTCGCATGGAAAGAAAATGCTCCGAGTCAATTGAATTCAGTCGCTGAGCCGTTCTGGTTGGCCGTGACCCTCGCGGTTTCCATCCAGCAGAGGAATTTCAGCTGATAAAATAAATTGCACACGTGTTTTTTTTTTCAGCTATTGCTTCAACTTCATTGCACTTCTTTTGTACACTCTTATCATTACTCAAAAACATAAAGATAGTAAAGATCTCCAAGCATCTTAAATATGGTAATATAATAGGTAACAAATGAACATCTACTTCTCGACCAATACATCGTAGATTCTCCACTGTTTGATCTGTTCCAAGCTGGCAGCTTGTTTCACCGCCTCCGCATAGCGATTGTGGAAAAGCACTCCGTCAAAAAACAAAAACGGTTCCTCATCGAATCCGAGCAGCGTGCGTATTTTGCTGAAGTGGTTGTAGATCTTCAGATAAAGAAATGCTATACGGAACGGACGCTTCCCTAACATGGTAGGATATTTAACGGCTTGAAAGTCGTACGTCTGGAATACTACGTCATGGGATACCTGCAGCAGGACATCAGCTTCGAACACATCGAGGATATGTTTCTCCACGAGATAGTACAAGGTAGCCACCGGAGCAAGCAATCGGTCCGGTACTGACTGCAATCGACGGTGGTCCAAGGTATCGGATGCGATCCAAGCGAATAGTTGCCGTTTGATATCCTGCAGGCTTGTTTGGATATCGATTTGCCGAGACAGCAAATCCAATAGAGGAGGGGGCGTAATATGCTGTGGAAATTCAACCGGTAGATTTTGAAACGAGTGGCCAGCATCGTGGGACATTTTGATCATAATCTTCCGTGTTGAACTGTCCGAAAGCATTTGCCTGTGGTAGAGCACGACTCCCGCTTGACGCATCACTAACGGGATCACCAGGTGTGGATAATGCTCCCCAAATTCTCCCCTTCTCATGTCTACAAAAAAGGCAGTTACATTAACGGGGCGACCTACCCAAATTTGAAATAAAAAAGTGTTCTCCAGTTTGAGGAGGACATCAACGACTGGATCATCTATAATGTTCGTATTTTGAGGCTGGTAATCCTACGATCAAAATAGAAGAGTGTAAGAGTTAACTGGAACATTAAAAGTTACAAGCAAATAACTCACGGTTTCGTAGAAATCCAAACTAGCTAAGAAACGTTCCTTCAAATCTTCGTTTACAGCAGCTTTTCCAAAAACATGGTTCAGCAAACTACAGAGTATTTTATCTTGGTGCAAGCTTTCAGGCAATGCTTGCTGCCGTACAAAATCCGCCAGTCTGGGAAACTTCTCCCTGGGGCTACCCAGCTTCGAATGAAAATGTCTTACTTCTTCGTACTTGATGACGTCATTTCCACCCAAAGTGGCCAAAAGTCGCATCTGCTTGAAACTCAACCCCATGTTTCGAACCAGCGCCAATCGGTTGTACTCCATCGTGTCTAGCGTTTCGAAATGAATATCCTTAGCCGACCAGTACCGCCAGAATCCCTTGTATATCATAAAATCGGTGTCATTCGATATGATGGCTATCGCTTGAACCTGATTGGCATAGGCAGCCAGTTCCTGGTCGCATTCCTTCGCAATAGATATAATCAATTCACCGTGCTTCGATGCCATCTGCCTAACCGGATACAAAGTATTATTAGGAATGGAATTCCGGAATCGGCTTGCCATCCAAGCAAGATCGGATGCACGGTCCACGGAATCGATTATTTCCATAATTTTGTTGTATTTTTCATCCTGGCGCTGCGTCCATGTATCGTATTTAGTATCTTGCACTGGTCCATCGTAAAAGAATACCAATTCTGCACCGAGGTTCTTTATCCTGACGAAGAACTGTTCCAGCAAATGTGCGACCTGGTTGAATCGTCCTCCGCACAGCAATCCTGGAAGGTCCGCATGGCTCACCGGGCGGTATAGGGACATCAGATCAATGACGATAATCGGTGGTGGAGGGTTCGGTTGATTAGCCCTGACATAGTATTTGCTATAGAAGATAATAATATTATTTTGAAACGTTTTTTTTTTTCGTTGAGATACCAGGAACTTACTTGATTTCAAACTCAATGTTAGTTTTAACAAATCCGTTGCGAACTTCAGAGCACACATAAGTTTCTAGATGTCTAATACCCATCGTTTGGCTTTGATCATGTAAAACTAAATTCTTATTTTATTTTAAAATTCCTTAATGATTCGCTATAGTAATACGCAGCAAGAATTGTGTTGATAAATGTTGATATTTTCAAGACCAATAATTGAAAAGGACTCAACTCCATTTTGTAAACAAACCTTTTAAAGCTATTTTGTCGCGATCCGAAGTCCTCCAACGCAAACCAACAAAATTAACAGGTAGGAGAAATTCTCCTCTACCCGATTGCGGTTTTTGGTTTGCGAATGTATGTTTCGTTTCGCGAGAAAATGGCCTTACAAGGTTTGTTTACAAAATGAAGTTGAGTCCTTTTCAATTGTTGGTCTTGTTTTGACACATTTGCGCGGAAGACCCGAGTAGAAAGTGAAATCAATTTCCTAAGACAAGTTATCTATAAAAAAGGTAGGATGAATTGATGCCCAGGTACAATTACAGTCCGGCACAACGCATTCGGCACATGCAGATAAAATTCACGGCACAAATTGAGATGTGCAAAGTTGATTTCAGTAAAACTTTAGCACCATTTTTAACAACTTTTGGTATGGTTCACGTTTATCCTGAGGGGTTGAAGGTGACTGTCAAATACGAACAATCGTTGCCTACCTCGCATAACTGGTTCCAAACGACAACAAAGCCATAAGTAACGATGGTTTGTTGATGTTTGGAACCAAATTCAGATAGGGAAAATCCTTGAGTGTAAACAGGTGGGAATCCTACGATCAAAATTATGATTAAATGGATGACGAAGTTTGGCGTCACACTCCTCAACCGTTTAAACAGCGGGAGAGATGACAAACTCAATGAGCCTTACACATTTACATCTCTTTTGGGGGCTGACTCTGGGGGGGGACGTGCTGTCAAATCAGCCTACTGATCATTCTTGTATGAAATTGGTTCCAAACGTAAACAAACCCTGTAGGTTTCTTATGGCTTGTTTACGTTTGGAACCAGTTATGCGAGATAAGCGACGATTGTTCGTATTTCACAGCCACCTCCCCCTTGATTTGACTGCACATCCCGCCCCTACCTTTATGAGGGCTGTGTTCCTCACATTTTTATTGATCGTGCCTTAACAAATTCCATGTATCATCCCCCGCAAAATATTATTTTCTTGTGCTGTCATCGACCTGATGGTAATCAAAACAAAACTCAGCTGTTTTGTTTTCCTGTCAACCCCTGTCTGACAAAGCGATTCGGGTTTGAATAAAATTCCAGTGATTTCACCAATATCTTGAATCTCATCCTTAAATTTTTCATCTGTCCATGGAAGCCGCGCAGATGGACACGCTCCAGCTTCCGCCCAGCGGAGACCCCTGTCGGTTGTGTTTGAAAAAGTGCGAACAATCGTACGGAATGTACATCAACTCCCCGGACGGGCTGCTCCGGGAGTTGCCGAAAAAGATTCTGGAATGTATCGCCCTGGAAGTTAGCGACAACGAGCCGCAAATCTTCTCCAAGCTCGTGTGCAGCGAGTGCATCTGCAAGTTGGACTACTTTCACGAGTTTCGGGAAAATTGCCGCAAATGCCAGGCGTTCTTCAGTGGTAAGTTTGGAAGGTTTGGTTGTGAGAGAGGATGATATAATTGATGATGCTATTTCAGAAATGCTAATGTTTTGTCAGGCGGAAGCTGCTATCGAGCATCAACAAGAGCAACAGCAACAGCATCATCATCATCATCATCATCAGCACGATGTACACCAGCAGATACTGCCGGAAATCAGTTTCCCCGGTAATGACTTTATGTTGGACGGAAATACCAACAAAGATTATGAGTACATTATTCAAAGTCTGGAGAAGGAAGATATCTCGTTCTCAGCTAATGTGGAAGCTCTGAAGGTAAACACATTTTGTTTGTTAAATTTGCGATTAAAAAAGTAATGTGATATTTCAGTTGAAAAAAGAACTGGAGATTTCAATTCAGCAGAACCAGCAGGAGGAAAAGTACATTCCCATGGTGGAGTCATCCGGTTCGGATGGCGTCATGCCTAGCGAGGAAACTTGCTTCAATAATTTGGAAGCAATAGTTGAATCGATTGCTCAGCAGAATGCATCTGTTGGTTATACAATTTCCGAAACGGTACCGGAGGATGATCTCGATTATGATGATTTTGTGGGAATCGAAACCGTAGACGACAACAGAGATGCCGTGAGTTTTGTGTGGGTTATCTCAACCGAACGTTATCATATCTAACTAAACAAATGTAGTCAATTTCAGAAATTCAAATTCAGCAGATAATTGAAGAACCCACTAAGTATGAGCCACCCGAGGAAATCGTTGCTCCCCCATTGGCGTCTGATGAAAGTCCTGTTGAAATTGAGCCAGAAGTCACCACCGAGGAAACGCCCATTTTGCAAGCTCCAAACGACCGAACATGTGATATCTGTGGGAAAGTGTGTACCACCCGTACAAAGCTGAAATTGCACCGAAATACACACCTCAACGTGACTTCGTTTAGCTGTCCCGTAGAAAACTGCCCCAAAGCATTCAAGTCGAAAAATGGCCTAAACGAACACTTGGCCAATCACACCGGCAATTACGCGATTTCCTGTAACATTTGCGGGAAAGGTTTCCTGAAGCAAAGCTACCTAACTAGCCACTTGAGGACGCACTCGGAGGAGAAAACATTTCGCTGCAACATTTGCAAACAGGCTTCGTTCAAAAGTAAGAAAGCTCTCCTGGATCACAAAAATCGACACCTGGGTCTGAAGCCGTTCGAGTGTGGCCAGTGTGGAAAGCAGTTCACCAATCGGTATTTGTTGCAACAGCACGAACAGACGGCCCACACGGGCATTCGATTCCCGTGTCCGCAATGTGAGAAAACGTTTACTTGCAAAAGCTACCTGAAGGTGCATCAGAGGATTCACAGCAACGATCGGCCGTTCGTTTGTGAGGTCTGCAATCGAGGGCACGTGACGCGTCGGGATTTGGAGGTGCACATGACACTCCATACCGGAGAGAAGCAATTTGTCTGCGATGTATGTGGCAAGGATTTTGCCCGGCTGAACGCACTGTCGTTCCATCGGAGGATACACGAACCGCGGGAGAAAGGTGGCGGCGATAGAAAACCGGAGCTGCTATCCGATAGCTAGCCGACGAATAAATAGTTCCTCTGAATTTATCTTTTGATTGATCGCATAACCGATGGAATGGAAAGAACGTTCCTTAGGAGGTAAATTCATAATTCTACGAATTTGACTTACAAACAACGTCAGCGTGGAATATCATCAGAAATTTGCCAAACTGAAAGTGTAACGAAATGGTTTTAGATACCCTTATAATTCGGCCATTTATGGATAGATTGTGAGTTCTCATTAACACAATTTGATCGCATTCTTGACATTGATTGTTATCACGGCGCAATATCGATCTCCTCTTCGCTTCTGTTTGGACGCATTCTCGGCTCTCTCGACTATTGTCCGAATTGCATCCACTTTGATGTCCCTTTCCGGAATCCAACTGCCTCTCCGACAATCCAAAACAAAAGCTTAAAGGGCTGATTCGTTTGAAGCATTGTCCTTTTCAATTGACGATGTTATTTTTCTCCGTTGAATTCAAGAATTTGAGATGACGAAAACTCTTGAAAATTGAAAGTCAATCAAAACTTGTATGTACAATTCAATGAAATATTTAATGCTCTTTTTTTATTTTGTAAGAATAAATATTGCTGACAATGAAGCAATGTTTTTATTACAATTGCAAAAAAACAGAACGGGAGCCGCTTCCACTGGTTTCATTGTATGGCAGATTCGCCAACGGAGGTCAGAGCGCTTCCATTGCAGCAATGGACGCAAAACGTGGTCAGCACTCACACATTCATCACGAAACGGTTGCTTTCCAAAGTCGACGACGTATCGACGATCGCGTGACACACATTGAGAGTGGTCTGCTTCTGTCGACAGCCGAGTGAACACTGAAGTTAAAGTTATGCTTATGTTAAATTGAAGTTAAAGCAAAGTTAAGTTTATATGTTAAAGTTCCGTTAAAGTTAAGTTGATGTTTGGCTAAAGACCATATTCTTCAGTGCTTAGACCAAGCTTCCCAGTTGCATCCGCTTGTTGGACAAAGTACACATTGGCAGCTTGAGCATCAACGCGGAGACGAGCCAGCCAACGGCTGAAAGTCTCCTTAATAAAGATATAAAAAAAAGCTTGAGCATCATCCACGATGCGCAAGAATAGGTCTCGTTTCATCCCCGGAACCCTCTTCGAAATAGGTCGTTTTAGTACGTCAAATTATCGGAGAAATAATCCGACACCAGACGTTCAGCTCCTTCCTGCGCCAATCTATCAGTGTTGGGTCGCCTCTTGGCACGTCTGTTTCTGCTACGATAGCCTGCGTCTGGAATAACATCCTGCTTACCAAGTCCAGATCGTCGTTAAAGCCTACTGATTTACATCTGTCGACTAGCACATCTCCTTTTGTTCTGTTTTTTTTTTTTTAATTTAAGAATTGAAATATTTTTTGACGTAGGACTACGTCTGTGATTTCTATATGGGGGTACACTTTGTGAAAACCGAAAATGGAACATGTAACACAATTATGAAAGATTTTGAACATTAATAACTCAGCTGCCCCTGGACCAATTTCAATAATTTTATCACCAATCGATCAGAAATATTTCGACGCATCAATAGCAATGCTTCCGACTGACGATTTTTAATAAGAAACTATTGAAAAAGTGGTAAGGTCAAGCATTGTCCAATGTACAAGTAAAAAGTGACAATTTTATCACTGTTTTAATGCAATAAACGTTCTTCCCAAACCCAGCCGTCATAATCGAGTACCACTTGGTTGCACATCATTCAGCTTTAACCTGAAAAGATATAAAAGAGCGCTGCTGTCTAGCCTCACCTCATTTTCGCTTCGGACAACGTGGTGATCAAGTAGCAGAAGCATCAATAGCAGCAGTAGGAAGATGGTGGCAGGTTAGGTAGTTCACTATTCTACCTAACAAGCAACAATGACTGGTCGTGGCAAAGGAGGCGCCAAGCGTCATCGCAAAGTTCTTCGTGATAACCGCCATCCGTCGTCTGGCTCGCCATGGTGGTGTCAAACATATCTCCGGTCTGATCTACGAGAAAACACGAGATGTGCTGAATGTTCCTGGAAAATGTGATACGTGATGCTGTCACCTACTCTGAACACGCCAAGCGTAAGCGCCAATGGATGTCGTCTACGCTTTGAAGTGACAGAGACGCACTCTGTACGGTTTCGGAGGTTAAATCACAGACAAACAGACGTAACACTTCATGGTGTATCTTCGTTCACGCATTTAACGGTTGATTTGAATATTATAAGTTCCGCGAACTACTCGCCGCAGCGCTGGCAGCGGATCACTTTGACGTTTCTATACATTCTATAGAACTTTTATGCAATTTTGTTTACGAGCTAGCGAGCAAGCTTGTTTTCCGCGAGAAGCCCGAGAGATGTCGTTACTGAGGTCCTATGGTTTGAGATACTATGTTTTCAAGCAAAACTTTTTCAAACAGTTAAGTCTGTTTGTCTGTGGTTAAATCATCACCAACTTTGGCAACTGTTTCAGGGCCAACAAGCTTATTACAGTTAAGAGTTGGGATAGAACTTATCTGTGCCTGTTTGTTCATATTCAGAACCACACGCTCTCAACGACCACACAAAATGTTCTCCAGAGTTGTAATCTTGTAACCAAACTTGGAAGCAAGGGTGAAAGTGATTTTGATCGATTCTCTTCATCAAACAAATTTGGTACGCCTACAATTCAAAAACGTAAAGAGTTAAGTTAATAGATGATCGATCAATTAAAATAACTAAATGCTCTTCACATTTGTTCCGTCCACTAGCGGTCCTACGTCAAGCTTCCGTTCGTGCCCCTAGGCACAGACTCTTCTACTTTTTTTTTAAATTAACTTAAGTTAAGAAATCAACAATAGCTCTCCACAACTACATAATATAATCTCTATATTTACTAGGTAATTTACGAACTCGGGGTTCCTTTCCTATGGCTTCAGTCCATTCATCACCTTCTTCATCATCAAATCCAGCGAAATTTTCTTCGAGTTCTAGGCTTGCGTTAATGGAAGACGATCCTGCTTCATTATCTTGCGTTCTTGAAGTAGTAGGAAATGCTTCAGAATCCGTTGTTGATGAGGTTATTACAGATGGAGGAACTTTCTTCACGTGTGCAACATTCCTCTCATATTTTTTCCCTGTTCCTGAATCTTCAATTGTTACCTTTGGACCTGTTCTTCTAATCACTGTGTATATGTTTCGGTCGAACATGAGTGAGTCAGCTTGATGCCATGGTCGAAGCAATAGTTTTTCATCTCTTCGCTTGAAAAATTTCTAGCAATGTCGAATGTCAGTACTAGCGGAAGTCCCATCCTGGTGAATGTATCCCTCAAAAAACGAATCACGTCACGTGAGGTTGTTCGAGTCATCCGTTCCGTCAAAACGTATCGGCTGTAGAGGTCGATCAGCACAAATATGTAACTGTTATCCGGTAGCGGTCCGAGAAAATCACCTGTCGTCGTTCTCCAGTCCATTCAGATTTGGCACCCTTGATTGTCATCTGCCGTAGCGTACTCGACATCTCTGAGAGATTTGGAATGAACTTGCCAACATAGTTCACTAGCCCTAGAAAGCTGCGCATTTCGGCTGAGTTTTGCGGATACCGAAAAGACTGGATGGCACTTATCTTATCGTTCATTGGCAGTATGCCTTGCTCTGACAGGGTGTGACCCATGAAGTTTACGGACCTCTTTCCAAACTCACACTTCTTGATGTTGACCGTCAATCCATGTTCGTCAAGCCGCATTAGAACCAGTTGTACTCTGGCGTCATGTTCTTCCTTCGTCTTCGCATATATAAGAATGTCGTCGATAAATACTCGAATTCCTTTTAGGCCTTTCAAGATCCGCTCAATTTCCCGTTGGAATATTTCAGCGGAGCAGTTCATACCGAACATTAGACGCTTGTAACGGTAGTATGCGAACGGAGTCACGAAGGTTGTTATTTCTCGGGAATCTGGATCCAATTCGATTTGGTGAAAAGCTTTCACCAGATCAATCTTCGAAAAATACTTGCAACCGTCTAAATGAGGCATTATTTCGTCGAATGTTGGTAACGGATGTCGTTCGGGGATTATAGCTTTGTTAGCCATACGCATGTCAACACACAGGCATACACTTTTCCCTCCATCTTTCGACGTGACTACCAAAGGTGATGCCCATGTAATCTTCAACGGCGCCAGTTCTATTACATCCTGCTTTAATAGATCGTTCAGCTTTTCTTCAACTACGTCCTGTAGGGGAATCGGTAAACGCCTGCATGGTTGTTGAATTGGCACCACTTCCTTGTTAATCTGAACTTTCACCTGCAAATTCTTCACCTTTTCCACCTTAGGGTCCTCAATGTCTGACACACAAAACGCCTCTGCATGAATCTCCAGGATTCCCAGCTCCAACGATGTACTCTTGCACAGCAAATTAGCCCCTGTTTCGTTATCCACAACATACACGCTTCGAACGGGTGGTAATTTCCGTTTTGAAAGTCTTGTGAACTGTTAGTTTACCGTTACTGTAGACCCGCAGAAATTTCCGTGATTTCTGGACGTCGGTAAATTTACATCCGTGCTGTTTCAGATGACGCCATGTAGTTCGGCTGATGACGTTAACGTGAGCGCCGGTGTCGACAATCCAATCCAATTTTACACCACCTGTGTAACATGTCACCAGATCGTGTTTATTTCCGGTAGCGTAAATGTGCTGAACGTCGTCGTCACTATCTTCGCTGCCGCCTGGGACATTGCTCTCGTCTTCGGAATCTTGAACTTGCCACACCTTCTTCTTGCTTCATTTATCCTTCGATTTTCGGTTCTCCGGCTTGGTTTTGCACATTTTCCGGAAATGTCCCACTAGCTTACAGCTATCACACACTTTGTTTTTCGCGGGCCAACTTTTATCGTTGGCAAAATGTCCAACATTTCCGCATCGGAAACACTTTTCTTTCTTCGCACCCTTTTTGATTTGGTTCACACAGCTTTGGCCCATAGGAGCCGAATTTCTCTTCATATCCTCCTTATTACGATTCACTGTTTCCAAGATCCGTGCCTCCTGCACGATTTCTTCCACATTCATCAACTTCTTCTTAATAATCACTTCACGCAGCTCGTCCGATCGGCTGTTGTCAAACACTTGTTCTGCAACTCGCATATCGAGTGCATTCCCGTACTCGCACAGGCGCCCTTGCTCTCGAAGACGGGCGACGAATTTCTCCACCGATTCATCTTCAGTTTGCTTCATTTTCCGGAACACGTACCGATCGTAAGGAACATTGGAAATGAGCATCCAGTAATCTTATCGCCTCCTTGTAAACGTCCGAGTCCGCTGGCGGGGGTGCATCGTGTCCAGGTGTATCGAAAAAAAATGTCCTGTATCTGTGTTCCACTGAAATGCAGCAGATACGACTTCTTCCTGGATGGGAGAGCAACACTATTCACCTCTAGGAACAACTCCAGAGATCTCTTCCATTTCACCCAGCGTGTTTCAATCGATGCGGTGTTATTGGTGTCAAAAGGTAACAAAGTAGATTTGCCGTTCTCCATCTTCTTTTACGCAACTATGGCGAGACACTGTTTATTTTCACGTTTGTTTTGGCTCCTTTTCACAGCAATCTTTCCCTTCGTCGAAAAAACCCCGAGTGTCGGATGCGTTTTCCGTCTTGCTTTCAGCTCGTCTGCCGTCCTTGTCACAAAGGCGTCAATTTGAGGTTATACCCCAAATATTATTTTTGGTTTATTTCTCACGTAAAACCGCTATTCCGAATCGTAAACTCACGTTTACCGAATTTAATCATTGCTCCATTACGTATAGAGCCTTCCTCAGCGAATTTAATCCCGGTTTTCTCCGATCGTCGCCAAAATGTTAGGAGTCGAATTAAAATACACGCGTACACGAGGAAGTAACTTTTTATTATATTTCTCCAATCCAAAGTTTATGACGTACATACATTACTGTGTTGCCAGTTAGTGGGAATCACTACAGCTTCAATAGTGATCGGTTCTGGCGTTCTACAAGCCCATTTTCCTGTGGCCAGTAAGGAGCAGAATGATTTAGGCTGATTCCATGTACTTTACAGTCCTATGAACTGCTTTGCAATATCCAAGGTGATTGTTCTAGGTTCTAGGATATCCAAGTCTGATAAATATCTTATTCAGTCTATCCACCGTTTCACGAGATGTACCTGCTGAAATAATCAATTACTACCAGCAAATGTTCTCCAAACGAAAGTGGACCCATAAAATCTATCGTGACATCGACCCACGGCTTTGATGGCAGTTCACGACGACTCATCGGAACCGGTTTACTGGGAAGTCCGACCAACTGACATCCCTCGCATTTAATCACGAATTCCTTTGCTTCTCGATCCATAATAGGCCACCATGCGCGATCCCTCAACCGTTTTTTCATGAGAAACTCACCCGGATGTCCTTCATGAGCCAGCTGTATCATCCTATGTCGTAGAGCCGTCGGAACCACTACCTTATTACCTCTTACCATAGTTTCTCCTACAAATCCAAGCTCATTCCTAAATGGTTCAAAAGGTTTCACTGTAGGGCTGTTCCAATTTCCAGACTTAAGACTTTCTTTTACAGCTAATATCTCTGGATCATCACGTGCAGCTTTTTCGATCTCTTCAACGTCTACAGCTACCGACTCTTGAATTGCCAACCAGTGCTGAGATTTGTCATTGTCACTGACAGACTTTCGCGCGATATTGACTGAATTGTTCGTCACATACCTAGTCACTGACAGACTTGATCCTCAAAAAAACCTTCGTCAAAATCTCATTCATTTTTTCGTCAATGACAAAGATTCACCTGGTAACAAAAAGTGTAATTTAGTACATTCTGTGTCACATTATTGTTATCCAAGTAGCTCAGGATGTAGATACTTGTTCACTAAAATGGATCCATGTAATTGTTTTGCTCAAGTCATTTAATTTCGTTACAAATTTAGCTACTAAATAAATCTGCACATGTTCATCACTGACAGCATTGTCATTGACAATAAATTAACATGGTTTGCCTTGACTATGACTGTCAGATCCAATGAGTGACCAAAGCAGAATTGTCAATATCACCGTGTACTGTCGAGATTTTGCAGCACAAGAAAATAGTTATGTTTCTCGAATTCATCGCAATTTTCCGGAGGTATCAAACGTGATAGAGAGTCAGCTATATTTCCTGTACCTTTCCGGTATTTCACCGTGAACTTGAAAGATTGCAGTCTTAAACCCCATCTTTCTATCCGAGCACAAGGAGTGAATGTCGGAGCAAAAATAATTTCTAGCGGCTTGTGGTCAGTTTCAAGCTCAAACTTTCTACCGATTAGATATACAGCAAACTTCTCAACGGCCCAAAGTAATGCTACCTAGCGCTTCCTTTTCAGTTTGGCAGTAGCGTTTTTCGGTGTTCGTTAGGCTTTTACTAGCATAACATATTATATGTTACTCATCAACATGTTCGTTCGGAAATTGGACCAATACTGCTCCCAACGCAACCGGAGAAGCGTGCGAGACAGTAGTGCGAAGGGAGATGCCGGTCCTTAACGTGGAGAAATCCGTCGATACATATTTCATTATCGTCAAAGAAAGATTGATTCAATAATTCTAGTTATTTGATGGGTTAAAAGAGTTTTTACACAGGACAAGGAGGGGTAAAACGCACCCCGGTGCTTTAATACCAACAGCGTTTTTTCTCGTGCTATTAAAAGATCAATTGATACATACAATTTCCCAGATGACTGTTCTGCAGCTCTTCCAGTGATTACGGGTGAAACTCAATTAAATTTGTTTTTCAAAACACGTAAATAAGCGCTGTTGGTCATATTATCCCATAGCACCCATAACTCTAAGAATTTCATTTTTCTGTAATAATTTTGATCAAAACAATAATGGGATATTTTTTCCCGTTTTTGTCAGCCTAAAATTTAACTGTAATTAATTTAGGCATATTCAATTGATCTGCATTGGGTTATTATTTTGCATGCAATGATATGGGAAAAAGGGGGACTCACGATTCAGCATGGAGAGTGTTTGGGAGCCGTTCTAGAGGTTGTGGTTCATTTTAGACATTATAGTTTGACGTGATCACCATGTTCCACTCATGTTTTGGAATGTGGCCTTGAGACTTGAGATTTGACTGCGATGTATGAGACTTCATAAGACCCCCTTCTGTCTCGCAAAATCAAACAAATATAACTGTCATAGAATTTCTACCTGTACCTAATAACATCATTGCTGTCCTGACTAAAAAGGTTGGAATTTTTAACTAAAATTCTGGCTGTGATATCTTTCACTAGATTAAACAATCTGTTAAAACCTTTCTCAACTATTCACTAACATGATTTTTTTAATGACAATCATAAACACTATAAAAAAACATATTCACAAATATAAAACAAGACTAGAAATATAAGGGGGATGAAAAATATATGCACAAAAGATCCAACAGAAGGAAATTATACTATTTATCAAGATTAATCTACGAGCAATAGTTTTCTATGCAAACCGGGTTTCAACAATAATTGACATATCTTCACATAACCTTAAGGACGTGGTTCACGGAAGCCACATTGGGCGATCTACTTTATGAAGGTACTAAGTCGTAAACGCCACTCAGTGTTTGTAGCAAGTAGAAGCAGCAACCAGAGATGAGACTTCGCTGAATCATGTCCTTAAATGGCCCACTAGCGAGAGAGAGGAAATGTTTCTGTCCGAATACGACGAAATAGGACGAACGATTTGTACTGTGGTATAGACGAAGAAGAAGGTGATGATGAAATGGAACTAACGGGAATCCTAAACAGAGCGGAATCGCACTTGACAACAATTGCAGCACCGTCGGTCGTTCGGTTTCGACCGAGCCTAGCATCTACCTCAGACATGACTGACTTAATCAAAATTCAACATACCATTCAAAAACCACACACCATTGCGCTACCAGCTAACAATGTTATTTCTTGGTTTCAGTCGTTTCCGGCACGAAGATATTCCGCTGGGAGTGATTGGAGCGCGCCAGCTCCTTCCGGAAGTATTCGACTGTTTTGATGAGGCCCTCCTTCAGGGGGACCTTCAGACGAGAAAATCATATTAGAGAAAAAAGTTTTTCCTCAAGCGAACCAAAACAAAAACACTCACCCGTGGTTCCCAGTTGAGATATTTCTTGGCGCGGGAAATGTCCGGCTTGCGCCGCTGCGGATCGTCTTCCACTGCGGGAAGTTCGATAATTTTGCTCCGACCCCCGACCTGGTCGCGGATAATTTCGGCAAACTCCTGGATTGTGCGTTCCACCGGATTGCCCAAATTGACCGGCTGCGTGTAGTTGGAAGTCATCAGCGCAACCATCCCGTCCACCAGGTCGGACACATACTGGAACGATCGCGTCTGCTTTCCACTTCCGTACATCTAAAGAAACGAAAAACGAGTTGAGTACCATCACTGCTAACCCACCGTTATCCTAAATCCAGTTACTCACAGTAATTGACTGATTTTGAAGTGCCTGGATGATGAAGTTGGACACCACCCGGCCATCGTTCATGTGCATCCGCGGACCGTACGTGTTGAAGATCCGCGCCACCCGGACATTGACGTTCTCCTGTTTGGCGTAGGCGTAACTCAGCGTCTCCGCCACACGTTTCCCCTCGTCGTAGCACGCCCTCGGTCCAATAGGATTCACATGACCCCAGTAGGTCTCCGGTTGGGGATGTACATCTGGGTCTCCATATACCTCCGACGTACTGGCAATCAACACCTTGGCCCCGACCCGTTTCGCCAACCCGAGCATGTTGATCGTTCCCAGCGTGTTGGTCTTGATCGTCTTGACCGGGTTGTACATGTAGTGCGGTGGGCTGGCCGGGCTTGCCAGGTGGTAAATCTCGTCCACTTCGATGAACAGTGGATTGACGATGTCGTGGTGGATGAGTTCGAAGTTTTCGTGACCCAACCAGTGTTCGACGTTGCGCTTCCGACCGGTGAAGAAGTTATCGGCTACGACCACCTCGTGGCCCTGCATCATCAGGTAGTCGACCAGGTGCGATCCCACGAACCCAGCACCACCGGTGATCTGGAAGATGGTTGAAGTTGAGCGGTTAAAAGGATTGAGTTTAAAGTCGTACGGTCTTCTAGATCGGATAGCTATAGCTTTCTTAACCTAGGTCCAAGGATTGCGAATACTCATGTCGCTATAAAAAATGAAGATGTTATGATGATCTTTCGTAGTTGCAATAAGTTGCAAGCTTTCAGAGAGTCACAATCAACGATTTTATCATTTTAACTAACTCACTTATCGCTGATTGTGTCTCTCTAAAAATGAAATTGACAGGTTCTATGAGTTAAAGACATACTTTACAACCTTTTCTTGTAACTTACTTTACTGGTAAAAAATACTATCATAACAACTTATGTTTCTATATCAACATTTCAAAAGGACGAAACTGCTTTTGTAAAGAATAGTCTAAACCGCAACACCATCTATTAGGGGAAGCTGATATGGTTAGTGAATCAGCTAGTATGGTTAGTTTGGTTTGATTTGCGAGGAATTTACGTTAACAAAAATTGTTTCGCCCTAATGAAATGTTGACATCGATTTCATAATTCCCAAAAAAAAACATTTGTTATAGCAAAATGAGCATTTATTGCTACCTTTCATTTAGATACATATTAGGATACGTGCACTGAGGCAAATAGACTTAAGAATTTCATAAGGCTCGACTTATGAACGACATCAACAATAGAAAAGGGCCCATGAGCATTTGTAAACAAACTGTTCCAAAATCCTTTACTCACAAGGCAAAGGCCACCCACGCAAACCAACACCATCATCGAATAGGGGAAACTTCTACCCACACGATGATGGCGTTGGTTTGTGTGGCCGGCCAGCGATTTGTGAGGAATGGGCTTTGGACCGGTTTGTTTACAAATGCTGATGGGCCCTTTTCTATTGTTGATCCAGACATATGCATTTCAGAAGCGCGTCTAACATGAGGTAGCTCGTATATTTTTTTTTCTTTATTAAAGAGATTTTTAGCTATAGGCTAGTTCAAGAGCAAATTTTCATTACGTCGAATGTAACAAAGGTAAACAAAGTCGAACTATCAGTGCCAATAGATTCTCCTGCTATTACACTATATACTGTCCGAATATAGGATCAAATCCCATTTTTAAATTTATTTACCAGTCAAATTGCTTTTTGACGTAATCACCTTCCGATCAAAATAGTTTTCGATGTTACTTAAGTCACCCAATTTCTATGGAGATGCCGTTTGACTTAAGTAACAGTGCTGAGAAACCCGTGAAAAGTGTACGTTCGTCGTTTCGCTTTCTCATTATTAAAGTGAATAAATCGAACTGTTTGATGCTAAGATGATTTTGGTGGTCCTAAAATGATGAATGGGCTGCACGTAAGGAGACGTAATTGATAATTCTCCCGAATATCCTGGTAAATACACTTTGACTTAAGTAACAATAGGGGCCACCAAACGACGTATAATAACTTTTGACTCAAAACCAGTATTTTTTAGCATGAAAGCTAGCGATTTGCATCTGTATGATTAAAACCCTGCTAAATATGTTAAACATTGCTATCACTATGAGATTATATGTGTTTACTTGGAAATAGGAATAACTTTTCGGTCATCGAAACAAAACTTTATTTTTCTCGGATTGGTGCGAATGTTACTTACGACATAATGAAAATTTGCTCTTGAGTTCATCTCTTATTTAGCTCGTATATGCCTTAAGGTGGTTCGCTGTCAGATCCTTATTCTCGCTACCACTTCGAAACTTTAAGTGCACAAATATCAGCTTCCACGACACGTACTATAATGAAACTGTTACTCCACGTTTGCTGCGCTGCAGCATACATGCAGTAGCAATTTCAGGTGAAATGGAACTCTAATTTCCGAGATGTGTGTAATTGAAAATTCTAGGTGGAAATGCATTTATAGCCTACGTGGTGGCCATTTGTGGACTCTACAAGGAATCACCTTAAGCCATTCCATTTTCCCAAGCGTTGACAGACGACAGTCACATGACTCGTAGTCTCAACGTCCATGGTTCGGTTCCAGTCTGTTCCATTTCATTGTTTTTTGTCGACATTATTTTTCATAAGGCAAATCAATGAAATGGATACTGATTTATTGCGGCTAAAATTCATAAACGGTTCTTATGGAATTCTTACGTTTTTTTTGCGTCAGTGTATATTACAGAAAATCCATATGCTTAACATCTTCTGTATTCTTCATGTCATTCTTCGGAACGGTATTTCTGAGATTTCCTGCCTCCCTTGTAAGAGAACATAAGATTTTTTTTTTAAATCTCAATAACGTAATAAATACATGGTCCTAAAGACTAATTCGTTAACCTAAGAATCTTTAAAAAACTAAGTCCTAATTTTCCCTAATATGAAACTGGGCAAATTATAGAAGCCATAGAATCTTCAAGAATGTTCCAAACCCATTTCATTTTTTTAACGTATGAACGGTATAGAATATAAGCATATTTTCATAACCTCTCCTTCCCATCTACAACTTTTCGGTCCGTCTCATGACTGTCAGTCCTCTTTGGTACCCAAAACAGTCGCGACCAAATGACAGACGAATATGACTGACCCTGCACAACGCTGGTCGATCAAGTTCGATATCAATGCGATCTCGGATGAAAACACTTGAAGGAACACTTTACATCGCCAAAGATGTGAGTAAGTGATCCTCTGGTATTCTCAGTACGTGTGCCTCTTCAAGTATGCTAATGTACACACTACATTTTGTTTCCCTTCCGTCAACACTAAGAATGCGTTGTTGACTTCATGACGTGCGAACTTTGTTAACGCAAAACGATGTATCGAATATGAATAGGCTTAAGAACCATACACGGAGATGAAAAACTACCCAAAATTAAGTACTTTTCTCTCAATTCACGGGTTCAGCCCAATAACCCAAATTTGAGTAAATCGGCAAGTTTTCAATTAACACCAGCAAAAAGAAATACTTAATCTTAAGTATATTCCACCAAAATTAAGTTTAATTCACGTAAATTTGAGAATTTGCAATTTAAATACTTAAAAGTAACATTCGGGCTAAACTATATCGTTGTGGGGGGTATTTACCAGGATATTCGGGAGAATTATAAATCACATCTTCTTACGTGCAGCCCATTCATCATTTTAGGACCACCGAAATTATCTTAGCAACAAACTGTTCGATTTATTTACTTTAATAATAAGAAAGCGAAACGACGAACGTACACTTTTCACGGATTTCTCGGCACTGTTACTTAAGACAATCCCCATAGAAATCGGGTGACTTAAGTAACATCGAAAAATATTTTGATTGGAAGGTTTCATCTCGGTGAAACTTTTCCCTATCCGATGATGGTGTTGGTTTGTGTGAGCGACTTTAGATTTGTGAGGAATGGGTTTGTTTACAAATGCTGATGGGCCCTTTTCTATTGTTGAGCAAGAAGTGAGTGGAAGCAACCCTGATTCACATTAATATTTTCCACTAGTTATTTGAGTGTACCCCGTTCGGCATCATGTCATTTGGCATAATGCCGTTTGGCATACAGCCATTTGACATAGAGTCGTTTGGAATAATAGTCGTTTGACGTAATACATGAAGAAATGGTACTTGAAGCTGAGCATTTCCAGGCCGAATAGTAAAAAATAATAATTTTGACCCGACCTTCTCCGATTTGCACGACACGTTGCATAATTGTTTGTCATGGTAAATCATTCACATTTGAGCTGAAGTCGGCCATTTTGAATCTCGCAAAAAATCAATATTACGTATTCGATTGTTTTTCAACAAATCATAACCCGAAAATGACATTTCCACTCACTTGCTATAAAAAAAAATGTTTTTCGGAATTATTATGGAATAATTAGATGATATAACGATATGTACAAGAAGACGGTGTAAAGTATGTGTTTGACTCAAAAAACCTGTCAAGTGCACTTTCAGAGCGTCACAATCCGCGATCTTATGATTCGGGAGCGTTCACTTAGAGTGATCAATATTCACAATATTGACAGGTTGTATGCGTCAAACATATACTTCATGACCTCTTCTTGTAACTTTCAAATTCTAATTACACTAGTTTACAAAACAACACTTTAGTGGTTGACCAACGTTTCTAATGCAAAATCCTACGCTGAATTCAATGCCGTGGTCAGAAAAAAATAAAGTAGAGCCATTTTTGAGATATACAAAAATTTTGATTTTTTGAATTTTGGACAAAAGTACGATTACTAAAATGTCAAAATCTTTGGAACTAGTGCACCAATTTTAAATCTTTTTTTATGAAAGTGAAGCTAAATAAATTTGCTATCGTTCACTTGAATATAATGTCTTAATTAAAAATTTAATTTTGAAGTCATTTAAAAATTTACAGCATTTTTTTTTTTATTTTTCCTTCGAATTTTCCATAAAAATCTTGTTTTAATCAACATTTTTAATAGGATAAAAAGATTCAAAAAATCATTCCATAATTTATTCTTAAAGTCCATTAAAAACTGGAGAAAATGAGCCTTTAATGGATGAAATCGGTTGGAAATTGTCGAAGTTATGAAATTTTTTGTAAAATCATGGAAATTGAATGTTCCAAGATTGGCCGTTGTCCCGCTCCTAGGTTCATGCACCACTTCCAGTAAGCCTTTCTGCGGACGTGTACGCATACGGTGCATTTCACTAACACTACCAGCTGTCACGCAAAATTAAATGGGATATTTTCAACAATATAATTTACGCTAGTGTTTGTGAGACCGCTCGGCGAGAACCTAACGCAACCAACTCAATTTGACAGCTTTCTTTCTTTAACATTGCTTAACGATGTATACGACAAAACGTGAATTCAAGTGTAAAAATGATCCTCAAAAGTTTTGTTACGCGTGTGGCAACTATATATTTACAAAATCGATCAATTTCACTGCTTCGTTGCAAACTGCATACAGGCTTTATTTTAAAATTGATCCTGGAGACTTTGACGAACCGTGGATTCCAAAAGTATTATGTAGTTCGTGCAAAACGTGCTTGGCTAGGTGGATGTCAGGCGCAAGGTAAATTGATTTTTTGAATAACTTTCATATAAACAATTTATGTACAGCATGGTAGTGCTTTGTTCTTTCCTGATCGACATTATCTTACTTCATCTATTTTTGATAAGTGTTAATGTCTTACTTACTAACTCACTTATTTGTTATCTGTCAGTCGCTATTTGTCCTTTGACATGCCCACCATATGGCGTCGACCGTTTTGTCATGCAACGGATTGTTATTTCTGCTTGACAAAAGTTAAGCAACAAGGACGTCACAAAACAGTTGAGTATCCACAAGTGGCTTCTATGACAAAACCTGTTCCACATTAAAGTTCGGTCCCGTATCCTGTTTATCCAAAGCGGAAACGAGCGCCCTCTGTTGAATCGACCGTTACAAAAACTGAGGAGGAATTCAAGGAGGAATGCGAGGAAGACTTCGAGGTGGAATTGGAAAGAAACCCAAAACTGTTTACACAATCCGAATTTAATGATTTGGTGCGAGATCTCGACTTATCGAAGGAGAAATCCGAATTGCTGGCACGACGCTTGAGCAAGGAGGTCAAAATTTCTTGTCACAGGAATCGTCACAAGAAATTTGACAATTATTATTCTACAAAGGACAAGGCATGTTTTTGCCATGACGTAAACGGCTTGTTTGAAGAGTTTGGTGAGCCATATGATCCAGCTCAATGGCGTTTATTCATCGATAGCAGCAAGTTGAGCTTGAAAGCCGTTTTACTGCATCAAGGGAATGAGAAACCTTCTATTCCATTAGCTCATGCCGTTAATATGAAGGAAACGTATGAATCAATGGCTCTATTGCTCAATTTGATAAATTACAATCAACACAATTGGAAAATTTGTTCCGATCTTAAAGTGGTTGCCATGTTGACTGGATTGCAACAGGGATACACAAAATATATGTGTTTTTTGTGTAAATGGGACAGTCGAGCTCGTAAGGAACACTACGTCCGAAAAGATTGGCCAAAACGGGATAATTTCACAATTGGTAAAGACAACGTTAAAAATGATCCTCTTGTGGTAAAAGAACGCATAATACTTCCACCACTAAATATAAAACTTGGGCTATTCAAAAATTTCGTCAAAGCGTTGCAAAAAGAAGGGCCGGCATTCCAGTACTTGAAATCAGTATTTCCAAATTTATCTGACGCAAAGATAAAGGAAGGTGTATTTGTTGGCCCACAGATCAAAAAACTGCTCAATGATTCCGCATTCAATACATTTTTGACACCAGATGAGGAAGAAGCGTGGAAATCGTTCCAGCGTGTTGTCACAACCTTTTTAGGAAATTTCAGAAGCCCAGATTATGAGGAAGCCGTCGATGAATTGCTCAAAAATTATGAGAAAATAGGTATAAATCAAAAATATTGTGTTTGTTACATATAATTAATTTCAAATCCTTTTATTTCACTGAACACAGGTGTGAATATGTCTTTGAAGATACATTTCCTACATTCTCACATGGATTTTTTCCCGGAAAATCTTGGTGACGAGAGTGATGAGCACGGCGAACGTTTTCACCAACAAATGAAGATGATGGAACGTCGTTACCAAAGGTTTTGGGATGAAGCAATGATGGGTGACTATTGTTGGTTTCTGATTCGAGAAACAAGTTCAAAACATCGAAGACAAAGTCATTCGATTCTCAATCATTTTTAATAAAACCTAAATAAATTTCTTTTGTATCAACTCGGTTTTAAATCCTGATATGCCTTAATCAAATTGATATGTAGAGAAAAGAATCTCCCATGAAAACTTTACATGTGATTTGGATGCTTACAACGACACCTAGAAAAGGAACTCTAAAGCTGTTGTATTTCAGCAACATTTTTAGGTGTTTTGCAAAAATGCTCATAACTTCGACAATTTCCAACCGATTTCATCCATTAAAGGCTCATTTTCTCCGGTTTTGAATGGACTTTAAGAATAAATTATCTTTTATAATCTTTTTATCCCATTAAAAATGTTGATTAAAACAAGATTTTTATGGAAAATTAGCAGGAAAAATAAAAAAAAATGCTGTAAATTTTTAAATGACTTAAAAATTAAATTTTTAATTAAGACATAATATTCTAGTGAACGATAGCAAATTTATTAAGCTTCACTTTCATAAAAAAAGATTTAAAATTGGTGCACTAGTTCCAAAGATATTGACATTTCAGTAATCGTACTTTTGTCCAAAATTCAAAAAATCAAAATTTTTGTATATCTCAAAAATGGCTCTACTTTAATTTTTTCTGACCACGGCATTGAATTCAGCGTAGGATTTTGCATTGGAAATGATCATCACCTTACCGAGTTCAAAAATGCTGTAAACTAGTGTTATCATTATAATATTGAATGATTTTTCATTATTCTGAACAATAGTTTTTTAAAGCAAGTGAGTGGAAGTAATCCTGCTTCCAATAGAAATGACGTCTGAGTATGTTAAATCAATGGGCGCAGTCGTACCATAGAGGTAGCTCTAAGACCAGAAGGTTCCGAAGAAACGTGCTCAACTTTTTGTCTCAGCTCTGATACTCTCTTCGGTTCCAAGCTAATCGAGGCACCCCTCGAAACATACACGCAGAAAAAACTATCGTCGAAACAAAAATATTTGAGGTAAACTCAAACGTAAACTTAGTTTGTTCTGGCCTCGAACATAAATTAGGTTGATTTCAAACGTATTCCATGTATTCCATTCCAAATAATGTTACGTTTATTTCAAAAATATTCGTGTTGAAAATAAACGTATTTGTTTTTGTTTGGTTTGACAGCTATGCGAACAATAATAAATATGTTTATTTTAAACATGCTTCTCATGTTTAAAATAAACATACCTATTTTGAAATTATTTTAGTATTTGAGTGCAGGGTAAAGCAAAATAAAACGGTTTGCAAAGAAATGATAAAATAAGATCTTCGGGCAGGGCATCAAAATTCCTGCTCTTTTTTGGGTGCGATTAAGGGTGACCTGTGGGAATTGGGATCCTGGTCCAGGATGCGAGGACCCGTCGGGGTGGGTGTCCGGGGGTTCCAGTTCAGTGGAACCGGTGCAAATTTATGTTATTGGCGTCGTTTTGCCTTTTCTGTCTCGGTTTCTGCCACTGGTCCTCATACCGGTTTCTTTCTATGTTCGGTGTCGGAGGAGGATCCGGAATGGATAACCGTTTTCTGTTGAGGTAGAGCAAAGCTTTGGCAACTTTTTCTGAATGTATCAAG
Organism: Ochlerotatus camptorhynchus; assembly: GCF_037179485.1. NCBI lineage: Eukaryota > Metazoa > Arthropoda > Insecta > Diptera > Culicidae > Ochlerotatus > Ochlerotatus camptorhynchus. Next base: position 2,310,248 of record NW_027040537.1, read on the forward strand.
AAGGAAACAAAAAGGCATGACACGCTAAAAACCGTTTACCCAAATCCTATTTTGTGGAAATAAACATGCTTTTGAATTTAATTTTTTTTTTTTTTTTTTGTAGTGATCCAGTGGACTCTACACTGGACCCCTTTTATTGATAAATTTTGCTTCTATGAGCCTCTATTTTAAATCAACACACAGACGTTCCTAGGCTATGGTGCCCGTTTGGTCACTGTTGTTTTTGTGCTGATCCAAATAGTTTTGATAATATAATTGCGCATTCTTGTTTTTTTAAAAGGTTGATTTTCGTCCCAGTCTTGTCTTCTGTCGTCACTTATTTTGTCATTTTGTCTTGTGTATTAACCCCCACTTGTCTTGTTTATTGTGTCAACTTGTGTCTATTGTCCTTCCCCATCTGTTACTCTGTCATGACTAATTTCATTGATATATAAAAATAGTAATATCAATTACAGGATAATATGGTTATTTCTCGATTACTTTTTCAAAGGGAAGCACCAGCTCCTGCAAACAATGCATCCGATCGTCGATCCGGCGCAACCGGCATCTCGCACACGCTTATCAACACCACCAGCAGGTAGAGGAAAATTTCCCCTATCTGATGATAGTGCCAGCACGCGCGGGCGAGCCACCAGTTACGCCAAATCGACGACCAAACGCACCGCCTACAAAAGCCGATACGCTCCCTTGAAAAAGTTATCGAGATTTTAACTTACCACTTTTTGATTATTTATCAAATACCTCTCCCAGAATATATAACTCCCCGATGCCTTGTTGGTTTCTGGTCTCATTTGGATTGGTCCTGAATTTGTTTGACATCCTGTTCGAAGTAATTCTTTGAGTTCCAGCTTGTACGTGTCTCACGTCATATGATTCGCCATTCATAAAGATAATGGGTTAAAAGGGAGTAAAACATACATAAAGGTAGATTAGTATTAGTTGTACTTGATCCAAACAATAGAAAGAAGCATAGATGACTTAGTAGAAAAATAAAACTAATAAATAGCTAAAAGTGCAATGGATAAGTGTTAGTTCCGGGATCATTTTAGTGTTAGTAGTTATGTTAGTTTTGATCCGTATTCAGCCCTGCTGGCCCCTCCAGCACTATTTGCAGCAATTGTGATAAGATTATGCGACACTGCTACTACTACTATGTTAGATGTATGACTTGTCAATTTTCACAACGCAATGTCTTTCAATAAATCACTCAATCAATTTGATGTTTGAAAATTTGCTCAAAAGGGCTTTGTTGACACATCATACCTTACCGAAAACTAAAGCACAACAATCCTAATTCTTATTTCAAACCTATCAACATATTTAACACATCTTTCCTAAAACTTCACTTGTTCGTAAGCGCCTGGTTGAAGATATGACTTTCGCTATTGACATTGTCTGTAATTAACAAATACACTAAATAGGAAGATTTATTATACAACTTCATAGGCTAATCGCCTCCCTAAGCGGACCCCCCGCGTCCTATCTCTTATGTTAATTAACTTTATGAATTCTATAATTGAAGTTTATTTAATAAATAACTGAAATCTCTAATCTACCTACATAACCCATGCTTTTAAACTACAATTTAACGTGTTTCAAGTACTTCTGGCTTTTACATATCTTATCTTATATCTTTGTTCGTCCCAGATGACACCTTCAAGTGACTAAAATGCTTCACTTTGAAGTTAGTTTCCAAGCTAATTTTAAATTGTATATTGTATAGGTTAAATGTTCCAACTACACTCTCACGTTTCCACTATGTGGCACCACAAAAATACATATGGGTATGTCACAATAGAAGCACACCACAGTGGAAATCCCGAGCCATAGTTCAAACACTTATCCCAAATCAAAATGAAGCACATATAAGATTAGTTACAATACCATGTACAAAAATGATGTTTAACATTGTTTTCTGAGTAATACTTCAATGAAAACAACAATGAAAGCTTGTCACGCAAATAGAAGGAGCACTGTTGGGCACTTTCTGAAATATTTCAATAGTATAATTCCCTTGCAAACCCAAATAAATCTATCTGCGCAAAAAATAAATAAAATAAGAGTGATTTGCGGCAAAACCCGCCAGTATCACACCCAACGTCAGTGCCTATACGTAAGCGTACTACGACGCGGCTCTCAATAAAAGGAGTAACAAGTGTGATACTATCACTGCTAGACTAGATCTTTGGTTCTCTCATGCAGCGGTTTATCAGAGAGGGGAAGCTTAGTAATCCCCATCGCCTGCCCATGTCGCCATTCTATCGCGGCATGAGCCAGCAACGCCGACCATAAACCTACCGTCTCCAACACTCCACTATGAAGCATGAAATTAAGCCCGCCCACCAACAGCATGGTGCAAAAACTAGCCAAGGGGAGGGTATAAACATGCTTTTGAATTTAATTTAATAATTTTAATAATAATAATAATTTAATTCAAACATAAATATTTTAGTTTTAAACATGCTTTCAATTTACTTTGAATAATTCATATGTTTAGAGTAAAAACATTTATATTTTTGCTTTAAAATGAACAAAATTCGTATCCGTGTAGGAAAATCCACGAACCCCTCATTTTATCTGTCAAACTTTCATAGTACTAGAATTTCGACTAGAATGGGGTACGTTAATCAATTTGCTTGGGAGCAATAGGCAAGTCAAGTAGTGAGCCAATTTGAAATCGTTAGTTTCTACTGGTTGGTCGTACGGCCATAAAAAGAGAACAGAACGGATAGCAAAAAAAATCCTCCTTTCAATCAAGAGCAAATTTTCATTATGTCGTAAGTAACATTCGCACCAATCCGAGAAAAATAAAGTTTTGTTTTGATGACCGAAAAGTTATTCCTATTTCCAAGTAAACACATATAATCTCATAGTGATAGCAATGTTTAACATATTTAGCAGGGTTTTAATCATACAAATGCAAATCGCTAGCTTTCATGCTAAAAAATACTGGTTTTTGAGTAAAAAGTTATTATACGTCGTTTGGTGGCCCCTATTGTTACTTAAGTCAAAGTGTATTTACCAGGATATTCGGGAGAATTATCAATTACGTCTCCTTACGTGCAGCCCATTCATCATTTTAGGACTACCGAAATCATCTTAGCAACAAACAGTTCGATTTATTCACTTTAATAATGAGAAAGCGAAACGACGAACGTACACTTTTCACGGGTTTCTCAGCGCTGTTACTTAAGTCAAACGGCATCTCCATAGAAATTGGGTGACTTAAGTAACATCGAAAACTATTTTGATCGGAAGGTGATTACGTCAAAAAGCAATTTGACTGGCAAATAAATTTAAAAATGGGATTTGATCCTATATTCGGACATTATATAGTGTAATAACAGGAGAATCGATTGACACTGATAGCTCGACTTTGTTTACCTTTGTTACATTCGACGTAATGAAAATTTGCTCTTGCAATATTGTTTTAATATTTTTCATTAAAAGCTTACAAAAATTCCATCCTTTGTGAAAATTTCAAGATGGAGAATTCAAAATTAACAAAAATCATTAAACAAGAACTTTTGGACAAATTTAAGAACTTTTTCTTTATAATTTTTTTTTTTTGTAAATTTTTGCGCAGAAAACGATTTTGAAACTTCGAAAAATTATGTTCTGCGTATAATTTTAATAAAAAAAATTGCTAAAAAAAAGTTCAAAAAATATTTAAGAGGGTTAATTTTTGTTACGTAATTTTCAAACACTGGTTTCGTTTTTTACCCAACAATGCTTGAAATGTTTTACCATGCATATTTTTCTTGAAAAGAATATTGTTTTCCTACAATTTTGTCTCGGGCGTCATTTCAATTGGAAATTATGTTTTCAAGGGGAGCAGGATATTTTACCGAAAGACGTTTCGCCGAATGGGTCATTTTGCCAAAGAGGAAGTCATTTTCTTCGGGTTTGAACTTTTCTCAAAGCTCAGTAAATTTTGAAATCAGTCTCGAAAAAATATTAAGAATCCTGATGAATGTGTGTGTCTTAGTAGAATACCCGTATAAAGAGAGAGAAGGATTAGTAATTTCCATTTTATTCCACTACCTTTTTTGCTTATCCTTGACAGATACGCGTATTTCGTCTACAATGTGCAAACTTCTTCAGTGTCTTGTACTAATACTCGACTTCGCAGATTTCATCAAGGATAGCATCAGACGACTATATAGCAAACTGGACATGAAGATTTTGGAATGTTATTCTCTACACCTCAAATTGGCCAAAGAGTATCCAATTAAATTCCAGGAGTTTCTGTCTAGGGCAAATGTAACAGATGAGTGCGAATCGGATAGGACACGGAAGCTGCACGATAGGAAGCTAAACAGACTACGACACGAGTCTCGACGGAGACGGACGACACACCGAACGGGTGAGCAGATCCCATCCACCATCACCACGACGCCGAGGGTTCACTTCATTGATGGGTTGGTTGTGAACCGATCGACGACCGCATTCACCGAAGAACAATTGACACACCTCAACAAAGGGCTAGGATACGCGGTTACAACCAAGCTAGACGTGGAGCAGATCATCATTGACGTAGAAACAGAGATTACCAAGACACTTCCAACATCATCACAGAATACGGTCAGGACTATCACATAGAACATAATCAAGGACGGACAGGAACAAAGTCGCACCAACGAAAAGGAAATTCGGATTGTAAAGGAGCTGAAAAGTAAAGCAGTATGCTATGTGAAAGCAGACAAGGGCAACGCGGTGTTATCATGGACAAGGACGATTACGACAATCAGAACATAGTGACACACGTAAGCACTGAAGGAGTGCAAATCAATATTAGGAGATGAAGCAGATCGTTTACGGGAATCCAATCACATTTTACCCAGGATCACAGGTATCCCCAAAGTCCACAAACCGGGGAATGAAATGCGAGGGATCGTGTCTGCAGTTGGTTTCCCCACCCACAAACTGGCGAAGTGGCTAGTCACACAGTTTCAGAGTATGCCGAATCAGTTCCAGAGTAAAGCAGTTAGTAACACCCTGGAGTTCGCCCAGCAAATACAATCTTCAGGAGACATCAACGAGGACGAGATTATGGTATCTTTCGACGTCACAGCTCTTTATCTCAGCCTACCGGTCAAGGAAGCGATCAACCATTTGGAGGACTGGCTATTAACACAACGAGAGGATGCAGCATGGAGAAACAAGGTTCGGACCGCCTTTGTATGGAAGAGAACTACTTCTCTTTCCGAGGTAACTTCTACAAGCAGACGAAAGGAGTCCCAATGGGAACCATGGCCAACTTGGAGACAATCCTGAAGGAGAAAGGACTATTACCAAACCGTTGGTGGAGGTTTGTTGACGATATCTTCAGCGTAGTTAAACGGGAAGCCCTTCCATAAATTTTAGATGAGGTCAACAGAATTCACAAGGATATCAAATTCACTCACGAGGTAGAAAAAGACGGGAAACTCGCATTTCTCGATCTTCTAGTCATCAGGGAATCGTCATAATCTTCTTCGCTTGAATACGAAATTTACAGGAAACCAACAAGCACCAAAAGAGTTATCCATTATACTTCCAACCATTCGTTCCAGCAGAAAATGGCCACCTTCTTTTGAGCATGGGCAGTTATTTTGAGTTGTACTGATTCCAGAAATTTTCAATTAATAGATATTTTTGATTTATAGTAATGCTTCCTTCTTTTGAATATGAGTTGTACTGATTTCAGAAATTTAATAATCAAAATTTTGATTTATCGGAATGCTTCTTTCTTTTAAATATTACAAATTCTTTCTTTCTGCGAATTTTAGCTCAAATGTGAATTTTTTTTCCTTGATTTGTTTTCCGTCGATCTTGTTTTCCGTATTGAGTACCAATGCTACCGACGCCAACGCCGTGCACCAACGTCTTTACTTCCCCCTACTGAGCTACAAAATGGATTTACCAATCAGATTTCTTCTAATCAATTGCGTAATAAATTCTCCTACGAGAAATTAACTAAAGAAAATTTAACGAAGAATTAAATAGAAGACTCCAACTGAATCTTAACCATCAATTTTCTTTAAATTCAAATTCGAAAATGTCTGTTGTTGTTTGCGGTGATATCTATCATTATATCTACGCATAATCTGTTTTGCGTTAATTGTCCAAAGAGGACAGTGCTGTGCAAAACATGTTTGGTACCCCTATATTTTTAATTTGACGCAAACATCATATCTAATTTAACATTGTTAAAGCATATGTTCTTCCATTTGAAGGCAATTTTATTATTAAAAATTGGTTTTAGACCCGAAAACCGATAGAAAATTATCAACAAACTTCTCGGCTTCTTTATTAAGGTAGACGAATATTGACGCGAATGTAAAGATTTAGTCCTGTAGTGTCGCGAAGCGTTATGGTTCTGAGATGCTCGATGACCCTGGAGGGATCGTTTTTGCTTACTGAGCAGAAAATCATGGGTTTAATCCCAAGCTCTCCGTCATGACTCTTAAAATTCATGATCACTAAACAAAATGAATATGCTCTTTCGATAGCCGGCTATCGAGAGATTAACTAAACAACAAATAAACAATACATAATTTTGGTTGCATCGCCAACTTGAGGTGAATCCTAACCGAATACCCTACCCAACCCTCCAACTCCGTAGCACTTATGAGGGTGTCGCTAAGTCGGTGGCCTCTCGTTAAGTAAGTACTACATCAACATTTCCTTCCCTATCCCTAGTTATGGTAAAGATGGCCGTGGCCAGGAATAGCGACAGTCATGCTTCTGTTACTCTTTTTTAGATTGGAACCAATGTTTACTCCCCAGCATTATTCCTGAAAGTAGTCTAACTGAGAATTTCAGAAGAGACGTGAGTGTCGCTAGTATCCAATCTACGAAGTATATCATAACAACGCTAACGCTAACGCTAACGCTAATAAAACATTAGTGGTTGATTATTAGGAGCTATTTCTTGAAATACTTGTCTGAGTGCGAGAATAGTAGAAAAGTGCGTCAAGTTTGGATCTGCGTCAAATATGGTACCACCACAGTACCCTGTACAGTGTGAATTCGCTTTGGATTTCACTTTCCATGTTAGACCTTGTGCTCTTCCACTACACTATTTAAAGTCATACAAAGCTGCCACATGGCAATGTATGTTTTTATCTAATTAATGCAACTCATTTTATCCGGCGGTCGTTGATGTTACGGGCAAAGTCTTAAGTGCCAACCGGCAAGCCAGGCAGCATCTATTACGCTTCAAGCGCGAAGGCCACGCAAACGTAACAATCCATGCGAACACATGCGAGATACTAAATGTTTCCAAAAAGTAGGTAAAAAAAATCACTGGATGGGAGACTTTGCGTTACGTCTTTTATGAGGTCTCGTTGAGAAACACCACGCTTCATCAGAAGGGTTGTCTGAATGTATGTAATCGTTCGTTCGTTCCTAATAGACTTCCCATCGAAATGCTCGTTTTCACAAATGTATGTTTATTTGTTTGGTAAACATGGTTGATCATATGGGACCTCATAACCGAGTATGTAAAGGCACGCTATTACCAAGCCGGAGGCGACGGGTTCGATTCCGGTCCGGTCGAGGGGGTATTTCGGGTCGGAAATTTTCACGACTTTCCTGGGTACAAATTATATACAAATTCATGCATTGGTATTGACATCGAAAGCTCTCAATTAATAACTTTGGAAGCGCATTTAGAGAACAATAAGTTGAGAGCAAGCGATAAGCTAATATGCGCTAAGCAATAAGCTTGAAGAAGACATGATTGATCATCGTGGATTCGTCTGCCCTACGAATCTGTGCGTATTCAACAAAAGATCTGTTCCCGTACTTGCTTTTTTGCTTTTGTTGCAGGTTGCTGCAGCTTTCTTTAAGAAAATAATATGGTACATCAAGTACGGGGACATGCTTTTGCTTTTTGCTGTACAGAATCTTACTGAAAAGCAAGTACGGGAACAGACCGAAAGTTAGTGCACATGGAAACAACTCGTTTGGAAAATCGATTTCAATCAGGTTTTAATCATAAGCATTGCGTTTGTTAGAAAAGCGATGATCGATTGACAGAGTATTCCCATTAGTTTTTTTTTTAATTTAAAAATATTAAATTAGGACTAAGTTCTAAGTTAAATCGACACTTACCAATATTCGCTTCCGATTTTTGTAATTCAAGAACATCACATCAGGATACTTTCGCGGTATCCGTCCTTCCAATTCCTGAATTTTACGCTGAAGCTGCAAGATTTGCTTCTTGGCTTCATGCATCTCGTCCAGTCTGGATTCGTGTTCCTCATCGCCGACGCCACCAACCACTCGGTGGTCATTGGCCACTTCGTTTTCCACATTCCCATCTGGCAATCGCTCCTGTCGTTGATGAACGTACCGCCCACGATCGACACTATTCTCTAGATCATTTACGCTACCGATTGCTAGACTTAGCTTAGCACTAGTTGGACTACCCCACGATTTGTACAAACAGACCACTGCACCGTAGAAAGAGAGAAAAAAAAATCCAAAGAAATGCAAATTAACACCTTTGCTAAATTATCACCATTTCCACTTTCAAACTACATCATCATCACTCGGCATCGTGCCCATTTCGCCAAACTCGATTGCTCAACCTGTGGCGCACATTTTTGGACTTGTTTGCATTTAGCAGCGTAAGCACCACGGAAAGTAGAAACGCGAAACGAAAAGCGCTGCATCAGGACATTCTCCCAAAACAAAATCTAAAAACAATAAACCGAGGGATGGAAAACTACTGGGCTTGTTCCGTCGCGTAGCGCTTTATAAAACATCTTCCCATTTTGGATGCAACACAAAGATCAGCGATGGTCCACTCTTTCTCCCATCCTCCACCGCAGGTATCTTTAGATAACAGCAACAATCCGAAGCTGATGGAAAAACCTACCCAAAACTATGGCCACACCGAACGCGAACAACTGCTTCATCTTTCTCTTCGAGAACACCATAATAGACTGAGCCACCAGAGGCAAACCGCGAAACCGCGAGATTTACTGCACAATAACGCACTTTTTTCTTCCTATCACGACTAAAACCGACATCGACGACGACCACGACTACCACCGTCCATTCTTCATCAAAATCAAAACTCAAAAGTTGCTTCGCTCGCTTGTTCGTCGTTTTCGTTGTTTACGAACGTTTCTGACCAACTTGACGTGTTTGTTTTGTCACGTCTTTCGGGTCTTTCGTTCGTTCACGCATAAAGGATAGGGTGATGCTGTTTCGATATTATCGATACTTTTTGATTCAGAGTACGCTAACTTGAAATTACCCATTAATGAGTAAAAATAGCCATTTTGAAGAAAAGTGGCTTAATTCATTCATTAGTTTTTTTTTACCTGTAGTATCTGTTACACTCAGGGGGTAAGTCACTCTGTCACCTTGTGTTTGTGCTTATTGTGTTTCATGTGTGTTTTTGGGTGTCGGAAGGTTTTTCTGGGTACTTCATCGTATTGACCGAGTTGTCAAAACTTCAACCGAAAAAAAATAAATTTACTGGCAACCTGGGGGTAAGTCACTCTGCCACATTGTGCTAACACCCATAGAAACACACTTTGACACACTTCAAGCACCCTTCCGCGACATGACAAGCAATATTTTAATCAATTCTGGCACCACTGCAATTAATGTTTACATTCGATTGTTATTTTGTTGTTTTGAAAAAAAAAAACAGAAAAAATCGTCGAACCGTCCTGCCTTGGAAACCTCCAATCCAAAGAAAAGGAAATACTAAACCGGTTGGGATCCACAAAAGCAGCAGCTTCAGGATGCTAAAAAGGTAAAGATGTCTTGTCTTGCAAGAAAACTAAGACAAACGCAACGGAAAAGTTTCTGATTGTAATCCTGGGTTCTCACCAGCGGCAGCCCAATCACGGCCCCTCCAATCAATTGCAAATGCTCCCTTTGCTTGATCCTTCTCGGATGGCACGGGCTGCGGTTATTTTAGCTCCAATAATCCTCCCGCCGGTTGTGCTTTTCCTTTAAACAAACAACTGCAAAGGAATCGCAAGGGGGGTCGATTGCTACAGTATGATTGTATCAGTGATTTGTTTTCATCGGGAAAATTTTCCGCTATGAAGTTTTGTTTTTCCGATGAAAACAATTTGCGCATACGTATACGTGACGTAGTGTGCGTACGATAAACGTCAGCAATCTCTATGGTTGAGGATATGGTTGCCAGTAAATTTATTTTTTTCGGTTGAAGTTTTGACAACTCGGTCAATACCTAGGTCAATAGAGATTGCTGACGTTTATCGTACGCACACTACGTCACGTATACGTATACGCAAAATGTTTTCATCGGGAAAAAAAAACTTCATAGCGAAAATTTTTCCCGATGAAAACAAATCACTGACACTATCATACTTTAGCAATCTCTATACGATGAAGTACCCAGAAAAACCTTCCGACACCCAAAACCACACATGAAACACAATAAGCACAAACACAAGGTGGCAGAGTGACTTACCCCTTGGTCCCAAGCTAATCGATTCACCCCTCGAAACATAGGAAAATTCAATACCCGCATAAACGCGAACCATCACATGACCTTACCGGTAATGGTTATAAATTGTTTATAATCCCTGCTAAACTTCAACTGAAATGGTTATGGAAATTTACATGAACGTTTGTGTGATAAAGTTTTAACCTTATGTGTTATGGTTTTTTGGAAGCGGACCTTACAAATAATGGGTTGTTAAGAACCATTACCATTCCAAATTCTTCTTTTCTCCATACAATTTCGGAAAGAAAACTATACTAAAACCTTTTAACTTATGGTTTGAGAACATTAATGGTTATGGTTATGGTAGTCAGTAAGGTCCATTAATGGTTTTGTATTATCACTCAACTTTACGTGAAATATATCGTGAATTGGTAATCAGTAATTTACAGGCAACCAATTCGCGATATATTCCACATAAAGTTGATCGATGTTACAAAACCATTCATGGACCTTACTGGTTACCATAACCATTACCATTAATGTTCTCAAACCATAAGTTAAAAGGTTTTAGTATAGTTTTCTTTCCGAAAATGTATGGAGAAAACAAGAATTTTGAATGGTAATCCCGTAAAAAAAAACCGTAGAGGTACAATGAAATGTATTGTAACCATACAATAGAGTTTATGGTATTTACAATAAATCGTATTCTCGACAACGATAAAATAACAATAGAATGTATTGTTTCTACAATAGAATCTATGGTAAATGGGGGAATATACAATAGATTAAGGGGGTCGTTATGTATCTTAACCATACGAAAAATCACTTTTTCCCGAACAAACTTGAACCATTTACCATTAATTGTATTGTTGTTCTATTGTTGAAAACTCTTACTATATGGGACCTACTGTACATCTATTGTAATAACAACATGTTAAAACTTCGTGTACTATATACACACAATAAGATCGATTGTTGGCAATAGATTTACTTGTAACTGTATTTTATTTTATGGTAATTGTATGGTTATTTTTTTCCGGGATGGTTCTTAACAACCCATTATTTGTAAGGCCCACTTCCAAAAAACTATAATACTTAAGGTCGTTCATGTAAAGTTCCATAACCATTTCAGTTGAAGTTTAGCAGGGATTATAAACAATTTTAACCATTTTAGGTAAGGTCAATTTATGGTTCGCGCTTATGCACCCCTCATTTTATCTGTCAAACTTTCATAGCGAATCAAAACAAACATTGTGTAGTAGTAGAATTTCGACTAGAATGGGGTACATTAATCGTTTGCTTGGGACCAATAGACCAGTCAAGTAGTGAGGCAAATTAAAATCGTTAGTTTCGTATTGATTGTTGCTATAACTCTTTTGATCGAGAATCCATAACGGCCGATTCAAATGTGTAGCGATTCCATTTTTCAAAACCATAGAAATATTTTATCTAGATAAAAATAATTTGTCCGAAATAGATTATAGAGTTCTCCAGATGCACAAAAGTGTGCGTGAGACCGCGCGCTACCTTTTTAAGTAGTTGTGATATCGCGATACCTTTTTGTTTCTTCTTCTTCTTCGTTTTTACGTATGGATGTTGGATTTTAGTGTTCGTGAGATTGCGCTTGGAGATCTCTATACACGAACCAACTCATAAATTTTGTACGCGTGTTCGTGGCCATAGGATAAATATTTTCCGCAAACACGGCGGCAGATGTCAGTTTCGGGGTCAGTTTTGTGCTTTGATCAGAAATTACTTTGTAAATTCGACAGTGAGCATGCATAAGGGCGTAAACGTGATGATCGATTCTCTTCGTCGATTTTCTCTTTTGTTAATAATCGCTAGAATTGAAGCTTCTCGGTGCGTTTGTTGTTGCTTTTGATAGCCAATACAACCTGTTACAACTCTGCATTGAACAAATTCTAGAAAATTGTATCACTTAGCTGTAGCAATGCAAAGAGAAAATCGATGAAGAGAATCGATCATCGCGTATACGCCCTTATGCATGCTCACTGTCGAATTGTCTCGTAAATTGTATGATCATTCATGTTTGTCGGTGTAATTAGTTCAAATTTTTTTGAGTGATTTTCAAAAAATTAACTGGCAACTCTGGTCGTAGTTATGCATAAAATGTTTGTCAGGTTGGTAGCAATGAAAAATTCAAACGCACTGTCAAAACAAAACATTCGCATGCGATGTTCGTTTCGTTGTTGCCCGCGGTCCATCGATAAAATTCACAACAGTCGTTTTTCTTTCACCTAATTTTCTTTTGAGTTCTCGATTTTTATTCAAATCCTCAAAACAATCAAGTGCTTCGCGTGCGTGACAATTTCAAAGCGCAGCGCTCCCACCAGCTGGTCATCGTCGTTGGCACTGCTAGCGACAGCGAGCGACACCGCCATGTCGGTGTTCCACCCAAAACGGTTAACCGACGGACACGAAATCGAACAGCAGATGGACCAAGATGGACAGGATAGTGGTGATATTCTGCTGCAGACGTCCGGAACGGGGACCTTGGCGAACGTTAGTTGCAGGTTTGTTGATTGAGGATTGAGAACATTGTCGTTCGTAACGAGCGTTTATTTTGTTTTTTTTTATTTGTTTATTCAGAGATAAGGATTCCTCGGAGGAGCGATCACCGCGACACAGATCTACTAGAAGGTGTGTTTGAAAAACTACTGTTGTTTGATGATAAAATGTGTATGATATTGATTGTGATTTTTAATAGCTTCCAGCCGAAAAGGGTTTCTGAGCTGCCTCCGTTGGAATCGGAATCGGATTCAGATGACGAGAATAATTTGAACTGTGCAATCTTAAACGATTCATTCCTGCTGACCCCTTCAAAATGTCCTGATGACATGGATAGTGTAGACAAGGCTCCGAAATCCGTGGCGATTCCGACACAGAAGGAAAATGTACATGCACGCCAAAGACTGGAGGATAGGTTAATTAGTACGGCAGGCCCAGAACCGCATGAGATGAAGGTTTTAAAACGGGTTCCCCTTTTGGATCGATGTCAGTTTTCCCTTCTTAACCAGAACGATTCGAAATGCTCGAAAACGCGAGACTCGGGTATCAGTAGTACAACTTCGTCGGTGCTTTCCGCCGTAGAGCAGCCAGTGACAGAGATTGGGATCAAACCTACCAACAAGGACGAAGTGGACGAGGCAGAGCTTGGAAAGAGTCTACGGGAACAGAAAATTCAATCTCCTTCTAAGGATCACCTGTTCGTGACGCCACGAGACAAGTTTCCACGGAGCCACGCTCGAGGAATATCCTCTCGAGTGATTTCTTCGACAGCGGGTCGTAGTAAATCTCGGACTACGTTGGAAGATGAATTCAAATCTCAGAAGATATTATTCGCAACGCCTTTGGCCACTGGTTTGTCCAGGCTTCCGGTGAACGCCAATGATAGCCTATCGTTGTCCCTGGTCGATACTCCCATCAAATCGAAAGACAGGCCACTGTCACCAATCGTGGAACAGCAGCAGCCGGTGCGAGCTACGAAACGCTCGACGGATGAACTTTTCCCAGCAACTCCGGGACCGGAAAAGCGACTATCTCCGGAACCTGTACCACATCCATCGAAGGACGTTCCACCAGTAGCGGCGGAAGAGAAACGAACGACAGAGCAGCAGCAGCAGCAACAGACGAAGCCACTTCCAGTGATTGCCATCAACGGGAAGGAGTATCAGGTGCTGAAGAAGCTGGGTTCTGGTGGGTCCAGTTCCGTGTTCCTGGCCAAACAGGTTGGCACCGGAGTGGAATGTGCTCTGAAGGTGAAAGAGTGGTAAGATTTTGATTTGTTTTTAATGTTAATGGCACGAATTTCTTTGGTTTCAGTTGGTCAACCTTGAAGGCGATGCCAGTCTTGTGGAGGGCTATATTAACGAGACGAAGCTGCTTGCCAAACTACAGGGAAACGAAAATGTAGTGGCTCTGTACGATTAGTAGGTGTAATGAACTGAAATGGCAAAGCTTCCAATTTATTATTGAATTGATTACTTTTCAGTTGCCACCTTCCAGAAGCAAACCAGCTCTTTCTCGTCATGGAGAAAGGCGACAGTGATCTGCACAAATTCCTTCAAAACTATCAAAAGGACATTCCCCTCTACACGCTGATGCAGATATGGTACCAAATGGTGCAATGCGTTCACTACATCCACGAGCACGGTGTCATCCATCTGGACCTGAAACCGGCCAACTTTCTCATGGTCAAAGGACGCCTCAAGCTGATCGACTTTGGCATCGCCAGCAACATCGCATTCGATTCTACCAGTATTATGAAATTTTCCCAGGCGGGCACATTCAACTACATCAGCCCGGAAGCGTTGATCGACACTGAGACTAGCCCTTCCAACTCGCAGCCAAAGATCAAAATGTCCAAGAAATCCGACATTTGGTCGCTGGGTTGCATCCTGTACCTGCTGCTGTACAAAAAGACGCCCTTCGCTCACATCAAGAACATTCACAACAAGGTGAACACCATTACCAATCCGAACACGGTGATCGAGTATCCACCGCTACCCATGTACTATCCGGCCATGTTGCTGGAAATGCTGCAGAGGTGCCTCAAGTACGACGCCAAAGCGCGGGCTTCCACGACGGAGCTGCTACAGTATCCGTTCGATATGGTGATACCGATCGGCACCAAGTGACGTAAGTTTGTTTTCTCCTGTCAGCAGGTGTCGATCTGCTCTGTGTATAGTATTTTCTAGCATTTATCCTGTGTGCTGCAAATATTTATTATATATATTGGCTATTTCTACACAAACTAACAACGTGAACTGAAGGCACAAACAGATTTTATTTCTATTTGATGCAAAATATATGTAGGTATAGAATCGGTTTTATTGTGAACCCTTTGTGTGTGTTGTTCTTTCCAGTGATGACCTTTTCGGATCGTACATCAAACCGAACAATGGACTACACGGCGAATGAGAACGACCCATATTTGAGTTTAGCTTACTCATAAAGTTACTTATCGCTGAGTTCCTGCATTTTTGGCGATTATGAGTAAACTAAACTCAAATTCGGATCGTTCTCGTTCGCTGTGTAGGTCCTAAGTAACATTGAACGATTTTCTTCATCGAATTTCTCTTTCGTTAATGTTTCTTGTCGTGTTTGTTGTATTAGAGCTAGATAAAAATTTCATTGTATGTTGAAAATGAACAAAGAGAATCTATCAATGTTACTTAGGGGTGATGCATATATTATGTCACGCTCTAAGGGGGAGGGGTAATAAGGTTGTAACGAGCAATGAATCAGGTATAGCAAAAAACGTAACGAAAGGGGGGAGGGTGGTTTTTCCTCAATTTAGCGTGACATAATAAATGGATCCTTAGGACCAAATCCATTGTTCGACTTAGAAACGTATAGCGCTTCATTCGTCCTTTCATTCGAGACTCAAACGCTTTTTCAGAACACCTCAATCAAACTATCATCCCGCTTCACCTCATACTTGATCAGCTTCCCATAGCGCCTGAGCAGCTGCCGCCAGTAGCACTCGACATCCTGCATCCGCAGATGGTTCCACACATGCTCGTACCCTCGGTCGGCAATCCCGCGAGCCAAATCGTCATGCTCGGCAAAGAACCGGATCAGCTGCTCCAGCTCTCCCTGGCTGGCACCGACCCGAACCGGAACGTAGTGCACCCACGGCTTCAGCGACGGATAGAAAAACTCCTGCCACTCGCTGCCCACGTGAAACACCAACGACCGACAAAGGAACAGATGCTTGAACCGGAAACTTGCCGCCACTCCGCGGAAATTGAACAAGTACTTGTATTGACAGTGATCTTCCAATCGAACCTCCTTGGCCGGTTCCGCGTTCAGCGTATCCTGTGGCGTTTTCCACGCTTGGTTCTTCGTATACTGAGCATCGACCAGCTCGGGTTTACTGCGCGATAGCAACACCAACGGGTCACGCTCGTCAGACGTCCTTGAACCTCGGAAAAACCCTCTGCCTTTCTTCTTCTTCCACGGCCACGATTCAGCTGCTTTCTTGATCGAAACCCTGTGCTGATCCCATCGTCCCAATCCGGTGGGATAAAGCGAAATTGCCGGTCCACCCTCCCAAAAGCCCCACGTTGGATACATAATATCCAGGTAATCTTCAGTTTTACTAAAAGACAGCACCACCAGTTTCTCCTGATGTCCCCAGTGTCGGTTGATCTGAGGCCAATCGCGACAGTTTATGATCAGCTCCATATTCGGGAGATTCGGTAGGTTCGGTTTGATAAAATGCTCCACTCCAGAGCATCGCGCCGGAAACATGCAATCCTTCTGGCGGTACAGACGATGGTTCACGATTTGATACTTTGTTCCGTACGAACGGGCTCTTTCAACCATCTGCTGAGTGATTCCGGTTTTGAACGGCCGCAGATCTGATTTCAGGACATCCGCGTGGCAAGAACAATTTGCTTGCCGGCACGGTGTGTAGGAAGCCAAAGCTTCCTGGATAAGTGTTACGTACTTATTGTCAGCTAAAATTAATCGAAAAATACTATCAATAACCAAAGGCTGTTAAACTTTCTACAACTCACCGGCCTTGTACAGATCTATCTTGGGCTCATCAGGATCAGGTGATTCTTTGCACGGTTCTTTAGCCAGGCACATGCCATCGTCGGTGAGACCATTGTGGAATGATAATACTAACAACACTATAACTACTTGCGGATACTGCATAATACTGGGGTTGGTACCTAATCTAGGTATATTTAAATAAAATTAAAACTAAAATCGGAATGCAGACGACTGGCGAGATCTGTGTCCGCACGCAAGAACAACGACCAAACAAACGAACGAAGAAAGGAAAATGATTAGGACGCTGACGCTAATCATTTTGACGTTTGTGACGCAGAAGACCGAGCAGATGAACTTGTAAACAGTGAATGAACCAAATGATGAACGATACATGAACCAACTACACGCTAAACAAAATATCTTCTCTTACAAACTTCTTATTCGTGCACGGAACGAAAGTGAGACGTAAAAACTATTGATTTTCATATAAAATTGCGCTATTGGAAAATCTCTTGAGTTTAATACATTCGACAAGATGACAAAGGAAGAATTATTAACAAGTCGAAGCATATGCAGCAATAATATATAGTTAATCACCTCTATTCCCGTTTTCGTACGAACCGGATTCGTTCGAAACGAAAGCAATTTCCCATTCCCGTTTTCGTTCGAAGCAATTCTAACTTTCGAACATCGTTCGTTCGAACGATGTTGCTATTCCCATTTTCGTACGAATGCGTTTTTTTGTCCGCTTTCCAAACGTCACTCCAAACTCGCGAATCGCGAGACAGCCAAGGGATAAAAACTTTGAAATTTTTTGTAATCCCTAATAAAAATGTTAATTTGCTTAACGACGTGTTCGGGGTTGATTGATTGATTTATCTTTAATAAGGAGGCTTTCAGCCTGAGGCTGGTTCGCCTCCAACGTGTTCGGGGTATCATCCAAACTATTTTTGGAATAGTTCAATCATTTGGGTTATCGTTCGTGTATGGTATTTTTTATAAGGGATGGCCTGAGTGTACAAAAAAATCTACAACCAAATTTTTGGTGTTTGATTGTAATAATTTTACTTAAACTTACGTGAAGTTAAAGATCTCATATGGAAATTGATTGAAAAATCATGCAATAAAAATATAATTTAGATTAAAAAAGGATCGAAATAACTAAAAATTTTTGGACAAAAGCATTTATGTAACAGCTTACATAACAAATATTTATGCATTTAATTATGACTCAAAAACATTGCCATAGCCATATACAGTCAAGATTCCTATAGTGTGGATTCGTTCTTGCCGGATTCCTATAGTACGGTCGATCTGGCATTAACGAATACACGTAGCATATGGGATTAGAGCTAATTGGGACCAACCACTGATTGTACGGAAATTTGAAGAGATAACTTTCTGATGTCTTTTGAGAAGTTGTTAAGCAGAATGTTGGCTACCTTTTGGGACGATTCAGTTTCCGGTAGGACACAAGTCTGATCCTGTGGAAGATCCGGAATATCCGTAAAAGTGGCCGATTCATGAAACTGATCATAGAGCTCCGCGGATTTTTCGAAACCACTCATAAACGTCTTATCAGAATGAATTTGGAGTTGTGACCAGAATATTGGTCCTGGTGACCACGGGATAGTTCACCGGAAGATCCGGAACATCCGTAAAAGTGGTCAATTCATGAAACTGATCCTAGAGCTCCACGGATTTTTTGAAACCACTCATAGACGTCTTATCACAATAAATTCGGAGTTGTGTTTGGAAAATGTACTCTGGGGACCATGGAATGGTTCACCGGTAGATCCGGAACATCCTGAAAAGTGGTTAATTCATAAAACTGATCTTAGAGTTCCGTGTTTTTTTTTCGAAACCGCTCATAGACGTCTTATCACAATTAATTCGGAGTTTTGACTGGAATATGGACTCTGGGGACTACAAGATGGTCCACGGGAAGATCTGGAACATCCGTAAAAGTTGTAAAGTTATGAAACTGATCCTAGATCTCCGTGATCTTTCCGAAAATACTCATACACGTCTTATCAGAATGAATTCAGAGTTGTGACCTAAATATTGATTGTGGGGACCACAGGATGGTTCAAAAGAAGATCCGGAACATCCGTAAAAGTGGTCAATTCATAGAGCTCCATGTTTTTGTTAAACCTTTCATAAACGTCTTACTACAATTAATTCGGAGTTTTGACTAGAATTTGGACTCTGGGGACTACAGGATGGTCCACCGAAAGATCCGGAACATCCGCAAAAGTTTTCAATTCATGAGACTGATTCTAGAGCTCCATGAGTTTGCGAAACTACTCATAAAAATTTTATCAGAATGAATTTGGAGTTGTGACCGGAATATGAACGCTTAGACGGAAAATGGACCTTTGGGACCACGAGATGGTTCACCAGGAAGATCCTGAACATCCATAAAAGCCGTATTTATGAAGACAAAAATATTAGCACCAAAACCATCACTTTTGGGTATATGGTGTCTGGGGAAAGCTTGCTTAAAATTGGTGAATTAAAAATTCAACCTTTTTTATTACTTGAGATAGACTAATGCAGTTTTTTTTAAGTTGTAGAACAATCAATTTGAACCAACTTTGCTCATGGCATCAAATTTTTATCTCTTATGGTTCATGACTTATGGTTATTTTAAACAAGTAGGTTGGAGTGGCCCCTAGAAAATCTTTCTTTAAATATTTTTATTGGTGATCAACGTATAAACAATATTTAAAGAAAGCCGATTTTCTAGGGGCCACCCTAACCTCTCGTAAAAACATTATTCTAAATACTTTTAGAACTTTTTATGACGCATATTTTTGCAGAAGTCACTAATTTGAATCTCCCTATTTAAAAGTTATGGCTAGTTTTTGATAAAAAAAAAGATTTTTTTTTTAAATTAAATTAAAT
Organism: Ochlerotatus camptorhynchus; assembly: GCF_037179485.1. Taxonomy (NCBI): domain Eukaryota; kingdom Metazoa; phylum Arthropoda; class Insecta; order Diptera; family Culicidae; genus Ochlerotatus; species Ochlerotatus camptorhynchus. Next base: position 2,330,106 of record NW_027040537.1, read on the forward strand.
ACTTTAAACAAAAAACGCCCTCACAGTTTTTCCACAAATACTGAAAAAAAAACACGATCTTTTAAATGAAATCGAAAGTTTGAAAATCGGTTTGCTCCATTTAGAGACATTTTCATTTTAATAGAACCATTTTTTCGAAGAAAATCTCCATTAATTTTCTAATAATAAAGAAGATGGCAGCCTGGTTGCTTCAGCAAAAATATGCGTCATCATAAGTTCTAAATGTAACCAAAACAAGGTTTTTACGAGAAATGAACTTATGAAAAGATATTCGAAGAAATCTGTTTTTATGGGCCATTGTAACCTGCTTGTTTAAAAAATCTTAACTCATGAACCTTAAGAGACAAAAATTTGGTGTCTTGAGCAAAATTGCTTCGAATTGATTGTTCTACAACTTTTAGAAAATTGCATTAGTCTATCTCAAATAATTTTGTTTTTTTCAAATCTCCAATTTTGTGGACCACCCTAATTTCACTAACATAAAAAGATCGGCCAAACAATATGAAGAAACTTTCCCGAAGACACTATATACCTAAAACGTTTGGGCGCAAGCATTTTTGTCTTCCTAAATACGGCTTTGAGACCATTGTGCAGTGGATGGTCTTCCGAAAGATCCGAAACATCCGTAAAAAGGCTCAATCCATGGAACTGATCCAAGAACTCCGTTTTTTTTTCGTAAGCTCTCATAGACGTCTTATAATTATGAATTCGGAGTTATGATCGGAAAACAGACCCTGGAGACCATGAACGCTCCTCTGGAAAATAATAGACAACTCATCAGAATGAACTCGGAGTTGTGACTGGAAAATGGACCCCAGGGTCCATTGGATGGTCCTTCGGAATATCCGGAACATCCATTAAAGTGGATAGGTCAAGAAAACTGATCTAAGCACTCTATGGTTTTTTAGAACTGCTCATAGACACATTTTTTATTTATTATCATGGATGATTTCTAGGTGGTATTTAAGTATTTAATAACTTCTAGACACTTTTAACGGAATTTTTGATGATCTTCCGGATCTTTTAATGGACCATCCCGTGGTCCCCAGTATAAACTATCTGGTCAAAACTCCGATTTTATTGTGATAAGATGTCTATGAGTGCTTTCTAAAAAATCGTGGAGCTCAAGGATCAATTTCATGAATTGAGCACTTTTAGGGATATTCCGGATCTTCCGGTGGACCAACCTGTAGTCTTCATATACTTATTTCTGAACACAACTCCGAATACATTCCGACAAGACGTTTATGAGTGGTTCCGAAAAATCCGTAGAGCTCTAGGATCAGTTTTATGAATTGACCACTTTTACGGATGTTCCGGATCTTCCGGTGGACCATCATGTAGTCCCTCCAAATACATTCTGATAAGACGTCTATAAGTGGTTTGAAAAATCCACGGAGCTCTAGGATCAGTTTCATGAATTGACCACTTTTTTGATGTTCCGGAACTTCCGGTGAACCATCTCGTGGTCAGCAGGGTCCATATTCCAGTCACAACTCCGAATTCATTCTGATAAGACGTTTATGAGTGGTTTTGAAAAAACCGCGGAGCTCTAGGATCAGTTTCATGAATTGACCACTTTTACGGATGTTCCGGTTCTTTTAGTGGACCATCCTGTAGTCTCCAGTGTCCATATTTCGGTCACAACTCCGAATTCAATCTGATAAGACGTTTATGAGTGGTTTCTAAAAAACGCGGATTTCTAGGATCAGTTTCATGAATTGACCACTTTTACGGATATTCCGGATCATCCACAGGATCAGACTTGTATCCTACCGGAAACTGAATCGTCCCAAAAGGTGGCCAACTTTCTGCTTAACAACTTCTCAGAAGACATCAGGAAGTTATCTTTTCAAATCAGTGAGATTTTCAAATTTTCAACCAAAAAATTTCAACAATATTATTGTTTTGTTGACATCGTTTGACAGTCCACTTGACCGAATAATGTCAATTTCGTGCGCGGTCTATGCTTCGAATTGTTAAGAAATGTCAAAGTGCATCTGGTACCACTAACACTGTTTATTTTCGAAAAAGCTTTCGTTCGAACGGGTTCGTACGAAAACCAGAATGCCGTTTTCGAACTCGTTCGAATCGAGTCGTTCGTACGAACGAACGATTCGAACGAAAACGGGAATAGAGGTGAATATATTGCGGATTAAATCACGATTAATTGAAAATAAATATCTAGGCTAGCATTTGAAAGGGGCGGAAGAGCCAACATGTAAACAAACCATATTTTGCCTTATATAGAGAGAACAGTTCACAAACTACTCGTTAAATACGAAAAAGTAGAAGAAAATATCATTTCAAATCATCAAAAACGTTTCCTTTTACATGACGTATTTCCAATTTTCAACTCTATGATACATCTGGTTGTGACGACTTGCACCAAAACTACGAATTATATTGTTTTAATATGCTAAATGTACTAGTCACGCCCGATTAATTTGAAATGCATCCGATTGATATTTCACGTGTAAACAACGAACAATAAGAAGACTAAAAAATCTCGGGGTGTAATTCCACTCTCACAAAATTTGCGAACGAAGAACCAAGGCGGAACAACAAACAAAAAAACTTCCACGGCGTATCACCAGTGTTGGCAGTTCAAAGGGTGGAAGATCCGGGGCGTAACAACATGTAAGGAATTATCAAGGCGTATGATATTTTCTTCTCAATTTCACACCATTTTTTTTGACGTAGGACTGTCTTTAATTTCTATACTGGGGTACACTTTGTGAAAACCAAAAATGGAACATGAAACAAATTTATGAAAGATTTTGAACATTAATAACTCAGCTGCTCACACAGCAAAAAAAAATGTAATATCGATCAACGTAATTCAAGCTGATGTATGAAATAATGATGTAATAGCAAAAAGCAGATACAATATTACATCAATTGATGTAATTTTGTTCGCAAAATCGATGTACATCGTACAATGTGATATTACACAACCGATGGATTGACCTGGTTGCATCAGTTTCGATGTAATATTCAACAACTTTTTTTGCTGTGCAGCTGTCAATTTCAATAATTTTATCACCAATCGATCAGAAACACAATGCTTCCAACTGATGATTTTCAACAAGAAACTATTGAAAAAGTGGTAATGTCAAGCATTATCGAAAGTACAAATAAAAAGTGATAATTTTTTCACTGTTTTCATGAAATAAACGTTGTTTCCAAACGCAGTCGTCATAATCGAGTACCACACAGCAAAAAAAGTTGTTGTATATTACATCCAAACAGCTGCACAGAGATCATTCCATCGGTTGTGTAATATTACGTTGTACGATGTACATCGATTTTGCAAACAAAATTACATCCATTGATGTAATATTGTATATGCTTTTTGCTATTACATCATTATTTCATACATCAGCTTGAATTACGTTGATCGATATTACTTTTTTTTGCTGTGCACTTGGTTGCACACCATTCTGCTTTAACTTGAAAAGATATAAAAGAGCGCTGCTGTCTAGCCTCAACTCATTTTCGCTTCGGACGCCGTGGTGAGCAGGCAGCAGAAGCAGTCGTCTGGCTCGCCGTGGCGGTGTCTCCGGTCTTCTTGGAAAATGTGATCCGTGATGTTGTCACCTATACTGAACACGCCAAGCGTATGCGGCCATCGATGTCGTCTACGCTTTGAAGCGACAGACGAAATCTATACAGTTTCGGAGGTTAAATCATCACCAACTTTGGCAACAAAACAAACCCTTTTCTGGACCAACAAGCTTATTACAGTAAAAATTTAGAACAGAATTTATCTGCCTGTTGGTCCATATTCAGAACCACATGCCCCCAACGACCACATAAAATACTCTCTAGAGTTGTAATCTTGTAACCAAACTTGGAAGCAGGGGTGCAAGTGATTTTGATCGATTCTCTTCATCAACTTTCTCTTTAAAAAAAAAATACTACACATTTGGTACGCCTCAATCAAAACCGGAAAGAGTTAAGATAAAGAATTGTTTTTGAAAGAACTAAATTTTTTTCCTACGTCAAGCTCCCGTTCGTACGCCTAGGCACAGATCCTTCTACTTTTTTTTGTGTTTTTAGTGATGCACGATGATAGATTACACTAGGGGCACGCAATAACCTTTAAATCCAACGCAGGCAACGACTTTAATTAAATTAATTCAATTAATTACTGCTTTAATTACATTAATTACATAATGTAGAAAATTAACTACTTTTTAACTCCATTAATTACAGTTGAAATTTCGTAATTAAAGTACATTAATTACATTTTCAATACTTTTAATTACATTAATACCGGATAGATAATTTTAATCACCGTCAGTACTACTTCAAAACGCATTAATGACTTTAAGTACTTTTGAATGCATTTTAACTTCAACGCACCGGTTCTTTGTATTGCGTGACCCTCGAGATTACACTATTAACTATATGTCAAGCTGATAAAATCATTCAGAAAATGGAAAGTCGTGAAATAGGATTAATTCGGAAGCGAATTTCTCGATTTGGTGATTTTGGAATTCCGTCCTTTTCAAATGTTAGTCTAGATATGTTAATGACCCTTGAAATTACCATTTTGTAATTTTGGTTTTCTATATAAAAACGTATTCATTTAATGCTGAATTTTCAGCGCAATACTCGGTCCTTTTCCCAGCAAACTCCTGTCAAAAAACATTTGCCAGGAGACTTAACGACATGTTCGGTGTATTATCCTAAACATTTGTGGGATAGTTTACCCATCCGGGATACAGTTCGTTTATGGTATTTGTTTATTACACACTTAATCTAACTTGGTAAAATCTCCAACAGCCGATTACCTCGGCATTAACTTTTGCTGATGTATCTGCAAAATGTTATTTGATAGCAGAGTTTCGGCAATTGTTTGACTGAATCCGAGACTGAATCTCAGCAAAATAGATCGCAGAATTATTGCAAATTGTTATGGTTATTTTGCTTATCGACGTGTTTGAAGTATCATTCAAACTATTATAATACTTCTATTATTTGGTTTATCGTTCGTTTATGGTAATTTTTATTAGGGCAGCAAAGTTGACTTTGTTGGAACGATTGCTGGTTTTCCAGCTCGGCAAAAGCCATAGCAAAATTTTGCTGGTTCCCATAGCAGAATAAAAAAAATAGTGTTAAAATCGTACGATATAAATCGAGAAAATTAGGGACGTTATATTTGATTCACCCCTTCATCGCTTGTAGGTTCATCCACTTCGTGTAGTGAGTTCATTTCGGTTTCGTGAGTGGTGTGTTTCGGATTCGGGAGGCGGCATCAGTAGTAATCTGTTCTGTTTTGGTTCCCTTTCTGACGTCTTCCATATGTTTTCGTATCATGTGTTTTTAGCGGTTCTTGTTTTGCTGAAGAGAAGTTTGGTCATTTGGCATCCAAATTTTAAAATCAAAGCTCAGTGAAAAATCTTGTATTGCAGAGTAACAAGCGTGTTCCAAAATGACCATCACCGATTACGTGTCGGCCTTGTCGGACAATCCGTACTTTGGTGCCGGTTTCGGCTTGTTTGGCCTCGGCGCTGGCGCTGCGATGTTACGTAAAGGCTTGCAAGGAGCGTTGATAATGTTTCGTCGGCACTACATGATAACACTGGAGGTTCCTTGCCGGGATAAATCCTACCAGTGGGTATTGCAGTGGATCACCCAGAAGGGCGCCAAACATACGCAACATTTGAGTGTGGAAACATCGTTCCAGCAACGTGATACGGGTCACATCAATACCAAATATGATTTTATTCCTTCCATCGGTACCCACATTATGCGATACGGAGGGACGTGGATCAAGGTGGACCGAGCCAGAGAACAACACACACTGGATTTGCACGCGGGAATACCGTGGGAAACTGTACAGTTGACTGCCTTTGGACGGGACAAGAACTTGTACTTCAAAATATTGGAAGAAGGTAAGAAGGTAGTGAATGACATTCTGTGAGAAATTCTTCAAGATTTTCTTTTTTTTGCAGCCAGGCAACTAGCCCTGAAGAACACGGAGGGGAAAACTATAATGTACAGTGCCATGGGATCCGAGTGGCGTCCATTCGGTCATCCCAGAAAACGGCGACCGTTGAAATCCGTTGTATTGGACGACGGTGTGTCAGATCGAATTCTGAAGGACTGCCGAGAGTTTATCCATAATCCTCAGTGGTACGCAGACCGGGGAATACCGTATCGCCGGGGTTACCTCCTGCATGGGCCACCTGGTTGTGGCAAATCGAGTTTCATCACTGCTTTGGCAGGTGAAATAGAATTCGGCATTTGTCTGCTAAATCTGTCCGAGCGAGGCTTGACGGACGATCGGTTGAATCATCTGATGAACGTGGCACCTCAGCAGTCGATCATACTGCTAGAAGACATCGACGCCGCTTTCGTATCGCGTGAGGATACCAAAATGCAAAAGGCCGCATATGAGGGCCTGAACCGGGTTACGTTTAGCGGTTTGTTGAATTGTCTGGACGGAGTGGCATCGACGGAGGCGAGAATCGTCTTCATGACTACCAACTATCTGGATAGGCTAGACCCTGCTTTGATCCGACCGGGCCGAGTGGATGTCAAAGAATACGTCGGGTATTGCACCGGACATCAGTTGGAGCAAATGTTCATGCGGTTCTACACCGACGAGGAAGCCGTGGCCAATTCGAAAATATTTACTGAAAACGTGCTAAGCGAGGGACGGAATGTCAGTCCCGCACAGGTTCAGGGATACTTTATGATGCACAAAACGTCCGATCAGCAGACGGTGGTGGAGAATGTGAAGAAAATTTGGGATAGCTTGTGATCGACGGGTGTAGGGACAGTAAGATAATAGACAAGTATTTTAACAAATAAAAGAATCCGGAATACCTGTGAAACTCTGTACAAAGTGAACCACGATTGACAATGTCATACAATTACAGGCTTTGAGAACGTTTGGGGAGAAGTAATAGTTCGAGTGCTGTTGACAATAGTGGAAAGGTCGGTAATAATGTGATATTTCATGCTGGTTCAATAGCAGGTGTAGAAATGTATTGACAGATTTCTCTATCCTCTGCTTTTGTTTCGGGTTTCTGAAATGACCTCTTTTCCTGAGTCTGAGTGGGTTCAGGGTTGGATTTCCTGGGTGATTATCGAGTCCTCTGGTTCTAATTCGGTGTGCGCTGTATTTTGGGCATCGTTCAGTTCGTCCTGCAGGTAAAACACATGATCAGATTCTATGATCTACTGGACAAAAAAGACATAACATACTTCCTTATCTTCTTCCAGTGGTAGAGATGAACTAGCCTTCGGCTAAAAATCTCTCAAATAAAGATTTAAAAAAAATCTTCCAGTGGTTCGATTTTGACTGCTGGCGTTCAACAAGTATTTTCCGCTTGCTGTTCCTTGGCTTCTGGTAATTCACTGTTGTTTTTTATAAAGGATTACCGCGTTTTCACGACCCTAATTTGTTTTTAAATTGGGTGCTTTAAGGGTATTGAGGTAAATGCATATTCGTAATCTGCCAGGGGGAACGACACTCATTCAGATGAATTCTATTTTACCATGCTTGCCTGTAAAAATAATGTAATTGAATAGAGTTTTTTCAGTTTGTCGTCTTGACGAAAATTGAGTAAGGATAGAAAAAATAATATGGGATTGCATTGGATGCGAGGTTGCTTTAAATTGTCATGGGAATGCGTGCAACTGAAATGAAACAGTACGAAAGAAAAACATCGAAGTAGCCATTTTAGTCAATGCTCAGTGAAAAATAATGTTTGGATGGTGACAGCTGGACTACAAAAGCCCTCTACTAATAGAATGCATCGATTCCACGACGAAACTGCAAAAACCTTTAATTCTAAACACGCAAACGAAATTTGTGAAAGCCAGCAGAAGCGGCAGCAGTTGAAGAAATAGCAGCATCGCGGATTCATGTAGCCGTTACCGAGGCTGGAAACCTCGGTCCGGTCACGATACTGTGATCTTCACAACCGATTTGCAATTCTCCACAGATTAACTTAAAAAATCTACCCTGAATTTGAACTCACAAAAGTGACGTGGAAAATCTCTTAGAGCGCTTTCTAAAACTACCTTTAATATCATCTGAAATTAATTGTTATCCCTGACATTCATTCTAAAATCTACTCAAAATTCCAAAAAAGTTTAGTCTGGTTCAAGAATCTTAAAACTTTTCAAAGCCCCATAATCTTTTTTTCTGAAAAATAGATGAAGTTATTTTTTCCCCGATTTGTCATTGAAATTCCCAGCTTTTTCCCGATTTCCCGGTTCACTGGTCATCCTGCTCATCCCACACCTGCCCTATAATATTCGATCGACTCTCCGCAAATGAGAGAGCGAGATATGTCGTCGGACTCGTGCAATACTGGCACCACTCAAAATCTGTGAATTTTCACATTCAACGTTTGAAAATTTGGGGTTCAGTTTCAATTTTATGATTCTTTTTATTTCCATTGGACTGAATCGAGTGTGTTTCATAAATTCTTTCAAATTCAGATTAAAAAATAAACAGTTTAACGATTTTTACTGTTTCTTATTTCAGATGTTCTCATTTGTTTTTTTTTTGTCTCCTCTATGACGCGCTTGATGAATTTGCCCCCGCGACCAATTATAGACGAGTGGTCCGTCATCTATTTTAATTTAAGCTCCCCCGGAAATCCAATCGAGAAATCACTTCATAGATATACGTGGTGGTTACCTTCGTACTATTCATTCCCTAATTCATTTCCACCAGCCACCTTGAACGACTCAACGCATATCAAATTTTTTGAACACCATGTTTATTATGGAGATCGTTAAAAAACTGACAGTGCTTCACGATCGACCTGAAAACTGCACGGCTTGCTTGATGATTTGTGTGCATGCAGAAGGGATAAGTTGGGAATAGATAGGATGGATTGAAATTTTGTGCACGTTGAAAATTTAGGAGTAATTTGGGTAAAAATGGGATAATCCTGAAGTGTCGTCCCCCCTGTAATCTGCAGTAAAATGGAACACAAACCCAAAATTTCATCAATTTTCGAAGACTGGAACTATTTTAAATAAGAACGATTACATTTACAAAAATCACCTTATTAGCGCCCCTCGGTGTCACTTTGTATGGGAGCGAGCTGTCAGTTTGTTAGTTTAGTGTCAAGCAGTGAAGTTATTATTTTGCTTTAAATCTTGATTTAAAAATCGAGATGAAAGTGTGTGGGTTCGAAAAAAATATCGCTGTGCTCCGAAAACGAAGCTCTTTCAGATGATGTATAAAAAACGATACATTTTTCAAAATTGAAGAACCCAATTCAAATACAATATGAATATTTATTTAAATTTCACTTACTTCATTATAAACATAACATACATTACGGCTTCGCCAGCTTTAAATCCATCCCCAAATCACGTCATCATTCCAATGAACATCAGCTAGCGAAAAGTGGACCTAGCAAGTTGTTTACAAAAGTTGATAGGCACTTTTCAAATGTAACGCAAGCATTATTCATGTGTTCATTTTTAGTAAACAGGGCCCCGCTGTTGTTTCAATAATTATTTTTGTTCAGTAGATGAACAAAAGTTCACCCGTGCACTCGTCTATTGACGAGTGCACGGATGGATTTGAGTTCACTCACTCGACAAAAAGTGACACAACAGCGGGGCCCTGTTTACTAAAAATGAACACATATGTGTTCATTTTTAGTAAACAGGGCCCCGCTGTTGTGTCACTTTTTGTCGAGTGAGTGAACTCAAATCCATCCGTGCACTCGTCAATCGGAAGATCTTCTTCTTCATTTCTTTATGTAACGTCAGTCTCTGTTCCGCAATCTGCCAATCACCGACGGACATTGATTGCCATCCATTGACGGCAATAGATCAGTGCACGGTCCCTAACCTCACTTTTTGCTCCCTATCATTTTGCTTCTGAGTAAAAGAGATAGCAACGAATGGGAGCCAAAACAAACCACCCAAAACTGTCAAAACTTACGGGTGAGAGAAGAGTGCGGCAAATCTTCGTGAACTGATCAATGAAATATGGATCTTTTAGACGCTTAATCGGCGCACACCACTGCACCATTGACGAGTGCACGAATGGATTTGAGTTCACTCACTCGACAAAAAGTGACACAACAGCGGGGCCCTGTTTACTAAAAATGAACACATATGTGTTCATTTTTAGTAAACAGGGCCCCGCTGTTGTGTCACTTTTTGTCGAGTGAGTGAACTCAAATCCATCCATGCACTCGTCTATTTAAATCGAACGAGTGCGAGCAAGAGGGAAACAGATTAGTGGGAAAACAAACCATCCATTCATCCATGTGTGCTAGATAGAGAAAGACGATTAAACGTCAAAAAGGTCTTTGCAGGAAGCTCGGCAGGATGGCAGATTCCACACCTGCGTAGGATATCGTACCCATCCAACACACATGGGCCGGGACCATCGGCTTTACTTCCCTTCTGAAGGCAGACGTGACCGAGGACGTGACCAGAGATTTTTATGCCTCAAAAACAAGCTTGCAAATGCTCATTACAGCTAAAATGCTATTTTTCGGATTTGTGAAGCTATGAGATATTTTAATGATAATTCTTATTTTACAAGATGCAAGAACAGAAGGTAAAGTGTGTGTATGACACATTAAACATCCCTAATAAAAAATTACTATAATCGAATGACAACCCAAATGATTGAACTATTCTACATATGGTTTGGATGATACCCGGAACACGTCGTTAAGCAAAATAACCATAACAATTTTATTAGGGATGTCAATTTAGCTTTCAGAGGGTCACAATAGCTGTAACATGAGCAACGCGATGAGCGAGCAATCAGCAATCATAAAATCGCTTGTTGTGACCTTCTGAAAGCAAAATTGGGTTCTTTAGAGGTATCAAGGTAATTGGATTTTCGTAATCGACATCACAATTGGAACCGAAATCCAAAATTTCATCAATTTTGGAGCACTGGAACTGTTTTAAATAAGTGTGATTACATAAGTGAAAATCACCATCTTAGCGCCCCTCGGTGGTACTTTGTATGGGAGTGAGCTGTCAATATCAGTGCTAACATTTGAAAACGGCGCAAAAGCCATTTGTAAACAAATGGTTTGTGGGCCCTTTACTCGCTACCCGAAGAACACCCACGCAAACCAACAGCATCGTCAGGAAGGGGAAAATTTCCCCTACCCGATGTTGCTGTTGTGTCGCGTGGGTGTACTTCAAGTAGTGAGTAAAGGGCCCACAAACCATTTGTTTACAAATGGCTTTTGTGCCGTTTTCAAATGTTAGCACTGATATGTTAGTTTTGTGTCAAACAGTGAAGTGATTAGTTTGCTTTAAATCATGATTTAAAAATCAAGAGAGAAGTAAATGGGATCAAAACAAAAAATCGTTGTGCTCAGAAAACGAAGCCCTTTTAGATGATGTATAGAAACTGATATATTTTTCAAAATTAAAGAACCCAATTGACAAATTTTATATGTCATAGGGGAAATGACGGCTTCGGCATGACATACTATTTTCGGCAACACAAATTGAAACACTATTTTCACTGGATTTTCTTACGAAAACACTTCGCTGAATGCATGCAAACGATTCTTTATGCTTTCAGCTTCAATTTGACTATATTTTTACCACTGAGAAAAAGCAATCTAGCAAGGTTTTCTAGAAATGGAACACACGCACTACAAATTGTAGCTGATTTCGAGTTTCCGATAATAGAACAGCAGATTTACAGGCAGTTCAAACAACAATCAATACGAAACTAACGATTTTAAATTGGCTCATCACTTTAGTAGCCTATTGGTCCCAAGCAAACGATTAACGTACCCTATTCTAGTCGAAACTCTAGTACTACGCAATGTTTGTTTTGATTCGCTATGAAAGTTTGACAGATAACATCAGGGGTGTGTGGATTCATGCAGAACATGCAGGGGTGAGTGAAATAGCTTGGGACTGCTTGGGACCGTTGTTCTGGTACTGAGTGAGCCAAAAATAATAATGATTTTCTTCGGGACCCAGTGGTCTTAGAGTTACCTCTATGGTTCAAATGGAACGGTTGCCGAAGAAAACTGGTTGCCGACAATACTCGCTCTCACAGTTTTTGACAATTCTTTCGACTGAAATTGTTGAGCAGCTGGCAGCAAAAGATTGTAAACAAACCAATACTGCATATGTGTGCGTTCCTTAGAGAAAAAGGCTATAGAAAGATAGTCGCTGCTTAGGTTGCCGAGAATACGTAAATTCCCCTATACAAACTTTACCACCTCTTCTTGCATCTTACAAATAAAATTATCATTATAGTCTCCCATTGCTTCATAATACCGAAAAATAGCATTTTAGCTGTAATGAGCAATTGCAAGCCTGCTCAAAAAAATCCCACCGACCTCGGCTGGGATTGATCCCAGACCCATTTGGGTGAGAAAGCAGTCACGCTTACCACTACATCACCGGCACCGGCCAATCGGAAGATCAGCCAACAAACCATTACATCAACCTCTATGATTACATTTTACGGATGCAATTTTTCTCCTGCGTGGCACACTTTGTTTAAGCCTGGTACGCAGCTGAAAAGTAATGACGTTTTTATGTGCTACCAGATAGGATACGGAATGCAAAAGAAATTACTTTTCCTCAGCATTTCTTGACCCAGTACGCAGTTCAAAAGAAATCGGTAAAGGAAAGATCGATTACATTAGTATCGTGATATGATTTTACAATTTGACGACATCTCCCTATAATCTCAAAATTTAGCAGACTATAGCTGTCAAATTTTCTTTTGGGAAAAATCCTCAAAAATTACTTTTCCGTTTTCTTTTCAGCTGCGTACCAGGCTTTACCTTTCATACGCGCCACTTAAAGTCTGGAATGCGCAAAAGTTGGTCAACTTCAAATTGGTGTATTTCTGTTAAAAATGCATAAAAAACCTGAAATCAAGAGCCACTTGTGAAAAGGACATACAAGCTTTTTGTAAACAATCCTTTGTAGGCCCTTTTCTCGCCAACCGAGGGTCACCCACGCAAACTAACAACATCATCGGGAAGGGTAAAGTTGTTCCTACCCGATGATGACGATGGTTTGCGTTGGTGTCATATGGGTGGCGAGAAAATGGCATAAGAAGGTTTGTTTACAAAAAGCTTGTATGCCCTTTTCACATGTTGTTCTTGAAATGCTGCATTTGGAAGTTGAGTGTATATACACGGTAAGAAAAAAGTACCCAAAATTGAGTTCCTTTCACTCATCACGTGGCTTCCGTGGGGCTAGGTAAAATTAAGTTAAAGAAGAAAACTCAATTTTGAGTAATCCTGATCATGATGACCAAGTTGACAAAAAAATAATAAAACGGAGCAGACTGGAACCGAACCATGGACGTTGAGATTACGGGGCCCGTGTGTTGACCACTCGTCTATCAACGCTTGTGAAAAGGAACTGGTTAAAGGCGCATAAGAGCAACCTCAATGAAAATAAACTTATATTTGAGTTCATTTATTATTACTCAATAGTTGAGTAAATTTTAACCAACGCCGCTTTTCTGATTCACTCAACGGCGGACCTCAAATGATAGAACCCAACGTTGAGTTTTTTTAACTTAATTTTGAGTATTTTTGCTTACCGTGTACAATGGTTGCTATGATGACTTGTCAAAATTTTGCTCGCGCAGCAAGAGAATCCGACGTTCTCACACGCCAAAAAACGTGTTAAAAGTGTTCGGGGAGCGTCTGTCGACCGTCAGGAAGCCTGGAAGCGGCGGCGATTGTAATCCGGACGTGGCAGCGACGACGAAGAAGGTGGCGGTGAAATATAAGCGGAATCCTAACCTCTCCATCCGGGACGTCGCTGCTCAATGTCTCCCAATGACAATGCCGGATTGTCAACGTTTAAGAAGGTGAAGGTGGCGAACCGAGATTACAAACAAAACACGTCGGCAAAGCAGTGGTCCCGAAAGCTGTATACGAATCTGCTCACAAAGTTCGACTGTATCGTCATGGACGATGAAACTTTTTTGAAGGCGGATTTCAAGCAGCTTCCGGGACAGGAGTTTATACAGCATCAGGAAAAGGGAAGGTGGCTGGAATTTTCAAAACCATCAAACTATCGACGTTCCCGAAAAAATATCTCGTCTGGCAGGCCATATGCACGTGTGCTCTAAAAAGCGGCATTTTCATTACTACGGGAACCATCAATCAAGAGATCTACGTCCAGGAGTGCCTAGAAAAGCAGCTGCTACCATTGACGAGTGCACGGATGGATTTTAGTTCACTCACTAGACAAAAAGTGACACAACAGCGGGGCCCTGTTTACTAAAAATGAACACATATGTGTTCATTTTTAGTAAACAGGGCCCCGCTGTTGTGTCACTTTTTGTCGAGTGAGTGAACTCAAATCCATCCGTGCACTCGTCAATTCCTAAAGCAACATAATACACTATAAGAAAAAGGCAATCGAGTGGTACGATGCGAACAACGTGGTAGTGGTACCCAAACACCACAACCCTCCCAACAGCCTAGACCAACCGGTGAAAACTAACGATTTTAAATTCGCTCACTACTTGACTAGTCTATTGGTCCCAAGCAAACGATTAACGTATCCCATTCTATTCGAAATTCTCGTACTACACTATGTTTGTTTTGATTCACTATGAAAGTTTGACAGATAAAATTAAGGGTCGATTAGCTTGGGACCGAAGAGAGTACTAGAGCTGAGCGAACAAGTTGAGCACGTTTCTTCGGGACCTACTAGTCTTAGAGTTACCTCTATGCTAGAACTTCGCCCTATCGAACGGTATTGGGCCTTGGTCAAACCTCGGGTCAAACGGAATCTAAAAAAAACTATTAAATCCATGGAACACGAGCAGCAGTTTAAATCTAGCTGGCGTTTGGCGGCGAATAAGGTCTATGAGACCACTGTGCAAAATTTAATGGAAGGGGTTAAGCGGAAGGCACGGCAGTTCGGATTTGGCAAACCAAAAGAATAAACGAACATTTTTTCTTTTACATATATGAATTGAACTACCAAAAGAAAAATAAGAAGATTGTTGTGATATCAATTGGCGTTGACGGCGACTCTGTAGTTCTTTACTCCTATGAGAAAATCCATAAGCAAATGTCAGACTGTGCGTGAAACATGGCGGACTTCGTACTATCCTTTCACTCCACCGAAAATTCCCATAAGAAACTGTCTAAATTTGCTGGAAGCGCAAATTTTTCGACGGCGCCGTCGACGCCAATTTCGACTGAAAGAAACGATTTTGTGTCGACCAATTTTTGCCCGTTCCAGTCTTTACATGAGAGGAAGCGAAGATAATGTTAGTCTCCCACCACGAGTTCGGATTGACGGTGACGAAATCGAAGTGGTAGACGAGTTCGACTATCTGCGCTCACTGGTGACCGCCGAGAGTAACCCAAAGACGCATTATGGCAGGAAATCGTGCTTAGTTTGGACTCCGAAGGAAGCTCCGGTTGATTAAAATTCGCTGCACCACGAAGTTGACTATCTACAAGACGCTGATAATACAGGTAGTCCTCTACGAACACGAGACATGGACTATGATTGTGGAGGACCAACGGAAGGCGTTACTTACCATGCAACCGTGCCATAGTGGGGCAGAGAACCCGGTAGCGTGGCCAAAACCTCTAGCGCCGTGGGTATGCAGTCTTCGACAAAGTTGCTCGGTTTATTAAGGGCCAATACATAATATATAGAAACGTCAAAGTGATCCGATGTCAAGTAGTTCGCGGAAATCATAATATTCAAATAAATCGTTAAACGCGTGAGCGATGATCCAGAATGAAGTGTTTCGTCTGTTTGTGTGTGGTCGTATCACTATCAATACCCTTGCTTTCATTTGGGAACGTTCAAAATCGAACAGATCGTCATCAATCTGCGGTGTATAATTCATGCATGGTGACCTAACAACTGCATCTCGATATTAACATATATTCGAGAAAGTAAGTGGAGGTGGATTGACCACACGCTACGAAGGGGCAGATACGAAATCTTCAAGCAAGCGCTGGATTGAAACCCGGCAGTACATCGCAGCAGAGAAAGTCCCAGGTGCTCGTGGCGGCGAAGCCTCAACCAGGAAATCAAGCAAGTCGACAGGGCCCAGCAGGCACACAGCAGGAACGTTCGGACAGATTCCAACACTCTGCTAATATCAACTAGCTGAATCGATTATATTTGCTGGTAATGAATCATCCAATCTGATATCGATACGTAAACTCTTGCACTTGCTGTTGCCCTACTAAAACTGTACGATGAAACAGAAATCGACACTAGTGTTCTTTGCATTTCAAAAACAGAAAAGAGCTTAGCGTAAATCCTGGGACGCATTCTCCATATGCCTACGAATAAAAGCTGTATTGTTTTACAATGAGCCCGTTGCCATGCAGTTGATTTACGCCTATTTACAATGGGGTCTCTTTCACTCACACACTTCTTTTCCATTAACATAATGTCCATCGAACAATGACCTAAATTATTTCTTCCTACACTTCTTGCTCTCTGCTTTTGCTGAATGCTTTCTCTCTACCGAGAAACTTATTGCTTCCATTCTACAACAGCTAATTTGTAGAACACGAATGCTGCTTTAAATAAGAATAAATATATCCGTACTATTACTTACTAGAACTATTAAAACAATCAAGAAAACACGTCAAATTACCTTAGGAAATAGATTTTATGCTTACGAACCTTAGGCATACGCGGTAGGTACATGGGCAAAAGTGAGAATTCTACGCGGAAATTAGAATAATTGGATGGGTAGGTACTGAATGAGAATCGAAAAAAGAAACAAACCATCCTAAATCATACCTACTAAGCCGAAAAGGGGGAGACCCATTTGAACTTATCCTTCGGCGGTACCTCGTGGTGCTCCGGACCTCCCGGCAGTTCGTAGTGGTAGAAGTTGCACTCGACCTTGTTCATGCAGTGCTTCCCGAAGCGGCACAACTTTGGATGGTAGTAGGGACACAGACCGTTGGTACATCCCGGGTAGAACTTGCACAGCGACGGCAGCGGCTTGGCTGTAATGGTTTTGTAGTTCTGCACGGGGACTACCGAAGACGCTGCAAAAAGGGTGAAATCGTTTTATTATTCGCTCATCGAACCGAACTGGAGACATCCTAATCTCAAGATACCAAGAAATGCACAGAGCTCTGATCGAATAAAACCAGACGCTACGAGCCCATTAGTTGTAACTCACCCAACGGAGGCGCCGTAGGCACATGCGATGACAGCGGTTTGCTGTGCATGTAGTTGCAATCCATCCGGTGGCAGGTTTTGTCGTACTTGCACATCGGATGCAGATAGAGACACTTGTCACCGAACTTGCACGCCGGGAACGCCTTGCAGTTGGTGCTCGGGTGGAGAAACTCACACGAATCACCCTGCCGGCACAGCGGGAAGTACTTGCAACGTTCCTTGATGAGGGCTTTGCTCTTCGACAGGCCATCCGAGGGTACGGACACCGAACTGAGCACTGGAAAGATAAAATGAAACCATCAATTGTCTTGGTTGAAAGAGCCACAAGCCTACACAGGTACTCACATTGCGGAATATCGTCAAACTTCCGGCTGGATTCTAGCTTCTTGATTTTCTTGGTGGGCGACTTGATGTCGCCATTACCAGGTGCACTACCGCTTCCGATAGCCTTCCTTCGATCATCATCAGCGGTTCGCCGTTCGCTTTCCCGATCCCTACGCTGGTCCTTTCGTCCGTCCTCGTCCAAAGCGCTAGTAGCAATTCGTTCGATTGACTTCCGTTCCCTGTGATCCCGATCCCGGTGGTGATTGTACTCGCCATCCGTATCATCAGCTTCGTCATCCGTAAGCGCAAATTGAATCGGCGAGACGCGTTTCCTCTTGCGGGACGACGAATTCGGTTCGATCTTCTCGTAGTCTGACTTGGACATGTAGATCGGTGAAGACGAAACGCTGTCGTCCACCAGAAGTTCTTTTGTTCGCTGCAGAAGTAGCTCGTTCAAATCGCTTGGCGAAGATTTCCGATTGGCGACATTTGCAGAGCGCTTCTCCCGTTTGCTCGGAGACTTTTTCGACGATTTAGTACGCTTCTCAGGAGACTTGGAACTTTCCCGCTTGTGGCTGCCCTCCTTCGACGGTATTTTGATACTGAACCGTTCTTTTCGTCGTATAAGCGCTGCCTGAAGAGCGCGTTCATCGTCGTCGCGGTCCCGTGGGGGCGTTGTGCTGGGATCGCTTTGGGTCACCTTGAGACCGATCCTATCTTTGATGGAGCTTTTCGACTTGCTGCTTGGGGGAGGCGGTGTGTGACTGGGGGAAGCTCGAGAAGACTTTTTGTACGCACCATCGAGGGTGACAACGAATTTAGGGTTCTTAGCGGGATCTTTCACCTCAAACTCGTCTCCTGATGGATCGAGATGCGTGTTGTCGGCCAGTTTCGTTGAAGGAACATAAACGTAGCCATCACTATCGGTATCAGAAGCGACAGAAGTGGCTACAGCAACCGGTTCCGGGATGTACTCATCGTTGCAATTTAGAATTTGCTCAAGTTCATCGTCGACGTCGTCATCCCGAAGAACATGCTCGACAATGTCCTCTTCATCGTCATCATCTTCGAACTCATAACGAACGTCCACCGGGGGAGTTGCTTCGGCTTTGGCGCCAGGAATTTCTATCAGCATTCGTCGGTGCCGGGTAGAACTTTCCTCACGATTACTAATCGTCTTCTTTAGATTCGCCGCAGTTGAGCGTTGCGCTTCGGCCATCGCTTTCAGTAGCAGATTTTTACTGGGCTGCTTATTTTTCGGAACCTGAGGGCGAGGTTGAATTTTTATTACACTAGGAATGGGCACTTCCAGCTCATCCTCCTCGTTATATTCCGGTTTCGCTGGAAGCACAATGACCCTGGATCCAATTCGTGTGCGAATATCGGTTCCATTATTGACTTTCCCGGATGAGCGATCTCGATTCCTCTCCCTTTCTCGATCACGATCACGTCCTCGTTCGCGACTTCTAGTTCGGTCACGTTCCCTTTCTCTTTCCCGTTCACGATCCCGTCTGCTACGTGACCGCTCTCGACTATTTTCCCTTCGAAGCGAACGAACTGGTGGAGAACGCCTTCGTTCTCTTTCCCGGCTTCTACTTCTGTTAACTCTAGACCTAGCTTCCCGAGCTTTGGCCTGTTCTTCCATCTCCTTCCGACGGAATACTGGCACATATAGTTCACGTTCTTCCCTTCTGTGTGCCGAAAGACTGATTATGTTGGATTTATTTACCGGAGCTTCTTTCGTCGGTTCCGTGACCACCTTTGGCTCCGGGCGAGTTCCCAATCGTTCCATTATGGACTTTTTCTTCGGCGTGGTCGTCGCGACCACTAGGGGCGGCGGCGGCGGAGTATTACTCCGCTCCTCTTCCTCTTCTTGACTCTTTTCCACCTCAACTGGAGCTTTTCGCTTCTCTTTTTTCTTCGCTACTGCTGCTGCCGAGCCACCATCTTCAATATTCTCCAAATCGTCATCATTTGCTTTGATGTTCAGAAAATCTTCATCCTCCGACTCGTCCGAACCCATTGATCTCAGCTGCTTCTTTGCTTGCTTGATTTTCTGCTGTATCTCCTCCAGTTCTGATAGTTCCTTCTGATGCTTCGTCATCGCACTTTGGCCTGCTATTTCTGATATCGTCGGAATATCAAACTCGTTCCCCGTTCTGGAACTGGAATTGTCCTGCAAAGGTGGGGTCATCACCCGTGGATCCTTCTTCGGAGCGTTCCCTTCAACATCCATAGTCTTCTTAGCATTCTGAATAAACTGATTGGCGAACACGTCCTGAATCGAGCTGACCCCGCCGAGCTGCGCCGGATGTGGAGGTGTGTGCTGCTCTTCCTCTGCTCCCTCTCCCTTCTCTTTGGGCTCCGGAGTCTTGTCTTTCTTCTTGGACTTTTTATCTTTTTTCTTTTCCTTTTTATCTTTCTGTTCACTAGCCTTCCGTTTCCCAGCTGGCTCCTTGCCACCCTTTCCAGCAGTACCAGCCGCCGCCGGAAGTGTCACCTCCTCCAGCTTCTGCAGCACCTGATGTAACCAGTTGACAAACACTTCCGTCTGGGCACCCAAAAACAGCGTCAAATCATCAATCATCTGCTGCCGGGAACGCTTGTTCGCTACCATGATCATCACATAGTCCGGAAGTTCATCGTCAATATATCCACTAGCAGATCCGGTCCCCAACTCGATGAGTTTCGCCTTTACAGCGCTCTGTTAAAAACGGTACCATGGCAAAAAAAAACAGAAAATACATCAGCCACTGTCCGCCATCAACAAACCCCGTTTCGGCCAAAGAAAAAAAAAACGAAAAGAAAATCTTACCCTCATCTTTTGGCCGATTTCCGACCCGAGAGAATCCATTTTTCCGCCGCAAAGCTTTGCACCGCACACGAAATTACTCGAATTTTCAATCCAGTGTAACTGCCGAGCGAATTTGGAAGGAAATTGATTCAATTTTCTGCTGCTGTAACAACTTTTTGCGTGAAAAACTTTTCCTTTTCACCTCTCTTTTTACCAGTCTGACGTTTATTTATCTTCCCGCAGCACTTTCACCTTCGGCTACACGAAAAGCGAGACACTCCGCGAGTTGCACGAAAAAACAGCGCGAAAATTGGAAACGAAAACATGTGTCAACAGGGGTGTGCATTAGAGTAAGTGAGCCAGCTATTGACGAGTGCACGGATGGATTTGAGTTCACTCACTCGACAAAAAGTGACACAACAGCGGGGCCCTGTTTACTAAAAATGAACACATGAATAATGCTCGCGTAACATTTGAAAAGGGCCTATCAACTTTTGTAAATAATTTGCTAGGTCCTTTTCACGAGAACCGAAGTACGCCCACGCAAACCAAGAGCACTATGGGGAAGGGGAGAATTTCCTCTGCCCGATGGTGTTGTTGGTTTGCGTGAGCGTATTCGGTTCGCGCGAAAAAGGCTTAACAAGTTTTGGGTACATAAGTTGATAGACCCGTTTCAAAAGTTACGTGAGTATTATTCATGTGCTCATTTTTAGTAAATAGGGCCCCGCTGTTGTGTCACTTTTTGTCGAGTGAGTGAACTTAAATCCATCCGTGCACTCGTCTATGGCACTAGTGCTCAAACTTTTGGCCCTACACGGTGTTTGGTGAATACCGTAGAGCAACCCCTTTAGTTTGAATAGACCACTTTGTCAAGCAGTTTTGGCGTGACTTTCTACCAGCGATTCCACAAAACTGGACCAACTAATTTCTATTATTTTATGAAACGCACAAATGATGGCTACTTTTCTCGTGGTTCTAGAAGAAAAAATCTCATAATAATGTTTTATTTCGAAGTTCAAGTGGTAGTAAACGTCATTTTAAGTGCTCGAATGAAGTGGTTAATTGGGTTCTTGAGGGGTATTGAGGTAATTAATCATATTATCGAGCAGTTTTGGAACGACCCTCTACCAGCGCTTTTACGGAAATGAAACAATAAATTCCAGATTTTTCAAGCATATTACAAATAAGACCCTATTTTCTCTAGGTTGTAGAAGAAAAAATATCATAATATTGTTCCACGTTAAAGTTCGAGTGGTAGGAAACGTAATTCAAAATGCTTGAACGATGTGATCCATTGCGAGGGTAATTGCATATTCGTAATATGCATTACAAATGGAATCGAAATCCAAAATTTCATCAAGTTTGGAGCACTGGAACTATTTTAAATAAGTGTGATTACATTAGCAAAAATCACCATCTTAGCGCCCCTCGATGGTACCATAGAGGTAACTCTAAGACCACTGGGTCCCGAAGAAAATCATTATTATTTTTGGCTCACTCAGTACCAGAACAACGGTCCCAAGCAGTCCCAAGCTATTTCACTCACCCCTGCATGTTCTGCATGAATCCACACACCCCTGATGTTATCTGTCAAACTTTCATAGCGAATCAAAACAAACAGAGTGTAGGAATAGAATTTCAACTAGAATAGGGTACGTTAATCGTTTGCTTGGGACCAATAGGCTACTAAAGTGGTGAGCCAGTTTAAAATCGTTAGTTTCGTATTGATTGTTGATGGTACTTCGTATGGGAACGAACTGTCAGTTTGTTAGTTTAGTTTCAAACAGTGAAGTGATTATTTTGCTTTAAATCTTGATTTAAAAATTGAGATATAAGTAAATGGGAACGAAAAAAATATCGTTGTGCTCAGAAAACGACGCCCTTTCAGATGATGTTTAAAAACCGATATATTTTTCAAAATTAAAGAACCCCATTGGGTTCTTTAATACCCCGTTCACATTACAACGTATATCTCGTGAGAACTCATACATCTGGTTTTCACTGGAAATCCTATGTATGAGTGCTCATTGCAAGACAGCCTATATTACGTGATATAAGCTGTAATGTGAACGGGGTATAAGCATAGAGGTAACTCTAAGACCACTGGGTCCCGAAGAAAATCATTATTATTTTTGGCTCACTCAGTACCAGAACAACGGTCCCAAGCAGTCCCAAGCTATTTCACTCACCCCTGCATTTTCTGCATGAATCCACACACCCCTGATGTTATCTGTCAAACTTTCATAGCGAATCAAAACAAACATAGTGTAGGAATAGAATTTCAACTAGAATAGGGTACGTTAATCGTTTGCTTGGGACCAATAGGCTACTAAAGTGGTGAGCCAATTTAAAATCGTTAGTTTCGTATTGATTGTTGGTATAACCAAAGATGAATACTAAGATGAAACGGTCGGAAGAAAAACTTTCTATTTTAGTGTCTTCTTTCACGGTCCCTTTCATCCAATGAGAACCCCCCCCTGCCCCTCAGAAGAGATGAAATTTTGCGCTCATTTTTATGAAAACAATCCCACCAAAATCAGAGATGTCCCATTTTTTAATTACTCGATTAACAACTAATCGATTATTTTTTGTTCGCTGTGCTGCCATTTTTCCACCAATGAGAGTGCAGCACATGTTTGAAACGATCGGTGATGATCCTGTGGAGATGTTAATGCTTATATCGGCATGATCTAACCGATTATAAATAGTTTACTTTTCGGTTCGTTAATCGATTAAACGATTATTCGAATGAAAATCGGACATCACTAGATGAATGTGAAACGTCATTTCAAATATAAGGCCGTTCATAAATAATGATACAATTTGAAAGGGACCGGGGCTAATCACAAATTACGTCTCCATGGTAACTGAAATAAACACGAGTGTTCACCGGTTGGTAATAGTCTCAAAAATGTAATAGAGGTCAAAAGGGTATCAATTTTCCTCATTGGGTTACAAATGCCGAGAATCCCACCACGCATGCTATCACGGGTTATTAAATATATAGGCGTAAACTTGAAGAACTACAATGGGAAACATTTGCTGCGTCGCGGCCATCGGTCTTCTCGTTCATTTGCCGGCAGATTGCTTCTTCCGATGAAATGCCGAATATGTCGATAAATAATATAAACATTGCCATCTGTCACCTGGTGTGTATCGAACTCTCTTTAACCAGCGATGCAAATAGATAACAAGGAGATTATAAATGTGCATCGATGGCAATCTTTGTTGTTCTTTGTCAAAGTTCAAAGTTACGATGATATCAGTATTTTAATATTTATTGATGAATATTTGTAAAGAATACTAAAGTCCATGTGACATATCGAAATTTAAAGAAATTTAGTATGGCACCTTTAAAGATTACTATCATATGACCGATGAAGAAATAATCTTAAATGTAAGTATCGATCAATAAAGATTTTTAAATGTGTACATCGAAATCATAGAAAATATAAAGTAAAGAATATGCGACATTAATCTTTATTTCTGTATAAAGAACTTTGAAGAAGTTTCACGAACGGTTGGTCGGGTTATTATAACATTCAAGCTGAACATTGCATTAGGTCCTAAGTAACCGAGGGGAGCGACACATCTAAATCTAAATATAAGATGCTCAAAAAATTTTGCACTAGCGAATAAATCTTCTTTCAGTTCCCACATCTACTTGCATCGCGCACAGCCCAGTGACAGGCGCATAGGCAACATGTTATACCATGACAGCGGGCCCAGCACAGCAAAATTAACGTTTGGAGACCGGGACATGCTGCCTACTGTCAAAAGCTGCTGTTGGTATAGGCCTTGTCACTGGCCTGATCGCGCATCATCTTTTTGCAGGAAATCTTCAGATTCTGTGTGCTGAAAATACCTGTGAATGTCTTCACATGGCCGTGGGGATGCAAAGAGAAAGTTGACGAAGAGAATCTGTCAATGCTACTTAGGACCTAATGCAATGTTCAGCTTGCATTGACTCTGCACAGAAACAAAATCCATTAGCTAAAATACTATATTGATGGTTTAAATTAAATACGCCCACCAATAGATTTTTGCAGAAACGAAATTCATTTAATTCTACCATTTTTTCTATCAAAACTACTATGCCGTTTGACTAAACAAAGTAGTTTTGACAGAATGGTAGTAAATTTGATTATATTTATAGTAAACTATACTGAAATCATGGTAAATTTAACGGTATTAAGCGTAGTTATACCAACAATCAATACGAAACTAACGATTTTAAATTGGCTCACCACTTTAGTAGCCTATTGGTCCCAAGCAAACGATTAACGTACCCTATTCTAGTTGAAATTCTATTACTACACTATGTTTGTTTTGAATCGCTATGAAAGTTTGACAGATAACATTAGGGGTGTGTGGATTCATGCAGAACATGCAGGGGTGAGTGAAATAGCTTGGGACTGCTTGGGACCGTTGTTCTGGTACTGAGTGAGCCAAAAATAATAATGATTTTCTTCGGGACCCAGTGGTCTTAGAGTTACCTCTACACACTAAGATTTTTTTTACAGTTTACTGTAATTTTTTACCGAATATGGAACAGCAGAACGTTCGGTAATCGGTTCGGTAATTTATTGTTGTTTTACCGTACATTCAGTAAATTTATCTTTCCGCTTGAACTGTCAAAATTTACCGAATTCCGCATTGTAAATTTTGCTGAATAATTGGTAATGTTTACAATACCGTTCCGTAACGTAATGTTAACGTCACCGAACGTTTTGATTTTTACAGTTTTTTTGTGTTTTTGATAATAAAATATATCGAATGATTATTTTACTCAGAAAAATAATTTATTTTCAATTGAATTCAGCTGAGAACCCGGACAAAGTTATCGACGGTAAACTTGGTCTGATGCAAACATGCGCACAATTTGGTTTTTTTCTTTCAGCTGAGGAGGACATTATGTTGCTTATTCAGGTAGCATCAATAACTGGAAGCGGTTCGCCTAAATGAGAATTAGTAGTGAAATAATGTTCCGTTCAGTGTAGATTATACGGAAAATGTAAAAAAAAAGTTAAGTACTTACTATTCACACCGGAGAACCGGACAACGCTCAACCTAAATGGCCGCATTGTTGGATGATGACAGCTCGGTTGACAGTAAAGAATTTGCAAACTTTTTACAGTTTTGCAGCATTGAAGGCGTTTACAGTTTCGATCAGCAATTTTTATTTACAGTTTTCGGTAAACTTCTGTAAATTACAGAAATTCATTATTTTTCATTACGGAAAGATGGTAAAACAACACATTCTACAAAACTTTCGGTAAAACATAAATTTTACAGAACGAATGCAGTAAAAAAAAGTACCGAACAAAATTTAAGAATTTTGGTGTGTATGGTTATACTGAAAATAAGTGTTTTCTGCAAAATAGTATTCCTAACTATTATCTTTGTTTCAGTGTGCAGAGTCAATGCAAGCTGAACATTGCATTAGGTCCTAAGTAACATTGACAGATTCTCTTCGTCGACTTTCTCTTTGTATTCCCACGGCCATGTAAATATATTTTCAGGTATTTTCGGCACACATATCGTTAAAAGAAGCTTTTATCTAGAATCTAATACGACAAACACAACAAGAAACAGTTATGTGCTCAAGTTATTAACAAAGAGAAAGCCGACGAAGAGAATAGTTCAATGTTGCTTAGGACCTAATGCAATGTTCAGCTTGTAATGAACAAAGCTAATGTGGCACAGACCTGTTTATATTTTACCCAAAATCGTTTATTATTTTGGTTAGAAAAGTGACAGCTTGCATCGAATCGATCGAATCACACACGCGTGTTGTTTACGTTTCTTTTATAACAACATTCCACCAGCCAAGTCCAGCACCACCAGTGCTACATATAAGATTTTTTTTCTAGTTTTATCGATACAAATTCTTCGCAGAAACGCCAATAGCTTACCCAAAATGCGCTACGGACAGCTAGTAATGGGCCCTGCTGGAAGCGGAAAGGTAAGAATCACGGAGAAGTTATAATTGGAAGCGCAATTTATAGTTATATTTTCACAGTCCACATATTGCGCCACAATGCAACGGTATGGCTACGACGACAATCGCCTGATCAAGGTGGTCAACCTGGACCCGGCAGCCGAAACGTTCGAATATCAACCGTTCATCGATATTCGGGACCTCATCCACTTAGACGATGCTATGGAAGACGAGGAGTTGCACTATGGACCGAACGGTGGGTTGGTGTTTTGCTTTGAATACTTGTTGGAGAATTCCGATTGGTTGAGGAACCAGTTGTATGGGGTAGGCGATGACGATGAAGAGCAAGGAACTGATGGAGTGGATGAGCCGGATGACGATTACATTTTGTTCGACATGCCCGGGCAGATTGAGCTGTATACGCACCTGAAGGCGGGCCAGCAGTTGGCCAAATTGTTGGAATCGTGGAACTTTCGATTGTGCTCGGTATTCCTGGTGGATTCGCAGTTTATGATTGATGGAGCAAAATTTCTGTCCGGGACGATGGCAGCACTCAGCGTGATGGTCAATATGGAATTGCCTCATGTGAATATACTGAGTAAAATGGATCTGCTGAGTAAGACCAGTAAGGGGCAGTTGGATAAATATCTGGAGCCGGATCCGCAGGCACTGCTCGGAGAAGTCACGGGCGAATCTTCGTGGGGTCGAAAGTACAGGAAACTTTCGGAGACGATAGGAATGCTGATCGAAGATTTTAGCTTGGTCCGGTTTACGCCGTTGAACATCAATGACGAGGAGAATATTGCCGATTTGTTGATGATGATTGACAATGCCATTCAGTACGGTGAGGAAGCCGACGTTAAAACAAAGGATTTCGATCCTCCGGAGCCGGACGATGATAACGATGAAGAGCAATATCATGATTAGGGAATAAAGTTCTTTCGTAAATAATCGTAGAATGTTGATTTTCACTCGCAATTTCCATGTAATTGCCTCTTCTTATGTGATTCGATAGGTAGGTACTGGATTACTTTAAAGAAATATTAAATCATATGTACAACGAAGTAGTGTTTCACTGGATCGTCGCTTTGCGTAGCGGAAAGCTTTCGTACTGTTCAATAAATATAATTTTTTAAACATGTTACATCGGACTTCCTCGTCGTCAAAACAAATCCTCCAACGAGGTGGCTCCTCCTGAGCTACTGCTTCCGCCGCCTCCTGCGGAGCTCGAAGACCCTCCACCCGTTGTCGATGTTGTCGAACCGGAACTGCTTGAATTGTTGGAGGAATCGTCTGAAGGATTTCCGCTATCATCCGGTTTACTCTCAAGGGAGAAGGGTGGTATGCGGCAATCGAACATGTGTCCATCTTCCCGCTCCATTCGGAAGGTACCCCACATATGACCACTGGGAGCCTGCAGGCTCACGTGGGAGCTGTACTGAAAAGCCGGTAGGCGTGGACTGAGCACGGGTTCCTGACCGACAACCCCTCGACCACGGACGGTTTCTAATGTTCCCGAGAGGGAAAAGATTCTCCAGTGTCGTTCGCGGAGCTGCACACTCAGCTCTCCGAGATTTTCCAGACGGATGCAATAGCGCCACTAAATTGAACAATAATGGATTAAGGAATACACCCTACACGCTTTGCACATATCTTAATAACGATACGCTTTTAAAGCAAATTAAATATCGTAAATGATTTAGATTTAGTTGGCAAATACTTACCCAGTACACGGAAGCGGCTGGCGTCTCGCGGCATCCCATGTAGAAAGGAATCACCGTTACTCGAATACCTTCGGTCGTTTCCTTGTGCACATCGGAAAGTTCCAGCCAGGGATGATTCTTCTTCTGCCATGCCCGGAGCGTGTCCTGCGCACTGAACGGGGGATCCTTATCCGGTTGATGCGCCAAAAACTTATCAAACAACTCGTGTTGCAATGGATGCTGCTCTCCGGAACTGTACGGCAAGATGTCCTCATGGGCCACGTAGTCTAACCCCGGGATGGCATACAAACTGCGGCTGGATTCTTGATTACCCAGGAATGTTACAGCCTCCGTCTGGGCTCGTATGTACGGACAATCGCGTTGATCGATCAAAACCTGATAGAAGGTGTGAGTCTTTTTCTGTACCTCCTTGGCGGTATTTGGAGGTGTTGACGAGTCACTACCGGCCGGTGCAACGGTTGAGTCGCTCTGCACACTTTTGTTCTGCGATGGTAAATCCCGATCGTACACTCGAGCCAACCATGGGAATAAGATCACCCCACGGTAACCGAATACGCGGTGCAGGAATAGCTGCCCGGTTTCATACTTTCCCTGCGCCTTTGGAAGCTCCAATTTACCCACCTCTGCCAGACTAAAATGAAAACAAATCGCAATAAAATTATATAATCTACTACGCGGAATTTGTTTTCAAGCTCGTAATATTTCTCAGCTAATCGGATGCAATCTCCGGTGTTTGTATTTGGAAGCAATTGATGCGAATTTCAATTAATAGCCCGGTTTAAAAATAATTGCTAGGCAAAGGGCATCAAATTCCTCCACTTATAAGATTTACCAGGAACCAGCTACTTACCGAGTGTTGTGTTGATCGGTCACGGAAAAGTAGCGAACCGAAAGCTGGAAGCAAACCGGGCGCAATTGTCGAAATACCCTTGACGTAACGTAGAAACCCATCGTCGTTGTCCGCTGTCGTGCTATTCGTTTTCGGTTTCGTCCGGAATGTTGAATAAATGAGAATAAATTCAACCCTTGTAAGCTGTTTGGTTTATTGTCGACGACGCAGCAGATACCGAATACTATTTTTTTTCCTCCTGTTCGAATGTCACAATTTTGACGCAAACTGTCACTCTGATGACGGGGGGCATTCCATGGATTTTTAGATTTGAACATGAAACCAAGATCCCTCAAGGCTCAGGTCTTGCGTATTGCACAGTTTGTGGGGAGTAGGAAGGTAGAAAAACTCGTGAAAGCCAATACCTAATTAATAAAAGGGACAAAACTCGACTGTGCTTCGAAGCTAGGGGCACGCAATAACCTTTAACTTAGACGCAGCCAACGGCTGTAATTAAATTAATTCCAGTAACTACTGTTTTAATTACATTAATTACACAGTGTAGAACATTAACTACTTTTTAAGTCCATCAATTACAGTCGAAATTTCGACTGTATCGACAATTCAACAAGACGACCAAGTGGCGAGCTGGAAGCGGAAGAAAAGCGAAGACGACCGAGCCCGTGAACGCAAGGAAGGTGAGGGATTATTTCAAGCGCAATCCGAAGCTTTCGATTCGGAACGTAGCCACGAAGGTCAATTCTTCCGTCTGGTTCGCCCAGCAGACAATGAAGCGGGCCGGACTTCATGTATTCAAGGTAAGGAAGGCGCCTAACCGAATCGATAAACATAAAGGGTGATACGGACAAAATTTGGTCAATATAAACTTGACGTATTTCTTTCAATTTTGCATTTAAAAAACCTGAACACCCCTCATTTTGAAGGAGTGTGTGCAGAATGTTGCTCCTATTTTGATTTTGGAATTCACTCTTCAGTTGTCAAAATGCCGTCCAAGCAAGAAGAGCAGCGTATCAAAATTTTGCTCGCGCATCGCGAAAATCCGAGCTACTCGCACGCAAAGTTGGCAAAATCGCTAAAAGTTGCCAAATCAACCGTTACAAATGTAATTAAAGTGTTTGGGGAACGTTTGTCGACAGCCAGGAAGTCTGGATCGGGGTGAAATCGAAAACCGGAAGCCGCTGAGACGACAAAGAGAGTTGCCGGTAGTTTCAAGCGAAACCCTAACCTCTCTCTCCGAGATGCCGCAAATAAGCTGGGTGTATCGTCTACAACCGTGCATCGAGCCAAAAAACGAGCCGGACTATCGACTTACAAGAAGGTAGTGACTCCAAATCGCGATGATAAACAAAATACGACGGCCAAAGCGCGATCCCGGAGGCTGTACACGACGATGCTGACGAAGTTTGACTGCGTGGTAATGGACGACGAAACCTACGTCAAAGCCGACTACAAGCAGCTTCCGGGACAGGAGTTTTATACGGCAAAAGGAAGGGGAAAGGTAGCAGATGTTTTCAAGCACATGAAACTGTCAAAGTTCGCAAAGAAATATCTGGTTTGGCAAGCCATCTGTACCTGTGGCTTGAAAAGCAGCATTTTCATAGCTTCCGGGACTGTCAACCAAGAAATTTACGTGAAAGAGTGTTTGAATAAACGTCTGCTGCCTTTCCTGAAGAAACACACAGCAAAAAAAGTTGTTGAATATTACATCGAAACTGCTGCAACCAGGTCAATCCATCGGTTGTGTAATATCACATTGCACGATGTACATCGATTTTGCGAACAAAATTACATCCATTGATGTAATATTGTATCTGCTTTTTGCTATTACATCATTATTTCATACATCAGCTTGAATTACGTTGATCGATATTACATTTTTTTTTGCTGTGCACGGTTGTTCCGTACTGTTTTGGCCGGATTTGGCATCTTGCCATTACGGTAAAAAGGCCATGGAGTGGTACGCCGCCAACAACGTGCAGGTGGTTCCCAAGGACAAGAACCCTCCCAACACGCCAGAGCTCCGCCCAATTGAGAAATACTGGGCTATTGTCAAGTGGAACCCAAAGAAGACCAAAAAAACTGCTAAGGGCGAGCAGCAGTTCAAGGCAAACTGGCTTTCTGCGGCGAAGAAGGTGGACAAGGTGGCTGTACAAAATCTGATGGCAGGGGTCAAGCGTAAGGCCCGGCAATTCGGATTTGGAAAAGCGGAAGCCTAACTGAATATTTTTCCTGAATTTTATACTAATTGAACTTGAAAAAGAAATTTAATTTGATTTTTTAAATAAACGATTTCACCGATTTACACGCGTTTTCCCTTGACCAAATTTTGACCGTATCACCCTTTAATATGGTTGCCAAATCCCGCGCTAGGAAGCTGTACCGCGAGTGGTTGATGCAGCCGAAATGCAGCGTAATGGACGACGAGACGTACATTAAAGCGGACGCCAAGAAGATCCCCGACCCCGACTCTTCGACAAGTCCCGCCTATATGTTCGGGAGAAGTTCCGGAAGAAGAAGGTCGACAAATTTGCCAAGAAGTACTTAAAGACTATGCTCTAAAAAAATGCAACAGACAAAAATAATCACCAAACATTCATTTTAAGTCGTATATTTTTGAAACTCTCAGGGAATAAATAAACATATATTAGCTATGTTTTTGCAAAGCTGGTTTATTCAACCTCCTCTAATAGGCTAAATGCCAGCACCTTGGGGACTTAACTCTATCCATCAAATCCTGTGCAACACTTGCGCCATCTTTCTTACACACTTTCACGTTTTTAAGACGTTCCCTGTTTTTCCGGAGCAGGCCCTTGATAATCCACCAGAATGTTTCTATTGGGCGAAGTTCTGGCGAGTTTGGCGGATTTGCCTCCTTCGACACAAAAACAACATCGTTGGCTTCATACCATTCCATCACCGGTTTCGCGTAATGGCACGATGCCAGATCCAGCCAAAACAGAGTGTCACCTTCGTGGGACCGGAGGAAGGACATCAGGCGCTTCTGTAGGCTTTCTTTTTTATGGTGACTGTCGTTATGTACGGCTTGCTGAGTTTTCCGCACCCACAGATCGCCTACCACACTAAATAGAATGTAACCATCTTCACACATCACTCTCATTCGAGCTCTCATTCCATTTTTGTTGCCAGTTGATGAGGACTTGCTGACGGGTAATTGAGAAAAAATCCGCAAAGGCTCGATCAAAAATATCGCCTTCCATAGCGCCCATTTTAGCCAACGAGTCCGCTTTCTTGTTACTCGCAGATATAGAGCAATGAGATGGGACTAGACTAAAGTGATGGTATACACACTTAGATTATTTTACCGAAATCTGTGAGATTTTACCGAAATCTCAACAGCTGAACGTTTGGTAAACAGATCGGTGATTTTTCACAGATCTCCTGTAATTTTTCACCGAATATCTGTGAAAAATTACCGGAAATCTGTGAAAAATCACCGAACTGTTTACAGAACGTTCAGCTGTTGAGGTTTCGGTAAAATTTCACAGATTTCGGAAAAATAATCTTAGTGTGTAGGCACCGACAAACCGACATGACACTTAATTCTGAATTATTCCCGAAAATCTTAAACGGCCGATTTAAAAGTGCAGTGATCCGAACTGTTAAAAACATAGGATTTTTTCTATCTATATACAAATAATTTGTCCAGAATAGATCAGACACGAACCAATTCGTAACTTTTGCATGCAGGTTCATGGCTTAGCTAAATATTTCCCGCGAACACGGAGCCAGATGTCAGTAGTGTGCTTTGGCCAGAAATTTTATTGTTTTTGCTATGGTCATTCATGTCGGTTGGTCGGTGGTATAAGAGCAGTTAGATAAAGTACTCAATTTGGGTCGAATTTCGGTCAAGAAATACGAGGAGTGCTTTATCGACCGCATTGAACGAATAGCCTCCAACGAGCTAAGGCTATCCGTAAAAATGAAATAGTGATCAGAGGGTAGTGAGGCAATTTGCTCTAAGCGTAGAATTTGGCTGCTAGTTCCGCAACGTATACAGAACAGGGTTTTTGCAGTTGATATGAAGCGCTATGAAATTCGTTGAATACTTCAAGCGTTTATGGTTGACCCATCTGTGAAAAAACTCCTATTGTTACTGACATGGTGGTACTTGTTTGCAAAAATTAAGGAAACAACCATCAACCAATGGTGATCTGGTATCCCACGGATTTCTTGCAACAAGGTCAGATCAAAATTTACAGAGGAACTATAAAAGTCTTGGTGGAAAACACGATTGGAATTGTACGAAGAAGTGCCAATCTCCAGCGTCATGTACTTTTTACCCTTCTTACAAAGAAGGGTATAGATATCACTTGAAAAACCGACTATCGATCCGAGGCCCGGAGGGCCGAGTGTCATATACCATTCGACTCAGCTTGACGAGATCGGAACATGTCTGTATGTGTGTGTGTGTATGTGTGTATGTGCGTGTGTATGTAACGAAATGAATGCGCTCACGTTTCTCAGCAACCGCTCAACCGATTTGGACAAACTCGGCGCCAAATGATAGGTCTTGGGGTCCCATTGAACGCTATTGAACGGTTTTGGAATCGGTGAACCGGTTCCGGAGATATGGCCCGAATAAGATCCGGTGAATATGAACCTTCACGCTGGATTTAACGGAAAACGTATCAAAACCATCATATACCATTCGACTCAGCTCGACGAGATAGGAACATGTGTGTGTGTGTGTGTGTGTGTGTGTGTGTGTGTGTGTGTGTGTGTGTGTGTGTGTGTGTGTGTGTGTGTGTGTGTGTGTGTGTGTGTGTGTGTGTGTGTACGTGTGTATGTGTGTATGTGTGTATGTGTGTGTATGTAACGAAATGAATGCGCTCACGTTTCTCAGCAACCGCTCAACCGATTTGGACAAACTCGAGGCCAAATGATAGGTCTTGGGGTCCCATTGAACGCTATTGAACGGTTTTGGAATCGGTGAACCGGTTCCGGAGATATGGCCGGAATAAGATCCGGTGAATATGGGCCTTCACGCTGGATTTAACGGAAAACGTATTAAAACCATCATGCGACACATCTAATTACTACAGAATTCAAAAATAAGATCAATGCAAGTCGTGTTAAGTGTTCCAGAACACATTGGACACACTTGGACATGTTCCGGGTACCCCGGGGAAGTTGCTTGAATATGAATTGAATTAAAACCCATTAAATTACATTAAAATACGATGATAAGGTGATTGGTAGCCTCACCAAATAGACTACACCCGGATATATTCCGGGTACCCCCAGGCAGTGGCGTAGCGTCACTGGATGACACGGGGGTGGGGGGCTTTGTCACTGATAATAAAATAAATAAACTTGAATAAGTAAGAAGGATCTGATCACACCATAGGTGGATAAATTCGGGTTTTTTCTTTATTATCGTGATTTTTAGCCGTAGGCTAGTTCATCACGTTTTATAGCAGATGGTCAGGCTAGATCCTGCCACAGAAAATAGGTTTCAATTTGACATTAACGTGACGTATGACTGGCTCTGATTACCCAACGAATGAGACAAACATTTTAAAAACTTAATATAAAGTGAGGATTACATCTAGGCTGTGGTGAGGACTGGGTGCGCGAACAAGGTAGAGCTCCACCGTAGGAGACAGTGCCCCGTCCGGCGGAGAAATTCCGCAGCAAAAAAAAATAGAAAGGTGAGGAAAACACGATCAGTGCAGCCACCGACGGGGGGCTAGTTTTGATTATACAAGTGGGCGTCCTTCAGAAAGGCGATCAGCGCAGCCAACGTCGAGGGGTCGTAACCAAGCAGATTCCTATGAGATGGTAGGTAGGTAGGTTATGACTTTTCTTACAAATTTCTGTCAGTTGGTGAAAGGTCATTTTTGGATTCAGCTGCTGCACGGGTAAGTTGAACAATAATTAGCTGCGCCGTGGGTGATTTGCCCATAGCTAATATCGGCGGATTTTCACATTTCTGGCGATCCTGCCAGGAGACGAACCTGGAATCTTGGAGACCATCCGAGAGACCACCGATAGGTAATAAAGGGCAAATCACCCACTTGCAAGGAAAATTGGAAATTTGAACGCGACCGGGACGGCCGTTCTGAGAAAACGAGTGAGGACGGATTTGCGAAAAATCGTCTCCTCGTGGTGGCACGACCACAGGATAAGAACGCGACCGGGACGGCCGTTGTGAATGCGAGTGAGAACGGATTTGCAAAAATCGTCTCCTCGCCGTGGCAAAGCCACAGGAGAGAACGCGACCGGGACGGCCGTTCTGAGAAAACGAGTGAGGACGAATTTTCACAGGTGTGACGCCGGTCAAGCCCAGCAAAAAGAAGAAATCGGACAAGAAATAGATTGCTCTGGTCAGACATAGACGAGGATGCAAAAATGAAAACACTAGCTTTTCGGAAATTTGCATCATCTATCCCCAGATTCCGGTCCAGTATCTGTGGGATTTGTTCGAGAACTGCAATGGGCACGGTGATTGGACAACAAATCTGTTGCTAGAAGAGCAAAAGACATACGAATTCGAGACAGCGGATAATTTGGAAGCCGGTGCGGTTGGCGGCCTACTCGCGTATGAATGTGATTGCAATGAAACAATGGTATCGCAAGTGCTTTCCGGTCATCCCTCCGGTAGTGGTGGTGGTGGAGGGGGTTACGAAATCGATCGGTCTACCGTCAGCTCGAAATCACTCCGGAACACAACGAAAAGAAAAGACAAAGCGGAAGATTTGCAAAACGATCCCGAAGTGCTGGAAGTGACGTTGGGAATTAATCTCATAAGCCAGCTACAAGCCACTTTCAAGGATAAGCATGACTCGGGTGCCATCTCCTTAGACGAACTAACCAATGAACGAACAAAGGTTTTCATGGCTACCAAAATGGCAGAACAGTTGGGCACAGCAAATGGAAAGACCATCGAGGATTCCCCCAAACTGAACGACATTATGGAAATGGAGTACGCCCTGACGGCGTACCGAAGCGGAATCAACGGCTGGGCTAAGCAAGCTCCGCAAGATCAGGCCTCGCATATGACTCGTCAAAAGCTAGCCGAAATGTATCCTATCATTGACGAGAAAGTCCTGGCAGAAATCCTACATGCCCACAAATTCAGCGACACTATAACCGTCCTAAACAAATCCATTCCGGAAGAGCTGAGAAACCAAATCGCTCGCGAACGGGAAGCCCTTATGAAGCGAGCAGAAGCCGAAAAACAGAAAACACTTCCCTCGTCCTCAACGTCGCCGCCTCCAACGGTCGAGCAGGTACCGTCATCCAGCGAAGACGACATCAATCTTCACCTGAAAACGGCCGAAGAATGCCGCAATATGTCCCAGGACCACCAGGAACTGAAAAACGAATGCCACGAGAAGGCACGGAATGCCATTCAGCGGGGCATGTCCGGGGTGGCCGAGTACTATGTCCAGCTTGCCCGGCTTCATCGAACCAAAATCGATATGTACAGCAGTAAGGCCTCGAATGCCATTATGGAGGTGCACAAGCAGACGCTGAACAATGTAGACGTGTTGGATTTGCACTATCTACACTCGGAGGAAGCGCTGCAGTGTTTAGAGATTTTCCTAACAGAGCACGCCAGAAAGCTGACCCACCGGACGCAGCAGTTCAAAGAACTGTTCATCATTACAGGACGCGAGTTGCTGCACTCGGCGGATGGCATACCGATCATCAAGCACCAGGTGAAGGCTATGCTGCGGGACCTGGGATTGAGGT
The DNA here is from genome assembly GCF_037179485.1 of Ochlerotatus camptorhynchus. Classification (NCBI taxonomy): domain Eukaryota; kingdom Metazoa; phylum Arthropoda; class Insecta; order Diptera; family Culicidae; genus Ochlerotatus; species Ochlerotatus camptorhynchus. The sequence goes on from NW_027040537.1 coordinate 2,366,603, forward strand.
AACAGGAAGCGATGGATCAAGATTCAGTAATTCATTATCATTAATTATTGTTTGAAAATACTTTTTATAACTTTTATGCCAAAGGAGAGGGAAGATATGAGATGGATAATAACTAGGTAGGTCATGACTTTTCTTACACATTTACTGTCAGTTGGTGAAAGGTCATTTTTGGATTCAGCTGCTGCACGGGTAAGTTGAACAATAATTAGCTGCAACGTGGGTGATTGGCCCATAGCTAATATCGGCGGATTTTCACAATTCCTAACGTTTTCCGGGAGTCCGTGTTGTTCGCGTAGCTTCTGGAACTCCGGGCAGACACACAGCACGTGTTCCACCGAGGCGGGGATGCTGCAAATTGAACAAACCTTGCGGAAAGGTGTGCTTCCGAAATTACAGGAAATCCTCGCATGGCCGGTCCGGAGTCTTGAGATGATCCGCTGGTCCTTGTACTTTTGGCTGTCCAGCCATGGTCGTACGGTTTCCTTGATCTTCCTCAGGAAAGTGATCCGCGACTGGAACCATTCCTGCTGCCAGGCTTCCATAATAGTATTCGCAATCCAACGCCTGACGTCTAGGAGGGGTACGTTCCTGGTGTAACGGGGACGGGATGCACCAGATCCCGCCAGTCTGTCCGCAGCCTTGTTTCCGGGAACACCAGGGATCCACGAAAAGACGGTTGAAGGTGGGGCGTACCGTGTAATGGCTTGTATCCAGGGGTGGCTCGGGGCTTCGGCTTCCAGCGCTTGGATGACGCTGTGTGAGTCAGTTAACACGAGGATCAGAGTGATGGCTGCGTCTAGAATAGCTGCGGCTTCAGCGGAAAAGACGGAACACTCCTCCGGTAGACTTTGATTCGTTGCAGTGTTCGGTCCTGCAACTCCGAGTCTAACTCCAGCCCACGACCGCGATTCGTCCGTAAAGCGATGAACGTGCCCCGGATAAACCGACCCGAGAAGCTCTGCAACAGAACGTCTCAAAGCTACAGAGTTATGTATCTCCGGCTTGGAATCCACTCTTAATCCGCTTATCTATTTTGACGACGTTTGATCGCCAACTCTTCTCTCCATGCCAGTGGACCCTGTTCACCGGGGGAGGTCACGGTTGGCTGCAGTGCGGAGGGCTCTGTTCCCCTCCGTTGAGGAGAAAGACCCTTTCGTTCCCGGATGGCAGCAAGGGCAGCGGCTTTCGTAGCAATGGCTGCAGCAGATCGATAGCGGAAATGGGAGGATTCCGATTTTCACACATGCGGCGTCTGCAGGCGTGGAAGGGAGAAGGCCGGATACGATGCGTACGTAGGTGTATTGTATACCGGAGCGAGAATGTGGTTAAGCTTCTCGGTGGCTAAGCAGGTTATTTCGAGGCCGTAGAAAAGTCGACTGTCGATAACAGCCCGAGCGACACGGGCGGGAGATTGTCCTGACTATGTTGATGCGGCTACGAAAGTTTTCTTTCACCATCCTGAAGTGCTGGCTGAAGCTTAGGGTGCGATCCAGTACTACTCCCAGAACATGCATTGTTTTCTTGAGCGGAATCGGATGATCTTGGATGTAGATCGGTGGTCCTCGAATCAGATGGACCTAGTTACAAATATAGCACCGTACACTCTTCGGCGCGGAGAGCTGGGAGCCAACCGAAAGCGCCCACCTGCTGACAGCGGAGACTGCTGCTCAGTATGCAAAACAGTCAGATTCAATGAGTCATTTTCATACGAATATGAACTACCATCTGCCTCATCATTCACTGCCTCGTGAGAGTCTGAATGATTGAGAGTTAAACGAGTCACTGACAGCCGAGCACTTAGTTAGTAGCTCAGTCAACACGTTTATTCTGCCGTGATGGTACCCAATATTTGTTTTGAATGACTAAGCGTACATTTTCTATGGAAAAATTACTTAATTACATACTGTGTGAGTGAAGGCAAGCGGTGTGAGTCGCCTGCTCGTGAGTGACTGAATGTTTTTGTTGGCTCTTTCATTGCCTCGTCCTTTACTGTTTGGTTCGAACCGTCTGCACAGAGCAATGGATTGAATAGTGCAGTGCTGTCACACTCATAGCGAATTTGTTTATTATCCAGGTCCAACCTGGATTGAGTATCAAGTTAGGGTCTGCTTGTTTTCTAGCAAACGTCAGTTTGATCGTTTGTTTTTATAACCAGGCACGGGTCGACTTTCGCACTGACAAAAAGTTCGGGTTTGCACTGGGTTGGAACTGGTTCCAACCTGGGAATAAACAAATTCGCTATCAGTCTAAGCAGTCAATAATTTTACGCTTTGCTGCTGCTTGAGCTATGTTCCTGGTTCGCTTAGTCGTTCGTCCCGTTATGACGATGAGTATGTCGTCGCGTAGTCGGCATAAACGATTACGTGTACGTTCTTGGGCAGTTGGCTGAATACCCCGTTCATATTGCCACCAGGAATAGCGTTACCGCTATGACGGATCCCTGGGGCACTCCAGTTTCCTCGGGGAACGGATCCGAGCGAGTGTTCCCGACAGTCACCTGGAAAGCCATGTACTCGTAATAGAGACTAATGAATCCTGTTGGATTTCTGTCGAGCAGCTTCTCAAAGTTTTCTATTACCAATGGGTTCATTACTTCACAACCAGTCCAGTGGCAGGCGCGTAGGCAACATGTTATACTGTGACAGCGGGCTCAGCACAGCAAAATAAATTATTTGAGCCCGGGACATGCTGCATACTGTCAAACGCAGCTGTTGGTATAGGCCTTGTCACTGGCCTGTTCACAACAGATAAGAAACCGGAAGCACAGTTCCGCGAAAAGATCTGTCAGTGGGAGAACACCCGCGAGTACTTCGAGGCTCATCGTATGCGTCGAGTGCATACAGAGTGTTGTTTTGATGAATGAAGTGTTGATTAATTCAAGTTTGTTACTCAGTGAGTTTTCTATAGATTTCGACACTTTCTTGTATCAAAAAATGTTTTTGGAAGTTTTTGACGGATATTTTTATTACACTTCAGTCGAAAGAGTTAGCATTGTGATAAAATCGAGAGCAAAATTAAGTTAAGTTTTGCATTTCTCTCATTCTTGATAGTGTTCTTGGTTTGCGTGGGCGTACTTCGGTTCGTGCGAAAATGGTCATACAATTTTTGTTTACATAAGATGATAGGCTCTTCAAATGTTACATGAGGTAATGATTAATGTAGCAATTTAGAATATATCCCTCGAATTCAAATTGTAACGAAAAAAGTTTTACACTGGTAAAAATTGAGGCACGGTGACGCCTCTGTATTATGTTGAAGTTCTAAGCGAAACGACTTTTTTAGACAAGCAGTTCTTATTTTTAGATTGTACAAATTCTCTGTTGTCGTTGTCGTAGGCGCCGTCGTAGTCTTAGGCAGTACCGTTGGTATATTCAAAATTAAACATCAACCGCTGAAAATATGAATTATCGCGTATTTCTGTTGTTCATTGCATTCCAAGTGAAATTCGAGAACGTAATTTCATTTGTATAGCTTGTTCAACCAGGTCTTGAACAACCGTCACGTCGGTCATAGCTTGTTATGATTGTCTGAACCATGCGTAAAGAGAAAATCGAAACATTGAACGTCGCGTGAAAGTGGATCTTAATGAAGGCCTAAGTACTCTTTCGTAGCTTTTAGTTTTAGGATTTCAAAGATCGTCGGTTGCAGTGGCTTGCTTACTGAGGAGAAAGACGCGATCCCAGATCCTTTCATATCAAAAATATTAAAATATCGCTTATTTATCGTGTATTTTGTAAAACTTTTCGTTGTCGTCGGTGCCGGGTTTGAATAGTTATTAAAACTTGAGTAACGCTATAATGTGATATGAGAAGCTCGGTGGCCTTAGAGCAACCGTTTTTGCTTACTAAGCAGAACATCATGAGTCTAGTCTCAGGCCCATCCACATTCAAGATTCGTCAATGATTAAAAAGGAGCTCGTCTGCCTAGTGGCAGACGTTTTTGCTTACTGAGCAGAGGACCATGGGTTCAATCCCAAGCTCCTTCGTGTTATACGATCGTTAGGACATCAATTTAGCTTATCGTTTACCAAAACGAACCCTGCTGCTAACCCAACCCTCATACCCAACATCCCTGTGATTCCTCGTGGAAGTGCAGAGGACTCCTCGGTTTCCATCAAAGCGAGTGTCACGTCAACACATTCCTACCCATTCCTTTCTTGACCTGCGTTCAGGCGCGGCTGGCGCTGGTATTGCCTAATTCGAGATCACCAGTTTTTACACATTGAGGATGATTGCTAGTCCCAAGCATCGTCTATTGGTTCTCTGCGTAATTACAGCTGGTCTGGCAATAACAGAGTAGCAACCGTGGGCTGTCAATCAAGCTCATGCTCATGCTCATCGTATGCGTCGAGTGCATACAGCTACGCGCGATTAGGAGACAACGGTATTGAACCCGATGTAGCTTCAGGGTGTGTATTTTTGCCGCGGATTTAAAGCAGAAGCTACCGTACTCTAGAACCGACAAGATGGTTGTTCGGTAAAACCTGATCTTCCGGGTGTGCTCCCCACCAAGGTCGGGTCATTGTACGAAGAAAATTGATTCTTCGTTGGCATTTTTGTTTCACATAAGCAATATGTTTTCCCACATGCTTTTGGAATCGAACAAGACAACCCAAGTAACAATTGTGGTTTTATGAGGGTTCTGTAGACCATGATTTAGACTTGTAGAACGCTTTAAAACCTCGATAAAACTTGCAATGTTACTTGGGAACTAAATACTCGAAAGATATACTTTGAGTGCTTATTCAACCCTTGAGTTGAAGCTGTAACTGTGCAGGATGATGCTTCGTAGAAAAAAACAACCAACTCAGTTTTCTCCGGAGAGAATTCGATACCTAGCTTCATAGCCCAAGTAGACAAATTGTCTAAGGTATCTTGTAATGGTCCTTGCAGGTCCGGTGCACTTAGCCCGGTGACGTAAATAACGCCGTCATCTGCAAGCTGCCTTAGCGAGCAATTTTCATCATCTTTTACATAAAGAAGGGGACTTAAACATGAGCCCTGGGGGAGACCCATGCAACTAATTCGTGAAGTTGTCGAGTTTCCATGAGAAAAGCTCATATATTTCTCAGACAACAAGTTGCTCAAATAGTTGTTCATAATTGGTGAAAGCCCACTATCGTGGAGTTTATCCGAAAGGACATCGATATAAACAGAATCAAAAGCCCCCTTAATGTCCAAGAAAACTGAACCCATTTGCTGTTTTTGCGCATAGGCCAGTTGAATTTCAGTTGAAAGCAACGCAAGATAGTCGCTCGTTCCTTTGCCTCTCCGAAATCTAAATTGCGTTTGTGAAAGTAAACCATTCGACTCGACCCATTTGTCTAGACGAAAAAGGATCATTTCTCCAACAATTTCCGTATACAGGACAGCATCGCGATGGGACGGTACGAGTTATAATCCGACGCGGGTTTACCGGTTTTTTCGAATGGCGATATCTCTTACTTGCCTCCAGCCATCCGGAACAATGTCGTGCTCCAGAAATTGGTTGAATAAGTTCAACAAGCATCTCTTCGCGACGTCTGGGAGATTTTTAAGCAAGTTGAACTAGATTCTACCCATTCCTGGAACTGATTTGTTATATGAGAGGAGAACAAGTGAGAATTCCACCATCAAAAACGGGGAATCTATTTTGTTACTACTCAACGGATGATCACGAACGTTGGTTTGAACCGACACCGAATCCAGACAAACTTTCCGCTTGAAGCTGAATATCCAACTTCTTGTCTTCGTTAACCGGTGATGATGCAATTCGCATTCTCCTGCCGACATTCCAGAGTGTTCTCATGGAAGTCTCTCGCGACAAACCATCGACGAACCGACGCCAGTAACCGCGTTTTTGGCTTTAATCAAGCCCTTAAAGGTTTCCTCGAGGTCGGTGTACCGCTCGAAATCCCCAACCTTACCGTGTTTGCGGAAGCGTTTAAACGCGGCGGACTTCTCGCTGTTCGCGTCGGTGCAATGCTTATCCCACCACGGAGTGGGAGGTCTCTTGCGAACGCAAACACCCGGAACACGTTTCGTCTGTGCTCGCAGCGCACAATCGATGATGAGACGTGCGAGAAAGGAGTAGGTACTCGTCCAGTGGAGGAAGTATTTCAACCGATTGTATGGCATCAATTGTATACCCTCGGCAGAAACAAGCGCACCGGAATAAAGCACCATTAAGTTTAACCGAGCTAATAACAAAGAGTGGTAAAGGATTTCGGATGTAAGACATCTGCAACGCCCCTGTATTTAGTGAATGCACATTTTGTATTTCTCAAGTAAAAAATCTTTACAAAAGAACCTACCAATAGTCAGTGTTGAGTGTATGTTGATATTTTCAATAAATTATAGCTAAGCTTAGAATATCTAATACAAAATGTTTAGACAAATAGGACATATCGTTTCCACAATGTTAGTTACTTCAGTAGTTTTAGAGCGTCGTAAATAGTGCCATTTTTACAGTTATTAGATTCAGATCAACTAAAGTCTAAAGATTATCAGTTTATTTGATTTTCTGTCCTCTACTACTTCTATCCCATTTCATTCACTCCTTCCAAACGATAAATGGTTTCGCATGCATAACTATCAGTAATACCATCACGTTCAAATCACATTTTGGCAGGCCTTCAGAAGGCCTCGTTTTATTCTCAATAAATGGACAAAACTCAACCATACAGGTCACAAACAAACGAACAAACAACTATCATCACCAATAAAACCAAGACTTGCTAATTAACAACAACAAAATGACACATCCGATCTTCGCGACTTGCGCTAAGGCAATAAAGTATGTGCCTGTATGTACCTCGCACAGATCGTGTATTACATTGTAGCAAAAATATGTACATAAATGAAAAGAAATGCTTACTCTCCTAAAGGCATTTGCTACTATTCTCAGTTAATGGCTTTCATGAAATATTTCTACAGTGCTTACGGGGAAAATTCTGTAAAAACGCTCTCCTCTGAATCCTACGAATTTCATCAAATTATGTGGGAGTGTATCAAAAGACAACCAATGAAATTAAAAGTGCCAATGATGTGAGGAATCAAACAAAACAATTTAGATGAAGGGATCTTACCAACTACGTATACCACTTTTAGGTCCCACCGCTGGCCGCCATTGAAGGTAGATTGGGTGGAAGGTACTCGATAAAGTTGGCCGGGAACTGACCTCGCCGTCCATTCATCTCTCCGTACAGCCACTCGGACGTGATCTGCCCTAGAACGGTTACGTGCTCATTTTCCTAAAAGATAAACAAATATGGGTTAGTCAGTGTAACGCTACAGCAGTGCTACATGGAGAGCGAAAGTATTCCGCCGATCTTATACATACCACTATCGTTAAATCTTCCGGTGTCTCGGCGTTGAAGGTGTACAGCACTCGCACTTTGAGATGATTTTTAAAGCTATCGGTTCCACTATGACTAATATCACCATACTTGGTAGCAGATTGGTTGCTGCTTTTGCTGTTGCTGGTGGTGGTTGTGGGTAATCGTCCTTCCTGCAGGGATACCTTCACCTCAATGTAGTTGGCTGGGAACATGCCCTCGCAGCCGCGCCGGTCCCGGCCCAGAAGCCACTCTTCGTTCAGTCGCTTTAGCAAGTAGATTTTTTCATTGATCTGAGAAAGAAGTGAGGAAATTTAGGTTTACATTAGTCAGACTGGCTATGCTCAGGTCAGATTAAGAAACTATAAGGGACAGCCCTATGGGGTTGTATGGTCTTATATAATAAATGTTATTTGTTAACTGCAGCAGGAACTTGTGTTTTGTGTAGGAATAGGGATTTGAGCGGGGATCTCTCTGTTTATAGGTACTCTTTAGTATGACTATGATTGCCCTGAAAAGAACCTTTTGATATGATTCTAGTTGGGACATGTTCAGAAATTTAACTCTTTTGGAAAATCTTGGTGGCCCAAAAAAGGGTCGATGGTAGTACAGGCTTAAAGCTTTTGGAAGATGATCAGCAAATCGGACCGGAAAATCCCATATTCTTTGCAAGAGTCTTGGCCCGTCTGCTGCTGGACAGGGGTTGAACTGGTGTCTGTGACAGGTTCGAAGGCCGCAGAATATCAGTCCCCACCCAGCTAAAGCTCCTCCCCTTTTAAGTTTTTCTCATTAAACTCCTTCTCTCAACAAGTTGGTAGATCTTAGGCTTTAGCAGAAAGACGCTTAACACTTTTTTCGGCGAATTTATGATTCTTTTTCGCTTCATGGTTCTTCTCTACTGCAATAAATCAAATGAGTAGAAATAAGAAGGGATGTCGGTTACGCGCTCGAATAATTGAAAATTCGATAAATATTTAATCGAATAGCTGGAAAAATCTTTACGATTAATCTCTAATAGAATACTTGGACATCCCTAGAAAATAATGTTATTTCATGTTTTTGGTGGTCTTTCGAAAATGTTGAACAGCAGAATTGCAACCACCAAGTGTAACCCAAGAACCAAAAGCAGTGCGATGCTAATTCTAGATAGAGCTGGAATTAGGGCCTAACAGCTTTTGTAAACAATGGCTTCTATCGATGATTTCTAGAAATTCAAGGCTCGCCCACGCAAACCAACATTCTCATCGGGTAGGGAAAGACTTCCCCAATCCGATGGTTATATTCGTCTGCGTGGGCGTGCCTTGAGTTCCTAGAAATCATCGATAGAAGTCATTGTTTACAAAACTTGTTTCGCCCTAATTCCAGCTCTATCTAGAATTTTCATTGCTATGAAGACGACTGAATTAGGAGGCTTAGAAGCAGAAGGGTGAAAGTCAATTCTCTTCATCGATTTCCTCTTTTGATGACCATGGCTTCACTAACCTATTTCGCACTATTTCTGCTATGCTCTTCTATCATCCAGAACAACAAACGCATCAATGAATGTGTTTGCCGTCGAGTTATTAACGAAACAGAAAGTCGATGAAAATCACTTGCACCCCTGCTTCCAAGGTTGGTTACAAGATTACAACTCTGGAGAGCATTTTGTGGGGCTGTTGGGGGCGAGGGGGGCGACACATCTAAATCACAATTCTAGATGCTCAACAAATCTCACACTAGCGAATCAATCTTCGAAAAATCTTCAATTATTTCTCGCATCTACTTTGCATCGCACATCATCTTTTTCCAGGAAATCTTAAGAATCGTCATCAATCTTCTTGCTATCTACTTAGGCTGTGAACCATTTGCTGAGTTAAATTTAACTCGTGGTTAAAAGTGACATTTCGAAAGTTATTTTCTATGTTCGAAAATCCCCGTGCTGTCGATCGACCGGTTTTCGAGCTACGGTCGTCAAAATTTAACTTCTTGTCTGTCAGAAATAACCACGCTCGGATAGCAGGGTTAATCGATAACTTTCCATCTGTCAAATTTTAACCAAAAGTTAAAATAATCCACCAAATGGTTCAGAGCCTTAGTGTGCGTGCAGCTAACCACAGCAAAACACAATTTTTCCTGCATCGTAGATAGAGTCGCCCCCCTCGGTTGGGGGCGTGTGGTTTAGAATATGTCGATGAGTGTGCAAAATGGTTCGCAATTACATCCCCCTTTTCGCACACGCCCGAAGATCGAAGGCGAATGCCACTTCGACTTGTTTCGTCTAATAACGATGACAGTGCTGGGGAAGCAGCAAGGCTACATCAACATGTTTTGTCTAGAAACGATTCTCTGATGACTGTGTTGGGGAAGCAGCATATGCATGTATGTAATTGGTGGATTTGTTGGTTATTTCGACGCGTTTGGACAATGATCGACACTTACCACCTTTTCAATAGTTTCTTGTTAAAATCACCAGTCGAAAGCGTTGCTATCGATGTGTAGAAATATTTATGATCGATTGGTGATAAAATTATTGAAATTGATCCAGGGGCAGCTGGGTTATTAACGTTCAAAATCTTTCATAATTTCGTAACATAGTCCTACGTCAAAAACGAAAATTGAACGGTGTAGTGATCAACTTCACCCCATTTTACAGTACCGTACACGTTATTCGCTGCTTCCAGAGGCTAAGCCTTTGAGCTAAAAACCTCTTTAACCTTCCTAGTGCATTGCGGTCAGTTTTAGCCAGAAAACACTGTGTACATTTTTCCTAATGCATTAGGAATGTCAATAAAGTAACAAACAAAAATCGGACCGGAAAAAAAACCCGAACAAAACCCAGAGTATGGTGTGCTACACGTGTAGGCTGAGAAGCTATGAGTAAACAAATTTTTCTCCCGCATTCGCCGAGACAAAATGGACCATAGCCCAGAAAATTCACCTCTAGCTTTAGTTTTCTTTTTTTCTAGAACACCACCACCTGGACCTTGAAAAACCAAAACAAAGATCTGGCAATGAGCCAAGACCGACCGGCAACAACGAAAACCATTGCACGTAGTACACAAACGAAAAGATCACCGACCAAGCAAACATCGCGAAAATTCTCACACCCCCACGAATGTGCAAACCAAAAAGAACCCATTTTTTTTTCAAATGATTGTGCGTCGGGAAATTGTTTTGCTTCGCGGAAGCACCGCCGCGCGAACCGTTATTTATCCGATTCAAACATCTCTTTTCAGCACATTTCAAAGGTCATGCTCGGCCGGGCGAAGCAACAACTGACCGGCGGCGTGCTCGTCGTAAATAAGTCTATAAATCTACAGTCGCCTTGTACCTTGTTTCATTGTAGTTGTGTCAAGCAAAATGAGATCACTCACCCTAAAACTGAGATCCTCATCGGTTTCTCCCCTGAAATCGTACATAGCGATTCCGTATGGTTCGGTCGTTTCAAGGTCCTCAGATTCATCCGCCACGCAGGGCGGTGGCGGTGGTGGCGGAATGTTTGGCATCGGTGGCGACGGCAGGGAATCGAGCGATTCCTCTCCATCGTCGAAGCCGTCCACCATTGGCGGCAACCGTGCAGCAACAGGAACTATCGTCGTAGGCAATGGGGCTGGAGATTTCATTGTCGCCCAGAGTCCCGGCATCGCCGATTTCGGCTTGAGATTGTGCACGGGGGTGGACTTTTGACTATTGCTACCATTGCAACCACCGGGTTTGATGATGGTTGGCTTCGCGACGGTTTGTACTTTAGGGGCAACGGATTTTCCATTGCAGAGGGGATCGACGAATTCTGAAGCGTACAGTTTGCTGTTCACCGCGGGGGCTCGTATCGTGGCGGAGCTCAGCGGTGCGTAGATGTTGCTTGTGGAGGTGCTCGTTGTCGATTTCGCTCCTGGTGGAGGCATTCCGAAAGTGTCGGAAAGATCCCAGAGGTCTTTCAGGGTCGACGAGGATGGCGTGGCTGCCGTCGACGATGCCGGCGTGGTGGCCTTTGAACGTTGGTGTTCGTGCTGACTGACAAAGTCATCCTCGAAACCGCTCTCCGCCTGGGACATGTTTCCATTGTTCGGGGAAGAATAATTCGAATCGGAACTAAAACTATCCACACTGATGCAATCGCTGCAGGATTTTTGTGTGAACGTTGGCGAACTCGGTGGCGAATCGAAGCTTATTAGAAATTCTGCCCCATTTCCATGGGATTGAGCATTGCTGTTCGGAGTGGACCCGATGGAGCTGTAGTGTCCGGTAGTGTGTTGGTGCAGGGGCGGAGGTTGTTTCGGAGGTGGCGGCAACTTCATAGGAACTTGTCCTTTCTGTGCGACCCCTTTCGATGCGTGGTTCCTCTTCTGACCGAACAGATTCGATAGGATGTTGATGGACTGTGGCTGGCCGGGTTTCTTCAGTGCCGGGACGACTTTCGGTGGGGGAGGCCTTGGTGGAGGCGCTTTCTTAGGCTTCATGTTGAGCTGATTTCCAGTCAGTGGCGGGGCAGGTCTACTGCCGACCGCACCAATACTGGTTGGTGGTGCACTGAATGGCGTATCATCCCAGTTGGTGGCCGGGCTGTAGCGTGTGGTTTTGTTCGAGGCTGCCTGTGGTGGCGGTGGGGCTGGCCTTGACGGGATCGTCATATTTCTAAAATAAAGAAACAAAAAAGGAACTTCATTAGGTTCACTTCAATCGATCGACATTCGCATGGTTCATTGAATCAAGGCAAGTTCAAGGAATAATTTAATTAAAATCGACACTGACGACAGCGGCTGCTGGCAAGAGAGATCGCGACAAACAATGGGAGCCGCAGGGGAAGAGAAAACCGTTGCTACACAAACACACACTAAATACTGCGAGGCTGAGTCATTGCCGTGGCCGTTGCCATCGCCCGTGCTTACTGGCTGGCTGGTGTCTTAATTTTTTACGCACTCGCAGACAGCGCTGTTGCAGTGTGTTTGTCGTAGGTTTGAATTTTGATGATGACGGTTCGTCACGGTAGCCCCATATTGCCAGGTATCGTATAGTGCACATTCGGCAGTCTACCTCTTGGTATATCATTGGGCGAAAATAGAAAAGCAAAACAAGAAAATCGAGAGCTCGTTGTTGTTTTTTTATTTCGCACAAAAGAGTTTATGTGGGCCGTCCGTCCATTCGTCAGTCGTTTCGCATTACTGCTATTGTAGAACCGACACTACCAGCTTTACATAATTTGTGATTTCGAAAAATACAACTTGTTTTCATAATAACGAGCAAGTGCTTTGTTCAATTAATTGTGCACATTAAAGAGGTGTTTATAGGTTTCCGATGGTAAATGTCTCAACTGTAGTAGCAGAGTCATGCAGCCCAAAAAAAGTGTAGTGGAAGGAAACAAAAATGCTACAGTTTTCGGTAGTTTGATGAGCTGGCTTTCCATCCTACTGGTGGATGTAAAATTTACTGATCCTATGATCCTGGTCAATCCAATAGTATCAATATAGGGTTTAGATCTAATGTTGGGCTTACTATGCACAACCCACACTTTACCGAGCATTGGCTAATCTTTCAGAAAAAGAGTTCTCGCATGTTGTTCAATTGGTAACGTTTTGCTTTTGGTTATACGACAAAATTAAAAAAAAAGCGCTACTAGCAAATCCCCTTTTCTACGTTTATCCGTAGTACGAAGAAAATCCAATGGCGTTTCAATGCGTTAGGACGGAGTTGAAACTCATAGAACGAATTTAGAATCAAGAAGCAGTATTAGATTTTAAACAATATCTCAACAATTTGTGACTCTTTATCAAATCCAACGGTACGTATGGAAAGGTGAATAAATGTTGAAGTCATCTTTGACAGAAATATTCCATTTTTTTGTTTAAACTCGTTCAGAAAAGAGAGGTAAAGCGACGGAAATTAGATCAAACCCCCTATACTGGAAAATACAGGGGATTGGGAGGGACCACCAGGGCAACCAATTGAAGCGATTTGGATGGGGAGAGTTAAATTGTCAAGTTCGTGTTGTTAACACCTCGTGCAAAAAGGGCGGGCTCTTCTCCACACTCATTGGGGTATCCTGTAGGACGGCTCGTTTTTTGATCAATTGTATGATCATGTGGTTGGAAGGAGATTCTCTATCATTTCTCCACGGGTATAGGTGAATTTACCTATCGATCCACCAAAACCGTTTTTGGCCCTTCATACAGTGACATGTTGAGAACAGTTAGAGATTTTTAAGCTCGATGCCCCGTAACGTGGGTAGATCACCTTTTCGTGGTACGTTACGGGATATAAGATCTACCACCGATTCCTAGTCCCGACTACTTCAAACTAGGGGAACAGGATTTTTCAGTAATCAAAGGAACACATCTTAGTCCTTGTTACTTTTTATGCCTTGTTGATAGTGATAAGTCCTCGGGCTGCCTTGACCGAGGATGATCTTGACACAAGGAAAAAATGAGTTAGTCTTCATCTATGTGATTCCTAATCTTCTATTCGTTGTTCCTTAGTTTGAAGTGGTTAAGATTAGGGTTCTGATGCATGGTCATTATCGGTGTCATTGCTTATTTTTGTTGCTAAGAAATCCAATTTTGATTGACAAAGGAGCGCACCTTTGGAGGGTGTTCCAACACTCCGAAGGGTATAAATAGCGTGACCTTTCAATAAGAATCGATTCCTTGCCATGAAGACAAGAATGACAACTGTATCAAAACCGAATACTTCATCATTTCTCAATAGTGATGGAGTAATACGACATGCACTAAACTAAGGAAACAGGATATACTACAATAGATCAAATTACTGGTCGCAGTAGTGTTATGTCCCGAACAGAGGAAAAAAAAAGCTCGATCAAACAGTGGGGAGCGCCCACTTCTATCGGAATTAGTTTCCGTGCTACAATGAGTGGTAGACAATTATCAATCATCAAGCACAATCCACACTTTAAAGTGGATTTTAACACAAACTGGAATGTTTCTACTATAGATAACTTCCAAATGTAGTTACCTTGCCATACGCATCATAAAATTTGATAAAGAGCCTAAATTTTTGAGATATTGATAACTCGGCCTACGGATTCTAATTTCGCCTTAACGCATTGAAACACCATTGGATTCCCTTTGGTTTACGGATGAAGATAAAAATGGAATGAAAAAATGCATTCGATAGGAGCGCATCTGTTGTAAGAAAAAATGGGTGTTAACATTCATACTATGAGTTCTTATAGACTTTGTATGGTATCTTTTGAACTAAAGTACCGTGCCAAGCGTATGATTCCAACCACTACTCGCTAGATGCGCATCTCAATAGAATAAACCTCGTGGACAGCAACATCTGTAGGTGTGAAAACGGTTACGATGACATCGATCACGCAGTTTGGCAATGTACGGGATAATGACGCCGCCAGAGAGCGACTTTTAAATACCCTCGAGGCCCAAGGAAGACAACCCTATATCCCTATCAGAGACGTGTTGGGTACCCGCGATCTCTGCTATATGCAGTCGATTTATGTGTTTCTGCAAATGTCTAGTATAAGAATTTAATTCGTTTGTCTTGTGTATCTCTTTATTAGTTTTTGTTTGTCTTGTCCCCCGTCTCGATGAGTCTCATCGTCGCCAACTGGTCACCACACTACCGTTCATACTGGCGACATCGCTCTGATGAGACAACGAAACCCTACCCCCATGCTCCTCCCCTTTTTCAATCCATTGACAATGTACCCCTCTAACCTCGGGTAAGCCGCGAGTATTCGGCCCAACTCCTACTAGACATAGAATTAAGAGAATTGTGTTACAAACAAAGAACAATGAATTATCGGCTCCGTAAAGCTAACGCGATTGAGCCTTACAAATATACGAACTAGATAATAAAAAGCGTATGATTGACTCATTAACGCCGAAATCATCGATATATGTGATGTTTTCTACTCGATAGGCCCAAAATGACCGATTTTTGATGCTATCATCTGCTCTTGTCTTTCTGCTTCTAACACGATTTTCCGTCCCTTTCCACCATGCATACGTCAGGCGGGCCGTATTTAAATAAGGCCCGTGATGTTGCCTACTGTCAAACGTATAGGATTGATATGGGGTTGCCAGTCTCCCGAGGGGGGCGACACATCTAAATCTCAATTCTAGATGCTCAACAAATCTCACACTAGCGAATCGATCTTCGAAAAATCTTCTTTCATTTCTCGCATCTACTTGCATCGCGCATCATCTTTTTGCAGGAAATCTTCAGAATCGTCATCAATCTTCTTTCTATCTACTCAGCGTGTAAGTAGATAGAATAAGTAGGTCAACGCAGATCAAAGACGACACAAATTTATGGTTAAAATCTGGTGCAAATCTGTGCCAGTGACTCTATTCCGGATACAATTAAAGCTCTCATTAGGTCGTAAGTTTTCTTAACTTCCATGACTACATGGAACATGACTACCAATTTGCTTTCATTGTGTTCAAGATTTCTATAAATTCAAAACACGAACTGCCACAAATTGATAGACTCATTTTAACATCATTCCGGTAAGTGGTTCCTAAATCCGTTGGATGGTAATCCCCTTAGGGCCCTCCCTCAATGTTATTAATTCAAGAATGTTTTGTAACGAGGGTGTTCTTTATAATATATCGTACTTATCACTGCGACAACTTATTGATTTTTTTCGTGGAACGCTCGAAAATAATAGAGAACAATCATAAGACCCCATGTTTACCATCGGTTCCGGATGTTCCGGATAATGGATCCATATGGTCAATATTATTATCTATCATAACCATATCAAGCGACATATCAAATCACATCTACTCGACGAAATATCCCAAGCAACAATTTCGGTTTTATAAGGATTCTGTAGACCATTATTTAGACTTGTAGCATGCTTTAAAACCTCCATAAAACCTGCAATGTTACTTGGGATGGCCAATGGCACTCAAAATGACAACCATAGAGCCATATGGCTACCGGAGAACCAGTTCTGGACATTCTGGATTATGATTCCACATGGTCAAATTTATTATTTATCATAACCATATCAAGCGACATGTCCGGAGACGAACCAGCGTTCGGCTGGAAGTCCCCTTAATAAAGATAACTAACCAACTAACTATATCAAGCGACATATCAAATCACATCTACTCGGCGAAATAAATATGACACTCAAAACAACAACCATGGAACCATATGGTCACCGTAGAACCGATTCCAGATATTCCAGATCATGGTTCCACATGGTCAAATTTGATATTCCTCATAACCATATCAAGCGACATATCAAATCACATCTACTCGACGAAATATGATAAATGGCATTTAAAACGACATCCATAGAGCCATATGGCCATCGTAAAACCGGTTCCGAATGTTCCGGATTAAGGTTCCACATGGTGAAATTTGACATCTCTCATACCATATCTAGCCACATAATCAATAGCACGATAAAAGTAAACCTATTACTTGGGACAGAGATTATTATTTAACTTTCGATCCTTAGGAATGCAGTATGTACTTCTGGGATCAAAATATGTAGTTTTCAAGAGAATTTATAAGAACATTGTGTTCGATCACACCATCGGCGTCGGGCTCTGCCACATTTGAAAATTTATAGTGACAGCAACAAAGCCCCCCGATGCGATGGTAGCGATCTGTTCTGCAGTAGTATAGTTTTATCCGTCATTCCATCTGTAGATGTTTTTGTATGTTTTCAATATTTTGTTTACGTTTTGAAAAGTAGAATATATGATATATGATCGATATTGAATTGCTTTGTGCCGCAGTATCTAAGAGAAGACAATATATCAATGTAATAAGTTAAGTGTTCGTACTACCTCCGAGCAGGCAGGATGCCTCTCGGAGGCAATAAACAGAATTAAAGTGGTGAAATTACGATTATACAAATACACAACGTAGGGAAAGATATCCTGGTCAAAACACATGGTTTGGAAATTCCTAGGATAATCCTTGAGAGATTTTGAAAAGAATGTCAATTGAATGTTTCAGTGTTGGAAAAGTTCGCGATATTTCACGAAGTTCTCCAAGGGAAAAGTTCGCGAGTCATAGTGATTTTTTGCGAACTTTTCCGTCACTGGAATGTTTAGAAGAAATCCAAATGAATTCTGAGGAGAATTTAAAATGAATGTTTGGAGCTAAGCTGAATTTCGTGGACATTTCCTAAAAAAAATTCTGGCGAGAATTCCATGATGATTCTGTTTAGATTTCCAAGATGAACTCCAAGGGAATTCTAAGGGATTTGCCAAGCGATCCCAAAGGGTTACTTTCCAAAAGAATTATGGAGACAAACTTGAGCGCATTATTACGAGAATAATTGAGAATATGTAGAGGAAAAGGGGCAGTTTCGCTATAGAGGTGATGTGGCCATCCCCTGAAAGTCAACTTATGAAATAATGTATTTCGTAAAAAACTTTTGCAGGTTTACACACTAAGATTATTTTACCGAAACCTGTGAAATTTTACCGAAATCTCAACAGCTGAACGTTCGGTAAACAGTTCGGTGATTTTTCACAGATATTCGTTGAAAAATTACAGGAAAACTTTGAAAAATCACCGAACTGTTTACCGAACGTTCAGCTGTTGAGATTTCGGTAAAATTTCACAGATTACGGTAAAATAATCTTAGTGTGTAATATTTGAAGCCAACTGGAATTATTTACTTCATTTTAGTCTAAAAAATGGCAGTGTTACCATTTTCAGCTGGTATGCCATGCTTGCAAAATTTCATGCAATTTTCCATGCAAGTTTTTGACCGTTTTGCACTACAAGAATATTCTTGAAGTTGCATCATCGTCATCCATCATGGACGTATTCTTTTCGCGTTTCTTCTCCCGTATTATGAAACTAACAGAGGGAATAACACTTCACAATACTATTCCTCACCTGTACACTCGTGGTAATCTCCAAATAATAGCACTAAAACGATCTTTTCCACTACAACCCGCGATTATTTTTTGCGTATTTCACCGTGAAAAATCGATTTAAAATGCGAGCCACAGAAGACACTTGTGTATACAGAGAACAGTGTTGCGAGTTTGACTTAGTTTCATGCTCGAATATATCTTAAAAAGTGAAGAATTTTAAAGTATTTGTTCTACGAACTTTCTACCCATATGATATAAAAATGTGTAGTCTAAGTGTTCTAGAAATTTAGTTCAAACATAGTTTTAAAGGGCGAACACGAAATTATTGCGACACATTCAACAGGGCATAACTTTTTTACCATTGGCTAAAAATCAACCAAATTTTGCACACTTTCTCATTGATGTGTATTGTGTACATGCTGTCAAACTCGAAGTCGTGTTTTTCGATTCAACGAAAATGGAGGTGAACCAACGCGAGTGGAGAGAACAAATTCTTTCCAAACACCTGGAATTTCCTGACCTGCAGTCGGGAAAAATGTTGAACATTCACCATTCAACCGTCTCCAGAGTGTTGAAGCGGTTCCAGGAGCGGTTGACGTTGGACCACGGCAAAGGAGCTGGAAGAAAACCGGGACCGGAGAACAAAAAGACGGAGGGAAAGGTGAAGCGGATGATTAAAGCAAATCCCAACGTCTCAAGCCGTGATTTGGCTAAAAAGATCGGCATGTCGCAGAGCTACGTCCAAAATGCAAAGAAGAGAGCTGGACTACATACATACAAGGTACAGAAGTTCCCAAACCGCGATGAGCGGCAACAATCGACGGCTAAAACTCGGGCACGGAAGCTCTACGAGAAGATGCTGACAAAATATGGCTGCTGTGTGATGGACGACGAAACGTATATAAAAGCCGATTTTAAGCAAACTCCGGGGTTGGAGTTTTTCACCGGCAAGAGCAAGTTCGATGTGGACGACAAATTTAAGAAGAAGAAAATGTCGAAGTTCGACTTCAAATATCTCATTTGGCAGGCCATCTGCTCTTGCGGACTGAGGAGTGAGCCTTTCGTGACAAAGGGCACAGCAAATAGCGAGATCTACAAATCTGAGTGCCTCGAGAAGCGCCTTTTGCCGTTCTTGCAGCAGCACGACGAAGCTCCGCTATTTTGGCCGTGGTATGAGGCCAATTCTGTCCATTTTGTTCCAAAGGACATGAATCAACCAAACTGTCCGGAGCTGCGCCCGGTGGAGCAGTACTGGGCAATAATGAAGCGGGAACTTCGGAAGAGCAAGAAGACAGGCAAAGACGAGAAGGACATGTTAAGAAAATGGAAAAAAAAACTGAGAAACTGGTACCGGATGACACTGTAAAGACTTTGATGGAGGGCATCAAGCGAAAATGCGTTCAATTTTACACTCAAGGCTCCATCGATTATCTTTTCTTTTGATTTTTAAAGTAAATATATGTATAAAACTACCCTAAAATTTTGGTTTGATTCTAAACATTATAAGAAAATTGGCATGACATTTTCGGTGTCGCAATAATTTCGTGTTCGCCCTTTAGTGTAGATTTCATAGATTGAGAGATACAAATCAGAAACGAGGCCGTTATAGCTAAAATTCACAAGACAACAGAGCCAATAGAAGTTTAAATTAGATTGACAGAACATAGTTGCATTGCTTTTCAATGACGACCAATGACTTTTTCATTGATAGCTGATTTTTTTA
The DNA here is from genome assembly GCF_037179485.1 of Ochlerotatus camptorhynchus. Lineage (NCBI taxonomy): Eukaryota > Metazoa > Arthropoda > Insecta > Diptera > Culicidae > Ochlerotatus > Ochlerotatus camptorhynchus. The sequence continues at coordinate 2,386,452 of NW_027040537.1, forward strand.
GAAATATGAATCCTCAGTAGACGTGTTTTTATCAAAGGCAAGTGTCACTCGAGCCATCCAAAATGGAAGATGTGGAAAGGGCTACCATCCCTCGAGTTTGTGTGGTAAAACCGTATTTTGAAAGAAATTGTCTACCATCCGCAAGGCTGCTGGTATTTTTCACTACCATCGTAAAGAACAAAAATCTGTACCCCAGAGTTGCGCTATAGTTGCTCATTGGTTGGTTGAAGTTGGTCATTTCTCCTTCTGGAACTGCTCTGTAGAAGGTCGTTTGCTTTGGCAAAGTTGTTCAGTTGGATAAGACCTACTCAATTTGCAGACAAGTTCAGAGCGGCTCTATTGTGTTCTAAACAATAAATTTCAACTTTCAATTGTCAACGCTCGCTAATTGAAAGACTGGTAATTGAATTACCGCAAACTGAAATAAGTTGCTGCTGAACAAAATTCAGTCAAAATGTACTGAAAAAAATTAGTCAAAATGTAAAATACGTTACCGAATGCCGTTCACTACACGCTAACTTGAAACTGTGCCCCATTAATGGAAAATTTTCACTTAGATTTGACACTTCGAAAATAAATTAGGATGTTCGAAAATCCTTCAGTTGTTGATCGGCCGATTTTCGAAAAAAGCGTGTGTAGTGATGTCCGGTTTTACCAACTAATCGATTACATTTTTTAATGATAGTAATCGACATCGATTAATCGACATGAAATAAAAAAAAAAACGTCTCTAAAAAAGTGGTTTAACCAGATGTTGATTATTCATCATTGGATCATGCGTAAATTATTGTTTCGAGATAGGGGAAATGGCTCTAATGTTGGCCTATGGATCTAAGATTCGGCCCATCGCTAAAAATCAGCTATTTATCAATTTTATCTAGATGAACGCGTCATTGGGTCACTATTGAAAATTTAAACGATTGTATGGGCCCAAATTAAGGCCGACATTACAATTCAATAAAATACACTTTTACTTTTTAATTCTTATTAACGTTTTTATTGGATCAATAGTGAGAGAAAATACAACTTGCATCTTTATAACTAATTGATTTTGACTTTGACTGCAATCTCATTGCCTGAAGAAAAAACTAGTCGAAGCAAACAACTTCTTCAATAGTATATCCAGAAATAGTATCATGTTGAGATGAGTGCAGACAAACCGTTTCTCAACTTTGTTATTGTCTGACCTGCTTTAGAGAATAGACGTTCTGAACTTCAAGTTGGGATGGAACATAGTTTAATCGATGTTCTGTTGGCTTGGTGGCAAGTTCTATATCCATAGTTAAAGATGCGAAGCGTCAATTGACTTAAAGTGGTAATTTTTATACGATAGATGACGATGACAGGAGCACGTACAGACAGAGGCAACAATAGCTGCAATTTCCAAACTTACGACTAGATGCCTCGCTTCAGATAACGACTTGAGTGCGGTACAATCGATAGAACTGTTTCCACACATCGTAGGTACATGAGCAAATCGGCGATCACCTATTTTTGCCAGTGGTGGCGTGGGGGACATCCCTCACCATCCCTCTCCAACTGGGGAGTTTGGTAAAGAGAGATGATCAACCCGATTCGTACCTTCCTCAAAGTTGTCCTTGCTCTCTTTTTACTCACTATAACCAGCATTTTACGAGCGCTGATGGCCGCCAAAATCTGGCTGAGATTCTGGTAGGGAACATTCGATTTGATGTTTGGGTTATGTCGTTTGACGTATTCTTCTTCTTCTTCTTTGAATTTCAAGCTTATTGCATATCGCATATAAGCTAATTGCGTACTCTCAACTTAGTGTTCTAGATGCACTTCCACAGTTATTAATTGAGAGCTTTCAATGCCTGTACCATTTTTGCATTGGTATAATTGTGTGGCAAGTCCAATCATACTACTATGTCCAGGGAAGTCGAGAAATTTTCCAACCCGATTCCTAGACCGGACCGGGAATTGAACCCAGCCAGCTCCAGCATGGTCTTGCTTTTTAGCTGCGCCTTTACCGACTGAGCTAAGGGAGGCCCCGTCAAACGACACAAGCCAAACTGCAATGTTCCCTACCAGAAACTCAACCAGATTGTGGCGGCCATGAGCGCTCGTAAAAAACAGACTTATTATTTGACGCTTAGTATCTTCAAATATGTAAATCGTTAACTTCACGTATGTAGTAATACAAAAAAAATAGTTAAAGTCTATATACACTAAAATAAATTCAACTCCTACTTTCAATGAAAATATAAATATTCGTGCATTAATCGAAGCCAATTAATCGATTAGCAGATAGTCGAGGCATTGAATAATCGATTAAAAACTAATCGATTATTTTAACAGATAATCGATTAGCTCGATTAATCGAGTAGTAACCGGACATCACTAAGCATGTATCAAATTTGATTCCTTGTCTGTCAGAAATAAGTTTGCTGGAATAGCAGGTTTAATTGAAATTTTTCCATGTGTCAAATTTAAGTAAAATTTCACCAAATGGAACACAGCCAGAGTGTTGTTTGGAAATGAATTTTGAACTTTAATTTAATCTTCTCCATTGTTTAATAATATGCAGGCAAATCAAGCACAAATGCCGTCTTCGAAAATGTTTTCCATGTGTTTGATCATGCACATAACAAAACTCACTTTTTCAAGCAAATTAAACCCCTATTTCTTCTTCTGTTCTTTGAACTTCACCGAAAAATATGCACGCCCGATTTCTGTTGAATGCGGTTCCGATCTCTGCTTAGTTTGCTCACTACTCTTCGACTGACTGCAAAACAAAACTGCACAAATTGATGGAGCAACACTGCTTTATCCCGTGGTTCACACTCTCTATGAAAAGAACATGCTTTATCAAAGAACATTGTTTTTTGATAACGCAGCTTCCCCGTCGGCGTCAGTCAGAGAACGCCTCCCGTATTCCTGGTAAGCTATTTGACGACGACGACGACGAAAACGATAACACAATACGTACATTTTGAATCGCTTCTTCGGTCGTTCCTGGTGCGGGTAGAGTCCATACGATATGGCCGATAAAATATCACACATTTCGTCAGAAAGCCCTGCTTGCAAGCCTTGTTTTGGTTTAGTTGACTCTGTCGCCTTCCTACAACAGCGAGAGCGGAAGTTTTAAACCGCTCGCTGTATCAAACTAGCTAGTAAACTGCACTTCTTTTTACACTTTCTGATTCCAATCGGCGGCCAGTGGTACAAACGAAAGATACACCGACACCGTCCGATATGCTAATTTGATAGTTTTTAATTAGAAACCGCGCAGTAGATACGGAACGATTTCGCGGTAAACACTTTTTTTTTCTGGCGCGCGAGAAAACGATCTTTTGATCTTGATACTTTTCCTGCTCTATTGACAGTGATATTTTCCCGTGAAATTTCGACCGTTTTATATAGATTTTCCCGAGATGATGGCGGCTTGATATGTAGTAACCCGATGACGACGATGTCACTCTTATATAAATATACAGAAAAGTTGTTCTTCTGCGCCGATATAAACTCTCCGTACGATACAACTACAACAAACCACAGTTGTCCACAGCCGTGAGTTGTTTACCTACAAATTGAGAAATCAACATGTATCAAAGGTTTAAGCTTCCCATAGCACGGTAGGGGATACTGTATCTATAGGGAAGAAGTGTGGCGCACGCGCGATTCGATTTTGTCGATTGAGAAAAATGGGCTTTGGGAAGAAAGTGCGCATCACAAGCCGTCGTCACGACTTACAGCGTAATAGATAAATTATGTTAGATAGGGTCAATGCGTTATATGATATGATGGTGACCTAGATGAATTTCAGCATTTATCAAGGCCAATTCTTTTGAGTGTGGCGTAAATTAAAAACCCGTCCTCCAACGATAAAAAGTTAGTTAACGACGAGACACTGGTATATCTTAGCAAAAAATGGCGTTTGGTTGATGTGTTTCGGAAAATGTTATGCTTCAGCAAGTAACAGTCATTTCTTCCGAGATCTCACACATTTTCGTATGTCCTATCTGTCTTCGCAGTCTTTAAAATTCATAGAAAATTGTCTACGTAATCTAAGGACATCCCCTCTAGGCCAATCTTTTATAATCATGTACAATTTACTGCTAGGGTACCGGGATTTAATTTGGGCCTATTAGTCCACAATTCGGCCTATCACAAATAGCATATATTTCCGGTAGTATGGCGAACCGAAATCCGTACACCTAAGAAACGAATCAAAATCCGTACATTTCATACAAAACGCATACTTTTTGTATAAGGTCCCCCACGGTATATGACAATAGTAATGAAACGAAAAATTATATTATATTTAAAAAAAACTAGTCTAAACAGTGTATTGTTAACATTGTATTAGTTTTGCGTGTCCAATAATTAAAGAATAGAATTGAAGTATTGTTTTTGTGATTGTAAAGTAAAAAGTTTCGTTATGCTTATTGTAAGTTGCCATAAATCTGATTCAAAGGTTCAAATCCATCAAATCGGGCTTCATATGATGGAAGAGGATGTCTTGTCTAGCCTTATTTTCGAAGTGCAATACAAATTACTTTTGTACTGATTCTATTCGTTCTCCGTGCCTGACTGAAACAGATGACCAAACTACACTACAATATTCCAGTATTGACCTTACATAAGCAATGTATAATGTTTTTTATTGTGTACGGGTCCTGAAAACTGTGACTGAAACGTTTTATAAATCCAAGCATGTTATTTGCTCTGTTGATGATTGTATTTTAATGGTCAATGAATGTTAGTTTTGAATCCAAGATAACGCCTAAATCCTTAATTCTTTCGCAATTTTCTACTGGCTGATTTCCTAGAGGGATTGTTATGTGTGGTTTGTTTCGTTTCCTACTAATAGCTATTGAATTATATTTTTGTACCTGCAGTTGTTAAAGGCTTTTGTAACACCAAACAAAGAAAATGTGTATTTTCTTCTGGAATATCTCGATGTCTTCTTCTAATAATAATTTTATTAATTCAATAAGGAAGTATATTTTCCATTTTTCCTCACTCTGCCACTCTCTCACTCATTCTTCTGACTCGATTTAAGGCAACAAACAATTTACAAAGATGATTTTAGTAGTACCTCCCCTACCCGTGTCTCCTTAAGATCGTTAAGTTAACGATGACTGGAGCACATACAGAGCTAGAGGCAACAACAGCTTACGTCAGAGCACGTGTGAGTGTGAAACAATCAGTAGAACTGTTTCGGCACATCGAAGGTACGTGAGCAAATCGGCGATCATCTCTTTTGCCAGTGGTGGCGAGGGAGATGGTAAAGGAGATGATCAACCCGATTCGTACCTTCCTCAAAATTGACCTTGCTCGCTTTCTACTCTCTATATACAATGTTCACACTGGCGTACTCTAACGGAACTATCAACTCTATACTTTCATATCCTTATCTATCGTATAAAATGACCACTTTAAGTCTGATATCTCACGTTAAAGCTTCTCCAACTATGTAAATCGTTAACTTGACGCATGGAGTAATACAAACACGATTAGTTAAAGAACTTTAGGATGCTTACGGAGTGCGTGCTTCATTATAGCCCAGTATCTTTCGATCGGCCGGAACTCCGGTGTGTTTGGAGGATTGAGATCCTTCGGCACGAAATTGACCCCATTTGTCTTGTACCACTCCAGAACGTCCTTGGAGTAGTGACAATAGACTAGATCCGGCCAAATAATTGTAGGAACGTTGTGTGATTTGAGAAACAAAAGCAGTCGTTTCTTCAGGCACTCATTCATGAAGACTTGGCCATTTACGATTTTAGTTGTTACGAAAGGCTTGCTCTGTTTTTCGCACGAACTAATTGCCGCCAAATCATGAATTTCGTGGGGAACTTCGACACTTGCTGTTTCCTGAGGGGCTCTGAAACATCGAACTTGTCTTTTGCAGTCACATACAGGTTTTCCGGAATTTGTTTGAAGTCCGCTTTTACGTATGTTTCATCGTCCATGATATTTACAACAGTGTGGTTTTGTCAACATTTGTGTGTACAGCTTACGTGCCCGCTGTCCTATTATGTCGTTCATTGCGGTTTCTGTGCTTTCTGAACCTTGAATGAACGTAGTCCTGCTCGTTTCTTGGCTTTCTGCACACATTTTTTTTTTGTCAATTGCAGTTATTTCGCGTTTGATAGCCAATACAACCTGTTACAGCACTGCATTGGACAAACTTCAGAGAATTGTTTCACTTAGCTGTATCAATTTAAAGTGAAAATCGAAAAAGAGAACCGATCATTGCAATTAGGACCTTATGAACGCGCACTGTCGAATTATCTTTTAAGATTTGAAACACCCAAATGTATTCCGAATCTTCTGTTCTCGGGAAGCATACTACAGACAAACGGTGAAATCAAGGGGTAGGTCACTCCGCACACCAATCATCGTTTTTGTCAGTGTGCCGGTCATAGAGCTAGCTGCGATTGTTTTTAAAATACCCATCCCGGCAACCCGGTATTTCTGACACCTTGTTTTGTGTTCATAGGCTAATAAAAGTCCTGTGTTTTAGGGTTTTATAATGCCCTCAAAGGCAGACTAGAAACCTAGCCTTTCGTGATGCGAAAGCAACGGTCTATCAATGGCCGGAAAGAATTAGAACTGGTGGGGAACATTGTTGAAGACCGACTATGGAGGATGATGAATAGACTTCTGTAGTTTGTTTTGCATGAGTTGCAGCATTATTTGAATTAAAGGTACTAATAGGGTCTGATTAACTGCCTCTTTGAGCCCACTCTAGAACCTACATTTCGTATTTAGATCTATAAGTGAACTGCTGGTCTGAGTTCCTCTGGTATATTCAATTAGTGGATGTTCCTGAATATACAGTCAAACAGCACGTAATGTTGTGAACAACTTCAATGACAGTTGTCCAGCAGTGCTCCCAGTTTTATTTACAACAATCCAATGTCTATGAGATTGTGCCGAAGGTGTGCCGATGGATGTACCCAAGCTGTACTGAATTTGATTTCGGCACAATGTGCTAAGTGACTTACCCCTTGGGTGAAATCCTATTGCGATTTAATGAAGTTAATTTTTTTGATTAAATTTGCTTTTTGAAACTGCATTAAACATATCATGAAGTTCTATGATCAGTGGTATGAATCCTGTGATATTCGACATTATCGTGAAAAGTTGTACTTCTTGCTTTCTGTTTCTTTTAAAGGCAACGTCATATTCTGTCACATACCGAGCCAGATACACTGTAGTTTCAATCACTAGGTGTATTCACAAAGCGCATCGTAAACGTATATACACTTGTAAATGCGTAAACTTCCATTATTGGAGGCGAACCAGCCTAAGGCTGAAAGCCTCCTAAATAAAGCTAAATAATAATAATAATAAACTTCCATTTAACTTAAATGAACCCTGGTATTTACATTAGTTTAGTACTTTACATGCTATGAATAGCATTTTAAGTTCAGTTTTGTGAAGTGGTCACTTTTACAAAATTTAATGTCCCAGATCTTCCGATGAACTTGAGATGATTTTAGGACTTTGTCACTATATTTGATCCACTTATAATTTATCACAAGTTCTGCTTCATTATGTGGTCATTTCTGTGGATGACCCGGATCATCAGTTAAAGGCCATGATCAATTTCAAAATCATGCATTTACCTCGATTACTTTTAATTCCCAAGTAACAATTCAACAATCAAGTAATTCAGCTTTTTCCTGGTTTGAAAAGCTTTTAAGTCTGGCGATACATTTAAAGCAGCTTTCAATCATAAAATTCATTAGCAATTGTTTATTAATGTCTTGATAAAATAGTTTATAAACGTGCTCTATCGTTATAAAGGCAACCATAAAACCATTAGGTTTAAATGAGAGCAAAAAGCATACTTTGTTTCTTTTTAGGCTTTTAAATTCTATCATGAAAATGCTCTGTTTACTTAAAAGATGAATTCGTATTGAATAAAAGCCAAATTTATGACAAGGAAATCTCGAAGCATAGATGAAGTAGGATGAAAAATTCAAGTGATGCTAACGACCGAAGCGAAGTCGCTTTCAGTCAAATTTGCTTCTTTAGAAGAACCAGCACATCCGGCTGAACCAGTACCATCAACGACTGAGCATTTGGCGGAGGAGAGTGAAGTGAGCGTGGCCCCCGAATTGATAAAACACTGTCGAAGCTGACCAGCCTTCTTCATATCTTGCGAATAGATGACAATCGGAATAACTTGCATCAGTACCGACAGCAAACCACTGACACTGCCAGTTAGCGGAGATTAGCTGGTTTCCGATCCATAGCAGCGATTTTATTTGGTGAAAGGGTAACCTCTTCGAAAACAGTCATTCTAGCGTACATTCCTGCGGGTGCTTCCAGCTGTTGGAAATACGAAATGCTATAAAATAGTATCGCACACTTTCTGAGTAACTGCTTCCAATCCATCGGGAGAAAATCGCCTGGAAGAACTCTGGATCGCAACTATTGAAAGATAAACAAACTTTGACGTTTAACTTTTTGCAGGAAACTTTGCCTCTGCCCATCCCCAAATGTTGCCATAAATCTGAACGGGTTAGGATAAAGCAAAATGGCCTTAGATAATTACAATTCAGTCTGCAAGTTTTCTTCATAAAAGCCATTTTAAAACATCGTGAATTTGATAGGGATTTCTTGAAAGTAAATCAAATTTATCTCAAGTGGCCCATGAAAATCAACTTTTATGCAACGGCCTTGTTACAATTATTTTGTTTGTTTTTTTATAATCATCGATGTATTATTAAAAATGCAAAAATCATAAAAAAAATCACGGCTTAATGATCGGTCTGAAGATATTTTTTTTTTTCAATGTAAAATAATTAGTAAAATCGACGTTTTCCGGGGCGGACTTATTTTTTTCGACGTTTTCACGTACATTTCACATAAGATTTAATATGGCACCTAAAACTAGGCCATTTTATGAGAACTATACGATTTTTTTACGATCAGTAGGTACTTATGAATCCTTTTCTATCTTGATTGATGATTTTCTAGTAAATTAGCATGCAGCTGGCTCAAATGGCCCAAATTTTTTTTATTGTGCCAAATAGCTTTTATTCTAGCTTAAATACGGGTTTCAAATGATTCTCAATGCGTTCGTCATACAAACTTTTTGCAGTACATAAATCTTGAAGAGCTTAGAGAATACACCCTTCAGAACCTTCTTCAAGGATGGGCAGACAGTCTTAATGAGGTTCGTGACCATTGAAGGTCCAACATCAGTTAGCAATCTTTAATTCTCATATTTACAACGAGCCGTAGCAATCAAATCTATAGAATCAACGAGTAAAGAAAGCAATCATTATGTACGATGCACAGTGGGACGAAATCAAAAAAAGAGGAACATGGCCATTTGCGACGAAACTATTGAGTGTATCATTTTGATCTCTTCTAGAATGTTTCTTCAATTTTTAAATACTTTATTACAATGGTGAAATTTTCTGCAATACACTAAAATAAAAAATAACTTTTTTATGTCTTGTTAAAATTGATGATCATCTATAGAAACATTGTAGATGAAGTTATTGTAAAAAACGGTTTTTAAAGGGGTACCACCGTGTGTACTCCATTTTCACACTATAACTTCTACCACTTGAGAGATGGAAAATTGACGTCTTGGACAATGTTTCTTAAAATGACTTCATTTACAATGTTTCCATTGTTGTTAATCAATTTCAACAAGACATAAAAAAAGTTATTTTTTATCTTAGTGTATACCTCCCTTAATCAAAAATGTTCACTACTCAATAAAAGTACTCAAATAATAAAAAAAAACCATTCTAAAATACATCAAAATGCTACACTCAATAGTTTCATCGCAAATAGGCATGTCCCACTACTTTTGATTTCGTCCCACTGTGGGGTTACTCTAGGCTTACTGGCTAAGGTACTGACTTTGGATGACACTCTTCCAGTATACATAAAAAGATGATTTTAAATGTAGAAAAAGAAAACTATTCAATGAGATGGATCCCATCTTGTTGTTTATTCAATTCACGCTATTGAGCAGTTAGTGGTGAAGGAAATCGTAGTATTTACCGCATAAAATCACTAGATAGTAGATACCTATACATACTCGTACGTCATTGCGGTTGCAGCTTGAAACAGATTTTGCCAACGAACACTACAAATTAACTTAAGTTTCTTTTTTGTTTGTTTACCCAGCACATTTGGAAACTGAACCTTGACTGCGGTGATCCACGCGCAACGTGACTAGACTCTGTTCATTTGCATCGTTTCCAACGCCGCGAAACAGATGATCGTCCGTTTGTTGGCAGCGAAGACACGCAAAACAAGCATCCCTCACGTCACAATAAAAGAGACATCTGAAGTCGTTTCATTTGTAAGTGTGTGTGTGTTTGGTAAACTACCGTCGTTGGATCCAAAGAGGGTAACATGCGACGTAATTTCCAGTGGACCGTTGGCAAACCTGCCTCGGTTGGAACTAATTATTTGGATTGTTGATGAATTATTCACTCAGTTTTCCGATCGCCGAATTTAACATTTTACGCTCTCGCACGCATAACCCTAGTGAAGGTGCGTCCCGAAATGACTAATGGTTCTTGTGCAATCACCGCATCGTTAAAGTTACCGCTTGGGGGGGGGGGGGGGGGGGAATCGATCGTTCTGTCCACAATAAAATCTGCCCCCATAGTGAACTCTGATTTTCATTTCAACCAACGATGTAGACAGCTGTCAATGTTTTACAACGGCTCGCGTGCAACCAATCCCGTCGCGGGAATTTTCAACGTCTTAGGCTTTTGTTTGGCGTTTTCTTATTATTTTTGTATGATTTACACGAGTGTAAAAAGCAGCGCGCAAAAGCGTAAACGCCACGTGCTGAACGGCATGCTTTCTGATGAGGCAAGGCAAGCTGCGCATCGTCGTCGGCTTAATTCCTTTAGATCATCCTATATTTGCAGAATGATAGTAGGGTAGCCCGAGTAGACGAAAATATCAAATCAATAGCAAGTTTTGCTACTAAAATTGGGGAACAGAACATCAAAATTTTTATTATTATTGATTGATATAAGAGGTAAAATATCAAAAATAATAAAGAAATATCTATGGGACCATTACTGAGCATTGGAAAAAAACAGTTGTTGTCATATCTAAAGAATAGCAAAAACCATAGGACATTAATATCACATTTTGCCAGTGCATCTCATCAAACTATTGGCATGTTGTTTAAATGAATGAATTTGATGACAATTAATAGCTTATTCTGCTATCAGATCAAAATTAGTTCTTGAATCCATGAAATCAAAATATAATAACAATAGTAAATTATGCTTTGATAGCAGAGTAAACTATTAACTTGTTATAGCGCACAACTTACCAATAACATAATAAGTAAAATTTGCTATTATTTTGCTCTGGTTTTGCTATACCTCTCCACCCGGGATGTGTTGTTGCTTTGCGGTACCTATATGCTTGATACGAACGTTCTCGCATTTGGTTCAAATCCGTTTTGATTGTGTTCTTTATAAATAAATATACATGCATACTTCCGTCACTTTGATGATGGGGTGCAAATTGCTATCGTCCGAGAAACTTGGTAGAAACTTGCGCTAGCGATGCTTATATTTTGTCAAAACCGTGCAAACAAAACAAACGGGCATGAATGTGGAACGACTCAGTATTTGTCGGAAACCATCAGTAGGGTGAAGAACGGCTTCAGCACCCCCCGAGACCATACTCCAAGCATGGGGGTTTTTCTGCAGAAAATTAATCAGAAATCTATCCAAAAGATGCTCTGTGATGTGAAGCATCATTGGTATTGCAAAAAATATAGCGATGTTGGGGGTGCTTGCTTACACATTCAGAAATTATTACCGACTTCGGTAATTTTTTACCGAACTTTCTACAGCTGAACACACTTAACACACACTGCCATTTATTTTGCTGAGATTCAGTAAAACAATTGCCGAGACTCAGCTAACAAATATCATTTTGCTGAGATATCAGCTAACAAACAGATATTTTTCAGATATATCAGTAAAAGTAAATGCCAAGGTAATCGGCTGCTGGAGATTTTACCGAGCTAGATTAAGTATGAACATTCGATAAAGCTAAGACCATCATTTTAAAAAGTTTTGCACTAAAGTTTAATTTAAAAACACTGTCAGCCTTGTTTAAATAATCGAGTCTTACCATTGTGGTGAAGGCTTCAAACTTGAAACTAATTAGTTAAAATGCCTGATTTTTATCGAACAGTTCAGCTGTTGAAAGTTCGGTAAAAACTACCGAAGTCAATAATTATTTCTAAGTGTGTAGGGGGCCGCATCGAGATTTTTTGAAGATTAATATAATTTAATTGTTACTAAAAAAAATTTGGAAGGTGCCAGCCACCCTAGGCACACCCATTAGCTATGTCAATGTAGTTAATGCGGAATTTCAACCTGTTAATGCAGTGGCCATTTGATTATTCACTAAGTCTACATCGAGCATGAGCATTATTGACGACCAAACATTTCGAAGTTGCAACTCCGTGATTGACCGGTTCAGCGAAATTTGGTCAAAAAACCATATGAATTGATCTTGGGATTGGCAGCCCATTCTCAGTGTGCAAAATTCGGTAAATCAATACTTCCAAGATCAATAACGGCATCGGTCCCGTCCTCACGGTCATCGGAAGGGAAAGGAATGTTGGTTCGACACCCGTTGTTACTAGAGACCGAGTATACTTATGAAAAGGTGAATTAGATCTGGATACACTTTAAAAAGTGTTGCGATCTTTCAAAGCATGCTAAGCAAATAATGCGACCCTATCAACTCAGTAATGTAAAGGGGCTTGGGTTCTAATCCACGATCTTCCACTCAGTAAGTAAAAACGGTCGCTCTAAGGCCACTGTGCTCCTTGCATCACAACAAACTACGACCGATGATCGTTGAAGCCCGGGTACAAGAAGCTTTTCAAATGAAATGACGTCCCCGAGAGCAGTTAATAATCCCCTATATTCTGCGAGTCACGTGACTCTCTCTGCACATCTCACCTCGTGTGAGGTGACTCTCCATTTGATTTGAACGGAGAGTCACCTCACATGAGGTAACAATTGTCACCTCACCGGCAACAGAGAGTCACGTGAAATGTATTCCATACCTAACCTACGTCATATATACCTAAACTTATTAGGAGCTGTTCATATAATACGTAGACCGTTTTTGCAGTAGCGCAAAGTGGAACGTGGAAATTGAGTGTAACATTTTGATGTCTTCTAAAATGTTTCTTCATTTTTTGAGTACTTTATTTGAGTGGTGATTTTTTTTTTTGCTTAAGGGTGCTATAAACTCAGATAAAAAAATTACTTTTTTATGTCTTGTTCAAATTGATGAACATTTCTGGAAACATTGTAGATGAAGTCAGTTTAAGAAACTTTGTCAAAGACGACAATTATAGGGTGAAAATTGAGTGCAAACATTAGTACTCTTTTGAAAACAGTTTTTTTACCATTACTTTCCATTTTTTTTTCAATGTTGTACAAAGTAGAGCTGGGACTTCAGCTATCCGGATACTTCATTTTTTTCAATAAACTGACTTTCAGACAAATGGAATATCAATGAATTGGTATTCAGTATACAGAATATCATGCTTTCTAGTGCTCAATATTGAAATAAAATAAATTGCAGCTCTTACACCTGGACGCTACCTATCGACCCATCAACTCATGGACCGGGGACTAACGGCTTTACTTCCCTTTGAACCCAGGCCCTTTGGAGTGAGAGGCAATCACGCTTACCACTACACCACCGGCGTCGCTATATGATACAATTAACCATCAAAATAAACCTTAATACACTTAAAGGATAGCATAGTGAAGCATATACGACCGTAGAAATCGTGAGCGACTTTTCAGACAGTACGAAATTAGCCACGTGGTAAGCCTGCATCGCGATAGCGGTATCTACTTCAAGTTTCAACAAGAACGTTTGTTGCTTAACTCAACTCACATTGCGTTATAAGTGGGAATCAATAATGATAATAGGTTTAAATTGTTTTCAATTGCGTCTAATAAGTTTGATTGTCCGGATTCACCAGTTTCACCTTCATTTGATATAGAAATTAAAATAAAATAAAACTTTTATTGCGCATTGCGTGCAATATTTATGCTATTAGTTTGTGCGCAAACGACATCTTAGAACACGGAATTTATTTTCTGAAAAATCGTGCCGAACAAACTATGCAAAAATAGCCCAATCAATCGAATGATGCGCCTGTACATTTAATTTGCATTGTGGAACTATTGACATCACTATGTCCAAGCAGTAAATAAAACTTAAGCTAAAACATAATAGAAATAATGCAAAGTATGTAGGTAAACATTGTAATAATCATTGCATGTAGTCTACATTGCATTGGCTTGACGAAATGAATAAAAGTAATAAATTAAATATTACACGCATTGCACAATATTTTAACTCTATGCACGCTTTCCGGAATTCCGTATTACCTTTCAAAATGAGCAAAAGCAAAACTCATCACACGTACCTAACCGCAGCAACCAAACAATAGATTACACGCGATCGAGGTTATCCCACTGGGTAGCAAATGATAATGAAGAACAATGAGAGTAAATTTATCAGAATGTTTTTCAACTGGAACAAACTTACCAAATCTATCCATGATCAATGAAAAATGGTGCGGATTCATACATTATGAACTCAAATTGCACCACCTTTGCATTCACTTGATTCAGAAGTGGCAGAAAACCACCCAGAACTCATCCAAATACACCAAACCGTCTTATATTCCTTTTTTCCGATGTTCAACTAAAACAAAGCTTGATGCAACTGGTTTCAAAATAATCAAAAAAAAAACAAAGAATAATATGCTATCAACAAACATTTTCTAAAAAAAAAAGTAGAAGGGTCTGTGCCTAGGGCACGAACGGAAGCTTGACGTAGGACCGCTAGTGGACGGAACAAATATGAAAAGCATTTAGTTCTTTTAATTAATCGCCGTCCAAAGCGAAGATGAGTTGAGGCTAGACAGCAGCGTTCTTTTATAATTTTTCAGGTTAAAAGAGAATGATGTGATACTCGATTATGACGGCTGGGTTTGGGAAGAACGTTTATTTCATGAAAGCAGTGATCAAATTATCACTTTTTATTCATACATTGGACAGGGCTTGACATTACCATTTTTTCAATAAATTCTCGTTAAAAATCATCAGTCGGAAGCATTTCTATTGATGCGTGGACATATTTCTGGTCGATTGGTGATAAAATTGTTGAAATTGGTCCAGGGGCAGCTGAGTTATTAATGTTCAAAATCTTTCATAATTTAGTTACATGTTCCATTTTTAGTTTTCACAAAGTTTACCCCCATATAGAAATCATAGACGAAGTCCTACGTAAAAAAAAATAGAAAGATGTACCCTCGTAAAAAAGGAGCTGGGTGTATACAAAATGTATACACGCAAAATTAATTTCCCTTACAACCAATTTAAGGTTGGATTTATTACATTCTCTACATTCGTTTCATACATTAAATTTAATGGCAGTTCTTGGAATGGACTGCAACGTACAAGAAAGTTTTTTTTTTCAGAATGCACATTTTTGTATAAAACCTTCACGAGATGATTTTCTAGACGCAATTAATTTGGGGAAACAAACTTTGTTCGAAAAATAAACTAACATAAAAATTACAAAATTAGTTAAAAAACCTTCCGGCGATCACATTACATTTCCCGGTTCGGTGTTCATTCTTCATAAGGCTGACGGGCCCCGAATCATTCTCCACGATAACCACCGAGAAACCGATACGAATGATCATCACTCCGCGCAAATTTTCCTCTAGCCGATTCTAGCCAAACAATAATTAGATCTGGTTGGAAATGCTAACATGAAGCTTTAGTGTGATGATTTATTAGCTAGAGAATGATCTTTAGAAGAATGTAGGTGGATAGTTCCGTTAGAGTACGGCAGTATGAAAATTGAATAGAAGTTGAAAATGAGCGAAGGGCCATTAAAGCGACAGTTTTCAAGATGACGCACATTTTTGCCTAGCCCGTACGATGTACGCGGGGACTTGAAGTATGTCTCCAAGTCCACAGGCAAAAATGTGCGTCACTCTTGTTGCTCATAAACTGACTGCGGCTGTGGAATAGTTCTAGCGACAAGAGTGACGCACATTTTTGCCTGTGGACTTGGAGACATACTTCAAGTCCCCGCGTACATCGTACGGGCTAGGCAAAAATGTGCGTCATCTTGAAAACTGTCGCTTTAATGGCCCTTCGCTCATTTTCAACTTCTATTCAATTTTCATACTGCCGTACTCTAACGGAACTATCCACCTACATTCTTCTAAAGATCATTCTCTAGCTAATAAATCATCACACTAAAGCTTCATGTTAGCATTTCCAACCAACTCTGAAAATCGTTAACTTCGCGTATGAAGTAACATAAAAAACACTTTGAAAATAATTAGATATGATTTACTTTTCTATCATATCATTTTGAAAGTTATGGATAGGCATATTGGTGGAATACTCACAAGGGAAAAAAAACATTCAACAGGTTGTATTGGCTATAAAAAAAACAGCAAACGCACCGAGAAACGTTAAATCTAGCGAGAGAAAATCGACGAAGAGAATCGATCATCGCGTTTACGCCCTTATGCTTGCTCACTGTCTTCTTCCATCGAACTGTGCGCTGGAAATGCTTTCACATGGTAGAGAAAATCTTCAAAGAGAATCTATCAATGTTACTTAGGACCTAATCCATTGTTCGGCTTGAAATGACTGGAATCATGCTGAACTAATTCCCAAATATTTACATTCAAATAGAAAAAATCGAAACCTATTAAAAGTCACTTCTGCAGTCCCCCAATGCTCTCGTGTAAACCCCTTTTTTATTCATAAACGACATTTTCTTCATTCTTAAAAACACTAAAGTTTTAATTTATGCTGACGGCATGAAGCTCTTTTGATCAGTTCCAGGCCAAATAACGAAAAAAAAATAAACAAAGCGTATTTTCATTCATTCTGGATTATGTCTTCTTTATTTCTTTGTGTTTATAAAAAAAACAGTTCCACGCCAACTGATTTTAATTGTCCGTCTCTGAATTCCATAAAACTCTGCATAATTGTTCGCTAAATGACCCAGGTTTGTGCTGGAATTCGGCCATTTTGACTCTCGCCCAATTTTTCAAAATGGCGTGTTTGATATTTTTCAATAAATCGTAGCACGAAAATGGTTCATATAATCGAAAGTCACAAATTTCTAGACAAAATTTAAAAAAAAAGACTTCAAAATTGGCCAAAATCGTTGAACATCAATTTTTAAGTACAAATTATGATTTTTTTTTTCCACAAATAGTTTTTATTATTTTTATGTAGAAAATATATTGATTAGTCCAGACAATTGTTTCCAATTGTTTTTTATATAAAAGCCGATGTTCTACGATGTTGGTCTGTTTATAAGTGTCCATTGTGTCAATTTCAAAAAAGTTAGAATTTTTGATAAGTTTTCAAATAAACAATTTTAAAATCACTCAAAAACCCTTACGTACTGTTTCGTTTTCGAGTTTTTTTTTTACTTATTCAAAGGAGGATGTTTCTCAGAGTCTTAAACTATGTTAATCATCGATCGAGTTTCCACTTGCTGCAATTACGACCTCCACACGCTTCCGGAATGCACGGCAGGTTCAAATAATGTAGTCTGGATCCATTTCTCTCAAGGTACGGGTCAATGTTTGTCTGAGGCTTGCTGTACTCGGGTGGCGTTTAGAACAGGCCTTGGCCTTCATGACGCGCCATATTGAGTAATCCAGCGGATTAAGATCGGGGCTGGATGGCGGCAACATATCCTTCGCCCAAAACGGAAGATGTTCCTGCAACCACTTCTGAGTGCGGTTCGAGGTGTGGCACGGAGCCCCATCTTGTTGAAATACAACTTTGGCTTCGGGCTGTACTGTTCTTTGATCCACGGAAGAACATACTTACTTAAAATCCCGATGTAGACCTCCGTGTTGACCTTCTCGCCTGCTGGAATGAACACCGGGTCAATTTTTTTGCCTTCGGAAGCCACCAATCCAAACACCATAACGCTAGCCGGATGCTTGGTCAGATACACGTTCTTGTGCTCGTCGGCCACGTCTTTTACCTGAAGAGAACTAATATACCGGTAGGTTCTGGAATTTGATACGGGATCGACGGTAAACATGCTCTCGTTGGTGAATAGGATTACCGGATTTTTTCGCTTAAAGAAGTTCAAGATTTTCTTGCATCGTTCGACTCGTAGCTCCCGGATGCGGTTGGTAATCATGTGAGTTTTTTCCGTGTCCTCGACTTCGCCCGCAATCTTCCGTGCCGTAAAGTCACTGATCCCGTGTTCCTTTGCCATTTTCCTTATTGAACGCACTGGATTCACCCTAATCTTCCTTTTGATAGCAGCGATAACCCTCGGAACCCGCGCTGACCTCGGACGGCCTGTGGCCACCTTCGCGGATAGTTATCCTTTCTTTTCTCGGTCTAAAACCCTTTTGATGGTCCACCGAGACACTCCCACGGCGATTGAAATGTCTTTTTGCGCGTGGGACAAATCACGAATATGCTGCCACTTCGTCTTGGTGCAACTGTCAAACTAAGTAAATCATTTTCTTTTATACACAGCCTACTACGGTATGAGCTATAGGTTACGTGCATGCAAAGAAAACCAAGGCGTATGCACAGGTGAAACGAGAACCTTATTTGTACGATGGTGCAAATATTATCACGCATACGGTAGTTTGTGGATGACCTCTTATGGGGATTGCTGTTTTATAACTCAATTCGATAAATCTATAACTATCTATTTCCATCGATGATCTATTCAATATCGAGTTGTGGAGAGCTTACGGTAGCTCCCTTTTGTTTTGACAAAACGGCGATATGAGCAGTTCGTTAACCTTCACTTGCATGTGTTCGGGAAATCCATTCCTTGAGAGAGACACACGAGTGAAATTTAATTAAATAAATCATTTCATTAGAGCTCCGTTCGCATGGCCCCAGACGTATTAGTCAATCATCAGTACAACCGACCAGTCACTGACTGACTTAACCGATGCCACCGTACTGCCCCCGGTCACGCGATCATCTGGGTCAATTTAATTTAGTTCGTAGTCGTGACGGTCCATTTGCACTCTACATTCACACTCATGCTTTTCAGTAGCCCTACAAAACACATCTGACGCGAGTGAGACGCATGTATGTCAGGCATGTTATCACTTCGTCTCCCTCTAAACGCAACTAGTGCTGCTGAAGGTGCTATGTTAATAATTATGTATATGTATTACTATGTTCAAACAAACAGCTGGAAGACACTACTAAACCCGTGCGTGGCCAATTCAATTGGGTTGTTTAGGGGTATTGAGGTAAATACATATTCGTTATCTGCATTAAAAATGGAACTGAAATCCAAAATTTCATCAATTTTGGTGCACTGGAACTATTTTAAATAAGAACGATTACATTAGCAAAAATCACAACTTTAGCGCCCCTTGGTAGGACTTTGCATGGGAGTGAGCTGTCAACGAATAGATTTAGTGTCAACTATCAAAAATTTAAATCTTGATTTAAAAATCGAGATGAACGTCTACAGAATCGATAAAAATACGGATGTGCTCAGAAAGCGAAGCTCTATCAGATGATGTATAAAAATCGGTATATTTTTCGAAGTTTAACAACCCAATTGTGGCTGAAATGCAAATTGTTTTATTGAGTACGTTTATGGCTGACTGTGTGATGCTGCTAGTGAGGAATATTTACTGTGGGAAACGAATCTGACACCGATTGGTGGGGCTCAGTTCAAGGTCGAGCTACGCATCATGCATACTTTTGTTGCATCGTGAGACTAATACCTAGCTGCACGTTTGGGCTTTACACAATTGCCGTTTTATGACGTCTGTCAACTACTAGTCGATCGTTAACACTAACCACAGTTAGTTAGTAGGCGGCTAGACGCATGTACTAAAGCTGTAGGTAAATTTAGCATTTGTTTATGCCAAAAATCGATATAGGTAACACCGACGTGTTTTATTTTTGAATCGTCAAAAAGTTTCAATTCGTGTTGTGACGAAAATAGATGTTTGTGTGTAGGCAACGAAACCATGATCTTGCGAGAATAAGTATTAAGGAAAATGTATCCATGTTTTCCAACTATTATCGGAGCATCAATATTTAATAAAGTAATTACTGACAAGTGTCATACTGAAATTAAATGTCAGAGGATAAACAATGTCGCTACCTGGGTAACAGGCTTGCGAAACAAACCATCAAAGTGCAGTACCAAACTAAAATATCATATGAAATTCTCTGTCATACGACACTGCACAGTGGTCCAGAATGCAGATTTAGGTGGAATGATATGTTTTGAGCCTGAAATTGAAACTTTAGACTAAAAGTCTGTTCTACAAAGTTGTTTCTTATAGTTAGGCCCTCATTTTTATGATAATGAATTCTAGGGTGGTTCCTATTATCATTAAAATCAAAAATCTAACTTTTTTGTTTGAATAAATTAAGGTATACATTCTTCGGCAAAGTTATAGCTGATTTCAAGCAACTTTGTAGAAAATAACTTTTTTGTATCTCTTAAATTGGCCGATTTAGAGCTATTTTCTTGAATTGAGTTAGGGTGACTCTTGAAAAAACAGTTTTTTTGTTCTAGTTTTCTTATTTCAAATTTCTCAGCAAAGGTGTCTTGAGATAACTTTTAGATCTTAAGAAGGCGCAAGTTTTTGCTGCACAAAGCTTGTCAATATCTTTCGACGATAAAGAGTTATTGACGTTTTTATACTAAAAATATGCACTTTTCAAATGTTAATATCTCTGGTTGGGGCAAACAAAAAAAAAGTTTTTTTACGGCATTTGAAAGGGCGTATGTAATTCTCAATATTATGACAAAATTGGAGGTATGTTATTTTTTAAACTCGTATAAAATCAATTTGAATTTAGTCATATTTTTTACTATATTTGGGTATATCTTGTGCCTTCTTAAGATCTAAAAGTTATCTGAAGACACCTTTGCTGAGAAATTTGAAATAAGAAAACTAGAACAAAAAAACTGAGCCACCCTAACTCAATTCAAGAAAATAGCTCTAAATCGGCCAATTTAAGAGATACAAAAAAGTTATTTTCTACAAAGTTGCTTGAAATTTGCTCAGCTATAACTTTGCCGAAGAATGTATACCTTAATTTATTCAAACAAAAAAGTTAGATTTTTGATTTTAATGATAATAGGAACCACCCTAGAATTCATAAAAATGAGGGCCTAGCTATAAGGAACAACTTTGTAGAAGAGACTTTCAGTCTAAAGTTTCAGTTTCAGGCTCAAAACATATCATTCCACCTAAATCTGCATTCTGGACCACTGTGCACTGTTGCCAAAGACCGCAGGGGTGGTAGTGGGTATGTGATGTAAAAGTAGTGACTTTAGTGACTAAAATTACGAAAATAGTGACCAAATAGTGACTTTTAAACAATAATAAAGTGACCAATAGTGACATTTATTGATCGGAAAGATATGATTTTAATCATCCGTTATTCCGGTATTTTTCATGCTTTTTAAAAATAAAACAAATGATTTAAGGATCACATAAATTTGTTATCGAAACATAAGTATGAATTCAGAACCTTCATTTCCTCACTCTGCAGATCACGAATTTGTTATTAGATCGCAAAATAGAGGCACAGAGAAAAATGTCCAAAATACCGATTATAGACATAATTTTTGTTTAAGATATAGAGTATAGGGGACAAGGACGTAATGTCGGCCTAAATCTTCAATAGCGACCAAAAATATCCATTACAGTACCGTCAAAATTAAGCGTTCATCTAGATAAAATTGATAAATAGCAGATTTTTAACGATGGGCCCAATCTTAGATCCATAGACCAACATTAGAGCCATTTCCCCCATATGAAGTGATGCATTTAGCAACATGAAGAACTGCAGTCTAGAATTAAATTTACATAGATCTATGTTAGCCATGAGTATATTAATAAAAGATCCTTCTCTTCTTTGTAGTCGCTATAACGAACTTTTTACTATGCTCCATTCCTCCCAACAATAGAATCTTCTGTAGCACCTGAAACATAGAAAAAGAATCATAACTCTGGGACAACTTTTCTAGATTGCAGTTTAAGAAAAAATCTCATTATTATGGCATGAGGAAAATTTTCCCAGATGGAATGATCACGGACATAAAACAAAATTGAATGCGTCTAGGACTTAAAATCTCGATCTTAAAAAAACTAGAGATTTAGGAAAACATTTTAGAGTTATTAATAAATTTTTTCTAAGACCTGGGCTTGGAATTTTGGTTTTTGTATTACCGGAATTATTAGTATGGAAAAAATACAATACAATTTAAAGGACTTAAAAAGGAACTCAAAGATCGGTGACATGATTTTTGTCTCGATGGTTGGACGGATACCAAAGCTACCGGGGGTTAAAATATATTAAAATTTCTGGCCTTTGAACAAATGTTGAGAGCTTGAAAATTTTCCTAGATCATTTTTTGACATTATACATTGAACCAACGAGAAAGGTAATTTTTGCCTGAAAATTCAGGTAACCTCTTCAAAATAGGAATTCAATGACATGGTAATGAATTCCACTGGATTCACTGGTCCAGTCCACATGTCATGCTAGTGAAGGTTAAGTGAAATTCACTTAAGTTTTTCGTGATTTCATGGTATGAATTTTTTTTTTGTCGTATTCGTAATTCAAAAATGGCGATGGCAGAAAGTGTGCATTCGTCGTTGTTGGACGAGTTGGAATTCCCAGGCTTCTTCATATTTTCAAGCGTAAGTTTTATAATTTTTATAAATTAACACTCATTTATAAATTAAAAATAAAATTGCAGAATATGAGTGAATTTCAATTTTTCTAGAATGCAATCATTGAATGACTCAAATAAATCGAAATATATATTTATAGTCTAACACCAATTCACTTTATCATTACTACAAAATCCAGTAACATCTACTTGGTAATTCCCGTAACTTTTAAGTGACGCCAATTTGAAGATTATCGGAAAGTTCGTCTCTCCCCCAAAACACGTAATATTCACCTGAAAAGCATGATAGAAAATATGTACGTGCCTATTCAGGTGAATTTTACGTAACCTTTTGTTGAACTGTAGGCTTGGATAACTTTCAAGATCTCAATGACCAGCCAGAATATTGGGTCTAGAGCTTTTTTAGAAATCTCTGAAAATTTATGATAGGTCTATCACCGACAAACCGACATGAATGATCATACAAATTACAAAGAAATTTCTGATCAAAGCACAAAACTGACATCTGCCGCCGTGTTCGCGAAAAATCTGTATTCTAGCCACGAACACGCATACAACATGTATGAGTTGGTTCGTGTCTAATCTATTAGCATAGCATAAACCAGTTTGCACAATGTCGTAGGTGGTACGAGCTCCAAATTGTTGTTAAGAAGGAGACCCACCTTCATCCGTTGCTGATAGATAGTAATTTGTGATTAATTACTACCTCTTAGATAAAGGATGTTTCTCCCTCCAACATACCAGAGCTGTCCTGACCACGTCCTTGCATCTGGTGGGGGAATGTTAGTCCGACACTTACTTAAGAGAGATACAAAGAACTCTACGACGCCTCATAAGTGTCACGGGAAGAGTGGATTTTTGTTAGTAGGGAGGGTAAGCCATGGGATACGCCCAGCCGGCGTTGTTGGCAATGGTTATATCAAGCATTTAATAAATAGAAGCTGTGAGTAGTTTATCTGTCCGTTGTTGCAGCCCATTACCTAAACATATTATTCAAACTAAAGAGCCTGAATTTATAAAGAGACGACATCTTATCCATTTGACAGGTCTTCTGCTCGATTGGAATGACTTTTCCTATGACTTTGACAGGCAATCGATTGTTCCAATTTGGACATGTCGTCTCTTTATAAATTCAGGCTCTTTAATTCAAACCAGTCTTCAGATTTTGGAATCAAGAAACGTTATCAGCTCGATCCTGTTGCTTCTTTGCGCATGAAAATGTTTGTTGGTCCTAAACATATGCACAATTATTCATTCTGATCGATAGGAGGTGCTCATGTGTAATACCCCGTTCACATTACAGCGTATATCACGTGATATACGCTGTCTTGCAATGAGCACTCCTACATCTAGTTTTCACTGGAAATCCTATGTATGAATGCTCATTGCAAGACAGCCTATATTACGTGATATAGGCTGTAATGTGAACGGGGTATAAAAGGTTATTAATAGTATATGGAATCGTAGATAAGAATGAAGACTCATCCTCGGCGTAACTCCCACTGTCTGGCAGTGGCATTACGGATAAAATCTGCCTGAAATCTTTCTTATGATTGCAAGAAGCTTGCACCCGGGAGTTAGAAGATGACAGCTCTACCGCAGCTACAATAGCCCATTTCAAGAACGCAAGCATTCCGAAGCTATTTTCACACATGATAAGCCACGCTTCAATACATTATCGATGCAAATATATACCATTGATAATGTACTGAAACTTTCGATCAAGCAGTAGTGCAATACTTGATTGACGCGTATTTAGTTAGTTTTATAATGATCGTTTTTAATTAGATGGATATTTCCTATCGAGGACAGAGGAACGACAAAAGGTAAATAAACTTAGCTGAGCGGAACTACGCGTAGGTTAGAACAGTCGGCACCACATGCACAGAATTTGAAAATTTTCACTTAATGCACTTTTGAACATCGCTTCTGTACTTTCAAATTAACACTTTTTAAAAATGAAATAGTAAATTTATAACATTTCCACTAGAACGAAAACAACGCAGCAAAACAAAAACACGTCATTCTCGCAGCGCAGCCTACTTCGATCTCCGGTTCGTGTCTAATTTATTTCGCACAAATTATTTTTATCTAGATAAAACATTTCTATGGTTTTGACAGATGGGATCGCTGCACATTTGAATCGGCCGTTATGGATTCTCGATCAAGAGTTATGTTTAAGTTTCATGTCGGTTTGTCGGTGGGTCTATGACAATTTCAAGATTAAAAAAAATTAGATTTCGTGAACAGTAAACGTTTCCATATGTTCGCAACTCTTCTTGTCTGAGTTTTTAAAGTCAAATTATTTACTCTCAACATTTGTCGTAAAAAGGTGACTATTTTTTTAAAGAAATAGTGACTTTAGTGACTTTTTGATGAAAAAAGTGACTTTTTAGTGACTGACTTGAAAATAGTGACCAAGTCACTAAAAAGTGACCTGCTACCAGCCCTGGTATTTATGTATTTTAGTTTTTCTTCAATAAGAGTTGTTGTGCTTGTGGGAATTTTGAAAATAGCAAGCAACGATGTCTTAGTAATAACATTTATGCTCAGAAATGGTTTAATTTACACAATATTAAGGAATTAATATGGAAATCATACATTGTCATATGATAGTTATTTGATCATTTTCGTTTTGCTCGAATGTTGTTCTACCGTTTGTGTTGTGTTAGAGAGACGACGGTAGAGCATGAGTGTACGCCTACAAACAGACGGTTGTGCACGACAATCAAGCGAGTTTAGTAAAAACGTCAATCGTGTCAACCTCCGATGAACAGGTCATAACTTTAGTCACTAGGGTGGTTCAAAATATCGGTTTTGCTCCACCCCACTCACCCCCCCCCCTCATCAATTAAAAAGCAGGTCCTAGCCATTCTTCTAAAGTTTAAGCTTATTTGGATGCGAA
The DNA here is from genome assembly GCF_037179485.1 of Ochlerotatus camptorhynchus. NCBI lineage: Eukaryota > Metazoa > Arthropoda > Insecta > Diptera > Culicidae > Ochlerotatus > Ochlerotatus camptorhynchus. The sequence continues at coordinate 2,412,103 of NW_027040537.1, forward strand.
CTCACACTGCACTGACCCTTTAAAGTAATATGGGAATTACTATGTACAAAGTGAAGTTTATGTTCCTTTTTCTTTTGTTTCCGTGATATTTTTATCGATGGGATCAATCTTTAGATCCATAGGCCAACATTAGAGTCATTTCCCAAACAGTTTATAATTATTTTGTAAATTTTAAAACTGCGCAGAATTAGGCCTTAGACGCAGTTACGGTAACATTATTTCGAAAAAAAAAACAGGTTTTGAAATTTTGATCCACTTTTATAGGATCCGTCCCTGTGTGCGTCAGCGTTTTAAAGGGGTTTGTAAAACGATACAATTCAATTTACGTCATGCTGTATAATGAATATTTTTCTATTTGGCGCCAAGTTTGTGATAACGTCATCGTTAGTGGGTGTTGTCTGTTGTCGGAAGGGAGTTTTTGAACGAACTGATCGGTTGCTACAAAGGGGAAATGCAAGTATGCGCTCTATAAATTGCTCCACAATCATTATTCCTAGCCAACATACGTTGAGATACAATTGTTTAGCATACTGCCTACTAATGGTTCGAACTTTAAAGATTGAAGCAGACAACTACCAATTGACGACACTACCTACTATAAAAAATTCAAATTATGTCTATTTGTTTATGGTTGCTCTCATTAATGCCGCACCAACCATCTGATAGCTATCTCTGGTTTTACCATAAGAAATAAATTTCGAAAACAAATCATACTCCCCCGACAAACAGTTGACATGCACTTTCCGTTCCGAATGGGTAGTGTCATTAGCCTCCACCCAGATCCATGACGTTAATCATTATTCCCACGACGGCGGCGTTAGAATCGCTGTCGGTCTCCGTCTCGACTGCAATTGGGTGACATTGGCACAAGCGACTGGAATTTTGATGAAAACGACGACCAACAAAAAGCAACGATGGCGACGCCCCTCCAACCTAACAACCACTTTGAATTTGATCGATTTCCACGGTCGCATCAACACCACCACCAGCGGCTCGTCGGGTTTGGCTTAATTTGGAGCACCATCGTCGATTCACTGACAAGACTAGTCTGACGCACGAAAACGTGTCACCGACAGCTTTGATATGGAATAACCAACAGACAAACATTGATGTTTTTAGAGCACGAGGAACGAAGTTTGTTCCCAATTGAAGCGATTATTTAAAATTTGAAACCTTCATCAGTTTAATCCATTGCGCACCGTCTGTTAAAATGAATAGATTTTGTGCCTACGAATTGTATTTTGACATGTTGACATCCCAATGTCCAATTTTAGTGAGTGGTATTTCAAGAAACCCATAGCAGTTTGACTAAGTATATTTACTCAATCGCTCGTTATCTCGTAGGCACATCGTTGACGCTCGTGCCATCTTGGTTCTGCGCATTTCCACCGCTTCAAGTGAGCATTTACACTAATGGGGTGATACATTTCCCCCAATCATCTGCAAGTTGCTATACAAACAGAAGTCAGAATTCGCACATGTCGTCCAGCCTAGGCGGTACCCGCCAATGGCGTCAACCAACCACACAATGCAATAATGGAAACCGATACTTCCTGGGCTGGTCTGGTTCATGTGTCAATTCGATTGTTTGTCCATCATCGTTCAATACACCCCCACCACCATTCACGGCTGATGACGATGATTGACGCGTGCACATTCTTTGTGTTATGACCCATCCCTACAAACTACTAACAAAACGGAACTACTGTAAACACGTGACATTGACGCTTGATGTGCTTGAAAAAAAAAATCGATGTAATCGCGGTGTCTCTGCAATGGGACCGAGTGGCCAAATTTCATTTGGCACGCCGATTAACCCGACTGCCTGTCCCATATTAGCGTTAATGATGTCATCCGCGTTGAACGCTTCATCCACAAATGGCATCTCAGGTGTTTCGGCGGGGGATACGTAATACTTAATCTACTCATTTCCACTGTCTCTTTCTTTCTTTCTCTTTGGCTGACGGTGTCATACTTTGTGCAGGATGAGTGCAGCCACAGTCCACAGATGGAGAGTCAATTCAAGTGGAAGATTTACGTTGTAGATATACCTATTATTTGTATCTCCATTTAAGAAACATCGTCAGGTTGAGGCAGAAATACATACCTGCAAATAGAAAAAATAAGGTATTTTTAGTTGAAAAGTGATAGAAGCATGATTTTAAAAATTAGTAAATAACTGAAGCAGCAATCTAGATTCAGTGGTTTCCAAACTTGTGAAACACACATTGCAAGCAGTTTTTTTTTTCGAAAGAGACTTCTATTTATGTGATCCAATGGCGTAATCAAATGAGTCATAAGGTCGAAATGTGCAGAACTACTTCGTCAACCGGCATCAATACTGTTCTAGTTAAACTGCTTTTTCGGATATCGGCTTTTCAGTTATACGGTGGATCAAAAAGCTGCGAAATATATCCGACGTTTCGGTTTTTGGAGTTGGCATTCTTCAGGATATTTAAAATTGTACCGTCTGTGGTAGCGCTGAAAGTTGCATGCTTTCAAAACAAACAACGGCGCATCCAGCCCAGCGTGGATTAATCTTCAGTAACAAATAAATAAAAAAAAAATAGAGGCTTGAAATGATTTTTTACGTAGGATTACGTCTTTTGGCAACATATTGAGGGTACAATTTAAAAAAAAAATCGACTGCGTTACGAAAAGCGGTCAGGTTTTGACCACTTATAATTCTGTCAATAGCGGATGGATTTTAATTCTAAACATGCCAACCGATCGGATTTTTTTTCTAGGAATCAGCTAAAATGAACACTTTATCAATTTACAATAGGTCACTATTGAAAATTACACAACTGTTGCAATGGTGATCAAAATTATCACCAATTGCTTGCAAAAAGCGCTTTCCCTAACACGGATTTCAAAATCATATTCCATTTAGTCTTGCCGTCCGCAACAGCAGCAGTAGTGCTTTCGGCGTGTGGCGTTGAACATTGTTCTGCTACAACGAAAGGCTGCCCGCAAGCAGCGAGCTGCAGCCCACATGAGCCTTCATTAACCGAAGAAGGAGGAAGAAGCCGCACCGCTACTGAACGAATTCAGTAGCTCTTGGTGAGTCGCTGTGGGCCATCTATGCCAAGCGCGTCCCCCTCGTCCCCCTAATAGCTCAGCATTACTCAACCGTCACGACCAAACGGTCCTTTTCACGACCACCATACATTTGTTAAAGATTATTTTCTGAACATTTGTCAAGGTCATCAATCGGATGTCAGTTCCCATAAGTTTAAATCTAACATACCATGCTTCTTTGGGAGCGCAATTTCAAAAACCAAAGTCGGTCGCGGCCGTCGCGGCATAAAAGTGGTCTGATTTTGATCCAAAGATCGAAGAGAATACGCCAATCGATAGGAAATTTTTCTACGAATTTGTTAAAATTAAGACTTTATCAATTTTCAAAAGGTAACTATTGAAAATTGCCTGCGAAAAGCGCTTTCCCTAATATAGAATTCAAAATCGAATTCCATTCGGTCAGCACCAGCAGCAGTGCTTTCGGCGCGTGGCATTGTACATTTTTCTCCAGTACACAACGAAAGGCTCCCGCAAGCTATCAAGGCTACCCTCTAGAGCCCTCCATTCACCGAACAAGGAGGATGAAGCCGCACCGCTACTGATCAGATTCAGTTGCTCGTCGTGAGCCGCTGTGGGCCACCTATGCCAAGTGCGTCACCATCGTTCCAAACAACATACAGCTTACCAATCCAATAAATTTTCGCTTTTTTTTTAATTATATATTGAAGAAACAAAAAATTCCGAGCGTTTTGTGCGTAATTTTATCATCAGAAAACGAGGCATTCCCGAATATTGATACCATAAAACGTAATCCTACGTCAAATCTACGGCTGTGTCTTGGATACAACCTCTTACTATTATTTTGTTCTGGAATGCGCATATTTCCCCCAAATTTTAAATTTAAACAAGTTTTGAAAATTCTGGACGTAAAAGTTAGAAATTTTCAAGTATCTGGAATCAAATTCCTGACATAGTTTTAAAGGCTTATGGAATTTTACTATAATTTCTAAGAACCTCAAGTACAACCTGCTTTAAAGGTAGTTCTTAGGGATTGTAGATTTCATGTGAAGCCTGAGATTGTTTTGAGTATAATTTCAAGAAAACCCTGAATTAATTTCAAAGCAAATTTAGGAATTTCTTAGGAGCAGAACTCCTGTGAACTTCAGAGGAAAATTCCAAGGGCATTCTGAGGATAACTTCATGAAGTTTGTGGGAGGTAACGATTTTTTTTTAATTTTTCGAGAATACTTAGCGGGTGAGAGGGATGCTGAAAGAAGGAATACAATTGAATCTGAGAATAACTCCAGGAGATCTTCAAAGGAATTTGGAGAAGAATTCCAGGAGAGTTTGCCAAACAAATTGTAAGGAAAAATCTAAGCAAATACAAATGAATTCTTAGGAGACTTTCCATGTGAGTAAAATTCCAAGGGAAGGAGTAAGATTCAAAAGGCAATCTGAAATGAATTTAATGAAAGTTCTGATAATCTGTATTCTAAGTATATTCTGGTGGTATTTTTTTATAGAATTCAGAAAAGCGTTTGAAGTTAATTTCTAGAATAATTCTATGCAAGTTTCGGGAGAATACAAAGCGAATGCTGAGGAGAACTTCGCGTGAATGTTCATGAGAAATCTGCGTTGAATATAGAATGGACTATTCTGAGGACTTCAGAACTACTTGAAAATTCGCAAAATTTTCCTGAAGTTAATGAAACTGCCGTGAAGTTTTTTTTTGTAGTTGGAGAAACTATCCTTATTAGAGTGGGTCACCGTTATATGGAAGAACGCAAACTTTACCTCACCAAGCGAGAACACCCCTTTTTTGGTTCCATTTGGGGTCCCAAACAACTATGCAAAATTTGGGGACGATTGATTGTAACCCGGCTTTCCGCATTGTGTTTGAAATTAGTATGGAAATTAGTATGGGAAAACCTACTTGTTTGCATTTTTATCACTAGAGAACACAATTTGAACCATACATCTAACCACGTACAAATACCGGTGTACCATGTCAGATTCCAAACTGAAATAATTTCGGAGTTTCTTATCTTATCAATTTAATTTCTTTAGATGAAATTTTCAAAAATAATTGCTCTATATCATATGCGTAGTTGGAGAGGGGGGTCTTATACACCCCGCCCATCTCACTTATATCAGAAGTAAAGTTTTAAACTGAAATAACTTCGGAGTTTCTTACCTCATCGATTTGGTATGTTCAGATGAATTATTCAAAAACAATTGCCCAATCTCATAAGCGTAGTTAGAGAGCGAGGGGCTAACTATACGCAGTTTTAGAATCAAAAATTGGTGTCATGTGAATATTTAATATCCACTTACCCGTACAGTTGTTAGTGAGGTGATTTTGTTTGAATTATTAGCAGTTGGTTAATTTTAAATTTAAATATAAAGCTTTACTATGAAATATGAAACTGCCAGAGCTAAAATTTGAGAAAATTATCAAATAAACCTACTATTCCAGCAGACTTATTTCTGACAGACAAGGAATCAATTTCGACGTACACCTTCTCGAAAATCGACCGATCAACAACAGAGGGGTTTTCGAACATCTTAATTTAATTTCGAAATGTCACATTTAAGTGAATATTTACCAAATGGAACACAGCCTTAATACTTAATGGAATTTAGTGGTACAGAAGTTCATTATTGATTTTCCTTGGGCTAAAATCATCCCATGAGGTGTATGATATAGGGTGTCCCAGAATGTCTAAGCACGATTAAAAAAAAAACGATAACATAACTCTGTTTACAGCAACAGTTTACAGTTTAACGTAGAAAATCCGAGATCCGATCATTAGTCGTAAGCCAAGGAGCGGATTTTTTATCTCACGCTACTCATTAGCTTCAGCACAGATGCCTTTCTAACAATTTAGGATAGTTGTTCCCAGTCTTTGGCAAACTTTGTAACGGAATCCGCTGTCTTTACATGTTTCCGCAAATATGCTTTTGTCAGAGCCAAAAAAGTTTCGATTGGCCTGGCCTGCGAACAGTTCAGCGGATTCATCTCCTTGGGTGCGAATTGGACCTTGTTGGCTTTATACCAGGTTACCGTGTCCTTGACAATCCTCTGCCAAGAAAGAAGGTTGCTGAAGCCACCACCATTGGTGGTGTCAGCACTGCACTGTAGCCTACAGTTTTTATGCTGTGTTTATAAGTGCATTGATGACACGTGTGCGTTAAAAAATCTTGTGTGAATAATAATTTATGAAACTTGAATTTTTCATGATTTAAAAAAAAAAAATTATACAATAAATATTTAATTCCTTCAAGTACGCGCTTGTTGAACATTTATCACGATTATTTTGCCGCGCAACAAATCAAGCATCTATGTGGATGGAGCATAATTTCATAATGTTTACATCAGCTGTCTTAGATTGGCAAATAATCGTGCCAAAGAACCAACAACTTTGGCTTCAAGCAAAATATTCGTGGATGACGTTTCTGCCACCGAAGTGGTCCTTGGAGTAATGAACTGACGCCAAATTCGGCCAAAACAGTACTGAGGCGTCGTGTTTGCGGATCATGGGTAACAGACGCTTGTTTAAACACTCACGCACGTAAACATCGGTTGTCATTGTATCCTTTGTCACAAATGGTTTGGAAAGCATACTTCTGCTTCTTATACGTCTTTAGACGATTCTTGCCTTGGCCCGCTGGACGTTACTCTTCGAGGATCCCACTTTTTTAGCCACGTCTCGAACCGAAGCACTTTTCGGGTCGAGTTTCGAACGCCTTTGGATACGGTTGTGTCTTAAGTTTGTTCTCTGTTTTGTGCGTGCATTCGCTTTCATAGTATTCGGCTGCATTTGCCGGATTAGCGCTGGCACTCTGCCTCCTGGACGGTTGTACGTGTGTGAGTGGTGGTTTCTCGCTTTCCGAGAAGTTTTAGAATCGGGAAAGAAAACATGATTCATCATGTTTGCAAGTAATAGAAGATTTGACGCTATCTGCGTTGTTTTCTCCCGGTCCAGAAATTTGTGGCATCGCGAGCGATAATTTTAATTTTAGTTTATTTACGCGGTGATGATGTTGGTTCACTCGCAACTATTTTTGAAAAAAATTAAGTGTTTTCGAACGAAAGTGTACCAAAAGTGCTTCTGAACGTGTTTCGTAGTTGGTTGTGGTGAAATTCGTGCATTCCCGGTTGATTTTGGAAATCCGTATCACAAAATTGCCCAGCGATTCCTTTTTTTTTGCCGTTCGGCGACGACGGGTGTGCTTTTGCGAGAGTGACGTTTATTTGATCCGTTTCTTTTCATGGTGTGTGTTTTTTTTGTAACTAGCGTAAGTGTACCTGCGATTTGCATTGAGTGTCGGAGATTGTAAGTAATCTGAAGGATGCCTCGCTGGATACGCCCAAGACTGGACGGGCAGTAGCTGGTGGCCGTGAACGGTTCCTGGGGAAAGCACTAGATGCGACCCTCCTCCCAGATGACCATGACAATACAGGAAGTATTACAACAAAGGTAATTGCTATTAGATATTTTGCAAACAGTGACAGATAGCGGACATAAAGAACCAGTGGAGGTGCCGGGCAAAGGTGTTTATTAGACTGATGCAAAATTTGAAATTTTCGCTTCACAGTGCTCGAACGGTTTCAAATCAGGTCTTGATTAGCCTCCCAAAATTTAAACTCATTTGGTTAGAAACTGACTTGGCACAAACTATTCAAAGCTTATATGGAAATTACTATAGGAAAACCAAACTTTTTGTTCATTGTCTTCTACCCACTTTCCATATTGCTTTTCTTCGAAAATTTCTATAACTATTATTACGGGAAATTTTCTAAGCTACAACTTTGCGGAATATTATTTTTCAGCCAAATATCAAATTAAATTGTTATTAATTGTTTAAGAGATTGATAATCTTATGGCATGATCAAGCAGCTGTTCTGTAGGCAACACTGTATTCTGCAGTGTGACATAGTAGCCATGATATTTGTGCTCTATTCTTTGCACCAGAAACACCAATGTTGCCTGATGAACAGTTGAATTAGCATAATCATAAGACATCAGTGACTTGAATCATTAATAACTTTTGTTCCTTACATTTGATTGAAAAGTGGTTTTCGACAAAGTTGTAGTTGGGAAAATTTGCTACTATCACTGCTGTCATTTTTAAAAGCATAGCGATGTGGTGAATTGTTAGATAGATATCAACAAAAACATAAGTTTTCCCATAGTAATTCCCATATAAACTTGAAATGGTTTGTGCCAAGTCAGTTTCTTACTAAAGTAGTTCAAATTTTGGGAGGCTAATCAGGACCGAATTTGGAACCGTTTAAGCACTGTGGAGCGAAAATTTCAAATTTTGCATCAGTCTAGTGTTTATCCTTGACAAATCGTAAGTTACAAATTCGCTGTTGTCGTTGTCGTAGGCGCCGTCGTAGTCGTAGGCAGTACCGTTAGTATATTTAAAATTAACCACCAACCGCTGAAAATATGAATTATCGCGTATTTCTGTTGTTCATTACATGCCAAGTGAAATACGAGAACGTAATTCCATTTGAATAGCTTGTTCAACCAGGTCTTAAACAATCGTCACGTCGGTCATAGCTTGTTATGATTACCTGAACCATAAGTAAAGAAAAAATCGAAACATTTAACGTCGCGTGAAAATGGATCTTAATGAAGGCCTCTTTCGTAGCCTTTAGTTTAAGGATTTCAAAGATCGTCGGTTTCAGTGGCTTACTTACTGAGCAGAAAAACGCGGTCCCAGGTCCTTTCATATTAAAAATGTATGGTAAGATCGCTTGTTTATCGTGTATTTTGTAAAACTTTTCGTTGTCGTCGGTGCCGGGTCTGAATAGTTATAAAAACTTGAGTAACGCTATAATGTGATATGAAGGGCTCGGTGGCCTTAGAACAACCGGTTTTGCTTACTGAGTAGAACATCATGAGTCTAATCTCAAGCCCATCTACATCCATACATGGTAATAACAGCAACTCGATGATTAAAAAGGAGCTCGTCTGCCTAGTGGTAAACGTTTTTGCTTACTGAGCAGAAGACCGAGGGTTCAACCCCAAGCTCCTTCACGTTATATGATTGTTAGGACATCAATTTAGCTTATCGTTTACCAAAACAAACCCTGCTGCAAACCCAACCCTATTACCCAATATCCCAGTGATTCCTCGTGGAAGTGCAGAGGTGTTCTCGGCTTCCATCTAAGCGAGTGTCACGTCAACACATTCCAACCCCTTCCTTTCTTGACCTGTGTTCGGGCGCGGCCGGCGCTGGTATTGCCTAGTTGGAGATCACCAGTTTTTACACATTGAGGATGATTGCTAGTCCCAAGCATCGTCTATTGGTTCTCTGTGTAATTACAGCTGGCAATAACAGAGTAGCAACCGTGGGCGGTCAATCATGCTCATGCTCATGCACGTCTCGAACCGAAGCACTTTTCTTGCGAGTGAAAGTTTGCACGATTTTCCGGTCCAGATTTCGGTCAATAGGGTTCGGTTCACGTTCAGATTTTTGCTTGTCCTGGAAAGTTGCTTCGAACGGCTCCAATGCTTACACCTTCCAATTCGCTAATTGACTCAGAGAAATGTTGGGGATAGTACACCATTTGTGCACGATCTGTAAACAATGATTCAGCGTGATAATCAGCTGTTCAAACGTCATCTGGAACAAGCAGGGGTGTTCCAAAGTTGTGCTTAGACATTCTGGGACACCATATATAATGAAATACTAAAAGACTGAATTCCAAAATCTCTACGACTTAAAAGAAAACACTGCATTTTGATATTTCTACACAAAATTTTCATCGGGGATCTTGACATAAAAACATGTCATCGATAATTTTCATACAATAGGATTGAACGAAAAGTGGTCATCGCTAAAATCGATTACCATTCTGTGCATATGAAAAAGTGTAAAAGTTAACCCACGTTTTAGAAAAAAAAAAAAAAAAAAAAAAAAAAAAAAAAAAAAAACACTATTATATCAGGGAGGGGTTGAACCCTAAACTCCCGCTGCGCCAGTGAACACGAGCGAAAAAACACTCGAGGGAAAAAATTATCAAACTAAACGATTAATTGGGAAAACCACAATACAATAGCTAAACCAGTAGAATGGTTTGGAGGCGAACCAGCCCAAGGCTGAAAGCCTCCTTAATAAAGCTAAATAATAATAATAATAGAATGGTGAAAAAGTCCCAAATTCTTGTTGTCTTACAAGTGATCGGCTTAAACAAGATGACTATTACATAATTTGTTTTTGATTCGGTTTAAATTTGGAACGGGTATGAAGATACAGTCGGTTGTTTTCTGACAAACGTCTCTTTGATCGTTTGTTCTAGTTACCCATCAGGTCGAGGTTCACGTTGCTCGGTTTTGCACGGGGAACATTTTCCCTACCTCGTGGTGATATAAGTATGCGAGGATATGCTAGCAGCTACGACCAGTGATGCAAAATATCATGACTCTCACGTGACACTCGTCTACGCATAAACCGACTATCGCTGACAGAACGTTTTGTCACGCAGTGAGAGGTAGAGCCATGGCAAACAACAATCACCAGTAATGGTCGCTGCGCACAAGCAAAACGTTACACTCGCTGCTGATGATGAAAAGCACAACGAAAACAGTGAAGACTTCTGCAGTACGATCATGAGAAAAAGGGAAACGACAGAAGAAAATAAAAACAATGCCTACGCATTCCAATTTCGTCTCGACAGTGTGAGTAACAAACAAAGCAGGCGACATTAAACGGAAGCTGTTGGGCTCACTCACCAACACACTCACATAAGCAAGCAAAACAGCAACTACTTCAAAACGAGCACAGACGAGTGTCGTGATTGTCGGGAATGACCAGATCGGTGATGGATCACCACCGAAGACGACATTCACCAGTTCGACAGTGAGCATTCATAAGGGCGAATACGCGATGATCGATTCTCTTCATCGATTTTCTCTTTGCATTGCTACAGCTAGGCGAAACAATTTTCTAGAATTTGTTCAATGCAGAGTAGTAACAGGTTGTATTGGCTATCAAAAGCAACAGCAAACGCACCGAGAAACGTTAAATCTAGCGAGTTATTAACAAAAGAGAAAATCGACGAAGAGAATCGATCATCGCGTATAGGCCCTTATGCATGCTCACTGTCGAGTTGCTTTTTACTTCTTTCGTCAACTTCATGGATGGTCATGGAGAGAGTTTCGACGAGCACATCGCTGGAATGTACAAAGCGTTACTACCATCAGCTGTTTGACTATCGTGATTGTGATCAGTCGCAACTCTGGTTACGACAAATTGATGGCTGAAGTCATTGTTTACAAAACGCACTTTCGTCAATTTGAAAATTTTGCCTGGAAAAAATAAAATTTTAACTTAGTTGAATTCAGACTCAGTGGAACTAATCTACGCCCGACCAAATTTGAGATGTAAATCCGCGGGGGGTTCTAAAATCTCTCAAATCCTGACTACGTAGCTGCATCCACAAATGTCGTATTTCCCTCTTTGATAATCACTGAATCAGATTACTGAATAGTTCTACAGAAGCTATTTATAAACACACACCGATAAGGATTCCGAGATTTGCCGCTGATCATTCCATCATCATTAACACCGGTCAAAAATGCTATACAACATCAATTTCCTACGAAAATTTCTTTCAATCACGTCAATCACTGTGTTTGAAGATAAATTGCGCACTGTCTGTGTCAGATGTGTCGAACATCAACGAATCACAACAAAGTCTGTTTCGACAGATTGAGTGTGTTTTGCATTTTGCTCAACTTTCGTTGCATACCTGAACTGAAGTGCGGCTGGCTGACTGGAACTCCACCGAGCTCCGTCGTCATTACCAACCGAAGCTCACCATCACCGAACCGATTCATAATTGAATTACCTACCTTGGCGAAAGCACTGTAAGTACAACTGTGAGTGTCGTAAAGAGTGCCCCAGGGGCAACCTGTTTGTCGAAGGGCCAGCTGTTCAATTGTTCGGTTGTGTAGAAGTACTTGCTACTTGCTTGGATCTGCCTTAATCCACAAATTTGGTCGGATGGAATTGAATTAGCTCATTTCCACTTTCTCATTTTATTGTTCGAATTGTCACATTAGTTGTGCTTAGTATGACCTTTCAGTTTTGTCAAACAGCTTTTGATCGACATTCTCCTTAGTCATTTCGAAATTTGTTTTGATTTGACTTTTATGCATTTAATTCAGCCAAACCCGTGCGCGCGCGTAGATCACCGTTAGAGTGTGTTATCCAACGGCTTCGCTAAAAACCAGTTTTCGCTAGTTCTGTGGTTTGTGTGTTGTGTTCCTATCGTCCTCTTCGGAATAATCGGAGCCCTGCCTACCTCAATGTTATCACATCAGTCATGTTACACTTTTCATGCGTGATTACGTATGAGACGAGGCTAATGGACTTCCACGGCGGCCGTGTTGCTGGGGTGCTACAGGTGCCTACCCTTATGCCATGCCCTTGCAACAATCGATCAGTTCGACCGACTGCTGAGCGATGGTGGTTGTTGGTGCATGGGTTATGTATAAATAGTAGATTCACCGCAACCAAGGTACAGCAAATTGATAGATTGATGACTGCTACACTGCAGCGCATGAATACTCTTTACAAGGTGCGTCGAAGCTGGTGCCGATCGGAAACAGTGGCTATACACAACAACAACAACAAATACATTTCATGAACTTTATGAGTCAGCAAAATGTGCGATCGATTGCTGTTTGCGACGTTTCCTAGGTTGTTGCAATATTGGAGAATTGCATTAAAAACATATAGCTTCGACATCAAGTTTCAATAAAAAAAAATGAATTTGATACAATTTTGTCCAAGAAAGGAACATTCTAGATTTATGCACTCGTAGAAATTGTTTCGTCGAAATCTCTCTGATGAGTTTGGGTTTTTATTTTTTTCAATATTTCTTTACAAAAAATCCAACTGTTCCATTGAGAAGCAATTTCAGTCGTGATCGTGATTAATTACAGTTTCCATGGACCGAACGCAGCATCATCAACGAAACGTCCAACGGGCCAGTATAATGACCGCGTTGATAGAACTTCCCCGGCTGATTAGCATTGGATGGCTATACATATTTATAGCTCCATTCTTACTGTTTGTGTATAACCTTGTCAGACAGAGTACACATAGGTGATACTCCGTGGTCGTATGATGGGATGTTCACAAATGGAGATCACATGCGGCCGCACGGGTCCGATAGCTGAGACGTTGTTCCTTATTTAAATTTAACACGGCTTGTCCGGATCTGCATATGTAGCAAATGATGCATCAATTAGCATTCGTGTTGTATACTGTTTGCACGGAGAGAATTGCCGAAAGCGTCGATGATTGTAATGTCTTCATTTATTTCCGCTCGGAACAATATTATGCCGGGAATGCAACGAAACATGATCAATTTGATCCACTCAAGACCTCTGTTGGCCAATTTTGCCTCTACATTTTTATAACGAACAAATTTTACGTCTCATCATACCTGCAACGGCAGCGGCGGTGGCCAAATTGCATCCAATTTCAATTTGGTGCATGTGTGTTGTGTTGTGAGAGGGGCCCCATCATAGTAGGAATTTTTGAGCAAACGATCAAGCAGTAACCTCATTCCTCCAATTCCACAAAGGCCGATTGCTGCTCGAGAGGAGCGCGGGTGGTTGGAGGAGAAGCATTAGCGCGTAGCGTCCCAGTTGTCTACCAGTGGAGGAGTTCAGCGATGCGTAGACTTCACCTGCCCGCCGTTGTTGTTTGCATGTAGTCATAAAAAAATTTATAGCTGTTTTAACTCTGTGGTAGTAACTACTCGCGGCTGGGAAAAAAGCTACATCGTTACACGTACTTACAGATGTATCTATTACATTGTACTGCATAAGAGGATTTTTTCTCAAGCGCTGTTTTCGATTTCAGTCCTACAATGCGTCCGGGCGTATGAAGGTATGATGATACAACCCTCTTGACAGATAAGTGCGCGAGCGTGACAACGTTTGTCATTGTAAAGGATTTTTCCCCTGCTTTGAGCAGTGAAGACGGACAGCAACAAACAACTTTACGACAGGAAAACCTGTGATGCATATCCTCGGTGGTGGAACGGATGAAAGCGAACGAAGATTGTCGGATGTTCTTTTCGGTTTGGAGCGCAGCTGACCGCGAAGACTAAACTTGCTTTTGGTTGTTTAAAGAAAGTCTCTGCTGACCTCTGACGCATGCATGCACTGCATATTGAAGACTATTTTTTGTAGTGGTTTGATTTAACGAACAGCTAATTTGAATTGTTTAAATTGAATTGCATTTTTGCCCCATTTGTATTTTATGACTAGGGGAAATGGAAGTAATGTCGGCCTAAATGCCCCTAATATGGGTCCATACATAGATTCAGCAAACGCAATAGCGACCAATAATATCCATTAGTACCTTTCAAATGAGGCGTTCATCTAGATAAAATTGATAAATAGCAGATTTTTAGCGATGGACCCAATCTCAGATCCATAGCCCAACATTAGAGCCATTTCCCCTATGATATCAATTGAAAAACAATACATTTTCGATCTAAGGAACGGGTTCCATTCTGTTCGTAGCTGGCTCCCGTAGAGTAAGGTGTAGCAGTACTTCGGTTTATGGGAATGGGACCCATTTCCGGCATACGGGTCAAAAACAAGGAAGACAAACAGTCAAGATTCCTATAGTAAAGGGTGTCCACGATGAAATTGCCACACTATGAAATTGCTCTAACTTTTTAACCGTTGGGTAGAATTTAATGAAAATTTGGGTGGATTTAGTTCATAGTGCATTATTTACATCCTGCAAGTTTTAAAGTCCTGTGATCAAAACTCGCGGAAATGGAGTCGAAAGAACAGCTCGTGCGTGATAAAATCTTGCGCATTCATCACAAGAACAAGGATCTCTCGCATCGTTCCATCGCTAAAACGTTGGGAATCGCGAATTCCACGGTGTCGCGAGTGATTAAGCGGTTCGAGGAACGGTTGACCACCGATCGGAAGCCCAGAAGTGAAGCAAAAAGTATTCCGTACAACACCAAAAATCACAACCGCGTAGTTGGGGCCTTCAACCGAAATCCGAACGCCTCCGTTAGGGATGTGGCTAAGAAGCTGCACCTAAGCCGAAGTTTTGTCCAGAAGGCCAAAACTAAGGCTGGGCTTCGAACGTTCAAGGTACAAAAGGCCCCTAATCGCGACGAGAAGCAGAACAAGTCCGCCAAAACCCGTGCCAGGAAGTTGTACCTCAACATGCTGACGAAAGTTGAATGCTGCATCATGGACGACGAAACATATGTGAAGGCCGACTTCAAACAGATCCCCGGCAACCTGTTTTTCACGGCCAAGGATAAGTTCAGCGTTCCGGAGCATGTCCGCACTCAGAAGATGTCCAAATTTGCGAAGAAATTCCTGGTTTGGCAAGCCATCTGCACGTGCGGGAAGCGGAGTGCACCTTTCGTGACCCAGGACACGATGAACGGACAGGTGTACATAAAAGAGTGCCTCCAGAAGCGGCTGCTTCCTCTCCTGAAGGCCCACAACGTCCCAACAATCTTCTGGCCGGATTTGGCCTCATGCCACTACTCCAAGGACGTGCTGAAGTGGTATGCGGACAATAAGGTCAATTTCGTGCCGAAAATGTTCAACCCTCCCAACACTCCGGAGCTCCACCCCATCGAGAAGTACTGGGCGATTATGAAGCAGCACCTTCTTAAACGACCTAAGGTAGTGAAGACAGTCGAGGAACTGAAGAAAGTATGGGTTTACATGCAAAAAACGGTTGATTCACAGGTTGTGCAGAATCTTATGGCCGGGGTTAAGGCCAAGGTGCGGGCATTTGCGTATGGACTGTAAATAAAATACGAGTAAAATGGTAAAATGAAGTTTAATAGTTATTTCTCAATCCCTGAAAATTTTATGGCAATCGGATGAAAACTCGAATTTTGCGAATCAATTTTGTGTGTGGCAATTTCATCGTGGACACCCTTTAGCATCTGGAAAATCACAAGTCTGGTCCTCCGGATGATCCGGAACATCCGTAAAAGTGGTAAATTCAGGAAACCGTGTTTTTTTTTCAAAATCACTCATAGACGTCTTATAAGAATGAATTTGAAATTGTTACCCGAATATAGACCCTGGGGACCACGGGATGGTAACCGGATGATTCGGAAAATCAGTAAAAGTGGTCAATTCATGAAACTGATCCTAGAGCTCCATGTTTTTTTTTCGATACCTCTAAAGACGTTTTATCAGAATGAATTCAGTGTTGAGACCCGAATATGGACCCAAGATCCGAAAGATCCGGAACATCCGTAAAAGTGGTCAAATAATGAATCTGATCCTCGACATCTACGTTCGAAACCACTCATAAATGTCTTATCAGAATTATTTCAGAGTTGTGACCTGAATATGAACCCTGAGGACCACGTAGAGGATCTAGAACATCCGTAAAATTAATAAATTCATGAAACTGATCCTAGACCTCAGTGTTTTTTTTCCAAACCACTCATAGACGTCTTGTCAGAATTAATTAAGAGTTGTGACCCGAATATGGACACAGAAGACCACGTAAAGGTCCTCCGAAAGATCCTGAACATCCGTAAAAATGATCAAATAATAAAACTGACCATAGATCACTGCGGTTTTTTTCGAAACCAGTCATAGACGTCTTATCAGAATAATGTATTCGACCTGAATATGAACCCTGATGACCACGGGATGGTCCACCAGAAGATCTAAAACGTCCGTAAAAGTGGTCAATTAATGAAACTGATCCTAGAGCTCCGCGGATTTTTCGAAACCTCTCATAGACGTCTTTTATTATAATGCGTTTATTTTCCTAGGCTCATTTTCCATAGCTTTGCGGAGCCGATATTCATCGTTTGGATTACAAAATTACTTAAAACTCACGTTAGTAAAGCGGGGGCCGATTACTCGCGGCTATCTCGAGGTTAGGGGTAAAAAATTGTAACAAACGGATGCCGGATGGTAGGGATTGAGAACACAAGGTTTTTTCGAGCAATGTACTCTTGATATCGAAATAAGCGACATCCTGGAGGAAAAGGCGAACATGGGAGTACACCGATGGGAAGTTAACAACTTGGAAGAACACAAGATGACACTAACTACTAAATCCTCAAATCGATCCGTTTGAGAAACACACGCATTAAATTCATGTATTCGAAATCTCGGCTAGCCAAGACATCTCTAACGGGTATCGAGGGTTGTTTTCCTCGGGCCCTGAGAGATGTGGATAACTCAGATCTGGCAACACGGTGTAGGGTACATGACCAAACAACGCGTATAAAGTCGCAGCTCATGTTCAACCCTTTGAACCATGGTTTGTTCGACACCTGTGGGAGAATAGAATGTAACCATCTTCCCAAACCACCATCATTCCATTTTTGTTACCAATTTATGAGGACTTGCTGTACTTGTCGCTCGAAAATATCGCCTTCCATAGCGCCCACCTTAGCTAGCGAGCCGCTTTCTCATTACCCGGTTTTGAGCAATGAGAGGGGGCCCAAACTAAGGTGATAGTGTAGGAACAGTTAGATAAAGCACTAAGTTTAGATCGTATTTCAGGCAGGAAATACGAGGAGAGCTTCATCGGCCTCATTGAACGAATAGCCTCTAATGAGCTAAGACTATCCGTAAAAATGAAATAATGGTAGTGAGGCAATTCGCTCTACTGCGTAAAATATAGCTGCTAGTTCCGCAACGTATACGGAACACGGTTTTTGCAGTTTATATAAGGCGCTATTAAATTGATTAAATACACCAAATCCAGTGGAAGCATTCATGGTTGACCCATCTGTGAAAAAACTTTTATAAGTACCGATACAAAAATTGAGGGAACAACCATCAACCGATGGTGATCTGGTATTCCATGGATTTCTTCCATCATGGTCAGATCAAAATTTACAGAGGGAAGTCTTGAAAGCAAACACGATTGGAATCTAATAATGAAGGGCCAACCTCCAGCATCATGTACTCATAGTACAGAATCATGAATCTTGTTTGAGGATTTCTGTCGAGAAACTTCTCAAAGTTTTCTATTACCAATGGATTCATTACTTCAAAATGAATTCGAAGTTATAACCGTAATATGAATCCTGGTGATCACGGGATGGTCCTTCGGAAGATCCGGATCATCCATAAAAGTGGGTAAAAATTGATGAAAGTTCGTAGTTTGGAGTGAATTGTTTACATGTGCAAAATTTCATAACAATCGGTTCAGTGGTTATTGAGATGTCATCGAAACAAGAAGAAAATCGCCGGAGAATTTTGCGCGCCGTCATGGAAAATCCGACTGCGACTATGAGATGGATCGGAAGACAACTGGGAATCACCCATACAACTGTGTCTCGGGTGGTAAAATCGTTTAAGGAGTCCCAGACGACCGAGCGGCCCGGAAGGTGTTGGATTATTTCAAGCGTTATCCGAACCTTTCGATTCGCGACGCGGTTCTGATGGCAAACTGTTCCGCCTGGTTCGTTCAGGCTTCGTGTATTCAAGGTCCGGAGGGCACCAAACCTGCGTGATCAACAAAACACGGCGGCCAAATCCCGCGCAAGGAAGCTGTATCGAGAGTGGTTAACGAAACCGATGTGTGTGGTTATGGATGACGAAACCTACATCAAGGCAGACGCAAAGCAGATACCGGGGCTGGAGTTCTACGTTGCCAAATCACGGTTTGATGTTCCGGAAGACATAAGGAAGAAGAAAGTGGACAAATTCGCCGAAAAATACTTGCTCTGGCAGGCCATATGCCAATGTGGTATACTGAGTAAACCGTACATCACAATGGGTACCATCAACAGCGAAATTTACCGCACCGAGTGCCTCCAGAAGCGTCTGTTACTCTTCCTGCGGTCCCACAGAGGCGAGACATTATTTTGGCCGGACCTGGCATCATGCCATTACGCGCGATCGACGTTGGATTGGTACAGAGACAATAAACTTGTTTTTGTACCAAAAACCGCCAACCCCCCAAATTCACCCAAATTCACCAGAGGAAGCATTTTGGGCCATAATGAAGGTCAAAGTTCGTAAATCGTCCAAGGTGTTTAAGAACGAGCTGGAGTTGAAGAAAGAATGGATTAAAGTGACCAAGTCGGCTCCACCATTGCACAAAATGTAATGAGGGGTCTTAAGGGAAAGGTGCGGGCTTTCAGCGATGGAAAGGAAATTGAATAAAGTAATTATGCCGAAACATAACCCATATGTATTAGTTTATTCGCTGAAAGTTTCAAGAAAATCCGACTTAAAACAAATTTTTGGCGAAAACTTTTGTCTGGTGCATTTTTTTCGAGTACAGGCCTTATTTGCCAGTTTCTCATGCATTCTTACACGCCTACCCTGACGTCATGACATTATGCTATGTTCAGACTATAGCTTATATCAACATGATATAATATGATATCAAGATAGCCTACACGCTATTTAGAAATTCCAAAAATTGGGATAGAATCCACCCAGATCGGTCAAAACTAAACCTACCCAAAAATGGGTAAACTATGTTGGGAGTGACAGGTTGATAAATGAACAAAGTCGATCGGATTCATGTCGAAGTTGTCCATTTTTCATCTTGTTTACCCATTTTGGGTAGGTTCAGTTTTAAACGATCTGGGTGGATTCTACTCAAATTTGGGTAGTTTTTTAATACCGTTTATAGTTTGAACGTACAATTAGCTTAAAGGCGAACGAAACAAATAAAAGAAAGGACGGATGATATCTGCCATTCCTCTTTACATACATACTTACTACTCATTTTTGTGAATGTAATTACTCATTAATGGGTAAAATTTTACTCATTTAATGGGTAGCTTCCAGTTGTATGAGAAATTTCTAAAAACTGCAGGAACTCAGCGCTGAGTACCTACAGTTTTTACAACTGAGTAGAAGTGACTTGCTCTCTCTGAGTTAATCTCAGTGACCGTGTACACAGATTTGAGTTCACCAGAACGTTCTCGAGCAACATGTGAAAAAGGCATACAAGCCAAACGTAAACAATGCAACGTTGATTGTTCGCGAATTTCAACACGCTCGGGCAAACTACCTATACCATTTGATAGAACAACCTTTCTCTGAAACGCTGGTGTCGGTTTGCCAGAATGAGTCTATATTCGCAAGAAATCGACATTTAAAGTCATTGTTTGCATTTGGCACATAGGTCCTTTTCATAGGTTGCTCTAGTTACAAGCTTCATCCATCATACGTCAACACAAAAACGATCAAGTTGAGTGTTGTGGACTGAACTGTGGAGTATACACACTAAGATTATTTTACATAAATCTGTGAAATTTTACCGAAATCTCAACAGCTTCGATAAACAGTAAGATGATTTTTCACAGTTTTCCTGTACTTTTTTACAGATATTCGGTGAAAAATTTAAGGTAAACTGTGAAAAACCACCGAACTGTTAACCGAACGCTCATCAGCTGTTGAGATTTCGGTAAAACTTCACAGATCTCGGTGTATTAATCTTAGTGTGTACGTATTGATGAAGTATATAACAGCTGCTTCGATTGAAGAATCATTGGGAAGTGCGTTTCTAGTGTTGGTCGGGATCCCATACAGTTCCCTAATTCCCTGGAAACCTGGGAAATTCACTGAGAGGTACTCTACCGTCATCGTTGTGTTGCAAGTATCGCAATGTTTTCGGAGCGAAATCGCACTCTCCATATTGTCGGTCGTCCGAGCATGCCCTGAGCGGAGACGAGAAAAATCAGTTCGTTCTGATCCTGCCACTTGATGGTTTTCCCTTTGATTTTGCAGAGGAATGGTTCCCTTTTGCTGACCAATTCCTGAGCCCAAGCGTTCCGAAATTTGAACTTCATCCTAATCTCAATATCAGGTCCGGGAATGACTTTAGTACCGAGCCGTGTAGATTGACCCGTAGTCGCACCATGGTCGGCTTCATAATTCCCCCGGATGCCACAGTGCTCAAGGATCCATAGAAAGGTAGTCTTGTCGGAGCTTCCAATTTGATCCCTTGGATCCAAGGATGTCTGGGATGCTGTAAGAATACTTGCAGAGACTGAAAGAATATAAAGCGGTTTGCTGGCGTGCATGGTAATAGTGTAGAAGATTGCCGCACTTTCCGCAGAGAACACGGAGCGCTGGCCCAGGAGTCGGAAGAAACTACTGGCAACGGGATCTGTAATTCCAAGGACGACTCCTCCCGTGGCTATAAAGCCATCCGTAAATCTGTGATGGTGATCGATTTATTTCGTGCTAAGCGGCTCTGTCACATATCTGTGCATTTCCAGCGAATTGTTACCAGCCTGGAAGCGTCCTACCCTGGAACCAGCCTAGAGAGGTCAGGAGATTTGGTTCTCCCCATAGTTCCGGTCCAGTGTAGTCTCGACACTGAGGGGGAGCTCCTGATGGGCCTTAGAGCTCTATTTCTCTCTCTGTGGAGAGAGACTTCTTCGTTCCCAGCAGCCTTCTCCAGATAGCTTAATTGTTCTGCTGTTCTGCTGGCTACTTGTTACCGGAAAGGCAGGCCATTGAACTCATAATATGCGGAATCCCCAGAAGTCGACGGTAGGATCCTGGCTACAATACGGATGGCTTGATTATAAATGTTTTGTTTATTGATTTATTTGATAAGGCTCAAAAGAATTAACTTTACAGAGCCGAGGATTCTTGTTCACTATACAATACACCTTAAACCTATAGTCAAAAGGTACAACACAATAAACATTCTATCTTCCGCTATCCAATAAGCCTTTTCCACAAGAACGGGAGCCGCTTCCAGTATTTTCATTGTATGGCAGATTCGCCAACGGGGCGCTTCCATTGCAGCAATGGACGCAAAACGTAGTCAGCACTCACACATTCATCATGAAACGGTTGCTTTCCAAAGTCGACGACGTATCGACCGAAAGAACTGCTGATGAAGAACAAAGAGTAGGACCACACAATGGTAGCTGCCGAGTAAAGAGACGATCGCGTAACACACATTGAGAGTGGTCTGCTTCGGTCGACAGCCGAGTGAACACTGGCTTGATTATAAATGGGACCTAGCCGCGTAGTCAAGAGGTCGCTAGCCGTACAATTCCGTAGAAGATTTTACTGTTGACGATGGCTTTTGCTACCCTAAGGATAATGTTCCTGTTGTTACTACGGTGAGGACTGGAAAGTGTCCGCAGCAAGCTAAACCTTGGGCGGCAGCTGTTCCGTTCATTTTTAAAATGAGGAGCAAAACGAAAGTAAGGTATGGTGGTACCGTCACACTTGATGGCTGATTGTAATGGATGGTGAGAGGATCGGCAGATGTGAGAGACCACACTTTTGTTGACTGAGAGCAAGAATCCCACCTAGGAAGCCCATCTTTGTGTGGCCGATACAGATGCCTGAAGTTTCCTATGTAGGGCTTTGAGGGTACGGTCGATTGTCGAGAGAAGTACGTCGTCTGCATAAACGAAAATATAAATCTCCTTTGGAACAGGAGCCTCAAGATCCCGATCATGGCGACCAGGAAAATAGTGACCACAATGACGAAACCCTCAGTCGGCAAAGGCGCAGTTACAAAGCAAGACCATGCTGGAGGTGACTGGGTTCGATTCCCGGTCCGGTCTAGGAATTTTTCGTGTTGGAAAATGTCTCGACTTCCCTGGGCATAGAAGTATGATTGGACTTGCCACACAATTATACCGATGCAAAAATGGTTCAGGCATCGAAAGCTCTCAATTAATAACTGTGGAAGTGCATCTAGAACACTAAGTTGAGAGCACGCAATAAGCTAATATGTGATATACAATAAGCTTGAAATGCGAAGAAGAAGAAGCTGATGACGAAAACGTTTCTTGCGCTGAAATTGAGGAGTGGTGATTCTCGATTAGAACCTGGAAAGTTCGGCCGCAGAGAAAATTTGTTATGAAATGTATGATGTGGCCACCCGCCCCAATCGCCTAACTTTTGGATGACCCGGGGTGTCGGTTGTATACTTTTGAAGGGTCCACGGACGCGACGACTTCGACGTGGAGATTAGTTTCCATCGCGTCCTGGAGAACCTCTACCAGGCCGGTGAAGTAGGTTCCGGTTCCATGATCAGGTCTGAGCGCGTGCTGCCGGTGGTCTAGGTGGTTGTTATTCTCCAAAAATTGCTGCAAGATTTTACATGAACAACAAGTCAACGAAATTGGTCGGAAGTCTTTCGGTGCGGAGATGTTTGGGAACGGGAACGCTCGAAATAAACTCTGGTGATCAACTGTGACAAGAAGAGCGCTATCACCTTGGCGGATATTGAAGTTGGCTACTCGGCACGTAGCAAACAAATTGACATTAGTCAATTAGGATGTCCGTGAACAGATCGACTAAAAAACCGTTAAGTTAGAATACGTATCTGCCTGGTCCGAAGCTTAAGGTAGACAGAAAGATGCTAGAAGTTTCGTAAATTACCACTTGAGGGGGATGTTAGCGTAGTAATCGCTGAATTAAGATCCTCTAACAAACTCATTATTAGTTAGCCTTTCATCCTGAGCAATCGACTTTAATGAATCGACAATTTATCGAAACTGATAGGTCGCCCACCCAAACTAATGTCACCATCGTTTAGAGTAAATTTCACCTTCCTGATGGTGGGGTAGTTTGCATGAATGATCTATCAGTTTCGATAAATTGACGTTTGAAGTCATTGTTTACAATAATCCTTACGAAAATTGTCTCTAGATATCTTAACGTTGCAGTTTTCCCTCCTAAAGTGTCACGAATATCAAGTCCCTCTGCACCGCCAGGTCGCTTACGGTACTATTGATTGTATTGACCTATGGGCCTCCCTTAACTCTGGAAGCGGCTGGGTTCGATTCCCGGTTAGGTCTAAGAATTTTTCGCGTTGGAAAATTTCTCGACTCACTTGGGCGTAGAGTATGATTGTATTTGCCACACAATAATACTAATGCAAAAATTTTACAGGCTTAGAAAGCTCTTAATTAGCAACTGTGGAAGTTTAAAGAACATCGAGTCGCCGTAAAGTCTCAGAAAGGGATGTAATAAAGCCAAAGAAGAAGAAGAAGAAGAAGAAGAAGAAGATTAAGAAGAAGAAAATTACGATACAAACCAGTAAAACGTAAAATATCTGAGATATACAGTTGGTGTCTTCGGCAAACTTTCTGCAAATAAATTGTTCTGCAATTTTGTCAAATATTATGCCGTACATCCCATACCAGTCAGGCTAAGGACGTGTCCTGTACTGTACGAAGAAGTCGTCTCCATTCCACTCGATCCATAGTTGCAAGTCGCCAGCCACGCTATTTGGACCAACAAGTGAAGTTTACTGCAGTTGTCTCCCATTTTTGCCTAATGAGCGCTTGACTTGAGGTGCTTTGGAGTAACCTTTGTCGTTTTTAATTACTATTAAAGATCACTTAACTTCACAAGGGTACGATTCCCAAGTAACAATTTTCGGTTTATGAGGGTTCTGTAGACCATGATTTAGACTTGTAGCATGCTTTAAAACCACTATAAAACTTGCAATGTTACTTGGGTTTTTTCTCGAGGCTTCTTTAATTTTGTTTCGGGATCAGAGCATCTCAGGTTCCTTAAACTTAACTTAAACTTAAACGTTCTAACGAATGTCATTAAGAACCTCAGATAGCCTAGTGAGTAAAGGCAAGGTATTATCAACCGATGGCAACTAACGATTTTATATTGGCTCACTACTTGACTAACCTTTTGGTCCCAAGCAAATCGATTAACGTACCCCATTCTAGTCAAAATTCTAGTACTACACAATGTTTGTTTTGATTCCCTATGAAAGTTTGACAGATAAAATGAGGGGTTCGTGGATTTTCATATGTTTCGAGGGGTGCATCGATTAGCTTGGGACCGAAGAGAGTAATAGAGGTGAGCTAAAAAGTTGAGCACGTTTCTTTGGGACCTTCGGGTTTTAGAGTTACCTCTATGGTATTATCAAGCCAAATGCGGCGGGTTCGATTCCCGGTCCACTCATGGAAATCTTGCGGCTTGGAAATTTTCTCGACTTCTCTGAGCATAGAGTATCATTGTGCTTGTCACACAAGATGCACATTCATAGAATGGCATAGAAAGCTCTCAATTAATAAAAGTGGGTGCATCTAGAAAACTAAGAGCCAGTTAAACAATCTCTACAGGAGCATACAAAGCCTACAACAAGAAAACTGTCAATAAGGTCAACAAAATTTTCCTGCGCTCGATCAACTTACCCTGAATGTCCTACACTCATAAAATAAATCACATAGCCAGTGGAAAATATCCATGTGCATTTCACATATCTTTCATATGACCCCATAATTGGAAATAGAGTCACCCCAGTATTATGGGCCAGCTAGTCACTATTATGGGTCAGTCAGTTCTGCATGTTAATCAGTGGCCCATAATTGTGGGTGGTCCATAATACTGGGGTGACTGTAGGACGACTAAACCACATAAATGTTATGTGTCCAATGAAATCTATATGAATACGCACCTAGAAATTCTGAGGTTATGTGATATTCAGATAAAAATCATTATTTTAGTTTTTGGAAAAATATTATGTGCTTTCCTAATATAAACTAAGTGAAAACTTTTTTCAGTGTATGGGCAAAGTTTGGCTTTGATGTTTTCGTTCTTAGCCTTGACTTTAACATATTTTGGCTGTTCACACAGAACAGAAGGAGAAGTGCAAACAAATCGGTGAATCAAAAAGTGTTCGTTTTTCTGCTCAACAAGCGATGTGTTGTGGTAGCGTTCCACACGGGCTTTCTATGTGCACTCACACTATTATAGCATGCTGCCTATCTCAACTGCAGGCAGAAGATGCCTTCTACCGCTAGGTGCGCTAGTGTTCGCAAATGACAAGTGGAGCCACTTTCTGATCCAAAGTTCCACTCCTGTGCTGTTCAGCTCTTCAAAAATATCATTAATTTGCTACCGAGGACCTGTAATTCGGCATGTGTAACTTGTAAACATTTAGAAATCGATAATTATTCCGATTTTGATAGCTAAAACCGAGAAACGTGCTGCCAAAAATGGAATTGGGTTTGGAAACATCGAGAAAATAACCAGAGAAAAAAATTAGTCACATCTTGTCCAATAGGCATCAATCTATCAACCGCGAAATGTGAAGTACAGAGAACATCAATGTTATCAGCTACTACCGAGAAAAGACTGTTACTCGTTATCAGCATCTAGTGAACAAGACTGCATAACATAGTGTGGTTAGTTATTAGGTAGCGAACGGTAAAACCTGTTTTACGTCGGCCAACCAGCCACCTTCTTGGTAAGAACCAAAACACCTGATTCAACAGTTGCAGGCGGGTAGCTTTGCCTGGTGGTGACGCAAATAATGATATACGAGAGCTAAATAGCTGTTCGTGTTGCTGTCATTATACTGCTTCCGATATTTTTTTATATTGAAAACAGCTACGTAGTTCTTTCATACATTAAAGAATGATTTACATTACATTCTACAAACTTCCGTCCAAGTCAAGGAACCTATTTTTTTGCTGATATGCCCGTATCCATTCTGATGACCACGCTCATACCTTAAACATGTATCATATGCATTGATCAATGCCATCACTCGAGTTGACTTACGAGCGCAACAATTTAAAGTCCCCATTCTGTAAACGCGAAGAAAACCGACGATGAGTGACGATAAGTGGACAATAACTGGACTATAGAAAGACATACGCGAGTTCACGTGTCGCTCGGTGGTAGGGGCGCGTGATGCCGAATATAAACTGTGGAAAAAGATAATTGGAGTATTCAAAAGACGAGGAAGTAGCTGCAGCATAACAACAAATTTAAGGATTGTAGTATTGTTGGTATTTTGAGCCTGGAGGGGGTTGTTTTGAACCAAAGTTTGCGACTTTTTCACGAATTATTAAATATGTTTCTAGAAGGATTGCCTTGCCCATATGATGTTCAAAGTACATAGTGCAGTTTAGATAGGATAATTTATTCTAACACAAGTCGTTCGCATTCAGTTCAATCGTTTCAAATCATAAACCGTACCGGAAGTATTTTTCAATCAACTCTTCCACATGGCACCGGTTCCAAGAACTTTAATTCCAACATCACAACAATAAGTCATATACCTACACATACACATGATGCGTGCCTTAAGTTAACTAGTGTGAGAATACCTTCTCAAACTAAAACACAAGCCGTTTCGCTAGTTTCGTCACCTATCCAGCCGAGTAGGTGCCAGCTCGGACGAATTACCTTATATTGCTTAGCTGAGAGATGACGACTACTGGCTCTACACGCTAAGAAAAGATAACCCATATGTAGATTTAGTTTACCCAGATTGGCCGTAAGCCGGCCACTCGGAATATGGATAAACTTTTCACCCAAATATGACTAAAATTAGGTTTGCAAAAACTAACTCATATATAAACATAGTTACCCATATTATGAGTATGTCCAGTTTATGCTCAATATGGGATTGTGTCACGTTTGGCATAATAGGTTAACATATTAACATACACATTGACTCACAAAATCAAGAACATGGATGGTTTCTTTGAGCAATCTGGGTAAACTGATCTTAGCGTGTTGGTTGTGCTTATCTTTCCAGCAAACACCTTGCCTGCCACTCGAACATCTCCAACCATCCGCCTACCCTCCGTCCTTCGCTCGTTTCCCGCATAAGATCAGTCATAGATCGAGTCTGGAGAGGCAAGAAAGATTGAAAGGTGTGTGTGTTCACCGTGCAGTCAACGAATGGAACAAATATTGAAAAATAAGAGTCAATAGCCTTGAGAGACCTCAACAACGCGGGTCGGTCACTGCCTGAAGCTCTACCTTGCTGGTACGTTTTCTGTACGGAGGGCCGAATAAAGTTGAAACGCTGCCAGAGAGGAAATGACATGTAAATTTGTTGGATCAACAACGGTTCATGGAACCTCCGACGAAAGGTATCATTTTGGAACGTATTCCAAAAGTAAGATATGGTACGGCTTATACCTATGTTTGATTAAGGAATTCCAAGGTTTTCGGGTTTCTTCAGCATGCATCCCATGTATTTTTTTTCCAATGCAGTTCGACCAATACAAGAATGCCTAAGTGGGCCATTGTTTTCGTACGATGACGAACCTTTTCCCAGTCATCATTTGTATCACTGTCGTCGTCATTTTGGGTTGAGGTCTCCGCCATTGCGATGCGGCGGAGGCAAACACCAGAAGGAAAAAAAAAACGTTGAGAACTCTAGAATCGTCATCGGACACTTACCTACTCATATGGCTAAGAGATGAAGCGGGATCCAACACATACACTGGTCCCCTCTCGCTCCGTCTCCCGAGACGAGGTGGTCTCTGCTTCCTGTTTCGCGTTCTTACACTTCTCCACTGCTGCTACTATCCAACTAGTGGAGGAACTTTCAGATGAAAAAACTAAACACACAATCACCGAGTCGTGGAAAATACAATAATATTATGCGAAACACTACACACCAGCCACTCTTCCTACAGCTGTACTTTTCACAATAAAACACGACTTTTCGGATATAAAAAATCACTCGGCGAGGATGATCACGAACCGAGACGCGATTGGGGGAAACTTTTTCACCAGCACAAGCACAACTATTGGCGACAAGGAAAAGGCAGACATTAAATAATTCGGAACTTTATTTGATGGTGCAATAAAATATTATCGTACGACCGTCGCCCCTCGATGCACCATTTTCTGAGGAACAATGAAACTCTACTGATTGACAGTTAGCGAGCTTTGCTCACAAACGAACGGAAATTTCATGCAACGGAATGCGTTTGTCTCGGGGAGAAACGTCTGGTTTTTAACGGAGAGAAAATAAAACTCTTGGGGAGCATGACAGTGAATATGCCGGTAGTACTAGATTTAATGTTGGGAACAAAATTTGTAAATATGTATTAAGGAAACCTGATCTATCCCGATGAATGTGGTCTTCTTAGTGAAATACCTGTATAAACAAAGAGAGAAGAATTGTTTAAATTTTTCGAACCTCTTAACGGAATCCCTTTATGAAGAGCTTTGAGTGGGTTGGTTTATTTCCTTTAAATTCCGTTATAATTGCTTATAT
The DNA here is from genome assembly GCF_037179485.1 of Ochlerotatus camptorhynchus. Lineage (NCBI taxonomy): Eukaryota > Metazoa > Arthropoda > Insecta > Diptera > Culicidae > Ochlerotatus > Ochlerotatus camptorhynchus. The sequence continues at coordinate 2,441,131 of NW_027040537.1, forward strand.
TTTGACAGATACAGAATTTAAAGGAAATAAACCAACCCACTCAAAGCTCTTCACAAAGAGAGAAGGATTAGTAGTTTCCATTTAATTCCACTACCTTATTTTCTTATCCTTGACAGATACGAGTATATCGTCTACAATGTACAGACTTTTTCAGTACTAATATCCGACTTGTGTATTTAGGACCAAGGGGCCACATTATGTACCCAAGTATAAACAACTGTTTTCAAACATTCGTTCATAAAGGGAGAACGTCACTCTTTGGGATGCATTTAATGAAAAAAAATTGACGACTCTATTACTAATTCTGACGCAGTAAGTCAGTGGTATAGCTGGCGCTCCTTTCCATTTCTTACTTTGATATCCGGTACTCTGGGCTGAGGTCATTTTAGCTCCAAATAATCCTCCCACCGGTTGTGCTATTTCTTTAAACAAACAACAGCAAAGGAATCGCAGGGGGGTCTGGCATTTTCAGCTTTATGCTATGATTGAGGATATGGTTGCCAGTAAATTTATTTTTTCTGTTGAAGTTTTGACAACTCCGTCAAAACCATAGAGGTAACTCTAAGACTAGTAGGTCCCGAAGAAACGTGCTCAACAATTTGGCTCAGCTCTGGTACTCTTTTCGGCAAGGGGTAACTCACTCTGCCACCTTGTGTTTAACACTCCAAAAACACAGTTCGACCATAGAGGTAACTCTAAGACAAGTAGGTCCCGAAGAAACGTGCTCAACTTTTTGGCTCACCTCTGGTACTATCTTCGGTCCCAAGCTTGTCGAATCACCCCTCGAAACATAGGTAAAACCAATAACCCCTCATTTTATCTGTCAAACTTTCATAGCGAATCAAAACAAACATTGCGTAGTACTAGAATTTCGACTAGAATAGGGTACGTTAATCGTTTGCTTGGGACCAATAGGCTACTAAAGTGGTGAGCCAATTTAAAATCGTTAGTTTCGTATTGATTGTTGGTTCGACCCACTCCAAACACACTTCCATTAAAATTTTATATAAATTCTGGCACCACTTCCATGACTGTTAACATTCGATCGTTATGTTTATAAACAGTAGTTTTGCATCTACGACGAACTCTTATTGGCAAATCATATAAGCAACTGATATACGTAAAACATGATGGATTTTCCTTACCTTTTCACTCCACTGAAAAAGCCTGAAACTTTTTTTTTCTCCAGGCTTTGAGCAATAAAATTTTATTTTTAATAATTTACAATATAATTATAAAACTAGCACACTGAATTATTTTACACTTGCCAGGACGACTGCAGAACAAAACCCGGCCGTCCATCAGTCTTGATTTTTTTTTTCGAAATGGATGAGGTAAGCATTTATTCAGTTTTTTTGAAAATAAATTAAAACCTGGAAGGCAGCCGTTGGTGGACCATCTTTCGAAAGGTTGTATGGGAGGTACGCGGATCGACCACATGAGTTTAGTTTCATGGAGGGGGAGATCCTGTGCATTCTGGATCTTGCGGATATTGTGCGAACAAATGGCATTAAGGCGTTTTAAAAAGCATGTAAAAAAGCGCGAATCAGGGCGCGAATGCATCTTGGGTCCACCGAGGAACAAGATGACGAATTTGATGGACACAATGAAAAACTCCGAATGAAGGCTTTTTTCTATGTCAACCAATGCATCCATCTGAGTATTGTTTGACAAGCACCTGGAACACTAAGTCTTTATAAAAAATATTCTTCCAGTTACTCCCAGCTTTATTGGGCTTCCATAAAAATTAATATTTGTTAGAAAAGTCAACAATATCTTTCCTCTAGGAACGAATTGTAGCGTTTAGAGGCTTTGCAATAAGCCGAGGATGTAGTTTCTTAAATTTTCATCTTGGTAAACCCAAAAAACGCTACAAATGTTATGCTTCGTTGAAATGCCTGGCGGTGGTGGTGGAACGAAAGCCGATCCCGGTGGTATTTACGGCTATCAGCACGTCGCCTTCGATCTTGATATTCACAGATTCCACATTGAGCCCTTCTCATTCATCGATACGGTCCATCCCGTGAAGCACCCGCTTAGCAAATTGTAAAGTTTCTCAACCTTGTTATCTACTGTTTGCAGCGTTGGTCCCGAATCGTCAATTTTCACCTTCGCAATGAATCTGAAACAACCATTAAAAATACATTGCATGAGTCACGCTTGAATGTCATGATTTAATGGCATAAAGTTTACCTTATTACATGACGATTGATTCCACATTCGTTGAATATTTCATCGATGCTCATCAGCGAGCTTTTGTTATCCTACTTCACCAACAAATCGTAGATGACGTGGATACGCTTCGGATCTGGTGGCTCGGCACTTTTCTTTTTAGATGCATCATTTGGGTTCACACTACTGGATCAGCTACATGATGCCTCTGTATGAGCACTGAAACTCATAACTCATGTATTCGACCTGCCGATTCTCGAAGCTCCACCGAGAATCTTGTGTGCGACTGTTCCCTGGACGCAATAATATTGATATTACGCACCCATTTCGTCTTTCTCATGCAGTGAGAGGGCCGATGCCCGTTTGAATTACTAATCTGCACATCTGCACAACAACAAAGGAGTCGCTGGAGAATCTGCCATTATTAGCGTTTTGTTATGGTTGAGGATATGGTTGCCAGTAAATATATTTTTTCGGTTGAAGTTTTGACAGCTCGGTTAACACGATGAAACACCCAGAAACACCTTCCGACACCCAAAAACACACATGAAGCACAATAAGCACAGACACAAAGTGGCGGAGTGACTTACCTGCTCACATGACTTTTATAAAGTTTGAATAAATTCTTGTTGCAGCAGTTCGTAACCCAGTTTTGGCATTATTATTAATATCAAATAAAAACACTTATTCGAGCATCACATTCGATGATTTACATTATCCGCCTACTAAGGTTGATGTTTCGACAGTTTCATAATTATAATTCTTAATTTGTTTTCAGTAGGTGACAATACCAACAATCAATACGAAACTAACGATTTTAAATTGGCTCACCACTTTAGTAGCCTATTGGTCCCAAGCAAACGATTAACGTACCCTATTCTAGTTGAAATTCTATTACTACACTATGTTTGTTTTGATTCGCTATGAAAGTTTGACAGATAACATCAGGGGTGTGTGGATTCATGCAGAACATGCAGGGGTGAGTGAAATAGCTTGGGACTGCTTGGGACCGTTGTTCTGGTACTGAGTGAGCCAAAAATAATAATGATTTTGTTCGGGACCCAGTTGTCTTAGAGTTACCTCTATGACAATACCTTTACTTTTGGTTCAAACAGTAACTACCCACATGACTTCTGAGCTCTTTCGAATGTTTGGCTCCCGTTTGACAGTTTGACTTGGCTCCCAGATGACAAGCATTTTGAGTTAGTTCGCAGTACTCAGTTACATCATTATTTCATACATCAGCTTGAATTACATTGATCGATATTACATTTTTTTGCTGTGCACAAATAAAATAGATTTTGTGAATCCGCCCTTCTAAAATGTTATTTTAGAGATGATCTAGTACCTCATTCGGAATTTTCACATTCCTACACCTCGAGGTCCAACGCTGCCGCTTTCGTTTGTTGATTAACGGAGAGCCGAAACATGACGATGACAGTTCAAGTTAAAGATCCAATTATTTTTATTTTTATTTATTTCCATCATTATTCTCGCAGTCGCCCGTCTCTCCAGTTCCATTTCTGGCTCGTAATCTCTAATCACCAGACTAACGGGGTTGAAAATTTAATATTCTAGATTTAATTTTTTGTGCAGTTAGACTGTTATCATAACTGTGCCTACATCGTTCAGAATATTGCCAAAAGTTACAGTGAAAGGATGTCTGCCGAATGGTAAGTAGCGTAATAATAATTACAAATTCCGGTCGTGATAAGGCTTCATCTAATTTATTGTTCGCGAAGGAAATGCATCTGTCGCAATCAGGACGAATGCCGGCGCTACTTGGATCAGTTCAAGGTATTTGATCATCCCTTGAAACAATCGACGATTACGATTCTGGAGAGCAAGGGCACCCGAATGAAGACGACGAATAACATTAGCGAGAGCAACAGCGGCTCGTCATCAACCATTTCGCTGGATCCGCTCAGTTTGGCTCTGGATGGTTCGGATCCGTTGAGTCAGTTTGCCCGGCAGGACTCGGCTCAGGATCCCCTTTCACAAATGGCTGCCGAGTTTGAGGGTGGCCTGAGCGTGTCGGCATCCAAGTCCAAGAAGCGGGAAGTGAGTAATTTGCTGGATTTGGAGCTGATTGAACCCTGGGCCGGAAGGAGGGGTGCAATTCTGAACAAATACACGACCAACGAGAAGTTGTCGATTGTGACGAGTTTCCTGAACGGAGGGGAAACTATCAAATCGCAAACGACTATGTCCGAAAAGGTCAAGTACAGGTTGGAACAGCTGGATGAGTTTGAGGAAGGAACGGTTCGGCAGATGTTGGATTTGTCGCAGCAGGAGTATGTGATCAAGATTGAACAGTTGAATCATGAGCTGGTGCAGGCTTGGAATACGGATCAACGCGTCAAGGCATTGAAGATTGCGATTCAGTGCTCCAAGCTGCTGGCGGACACTTCGGTTATTCAATTTTATCCGTCCAAGTTTGTTTTGATTACGGATATTTTGGACATTTTCGGAAAGCTGGTATATGAACGACTGCTCGTTAAGGCTGAAAGCGTTCGTCCGGGTAGTAGAGAGTCAGCAGCATTGCCGGAAAATTTTACTCCCGATATGGTGCCGGAATCGGCGAAGGAAACGTGCCAGAATTGGTTCTACAAGATTGCATCCATTCGGGAACTGCTGCCAAGGTGGGTTTCTTTGAAATGTACTCGATGAAAGTGTTGATCACAAGTTTTGAACTTCTTTAGATTGTACGTGGAAATGGCAATTCTTAAAAGTTATCGATTCCTGACAGCCAACGAGTTCAGTTCCATCCTGATGCGGTTGACGCACATGATTCGTGGGATTGGTGATCCGCTCGTCAACGTTTACGCTAGATGCTACCTGTGTCGGGTGGGAATGGCCATAACGACCGACCGCGAGTACATCAAAGAGAACTTGAATGATGTTCTCATGATTTATCATACTATCTTGAATGGGGGCATCCGCACGGAAATTGCCAAGCATCGAATCACCCTTAACGGTTACGTTTCGCTGTTTTTGCCGGCGCTGGATTGGCTCATGCAAGGTGTTACGATTCTGAGCACCGATGCCCAGTTGGACGATATTCTGAAGAGATGCCGCGACAAGAAACACCCGGCCCTGCTGATGCAATCGATAATGCAATCCTTCCGGTCGGATTTCATTGCACTTCGAGCGGTGCCTTTCGTGGAAATTCTGTCATCTATTTCGGTGGAAGGATTATCCCGTGGGCATCTTTTGAGGATTTTAGGAAGCATTTTGAGTCACACGGCTCCACCCGCGGAACAGAGGGCTTTAGTTTTGAATGCAGCCTGGCGAACGATCAGTTCGATGGGTAATACGGACGAGTACATTCAGTGCGCTGAGATGTGGGCACAGTATACGAGCCAGCATTTTGGGGTGATAAAGTCTTAGCTCTTTGACAAAGTAAAACAAACTGAAGGATATTTTGAATTCTTCCAGCTTCGCGAAGTGAACGCTCTGATGGGGGATATTCTGTATCATATGACACCGAATCGAGCATATGAACGACACTACCATGAACTGCAGGTCATTATAGACAAGATCGTTTCCAATGCTCAAGATATCCATGGAGTGCTGGCTTTGGTATGATTACTAATTTCACGGCATATTCACAACTGTTGAGCATCAATATTTGTTTTGTAGGACAACTTTTTGCCGATGCTTGACATATTTCAGAAGGAGTCCACCAAGCTGGACGTATGCAAGAGCATTCTGACTAGCTACCGAACGGCTTCAACCGATTCGTATATCTCGGACCCAGTAGTTACGAATGCTCTGATGTACATCAGCAAGGTGCTGAACGATTCTGTAAAGTAAGGAAAAAACAATCTCTTTCATTGATTTCTAATTAAATGTTTTGCTCAATTTACAGTGCCCTAACGAGTGAAGACGAGCGTCGTCAAATCAGCAACCTGATCAGTCACTTCATACGCAAGGTAGACTTCGGTCGTGACTTCGAGCAGCAGCTCTCGTTCTACGTCGAAGCACGTTCCGCCTTTTCCAACCTGGATCCCGTTTACTCTACGCTCATTCATTGCGTGAATCGCCTTGCCACTAGCACCCGACGCATCGTTAAAGGCCAACATACCAACAAGACGGCCGCTTTCGTAAAGGCCTGTGCCGCCTATTGTTTCATCACGATTCCTTCGATCATCGATGTCACCACTAGAATGGAGCTGTACCTCCAATCGGGTCAAGTTGCCCTGCTCAACATATGCCTACAGCAAGCGGACTCCTGTTTCGAAGCCGCCCTTAACCTCATCCCTGAAATTCCCCGCACCTACGAGCAAGACGGCAAAATCCAATCAAGCGAGCCTTTCCTCAAATCGTTCCTAATGAACTTCCTCTCAACGCTGGTCATCGTACCGGATAATCCCACCCAAGGCGTTCTCTACCTTTTGAGGCTCCTACTTGAAGCAGTCAAGAAATACCCCTTTGAACCCACCTCGGACACGCTGGCCTCGATATACCTGCACGTGCTGGATTTCCTCTCGGTAGCCGCACAGGAGGTCTATCCCTATCACATTGTGAACGTAATCTCCAACGACGAACTGTACGGGTCGGATCCGAAGTTTCTCGCAGAAATCCACGCCATCAGCTGCGAGGTGTGCGATGAGGTACTGCAAATCCTCAAACAACTCCTGGAATCCAACGCAATCCGACAACAGTCCCAGCTGGCACTGGACCTGTTCCTGAAGATCATCACAGGGGCGGATCTGACGGTGGACCGCATGTTTACGCTAACGTACAATTTGTGGAACCTGGCGGCGAAGAACCGGAACACGCTGGATGCGAAGCAATTGGTAAGTATTTGCTAAGCATTGTTTGAGCTTACTTAATCTCACAATGTTGTGATTGACCACAGTCAACAAGTCAAAATTTGCGATTAGCTGTTCGATAAGAGGAAGCAATGAGATAGAACGCATAGTTCACGTCAGTGATAAGCCTGAGAGGGCTAAGACGTCATAATATTATTAGGTGAGGTCAAATTGATTCGCGATGCCCGCTGCTTGATTGTGCTTTGCCGACAAATCTTCCGATTGTAGCTCTGCTAAATTTAGATTTTGTTCGGTCATCGTTGTTGCGATTACAGCTCTCTTGACAAAATAGATTAAGCAACCTCAGGATGAAAGTCTATTCAATGAAAAAAAGCTTCAATCGGCGGCGTTGTGAGGCTTTTCTGTACCCTTGGCAATCTGTGGAAATAACGCCCCTTTCGTAATTGAAAAAAATCAAGAGTCAGGGGTCTCATTGCGCAAGTCGAAACGAAGCATTTTTTGTATGAACGATTGTAAGAACAAATTTTTTGGTTCGAATTACGAAATAAGGCCCCAGGTTTTGACGGTGCCGGTGGTTGAGGCTGTCCGCTTCGTCGTTACCAGGCACTCCGAAATGACCGGGGATCCAGGCATACACTGTACTGGCAGGCGCAAAACGGATCACACTTTGGACCCATGTAGGTACTGGAGAGCCTGGATAGCACTGTGCGAATCCGTAAGTACCAGCACTGGATGGGTGGACGAGGTGGTTGCCGCTACGTGGATGTCTGCGACTTCGGCCGAAAATACCGAGCATTGCGGGGCTAGGCTGCTACTAACCGCTTCTTTTTGGCCGGAAACGCCGATACCTACACGTGTGGCGTGTGGTTAGATTCCTGCGGTCAGTTCTGCAACCGACCTTCTCAGAGCCTCGGAGCTATCTCCTACTTTAAAGCTTTCCTTAATCCGGTTGTCGATTTGAATTTGGGTATTTGCCAACTTCTTTCTCCGAGCCAGTGACCCTTGTTCACTGGGGAAGATTCGCATTGGCGGCCGTGCGGAAGATTCTTTTCCCCTCCTCGAGGAGAAAGATCCAGTCGGCGTCCGTGGTTTTAGCGGAGAAGGCAACGGCCTTGTTGGAAATAGCTGCGTATATACGGAACCGGAAAGGGGGTATTTCCGCTTCGATGCAGGCTGCATCGGCGGGCGCTGACGGGAGAAGGCCGGATGCAATGTGGACATAGCTGTTGAAGGTGGGAGCGAGGGTTTGAATCAGTTTTTCAGCGGCTGAACAGGTGAACTCAAGGCCGTAGAGCAAGCGAATGCTGCCGAGAGATAGTTCGCACCATGTTCAGTCTACTACGACAGCTGAATTTGACAGTTTGGAAGTGTGGATCGAAGCTAAGCTAGCGGTAAATGATTTTGATCGGTAGGCCGCTCGCCCGATGTTGAGAGGAGCAGACGTGGCACCTGACGCTGTTAGCGGCGGATAGCTGGAAGCTGGTCGTACGGGTCCATCTGGCAACAGCCGAGACGCCAGCCTGTTCCTCCACCCAGGTACGGGTTGGAGTTCGGCTGAAAGAAACCACGAGGACGTCGTCAGCGTAAACGAAAATGTATATGTTGCGTGGGAGTCGATTGAAGACTCCGATCATGGCGATTAAAAACAGTGTTATAGCGATGATCGAACCCTGAGGAACACCCGTTTCGTCGCAGAATGGCCGGGACCGCGTGTTGCCAACCGTAACGCAGAACGAACGATCGGTGAGGAAGTTTTTCACGATCTGAACTATCAGGCCTTTCAATCCCCAACAGACGAGTTGCCTAAGAACAAGGGGAGTCCATGTCCTGTTAAAGGCCTTCAAAATGTCGAGAGAGAGACCATCTCGATATGGCTGCCGTTGCTCATGGCTTCCTGGAAGACGTCTCCAAACGTCGCGAAGTATTTAGAGGTGCCATACTCCTACCGAAACGCATGTTGTCGGTTGTCGAGAATGCAACCATTCTCGAGGAACTGTTTCAGCCTACGGTTGACCATCCTCTCCAGCACTTGGCCATACAGCAGGTGGGTATTTAGCGGTACTAGGATACCTCGCGGGTGGCTTTCGGGATAGACACGACAAGGCTCTCCTTCTATCTGTCCGGGTACATGCCATTCAGCCAAAGATGGTTGTAGAGCTCCAACAGTTTGACCTTGCCTGGAATGTCGCCGTCGTCGTACTCGTTAATGGGGTGTTTACATCTGTGCGGATTTGCTAGCGCTAGTGTACTCGCCAACTAGCACGATTTTCAGTTGCTCCTGAAATCTCCTGCTGGTAGACGCTGATGCCCTGTTTACATTATGCTAGTGTGATTTTTTGCTAGCAGGTAGCTCATTAGCGCTAGTGAAATAGCATAAGTGTAAACACCCCATAATGGCGGTTAAACGAGCGAAGTACCTATCAAGTTTGTCCGCGACAATGTCAGGATCGTAAACCGCGGAACCATCGACTTGCTGGTGCAGGGAGCCATACGCCGCTTGCCACTGAGGGTGTTAACCCGACTCCAAAGGTCAGTCGAGAACTGCGATTCGTTGATGCTATCTAGGAAGTTCATCCAGCTGTATTTTGTAACCAGTGATGTGTCTGTCTGTCTAAGATTGTTGAGATTGTCGCGAATTTAGTGTTTCGATTTAAATGTTATGAATGCCAAGAAAGGATTCAAATATTGTTGCCAACACCGTCCACCACCCACTGGACAGCACGCAACCATTCCACGAAGTTCCACTAATCACAGTCAGATGCCGCTGACAGCAGGATTGGGAGACCATCGGGAATTGGTGTAAAGGGGGCCATGATGGGGCGAAATTGGGTTGAAGGAAAATGGATCAACGATCGAGAGCGCAAGGAAATCACCCGCCATCGTTGCTAGCCAATTCCCTGGCAAAAGTCAAAAGTTGTAGTCGAAAACCAAGCTAGACAAACCCAAAACGAATATGATATAGGTACATCTATGCATAGTGAAAGATCGTTATTTGAAAAGGGAAATGAAGTGATTAGTCTGTACGAGTCTTGAGGCGTGAAACTCGATCAGTAGTGGAGGAGGAGCCAACCTACTAAAATATCCAGGTAAAAAAACCCTTCAAGCCAAAAACCGAATTGTTCTCATCATTAACTGCCATCATGGTATCCTATTGTGTCCACAGGACCCCGTAGTTTACCCAACCGATGAACACTTGTGTTTATTTCAGTTACCATGGGGACGTAATTTGTGATTAGCCCCGGTCCCTTTCAAACTGTATCATTATTTATGTAAGGTCCTTATATCATCTAGTGATGGCGGATTTTCATTCGAATAATCGATTAATCGATTAACGAACCGAAAAGTAAAATATTTGTAATCGGTTATATCATGCCGATATAAGCATTAACATCTCCAGAGGATCATTACCGATCGTTTCAAACATGTGCTGCACTCTCATTGGTGGAAAAATGGCAGTACAGCGAACAAAAAATGATCGATTAGTTGTTAATCGAGTATTTAAAAAATAGGACATCTCTGATTTTGGTGTCATTGTTTTGATCAAAATGATCGCAAAATTTCATCTCTACCGAGGGGGCAGCAAAACCACAAAATTACCTTGAATACGGGGGGTATTCTTTGCATGAAAGTGACCGTAAAAGAGGACACTGAAATCGATAGTTTTTCCTCCTACTGTTTCATCTTAGTATTCTTCTTTGGTTTCATCTTAGGTTCTGAACCATTTGTCGGATTTTTTAAACTTTTGGTTAAAATTTGACAGATGAAAAGTTATCGATTAAAGGGCCACCCACATTAGATTCGTTTGCATTGCGTTGACGTAAATTTGACAGTTAGACAATAGATTTAGCTGTCACTTTTCCGCAACGTGTCCGATCCGGATCTAATTTGCGTGGGCCTTAACCGTGCCATCCGAGCGTGGTTATTTCTGACAGACAAGAAGTTAAATTTTGACAACCGTGGCTGAGCTCTGCTCGAAAACCGATCGATCGGTAACACATGGATTTTCGAAATGTCACTTTTAACCACGAGTTAAATTAAACTCGGCAAATGGTTCACAGCCTTAGTATTCATCTTTGGTTTACCGTAAGCATTTATCTACGGCGCGGTCAGATCCCGTAGTGTTCGTTGTGTTCGACCTACTGCGGTCAAACCCCAAAGTTATCGTGTAAATACAACCGTATTCCGATCCATCCTAGAACCAGCCGCGTTCAGTAGTCCGTGTTCATCGCCATTTTGGATCTGCCTTGAGCGTCGTGGACTCGTTATACCGTTCGCGAACGGCTCGGCTAACGGTTCCGTGGGAGCACCCGTAGGAGGAGAGAGTGAAGTGGTAAGAGGTGAATCGACTGGACAACCCACAGTCGTAACCGAGGGACGAAGGACAGAAGCAAAAGAAAGGAGAAAGTGAAGTTGAAGGTGTAGCGGAACGAAGGAAAAGGGGGCCTCCATCGACGACGGAAGACGAAGGAAGAACTAGTGAAGGCTAAGGTAGGAGATAGCTGATAAGAAAGTGGGAATGTTTAGGGAAATAAAAGAGACCTGTGTGAAAGTTCATCGGGGTGTGTTAAAAGTATTTGAGTGTTTCCGTGGCCGCGATAGTCATACGTGTATGCCGACCCTGTGGCAGTGTAGAGGGGGGTCTGGGCAGGGAGTATCCCACTTGTTACTATTACTTAGCACTTCTCACTTATTGGCGGCACTGGTTGTGGAGCTTGCGATAGTTCACGAGGGCAGATTCGCGATCGGGGTCTTCAAGGCGGAGGCGCTTGAGCTTCCGAAGCGCTTTTCGACGTGCCTTGACAGCCTTTTTGGTGTCGCCGTTCCACCAGCGAAGTCCTTTTCGTCCTGGATTGCTGGCGTCATATGTTGCCCAGTCGGCTTCCTCGTACCTCCAGCGGGGACGGCGGTGGTGTGGAGCTGAAGTTGAACCGGATAATGGTCGATGCCGTAGACACTCCACACGATTTTGCCGGAAATGGCCCGACTAGCTGCTGCAATGTCAATGGCAGTGGCGTGACGTCCGTTGAAGTAAGTGAGAGGACTACAAGGTCCTCTCTCTCAAAGACGTCTACCAGTATGGAACCCCTGGTATTCGGTCGGGGACAACTCCAGCGGGGCTAGGGCCCGTTCAGGTCACCGACGAAAATCCGTGGTTCGGGCAGCTTGTTGAGACCTTCGCTGACTTGTTTTTCGAGGTTGAAAATTCGGCCGCACGGCAGGTACGCACAGGCTACGGCGATGTTAGACTTGTAAATGCAGTGAAATAAAAGACGTCTAATCTTGTGGAATGCTTGGAAACGAATGAAACTTTTATTTGACTAACAAACTAACAGTGGTTACTACGAACTCGCGGATTACTTAGGCTCTGAACCATTTGGCGTTTTTTTTTTAACTTTTGGTTAACATTTGACAGATGGAAAGTTATCGATTAACCCTGCTATCCGAGCGTGGTTACTTCTGACAGACAAGAAGTTAAATTTTGACAATCGTGGTTGAGTTCTTCTCGAAAACCGGTCGATCGACAGCACAGGGATTTTAGAAATGTCACTTTTAACCACGAGTTAAATTTAATTCGGTAAATGGTTCACAGCCTTAGATTGAGATCACAACACTCTTTCCTAAGCTGCGAGTCCTATTAATGTTCTGAAAGCTTCCAGTTTGATGTTCGGTAAAGCCTTCGTAAGACCGTCGGCGGGTTGCTCCTTCCTGCTAACGTACGCAAGGTCGATGACTCCACCTTGACCCACGATCCAAAGTGTCCTTCAAAAACAGGTGCTTGATGTCCAAATGTTTGGTCTGAGGGTTATATTCTTGATTCCACACCTTTTTGGAGGCGAACCAGCCCAAGGCTGAAAGCCTCCCTAATAAAGATAAATAATAATAATTGATTCCACGCCACGCATATAGCGGATTGATTGTCACATCGAATTGAAATGACTTGCTGCTCGAAAATTTGCGATTGAAGAAACTGCCACCAGAGAGCCACCTGCACGGTCCTTGAAAGCGACAAATATTCGGCTTCACACGATAAGAGTGCATTTGTCGGCTGTCGTTTCACGTTTCACGAAACTGCTCCGCCCATGAACGTGAACACGTATCCACTCGTCGATTTTCGCGTGTCGAGATCTCCTTCCCAATCTGCATCTGTATAACCTTTTTTTTTTTTTTTTACTTTATTATAGAGATTTTTAGCCATAGGCTAGTTCATCTCTTAGTCATCTGTATAACCGACCAATTGGGAAACTTCCTCTCTGCAATACTGAAGCCGATGTCCTGCTGTGCCCTTTAGATACCTCATGATCTGTTTTACAGCAATCCAATGGCATTGTCCAGGATTACTGCAAAATTGGCTGTCTGATTGACAGCATAACTTATATCAGGCCTCGTCGCTTGCGCCAAGTACGTCAAACAGCCAACTGCCTCCTTGAACGGTACATTTTTCATCGCCTGAATTTCGTCTGGTGTGCCTGGTGACATCTTACTATGGAGCTTCAAGCTAGGTTCAGCTGGAGTCGAAACTGGACAACAGTTCGCCATGTTGAACCGTTGGAGAATGCTCTCCACATAATGCTGCTGGTCAAGCCAAAGCTTACCATTTCGCCTATCCCTGGATATTCTCAGTCCCAAGCAGAATTTCGCTTGACCAATATCCTTCATGTTAAAACGGGTATTCAAAAATTTCTTCAGCTTGATTTTGATCTGAGGGTCGTTGCTGAAGATGAGGAAGTCATCAACATAGATGGTCACAAAAAGCATCTTTCCTCCTTCTAACTTGAAATACAAGCAAGTATCGACATCCGAGCGTGTAAGTCCGAAATCTTTTAACGCCTCGTCGAGCTGGTTGTTCCCGACCCTGCTGGATTGCTTCAAGCCGTAGAGTGCTTTCCTCAACAAACACACCTTGCCGCTTTTGTTCACGGAGCCATCAGGTTGATCCATATATATGATTTCGTCCTTGAGCTTCCCCTGCAGGAATGCAGTAACTGCGTCCATCTGTTCCACATCCAGGTCGTGTTTCACAGATAATGCCAGCAAATATCGAATGGTGGCGTAACGGACCACCGTCGAATAAACCTCGTGTACTCAATTCCCGGTCGCTGAGAACATCCTTTGACCACCATACGTGCCTTGTATCGCTCAATTGCGCCATCCGGTCCACGATTCGTTTTAAACACCTACTTGTTGCGAATACACTTCCGATCGGCCGGTAAGTCAGCCAACGTCCACGTCTCGTTCTATTCAAGCGCTTGAATTTCCTCCTTCATGGCCGCAATCCAGTGCACACGTTCTGGACGCTTCATCGCCTCTTGGTAGCTCGTGGGATCATCAACAACAATATGCTCGTCCGCACACTGTGAGCAAATAACGGGGCCAGACAATGGACTAAAACATACAAAATCCAAATACTTGCCTGGGGTTTGGCGCTCCCGACCGCTGCGCCTTAACACACGCTGCTCATTATCAGCTGGTCTATCTTGTTGCGGTGGGAGCACTGATGCAGACGCATCTCTCCAGTCGGCGTTGGACGGACCTTTCAACGAATCAGTATGCTCAATCTCAGAAACCGTACAAGCGTTAGACGGACCTTCCATCAGATCATCAGGCTCAGTCAGTCCTTCCGTATCTTGCTCCTCTGGGATAGTATTCTCGACGTTTGGTTGCTCCGGTACATTGAAAACTTCATCAATCCAGGTGACAATTTCTATGAACTCCACTGATTTCTGCTTCTCGGTTGACATCACTGCTCGACCTTCGTTGATAATGATCACATCTCGACTGGTTACTACGTCATCGTCCTCCGAAAGATAAATCCGGTATCCTTTCGAATTCTCCGCGTACCCGACAAAAATGCCTTCCACGGATTTTGAATCAAACTTCTTTCTCTTCGATTTCAGCACATGGACCATCGCCTTGGAACCGAATATCTTCAGATGGTTTAGATTCGGCTTCCTTCTGGACCACGCTTCTTCTGGTGTCATCATCTGCAGCGCTTGTGATGGACTTCTGTTGACCAAATACGCGGCGGTTGAGATTGCTTCCGCCCAGAACTTCTTCAACAGTCATTGATCATATTCCGCGCCTTCTCCACGAGCGTACGGTTCATGCGCTCAGTGATACCATTCTGCTCCGGGGTATAGGGGCAGGACGTCTGATTAATAATGCCGTCTCGCTCCAATGTTTTCTTCATCATCATGTACTCCATACCGTTGTCAGAACGTAATATTTTTAACTTTCGTCCAGTTTGCCGTTCCGTCATGGCCTTGAACCTTTCGAAAACATCCTTTACTTGGCTCTTTGATTCCAGGAAGCAAACGAAAACCTTTCGACTCGCATTATCGACGAAGGTAACGAAGAAACGGTTCTCTCCAAACGAGGCTTCTTCGATTGGACCACACACATCGGAGTGTACAAGTGTCTAGCAGACCTTCTGCTCGGGATAAACTAGAATGAAAAGAGTCTCGAGGATGCTTACCCTTTGCGCATGCCACGCAGTCCACTTTCAGTTCATTCTTCAAATCCATGCCATCAACCATCGCGACAAGTTTCCGCAAACTGCCTTGATTCAAATGCCCAAGGCTCTTGTGCCAGATATTGGAGGATTCCGGTCTCTTCGTGTTCAGTCGGTATAGGCCTCCGGTCTCCATTCCAGAAGCCCTTTCTTACATATTCGGCTCACCGATAAAAGGTTGGTTGCCAAATCCGGAACTTGCAATACATCCTGAACTTCGATTAAACCTTATTGCAACTCCAGTTTCACCAGACCTTTCGATGTTGATTTCACGCTTTGGTTGTTTGCCGTTTCGATAGAGTGTACAAAAGTTTCCTGCTTCACAAAATTCTTCATCGTCCTCGTCATATGCGAAGTGGCTCCGGAGTCAAAGTACCAGTTTTCTTCTTCTCCAAGACCAACCGCCAGCGTAGCGCACAGAGCCTTCCCTCTTGAACTTTGTTTCTGGGGACACTTGGCCACGTAATGTCCAGGTTTGTTACCATTGAAGCACGTACCTTCCTTCTTATCTGCTCCACTCTTCGGACGCCGCGACTTCTGCTTCGAATAGAATGCTCCTTTTCCAGAACAGTCCAGCGGGTCCTCTGCGTTGTCGATCCTGCACCTTCGCTTGAACTGCCTCCGCCATGGTTCCGATCTTCCGGGATTGGGCTTCTTAACATGGTGGGAGCTCCGGAACTACTTTTCTTCAACTTGAACTTGTGCTATGTCCAGTGTTCTGGGCCCATAACCACTTGTAAATGCAGTGAAATAAAAGACGTCTGATCTTGAGGAATGCTTGGAAACGAATGAAAGTTTTATTTGACTAATTTTACTACGAACTCGAGGATTACTTCGATTGAGATCACAACAGTTCGAACGATTTTCTAGCTGTATGGCGATGATGGGTAGCTCTGAGTTGATGTCAAAATGGCGGAAGGCGATCTCACGTAGCACCCCGATGGTTACAAAGTGTTGGAAATTACTTCCCCGCTTGAGGATCCAGCTGTACTTTCCTTCTAGCGAACGGTTCATCTATTCAGCCGAAACTTTGTTAATCTCCTGCAAGGCGTTAAGTACGTTACGTGAAATTTAGGGAAAATCGACCTCCCGTCCACCTTTGGACACGTTTTTCCTATACCTAATGAATTCCCGAGCAAAGTCGGCTAAAATTATGAAAGCAAATCGATATTATAATTTACAGTTCCTATCATGATGAAACCCATTTTGATTTCAATTGTGCAGTCAAGAGTGTTTTAAATGAAAGCAACATAACTTCAAGTTCGGCTGTTAATGTCTTGTTGAAAATTTAATGTAAGTTCATCTTTCGTTGAACTAACGACTATTGTTTTTTTTATTGTTCAGTGGCGTTTCCTTAACCTCAATCTACCTGTGCACCACTTCTCAAAACATAAACAATTATCAAAATATTGCTTGCAATGGATAGACATCGAGTAAACTAGAAGATTAAGTGTATTTTTCAACCGATTCGAGTAGGAATATGGCATTAAATCTGGTTTTGAAAGTGAGGCTACGGGACGCCACTTAAACAATAGTTTAACACATTTTAGGTCATTCGTGACTTGTCCGGGGTTAGATTTGAACTAAAGTCTTTCAGCGTGAGAAGCATGGATGCTAACCATTTACACCAGGCCGTATTCAGTGAAGTAACAACTAAACAAAAATCCGAATGCCACAGTTTTTATCAATTATAAAATGTCAATTAAGAGTTATATCTAAGATGTTCCTATCCATTCAGGAGAGCTAAAATAGTCAAAACTGCCTTAAAATACCAGCATACTTTCTTTTTCTTTGCAGCAAAAAATACTCTCAATACTCTCATGTCAATTAAGAGTTATTTCTAAAATGCTCCTATCCATTAAGGAGAGCTAAAATAGTCCAAACTGCCTTATATCCGTTCGCATTACAGCATATATCATGTGATATACGCTGTCATTGCACACTCGTACATCTAGTTTTCACTGGAAATCCTATGTATGAGTGCTCTTTGCAAGACAGCCATATTACGTGATATAGGCTGTAATGTGAACGGGGTATTAAAATACCAACGAAAATTCTTTTCTTTTGCAGCAAAAAGTACTCTCATACACGGAACACCTAGCTGACGTGACACATCTGGACTCACAGAAACAATGCCTTCATCTATTGCTGGAAAAGATGAAATCACGGATTTGAACTGTCCGAAAGAAAGTCTGATTTACCTACGTACTGCGAGCATTACTAAACTAGCTTTATCTTCACTACGGATCAAGATATTATCAAAGTATATAGTACCCTATGATGATTTATTATTTAAGTCAACGCATTCCTTCAATATAATTCGATCACAATTATAGAATCGATACAAAATAAATACGTTTTACATTATTTTATCACACAAGCGTCAACACTCGTACATGTGTCTCACCTTCTCCAAATCCAGTGGGCTAGCCCCATCGGTTTGTCCCAGCTGGGCGCTCCGGTTCTGCCGGGAAACCATCGTTTCCGTTGTCCCTGGTCGGGCAAACGCATACGTCGGATAGTGCATCACACTGCCAAAGTCGTACGGCAATCCGAATGTTTCCATATAGTCCCACGACCCTTTGAAGAAATTTTGTTTGAAATCTAAAAAACATAGATCCATATTTATGCAACCATTAAAATCGAATCGCATCGCTCCATCTCCGACCTGGTTCAATGTTATCCCACAGAATCTCCACGTAGTCGTCCCTGTCGGGTCGGGTGTGTTCGTGAAACAGTCCCAGCACGTGCAACAGCTCATGCTGCACCGCCCCCGGTAGGCTTAGGCAGAAATCATCCAGCACCACCGCGAGCGGTTCGCGTTGCTTCGGACGATACCCAATCGAGGAGCCACAGCCAAGGTCCGACTTGCTAAACTCTATATGTTCCACCTGGTCGTTGGTCTTCGGAATGAAGTGAACGCAGGTCGCCTGATGGAGGACGTTCATCGCATCCAGAACGGTCGAACGGTACCGCTGATCGCAGCTGCTGTTGAACTGATACGGAACGATACCCTTGGGCCATTTGTATGCCGATAAGTGGAGCGCGTTGCGACTGTGATGATCGCTTTCGGGTTCCGTGAAATGGGTTTCGTAGTATTCGGCGGCGACGTGACACACTGCGACCGATATCGAAAGCACTACGGTGGCGGTAAATATCATTTTCCGTTGGAACTTTGGGTGACTGAGTGCACTGAGTCACGTGATGCTTGGCTAGGGTCTATTTGTAGGCCGTAGAATGCCGACGCCTGGTTGATATGCTAATTAAAAGGCCAATTATTTGATAGAAACATGCTGTTTTGTGCAATGCATAGTACAACAAAAGCTTCGGTGGTTGTATTCAATCTTTGAAGGTTCGTTATCATTGCAAAGTGTGTGATTTATTCAATTACAATTGGCATTTCCGTTTCGATGCATGATACCTACCGACGGACACAATTACGCGAAGGAATACTAATGTGCATTATATTGCAAATTAATTGTCCGAGGGCTCTAGTAGAATAGCTCACCACTGGCGCTAAATTGTCGTATCAACCCTTTTATGATCAACATATTATTTATATACATACATTTAATATGGAAATCAGTGATAAAGACCATTAAGAATTAGCAGCAGAATCGTAAAAAAGTTCACTGTTCAGGTTTTATTTATTCTCCCCACCAGTAATCATAACCCTCCTTTCCTTAGCATACCTTAATTATCCTCCGAAATTCCCATGGACGCCGTAAAGAGATACAGAGACAAACACATTTATGATTTAGATCACCCAAACACCTTCTAAAACGTTTCGATTTAGGCCTTATTTACGGAGATTTAAAAAGATATCGATCACCTAAGTACCCCTCAAATTGTGATTTACATTTACAGAAATAAACACATTTAAAGATTTCGAACACAGCCCTCCAACAAACCGATCGCCATATTATTCGATTCTGCCAGTGTTTTAACAGCTTAGGATCCAGGGCATCCAGCAGGCTCCTATCGAAACAACCTTTGTCTGGGTCCCTGGACACTGTGGGATCAGAGGGAATGATGAAGCCGACCACCTGGCGTCATCCGGAAGACAGTCCAACTTATACATCCGAATGGTCCCGGCCCAAGACATTCATCCGACCCAAGACAAGGGGTGGATCACAATCACGATATGGAACTGCGAGACTAACGAATGGATGCGATCTGGAAACTTGTTTATTCGGAAGGTAAAAGGATACCAGGAAATCCCGGTCGAGAACTGGCCATACCAAAGTCTCCCACAACATGGGAGGCGGAGGCAGATTTAGAAGGCAGTGCAATACATGTAATGTTCCACTTACAGTGGAGCACTTCTTATGGGAATGCCCCAGACAGGGCTGATTAACCAAATTTGATCTATGAATACCCGAGTAACGACAACGGACAATGATTCGGACTAATATCAGGGCTCAAAACTATCATAAAAAAAAAAAAAAATTTGTATGGAAAATACGTTTTGAACGAAAACGAGAACATGGGTGTATATCTCGGCAACGACTACTAACACGGAAACGGATGAACGAAGATGTCGAACCAAGCAAAGCACGTACAAGAACAAACAAATGGACGAACAGCAACTACAAAGGAACAGGACACGGAACTTGAACACATGACCACGATTATTCAAAACGACTTTGCTGAACTTTTTGGTTTTTAAGCATGAATTCTCAAGCATTTCGCTTCAAATGACACTTAATTGTTTTGTCGCAACAATAACAGAGGTAACTTAAATAAACCTCAATTATTGCGACACTGCACAGATGTATCAACCGGTGGAAACTAGAAATACTCAGAGGGAGAGATAGGCGGAGAAAACAAAATACAATTCGGCAGCAGGGATTTGTTCCTAAATTATCTTGCAACCCTTGCTAGAAGCTAGCATTTCAAATGACTTTTATTTTTGATTCGATTTACGAGCAAAATAATAATTGCAATATTTTGCACATTTCTTGGTGCCATTTATTAACCAACGAAGATCAATTAATCAATAGAGTTAGAATATTGTTTTTGGTTCCAAAAACTAGTTGAATATGAGAAGCACACAAAACATAAAGGTGATTGAATTTCTGTTCGATTGCAATACTCTCAAATTTATTGTAGTAAGAATAAGAAATCCTCGGAAAAAATCTAATTGGAATGTTCGATTGGCTCAGATTTTGACAGTTCATATGGCTCAACACATTCTCTCCGCCCATCTCCCCCTCTGAGTATTTCTAGCGGAAACTAACGATTTTGAAATGGCTCACTACCCAACAAACAATCGTCTATTGAAGAAACGACTTCTTGGCCATTTTATTCAACTGCATGCTTAATAGTACTTGTACTATTTTTAATAATAACTTCTGTTCAGGCTTTGTTCACACAAATCTGGAGAATTTATTCAACCACAACATTGAACTACTGGTGTTGTATAAGGTATGTCGAGAAGCTTTTATTCGACTTATATGAGTTGTAACAGAGTTTATACGATAAAATTTTTGATTATTCAGCGTTTATTAGACATCACTGCTTCCTTAAAACAGTGATGCTCTGTATACGCTTGATTCTCATGTGAAGTAACGTTTAATTAGACATTATTATACATTTATTAAACGATTATTCAACGTGGGAAAATTAATCCGAAAATAAGAGGACAGGGGGGACAGGGACAAGGGAAGGGTGTGTGTGTTTCTTAAGTGTATTGTATTTCAATATTGCTGACCTGGCTCGCACCACACAGATATTAGAAAATTTATTAAATACTTATACATGCCGTTGTATGGGAATCGAACCATGTACCTTCCGATCACCAGCCGCTTGCCTTGTCATCTGAGCTATCCTAGAATTCATCATATGGGTAACTCAACAATCAATAAAAACTTGCTCGAAAGTAAATACCTATCAGCACTCCCGATCGCAACTCTAGCTCGTTCAAGGCCCTGTGGAAATGATTAATTCATTCATCGTTGTTTTAAATGAGACCAATGTTGCCTCTTCACCTCTCCAAGTCGAAAGAAAGGATGTTCGGTTATATTTTAAACTAGATCAATGCATTCATTATCGTGAGTCATGTGATCGATGATTACTATTTAAATTAATTATGTTCTACACAAATAAAAAAAAGGGTTGAGCCTGGGATTGAACTCATGACCTTCTAATTGGAAAGCGGAAACGGTAACCACTACTCTACTGATTTCGCCTTGTTGTAAGACTGAATCAGTATTGTCGAATAATGAATCTAATACGTCGTTTATAAAGCATTTACAAATCATGTGATTACAACATGGAAGCATAGTGGTATAAGAGCTATTATGCTGACTGTATTCACCTTTATTCAGCAATATTGTAAAGTAATGCAATGAAATCTAATAAAGGAGCTGGAGAACATTTATTAGACGTCTAATAAAGCATGTTATTAAATCAATTGAAAACAGTCGAATTAAAGTGGCAATGTATGTACAAATTACACTTATTCAGTTTGTTATTAGATCGAACTTCTGGCGTTGAATTGGGAAGACATTTAACACTTTTACAGCTTTTAATAAGTAAATTAATCAGATCAGAGCAAACAGTCGAACAATGAGCTTTTTCAGCACATAATTCCACAACTCTTTTTATTCAGCATTGTACACTGTTATACAGCATTTATTCAATATATATGCTTATTTGTGACTTTGAATTGTTGGTTGGGTGGTATAAGAGCTATTTTGCTGAGTATATTCACCTTTATACAGCAATATTGTAAAGGAATGCAATGAAATCTAATAATGGAGCTGGAAAACATTTATAAGACGTTTAATAAAGCATTTTATTCAATCATTTGAAAACAGTCGAATAAAAGCGACAATGTATGTGCAAATTACACTTATTCAGTTTGTTATTAGATCAAACTTCTGGTTCTGAATAAGGAATACATTCAACGTTTATAAAGCTTTTAATAAGAAAATTATTCATATCAGAGCAAACGGCGGAATAAAAGCGCATCTATCGATCCCAATGAGCTTTTTTCAGCACATAATTCGATATCCTGTTTTATTCAGCATTGTACACTGTTATACAGCATTTATTCAATGTGTATGCTTATTTGTGACTTTGAATTGTTTGTTGGGTACTTGACCAGCCTATTGGTCCCAAGCAAATCGATTAACGTACCCCATTCTAGTCGAAATTCTAGTACTACACTATGTTTGTTTTGATTCGCTATGAATGTTTGACAGATAAAATGAGGGGTTAGTGGATTTTCCTATGTTTCTAGGGGTGAATCGATTAGCTTGGGACCGAAGATAGTACCAGCATAGAGGTAACTCTAAGACCACTGGATCCCGAAGAAAATCGTTATTATTTTTGGCTCACTCAGTACCAGAACAACGGTCCCAAGCAGTCCCAAGCTATTTCACTCACCCCTGCATGTTCTGCATGAATCCACACACCCCTGATGTTATCTTTCAAACTTTCATAGCGAATCAAAACAAACATAGTGTAGTAATAGAATTTCAACTAGAATAGGGTACGTTAATCGTTTGCTTGGGACTAATAGCACCCGTTGGAAACTAAAGATTTAAAATTGGCTCACTACTTGACTAGCCTCTTGGTCCCAAGCAAATCGATTAACGTACCCCATTCTAGTTGAAATTCTAGTACCACACTATGTTTATTTTGATTCGCTATGAAATTTTGACAGATAAAATGAGGGGTTCGTGGATTTTTCTATGTTTCGAGGGGTTCATCGATTTGCTTGGGACCGAAGATAGTACCAGAGCTGAGTCAAAAAGTTGAGCACGTTTCTTCAGGACCTTCTGGTCTTAGAGTTACCTCTATGCTAATAGGCTACTAAAGTGGTGAGCCAATTTAAAATCGTTAGTTTCGTATTGATTGTTGGTACCAGAGCTGAGCCAAAAAGTTGTGCAAGTTTCTTCGGGACCTTCTGGTCTTAGAGTTACCTCTATGGATGTATCATAGAGGTAACTCTAAGACCAAAAGGTCCCGAAGAAACGAGCTCAACTTTTTGGCTCAGCTCTGGTACTATCTTCGGTCCCAAGCTAATCGATTCAACCCTCGAAACATAGGAAAATCCACTAACCCCTCATTTTATCTGTCAAACTTCCATAGCGAATCAAAACAAACATAGCGTAGTACTGGAATTTATACTAGAATGGGCTACGTTAGTCGATTTGCTTGGGACCAATAGGCTAGTCAAGTAGTGAGCCAATTTAAAATCATTAGTTTCGTATTGATTGTTGGATGTATCGCGTCCCTCCTGATGAAGGTAGCTAGGAGTCGGATAGAGCTGGGATGGCTGCAATACAAGTTATGGGCAGATAACCCATTCAAGAAGAAGGTTTCGTGATCGCCAAAATTAACGGAATATTCATATGCAGTTGCTGTGCACCCGTTGGACTATGGAGCAGTTCCACGAGACGCTGGTTGGACTTACCGAAGAGCTGATCGGACGAAGACCGGTAGTCATCGGAGGAGACTTCAATGCTTAGGCAGTGGAGTGGGGAAACAGATGTACCAACGCAAGAGGGCACATTCTGCTGGAAACTCTGGCTGTTTAATAAAGGCACCACCAGCACTTTTCGCAGAGATGGCCGGGAATCCATTATCGACGTCACTTTATGCGGACTGCGGTCAGTCGCTGATGGAAAATATGAATTGGAGAGTGTGTGAAAAATATATATACCCATAGTGACCATCAGGCAATCCGATATGGCACCGGCAAACGGAATCCTGTGGCAGTAGAGAGGACGAGAACTTGCTACCTGAAGTGGAAGACGAGTTGACAGAATCGTTAGGAAAAGCATGTGACACTACCATGCCGAGACTACTAATATAGCGACTATACGTACACCGTGTCTTGATGACGAAGATCAGATGTCACCTCCGACTCCGATTCTCCGTTCTCTGAACTGACTGATCACTGACGTCAAGGGAACGAGTAAATCTGGGCCCTTCAGCAACGTTGAATTCAGGGAAACGCCTTGAACAGCGGCTGCTGCATCCCAAACCAGACGTACCTTGCCGGGCTTCTTCGGGTTCAAAACCACATTTAGCGGTAAATACCACACCTTGTGTCGCTCTGTCGATTGCAGTTCCTCCTGTGTTGCTTTGTGCCAATACCCTTTCTGTATATACTCCATTATCTGTTTCTGTACGTTCTGCTGCAGTTCTGGATTTCTCGCTAGTCGTTTCTCGAGACTCTTCATCCGCTTCTCCGCCATAGCAAAACTGTCGGGAAACCGAGTATCTTCTTCTCTCCACAGCAAACCCGACTGGAAACGCTCTCCGAACCGCTCTGTCGTCTTCTTCAATATCTCCCTGGCTCTACGATCATCCTCCGACTCTGGAACTAGGTCCACCATCACCGCTGAATCTTCCAATACGTAATGTGACTTTAGAAGCCGATAGAGATCTTCGTTGGACACGCCAGCACACGTAGGACCATACACTGTCCATCCTAGTGTTGATCTCACCGCTATTGGTTCACCCGGGTTTCCAACTCGAGACTCTAGCGGGGCGAACAGGTGTAGATGCTTTAATCCAATCAAGATACGTGGTGTTTCCATTGGATAATCAGTTACCGCGAGGCCTTGTAGGTGCTGATAGTTGTTCGCAAATTCAGCAAACCGCATCGTCTGCTTCGGTAGTCCCAGCTCTCTCACTGTATGTACACTCCTCATTTCGGTTTTCTGGGTTGAACCCGATACAACCAGATCAACTCTTTTCGACTCTCTCTCTAGTCTAGTCATCCCGGCAGTCCACGACACACGTAATGGTTGTATAACACCGTCGCAGCACAACTCCTCCACCACAGAACCTTCGATCAGTGTATACGACGAGCCTTCATCCAGAAACGCTAGTATTTTCATCGCCTTAGAACCGTTGTACACCACCACTGGAACAACTCGGAAGATCACTGAGGACGCGACTATGCCGCTATGGGTGTTACAGGTAGAACGCACTGACGGTTAATGCAACAATGTATTGTGTAATCCTCGACAATTAGCTACCTTGCAGTGAATGTTGATCTTGCACTTCGCATCTCCGTGTGCATTTAGGCAGCTTCTGCAGAGCTCCCACCTATCTATCACTTTCATTCGCTGTGCTGGATCGAGCTTCAAAAACTCATCACAATTCCGCAACCTGTGATTCGTTTCACCACACTGTACACATGGGACTCGCTTCTTAGGCTCTGCTTCTTGTGGTCTCTTCTCGTCTTCATTGTGCACATTTACCAACGCTCCTTGCTGCTTACTTCGCTCTCGGATCCGTCCCGAATTGGACGCATGACTGCTACTTGCTTGTCAATCCACCAAGTTTACCGCCTCCGTTGCCACAGAAACTATCTCCGATAAGAAATCTGCCATGGTACGCAGCGTGATTTTCTTTCCGCAACCTAACTCGCTTCGTTTGTAACGGATCTATTCCATCTTCGTACTCGCTGGAAGTTTCTTCGCCAACTCGCCAATCAACAACGGATTCATCAGGTGCTCCACCAAGCATGTTGCTTCCATATGGTCGCAGAGCTGTTGAACTAGCCTGCCGAAAATGATGAACGTCGCTGGTTTGTCCACCTTCGGCCCGTCTGCAGATCTGACCTTCACCAACAACGTATCCAAGATTTGTTCGGGTTGTCCAAACTGCTCACGAAGATCCTCAATCACCTTCGGGACAAACTGGGGCAATAATGGTCGCGATCCTACTGCTTCCAGTGCAGCTCCCTTTAAGCACTCCTGCAACCGAACCAAGTTCTCTAGATTGGAGAAGCCACACGCCTTCGTTGTCGTCTCTTAACTGGTGATGAAGATTGACCACTCTTCTGGTTTTCCAGTGAACGTCGGCAACCGTCGAGCCAAGAACTGTCGCGCAGACAACTGAGCTTTCGTTGGTACTACTTCCACTTCTTCACTTCGATCACTCGAGTTGGTATCACCATCACTTTCACTATCGCATTCCGAGACCGACTTGATGCTATTAACATCTTCCCCGCGTGTCGAATTCGCGTTGACTTTCGACAATTTTGGTTTTACGTTCCCTTTTCTTGCTCCGGACGTCTTTTTCAAACAGCTTATCGTACTTTGCTCTAACGCGGCACGTTCCGACAGGGCCTTATCTATTCTACGTTGTAAGTTTTCCTTCTCTGCCTTCCTTTTTTTATTGAATTCTTCTTCTACTGCTACCTTAGCTTCTAATTCCTGCTTTTCCAACTGCCACTCGGCTTCCCTCTTTTCCTTCTCTAACTCTAACTTCATAATCGCAAACTTTTAACGTGCTCAACTTTTTGGCTCAGCTCTGGTACTCTCTTCGGTCCCAAGCTAATCGATGCCCCCCGCGAAACATAGGAAAATCCACGAACCCCTCATTTTATCTGTCAAACATAGCAAATAAAAACAAACATACACTCTAAAAAATCTTCACGTCCGATTTACGTGCAATATCACGTACCTGATCTGTATTTAGAAAATCTCAAATGTTACGTGACGTTAGTAACTTTGACCTGCATTACACGTCATGTCCACTAAAAATGTTGGTGAAATTGACCATATTTTCACGTAAACATATTTAGTGTATTTATGTTTGTGTGTTTGGGACTTCGAATTTCCGCGAAACGAGATTTACGTGATTTTCAGGTACGCAAAAAAATCAAAAAATATTTTTGAATCAACAAACCGATTGTAGAGTCGATAATCCGTTTGTTGATTCAAATATATGTTATGTTGAAATAGTGATACAATATTTTTGAATCAATAACAAAATACATTAGGCTCTGAAACAAAAATTCATTTTTCTGCGTGTGCAAACAGGTGTTAATAAAGGGTGTCCACGATGAAATTGCCACACTATGAAATTACTCTAACTTTTTAACCGTTGGGTAGAATTTAATGAAAATTTGGGTGGATTTAGTTCATAGTGCATTATTTACATCCTGCAAGTTTTAAAGTCCTGTGATCAAAACTCGCGGAAATGGAGTCGAAAGAACAGCTCGTGCGTGATAAAATCTTGCGCATTCATCACGAGAACAAGGATATCTCGCATCGTTCCATCGCTAAAACGTTGGGAATCGCGAATTCCACGGTGTCGCGAGTGATTAAGCGATTCGAGGAACGGTTGACCACCGATCGGAAGCCCAGAAGTGAAGGAAAAAGTATTCCGTACAACACCAAAAATCACAACCGCGTAGTTGGGGCCTTCAACCGAAATCCGAACGCCTCCGTTAGGGATGTGGCTAAGAAGCTGCACCTAAGCCGAAGTTTTGTCCAGAAAGCCAAAACTAAGGCTGGGCTTCGAACGTTCAAGGTACAAAAGGCCCCTAATCGCGACGAGAAGCAGAACAAGTCCGCCAAAACCCGTGCCAAGAAGTTGTATCTAAACATGCTGACGAAAGTTGAATGCTGCATCATGGACGACGAAACATATGTGAAGGCCGACTTCAAACAGATCCCCGGCAACCTGTTTTTCACGGCCAAGGATAAGTTCAGCGTTCCGGAGCATGTCCGCACTCAGAAGATGTCCAAATTTGCGAAGAAATTCCTGGTTTGGCAAGCCATCTGCACGTGCGGGAAGCGGAGTGCACCTTTCGTGACCCAGGACACGATGAACGGACAGGTGTACATAAAAGAGTGCCTCCAGAAGCGGCTGCTTCCTCTCCTGAAGGCCCACAACGTCCCAACAATCTTCTGGCCGGATTTGGCCTCATGCCACTACTCCAAGGACGTGCTGAAGTGGTATGCGGACAATAAAGTCAATTTCGTGCCGAAAATGTGCAACCCTCCCAACACTCCGGAGCTCCGCCCCATCGAGAAGTACTGGGCGATTATGAAGCAGCACCTTCTTAAACGACCTAAGGTAGTGAAGACAGTCGAGGAACTGAAGAAAGTATGGGTTTACATGCAAAAAACGGTTGATTCACAGGTTGTGCAGAATCTTATGGCCGGGGTTAAGGCCAAGGTGCGGGCATTTGCGTATGGACTGTAAATAAAATACGAGTAAAATGGTAAAATGAAGTTTAATAGTTATTTCTCAATCCCTGAAAATTTGATGGCAATCGGATGAAAACTCGAATTTTGCGAATCAATTTTGTGTGTGGCAATTTCATCGTGGACACCCTTTATTTTGCCAGAAATAAAAAAAAACTCAAACACGTTTCTACCTTATAATAATCAGTTAGTCAATATTTTACAATTTTATGAGTAGAATAAGTATTAATTTAAACACGTGAAATTTATATCTTCCCGATAAAATTGCAAAATATTGACTGCTTCTATATATACTTCCCATTATTCTCATTAAAAATTCACGTACAAATTACATGAAAAGTATTTCCATTCATTTTGGCTAAGAAAATGTTTTATGAAATTATGGAATAATAAGATTATATGATAATATTTTGTATGTGTAAGCAACAAGAAAATATTGTGAAGTTTGTGTCTGACGCATAATACCTGCCAATTTTGCTACATTAGCGTCGCAATAAGCGATTTTGTCATATATCTCATCCACTCTTCGCTCTTCACTCTTCGCGAAGAGGCGATCAGAAAATCGCTCATTGTGACTCTGTTAAAGCTATATTTGCATGTTTTGTGTGTCAAACATAAACTTTGCAATCTTTTCTTGTTACTTACACATACAAAATATTATCATAATATCTTATTAATCCATAATTTCATAAAACATGTTTTTCACCAAAATGAATGGAAGGCACCCTGTTTCAAACAAAACGGAATGTCGCGTAAAACTTACCAGATATCCAGTAGTTTTCACCCCGATTTCACGTAAGCGTGGTACGTGGAAATCAGGTCTTATTTACCTGACTAATCACGTAGATAATTGAAGCTGAATTTTGATCGGCTACGTGCAATTCCGGTAAAAGTTAGGTGAAAAATAGGGTGGACGAAAACCACCTATGTTTTCACGTCAATCGGACGTGAATATTTTTCAGAGTGTAGTGTAGAACTGGAATTTCGACGAGAATGGGGTACGTTAATCGATATGCTTGGGACCAATAGGCTAGTCAAGTAGTAAGCCAATTTAAAATCGTTAGTTTCCACCAGTTGCTAATATGGCGAAGAATTGTGAATAAAGTTCAATTGTATGAAAAATCCGTTTCAACTGAATACGGGGGGATAGGGAATTATCCTAATGTAATCCCCAATCAAACAAAGACTACATTTCGTTTTCACCTACACTCCAAAGATATGCACGTCCGATCTACGTGAAAACTGAGGAAGCTTTCGTCCATGCTACTTTTCACGTAACATTTACGTTAATACCATAGAGGTAACTCTAAGACTAGACGGTCCCGAAATAACGTGCTCAACTTTTTGGCTCAGCTCTGGTACTCTCTTCGATCCCAAGCTAATCGATTCACCCCTCGAAACATAGGAAAAACGAATAACCCCTCATTTCATCTGTCAAACTTTCATAGAGAATCAAAACAAACATTGCGTAGTACTAGAATTTCGACTAGAATGGGATACGTTAATCGTTTGCTTGGGACCAATAGGCTAGTCAAGTAGTGAGCCAATTTAAAATCGTTAGTTTCGTATTGATTGTTGTTAATACCATGTAGCCAAACTACCAGGGAGGGGAACAGTTTAAAGAGACGTTAATAGACGGAAGCACGCAAGCATGTAGCCAAAAATATTCCCATTTAGCGGTCAACGTCAACAGTAAGGTAAATATAACGTAATTTCCACTTCAGTTGGAAGCGGTTATCACGTAATGGTTACGTGATTTTGAAATGATATTTACTGGAAAATACTGTTCATCTTACGTTTACGTTCCGTGGAATGGAATGGATTTGCACGTCAATCACGTCAATTTATTTTGAAGTGATCTTTACCGGATCTAACAAATACTGTTTTCCATTTTGTCCAAGAAAAGAATTTAAAAAAAATTCCTTTTTTTTAATAACGTCAAGTATGTCAAGATCGGTCGGCTGAAGAACAACAAAGCAACTGGTGTAGATCAACTACCAAGTGAGCTATTAAAATGCGGTGGTGAAGTACTGGCTAGAGCGCTGCACTGGGTAATTGCCAAGATTTGGGAGGAGGAGATATTACCTGAGGAGTGGATGGAAGGTGTCGTATGCCAAATCTACAAAAAGGGTGACAAGTTGGATTGCTGCAACTACCGCTTGATCACACTGCTGAGCGCCGCCTACAAGGTACGCTCCCAAATTCTATGCCGCCGCCTGTCACCAGTTGCAAGAGAGTTCGCGGGGCAATACCAGGTGGAATTCATGGGTGCCCGCGCTACCACGGACCAGGTTCTGCAGAAATGCCGCGAATACAACGTGCCCACACATCATTTGTTCATCGATTTCAAATCCGCATACGACACAATCGATTGAGATCAGTTATGGTAGATTACGCACGAGTACGGATTTCCGGATAAACTGACGCGATTGGTCAAGGCGACGATGGATCGAGTGATGTGCGTTGTTCGAGTATCGGGGACACTCTCGATTCCCTTTGAATCTCGAAGGGGGTTACGGCAAGGTGCTGGACTTTCGTGTCTGCTATTCAACATCGCGTTAGAAGGTGTGATCAGAAGAGCTGGGATAGACACGAGTGGCACGATCTTCAGGAAGTCATGGCTCGGAACTTTGAGACGATGGCGGGAACGTACAATCAGACTGAAGGCTGAAGCTAGGCGGATTGGACTTGCCATCAACGCATCAAAGACAAAATACATGAAAGGAAGAGGTTCTAGGGAAGACAATGTTAGCCTCGCACCCCGAGTTCAGATTGACGGTGACGAAATCGAGGTGGTCGATGAGTTCGTGTATTTGGTGGTGACCGCCGAAAATGATACCAGCAGAGAAATTCAAAGACGCATTATGGCAGGGAGTCGTGCCTACTTTGGACTCCGGAGGACGCTCCGGTCGAATAAAATTCGCCGCCGCACGAAGTTGACTGTCTACAAGACGCTGATTAGACCGGTGGTCCTCTACGGCCACGCGACCTGGACTATACTCGTGGAGGACCAACGCGCCCTTGGTGTTTTCGAACGGAAGGTGTTGCGTACCATCTACGGATGACGGAACGTGGAGGAGGCGAATGAAACACGAATTGCACCAGCTGCTGGGAGAACCATCCATCGTCCACATTGCAAAAATTGGGCGACTACGGTGGGCTTGGTACGTCGTAAGAATGCCGCACGACGACCCAGTGAAAAGGGTTCTAACCCAACAGGAATAAGAAGAAGAGACGTGCAGCGGGCAAGGTGGATCGACCAAGTAGAAGGCGACCTGCGGACCCTTCGCAGACTACGAGAATGGCGAAGTGTGGCCATGGATCGAGTAGAGTGGAAACGACTACTTCGGATAACTTTTCCAACACTTAATTGATCATGACAATTCAGATCTCGATTCACTGTTCACTGCCGAGTCTAAAGTCTACTACCATCATGTAAACATGAAAGTTGAAGCATTCGAATGAGCTACGTGATTTTTCACGTAGATTGGACGTGTATACTTTGTAGAGTGTACATGATTATCACTTACTTTTTACGTGAAATTCCCTTAGCATCAACGAAATGAAAATCACGTAAATTTTATTAAAATTTAATTTGACATGGACGTGAGCCACGTGGAAATGATCGAAGTGAGAGTGTTAATGAGGTTACGTGATTATTCACGTAGCATTAACGTGAAGATTTTTTTAGAGTGTATGAACTCACCAGAGAGGGATCGGGGAGAAGCATTCGGATGAATAACAACATCCCTGTTGTTTTTTTTTCTTAGAGCTTTATTTTTCGATATTTTCCTTTTTCTGTTGTGTTGTGTTTGCTTGCATGCTGCAGTTTTGTTTGATGATGGATTTTTCTTCGTTAATGTATATTTATTAATTCACTATTGTGGCATTTTTTGCTCTTCGTCTTCTTTCTGTCCACTCAGAATTCAATTGTTTCATTAACTTACGCCATTATGTCTGTAGAGAATGAGAATGCTGTTTGTTTCTCCCATGTGTTTAATCTCTTCCTTTTCGAATTTTATTTTATAGTAGTGTTTTGTGTTGTTGTTGTTGTTCTGTGTGAATTCTTTTCATTTTCTTCCGATTATAGCATTTTTTCCATGTACATAGATTTTTTTTTGTAATTATTTCCCGTTGTTTCTACTCTCTCAAATAGTAAAACTTAAAACAAAAAATAAAACCATTTTGTTTTCGCGCGCGCAAAATACTTTCGTTTGTTGAGATGTTGGTTGTGTGAGCTTGTGTTGTTTTTTTTTTGTATGTTGGTATGAGAAATTTGATTTTACTGCTTTTCGTGATGAACTGCTAAGCTTCTTTTTTAACCGAAAATGTTCCGCTTTTACTTTATTTCAACAAACAAAAACAGAAAACCGAACAATGAAGAGGAAACAAAAATCTTCGTTTTCGATTGTTTGCACGTTCTGAAACCGATTGAATTGTGTGACGGAGGACAACAAATTAAACCGATCCTGGATCTGGGAAACAAACGAGAAGAATGTTAAGAAAATGTCGAGATTCTACTAAAAGGTAAAATTTGGAAGTTTGTCTACTACTCGTTCTTTATTTTGTGTCTGTGTGGATGCTTCAATTGAGTAATTCACTTACTAGCGTTTTTTTTATGTCTGTACTTGTTGGATTCGGTTGCTTGCTTTGATAATTAGTGTTCTTTAAGTAGTTTTGCATGGGTCTCTTTATTCAATTTAATTTATCTTTAAATTTATACCTCTACTCATAATAATCAATAGGTTTTTTTCTTGTTTTCTTTAATAATTATTATTCTGTTATTTTTACCGCCTTAAATTTAATTCGGAAATTGATACGTCGGATGTTCGCTATCTCTTGTGTT
Organism: Ochlerotatus camptorhynchus; assembly: GCF_037179485.1. NCBI lineage: Eukaryota > Metazoa > Arthropoda > Insecta > Diptera > Culicidae > Ochlerotatus > Ochlerotatus camptorhynchus. The sequence goes on from NW_027040537.1 coordinate 2,474,404, forward strand.
TGGTATTAATGAATGGAAATAGGAACGAAACTCATAAAATGCGGGAAACAGTAGGTATACATACATACGGGGGAAACGAAGAAGGCTTTTTATACTATTTGTGAATTGATGATCGTGTGATGGTTGGGGACATCAAGTATAGTAGGCTATGTGAGAAAAACACACGTAAATACAGGATTAGTAGCAATTAAAAAGCTGCATCCAATTGGCTACTACTAGAAACATTTCCTTTTTGTGTTGCTTCATTTACGATTTTCTGCTGATTAAAACATAGCTTGCTTTTGTTTAGTAGAGATGTGATCATTCATTATATCTGCCTGCTGTTGTTTCGTCATCAGTTGGTGTGTAATTCATCATGAATTTCATCCGCTTGGTTCAGCTTCAGCAAGAGTGAGGGTGTGTTTTATGTTCTTGTGAGTGTTCATAAATGCAATGATTTTGTTTCATTTTTATTAACTAGTCTATTCAATTACGTTTTTGCAATTTCATCGAAAAATCGCTTCTTTTGGATTTTAATCAGTGTAGAAAATTCGTTCGCACTTTTTCCTAGCTTAGATGTTTTCGAAGGAAATCGCTCCATCCAGGGTAGGAAACGTTTGACCGATCTAATCCGTTCGCATTATACTTCCCAGCTTTCAAGTTGTTATGTGAAATGTTTGTGCTCCTTTTTACCGCGCTTCCTTCGGAACGGAGAAACCGGAGAAGAGATTCCTACCCCGGAGAGGTGGCAAATTCCATCACACTCATTTCCCTGCTTTGGTTATCGTTATGTTCATGCTCTATTTCGGCTTCTGAAAGGTTCAAAGAAATGGCATTACACAGAAGCAGGAAAGAACCAAGAGCTGGATAAAATGAGGGGGGATGGGGATCAAACAGTGTTGTGCGAGAAGTGGAAAATTAGTCACAAACCTGATTGGAAGTGGTGTTGTATTCATTCCGAACTGGATCTCTTAATACACCTAGCGATAAAGTTAGTATAGAACAGCGGAGTTTTGCCTGCACTTTTAAAGTACAAGCTATAAATAATTCCCCACCAATGGGGGGAGCGAATGACAACGCAAATGACCGACAGTAAGAGCAGGTCGCGGGTGTAACCAGAATTCAGGATTTCACGTAATACACAAACAATAGAATTTGCGACGAGCCGGTCCCCTTCTTATTCGTTCCACACTCACTAGCAGTACAGAATACTCTTGGGAATTAGAAATCGGAATACTGACGATACTTACAACGAGACTCTTACACCGAACCGGCCCCGGGTCGCTTTTCCTCAAACATTTTCACACAATAGGAATGTTTTCGATTCGCTACTCTCCTTCGGGATCATTCTGGTTTACTCGCCCGCTCCATGCTTCGGAATCGCAAGACGAATTCAATAGAAATTGGGAAGCGACACTCCTCGTTAGATAGCTAGTATTTATACTTATTTTCTTCTTTCTTCTGCTTCTAATTTCCTTCCTTTGCTGCTCTCTTTTTTATACCTTTAATTTAATGTCCATTTTTTATTCTTTTTTTCGGATTTTTATTACTCCTTTTTATTTTTTATTAATATATATTGACAAAAACAATACACATTTAATGGATGATGATTTTCTGTTTCTCTTTTTACACCACTCAGCTGAATTTGTTTTTTTTTTGTTTAGCTTTTTACTAGTAGTAGTTGTAGTAATCAATATGCTCTAATACGCTGCTTTTTTTTACTTTTGATGTAGTAGTAGTAAGTATTTATGTGTTTGTGTAGTTGTGTGCAAGTGTGTATCCAATTTGAACTTTTGCTCATCTCAATCCAACTGTTCCAGATGTTTGCCAAAGAGGATGAGTGACGGGGTTAGACGTTCTCGTTCTTCTTAATGCTGCTGTGTTTTCTAAGAAACTGTTTTACTGCATCGAAATATTTTTTTTTTCCCATTCGAGGATAATCTGTAAGTAAGATTTCGACATTGTTCTGCTTTTGTTTCACTCTCTCGCTCTTCGCGCTTTTGTTCTCTCTCCGGTTTTGTGGTGTGACTTGCCGCGTTGTGTCCTGTTTCCTCTGTTGTGTTGTGTCGGGGTGTGTGTGTATGTAGTATTTTTCTTCCTTTTTTTCTTTGTTGTTGTTTTCTTATGTATAGCTTATTTAATAATGCTTAATCTTATTTTCTTTAATTAATAAAATAAATTCACACATAAAACGAGTCGTGTAACAAATTACGACACGTCCTGGTCTTCGACGTCCTGAACAACTTGTTCCCTCTGTTCACCGCCGTCACCTGTAAGTAGGACAAAGATGAAGGATTTTAGAACGTTGCCTTACTTTGGCAGTTGTGGAGAATGGTATGGATAAATGGATGATTATTGGAGGATCTAGCATAAGAGAGGAGCAGAACTTGTAAACCGTAAATCAATGTCTTTCAAATGGCAGGGCTGGTAGCGATCAGTGCTGTCAAAAATAGTGATTTTAGTGACCATGTTGTAGAAATAAGTGACCAAATAGTGACTTATAGTTGTAAAAATAGTAACTAAAAAGTGACCTAAGAGAAAATAAATGTTTGATGTTTTAGACTTACTCAACAAGTATCTCATAAACACTTATGTACGATATGAACCTTTAAAACGGAAGATTCAATAGAATGTTTATGTCCAAACCCACGGTATTAGTCAGGGTGTCTACTAACTGCAAAAACCTGGTAAACCTGGAATCCTAAGGAAATTTTATGTTTCCTTAAAATACCTGGAAGGCCCAGAGAATTCAATAATTTTCTTACTAAGGTCATTTAAAGAACAAAATTAATTTTAAAATACAAGCATTTAATGTTTCTCGTAATTTAAATTCGCACTTTGAACTTTATAGATCCACAGTGAACTAATATTCAGTAACAAATAAATTAAAAAAAAAACAGAGCCTTTTTTTTTTTGGAACATGCATATTTTCTAGAAATTTTAAATTTGAACTAGTTCTCGACTTGAAAGCTATAATACTTCAAGAAATTTTCAAGAATCTGGAGTAAAAATCCATGCACAGTTTTAAAAGCTCGTGGAATTTTATTATAAGTACCAAGGACCTCATTTCAAGAACGTTCTGGGAAAAAATCTTTCAGAAAAACTTCAAATGCACTCTGCTTTTAAGGTAGTCTTGTGAAACCTGAAAGTTTTGAGTAAAGTTTCAAGAAACCCTGAATTGAATTAAAAGCAAATTTTAATGAAAACTCTGAAAATTTCTGAGGAGCACAATCCTTCAGAGCAAAATTCCAAGGGCCTACTGAGGATAATTTTATAAAGTTGGGGAAGAAAACTAATCCGGAGCATAAGTCCTTGGATTTTTTTTGAAAATACTTAAAGGAGGATTACAATTAAATTTGAGAATAACTCCTGAACATCTTCAAAGGAATTCGGAAAATAAATTCAGGAGGTTTTGCTAAACAAATTATGAGAAGAAATCTAAGGAATTTGAGAGGAGAAATGCCACTGGAGACTTTTAATGTGAGTAGAATTCCAAGGGAAGGAGTGAGATTCATAAGGGATTATGAAATGAATTCAATGGATATTCGGAGAATTTTTCCAAAGGCTTTTTTATTGTGGAGAATTTTAGGGTTATTCCAAGGAAAATTAAAAGAAAATTGAATTAGCAGGATAGCTTTATTGAAATGTTGAGGAATATTTCAATGGAAATCAGAAGTACTTGATAGTTACCAAATTTTTCCCGAAGTTAATGAAACTGCCTTGAAGTTCTTTTGTAGTTTGAGAAACAAGCCGGATGCTCACAATACTTCTCATCAAATTCTTAAACTTCCCTGAGCTTTATAGGACTTTCTAAAGTTTCCTCAATGTTTCTAACGTTGCCTTGAAGTGTCGACAATTTTCCTTAAGTATTATAACCATTATAAACGCTCACTTATTTTCCCTGAACTTATCTATGGTTACATGAACTTCTCTAAATTTGTTTAAGGGGGTATTCCCAATCTTTTGCCTTTTTTCGGCCTGTTTTTCAATTAATTTTTTTTTCAAGGAAAATGAATAGTAATGCGCCTAACTCTTTGGGATTCTTGTTTATTGAACATTAAAGTTTACAAATAAATTTTTTTCGACATAAAAAAAGACATTATTGACGTCACAAAATGGCGGCAAACAGACCCCTGTTCGCCGCAAACGCCTGGACGGGCGAAGACTTTTCTCTGGAACGGCTTCATCTGAAACAGATTTCGTGATGAAATTAATAATCTGATAAGATTCTCTGGAGCTTCTCCCGTTGGCAGCAAAAAATCTTGAAAATTAACAAAATGGCGGCCATATGAAAAAACAGGCGATTTTTAGCCCGCTTTTTTGCAGCTTTAAGGTGCTTCAAACAATGTTAAATGTTAATATTTTTGGCTGAAAGTGGGAGAAGCTCCAAAGAATTTAATAAGGAACAAAATGCGCAAAGATTCAAGTCAATATCTCTTATAGTTTCTGAGAAAAATCTTCGCCCGATAAAAAAAATGTGGTTTCGAGAAAAACGCGTTTAAAGTTTTGACTTTAGTTAAAACCATTTGGGGGTTCTTACCATTAGTCAGCTATGCCTGGACACCGAATTCGCTGATCGGAAAACGGCTTGGGGGGATGAAAGTATATAGTCTAAAGTACAAAAAAACGTGAAAAAAAAAATTTGATTTTTTGAAAAAAAAGATCGGGAATACCCCCTTAATAATCCGGAAAATTTTCTGATATATATTCATAATTTCCTGACGCTTCTGACGTTTTCGGATCAATCATAGAATTCATGAAATTTTAGATCTTAGACTTGCTCAAATATTTTTTTACCTGAGAAATTAAGTAAGTGTTAAACTACAACATTCAATGGATTTGTTTGCAAAGCTGTTTCTTGAAAAATGATTGCCATGTCTTTAAAAAGTTTGGGTAAATTGTTGTTGTTTTTGATCCACCAAAAAAGAATATTTTTAACGCATTTAAAAAATAGCTTTCTTATTATAAACCTGGAATTAATCCGTTAACTGGAAAAATTTGAAAAACTCAGGTAATTCTATTTAGAAAAATAAGTAGATACCCAGTAAAGGGTGATACGGTCAAAATTTGGTCAATATCAACTTGACGTATTTCTTTCAATTTTGCATTTAAAAAACCTGAACACCCCTCATTTTGAAGGTGTGTGTGTGTAGAATGTTGCTCCTATTTTGATTTTGGAATTCACTCTTCAGTTGTCAAAATGCCGTCCAAGCAAGAAGAGCAGCGTATCAAAATTTTGCTCGCGCATCGCGAAAATCCGAGCTACTCGCACGCAAAGTTGGCAAAATCGCTAAAAGTTGCCAAATCAACCGTTACAAATGTAATTAAAGTGTTTGGGGAACGTTTGTCGACAGCCAGGAAGTCTGGATCGGGGGGAAATCGAAAACCGGAAGCCGCTGAGACGACAAAGAGAGTTGCCGGTAGTTTCAAGCGAAACCCTAACCTCTCTCTACGAGATGCCGCAAATAAGCTGGGTGTATCGTCTACAACCGTGCATCGAGCCAAAAAACGAGCCGGACTATCGACTTACAAGAAGGTAGTGACTCCAAATCGCGATGATAAACAAAATACGACGGCCAAAGCGCGATCCCGGAGGCTGTACACGACGATGCTGACGAAGTTTGACTGCGTGGTAATGGACGACGAAACCTACGTCAAAGCCGACTACAAGCAGCTTCCGGGACAGGAGTTTTATGCGGCAAAAGGAAGGGGAAAGGTAGCAGATGTTTTCAAGCACATGAAACTGTCAAAGTTCGCAAAGAAATATCTGGTTTGGCAAGCCATCTGTACCTGTGGCTTGAAAAGCAGCATTTTCATAGCTTCCGGGACTGTCAACCAAGAAATTTACGTGAAAGAGTGTTTGAATAAACGTCTGCTGCCTTTCCTGAAGAAACACGGTTGTTCCGTACTGTTTTGGCCGGATTTGGCATCTTGCCATTACGAAAAAAATGCCATGGAGTGGTACGCCGCCAACAACGTGCAGGTGGTTCCCAAGGACAAGAACCCTCCCAACACGCCAGAGCTCCGCTCCGGCTATTGTCAAGCGGAACCTAAAGAAGACCAAAAAAACTGCTAAGGGCGAGCAGCAGTTCAAGGCAAACTGGCTTTCTACGGCGAAGAAGGTGGACAAGGTGGCTGTACAAAATCTGATGGCAGGGGTCAAGCGTAAGGCCCGGCAATTCGGATTTGGAAAAGCGGAAGCCTAACTGAATATTTTTCCTGAATTTTATACTAATTGAACTTGAAAAAGAAATTTAATTTGATTTTTTAAATAAACGATTTCACCGATTTACACGCGTTTTCCCTTGACCAAATTTTGACCGTATCACCGTTTAGATAGATGGATCAATCTTGAAATAAATTCACGCTAAAAAAGTTGAAAATAGTGACTGATTACAAGAAAAAGATTTGGCCTTAAAAAAAGAGACTTTTTAGTGACTGGCTTGAAAAAAGTGACCAAGTCACTAAAAAGTGACTCGCTCCAAGCCCTGAAATGGGAATTACAAGTACAAGTCCTTGTAGTTTCAGTATGCAATTTTAATTGAGGGGATTAGTAGGAAAGAGGTGTAAGAGACTTCGATCGATTCATCGACTTTCTCTTTTGACAGCCACAGCTTTATAAACAGATTTTGTGCTATTTCTGCCACATAGTTTGGTAAAGGATGTTCTCATTTAGCATCCAGAATGACACACGAATCAAGGAATGTGTTTGCAGCTGAATTATCAACGAAAGAGAATCGATCACAGTCACTTACACCCCTTTCCTTCTAACCCCCTCAATTCTAACAACAGCGTGGCCACTGGATTTGTAGAAATTAAATTCCCGGTCTTTTCCCGGGTGCCCACGTATTTTGTTTGTATAATAGAACCCATACAATTAATCGAAGCCATAAACCCTGCGCTTCGGTCAGAGAGCGTATAGGGCGTCGTTGTGCCAATTTGGTCGTGGCACATTTCGAGTATGAGAGAGTAATTGCAGTTTGATCAAAAGTGCCTGAGAAAAATGCAAGTACTTTCGCAGATTACCCGAAGTTGTGATAGTGAAGGTATGATCATCAAAATCAATTTTTAACGGTTAATTTAAATGTTTCTTAGTTGGTAGTACTGCCACTTGTGGTGCACATAATCAATTATCTAGCGTTTGACGGTTACACACTCCAACTATCTTTTGAGTGTATTGCCCATCAAAGTATATACGACAGATGGTGGTAGGGTTTACAATGATAAATATTCAATGTGTTGTGTCTGCTTGTCTGTGATATAACATTGAGGTAACGTTAGGATAAAATCAAAACATTGAGAAATATTACGCATCACTTTCAGAAATACTTCACTTCGCAACCGATGAACCATTCTGACGGCCATATGAGTACCCAAGTAACCATATAGTCGCAATATAGCTTGTATATTCTTACTTTGCTTGAGTATGGTTAGTTGGGGAATCTGATGAAACTGTCACTTCTTGAAACTGATCCCTTTCGTATTTCTTTCTTTCATTCTCTTTTCGCACACGGAGTGCTCGGTGGACCAGCGACTTTGGACGTGAGCCTCGTCCCAAAAACCGACCAAAAAAGGCGGAATCATATTAGAACCAACCAACCAAGGACGATCTACGGAAGGAAATTGCTGTGAAGCACGGAATGAAATACGAAGCGTTAGAGAAAAAGTCCAAGGGATACCAAAAGAAGCAATTAACGACGGCGGAAGAGCAGAATATGGTGAGAGCTTTCCATTTATTCAAGAAAAAAATATCAAAATTAAACTAAATACATGCCAGGTTTGAAAAAAATATTTTCGAACCTGGAAGTGTGTATATATAACCAATATCCATTTGATAACGGTGATACATACATGCGGGGCTTATTGTGAGTGAAAGTAACCTCGGAATGGGCGTGACTCTCCAGACATTCTGAAATGGGTTGCTGGATCAGCAATAGAGCTATCACCTTCTAACTCCCGGACTAAAGCTGTCTACAATGACCATAAATGCGACATTGTAGAGAGAGTTCTTCCATAATAACACTGCCGGCCAGTGGGGGTTAGAGGGAATACACACACACACACACACACACACACATACAATTAATCGAAGCCATAAAAGATGTAGTCGCAATCATCAAAAAGTCAACAGTAAATAAGTATGAATTCAACGCATGTATTTATACAGATTGGCCAGTGACTTTGCAATAGTAAGATCATTGAAAAAAAAAATTATATCTTTATTAAGAAGACTTTCAGCCCTTGGCTGGTTCATCTTCATCTTTGAAAAACTGATACGAAGTTCCCTGAAGTCCTACGAAGTTTTCTAAACTATTCCAAACATTTTCGAGCTTCTGTGAAGTTTACTGAGCTTCTGATCAGTTTTTTTTTCTCGGAACATAACACCACTGCGACCAGTAATTTGATCTATTGTAGCATATCCCGTGTCCTTAGTTTAGTGCATGTTGTATTACTCCAACACTTGAGAAATGATGAAGTATTCGATTTTGATACAATTGTCATGCTTGCCTTTACCGTAAGCAATCGATTCTAATTGAAAGGTCCCACTATTTATACCCTTCGAAGAATGAGAGCACCCTTCATAGGCACGCCCCTTTGTCAGTCAAAATTGGATTCCTTAGCAACAAAAACAAGCAGACACCGACAATGACCATGCATCAGAACGCTTGCCTTAACCGCTTCAAACTAGGGAACAACGAATAGAAAATTAGGAATCACATAGATGAAAACTAACTAACTCATTTTTTTCCTTATTTAAAGTGCATCCTCGGTGGACAAATCCGAGTATTGTCACCATCAACAAGGCATACAAACTACCGTCTTATTAGAAAAAATGATCCTATCAAGACTTGACCATTGCGTTGAATCAAACAACCTGCTTTCAAATACGCAATTTGGTTTCCGAAAGAGTAAAGCTGGGTTTAGACAGGGCAAGTCAATTGATCAACTCAGTTGAATTCAACTGACTTGAACGCGAATTGAACGTGTAAACCATGCCATTCAATTGACTTGATCAACTCACTTGAGTTGAAAAAAGTTGAACCAGGCTCAACTTTTCAAGCCAATTGAATTCAACTGAGTTGATCATTTGACTTGCCTAGTCTAAACCCAGCATAAAGGAACAAACGATTGTCTAGCGTTGCCTTCATCTGATATTCAACTGGCCTTTGCGCACAAGGAGCAATTGGCTTCAGTCTTTTTGGATATCAAGGGCGCATTTGATTCAGTTTCCATACACATACTCTTATCTGCACAGTATTTTAAATAATTTCTTGTATATTTAGAATTAGCTAATTGTGGAGGCGAACCAGCCTAAGGCTGAAAGCCTCCTAAATAAAGCTAAATAATAATAATAATAATTAGCTAATTGGGCTTACGCCAAGGTTCATGTTTAAGTCCCTTACTCTATAATGTCTATGTCAAATTGATAACTGCTTAGATAATATATGCTCTCGATAACTTGCAGACCATGCCGTGGTTTCCCTGAGAATTCCACGTGCGGAAAGACCACCACCCTAGATAATCTGTCCTTTTGGGCCATACATTTGGGAATCAAGTTTTCACCGCAAAAAAACTGAATTGGTAGTGTTTACAAGGAATCGGTTGCTAGCCCAATTGCGTCTAAATCTTTTGGGCAGAGACATTACCCAATCTTTGACCTTTAAATACCTTGGAGTCTGGTTTGATTCAAAATGCACTTAAAACAAAAGTGTCAACAAAGGATCAACTTTCTACGATCATCGCTTACGTATTGTCCTTGGCTGTATGCATTGAACTCGAATTGAGCACCCAGATTCCTGCGAATCTACCTTAATTATATGTGATCGGATATTAGCCTTCCGTGCTATAACCCCCCTCGTGTATGCTTTACTAACTACAGTTCCCCCATTGACTATGATCTCTCCATGAAACAGGCTATTCCACAGGAGTTCCACATCAACTTCGACGTATCTCAATTCCCCGTATTTTTGCTGAAAAGTACCAACAAGTCAATTGCAATAGAAAATTGTTCACTGATGGATCACGCATTGATGGATCCACTGGCTTCGGCGTCTTCAATGAATACTCAACCGCCTTCCGGAAACTTCAGGAACCTTGTTCCGTTTATGTTGCTGAACTAGCAGCAATCAACTTCGCATTGGGAATGATTTTCGTCATGCCCATAGACCATTACTTCATCTTCTCGGATAGTCTCAGTTCGATTGAGGCTATTCGGTCTATGAAACAAGGTAGGCACTCATCTTATTTCCTTTCAAAAGTAAGGGAGCAGATGAGTTTGCTGGTCGAAAGATCATATATGATTACCTTTGTATGGGTTCCCTCACATTGCTCAATCCCAGGCAATGAGAAGGCAGACTCTCTCGCAAAGGTGGGCGCACAGCAAGGTAAGATTTATGATAGAAGAATTTCACATGATGAATTTTTCCCATTAGTACGTCAGAGTTCTCTTCTAAGTTGGCAAAACGGTTGAACAAGTAATTCTCTTGGGCGGTGGTTACATTCCATTACTCCAAATGTTTCTTCGAGAGCGTGGCTCAAAGGTCTGGATGTAAGTCGGGGATTCATTTGCGTGATGTCAAGACTTATGTCCAACCACTACTCGCTCTAGACGCACATCTCTACAGAATAAACCTTGTTGACAGCAATATATGTAAGTGCAGAACCGGTTATGATGACATCGATCACGCAGTTTGGCATTGTCCGGGTAATGACGCCTCCAGAGCACGACTATTGGATACCCTAGTGACCCGAGGTAGACAAACGGAGCAACGTGGGTAGATGATCAGTAGTTTCTCGGACTGCTACTAAGTTCGCTGCACTACTACAAAGTGCACTGTACTTATACAATTTGTGTTGATTTTTTTTTTCTTGATGTTCCACGAAGGTTATTGAACTACCCTGAAGTAGTACTACAGTAATAGCCCGTTTTTTTTTCTTATGTTCTAAGAAACTCATGTGCTTTTCCAGTTGCTTTATTGCTCCAAAGCATACCTTAAACATCCGTCTTGAAGATGAATGAGAAAGATTTGGAATTACAGTTATGTAAAAATTTTGGTGGAGAAAAGTCAGATTCGCGGGGCTGACAACATCTAGTCATTACTAAACATTTGTGAGCTTCCGTTGAATTAAATAATGTTCCCTATGCTTGTATGAAGCTTCCTAGACTTACACAAAGATTTCACTTCTTCGCAATATGAGTCGGAGGCGAACCAGCCCCAGGCTGAAAGCTTCCCTAATAAAGATAAATCAATCAATTCTTTGCAATATAGATTTCAATATTCGTTCGAGGCTTTCAACCGTCGGCATTTTTTTAAGTTCCCTGAATTTCTACTAAGTTCTTTGAAGCTCTACGAAGTTTCCAGAATATCTACCACTGGAATTAAGCATTTAAATGCCCGGTTGTCTAACACAGTTTTCCCGTTTAGTTTGAACTCTCACTGTAGCAAAACAACGTCTGTCAGTAGACTGTGGACTATCCTCGCTGTAACGACTTGATCAAGTTGAATAGCCTCTAATTGTACTCAACCTGCCATTGTATAGAGGGCCAAAAAACGGTTTGGATGAATCCGTGGGTAACATCGCCCACGTGCAAGCACGGGATAAATGTAAATTTCCTTCCAACAACAGGATCATAGAACCGATATAAAACAGGCCATCCAACAGAAGGATGTCCCAATGAGTGGGGAGAAGAGCCCACCCTCTATCCACGAAATGTTAAAACAGGGATTTGGCATTTGGTTTTACAAAAGGGACAAGTTTTCAAGGAAATTTATAAGAGATTTCTTAGGAGAATCTTTGGAACATTTGGAAAATAATCACAACGGAATGTTTTGAAGAAATTCAAAGGAATTCTGAGGAGACTTTCAAATTAATTTTGGAGGATGCTTGGGAACTGCTAGGCTGAATTTCCTGATGAGAATTCCATGATACCTAGTTCTGTTTAGATTTTCAAGATGAACTCTAAGGGAATACTAAGGGATATTCCAAGCGCAAATTTTCAAGTGAATTATGGAGAAAACTTTGAACGCATTCTCATTAGAATTATTGAGATGTAACTACACACTTAGAAAAACCTAATCTTACACGTGACGGAATCCATCTTTGACATAAAGGATGAGACGTAAACAAACATTTCATGTACAATTAAGTGCTCCGGGACTGAAAAATCGAAAGTACGTTTTATTGAGCTGAATTTCGCGTCTATTATGACTCAATTTTATGTCAAAATTGACGCTCGTATATGTCAGTCTCAGAGTACCTAAATTTACATTTAAAAAAATTGGTATGCAGCGAATTACGAAGGCTGTTATAAAAAAACATCACTGGAATTCTAGAGAGAATCATAATATTATTCAGAAGAATTCTGAAAACAACTCTGAATACATCTTGGAATTTTTTTTTTTTTTTCCTTTGGTTTGTTTTTTTCCGTCGATCTTGTTTTCCGTGCTGAGCACCAATGCTACCGACGTGCCAGGAAGGCAGCTCCCACACCTGGACCCTACCTATCGACCCATCAACTCATGAACCGGGGACCAACGGCTTTACTTCCCATCCGAAGGAAGGCGTGATCAGAGATGTTATGCCTCAGAACATCCCGGCGGCGCCGACTGGGATTGAACCCAGGCCTGCTGGGGTGAGAGGTAATCACGCTTACCACTACACCACCGGCGCCGTTACATCTTGGAATGATTCTAGAGAAATTCTTGAGAAAATTTCCAATATATCCTATGAAGCCACGTAAAATATCTAGGTGTCAACCGGGACATTATCTTCAGAACAGCTATGAATTGTATAGCTCCCTGGTACGTTCTATTCTAGAATATTATTCTATGGTTTGTAGTCCAAATTACAACAATTGCACTGAGAGACTCGAGTCCGTTCAACGCCGCTATCTGCGATACGCTTTGGAATGTTACCATGGAGAGACTCATTTCATTTCCCCAGCTATGAAAGTCGCTGCCAGCTGATTGACTTGGAGCTTCGCACCAGAAGAGATACTTCAAAAGCCCTGCTTGTTGCGGATAATCGTGGAACAAGTTACAATGTTATGCTAAAAATGCCATTGCGTCGGACAAACGGTGCAATAGGCGGACTGCAGCGAATATTTAACCGAGTCTCATTAGTATTCGATTTTCAGCTGCCACGACAAATATTTCTCTTCGTTATTCGCTAGAAATTTCAATCGCCAATGATCCTGTTTTAATGTTTTGTAGTTTTAACGTATGACTTTAATTTCAATTTTAAGTTGAACCATCATTGGGATTATCCATATCGGGTCTGTTCGTGTTGACAAATAAATAAATAAATCAATAAATAAATGATGAACTATCTTCTAAAGATCTAGAAATTATCTAGTTAATTGAGAAATCAAAAATATTCTGACACAGAAATTCAACATTCAGGATTTGGTCAAACTTTTAAAACTCTGCGACTTGGAAATGTTTTTAAATTTTCAAACTTACTTTACAATAACACAATAAGATTCTGGTCTAGGAAAACTTTTCAAAAGGGCAAGTCTGACTTGCACGACTCGAGCCGAATCCCATTATAAGTCTGATCGGTGAACCCACCTTCCGGAGGACTTTGCAAATATTTGAGACTGCGAAGTTACTTAGGATGTTTATTAATGCTTCTCTTCTCAATCCCAATCTATTATTTTACGATTTAGTGGCCACCCTGTATAAGATTTTCTGAATTTTTATTATGTTTCCTAAACTTCTACGATGCCCCTGAAGTTAACCGAAAATAGAACGTGTAACATCATTATGAAAGATTTTGAACGTTAATAACTCAGCTGCCACTGGACCAATTTCACCATTCGATCAGAAACATTTCTACGCATTTATTAAATTTAAGACTTTATCATATTTTTTAAATGTCACTGTTGAAAATTGCACGAATGTGCAACTGTTGCTATGATAATTAAAATTATCACCGATTGTCTGCGAAGAACGATTTCCCTAACACAGATTTCAAAGTTGAATTCCATCCGGTCTTACCAAACGGTGTTTAATCAATCACCCCATGGTGAGCGGTGGCATTGGCGTTCTCCAGTACACAACGAAAGGCTCTCCCGCAAGTAGCTAGCTATCAAGGGTGGCCTCAACCGCTGATCGGATTCAGTTCCAGCCCACATGGGCATCCACAGAAGGAGGAAGAAACCGCACCGCTATTGATCGGAATCAGTAGCTCTTCGTGAGTCGCTGTGGGCCATCTATGCCAAGCGCGTCATACTAAAGAGTATAAACAGTGATAACCCCGCTCAAATTCCTATTCCTACACAAAACACACGCTCATGCTGCAGTTAACAATTAAGATTTATTATATAAGACCGCGTAGTCCTACGTCACCATTGCGTACAACCCCATAGGGCTGTCCCCTTGTAGTTTTTTTTTATAGAATTCACTAAACTCCTCTAAACTTTGCTATTTTACAACAAAGTCTAATGAAGCTTTACAAAGATTACTGAACTTCTATACAGTTCTCAGCACTCTTACAGAGTTCGCAGAATTTTTAAAAATTTAGCTGAACTTCTATAAAGCCCACTGAATTTTAACAAAGTTTTCTTAAATTCTATAAAGTTCAATTAACTTCTACAAAGTTTGTAGAACTTCTTCAGAATTTCTTGCACTTCAAGAAAGTTTCCTGAACTTTAACGAAATGTTCTGAACATCCACGAATTTACTTGAACTAATGATATATGAAGTACACTGGAGTCGCTTTTTACGCGGTTTTTTTTTACGCGGATTTCGGAATTTACGCGGTTTTTTTTTACGCGGATTCCGGAATTTACGCGGTTTTTTTTACGCGGATTTCAGAATTTACGCGGTATATCGCTTTTTACGCGATTTTTTCTTACACGGTCTTTTTTTACGCGGATTTCGGAATTTACGCGGTTTTTTTTTACGCGGATTCCGGAATTTACGCGGTTTTTTTTTACGCGGGACGTATCACCCGCGTAAAAAGCGACTCCAGTGTACTTTGATGTTCTAAAACGTTCCCTGAACTGTCACAACTGTCCCTACTTCGCCAACAGAAACGAAGACCTTTGCGACATCTCCAACGTGATCTTTTGCTGCAGCATTGGCACTCGGAACGTCTTTGGTAGTTTCCTGGCCACACAATTAAAACGGCTACTTCACCTTGGTAATCCAGCTAGATCGAGCTTATTGAGCCACATGCCGGATTTTGACGTTTTGATTTCTTCACTGTACCGCCGTATGCGTGATAATGTTTGCATCATTCATGAAGGGGATAAAGTGAATACGGAAGTGTAGATCGGCAGTCTTAGTAAAGTAAGTATGTCCTGTCGTGGATTACTGAGCAATATGGACTGGAGTCGAATGTGGTCTCAGACAGTCAGACAGGGCATCATGCCAACGGCGCCGGTGGTGTAGTGGTAAGCGTGATTACCTTTCACCCCAGCAGGCCTGGGTTCAATCCCAGTCGGCGCCGCCGGGATGTTCTGAGGCATAACATCTCTGATCACGCCTTCCTTCGGATGGGAAGTAAAGCCGTTGGTCCCCGGTTCATGAGTTGATGGGTCGATAGGTAGGGTCCAGGTGTGGGAGCTGCCTTCCTGGCATGTCGGTGGCATTGGTGCTCAGCACGGAAAACAAGATCGACGGAAAAAACAAACCAAAGGAAGGGCACCATACCACACCTGGAACCGCACGCAGAATTAGCTGAAGGAACATCTGCCGTTCTGGCCACCATTCAGCCCCGATCTTAACCCCTTGTATTATTCAGTGCGGCGCGCCGTGAAGGCCAACAAGGCCTGTGCCAAACGCCACTTCAGTGTAGCAAGTCTCAGACAAACATTGCCCGCGCCTGGAAAGATATGGATCTGGACTATATTATCAGAACCTGTCGAGCATTCCGGAAGCGTGTTGAGACCGTAATTGCAGCAAATGGAAATACTATCGATATTTTTTTTCTACTCCGATAATTTTCAGATTTTTGTTTGTTTTCACAGTGTTTAATGGTGCGAACATTATCACGCATACGGCAAATAAAACCTGACACAAGTCTCGCATCACTTTTCAAATAGAACAATGTAACATATCCACCATTTTGAGAAAATCGAAGCTGAAGTTCGACAGATTTTTATTTTAACTGTTTAGAAACAACACATTTTGCAATACTACTTTTAATGTAGTCAGTGAATAATAACGTTGAAAATTCAGTAGAAACGGTAAAATCACAATTTTACTTTGAATACAATATAGAATAAAAAACACATAGGACGTTTTGACTAGTCAAGTTGTACATTGGACGATTTTTCTCAATGGCATAAATCAATGAGTGTTACATTGGACGTTTTGTTCTACATGATACAAGATTCCCTTTCACAGATTTCAGAGTAGAGTGCCTAACAATGAGACAATGTCACTGAGATATGGTTAGTTGGGTATTCAGATGACTATTACTTTAAAAAACTAATCCTGGTTTTATATCTTTTTCGTTTGCATGTAACACTGTTTGATAATACTAACCATGAGCCCCTTCTCGAAACGGGTTTAATGTTGATGGACCTGGTCTACGATTAAAGGTTGGATTCTGTGATGATGAGTATCACAAAAAAGTTAAAGTAAGTAGCACGATCTTCATCGAAATTTAAGTATTATTGACAATAATCATAGCAATCAACTCGTATATACATTGAACATATATAGAAGGGAAGGTGCGGTCCAACAGGACACTCGATTGAAGCGATTTGGACGGGGAGAGAGGGGATGCCAACTCCCTGTTGATAACATTTCGTGGATAAAGGGCAGGCTCTTCTCCCCACTCATTGGGGCATCGTCCTGACAAGCTCCCAAGTCTTTTTGACCAATTGGCTGATCAAGTTGCTGGAAGGAGATTCTTTATTGTTCCGTAGATGCGTATAGGCGACTTTGCCTATCGATCTACCCAATCCGTTTTTGGCCCTTCATACAGCGACATGTTGAGGACAGTCAGATGTTATTAAGCTTGATCAAGACAAACAGAGAAGAGAGCCCACTGCTATCGGACTAAGTTTCCGTGCTACAATGGGTGGTAAACCACTATTAGATTCCGATTGCGGTCTTCGACGTAGTTGTTTTGGATAGTTTTCTCAATCTAATTTCCAGGTTTGGTAAAAATTGAGCGATTTTTGATTTTTTTTTACAAGCAATTGAACAGTTTTGGTCCGTTTCCAATGTTTCCAACGTTTCCTGCAAAGCCAGGTCGTAACCAAATTCGTTCAAATTTGGCACAATTGCGAATCGAAAGAGCGATGGGGAGCAGGGCGTTGTTAAGTTGACCTACCCTAGTGTACATACTTTCACAACAATCTCTAAAGTTTTATGTTTGATGTCTGGTTGTCTGGAGAGGACAATCTACTTCTTCCGAATAGCTGACCTTATCGAAGCAGCAAATCGAACAAATGTCGTGGAATTTTTTACACACACTTATTCGAAGGAAGACAACGAATTCCGAAGTCGTACTGGAGAGAACTTGAATTATAATGGAAAGTTGTCCATCGCTACACCTTGCCAAATTTCAAATCCTATGTCATTTATTCCTGACGACAAACCGGAGTCCACCCATAGGTGCAACAATTTTCCTCTCATTCATCTTATTTGATCTTATCTTATCTCCCACTACTAATTACACGGTATCACTACACAGCGCCTAACAAGCTCGTCGTTCACGCGCACTAAACAATTACCTTAAATCAACAAACTAAAGCACTGTGTGTTCGTTCGCACACACGATCACACATCAGGGGGGGGAGGAAAACGCAAACTAATTCAAACAAAAAAAAAATCCTGACTTATTGAGTAATCGTTGGTTCCACACAGTCGGCAACGTCATCTTCCTTCCTTCGATGTAAATTCATATTCCTCCCCCTATGTAAGCATCTAAACCTATGCATCCAACCGTACCGAGTGGAACGCGGTTCGGCACATGCGCTCGCTCCAAACGCGAGAGTGTACCTGTTTGGATTACAATAATTACCCGTGGATTATCTATTCCGGCTGGGCAACAGCACGCGATGAGAGCTTCTGCTGCGCTACTGGTAGTTACTTTTATCAGTGTCAGTAAATCGATTCGCTTGTTCCTTTAGCTGCACTCTACGCTTTTTTTCATAGCCGGTAATTGACATTGATCATGAAAAAAGGTAACGTTCGGCAGCCATGTGGGGCAGTAGTAGCCTCGTAGCAAAGAGTTTCTATATTATTAAGTAATATAAAGCATGATAGGAAGGTAATTGCAAGTGGCGTCCATCCGTTTATCGAATTTGTTATCATATATTCATGCGTCGTCGTGGCCATGGCCGAGCGGTTCTCGGTTGACGCAAGTAATATATGTCTACCTGTGGCGCTTGACGTCAGCCAGACCGAACCAGCCACGTTACGTTGTTCGGTATACTTTTCGGGGTCCAGAACGGCGAAGGTGTCTACTTATCTAAACACACAACAGGTCGGTGGCAGTAGATAAGTGGGCAGAAAATAACGACCTACAGAGCGCACACGTGAAACGCTCACAAATAAACGTATCATATGTAGATTGGAAAGGTTTCCGTTGGTTGGATGAAACATGATATGCAGCTGGGAGGAAGGGATAACCGATTTGACACTTACCGTCACCCTGCATATCGGATGTCCATAATGTAAGGTTGTCCCGCAGCAGCTGCATGATTAGCGTAGAATCTTTGTAGCTTTCCTCGCTGAGGGTGTCGAGCTCGGCGATTGCATCGTCGAATGCTGCTTTCGCTAGGCGGCAGGCACGGTCCGGCGAGTTCAGGATTTCGTAGTAGAATACCTGCCGAAGGCGGGAGGGGGTGAAAGGAGAAGAGTTAGAACGGGGCGTTTAGCATTAGCTGTCAATCAATACGAGACGCGTGTGCCTTCTATTTCCCTCGATTGAATTGAGTTCTCAAAATCGATGAAGTCTAGCGTCAATCTACTGAGTCGAAATGGACACACTTGATCTCTTAACTTTGCTATCGACCAGGGGTGAAGTTATGCTAATATCTTGGGCTTTTCTACTGTTTTGCCATATGCCTGAAGCACAGACAAACAGACGTTACTCTTTCTCCTTAATTGTCGTTCACGCATTTAAAGCTCAATTTAAATATTATGACATCGGATCACTGTGACGATAGTATTAAAGCAAATTTATTTAAAGAGTTACGTCTGTTTGACTGTGCCTTAAGTCTAGATTCTGAACTGTACAAGTCCATAGGCGAACAAAAACTCGAAAATACTCACTGAGAAGTTGAGTGCCAGTCCCAGCCGGATTGGGTGCGTTGGGGGAAGGTCAGTCATTGCGATGTCACTGGCGGCCTTGTACGCGACCAGGGAGTTTTCGGCGGCGTCCTTGCGGTCGGTACCGGTGGCGAACTCGGCCAGATAGCGGTGGTAATCGCCCTTCATTTTGTAGTAGAACACCTTGCTCTCGCCGGTCGTCGCGCACGGGATCAGATGCTTGTCGAGCACTTCCAGGATGTCGGAACAGATGTCGCGCAGTTCCTTCTCCACCTGTGAGCGGTAGTTTTTGATCATCTCCAGCTTCTCTTCGATGCCCTGCGATTGGGGTTGGAGAAGAAATGAAATACAAACAAAATCAATGAGTATGAATCGGTCGATTGTTGTTCAGTCGTCGTCCGGTGGAAATTCCAACCTTGTTCTCTTCCTTCTGTTCGATGGAGGAGATTATCCGCCAGGAGGCACGTCGTGCACCGATGACATTCTTGTACGCGACCGACAGGAGATTCCTCTCCTCGACTGTGAGCTCGACGTCCATGGAAGCGACCTTCTTCATTGCTTCCACCATTTCTGCAAGGATAGAGATAGAAAAATGGTTGAACGTTAGTTTGGTTGTTTTTTTTTCGTTTAAGAAGGGAAAGACATCCTATTTTCCAGGAACTTTCATTTTTATAATGCTTTTAAGTGTACCTTCGAAATGTGTGAAAATGTGTATAAACATGCTAGAAAGAATTAGCCGCAGGGGAGTTTCACTTGTCCTTTGCCAGAGAGTCAGAGAAGATCCACCATCTTCTTGCGTTTGAAGTTTGTGTGGGAAAGCACGTGGAGTGGAAGAGTGCACTCAGCAAAAATCGATTTTTGTTCCAGGGCATACTCGGAACGTTGGCACAAGTTTGCCGAACAAACTCTCTCGTCTCGTGCAGTACCTATTTAGTTGTAGCTAGCTGAATAATTTAAAAGAACTTTGCAATCGCAGCTGTTGCATGAATTCCATTCAAAATCAGTTTGTTGAGCTCTTGAATCGATTAATATCTGTGCCTAAATAGTTTAATTGCCACTTGTCCCCCCACGATCGACACGGCATTGTCTACATAAAAGGAGAAGATACCGGTACATGTGACCGGCCGTTATGGACATACTTTCGTCCCATATGGCGATAGCGATGATGTAATGAACCGTGTCGTACGACCAACATTCAAGTATACACTCACACTCACACACCTGGCAGGGTTTGAGTTCCCCTCCCTATCTTGGTTGGTACCGTAGCCAAAAAACATTCTACCATTCTGTGAAAAACAAGCCTTTTAGATGACCATCGATGTCCAACCATTATGAATGAACCCTACTAGCCGGAACCGGAGCAGGGGACATGGCTACTTTTAACAGCGCAAACTGTGACCGTTGCTGACATTTTTTTTATTCATCCCATAGAAGGAATTTCGAACAGTCACTGCTGCTTTTCATCCACATTGGGGAAACACCCACTTGCATCGTGTTGATTGAAAAGTATAGGTACCTACATACCTACCTATACCAACCATGTGTGCCATATTGTTGACGCGCTGTTTCACGCCGAAGTAAGCCCCCGGAGCTGTGGAGTGAGTGAGTGGGTGGAATATGGGTTTGCGAAATTGAAATAAAGTAGAGAGAGAGAGCTGTGAGTTAGTTGAAATACGAAAGTAAAATAATTAACCCAGGTGGGATATGCCTGCCTGTGTGAGCGAGATACATATTTGGAGGGATGTTCCTTCCTTGGTGAGGTTAATGAGTTGAGATTTTTGGTTTCCAAAGTCATACAGCTTCTAACTAAATCCCAAAAAAAAATCCATAATTCGCCAACAACAAAACTCTCTGCAGAAAAAGGAGGATTTTTAATAGGATTTTTGAAGTATCCTTATTTGTTATGTGTTCTATCTCAGGTCTGGGAATTTCATCTACTGGAAAAAAGAGTGGCGATGTACCAATAATGATCACCATACAGCGTATCAGCGAGGAAGACTCGTAAGCTGCGGATCTTCATCAACCTATTCATTGCCCGCTGTATATATAATTTATTCATGTTTGGTGGCCTCACAACTGACTCTCGAATGCTGCGCTCCATCGTCGATGTCATGTCATTGCAAATTACAGAAAGTTCAGTGCTGGTGGTAATCCAACAAAACATCACAGCTGATGCAGACCCAAGGAGCGGCGGACCTCAAAAACGAAATCAAGTTATTACTCTGGATGGAAATCTTTCACGTTGGTCTCTTGTATGGGATGATTAGGATACATAAGTCTGTGAACTTCGTGGGAGAGTTCATTTGGCATCAGAATAGAACTCACCGGATCAAGGAAACTTGTAGGAAAACGTATAGCGGTGTAATAGCAGGGCTGGTAGCGATCACTGCTGTCAAAAATAGTGATTTTAGTGACCATGTTGAAGAAATAAGTGACTAATTTCTTAGTTATATAGTTGTAAAACAGTGACCAAAAAGTGACCCTGAATTGAATTAAAAATAAATTTTATTGAAAACTCATAGGAATTTCTGAGGAGCACAACTCCTGTGAACTTCAAAGGAAAATTCCATGGGCACTCTGAGGATAATTTAATTACAATTAAATCTGCGAATAACTCCAGGACATCTTCAAAGGAATTCGGAAAGTAAATTCAGGAGAGTTCACAAAACAAATTATGAGAAGAAATCTAAGGAATTTGTGAGTAGAAATGCCAATAATTTTAAGGAGACTTTCAATGTGAGTAGAATTCCAAGGGAAGGTGTGAGATTCAAAAGGAAATCTGAAATGAATTCAATGAATATACTGACAATCTTTCCAAAGGGTGTCTTAATGTGGAGAATTTCAATGTAATTACGAGGAAAACTAAAAGAAAATAGAGTTCGAAGGATAGCTTCATTGAAATTTCCATTGAATATGGAATGGACTATTCTGAGAATTTCCCAAATTTTTCCTGAAGTTAATGAATTTGCCTTGAAGTTCTTTTGTAGTTTGAGAAACTAGCCTGATGCTCACAATACTATTCTTAAACTTCCCTGAACTTTATAGGACTTCCTAAAGTTTCCTCTAACGATCATGAATCTCTTCTAAAGGTTTAACGCTGAAGTTCTATAAACTTCTTTAAACTTTATGTGACTTCTCTAATGTTAACGGAACTGCTCTGAGGTTCTCTGTTCTTTTCTTAAATTCTTAAAACTGCTCTAACGTTTTTACAGTTCTTGTGAAGCTTGTTGTACTGCGCTGAATTTAATGGTACCGTCCTTAAAATGTTTGAGCTTCAGTAAACTTCTGAACTCATGCGAAGACCTCAATTAAATATTTTAAGTCTCTGAAGTTATCTGTAAATCTGGGAACTGCTTTAAATTTCCCACTACTCTCCCTGTAATTCCTCCATTTTTCGGAGCTTAGTAAACTTTTTTCAAATGCTCCCGCATTTTGCTAATGTTCATAAAAATTCCTGAAGTTCGCGGATCTCCCCTTAAGTTCCTTCTATGAAATTCTCGAAATGTTTCTGTAGGCCACTGTCCTTCTTCTGTGAGGTTTTCGGGCACTTTTATGCTCCCACAATTTTCATGGAATAAGAACAAAATAATTTATATATTTTTTTGATTTTCACTGAAGTTCTCATGATTTTTCTGAAGTTCTCTAGATAGCCCAATTTAGATCAGTATATTTTAAGAACCCGCAACTTAACTGAAATTAATTGATTTGCCTTGAAGTTTCGACAATTTTCCTTAGGTATTCTAATTATCAAAAACGCTCACTTATTCTCCCTGAACTTACCTATGCTTACCTGAAGTTAATAATCCGGCAAATTTTCTGATATAAATATTCAAAATTCCCTGATGTTTCTGGATCAATCATAGAATTCTTGGAATACCCCAGAATTCCACGGAATTCCTTTTAAGTCTCTGCAAATTTGCTTAAGTTAATGGGATTATTCTGAAGCTATCTAATCGTCCTGGAAGTACTCGGAACTTCGCTGAATATCATTACACTATCTCAATTCTTAGTTCTCTGGAATTTTTTGAAAATATTTATCGCAGTTTAATAAAAGTTCTCGCATTTTTTCATCAATTTAGCTAAATTTTCGCATTTGTTAAAGTTAAAATACTCTCACGTTTTCCGTTTGTTCATATAATTTTTATCACGTTCCAGAAGTTCTATCGGAGCTTTGCTGAAGTTTCCAGAACTTTTTCAAGGTTTCTACAATTTTCTTGAAATTATTTGAACTGTCCTTTGATGCTCTGATCGGTCTTGATGTTCCCGAAGCTTCCCTAAAGCTCTCAATTCTATTGAAAATAAATTTCCCTGAATTTCTTTGAACTTCAGTGAAGTTCCTGAAATATTTCTGAAGTTTTCATAAATTCTCCGTACTTCCCTGAAATTCTCGGAACATATTAAGAATTCTCAATTTTTCTAAATTTACGATTATAGATATTTAAACTGCTCCAAATCTGAAATTCCCCAAAGATCTCTAGATCTAGCTTTTCTGAGGTGCTTAGAACTTCTTAAAAATTTGCACAAGGTTCCTATAATTCTCAAATTTGCTTAACACCAGTAAGTTTCCCATAATTTCAGTGTGTTAACTTCCCTTATGTTACCGTAGTTTGGAGCTTCACTGAAATTTTCATCATTTCCTTTCATTCCTCAGAACTTCTTTAAAGTTCCTACAATTGTTGTGAAGTAAATGGGACTGCAATGAAGATCTCTAATCTTACATAAAGTTAATTACGAACTAAAATAAATCATTTAATGTTTTCCTTAATTCAGGCACTTTGAAAATTTTCAATATCTTGAACTTGTACATGAAATACGAAACTACAAATTATTGAATATTTTTTGATCTTGGACTTACTCAAATTAATTAGTTTTTTTTTTAACTTTATTAAAGTGGAGAAATTAAGTAAGTGCTAAACTTCAACATTCAATTGAATGAAGTTATTTCTTTAAAACTCATTGCCATGTCCTAAAAACGTTTAGGTTAATTACTGTTGTTTTTTATCTTTCAGAAACAGCATATTTTGAACGCATTTAAAAAATATCTTTCTTATTATAAGCCTGGAATTTATCCGTTAAAGTTCTGGAAAAACCTAGAAAACTCAGGAAATTTTATTTAGAAAATGAGTAGACAGCCTGTAGATAGAGAAAGACGATTGAACGTCACAAAACAAATAATGATCAATATTGAAATAAATTCACGCTAAAATAGTTGAAAATAGTGACTGATTACAAGAAAAAGTGACTTTAGTGTCTTTACCTTAAAAAAAAAGAGACTTTTTAGTGGATGGCTTGAAAAAAGTGACCAAGTCACTAAAAAGTGATTCACTACCAGCCCTGTAATAGGGCAATTCAGGAAAGGATTCTTAAGCCTTGAGGAGGGTTTCTTGGGGTAGTGTCCAGTTAATTGCAGGACTAATTCAGTTTGACTTATGGCGTAGGCCTGATAGGATTTTCCGTTAGTTATCAGCGACAGGCCTGGTTGATTTTTTCGGAACGGATCCAGAACATTTCAGATGTGGATCTTGTTGGCTTTCTGGTTGGATCTAAGAGATTTCGAGGACAAGTTCATTGTGCGAAGAGTCACTTATTAGTGAGGACCAGTGTTCGAAAAATCATGCTATAATCTCCTCCATTGAGCACTCCTGAGCGAATTATCACGCTTAAGATTCCTCTTGCATTTTTACTCACAATGCCAAAACTTATAAAATCCGGTCAAACGTCAATTGATGGCATCCACATGAATTTTTGTTAGTTTTCCAACAAATAGTGGAAACATAACCGGAGTAACGTCTACATGTAAAGGAATTAATTTTTGAACCGAAAAACTCATCGGTGATTTTAGTGCAGCTGAATGTTGCAAAGTAAAGCTCATAGACGAATAATCTCACGCATGAGTTTTTCCGAACACTGCGTGGGAGTTTCAAGGTTTACCATTAAGGTTCTCTAGATGTCTTCTGGGCTTGTTTTCGTCATGCTCGGGACTTGACCTGATAGCTATTTATAAAAAAAAAACTCTATGCGTAGTTAATGAACAGCCCCCTAGAATTTCAAGGAAATTCCAATGAGAATTCCAAGACAATTTCAAGTGAATGTTGAAGAGAATTTTTAAGGAATTCTGGAATAAGAAAAGCTGGGATTAATTCTAAGGGATCCATGTTTCATGAAAATTCTGGATTTCAAGATCATTCTGATAAAAATTCCATTACAATTCTTATGTGAACTTTAAGGAAAATCTGAGGAGAATTCCATGGTTTCTAAAGATTATAATAAAAAAAGGGCTTACAAATTAAAGCGTACTACAGCATATCTTCAAATTAAGAACATAACTCATATTCAAACATCACCGAACTTCCGGTTTCCTTCCCTCAACGGCATTCTCACGTCGTCGTCGCTCACTCCTTCCCATACCATCTCCCCAAAACTCTGAACGAATTGATGACGTCCATTCAAGTGCAGCAAACGTTCGTTCAGATTACCCGTCGAACCGTACACGCCGCTCTTTTGGCGTTCATTGCAATTTTGAATGCAACGGAGCAGAGCAATTATCGGCGAGCCTCACCTCACCTCAGCTCAGCCTATCCCCACACCCACGTCGACACACAAAAACACACCAGAACCAATTCGGGCTTGCTCAATGGAGCGAAAAATTAAGTGCAGAAAACGACGACGAAGGTGTAGTAAGAGAGCGATATTGTAATGTACGGTGGTGCGATTACTTCCTAAGCGCTCGAACCGTTTATTTGGCATCCAATCCACAAGCAGAAGTAGGACTCAAAATTCAGTGTTCTTGAGACAAAGGATTCCACGGTTTTAGGTTAGGGGGGATGATTGTTCATTCGATCAACCACCGAGAACAACAGGCACAGGTGCACCCGTCTCGGCCGTAAACCGATCGCCATTGCGCGCCACACTCGTATCAGCTGGATCCAGATAACCTTGACGGCGACCTTGAACTTGCTTCCTGCCGTCGTCGCGGGTGCGCAGCTAACTGTGCGAACACAAGACGTCGGTCGTTGGTTGTGCGTAGGTTTGCTGTGTCTGCACTTCGATGCAATTGCTCCCGCGATAGGCAGGTAAGCAATCATCATTGTCGTCATCATCATCATCATCATCATCATTTTTACCTGAAGCGCCAAAGCCACTGAACCGTATCTGTATCTACTACTGCCGTTGGTTACTGAACGAACCGGTTCTCGTCGGGGTTCGAGTTGCGAATCAACTTTTTCTGCTATCTCTTCGCTACACACCCATACTCCTAGGTCGGTTCGATTTCATCGCTTTTTCTGCCGCGGGAAGGACGGAGATCTATCCCACTGTAGATACCTTTGTTTCTACAGTAGGCTGTGGAAGCTAGTCTGAGAACGGATTGATTTGAGCATAGCCTTCTCAGGTTACTTGGGAACACGATGCCGCCGCGGCAGGCAACACGAAACAGATGTGTTTGTGTGGTTTTGTACGTTTTTCCCGAGTGTGGTGCAGGTTCTTCCAGCGTGTATTGGTGTCCAACTGACGTTCCGCCGGGATATGTTGCACCAATACTAATTACCGTTGCTGGGAAATGTACGACTCATACACAGGAGCAGGTCGATGGAGCTTTGCTGGGAGTGGGTGGTAAAAGTGTTATACGGAATCGGGGAAAAGGTGAGGCGGCCCTACTTGGAAGAAAGTCTCCCTGGGGAAGCACAGCGCGCGACATGCGGCAGGGAACGGAGAGACGGGTATGTGTAAACCATTGAATCGATCAGATCGCGTGTGGAACATTTTCTGTGGGGTGGTGTTGGTGGCTTCCAATTTCACCATGTGGATATATCCGTGATGTTCAGTAGAGAAGGAGAGACCAAATTGATTGGGGGCAATAAATTTACTGGGAATTTGTTTCTACGAAGGACGTTCGTCCAGTGGAATTAATTGCTAGTTTTAATCGGACAGGGCATTTGATGATTGGTCGATGTAAGAAGTGGGAATTTTGAATTGGAAGGCAGCACTGCCGCCGTTGTCGCAGTTAGCCTCAGCTCAGCGCTACCGCGGAGGTGAATTAGCGGCAACCGGTAAACTCACCAATACAGTACACCGCTTCTCGCTTGAGAGTTCGACACAAAGACCGACCCCATCGACGAAGCTCCAGGTTTGTGTGTCCGAACAAGGGGGGATCGCATACCAATACCAATGGAGAACAACACCTTCTCGGTTGATGTATAAAAAAACGTGAATCAAGACTTTATGCAAATTTTCTACATTTTAAGGAATAAGAACATCATTTCCCATTTCTCATACGAGTCTCCAACTGAAACGTCTGTCATGTCAGTGGTTTGGAGTTAGTTGGTTCTGTGTCTCTCAAACTAGGCAACTAGTTGACCGGCGATGACGAGCGAGAGGGAGACAAGTGAGTTCATCATGCCAGAAGAACGTGCTAAAAGTAGCTCGACTGTCACCAAGTGCTTATTGGGATGTTCATCTTCCCGCCGTCGCTTATTACATAATCACAACCTACTTGGATGACTGTGCTACGTAGAGTAAGGCGAACTATTGGTGGACCCCTCGCACTTTGGCGCTGACGAGCTTGACCTCTTCAATCATGTGACTAAGCTAGCTAACAAACAGAGTAAACTGCGGGAGTAGATCTCTCGCAGTCCACCCAGTATAGCCATAGCGGATGACGTACTAAAGCCTGTCAAAAGCCATAAAAATTCCAGAGCAGATTGTCACGCTCCAACGGTCGTTGTCGGTCGGTGAGCTTTAAACCCAAACACCACCCCACCCCCACCCCCTCGTACACATAATCTGGTTGTAATCAATGAGATCATGTATTATGAAACCACGCTTTTAACATGTGATTTTTTGCCACAAATATTTACATTTACATTAACTGACGCGAATAGATGGACGGAATGCCGCTTTTCGAGTCGAAACCCATTTTATGTTGTATAATACACCTCGGTATCATTTCAGCGCATACAGAATGTGCCTCCTCCTACATCGGCGGCAGTTCAACGCAGCCGACGAGAAATGAATGATTCAACAGCTCCGGAAATTTAATGATTTTCTTGCCTTTGTGTGCTTTCCTGAGAGATGCACAATGAGCGCAAAAAAAAGCCTGACACATGAGCAGCACAAGCAGAGGAAAAGTAGTCATTTCTTAGCGAACCAACAGTTATAAGCAGCGCTGGCGTAGTTCGCGTCTGGATGATGACGACGACGATGATTATTACTGGGGCTGTCATTGGAATTGTATTGGTTTTATAACTCTCATATGTGCACACAAAAAGGCAGCGAGAGGGCACGAGTGCAATGGCTTCCTCTTCCTGCGAATTACGTTTTTCGCGACGCGTGACATACACCTGAACCTGATTCCATGAGAGAGAAAAAGGAGGCGCGCGATAGGGTGAAACAGAGACAGGTACAATTACAGCAGGTCGGCCGTCCTCATCCTCCGGCGACAGAACGTCGGTTGACAGCGCTCGAGGGGCGAAACAGTTAAATATGAGTAATTAGAGGGTGGCGTGTGGTTGCGTAATGATGTGCCAATGACGATGGTGACACAAACACTGACTGACTGTTATCGGTGGTTACTTGAGGTGAACAGAAATTGAGCCTGGATGGTTGCAGGCCCTGTATGAGTCTCGGCTGTCCGATTGATTGCCCATTGCGGTATGAAAATTGAAATGTTGAACGCTACTCTCTCTTTCTGCTGAAATCCATGCACATAACTTGAAAATTGCTGTAGGAATTTTAAAGTAATCATGCGTCTGAATATTTGATAACCGAGCTGTATCTTGAGTTATGACATAAGAAAATAGTTTTTTTTTTCTAAAAATAATATATACCGATTCTCTTCATCGACATTCTCTTCTGTTAATAACTCGACCACAAAACATTCCCTTGTCGTGCTAGTCGCATTAGATGCTGGCTGTACAATTTTTCATGAAATCTATAATGCCAAAAAATGATCTAATGAAGCATTGGATGACAACAAAGAAGACCAAAATAACGTGTTGCCAAAAACGGAAAGGCGCTGCAATAACTTTTTTTTATCTAACTGTGTCAACGATACCGGGAAATGTATTTAAATATGATTCAACAAAAAAAAAACGCTGAACCGGATCGATCGATATTGCAATAACTCTTTTACATTATTCGGGTTGAAATAGATAAGATTGCGATCGAATTGCGATAGAATTCGGACGAGAAAATTAACTGCCTTGCAAAATTAATGTTGCTATGGTTTCTGTAGCAATCAGCGATTGGTCACTAGGTTCGGGTAGCCATCGGATGACCAAAATTTACCTTCTCTAGGCAGGTGACATGGTCTCTAATGAATTGTGGATAACATTAAAAACATCAATGTGTTGGCGCGGGGAGAAAAACCAAATACCCTAACGCTAAAAACAACTCATCTCCATTTGATGAGTTTTTGGAGACTTGGAGTCAATCGTCAGGATAAGCAATTAGGGTAATATAATTAAATGAAATTTACTAATCCGAGTTTAAAACTCCTGTTGATCAGTAAATATTGAATGTTTCAGGAGTTCCACCAGATTCTGGAGTAAGAAATATTCTCGGAAATTCAGAAGGTTTCTGAGAGTACCCCGAGTTTCTAGGGTTCCTTAAACTCCGACAACAACTCGGAATCTCAGTACTCTACTAACTTAAAAAATTTACGAAGGTTCTGAAATTTGGAGAATTCTTGGAGAACCCTGGAGATCATTAATAGCGTCACAAGTATTCCAAGGAAATTACAAGTGTTTTCTGGTTAGTTTAAGAAAAATTGCAGGATAATTCTAATCTAATATAATACAAACGCAGCCAGTACGAGAAAGCATCCTGGAAAATGATTAGGTTAGATGAGGTCTAATCATTTTTCTTGTCTAATTGATGTTTACAGCATATCTGAGATATGATATAAACATCAATACGGCCAGGCCTACTGCGTTGTATTTGCCGCAAAGATGATTCTTGGAAATTAATGGGAACATTTCTTGAATCTACAGGGGTGGAAGGATGCGTGGACATACCGTACCAAACGCTCCGATAAGAAAAAATGCAGGATAATTCTGAGCAGAAATCCAACAAAATTCTGAAAATAATTTCATTGTAATTTTAATGTATAACCTTAAAAACCCCGGATAATTTTTAGTAAAGTTTCAGTAAACAGATTTTTTATAAATATTTATTTACTGTCGTCAATCATCGTTTCGAAATGAGACCATTGCAAATTCACGACGCTATTTTAAAGTTTGAATGTTGATGAGCATGTACCGTGCTTCATAAGACGGGAGAGGTAATCTTGTCCAACTTAATTTACGAAGTGCAAACAATAAGAATTGTACTTTAGCTATTTGTTTTATGTTACTTCTGCGTGAAGTCAACGATTTACATAGTTGAAGATGCTAATTTCAAATAGCAGACTAGAGTGGTAATGTTTATACGATAGATGACGAGATGAAAGTATAGAGTTGATAGTTCCGTTAGAGTACGGCAGTGTGAAATTGTTTATATAGAGAGTAGAAAGCGAGCAAGGACAACTTTAAGAAGGTACAAATCGGTAGGATCATCTCTCTTTACCAAACTCCTCCGTTGGAGAGGGATGGTGAGGGGTATTCCCCCCGCCACCACTGGCAAAAAGAGATGATCACCGACACGCTCAAGTACCGACGATGTGTTTGAAACAGTTCTACCAATTTTTACCGCACTCAAGTTGTTATCTGAAGGAAGGCATCCAGTCGTAGGTTTGGAAATTGCAGCTATTGTTAGCAAACTAGCATCTTCAACTATAAAATAAGAATTGGTTTTGTACCGATTCTATTCGTTCCTCTTGCGTTATTTAATAAGGTGACCAAACTATGCTGCAGTATTCCAGTATTGACCTCACATGTACGGATCATGAAAATTATAGCTAAATCGTTTAATAAAGCCAAGCACGTTGTAAGCTCTGTTGATGATTGTATTATAATGATCACTGAATGTTATTTTGGAATCTATGATAACTCTTAAATTTCTAACTCTTTCACACTTTTCTACCGGCTGATTTCCTAAAAAAGATTGTAATATCTGGTGTGCTTCGTTTTCAACTAATAGTTATTGAATTACATTGTTTTACGTTCAGCTGTAAAAGGCTTTCGTTGCACCAAATATACTACCTATAATCGTATATCAGTCCCATATGGATATTCGTCAATTTTGAGATAATAACGTTATCCACTATCAATTGGCATCTACTTTCATAACACGTGATAAAACTATGAAATTTGATCATGAAAAATGTGAGAACAACATCAAGTCAGTTTGTCCCATATCAAGCTAAGTAATCGCATATCAGTCCCATCCTGAAATTCAATCGTCCAGAAGTCAAGTTACAGTTCTGTTTTTTTGAATCGCCATATTTTTTGCTGATGTAACAAATCATGCAGACTTCATTGCAATTGACTTTAACTTTATAAAAATATCAAGTAAATTACTATGATTTTACAAATATTTACATGGGAATGGCACTTCGTAACTTCAACTGCCTGTTTCTGAATGCCTACTTTTTCCATATGGGATTATAGGCAGTATAGAACTTGTTTATTTCATTTTGGAATGTCCTGATGTCTTGGTTTTTAAGAATGAAGGATGTCATTTACAAACAGTATAAACAAAAGGGAGCCTAGATGAGAGCCTTGCGGGACTCCTGAAGTGACTTGAATGGGATTCGATTTCTTCCCTTTGTATATAACTATTTTTTGACGATTAGGTATATATGAATCGAGCCATTTGAAAAGTCATGGCTCAATTCCTAGTTTTTGCAATTTGAAGAGTAGCAAGGGTATGTCAATGCGATCAAATGCCTTACTGCAACCTGTATATAGAGCGTCAACGTGGTTTTCATTATCCATTGAACGGCCTTTGAAGAAACCATATTGCATGTTAAAGCTATGTCCATTTAGAATCCGGAATAATAAAATCATCTGTATCTCGTAACGGATTGACGTTCAAATAAGGTTAATACATCAAAACAAAGGTAGTTCACTGTACTTTTAGGAAAACATATCAATACAAATCATGTATCTTCGTTTCTAATGAAAATTCGCCCTTTCTTCTTTATTCTTCTCGTCAAACGCTGCACACCTCCGGAGTCAACTTCCTTGGCACATTAGTTCCACATTTTGGTCATCTGAATCGCGTCCCGAGCCGTTTTTCCACTTTTCTTAAGCTTCCGCTTCATTATTGCCCAAGATCTCTCGATGGGCCGTAACTGCGGGCAGTTGGATGGATTTATGTTTTTATCGATGAAATCTACGTTATTCTCGCCGTACCACTGGATGACTTCCCGGCTGTAGTGGCAACTCGCCAAATCTGGCCAAAACTTCACGGGACCTTTATGGGCTTTAATGAAAGGTAGTACGTGGTTTTTGAGGCATTCTTCCTTGTACAGCTTCGAGTCCATCGTCTTTTTCGTCACAAACACTTTGGTATTTGCTCCGCAGCTGCATATTATCCCTTGCCAAATCATCAGTTTTTTGGTAAATTTGTCCATAAAAACAAACTTAAACGCAGGAACATCTCCTCGTGCCGTCGCCATGTAGAATTTTCGACCAGGAAGCTGTCCGAAATCCATTTTGACGTAGGTTTCATCGTCGATGAGCAGGCATCCTTGGTACTTCGTCAAAACCTGCTGGTAAAATTTCCGAGCTCGAGTTTTTGTGACGAAACTTTGCTTCAACGTTCTGTTTGGTTGCTTGCTGACTCGATAAGAACGATATCCTGCTCGCAAACGAATTCTTCGAACGGTACTGTGAGCAGCAGCGTATTTTTGGGCGATTTCATTATCTGATAGTCCAGGGTTTGCTCTGACGGTTCTCAACACCTTCTGGCTCAGGTGGCAGTCATATGTTCCACTACGACGCTTACCTTGAGGCACTCGATACACGCTTGCGCACGCGAAACGTTTGAGCACATTATACACGGTTGATTTGGCGATTTTCAACGTTTTTGCGATTTTTATTGCGGACCACGTTGGATTATCAACGTGGGTGTGCAAAATTATTTCTCCCCTCTCGGCTTCCATCTGGAATAATTTTTGACTCACTGCACGAAACACCGTGAAATTTATACCACAGAAAGTGGGCGCAAACCGCTGTAAAATAATTCTTGCAGCGGTCACTCTCCGTGCCGCTGCAACACAATAAGTGATTCCGGATTCTAACTGGACAGAACTTTGTGATTCTGTTTTTGATTTGATGAAATATTTTTTCATTAACGATTGCTTCGAAAATCTTTGGAATGCAAGAGATAATGGCAATCCCACGGTAATTACGTAGGGGAATTTACGTATTCTCGACAACCTTCTTTCTATAGCCTTTTTCTCTAAGGAACGCACACATATGCAGTATTAGTTTGTTTACCATCTATTGCTGCCAGCTGCTCTTACAATTTCAGTCGAAAGAATTGTCAAAAGCTGTTTTAAAACGCTTTTACAAAGCTCCAATCTTCTCTAGTGAGAGCGAGTATTGTCGGCAACCAGTTTTTCTTCGGCAACCGTTCCATTTGAACTGCATGTAAATCTGCTATTTTATTATCGGCAACTCGAAATCAGCTACAATTTGTAGTGCGTGTGTTTCATTTCAAGAAAACCTTGCTAGATTGCTTTTTCTCAGTGGTAAAAATATAGTCAAATTGAAGCTGAAAGCATAAAGAATCGTTTGCATGCATTCAGCGAAGTGTTTTCGTAAGAAAATCCAGTGAAAATAGTGTTTCAATTTGGGTTGCCGAAAATAGTCTGGCATGCCGAAGCCGTCATTTCCCCTATGTAAGATTTTTTCCGCTTTTAAAAATAGGCACCAAGGAAGAACTTTTCCATGTTTTGGGGAAGTTCCCAGATTCCAGCGACTTATTAAAAAGCCAAAACAGTGGGGGCCGTAAGTTCTAATGCTAAGCTTTTCATAAATACGGATGGAATCCCGTCAGGTCCTGAACCTTTGGAGACGTCTAACTTTATTAAAGCCACCATGATTTGATTGACACAAGGGGTTGGTCACTCCGCACAGTGTGCCAAAAATACAGATGGGCATACCTGGGCACACTGGGGGGTTAGAAGTTTTCATGATATTTAAAGTTACTGGAAACACTGTAAATTTTCGCCTGATCTGTGCATGTGTCAAAATGTTAATCATTGTTGTTGACACAATCCAATTTTTGGTTTCATAACTTCAACCGTGAATTTCCGGCGAAGTTCTGCCATGGATTCCTCACAGCGCACATATTTTCGAAACGTTAGCTAAAAAACCGGTCAAAAGTCAACGCGGTATGTTTGCGGGATGAGCGAGGTCATCAAGACTATGACCGTTGCCAAGTACAACTGTAATCTGGGGGTGATACTGGAGTCGCTACCGGAAGACTTCGAGATCAGAGAACCTCCACTCGAACTGTTCAAGGATCTGGTGCGGAAGGCTTTGGTGTTTGAGAACAGTTTGATCGAAGTTGGGAAGGGGGTGGCATCGTTCCGGAAGCTGATTGAAAAGATGATCATGAAGGGACTGCTACTGGTCATAATGAGTTGGTTAGTCGGGATAGTGAGACCCTGAAGGAGGAAATGAAGGGAACGTTGAAGACGTTGGTAGATCAATTTGGGGCGGGGAGATTCGTGATGGAGCTGAAATCACAGTGGAATTGTAAAAATGTTGATTGGTCAGTTGTTGGGTTTGAAGGTGAACTTCTGAAAGTCGACATCGGTGAGTTGGTTGATAGGTTTAGCTCTCGGACACGACCCTGATAACCCAGCGCTTTAAATAGAATACTTTTAGGCTTGGCGGAGATGAAGTCCCGGCGAAGTTTAAAGTGACCGGTGTTTTCCATGGTGCTTCCTGCATTTCAACATCGCGATATTTGCAATAATCCTCGTAGAGCTGATCCGAACGCAGCTTTTCGAACTCTATGAGGTACGGCGAGCCGCACAGAAGCGTCGTAAGGGGATCGGTATCCATACAAAGGCCACTAAGTGGTCAGTGGTGGTTTACCATGTTTGATTACGTAACGCTTCACCGTTGATAAGCTAACCGACATTCAATTCCATGATTCGTTCCTCATCGTAACTGACATCGATGAATTCGCCTTCGATGATCGCTCGGACCATGTCCAGAGGTAGAAACATCATCGGTGTTTGCTTTCCAACCATCGACAGCGCCCCAGCGTTTACAGATGTTCTCTGGCCGGCACTGCTTTACGCCAGAGACATCATACTTATCTCCATTTGTCCGATTGTTAGACCGTGTGAACATATTAAACCCCACCTTACCAGGGAAGTCTGATTCCAAGTTGAAACTCACACAAGAACGCTGGCGGCGCATCTTTGACTGAGTCGATGGCTTTCGGGAGAAACTCCTCCCGGAAGCATTCATCAGAATCTGAAGAGCATCTGGACCAGTTTCCTCTGATGATGCACGCTCACTTTGTCTACTTACCACAGTCAATTGTGGTTCATTCGAGTCCTCATCATACTTCAATCCACTAGAAGTTATTGTCCTGTCGAAAATTGGATGTGTCTCCCCCGGAGAACGTTCTCTCTCGAAGCTTCGATTCGGTGGCCGAGGTCGTTGCTTATTAGGTTCAGTGTAGTCTTTTTCCGAGAGTATTTGGGAGCAACGAACCGAGAGTCTCGACAGTTAGGATCTGGAATAGGATTCAACTGCTTGTTGTTTTGTTTCTTCAAAACAAAACATGTGAACTGTCAAATAAACCGGGTTGCCAAACATACCATGAGTTTTGAGGAAAATAGATTAATGGATGCATGGAAATTTGATAATTTTACGGAATGTGATAGGAAGACAATTGTACAAATATCTTAACATGAAATGTAAGATTTTCTTACCGTTTTGTATAAAAGATATGCTACAGCTGTAATACATCACCGTATATACAGATTATGCAATGAAGTCATCGGAAAGCATTACAAATAGACTTGATCTCCACCGGTTCCAGCAATTGAAAAATAAGTTAGTAGACCAACGTGACGTACTTTGCGTACATATTTGAAACACAGCACACGGCAGATAACAAGACAACTTTTGTCAGATTCTTCTTTCACTCCTCACCGGGCCAAACCGAACCGCTCTCGTAATTTCGTCGGAGAACGTCATTCCAATTGCGATAAACCTTGTCTCGTCGACATGAGTTCCGACCGTTGCTGCTATCTCCTCTGATTTACAACCCATGTCGGAAGAAATATGACTGATTGCTACGATATTATCTGCTCTCTTGCTTGTCAGTCTTTGCCTATCTATCGCTCGGATGATGGCGTTTTGGTTGGATCCTAATGGGTGTATGTATGTGTGTGTGCGCGAGTCTAAGAAGTGACACACATGGAGTTGAGCAACAGTCGCTCCAACGAAATTATTTATCTTCCTGGGAAATAGGAAGCTTTTCAACAGATTGGAATCAATTACTTAGGACCTTAGGACGAGAGGATGGATCGATAACAACGGTTGAAAATATGATGAACATCAGTATCCTTCCACTAATTAAAGCGGAAACAATGGAACGCCCGCTTGTTTCGAGTGCCGCAGAAAAAGGGTGGAGGAAAACTTTTCCGTCGGATTGCTTTTGTGTTTGTGCACTGGTTGTGGGAAAATCATCATCGTCATCGCCAGCCACAGTGGCGCGGCATCGCCGCCATCATTCGAATTTGACCTGTTTTCGGGCCACGGGAAGTCAGCTTCTCAGTTTTTCTTTTTTACAGCAGGGAATATAATTGAGTCGACCGATTTCCAGGTTGGCTCGAATGGATTTCTTTCGCCAAGGACTTTTCTGCAACTTGAACCGAAGATTGAAGGTGGAATTTTCGTTTGCAAGTAGCTTAGCGTAGAGCCAGCACAAATGATCCTAATTTTATGGGAACAAAGACAACGGGTAGAAGCGAATAACAAACCAATAAAATTGAAATAAATCCTAATGAAATGAGTTTATCCTTGTTTGCACTCGCGTATTTGGGTAATCCCTTTTCACACATTCGCCGTAGATCCCCGTTATCCTTTGGGTTATCCTCCTGCTGTCGTTTATGTATCTCGTGAGCTAAATCTAAAAATATCCCAGCTTCGCTTCCTCGTGCATATTAGCATGAATAAGAAATTGACACTTTTTTCTCTCTTCTCTCACCCCCACCACCTCGGATTATGTTGCTCCAGGGGATTCGTTCGTCCTTGTCACCCGGTGTCAAAGTGCGGACTCGTGAGCACGGTCTCTATAAGCGCTTTCGCCGCTTTTATCGTTTTCCATGGAATTGAGGACGTCTTCGTCAAAAAGGAGGACTACACCCACGCGACAAATGAAAAGAAAACCGGAGGTAATGAACGATGAAATATTAGGTTTCACCAGTGGTTCTAATTTGTCAGGATTGTTTGGCAGGTCGTCCTTTCCCCCCTCTGCCTAAGTCGCGATGTCTGCATTTGTGAGAAATACAGCCTCAAGGGCCACACGGACGACGATGATGACGCTCTTGAAGTACGATATTAGACAGCGAGAGTGGATTCAACATGACAGTTCCGAAAAAGCTGTCTGCGAGGGAGAAAATAATAATAATGGAAGATTGGATCTGTTCCCCCCAGAGTGGTTGTTAAAGGTAATTATGTTTCGACGATGATTTTATTTTTGGTTTAAGCTGGAATTCCAATACTCCTGACGTGACAGCTCTTGCTATAACCCGTCGAGTTGGCTGCTTTTGAGACGTCTCCTCGAGTGAAGATTTTACTACCCGCCTTCTCGGGACACGCAGGATATTGCTTTTCGGAGTCTAGAGTTCCACGATGACAAGAATAGACACACAGAGAATGTATCACAGGGTGGTCACTCAATTTTCGAAATTAAATTCCCGGTTTCATATGAACAGCTCAATATGGTCAAAAACCAACACCGGCACGATTGATTTCAATAATTTATGTAATTGGCAAAAAGTTAAAGCATTTTATTATAAATGCAGAACACTGAAGGAAAATAAATTATCAGAATTTGGAAAACTTACCAGGCAGATCGCAACTAATTGTCAAGTAACGTTTTGAAATGCATTCCTCAGATATAATTTAGTGCTTTCTGGTCATTGTTTCATGAAGTAACACATGGTCCTCTCACCCAGTACAATTTCAGATTGATACATTTTATAGAATGCAAAAAACACAGAATCGCGTGTAACCAAAAACGGGAAGGAACCCGCACCATCTCGCTTTAAATCTACAAAAACAGGCTCGCTTAACGCTTAAGGTTTTCAGCAAGTTCATGATCCGTTTCTTACCTCGATTTACTCTCACTGATACGAGAAGAGGTACTTCGCCTGGCAATTTTCTCACCCTTGTAAGTTCTTTTCTGACTGCTTCCGTAACTCAACCCTAGTAGCATAAATTCATCCAGATCCAGAGCTTCATGGTGACCAGCAAATCTCGATTAGCAATTTCCCGGTTTTCCCGGCTAGCGATATACATTTGAATTAAGCATAAAACTTAATGCGATTCAGCCGATGGTTAAATGAGTCATTTCTAAGACAGCAGCACTTTTGCTGGATCTTGGATTTAGTTCTGTGACACGTTCGAAGCAGTGGCGTCCCGTAATCTCACTTTTTACCTGTGCACCAACTTTCAAACAGTGGCGTCCCGTAATCTCACTTTTTACCTGTTCAACAACTTTGAAATTTAAAGTCATATCTCGAGTAACATTTGAAATGGGCCTATGTCCAAAACGTAAACAAATCGGGTTTTGATACCATCCTTAAGCACCGCTTGATAGCCACTGATCGTGTAGGAAAGTTCCACATAATCGAGAAAAATCATTTAAAATAACTCGATTTTCGAAACGACCGATCAACGATATTTTCCGATTAATTAATAGGGCCGCACGCTAAAACGGTTAACCATTCATTTATTTCATTTAATTGAGAAGCCTAGTGACGTAGAAGGGCCGATGATTGAAAAATTTCAAACCAAAGCTAGACTTAACTGCTTGAGGAAGGGCCGATGATTTGTTTTGAATTTATTTGACGTTGCGAAAAGGCTTAGAAAAGGGCGTACAATTTCTTATGACAAGTACAAAGGCTTAACAAAAAGTGCCTATCCATAGAAATATTCACAACAAAAGGCTTATTAATTTATTAAATAAAATTGTTATCGATTTTCATATATTTTAGAAAGCTTTTTGCATATTTTGGATGTTGTATACTGAGATACAGTTACTATTGTTATTGTGAACGATATAAATGCCTAAATACTTCAGTTTTCTTAAATATGAATTGGATAGCGGCGGAAAAATTTAAAATTCATTTTCTGGTTTGTTTACGTTTTGGACATAGGCCCATTT
The DNA here is from genome assembly GCF_037179485.1 of Ochlerotatus camptorhynchus. Taxonomy (NCBI): domain Eukaryota; kingdom Metazoa; phylum Arthropoda; class Insecta; order Diptera; family Culicidae; genus Ochlerotatus; species Ochlerotatus camptorhynchus. The sequence continues at coordinate 2,513,931 of NW_027040537.1, forward strand.
CAAATGTTACTCTAGATATCTATATTCAAATTGGTCCCAATTAGCATAAGGTCTTCTAGTTTCACTGATTTGTATCGATTTAAAGCAATATATGTTTATTTGTTTACGTTTTAGGAGTTCTTGAATGGGTAGATTGAGGTTAGGGCGACGCAACTGCTTTCAAAACCAGATTTAATGCCATATTCATACTCGAATCGGTTGAAAAATACACTTAATCTTCTAGTTTACTCGATATCTATCCATTGCAAGCAATATTTTGATGATTTTTTTATGTTTGAGAGTTGGTGCACAAGTAGATTGAAGTTAAGCAAACGCCACCGGTTCGAAGTCCTCGCTCAAAACTTTACAGACTTTTATTTGACTGAAAGTTCTTTTCAGAATTCTTCCAAAATAAATTTGAAATTCTTTCTGGAAGTCCACTGATAAGGTCTTTACAACAGTCCAGACATTCTCAGTAGAAAACTCAAAAAAATTTTTAACATTTGTACTTAGATTCTCTTTGAATTTTAAACTCTTCCAAAGAACTAACTGGAGCTCCATTTTTTTCAAAATTTGTTTGAAATTCTCCTAGAATTCCCATGCAATTCAACTCAGATTCTCGACCAACAATTGCAAAGGGCCTATTAGCTTTTAAGAGCAAAACTTGTAATCCCCCTTCCCTGCCAACACCATCGGGCAGGGGGAATTCTTCCGTCGAGTTTTCTTCAAATTTTGCTTAGAATTATCTTGAAGTTCTTCTCTAAATTTGTATGTAAATTGCATGAAATTATCATCGGAATTTCCTTATACATCTTCACAGAATTATTTTGGAATTGTACTCTTAAAATTGGCTTCCCTTGGTATTTTCCACGAATCCTGGAATCCTCATCACTCGTGGGAGTTATAGTAAAAACTCTCTTTGAGATTTTCCTAAAGCTCACTAGAAAATATTTTCGGAAATACCTAGGTGTTATCTCTAGATTCATTCTAAAATTTGCTTTGGAAAAAAATTCAAAATTTCTCTTAATAGTTCTTCAAAGTGACTGTAAGTATCCTGAAAATCTAATCCAGTCCAAGGGTCTTGAAATCATATTGTTTTCGAAGAGAGGACGTGGTATACTTTTCCAGATTTGTCATCTTTCGGTGTTTTTGCTGGTGACTTAAAATTTCCAGCTTTTTGCCGGTTTTCACGGTTCACTGGTCACTCCGCACAGCGCTATGGAAAATCATGGACGAGAACGGCTTTCCTGGGAAGCTGATCAGACTGATCAAAGCAACGATGGACGGTGTGCAAAACTGCGTAAGGGTTTCGGGTGAACTATCCAGTTCATTCGAAACTCACCGGGGACTGCGACAAGAAGACGGACTCTCATGCCTACTCTTCAACATCGCTCTAGAAGGTGTAATGCGACGAGCTGAGGTACGATTTTTACGAAATCCGGTCAATTTGTGTGCTTTGCGGACGACATGAACATTATCGCAAGAACATTTATTGTTTATTGAAAAATTCAACTGACAAATACTGTCTAAATGAATAAAACTTAAACTAAATAGTTACGGTCAACGGTACGGAAAAGGCCAAGTAGCCGATGACGAAACACGTCAGCTGATACATTGAAGTCGAACATATAAAAAAAGTTGTTGAATTGCCGGCTGATTGCTCGAATTGGCTCGTGTTGTGTATAATTCCGGCTCCGTGGTTCCAAAAACAGAAAGTCGCGTTGACGAAGAGACCTCTCAGGGGCATACATATTTAGTTGTGACAGCAGTGTTGGGCAGTCAATGTCACCTGTAAGCAGCTTTCCAGCGAACATAGCTTGAGCGACCGTCCGTCTCACCTCTAATGGCTCGATTCCCAGGAGACGGCAACGCTCCTCGTACGGTGGCAAGTTCGTTGGATCACGCCAGTTGAGGAAACGAAGAGCATATCTCACAAACTTGCGTTGAACGGATTCAATTCTAGTGATCCAGCTAGCATGGAAAGGGCACCAAACAACTGAACTTGACTCCAATAAGGATCGCATAAGCGAGCAGTAAAGTGACCTGAGACATAGCGGGTCACGAAACTCGTCGGCAATTTTGAAAATAAAGCCCAATTGTCGATTAGCTCTGGAGATGATGTCATTGTAGTGGATTCTGAAAGTGAGTCTGCAGTCCAAGGTAACGCCGAGATCCTTTATGTGCTCTACACGAGCAAGACAGCGTCCGTAGAGAACATAGTCAAACATGATTGGTTCAATTTTTCGGTGATATGAAATAATGTTACATTTTTCTATGCTTAGACTCATCAAATTTCTTGAGCACCAGTCAGCAAAAATACCTAACATATTCTGGAGATCCCAGCAGTCCAAGAGGCTTTTAATAATTTTGTAGATTTTCGTATCGTCTGCATAGAAAACGCGGCATCCTAATGGTATCAGCAAGGCGACATCGTTTAAAAAGATCGAAAATAGTAGCGGTCCTAGGTTACTGCCTTGCGGGACTCCCGAGTTGTTTGAGAAAACATCCGATTCCGACGCGCCAATCTTGACATGTACATAGCGATTCACCAAGTAAGATCTGAACCAATCCACAGGAACGGTGGCAGAACTATACACCCGCCTGAAACACGAAGCAGCAAAGGTCGGACTGGTGGTGAGTGCGTCAAAAACAAAGTACATGCTAGTAGGCGGAACCGAACAGGACAGGATTCGTCTAGGAAGTAATGTCACGATAGACGGGGATACTTTCGAGATAGTGGAGGAATTCGTTTACCTTGGATCCTTACTGACGACTGACAACAATGTGAGTCGTGAAATACGAAAGCGCATCATTAGTGGAAGTCGTGCCAACTACGGGCTCCAGAAGAAACTACGGTCAAAAAAGATTCACCCCCGCACCAAATTTACCATGCACAGAACGCTAATAAGACTGGTGGTCCTCCCTCCCTGCAAGCACTCGGAGTTTTCGAGCGACGTGTGCTAAGGACGATCTTCGGCGGTGTGCAGCGCAGAGAGCACGATGGGCGGACCAGGCGTGATCTAGCGAGCACTGGGCATGACCAAGGATGGAGAGCGGCAGCCGCAAACCGAGTATTGTGGCGTACTATTGTTGATTATGTCTTATCTTAAATGTGATGTTGTACAAATAAATGCATGGTCACTCTGCATTTTACATATGAAACACTTGTTTTTAATCCCATTATATTTGTTTTGCCTTGAGCACGTTTTGAGACCTAGCTCCACAAGAAAGTTATTCCGAATAATACGCTTAACCAAAAGCTAATTCGCGGGCGAATTCCTCCAGTGGAAATGGTAAAAACAGCGCTTTCATCTGCAAAGTTCTGTAAGTTAATTCAACCTAAATTGCAATAGCTGAGAAGCTAATTTTACGAGATAACTAGATTTCCAATGAAGACTGTACTCAATAAAGCCACTCTATACTGTCAAGGCAATGATTGGTAACGTATATTTGAATCATTATTCAATCATACAAGTGCTACTCTAAGCAATAAAAAAAATCCTCCCAAACAAGACCATTATCCGAAATTCTCATTTAGTTAGTTCTCTGAGCTAATCTAATAACTAGAAGCATTCAGAAAAAAAATCATCATCTTCTCTTAAAGCTGGCAGAGTCAATTCATCAGCTAAGTTGAAACCATGCTGACTTGATCAACTCACTCAAATTGAAAAAAGTTGAACCAGGCTGAACTCTTCAAGCCAATTGAATTCAACTGAGTTGATCAATAACTTGCCTTGTCTAACCCAGCTTAGCTCTTTACCATTCTCGCATTTACTTAAAAGTTAAATTTTGTCAGACGCTATTAAGCGTAACATCTATTAAGATGACTACATACCCATTAGCAGCTTAAATTTTGCAACAACTAACAGCGTCTAGCGTTTACGGAAATGGTTCAACTCAGGAATGTGACAACACCCAGTGGGAGCTGACTTTATAATAGGTTCATAAATCATCGAAATTGTGACATCAAGCATTGAACAACCACAAATTAGCAACTCTACACCGAGTAATTAAGTTGTTTGAAACTAGCGAAGTCAGTCATACTTATTAACAAGTTTCTGTTATAAAGAAATATTTCACTGAATTTTAACTAAATTCCCTGAGATTCCCCCTGATATCCAGGTCCAAAAATAAATTCCCTTATATTCCCTGATTTTTCAGGTAGTAGACACCCGGAATATTAATGAATAGGACTCCATCCACATAAGACGAAAAATATTGTAGAATTTCAATCAAATTCCCAGTTTTTCCGGTTCAGTGGCAACGTTGAGAGAATCGATGATCTAGTCAATTCAGGAATCGAAAGATTGAATATTCCAGACACAGAAATTCTAGATTCAAGGTTATGGTCTAGGAACACTCTTTTCAAGTCGAACTCCATTATAAGTCTGATCGGTGAATCCAACTTAATTTTGTTTTAAATGAATCAACCCAACTCCAATGAAAATTAAGTACCTAAAGTATATTTTGAGATTGAAATAATTTTCCCAGTTGGGTGACCACCCTGATATCAGCTAAGTATACTATCCCAAGCCAACGGCATCGCCGTCAGGAAGCAACGATAATGACGCAGCGGAAGGATGACACGTGCACAAGTGACATCCACCACTTCGGGGTGGTTTCTATACTTGACATACTACTGCTCGTTTCAGTGCTTCTCACTACAGGTGTATGTAGAAGAGATGACGGGGTTCTGCTACTGAGCGATTAGTGAATAGAAATGTTTCCGAGAATGAATGAAAGCATAGATGCGAACTAATCGCAAATAGACTGGACGGATATCACGATCTCCTGAGAACTCTGTAGTCGAGTTTTGTCCAATCTGGGACAACCTCAATCTTGAAACATCTCAACGCAATACAATCCTGGATCGATAAAATCTCAAGTAGTTTTGATCTTTGATTGGATCGCTCTTGAGTGACACCTGATCACAAGCCAAACTTTGAAGGGTAGATGAACCTCCTTTACTCGGAATCCCTTCTCGTTGAGGATTCGATTACAGCAGCAGAATCCTTTTATCCGACGAATACCTTCTGCGAAGGAAACCCCGTTCGCAAAATATAGCTCGGGATCCAACACACAGCAGAATAAATTACTTTTCTCCTAGCAACATATATTCCGTCTAAAACACACTTATCTCTATTCTAGCTCCGCTTCAAGGTCACCGTCTCGTGTTTAAACTAAATCTAATACCCCCGCGCCAAGCTCTGAGAACGGTGAAGATGAAGAGAGTACACATCGCGTTCATGGAAATCCAATTCCGATAGCGCTCGGTTAGGTTAGTGCCTGTCTCGTGGAGAAGTTTTCATTTGAATCTCCCAGGCAACGAACGAACGTCGCCCCAACCCCCGCCCAACGAGCGACGCCAAACGTGATTGATTCAGTTTTAATTAAAATTTACCAGCGAAACAAACAAGATCGGATTCCAGGATTTTTCCCGTGCTTAGTCTGCCACTGTTGCTGCTGCTGCTGCTGCTACGTAGCAAGCAAAGAGAAACGTCGAATCGCTGGGGACCGCGTGACTGTTCGGTAAACATGTTGTCCGGTGATACCAATACACTTGATTGTGTTTCTTTTTTGCCCGGAAAGGAAACTGCAAGATGTGATAATTTTGTTTTCCACCTTCAAACGATGCTCAATTGAAGTGGAGCTGTTGAACTGGAAATTGATAGCATATCGGGTGCGGCACCATTTCGGCATACTTCACTTCACTTCGGCACACAGCTCCGTACGATTTTTTTACAGCATTCGTAATGTATATACAATATTATGTATTTGTAATGTATTTTTACAATACTCGTGATGTAAAAATGTTGATTGCAGCTGTTAGTCTTCAATGTTTTTGACGGAAATGGGACCCATATGCCGAAGTAGTGATCCACCCTACGTAGAATTCACGGTCCTCGTTTGATCGACCTTGTGCTGTTCTTCATTCGAATGATAATAGCTCAATCAATGATATGTGGAAGTTTACTTGAAACCCGTAGTGTGGCACGCGTTTCAAGATGACGACTAATCAAGCGGAACAAGTCAAACAAACTGGATGCAAACGCTGTCGCCAACGCAGATTCAGTTCAGTTCGGCGAGTGAGCACATAGTCGACCTACAGCAGGGCTGGCACGTGCTGTTGTCTGCTTTTATTTTCCCACCTGGCACAGTCTACTGACCTGCTTCTGATACCCCATCCTTCTACGTCCACGTAATCTTGGGACAATCGATAAGAGATTAAATTAAATTGCATGAATTTTTCATTAGTGCCATAATCAGAGACTTCGTCGGCGGACTCCGATACCGACCCAAATTGGCAACGACGACTGTACATTTATGCAGGATTTGCGTCACACCTGTGCGACTGGGAAGGTTACTAGTGGCTCATCAACAATTCATTAACTTTTACCCGTTTGAACGACAGCAGACCGATGTCCACATTCCTAAGTTCTGCCACACCTGTTTCTCCTCCCATCGTCATATGAAAAGAACTACTTTCCGCTATTAAAACCTTCAACCCCGAACAAACAAACAAATGGAAACCGACCACAGTCCCAAAAGATTTACCTGCGTCATCCACCGACGACTAGCATAAAAATGTTGCTAGAAGTCACGCCAACCATTACATCGGTTGGTAAAAAAAATGAGCAACCTCGAAAAATCTAGTTCATGCCTCCCCCATGGTGGTGTGGGTAGGTGGGTAATACCTTCATTAAACAAAAAAAAAAAACAGCACAAAATCGTCCTTTTGCCCGCCGCCACACACCAAAAGTCGCGTCGTCAAGGAAGTGCGAGTGCGGTTGAAGAATGAGTAGTTGTAATTTAACCATTTCCTTTGAACGTGTGAGTGCAGAGTGGCAGAGTGAGCGAGTGAAGCAGCGAATTGTTGCGCCAGCATTTCCATTGTTTCCGAAAGGAAAGGGTTGCATCCAGCGATAAGTAGGTGGTCGTGCTCCATGTGCGGGCTCGGACCGATTCGATGCTTTTGGTTTGATAATGTGGTCGTTGAAACTAGGTATGGTGAGTGAGTGGTTTTTTGTGTGCTTCGTTGAGGCTGGTTGCTAGCCACTCTAGTCCAAGTGGGTGGATATGTATATTGCAAAATGGCATGTTCGGAGGGGAAAAAAATGGATCGATAAGTTTGGGGTTATGATGGAGATGGGTTGGATTCAACTAACTGCTGAGGAATTCAGTACATCTAGATCTGTTGTGTTTGAATTATTTAAATGATGATTTAGCTGCTGATTGCACCATCAAGTGAGATCAAATTAGAACGATACATATGAAATGTGTTGCGAACTGGCATCATCATAAAGGAGCGAGGATCAAACATTTAACACAGGAATTGTTCTTTGAAAATCGAAGAGTTCAAACCTGAAGTCCAAATGATCCTGAACAAAAAAACTGGAGGCAAGCCAACCGATCATCCTAGCAAACTAAGCATCAATAACAAATGGCATCAATGGTTACTCGAAGGATATTTGGATCTGAATTTCGGAAAATGTGGGACAACCAACTTCAATAAACTTGGATTGCAAATTCAGATGATTTCCTGAGCAGGAGCAGTAAATTCCTGTTTAGTAGTCTCTGGGGAATAAGTCCAGAGGATTCTGTACCATTTGAAAACAGTTTCAATGGATCAATTTCTTCAATTTGTTGGGTTACAAAATGGTGATCAGCAAATCTCGTTTTCCGCCGGAATATTAGAAATTTGTTGTGCGATAGGGTATAGAACGACTGCGACCTAATTGCCACTTTTGGGCCTATCGAGCAGAAAACTGCAAATAAATCCATGAATTCAGAGTTAATCAATTGCGTTTGGTACCTACGATACTTTAGCTCAATAGCTACCGAACGAAGTCAATGAGAACGCGTGATATGAATGTTTGCACCCATTATTGTCAAAAAAAAAAGAAGCGTTCCGACCGAATCCATTTTTATCTTCATCCGATAGACCGAAGTGAATTCAAACGCCATTCAATTCCAATGAGTAGGCCGAATTTAGAATCCGTAGGCCGAATTTGGGGTCAAGAAGTAGTGTTAGATTTTTAACAATGGTCAACAATTTGATTCTCTTATGGTACGGTACGGAAAGGTTAATAAATTTAGAAGTCATCTGCAAGGGCGGGTAGTAGGCCCAAAATGAGATCTAAGCCCATTTAAATGAAGCATAAAACCGAATGCGATTGAGCCGAAGAGATCACTAGATTGAATGGGTCATTACTAAGACCGGCAGCATTTTTCCTGGATGTTGAATTTGGTATTGCATTCGAAGCCTTCATAATTTGTCTATGTTTTAAGTACCATAAAACTCTGTACAGGATTTTATTGTATTGTTTTCAAGAAATTTCCTTTACAATAATTTCCCTTCAGAGTTTTTTTTTTTCAGAATTATTCTAAAATAAATTTGAAATTTGTTTTGGGAGCCACTTGAAAATTTGTTCAATACTGTGCAGAACACTCCGAAAAAAATCATGAAAATCGTTCTTATAGACTCTCTTTTCAATTTTTAAGTTTTTTATTCTCTAAGAATTAACTGCAGCTCCATCCAATTTTAATGTTTTTGAATTCTTCTTAGAATTTTCATGCAATTCACCTCAGAGTTGTCTTAAAATTTAACTCAGAATTATCGTGGAGTTCTCTTCTAAATTCTTCTGAAAATTCACTTGAAATTTTCGTTTCAATTCTCTAAAAATACTTTCAGGGTGTCTACTCAATTTGCTAAATAAAATTGCGCAAGTTTTCCAGGGATTTCAACGGAAAATTTCCAGGTTTTTGAAGAAACTTTAACGTATTTTCCTTGAAATCGTCTTCAAAATTCAAGCTGACAAAACTCATCAGCTGGGGTATGGGGTGTTTACATCTGTGCTTTTTTGCTTGCGCGAGTGTACTAGCACTGTACTTAAAAGTAGCCAGCCTATATTAATTAATAATATTTTTCTATTAATCTTGGATGCTACACACTTAGATTTTTTTTGCAAAATAAAATGCCGAGCTGCTCGATGGTGGCAAAAAAAAATCGAAATGTGTATATTCATTATTCAGGACATCACAAACATATCTAAAAATAATAATAAATCATCAGTTTTGTTTCGTTAAAACTCATACTAACCATTTCTGAGATGTTTCGGGTATTGAGTATAAACAGGCAGAACTAATTAAAAAAGAAACCGGATCAAGGCTAGTTATGTTTATCGTTAGTCTTCTTCTTTCCTTCGTCGGTCTCTGTCCGCAATCTAATACCAATTACCGACGGACATCGATTGCCATCCATTGACGGCAATCGAATGTGCAGGAAGGCAGCTTCCACACCTGCGTAGGTTATCGCACCCATTCAAACACACAGATGGGCCGGGACCAACGGCTTTACTTTCCTTCCGAAGGAAGACGTGGCCAGAGATTGTTATGTCTCGTTAGTGACCGTCCATATACCACGTGGGGAATGTTCGAGTGTATATGGTCCATTATTTGTTTAAATATTTGTATTGATGATTATCGCAGCGATAGCAAGGGTTAACATTTCTTGCACCTTTCTAAAACGAATTTGAACGTAGTTTGTTAACGGTCCCTAATTGAAAAGTTCAGGATTGTTTTGTCTATAGTGAAGATGGTAATTACGTTTGAAGGACAATGACTCTTTGTTACACAATATAAAAAAAAAATACCATTGTTGGTAATGAAAAAATAGGCATATCCAAAAAGGTATCGTCCATGAAAAACGCTATATTAAAAACAGTGGCACCTTACTTTGTACCTGTGCACCAACTTTCACAACCAAATTTAATGCCATATTCAAACTCGAATCGGTTGAAAAATACAGATAGAGTCAGAATAAGGGCGTAACAGCCATTGTTAACAATGAATTCTCTCGTTGATTTCTAGGAATTCAAGGCACGCCAACACAAAGTAACATATCCATCGGGTAGGAGAAGTCTCCTTCTACTCGATAGTTATGTCGATTTGCCAGGGAAAGGCATGACTTTTGAGAAATCATCGAGAGAAGTCATTGTTTACAAAAGCTGTTACGCCCTAATTCCAGCTCAATTTAGACTTAATCTTCTAGTTTACTCGGTATCTATCCATTGCAAGCAATATTTTGATAATTGTGTTTATGTTTTGAGAGTTGGTGGCACAGGTAGATTGAGGTTAAGGAAACGCCACTTATTAAACATAATCCAACAAACAAGTCTTATTAATTCTGCCTGGCTACTAAATTAATGCAACCCATTCCAACTCCTTAAACATAAAACTGTTTATGTTTGATATACTAATCATCATGCTCCTTTCAAAACATGCGTAGCTAAGCTTACTTCCATTTCATCAGATCTTGACCGATTTAAATGAAACAGCTTTTCAATCGGTCAGGAATTGATTCAAGTTTTTAATTCTGTTATTGTTGATCATAATTCTTACTGAGTATTAAACATATTTCAGGGCTGGTAGTGCTGATGCGATATAATAGTAGTGACTTTAGTAACTAAAATTACGGAAATAGTGACCAAATAGTGACTTGTAAATACTAAATAAGTAACCATTTATATGGTAGCTTAGAAATTCAAATACGGTTTGATATTGAATATTTGATAATTTTTAGACTCCATGGCATGAATTTAAAATCAAATTTCATAAATTCCTATAATTAAATCGAATCTCACAACGGAATCTCCTGTGAAGAGCATTTGAAGTGATTTGAATTATTTACTTTTGCTTACATGATGACTTGTAAATAGTAATTCCCATTTTTTTATGATCTTGAATTTGATTCTGTGTTCGAAATCTTTTAATATTTGATATATCTAGGGAGATAACTTTGATAATTCGCTATGAAATTTTCACAGAATTTCTTCAAAATGGTCTCAAGAACTGTTGTAGAATAATTCTCCTTCTCTTAAATTTAGAGGCAATTAAGCTTTTACAAAAATAATATTGCATTCTTGAAATTCTTTGCAGAAAAATCAACAATTTTTTTGGAAATATATTATTTTCGTAGTTGGAAATTTTTTTTTTTTTTTTTTCCTTTGGTTTGTTTTTTCCGTCGATCTTGTTTTCCGTGCTGAGCACCAATGCTACCGACGTGCCAGGAAGGCAGCTCCCACACCTGGACCCTACCTATCGACCCATCAACTCATGAACCGGGGACCAACGGCTTTACTTCCCTTCCGAAGGAAGGCGTGATCAGAGATGTTATGCCTCAGAACATCCCGGCGGCGCCGACTGGGATTGAACCCAGGCCTACTGGGGTGAGAGGTAATCACGCTTACCACTACACCACCGGCGCCGTTTAGTAGTTGGAAATGTTTTACATCAAATATCAGAATTAAAGTGGACTTTTTATACGATAGATGAGGAGATGAAAGTAAAGAGTAGATAGTTCCGTTATGACAGTGTGAAATTTGTATATAAAAAGTAGAAAGGGAACAAAGGACAATTTTGAGGAAGATACGAATAGGGTAGAGCATCTCCTTTACCAAGTTCATCCGTTAATGCAAAAGGGATGATCGCCGATTTACTCATGGTATCTCTGATGTGCGGAAACAGTTCTATCGATTGTTTCACACTCAAGCCGCCATCTAACGTAAACAACTACCCGATTCGTACCCTTCCTTAAAATTGTCCTTTGCTCGCTTTTTACTTTGTAGGTGGGGGAATTTACGTATTCTCGTCAATCTAAGCAGCTTCCGCACTTTTATTAGCATTTTCTCAGTGGCACACACACATATGACGTGTCTGTTTGTTTAGATTCATCTGCTGCTAGCTATTCTATCCATTCCAATCAACAAAACTGTCCAAAACGGTTTGAAAACGTTATTAAGGCGCTCCAAACTTCTCAGGTGAGTGTGACTATTGTCGGCAGCCTCTTTTACTTCGGCAACCCTTCCGTTTAAACTGCGTGTAAACCAGCTGTTCTATTATCGGCAACTCGAAATCAGCCGTATTTTGATGTGCTTATGTTTCTTTTGCAGAAACACCTGGCATAACAGGTTTGCTCAGTCGTAAAAATGTATAAGGATGGAAGTTGAAAGACTAAGGAATCGTTTAAATACATTCAGCGAAGTGTTTTAGTGAGAAAATACATCGAAATTAACGTTTAAATTGTCGTTGCCGAAAACAGTCGATGGCTGCCGAAGCCATCATTTACCCTATATACAATTTTCACACTGCCGTACTAAACGAAACTATCGAAACTATCGAAACTATCTCTATGATTGAATATCCTCATCTATCGTATAAAATCTCCACTTTAAGGGGGTATTCCCGATCTTTTTTTTCAAAAAATCAAATTTTTTTTTTTCACGTTTTTTTGTACTTTAGACTATATACTTTCATCCCCCCAAGCCGTTTTCCGATCAGCGAATTCGGTGTCCAGGCATAGCTGACTAATGGTAAGAACCCCCAAATGGTTTTAACTAAAGTCAAAACTTTAAACGCGTTTTTCTCGAAACCACATTTTTTTATCGGGCGAAGATTTTTCTCAGAAACTATAAGAGATATTGACTTGAATCTTTGCGCATTTTGTTCCTTATTAAATTCTTTGGAGCTTCTCCCACTTTCAGCCAAAAATATTAACATTTAACATTGTTTGAAGCACCTTAAAGCTGCAAAAAAGCGGGCTAAAAATCGCCTGTTTTTTCATATGGCCGCCATTTTGTTAATTTGCAAGATTTTTTGCTGCCAACGGGAGAAGCTCCAGAGAATCTTATGCAGATTATAATTTCATCACGAAATCTGTTTCAGATGAAGCCGTTCCAGAGAAAAGTCTTCGCCCGTCCAGGCGTTTGCGGCGAACAGGGGTCTGTTTGCCACCATTTTGTGACGTCAATAATGTCTTTTTTTATGTCGAAAAAAATTTATTTGTAAACTTTAATGTTCAATAAACAAGAATCCCAAAGAGTTAGGCGCATTACTATTCATTTTCCTTGAAAAAAAATTAATTGAAAAACAGGCCGAAAAAAGGCAAAAGATTGGGAATACCCCCTTAAGTCTGATATTTGATGTTAAGCACCTTCGACTATGTAAATCGTTAAATTCACGGATGAAGTAATAACACATGATTAGTTAAAGTAGATTATTTTCGATTTTTTATTGATTCTTCTAGGAACTCCCTGACGGCTCCTTCCATAAATCCATCCTTAGAATTTCCATGCAACTAACCTCAGAAATTTCAAAAAATTCTTCTTTAATTTGAATTCTCCTTAGCATCCCCATAGTATTACTCAGAATTCTCAAAACAAAAATCCATCACAAACTTTGAAACTCTTCTCAGAATTCCTTTGAGATTGAACCCTCAAACTTCGGTACCATTGGAATTCTTCTCGGAATTTATTTCGAACTGTTTAGAATTCTCTTGGAAGTGTCGTCAGAAATCACCCCAGAATTCTTTTAGAACTATCCGTAGAGACCATCTTTGGAGTTAACGGGATTTTCATGGAATTTTCATCAGAACCCCCTTAAGCAAAATTTCAGAACTAATTTTGAATTCTTATTAGAATTGGACCTAGAGTCTTCATCCAATCATCATAGAATTCTTCTTAGAACTCATTGCACTCTCAATTATATTAGAATTATTTCCAAAATTGTTTCGGAGCTGAATTTTGCGTCTCTTATATTTAATGTATACAATAATCAAAAGCGACGCTCGTATGTGTTAACCCAAGTTTAACTATAAAGTTAAAACCTGACTTAAGATTTAAGCGGAGAAGAAGAAATCGGTCCTCAGAGTACTTAATTTTACATGAGACTTTCGTAGTTTGTACTTTGGTATTCTTCTCTGATATCTTGGTGTCATCCCTAGGATCCTTTAAAATTCTCTTAAAATTAACTTTGTATTTTTAAAAGTTCTTGATCATCTCTGAAAGACTTTTGAAAATCTATCACAGACAAATACCTTTGGAAAGTTTCCTAGGTTTACAATTTATTGTCTGGGAAAGGAGGTATATTTTCCCTGATTTTTAATCGAAATTGTAGGCATTTCCCAATAGTTTTCCTGGTGTTCTAAAGTTTTGCGGTTCACTGGTCACCCTGGTTAAAATTTTCAATTTTTTAACAGATTTGTATATTTTGCTAAAACTACTGTAGACTTTCTTAGTGCCAAGTACTCAATTTAAACATTTTGTTGATACACTGGAGCCGCTTTTTACGCGGGTGATAAGTCCCGCGTAAATTCCGAAATCCGCGTAAAAAGCGACTCTAGTGTATAACGATAAACCGCGTGAATTCTGAAATCCACGTAAAAAAAACCGTGTAAATTCAAAAATCCGCGTAAAAAAACCGTGTAAAAAAACCGCGTAAAAAGCGACTCCAGTGTATTTTAAATTTCACTCTATTTTAGTGGTGAAAAAGTGACTTTATCGACAATTTTTAGGAAAATAGTGCCTTTTTGGTGACTGGCTTCAAAATAGTGACCAAGTCACTAAAAAGTGACCGGCTACCACCCCTGATATTTAAGAAATTTGTGGTGTTAAAACTATTGTTATATATACAAGAAATTTTTAAATATTTTTATATAGAACAAAAATTACCCACAACCTTAAAAACATCTAAAACTAGAATCAATTCCCGATAGACTGGAAGTTGTTTCACTAAAATAGGTTCAGAAATGATCAAATGGGAGCAATATCTAATTTTTAGACTCAGGTACCGACAGTTTAAAAACAATGTTTTCGACGCTTAGAGCAGTAAGACGAAAACTGGGTCATAAATTTGAAAATTAAAGATGATTTCCCATAGAATCTATAACATGTGACTTTTTCAACCTGTTTCAGTAAGTTATTGATTTTTCATACCACTAAAAATTTTGTATTTATATGAGAATATCAGATGTTTATTCCCCTTCAAAATGAAACCTGTTGTGATAAAATTGGTTCAAAATTGTATGTCTAACAGGTATTGTAAGTGGGTCTAAACTGTTTGGTTTTTGAACATACAAATCATCAGTTAGCTTACCAACGTTCAAAGTGTTGTCAAAAATCTAAATCTTGTTCAATAATCGCGAAATTTTGAGAGAACGTTATTATATAAAATCTAGATAGAGCTGGAATAAGGGCGAATGTCGCAAGTGTAAACAAACTGAGGTTAATACATCATGTTATACTACTTATTAATATGCTACAAAACGATACTAAAAATGTTTGGACAAATAATGTACGTTCTTAAAAAAACGCAAAAAACATAAGGGCGAAACCAACTTTTTTTTTATTACAAATTGAATTGGCTCTTACGGCCGCTTCCTCCCATATACATAAATGGGGCGAAACAGACATATTTCCTCCATACAAGGCGAAAGATATAATTTGAATATTTTCACTACTCCTTGCAATTACCGGTTGGTAATCAAAAGAAAACATTGTTAATCTGATCGAAATAAGCGAGAACACCCCAACACATGAATTTATCTAGAATCCAACAAACTGCAATAGGTCGATAGTAACAAACCATCAGGAAAAAGAACGTAAACATTGAGGCGAAACAGAATGTCAAAAACTAGCAGGCGAAACATAGGGGCTAAATAGCATCTGTGAACGCAGCCGGGCGAATAACCTCAGGGCGATACAAGATACTATAAATCAAAAGGGTGCATGCAACATTTTCATTTTTTTCGAGCTGTAAATAAAAATAATAATATTTTTATTTATCTCACCATAATGCTAACCAATAATGTAATGATTAGGAACAGTTCATTTCTAGGAATGGGTTAATAGTTTAAATTATATTTAATAATTTTTGTTCAAAACTTTAGATTCATTTTTCTCAGTTCAAGCCCATTGCAGCTCTATCTAGAAATAACAAAAATAAAAACATATTTTTTAAGGTTTTTTCCGGGGTTGCGCCCTAAACGATTTAAATTGTTTTGACAGTTATGGATTATAGCATACCAGCATACCCATCATCCGTTCAGTGTGAATTTCCTTTCACTTATATCCAGTGATGGCATAATCATCACTCAAATGAATTTTTCCGCTCTCATAGGCTCGAAATATCATATTGGAACAAAATATCAAGCATGATATTGATTTTACAAGCTCCTTTGATATTACGAGACTATTCACAACATGTTAAACTGTAGCTGTGAATTGACTCAACACAAAACTGATTCCATTGCACATCGTTTTCGTAGAAAGAGAAAGCATAGTTTGCCATCTCTCTTTCTTTACTCTTCACCGATGGTAGACACGATGTTACTGCTGCCAGCAGTGGTGAATGTTTCGGTTCGTGTTCGGGTGTAAAGCAAAAATTTTGAAACTCAAACTCACCATAGTTTGGTGAGAATTGCAGTTGGTGAGTATTGTTTACTTGATATTCAGAGCTACCGTATCTAAGCATGTAATATCATCCGCAGTTGATTGCTTGATGATTTTTGTCTACGAAAAACAAGTGCGATCGTGCTCATTGGTGAGATTTGATCTTTTGATATTTTAACAACGCTGCTTATATCAAAACATGCAAACAGTTTGGAGATCTTAGAAGTTGAGTAAAATTGACGATAAATAAACACACAAGTTCCGAAAGGTCAGTTTTGATCAGGTACTTTTATGATAAGCGTGCCATATGATATAGTAAAGATTATAATTATTGAGTTACATTCATCGGTACATCAAACTAATTATATAAAATATAAATTTGCGTTCGAACACAAGCCACTTCCACAGCAGTTTGACTATTTGTGTTTGTACGGGCATCGAAACTACTGCGTCCATGGCTTAAGCTTTGACTATCATACGCTCTATTTGTTCCGGAGACTAGTGCCTAGCTCTTGATGACCTTTGCAGCGGGTCCGATGCTCTATTTGCTAGTGTATTTTTCTACAAAGTACAAAGCCTAGGAACACACCCTCCGACGAAGCGAGGAACCCTCCTGTGACTGCCATGTCAAGCCACGGCACACTTTATTTGCATAGATAAACACCGTATTGAGGAACCAGTTGTGTGGGCCACTGGCATTGTTGTTCATCACATCAACCAATAAATGATTAACAAACGAACTCGTTTTCGGGTTGTTGGCTGAATGAGTGCGTTGTTTTTACGGGGAAAATAAACATGCATGATGCATAAAATGACAAATTTCCATAACGAGGCGCGATTGGCGATAATTGCTCCTGACCTTGTTTTTCCTGTCGAAAATTTGCAGAAACTTTATAGGTACCCTTACCGAGAACAATCGTTGTCATGGTTCAATATTTAATTCCATGTTTTCGCGGGCGATAGAGCGACACAGAGGTTGCAATTTTGGCCCTCGGAAAAATATAAACAATGCCACACAGAAAAGGAGTTGATTGGAAGCAGTCGCCGTTCACCGATCGATCGATGGCCTTCGACGTGTCCCCGGGAGTGGCATTAGGTTTTTTTTTTCGATGATTGGAATACCCTTTATTTTTAGCCTCGGATGATATCGGAGGAAAAAATCGATTGCTGATTTTCCGACTCCAATGCGGTATCTCCCCTCTCGAGCTCCGCTGCACAAACGGACACACGGAGAGAGAGAGTCCGTTGGTGAAAAAGGTTGATCGGAACCGTCGTCGTCGTATTCTGTTGGTGGATTCGGGGGAGGAAGAGCAGTGGCAGTGCGTTGTGCACAGCAAACATAGGGAACAGCAAAAAAAAAGAACAAATAGACAGAACATACTATATCAAACAGCAATCGACAGACAGGGCAGACTTTTTTTTTTATTATTGGATTTTCGTGTCAGAATAGAGTGCGCGCTGGTACATATTGCTTTTTTCGGGGATGATATAACAGAAGGTTTCCAATACCCTAGAGCGAAGGGTTTTGCAGATTTGTAATGCTGTCTAATAAATTTTACACTTTCCGATACAACATACACCCCATACAAGGTCACCTTATTGCAATGTATGACTAACAGACAGAACGAAAAGATTTATCATTCATCAATTTCCCAAGAAACTGACCAAGACTGACATTAGTTTTTCAGTATTCGCGCCTAAATTGGTGTTATGTACACAATCAATTGTCGTGAATTACACACACTTACTACTGGCACTGTTCTCCAGCAGCTCGCCGAACGAAGTGATTCTCGCAAGCGGACAGACGCTGTTCTTGTTGTCACGATCGACGCGCTGCTGTGTGCGAGCTTCGACGAAAGCAGCTTACGTAAATGGAGAGCTTATGTCGAGGTGACTTCTTTTTTTTATAACGCTCAGCCCACAAGGCGTTCGCGTCGACGTCGTCATCATCATCCGTGGGCTGCCTGCCTGCACTGCACACCACTCACACATGTGTGTAGTTCAGAACTTTGACAGTTCAAGTCGTCTTGAGAAATCATCTCGACCGTCTGGAGCCTCGTGCAGTGCATCTCAGATTGAGGAGTATACGAGTGTGCGAAAAAAAAAGATGGAATTAACTGTTTCAGCAATGATCTCTTGAAATAAATTCTAGCGTTCAGAATCATAAGGTCCTAACTGCAATGATCGATTTTCTCTTTTGTTGGTAACTTGGTTGGATTAATCTCGGAGCGTTTGCTAGTTTGTATTTTTTTTTAAATTCGGAAAATTTGTTCACTGTAATGTAAAAGAGAATCCGTCATCGCAGTTTGGCCTTTATGATTCTGCACGCTAGATATAGTCGTTATTAGGTACATTGCAAATAAATAAGGAAACATAGAAAATAGCGCAGAAAACCGCTAGTTTTCGCTTCTTTCACATTTTTGCCAATCTACTGCTCTTAGGCTTCCTTCTCTCGTTCTCACTTCGTACTCCGTTCTGTTTGAAATAGCCAAGCGTGGAAAGGAAGTTTCTGGAATGAGTAAACGAAAAGCAGGTTTCTGCAAGCTAGCATACATAGCAGCAAATAGAAAAAAAAAACAACAACAACAACCCATTCGCGACCGCCTTTAAAATAATAGCACAAACTAGGAAGCGAAATTGACAATGTCAATGCTGCTGGCTAATCGATGTCCGGTGTTAGAGGTTTTATAACACAGTCGCAGGTGTACGGGTTCACACCATTTGAAAATGTTCCTACGGTTTGCATTCAAAAAAGTTGATCTCATACAACTACATCTGTTTCAACTACGGCACTATCTTAAACGTTATTATTTGGCGTTTAAGTATCAGCGAAGATAACATGTCAAAAAGACTGTCAACTCTGCCAGAATCCAAGCGCAATGATAGATCCACCACTGACCACCAATTTTAAGAAATATAATTCCCGTTTTTTCCGGGTGCCGAAATATGTTTTAAAACCCATCAGGCGGCCGAACGCTACTGAGCCGAGGTCATAAGACCGAATATAAAGAAGTTCTATACTAAAGATTAATTTCAAATGCGGCATAATTTTCAAGATACCGATTTAAAAAAAAATCTTTACACTTGGATTTGGATGCTTTGAAGTATGGTCTAGAGAATTTTGATGAGAATGTCAAATGTAGGGTTGTTATTTAAAAGTTTTTAAAAATTTGATCCGCGAAATCCGCTATTTCTTTTTACTAATCCACAAAATAATGTAATTTTCAATGAAAGATCTCACGCGATATTTGCAGATACTTCTGTCACTATCATCGGATGAGAAAACTATGATAGAGATTTACTTCAAAATCTCATCGATTTTTTTTTGTCATGACAGAACGTGACAGTGTTGTTAACATCGCAATTACCAGCCCATTTATTGATATAATTGTTACTTGTACCGCGGAAATCTTAAACATATATTCACTTTACCGATTACATACTGTTGCTTGCCTAAGCTCATCAAAATCAGTTAGAAATGTTGATGTCAAAACAATATGACAATTATTCTTATGAATGCTTGATCATTGGAAAATAGCATAGCATAAACCAGGTTGCACAATGTCGTAGGTGGTACGAGCTCCAAACTGTTGTTAAGAAGGAGACCCACCTTCATCCGTTGCTGTTAGATAGTCATTTCTCGATGAACATTTCAAATGGTCCTATCTGCCTTGATCGATTCTCTTCATCGACATTCTCTTTTCATAACCACTGCTATGCAAACAGATTTCGCGCTAATTCTACTACATAGTTTGATAAAGGAGGTTCTTATCTAGCGTCCAAAACGTCAAAACGACAGGGAAAGGTTTTGCAGCTGAGTTATTAACAAAAGAGGAAATCGATGAAGAGAATCGATCAATGCAGATAGGACCTTTTGAAATGTTCATCGAGATTTGTGAATAATTACAACCTCTTAGATACGGGATGTGTCTCCCCCAACAGACAAGAGCTGTTCTGGCCACGTCCTTGCATCTGGTGGGGTAAGGAGAGGAATGTTAGTCCGACACTTACTGAAGAGAGATGCAGAGAACTCTACGACCCCTCATAAGTGTCGCGGGAAGGGTCGATTTTTGTCAGTAGGGAGGGTAAGCCATAGGATACGCCCATCCGGCGTTTCTGGCAATCGTTATATCAAATGCTTGATCATTGGAAAATGACAATAAATCTAATGATAGGCAGTTTCGTCTCGTGATAGTGAGAGGACCTGTTTTCTCATTGTCACATGATGAACTTAATATTTACCAGCTCTGTAACATGGCATTTTAAGCTTAGTACTTTTAGTGGACATTTGATACAATAGTAGTGACTAAAATAATGAAAATAGTGACCAAAAAGTGACTTTCAAACATTTCGTTGATTGCGACCCGCTTTTAGCAATATAAACTCACAACCCACCCATGAGCATTTATCAAGTATCTTTAAAATAAAACAAATGGTTGAAGTTTCGGGTCGAGACCAGGGCATCATAATATCAGCTTCAATCGACCAAATCGATGCGACAAAGAGACTGCTGGTTTTCTTTTTTACATAGGATTACGTCTTTCGGCATCATATTGGGGGTGCAATTTAAAAAAAAAACCAACATCGACCACGTTACGAAAAGTGGTCAGGTCTTATATTTCTGTCAATAGCGGATGGATTTTACTTCTAAACAAGCCAATCGATTGGAAATGTTTCTACGAATCTGCTAAAATGAACACCTTATCAATTTTCAATAAGTCACAATTGAAAATTACACAAGTGTCCAACTGTTGCAGTGGGGATCAAAATTATCACCGATTGCCTGCAAAAAAAAGAGGGTTTCCGCAACACAGTCGGCGAGTCTTCATACCGAGCACGTAATCCTATGTCAATTCTACGGTCTACCTTCATTCGCAAACCTAAACCACAATCGGGTAGAGGAGAATTTCCCCTACCTGTTCATTATGTTGGTTTACCTTTGCGGACTTCGGTTCGCGGGAAAATGGCCTTACAAGGTTTGTTTACAAAATGGAGTTAATAACTTGTAAGCCATTTCAATTGTTGGTCTTGCAAAAATAAAGTCGACGAAGAGAATCGATCAAAGCAGATAGACCCTTTTTCCAGCTCTGTATAGAAATCTTGCGTCACTTTCCAAATAGACCAATCTACATTGATCGATTCTCTTCATCTACTCTCTCTTTCGTTAATAAATTACTGCATCCATATTGCGTGCTAGTTTTTTTTTAAATATAGCCTTTTAAAAGACAATAAGAACAGCAGACTATGTTATTGGAGCCGAGTTATTAACTAAAGAGAAAGTCGATGAAGAAAATCGATCAATGTAGATTGTTCTATTTCAAAGGTGACGCGAGAAATGTTCAATCGCTTGAATCTCTTTCCCCCGTCGCTCCGTTGGTCTTTCTTTCAAGCTTGACTTTGATAGTTTCGTCTTTCATGAAACACATCAACAGAGGTTTCATGACGTAGGGCTTAGATCTAATGTTGGGCCTACTAAGCACAACCCGCCCTTTGCCTCTATTTTTCGAGTGGATTATTTATTCGTTCCTTTGTTTTTCAGACAAATGGGTGTCAACATTCATATCACGCGTTCTCCTTGACTTCCTTCTGCAGCTTTTGAACTAAAGTATCGTGCCAAACGCATAATTGACTTGTTAACTCTGAAACAATGGATTTATTTGATGTTTTCTGCTCGATAGGCCCAACATGGGCGATTAAGCTGAAGTAGTGCTCTACCCTATATGACGAAAAATGAAAATATATATTTAAAGCATTTGAAGATTACACGTAGCATGTTTAATTTATCTTCAATGCATATTTATCTAGAAAAAAAAATAACGAAAACGGGACATAACGCATTTTTAACAAATTGAAAGAGCGGTGATAAAGTGTTCGTGAAAGGGATTTGAAAGCCATAATGAGGTTTCGTTTGAAAGCGATGAGCAAAGCAACGACGAGGAGATCCACAGCCAGCCTTTCCTTCTAAGCGTGCTTCCTTTTCATTTTCATTTCTTGCTGATAGTCTAGCTAGGCGTTATAGAAATGAAGCGTTGAAGCACGTTTATAACTCGAGTTCATTTTAGAGTTTCGAAAATGAAGAGCCCAGGTCGAAACCCAGCTAGCGGCTCACGGTGTCCGGGAGATTCTTTCGATCGATGGACCAGCGGAAACGGCGAGTGAAGAAATCAAGAAGGTCTTCAAGGAAAAGGACGACAAGGCGAAGGCATTGTTGGTCCCTTTTGTCGCGGATAACCACTTGGTATATATCCGGAACAAGCAGGCAGCAAAGGACCCCTGTCTAATACTTGCTCCAAGAACGGATTTGCGTCTCAAGCGTATATTCGGCGATCCCTGGCGTTACTACGGATGAACGAAAGAACTGCGCTAACGGAACATTTGAGGTGTTTTGACGAGCTCGTACAACAACTAAAGGATGCCGGGGCAACGGTGACCGAACTCAAGTGAGTCAACTTTTAAGAAGTCTACTGGCAGAGGAACGGAAGCGGACAGGAAGGAATTTTGAAACCAGCAGCGGACAGGAGAACATGGTCTTGGCTACCAAAATCAAGGAAAGAGTCTGGAGGAAGACTGAAGTTTACGGGTAAATGTTTCGGATGCGGTGCATTTGGGCACAAGCGAGCAGCGTATCCCAACGTGAGAAACCAGTGTGTTCGGGCGCAAGCGGCGTGTATTCTGATTGATCGGGAAGTGGTCCTGCTTCGTCCGTCCGCAAGAAAACCAGAAAACTACAAGATGGAGTGGATTCTTGACTCCGGAGCAAGCAGGCACATGTTAAACGAAAAGACGTTTTTTTCTACGTTTGAGAAGCGGGCCACCCCCGTAACCATCGACAGTGCTTAAAACACGGTAAGCATGAAGGGCACTAAATAAGGAACCGTTAAAGGGAAGGTGACGACAGAAAGCAGAAGATTATCGTTGAAGATAAACAAGGTTCTATTTGTGGTGCCACACCTGCAGTATAATCTACTATCGGTGGCGGCGTTACTTAAAGTTGGTGTTCATGTGGAGCGATCCTTAGTAAGTTTGAAGAAACCATTGAAGAGGACGACACTGGTGATAGGAATGATTACACCCATTTCGCCGTTGTATATCTGATGAAGACGAAGAATCAACTGTTTGACTACTTCAAGATATATGCAGCAATGGCAACCGCAAAATTCGGAGTCGAAGTGGAGAAAATACTTTGCTATTGGGACGTTAGTATTTCAGCAATCAACAGCTGTTGTACTATGAGCAACGTGGAGTTCAAGTCGAGTCGACGGTTGGCTATTCAACACAACAGAATGGAGCAGCTGAACGGTTCAACCGAACTATGACGGAAAAAAAATGCGAGCTCTTTGATCCAATCAGGAGCACCGAAGTCACTGTGGGGGGGGGGATCATCAGACATGCCCCCCCCCCCCCCCCCCCAACAGTATTCGCTTGGGTTCCGGGGCATTGTAGCATCACTGGCAACTCCAACGCTGACAGACTGGCCGGGGCGGGGGAACCATCTGGTACCAGGTACACCGATGAAGTTCCGGACATCAAGCGATGGGTCGAAACTTCCATGCAGGCTAGGTGGCAAGAAGAATGGTTGGCAAACCAAGGACCGCTTCTAAGGAAAATCAAGGAGAGCACGCGTCCATGGAAGGACCTTGGGAACCTGAAGGAGCAACGAGTCATCTCCAGGCTTCGCACAGGTCACACCCGGCTCTCACACGATTTCGGCGGAGACCTGCGTCGTCTGTAATATTCCAGCCACCGTCGAAGCACATCCTCTGCGTGTATCCAAAGTACGACTCGTGCCTTTTGGGGAATATCGCCACAATACTGGGCGACGAA
The DNA here is from genome assembly GCF_037179485.1 of Ochlerotatus camptorhynchus. NCBI lineage: Eukaryota > Metazoa > Arthropoda > Insecta > Diptera > Culicidae > Ochlerotatus > Ochlerotatus camptorhynchus. Next base: position 2,537,960 of record NW_027040537.1, read on the forward strand.
CCTTCGATCCTGGCTACCCTGACCTCCTTCCTGAAGGACGCTGGTTTGTTTTTCAATGTTTGATTCCTTCCTTTCGGCCGTCGCGGCATCTCTACCGGACGGGGGCACCACCTTCCACGGAGGAACTCTGCCTTGTTCGAATTAGTCAATAAGTTAACTCAATGTCAATGGTCTAGTTTGTTCTTCTGTGTTTCCCAAATTTTAAATTTTAAGTGTTGACCAAAACTCTGTAAATTCCAGCTGTGTTTTCCCCCAGGCAGGCCTTATACCTCTGATATTTTTCCTGCAAAGTAAAGAACTAGCCAATGGCTAAAATTCACTAAAATAAAGAAGAAGAGATATGAAATAAAATATAAAATAGATTCCGAAGCAGAAATTAAGTAAGTTAGATCCTACTGGCTAACGTTGCGTAATGCTTGCATACGTACCCGTGTGGCTATCGACTTTAGAATCTGATATCAAGAAAGCAGTTCGTAGCTCGTGATGTCCGGTTCAATGAAATCGAATTTCCGTTCAAATCGACACGGAAGTTGGAAGCCAATGCTAATCGGGACATTCCGTTAGTAATTCCTCAAGTACAATGATCAAGAAAAGGAGCCATGGCACTCCCACCGCAATTAAAAAGGGGTAACTTCTAAAACGGGACTACTCCAAGGTGGTCGGGAGTGCAGGAAAACACGATGGTTCAAAGATTTCATTTCGTCATATGAAGCTGTAGACCATTCTCCTCAGGTCCCTGTGTCCTATAAAGACATTGCTGACCATCCAAATCGAGCAAGCTGGCTCAAAGCGGTAGACGAGGAACTGAGTGCGTTGGACAAGAACCGGACCTGGGTTTTGGTGCAGTAACCTGAATCGTTTGTACCCGTGCCAAGCAAATGGGTATTCACGTTGAAGACGGACGCTACAAGGAAAGGCTAGTGGCGAAAGGCTGTGTGCAGCGGAAGAATATCGATGATGAGGAAACGTTTGCTCCAGTGGCCAAACAGAACATAGTCCGAACGGTTCTGGCTACTTTGAACACCAAAGGACAGGAAATCCACCAAATGGCCATCCGTACAGCCTTTCTGAACGGAGAACTGGATGAAGAGGTGTACATGCAGGTACCGGATGGAGTTAGAATCAAGTCTGGTAGAGTTTTTGTGTGAAGCGAACCCCACACGAATCAATATATTGTCGCGAAGGGAAATTATTGATAATAATATTGATGATGTGAATACAGAAATATTGTCAATATCGATGTATTGACGTCAACAAAGAATGTATTGACAATGCGATTATTGTCAATAAAAGCAATATACTACCTGTGAAGCACTAAGGAGATGCAACAGTGTATATTGTTGTTAACGTAGATGATCTGTTGATCGTAGCTCGGAGCATACAAGCGATATTTAGTATCAAGGAAACGATGAAACAAGAATTTGACATGGGACATGGCTGACATGAACGAGCTGCACGGCTTCCTGGGAATCAAGATTATCTCGTAGAATAAGGAATCATGAAGCTTTCGCAGACGGGATTGATCGAGAAGATCCTACACCGTTTTGGGATGAGCGCCTGCAAACCATGCCAAACTCTGGCTGAAATCAGGTTACTGTTGAAACGAAGCGGTGAGCGGTGCGAGCATCCTTATCGGGAACTAATTGGAAGCCTAATATACCTGATGATGGATACTCGACCGAATTTGTCCTTCATCGTCGGTTAATTTTCGAGGTTTCAAGACACAGCAAGTCTGGAGCACTGGCAACACGCGAAGAGAGTCCCGGTACGTTCAGGGTATTAGGCATTTGGAGTTGGTTTACCGTTGCAGCCCGAATAACGCAATTAACGCATTCTTATAAACATGAAAATTATATCTGGCAACACTGTCTAACTTTTCCAGACGTTGAGACAGAAAATGTTCAAGCGGTACGGTGAGCTTCTCCTGTCACTTTGATGACGATAAAATCCTAGAAAATATGCTGCGGTCAAGTCAATTACTCGTAGCACAAGACATGGGAGAAGAAGAAGAAGGAAACAGCAACTTGTAGCTAGGTTAGGTGATGATGGTCAGTAGTCATTTCATATGTGCCATATGATATATCACCTACTTTTTTTGTTTGGGGGTGAGGGATTCCATTTTAGTGTTCTAATTTCAGCAAAATTTATTAGAAAACCTAAAGCACCCCCTTTTTAAAATGTGACGTGCTTAATGGATGCTCCTCTTGACATTTTTTTCCGTTCTTATCCACTGCTGGACCAGCAGATCTTATGAGTCACATATTCGCTCAGATGGAAGAAAGCAGCTTCGTTTTGAGCCAGCTGTGCTGTTGTTTCTGAACGCAACGTGTGACAGGTAATGTTACCGTTCTTTCTCATTTTTCCCCATGTTCGGTACATCCAGCACTCGAGCAAAGGCCAGGCGAGCTTTTTTTTTGCGTACACCGTCGTCGTCGTTTCGTATCATATCATTGCAATTTTCGCCTGCCCCGAATGACACCAATACCCGGAGGTAACTTGTGCCGACACAAACACATGCATATGCCGCAGTGCTGTTCCCAGTGTAATTATCGCCATCGATTCCCCACGGATCCACCGCAAAACGCGGCGGAACAAAACCGGAGTCGTACAAAGAAGAAAATGAGACATGAGTAATGCTCTCTAAGCGCTAACGACGAACGGACACAGGAATGCAGTGGAAAAGTTGAATCATCCAGTTGGACCACGGCAACTGACGCTAATTTCAAGTTCTTATCAAGTTGTGTACGAACGGGGGAGCTCCTTACATTGTTCCCCAGTGCCTTTTCGGTTCATCGAATTTCAACCGCAAAGCATGCCGAAGCTTCCGGTGACTTGTCTATTTTCTGGCGATGACACCGACTGCAGATAGCCCTTCGAAATGTGTCATTCCCTGTGGCAACAACGCGGGGGGGGGGGGGGGGGCGGCGTGACACGGGAAGAAGGAGGCACAAGAAGTCGCCTTCTTCCACCATGACTTCGTTTACTGATTCTTCTTCATCATGGTTGGTTTCATGGTAGCAATTTTCGATTCTGCGCACCAGCGTCCGGTCGAAATCCATCATGTTGGTGGAATCCTCCACACGTCGAAAAGAGAAATTGAAGAAAATGCGGCAGGATTTTCCGGGAAGGAAGCACCACACGAGGGTACGTTGTTCGTCCCAGTGGAACACCCTGCCCGAGCATGGCGACAGATGAAATAAATTTTAATGGAAATCCGCTTCTCCCTCGGCCCGGCGTCATCATGCAGCAGTCAGTCTTCGAAACTTCGGATTGATAACAATACTTGGCTCAAACGAAATCGTTATAGGAGCTTTGTGCTTATGAATAAGCAAACAGATTGGTCCGGTGGTATCATCGAATCAAGAACGAATGTACAGCTATGGCCGAGTGCTGTTGCTGCAGCACCGTCGTCGTACGTTCTGATGATTGTGTGAACCAAATCGAGCGGAAGGCAACGGATTGCACACAAAGAAAGACATCAACTATGGGAAACTTTCCCCACAAACCATTGAGAAATCAAAGTTGGAAATTGATCTAATAGAATTTATGTCCGAATCCACCTAGTTGGGAAGATGCTTGTCGTTTCGAGGAGGAGCAGCAGCAGCAGTAGCAGCGGTACCAACGAGAGCCAAAGCTAGCTGGTTGCGTAACTTGATTACACATACTGAATGATGATGATGATGATGATGATGACGAGGATGATGCTCGGGCGGTGTACCGGTTGGTTATCACATTTCTCTGCAATGTGATCTCCGGGCCGCTATCTTGGAAAAGTTATATTTAAATCGCACTGGAAGAGTGCATGTAAATTACCGCTTCCTGGGACGATTGTCATCCACTTTACAAATGCCTAAGAAATGTGTCCTGTTCATCGATAAAGTTTTGTGTGCTTGAAGCTTAGAATTTACTTATTGTTCGTCCTAATCTTGTACAACTAGCTCGCTTCTAGATTCAGTTATTTAGTTAAAGATTGTCGGTGGTTTAAGGTCCTAGATCTGACAGCCTAGAGCCTATGAAGGGTAAACATTTCGTTTGGCCTGATCGCCCATTTTCGTTCTATCGGGCAGTAAACATCAAACATATCTATGATTTTCAACTATTTAATTATACGGCTGTACGATCCTTTTGTTCAAAGGCTACTATTACGAAACCTTTAAGAGCGCAAAGTATGAATATTTACACCCTTAGTTATCAAAAATAGAAGAAGCACTCCAAGCGAATCAATTTTTCCATTCCATTTTTGCCTTCATCCGTATGACGAAGTAAATCCAATGACGTTCCTATGTGTTTGTACGAAATTGAAACCCGTAGGCTGAATTCATTTTTAACAAAATATAAACAATTTGTGACTCTTTGTCAAACCCAACGGTATACCTATATGAAAAGGTAAATAAATTTAGAAGTCATCTGCATTGAAAACATTCAATTTTGTCTAAAAACCCTCTTGAAAAAAGGGAGGTTAAGTACGGGTTATGTCTAGTAGGCCGAAAATTTGATTGAGTGTGAGTGCGTGAAAATTGTTTAATGATTTTCCCGGTTGTGTGATAGAAAAACGCCCCAGTATTGGCCATGTTTCTATTTAAGCCACCTTTTGACGATATTTCACGTTGTTTGCAATTTTGAGATGTTGAATTTTTTGGTACAAATTATATTCATCGGTCTACATAAACATTTCGACCACAAAATACACGAATATTGAACCTATGGCCAAAACTGGTGCACTTCCCCTATACATTTAAATTAGGCATAAAGCCGAAAGCCGAAAGGATTAAATGATTCATTATTAAGACAGCAACATTTCCTTTGAGCTTGAATTTGATTCTGCGTTCGCAATCTTCAAAATTTGTATGTTTTTACTTCATTCAAAACTCTTTACAGGTAGTTGGAATATGTTCAACCATTTCCTTTAGAATCCCTTAGAATTTTCATTCATTTTTTCAGAATGAATCTGAAAAGTGAGATTCTCTTTGGGAGTCCCAGCCCAGAAATTATCTACAGAACAATCCAAGAAATCATTCGCTTCGATTTTTAAAGTTCTGTCCAAGAATTCAAGCCATCCATAATTCGATTGAATTCGCTTTAGAAATCTTGTAAATGTCTTAAAACTTTGCTCAGAATTATCTTGGAGTTCTCTTCTAAATTCTTCCGAAAACTGCCCTTTGAATTATCCTCGAAATCCCCTTTGGAATTATACCCTAAAAATCCGGTATTTTTCATGGATCATGGAATGCTCTTCACAATCGTCATGAAATTTTCCACAGAGCTACTTTAAAATTCTACTCTGAAAACAATTTACTTGGAGTTCTAGCCAAAACTCTCTAAGAGTTCTCCTCTTAAATGCCGTGGTGCTAACACTAGAATACATTCTAAAACCTACTCAATTTTCCATGCAACATTATAATCTAAAAATCTCTTCAAATCCAGTTCAAAGGCTTACGGTTCGAAATCTTATTTTTTTTCGAAGAGATTTATCATAGAAATTCACGGGTTTTTCCCGGTGACTTCGAATTCCCTTTTCCAATTTTCGGCTTTTTCTTCGATTCCCCAGTTCTGGGGCCACCCTGCTGACTTTTAACCTTTGTTATGTCATTCTGACGCGAATGCCTATGGAATTTTGAGGTAAACCTAAACATAATTTTTGTGTTTATTTGAAAGAAATGCTGAAATTCTACCAAATTCTCGGAATTCTGACGAGAATTCCAAGATATTTTTTAAATAAAATCCTAAGAAATTCTGAGATGAATTTCTGCGGAAAAGAAAGGAAGATCTGAATTTAAATACTAAGTGATTAAAAAGAGAATTTATGGGAATCGTCGGAAGAATGCAGGTGCAGTTTTTATGGAGAATTTCAAGAGAACGCTTAATAGAGTTCAAAAAGAATGATAAGCAGAATTTCAAGGGTGTTCTGAGGATAGTTTCAAAGGAATACTGAGGAAGATTCAGATAAGAACTTCAAAGGGAATTCAGAGAAAAATATCAAAGAAAACGTATTAAGGAGACAAATTTAAAAAAAAATAGAAGAGAAAGTAAAATTTAGAAAATAATTTTAGGGGTTTCTGAGGAATCTAATTTTCATAAAAATTGTAAAGGAATTAAGAGAAGGATTCCAAGCAAAGGCTTAGGAGAGTTTCCAGGGAATTACAAAGACAATTCAATGGTAATTACGAAGAAGACAAGGTTTTTGTCATGTATCACTATTGTTCTTTTATCTTGTAAATATCATGTAACACGTTATTCCCTAGTATGAACTTGGCGTTAGTCACAGAAATTTCAAAAAGTTTCTATTAAATACTTTTCAGCTTAAATTTGAAATTTGTAAACATTAAACTAATTGGAAAAATTACACATACCTTGGTAGATAAAGGTGAAATCTGCATGGTTCAGAAATCATACCGATCTCTTAAGTTTATTTTCATAAACTCTATAATAAGTTTGTGCAGAATTTTTTTTTTTCATAATAATAAACTTGTACGTTCATAATAAATAAAAATACAACGCACACGTTAAGTAACCGTATATTATGTATTGATTTACCCGGTTCTCCCATCGAATTCCCATTACTTTTTAAATTCCCGGATCGCATGAACATGATTGACCGCCCGCGGTTTGTAATTCTGCGAAATGTGGAGGAGGCGAATGAACCACGAATTGCAACAGCTGCTGGGAGAACCACCTATCACCCACACCGCAAAAATCGGGTGACTTCGGTGGGCTTTACACGTCATAAGAATGTCGGACCACGACCCGATGAAAATGGGTTTTTGATACATTTTCCAAAGACTATTTTTACCGTGTACTCAGTGAATAATAACGTTGTAAATTTAGTAGAAAAGGTAAAATCGCAATTTTACTTTGAATTTAATACTACAATATAGAAAAAAAAAATCACATAGGATGTTTTTACTAGTAAAGTTGTACATCGTACATGTAACATTGGACGATTTTTCTCAATGACATAATCAATCAATCTTGGACTTCTTGTAACCTTACATCGGTTTTCCATGCATCATGCCATCAGCACCAATCATGTTAGGCAGTCATAATGTCCGAAGTAACAATCAAGTATCCATCATTTGAAACTGTTACATTGGACCATTTTTTACCTATGATTATCTTAAATAAGTGAAAGCAAATTTTGATGAGTGCTTGCTTTTGTATCAAATACAATGAAGAGCAGTAGTTTGTATCGATTAACTCGATTTGTTTACATTTGTTACTTAGGATCTTTTGAAAAGTTAAGCGAGAATTGTCGAATAGCCGTAACTGTGTTTGCAAACAATGATTCAAACGCCAATTGGCGAATCAAAGCAAAGCCAAAACTAGTCATGCGACACCTAGTTTTCAGGTCCGCAATCACAAAAATGATGATGTATTAAAAAAATGTCATGCAATTTGACAGATATCAACACGTCATTATCATTTTCACCCACTCTCCATCGGTGAGTCAATCGTCACTTTGATTCATCAATTGCAGATCCAGCTACCCATTTCAAGAATGGTACACATCCAGAATAATTAAATATAAACTATACATCATGTACAAATGGATCGTCTAAGGCTCTGAACCATTTGGTAGTTAATTAAATTTGGTTAAAATTTGACAGATGGAAAGTTATCGATTAACCCTGCTATCCGGGCGTGGCTATTTCTGACAGACAAGAACTTAAATTTTGACAGGGATAATTTTTCCGAGGGGGGCGACTCCTCGGGGGATGGATATGGCTGTCAGATCGCTTAAGTTTGCTGCGTACCGAACATCTGCAACGTTGTCAGCGGTACCATGATATAACAATGTTGTTTTGATGTTGAGTACGTGTATTCAGCTATATGTCAAACCCTTGCTCTATCTACGATGCAGGAAAAATTGTATTTTGCTGTGGTTAGCTGCGCGCACGCGAAAGAAGATTGATGACGATTCTGAAGATTTCTTGCAAAAAGATGATGCGCGATGCAATTAGATGCAAGAAATGATTTTTTTTTTTCGAATATTGATTCGCTAGTGTGAGATATGTTGAGCATCTAGATTTGAGATTTACATGTGTCGCCCCCTTCGAATTTTTCGAAGTTTTATACAAGTAAATTGTGTGTTAGAACAGCCTCTTTGGCCAACAACTGAGTGCGAACCCCTTTATTATTTTGAATGCGATCACCATTTCCCTACCACGATGAAAGGCCCAGGTTATCGTAATAGATTTTCACATACAAATTTCATGATGATCTACGATCATCACTTCAATATCGAGTTACTGAGCAGGACACACTTCATGCTTAGGTTTAAAGTTTTCCGTAAAACCACTTCAAATTTTCCAAACCCACTACAAACACACCTGATTCGAAAATGTTGATGAAACGATAAAACTCTTCGATCGTTTCGAATTTCGAACACCCTGGCATCACTTCCATTCGCACACGGCTTCCCCGCAAACACACAACCACACTGACAAACCGCACCGCCGCAAACGCCATTCAACACCTACACATTCGCATTGGACCGTGTGCCGATGCATGGCACGTGCGCACGTATTGGTGAAGGAATTGTAATTAGCTTTTTCGCTTCCAACTACACATACTACTTTTACTGCCTGGCCATCATCCGTCCGTCGTTGCACGGTCGAAAGTGCCGATTCGAGAGAAAAAAAAAACCCTCTATCCTGAACATTCTTCCGAATCCTGATTTTCATGGGAGCAAAAAGAAAATGACCCATCCTTCAATTTGGAACGGTCCGCATGTTCCCTCATCATAATCCCCCGAACACACCTATTCCGTCGTTTCTCTACTTCCACGAAAAAAAAATTGAAGAAAAAGAAGAAAGTTCCTCCTCATGGATTGCCCAGACTGACGGACGGACTGACATCACGCACGGATGTAGCTGGCCGAGCATAGGAAAAAAAAAAACTAAAACGAGAATGGACAAAGATGGGGTCACCACTTACCGTCATATCGCTCCGCCTGTTCGGCCAGCTTGGCCTTGTAGATGTTGTTCTCGCGTTCCGACATGTTGGAAGAATCTGTTGAAATTTCCGGCTAAGGTCCACGCAAGGAAAAAACCGAAATCCGCAAACTTTGCTCACTCACACGCCACTCGCGGCACACACTCCCGACAATTTTTTCTTCACCGAAAGAAGCGAATAATCCACACCGTTGCAACGAATCCAAAGAAGGCTTCCGGCTTTTCCTTTATATTCCGTACTACTGGCTGCTTTCTGCAGCACACCACCAACGATTTGGCTTCTTCTTCTTCGCCTTCTTTCTCTTTCAGCGCAAAATTGCTGCTCTCGCTCTCTTTCTACTCCTTTTCTTCTCGTCGTCGTCGGATGGAAAACGCCGAAAAAACTGAACGCGCGGAGGAAGAAAACTGAAAACGGAACTTCGTCGAACTCGCGCGGCGCACCCCTGGAACACTTGAGGATCAAGTTTCCGGCTTCTTGGCTAGTTCTCCACACCAGAGGGACCGAAATAACGAACGGCAAACGAAACGCACACCGCAGGCACACGCGCTATTCCGCTTTTCTGGAGCTTTTTCAAACACTCTGCAAAAGGGGGAACTTTGGGACACTTTCTGCTGCTGGGCTGTGAGACTGACGACTGCTTCTTGCAAGGAGAAAAACCACTCTAAATCGAGATTAATCAATATGGCCGCGCCCGGGTTCTCTCGCCGAACCGCAAACCGAAGAACCGAAACTGGAAGTGACAAATGAGTGACCCGGCTGAGAGAGAGAGAGCGAGTGAGTTGTGAGTATTGCACGCGCGACGCGCACTTCCAACGGTTGGGTGACTCTCGCACAAGGTTTTCATTTTGAAAGTGTGCGTGCGGGATTTGAAAGCACGCGTACGTCAAGAGCATTGTTGCCAGGTTTTTTTTATGTAAAATACCCTTGTGTTCAAACACTTCACGACCCTCAATTGAAAAGGGCTTATCAGCTGTTGAGAACAAAATTTAGTAAGCCCTTTCGTCGTAAAGCATAGGCCGCCCAAGCACACACAGTAAAAAAAAATTGTAGTATCGATCAACATAATTTAAGATGATGTATGAAATCTGGCATAACATTTGATAACGACACAAAAGCATTTGTAAACAAACTTTCTAAGGCCCTTTACACGCGAACCCAAGTACTCCCAGGCAAACCAACAACATCATCGGATAGGAGCAACTATCACCTTTCCGAAAGTGGTATTGGTTTCCGTGGGCGTACTTTGGTTCGTGTGTAAAGGGCCTTAGAAAGTTTGTTTACAAATGCTTTTGTGCCGTTTTCAAATGTTATGCCTGAAATAATGAATAGCAAGAAGCAGATACAATATTACATCCTCGATTACATCAATGGATGTAATTTTGTTCGACGGACATAGCACATTGAATATTTCTCACTGTAAAACATCGTCGCTGAAACATTACCGCCACCTGTTGAGTACATTGATTATGGTGGCTACAGGTGGCAGTACTACCAACCGGTGGAAACTAACGATTTTAAATTAGCTCACTACTTGACTAGCTTATTGGTCCCAAGCAAATCGACTAACGTACCCCATTATACTCGAAATTCTAGTACTACACAATGTTTGTTTTGATTCGCTATGAAGACAGATTGCCCCGTAACGTGGGTAGATCACCTTTTCGTGGTATGTTACGGGATGTAAGATCTACCACCGATTCCTAGTCCTGACTTCTTCAAACTAGGGGAACAGGTTTTTTTTTCAGTAATCAAAGGAACACATCTTAGTCCTTGTTACTTTTTATGCCTTGTTGATAGTGATAAGTCCTCGGGTTGCCTGGACTGAGGATGATCTTGAAACAAGGAAAAAATTAGTTAGTTAGTATTCAGCTATGTATGTGATTCCTAATCTTCTATTCGTTGTTCCCTAGTTTGAAGTGGTTAAGACTAGGGTTCTGATGCATGGTCATTATCGGTTTCATAGCTTGTTTTTGTTGTTAAGGAATCCAATTTTGACTGACAAAGGGGCGCGCCTTTGGAGGGTTTTTCAACACTCCGAAGGGTATAAATAGCGGAACCTTTCAGTTAGAATCGATTCCGTGCGATGAAGGCAAGAATGACAACTGTATCAAAACCGAATACTTCATCATTTCTCAATAGTGATGGTGATGGAGTAAAACGACATGCACTAAACTAAGGACACGGTATATACTACAATAGATCAAATTACTGGTCGCAGTGGTGTTATGTCCCGAACAGAGGAAAAAAAAAGACAGATAAAATGAGGGGTTCATGGATTTTCCTATGTTTCGAGGGGTGCGTCGATTAGATTGGGACCGAAGAGCGAGATTTCGCTTCTTCTATCACTTTGTGAGCCCAACTTGAACGACTGTCAGGCTGAAGCTGACGGTGGATGTAATTTCAGCTGAAGAAGCAAATTTTTTACTGGATAAGCTCTTACTTAGCATTCAATGTTTGTTGGGAATCTTGCGCAGTTCATAACGAAAAACTTTTTCATACAAGCTGCACAATGTGACCTCAGGCTGGAACTAAAAAATAAACGTATTCGATATAAAATTTAAATCAAATCTCATTTTCAAATAATATTATCGATTCTTGCAGCACTGGTTTTCTTATCGGATAGTCGGATAGTTGCGGCTCATTTTGGATTTGTGTAGTGTGGCGCACTGCCTGGAAATTGTGGAAGAGTAACGAGAACGACGTAAGTACGCAACAGTGTGTGTGTGTGTGAAACCCCTTCTCTCTGAGTTCCCCGCAGAGTTCTCAATTCCCTTCTCTGAGTGTACTGTCTATACTTCTATAGAATCGCATATCAGTCCCATATGCAAAGAAGTTGATGTCGAGAAAATCAAGAGCTAATTTTCATTTCTTCGAAAGTAAATGTCGGCGCACAATGGATAAGTTTTCAGGTTTTTTGACAATTAGCCCATGCATTATCTGTAAAAAAAACCCGGAAACTTATGCATTGTGCGCCAGGCTTAACAAAGGTAAACCAAAGTCAGTGTCAATCGATGCTATACTGTCGCAATATAGGATCACATCCCATTTTTAAATTTATTTACCAGTCAAATTGCTTTTTGACGTAATCACCTTCCGATCAAAATATTTTTCGATGTTACACCCGATTTCTATGGAGATGTCATTTGTCTTAAGTAACAGCGCAGCGCAGAAACCCATGAAAAGTGTACGTTCGTCGTTTCGCTTTCTCATACACACTTAATCTAGCTCGGTAAAATCTCCAACAGCCGGCATTTACTTTTCTTATGCAAAATGTTATTTGTTAGCTGAGTCTCGGCAAATGTTTTACTGAATCTCAGCAAAATATATTGCAGAACTGCTTGGCTGTTGGGATCTCGGCGAAAAATTTTAAGTGAACTGTTTGTTGCTAAGATGATTTCGGTGGTCCTAAAATGATAAATGGGCTGCACGTAAGGAGGCGTGATTGATGATTCTCCAGAATATCCTGGTAAATACACTTTGACTTAAGTAACTTTAGGGGGGGCACCAAACGACGTATAATAAGTTTCGTCTCAAAAACCAGTATTTTTTAGCATGAGAGCAAGCGATCTGCTTTGTATAATTAAAACCCTGCTTAATATGTTAAACATTGCTGTTACTATGAGATTATATGGGTTTAATTGCAAATAGGAATAATTGCAAATAGGAATAGAAATGTTACTTTCGACATAATGAAAATTTGCTCTTCAAATGCAAACAAAACGCACCGAGAAAATTTACTAATCATTTTGTCTAGCTAATGGTTTTTTTTTATCTTGTTCGTTTATTTGGAAGGCTCAATCGCGTTAGCTTTACGGAGCCGATAATTCATTGTTCACTGTGTGTAACAAAATTCACTTAATTCTATGTCTAGTAGGAGTTGGGCCGATTACTCGCGGCTTACTCGAGGTTAGAAGGGTACATTTTCGAAGGATAGGATCAGGGGAGGAGCTTGGGGTAGGGTTTCGTTGTCTCATCAGAGCGTTGTCACCAGTATGAACGGTAGTGCTGTTCTAGCTTCGTCCGGAGTTCGACCGGCTATGGTGGGTGACCAGTGGGCAACGATGAGACTCATCGAGACGGGGGACAAGACAAACAAAAACTAATAAAGAGAGATAAAAGACAAAAGGAATTAAATTCTTATACTAGACATTTGAAGAAAAACATAAACGGACTGCATATAGCAGAGATCACGGGTTGCCAACACGTCTCTGATAGGAACATAGGGTTGTCTTCCTTGGGCCTCGAGGGTATTCAAAAGTCGCTCTCTGGCGGCGTCATTATCCGTACATTGCCAAACTGCGTGTTCGATGTCATCGTAACCGTTTCCACACCGACAGATGTTGCTGTCCACGAGGTTTATTCTATTGAGATGAGCATCTAGCGAGTAGTGGTTGGACATAAGTCTACTCATCACGCGAATGAAGTCACGACTTAAGCCCAAGCCTTTAAACCACGCTCTCGAAGAAACATTAGGAATAATTGAATGTAACCACCGTCCAAGACTTCCAGTGTCCCAATCGGTTTGCCAACTCGAAAGGGTACTCTGACGCACTAAATGGTAAAATTCATCGTGTGAAATTTGCCTGTCATACAATTCGCCTTCCTGCGCGCCCACCTTTGCGAGAGAGTCCGCCTTCTCATTGCCTGGGATTGAGCAATGTGAGGGGACCCATACAAAGGTAATCATATATGATCTTTCGACCAGCACACACATCAGCTCCCTTACCTTTGAAAGGAAATAAGATGAGTGCCTACCTTGTTTCATCGACCGAATAGCCTCAATCGAACTGAGACTATCCGTGAAGATGAAGTAATGGTCTGTGGGCATGTTGGAAATCATCCCCAATGCGAAGTTGATTGCTGCCAGTTCAGCAACAAAAACGGAATATGGTTCCTGAAGTTTGCGGAAGGCGCTAGAGTTTTCATTGAAGACACCGAAGCCAGTGGATCCATTGAGACGGGACCCAGGTGTAGTGCTGGTAGATTCTCATAAATCGAGATTGTGTGTTCAGCCCAAGAATTTCTTCAAAATTAGCAATTATAAGCATTTATAAGTGTGTTTGTCACTCCGCATTTGATTAGTATTCTGAGAGAAAGCTCCCAGAAACGGTTCTGGAGGGGTGTTACTCCTGCCAGAACCTCGAGACTCATGTTATGCGTTGAGTGCATACAGCCTAGAGCAATACGCAGACAACGATATTGAATTCGTTCCAATTTTATTAGGTGACTTTTTCTTGCCGAGAGAAATCAGAAAGAGCCGTACTCTAGAACAGAGAGAATTGTTGTTTTATAAAGCGTTATGAGGTCTCCCGGATGAGCACCCCACCATGTGCCGCAAATTGAACGGAGAAAGTTGATCCTCTGTTGACATTTTCGCTTCAAATACGTAGTATGGGTATTCCAAGTGCACTTTGAATCAAACCAGACCCCAAGGTACTTGAAAGACAATGATTGAGTAATGTTTCTGCCCAAAAGATTAAGCTGCATTTGGGCTGGGTACCGCTTTCGAGTAAACACTACCCGTTCAGTTTTCTGCGGCGAGAATTCGATCCCTAGATTCATAGCCCAAGAAGACAAGTTATCTAAGGAATTTTGCAATGGTCCTTGCAAGTCCACGGCATGTGGACCTCTTACGGAAACCACACCGTCATCTGCGAATTGTCTTAGCGTGCATTGTTCTGCCAAACAGTTGTCGATATCTTTGACATAAAAGTTATAAAGAAGAGGGCTGAGACATGAGCCTTGGGGCAGACCCATGTAGCTAATTCTGGAAGTTGTCAGTTGTCCAAGAGAAAAGTTCATTTGCTTTTCTGACAACAAATTGTACAAGAAATTATTTAAAATTCCAGAAAGTCCACATCTGTGCAGATTGTCTGACAGAATTTCAATGGAAACTGAATCAAAAGCCCCCTTAATGTCCAAGAATACTGAAGCCAATTGCTCCTTGTGCGCAAAGGCCAGTTGAATATCTGTGGAAAGCAGCGCTAGACAATCGTTTGTTCCTTTGCTCTTGCGGAACCCAAACTGTGTATTTGATAGCAAGTTATTTGTTTCGACCCACTGATCGAGTCTCCGAAGGATCATTTTCTCCAACAATTTCCTAATGCACGAAAGCATAGCAATCGGACGGTATGAGTTATGGTCAGACACTGATTTGCCAGGTTTTTTAATGGCTATTACTTTGACCTGTCTCCATTCAGGCGGTACAATGTTGTTTTCTAGCAAGGAATTGAATAAATCTAGCAAGCGTCTTTTAGCGATATCTGGGAGATTTTTCAGAAGATTGAATTTAATCATATCGCTTCCCGGTGAGGAGTTGTTTGATGAAAGAAGAGCCATAGAGAAATCCAGCATTGTGAATGGTCTATCCAGAGAGCCGCCGCTAGGAGACGCTTCTCGAAGAATATTTTGTGCTGGAACTGAGTCCGGACAGACCTTTTTAGCGAAATCGAATATCCATCGGTTGGAGTATTCTTCACTCTCATTGAAAGATGAGCGGTTACGCATGTTGCGAGCCACCCTCCACAAGGTGTTCATTGAGGTTTCTCGTGAGAGTCCCTCGACGAAATTGCGCCAATAACCGCGTTTTTTTGCTTTGATTAATTGTTTCAGCTTTGTCTCAAGCTTTGAATATTCCTCGAAGTAAGTGGAGGTTTTGTGTCTACGAAAAGCTTTGAAAGCATCAGATTTTTCTACATACAATTTTGTGCATTCTTCGTCCCAACCAGGTGTGGCTGGTCTCCTTTTAAAGGGTGCACTTGGAACTTTTCTTTTTTGTGCTTCCAGTGAGCTTTTGTAAATCAAATCGGCTAGGAATCGATATTCTTCCAATGGTGGAAGCGCATCTATTGATTCGACACCGATTGTCACCGCCGTTGCATATTTCTGCCAGTCGATGTTCCTTGTAAGATCAAATGGAACCCGAGATGGTTCTGCAGAGTGAGGGCCACACTTAATTGAAATGATGATTGGCAAATGATCGCTACCATGGGGATCATTGATAACCTTCCACTGACAATCCAATGATAGCGATCTTGAACACAAAGATAGGTCGAGTCGGCTTTCTCGGGCCGGAGGTTTTGCTATACGTGTCGCTTCACCAGTGTTCAAAATAATCAAATTGAAATCGTCACATAAATCGTAAAAAAATAGCCGCTCTATTGTCGTCATATAGATCGCCCCATTCAGTACCATGGGAGTTCATATCACCCAGAATTAATACTGGGGATGGAAGAATCGAAATTAGATTCCAGAGTTGACTACGGCTAATGGAGGTTCTTGGTGGAACGTATACTGAAGCTATGCAAAGATCTTTGTTCTTCACATTTATTTGGCAAGCAACGATTTCGACGCCGGATAGAGCAGGAAGGGAAATTTTGTAGAAAGGGTAGCACTTTTTGATCCCTAAAAGTACTCCTCCATAAGAATCGTCTCTATCCAGGCGTATAATGTTAAAATCGTGGAAGTTGAGTTCTTTATCGGAAGAAAGCCATGTTTCACAGAGAGCAATTATATCACAATCAGAATTGTGAAGTATAGTTAGTTAGTTAATGGATAACATCATTCGAGCAGTTGAAAATGACGTTTGCTACCTCTCGATTTTTTTTTGTGGAGCAAGAAAATGCAGCAATGAACAACAAATTACTATTTTTTAATAAATGTCATGGTTCTAGAAAAAAAAAATCAAATATAGCTTTATTTCGAATGTGGTCCAACATAAACAATAACCATAAGAAGCGCCTAACCACCAATTCGGGATATCATCCCAATTGTATGTGGTATGATTGTACCATTTATGATACCGTTAGTATCATACACCGTTTATTAGCGGTAGTGAACTTCATTTTGAACTGCTCGAATGAAATGGTTAATTAACTACTTCATTTGAGCACTTAAAATGACGTTTACTACCACTCGAACTTTGAAATAAAACATTATTTTGAGATTTTTTCTTCTAGAACCTCGAGAAAAGTAGCCAAAATTTGTGCGTTTCATAAAAAAATAAAAATTAGTTGGTCCAGTTTTGAGAAATCGCTGGTAGAAAGTCACGCCAAAACTGCTTGACAGAGTGGTCAATTAATCACATAGCGGGGCTACATCGGTAAGCGTGATTGCCTCTCACCCAAAGTGCCTGGGTTCAATCCCAGTCGGTGCCATCGTAGGGTACAGGGAGCTGCCTAGTACTCAAAACGGACAACAAGTTCGACGGAATACAAATTAAGAAAAAAATAAAATAAAAAATAATCACATATTCGAGCAGTTTTGGGAAATTATTCTAACAGAGATTTTTTACTCGAATTAGTATAAATTGAGGCTATAAATTTGGGATGATTTCTAAAGTCTAAAGTTCTTTGGTGCACTTATTCCTTTGGGTTCATCAACCTAAAAGCGTACTTTTGTTACTATGCCGCACTTTTGAGGAGGCCAGTTTCAGAAGTAAAATACTATATATAAAACCGAGTCTTAAGGCCGTTCGCAATGCTGAGTTTCAAAATTGTTTAAACTACTCGACAGTTCTATAATTTAAAACTGCAACACGATCAGCGCAACGCACAGTTCTAAAAGATGTTTGTAATCATCATGTTCCATAAACTTTACTATTCCCTATGAAGTTCTCCGTTTTTTTTTGTGAAGCTCTTCGAAACATATTTAAATACATCCAAAGAAATTTGAAACAGAGTTCCATTCGTGTTTCAAATTCGCTAAGAAATAAAACAGAATAGTCGAGCAGTTGCAAATCTGGTGCAAAATAGTGCTTGAATAATGAAACTGCAACTCAGCATTGCGAAAGGTGCGTTTCTGTTCTAGTTTCAAATTGAAACAGTCCTTATAAAATACAACAGCATTGCGAACGGCCTAAATCTCGTATAAAACCCCCCGTACCCTCGTATAAAAATATCAAAATATTGGTCCGTGGTAAAGTTCGGACTGGTAGGAAATGTAATTTTTAACTACTATATAGAATGATGTAATCCATGAATCAAATCATTCGAGCAATCTAAAATAACATAGTGAATAGTGGCGTGTTACCTAAAAACTTAACCACCCCATTCGAGCAGTTAAAATGAAATTAACCACTTCATTCGAGCAGATAAAATGACGTTTACTACCACTCGAACTTTGAAATGAAACATTATTTTAAGATTTTTTCTTCTAGAACCTCGAAAAAAGTAGTCAACATTTGTGCGTTTCACAAAAAAATAGAAATTATTTGGTCCAGTTTTGGGAAATCGCTGGTAGAAAGTTACGCCAAAACTGCTTGACAAAGTGGTCAATTTATTATACCACTCGAACTTCGAAATAAAACAATATTTTGAGATTTTTCCTTCTAGAACCTCGAGAAAAGTTGTGCAACATTTGTGCGTTTCATACAAAAATTTTTAGTTTGTTGATCCAGTTTTGTGAAATTGCTGGTGCATTGACGATAATCCACATGGGACTGATATGCTATTACAGGCAGTACACTGCTCTCGGGATCGTCGCCACTCTACAGAAAACAGATTTTCTTTGCTGTTTTCCCGTGATTTAGAATGACGCACGTTTTTTTTTTTTTTTTAAATGATTGCACGAACGATGCAGAACTTATTCAACATTATCTAAATAGGTACCTATCAAAGTTTGAATTTACAAAAAATCCTTCTCGTTTCAATTTTGTCGTTTGGTAACAAATCAAATAGAGAAACGAGAAAATTGAGTGACCTCCAATACTGCTCAGCCAATCTCTTTTTCAACGAGATTAAAATTCACTAAAAAAAATAAACAAATCTTTGATAAACCTAAATTACAGGGCAATTTTTAAAATATTTTTAGTCAAATTTTCATAGAAAAAACTCATTTAAATTCATCACAAAATAAATTGTATGACTAAAGTTCTCGTCTCTGAGAGCCATGCGGCGCGAATACGAATCGGTACTCTCGTGAGTTCTTGCCTGGAAGCGGTTCGTGTGCAAATCGGTTAGAATGTACGAGGGGTGTTTAAATTGAACTTGCAACAAATCTTTCGTCCCTAAAATTAGGGTGTATCACTTTCAGTTCAAACATAAGAATGATGTCGGAATGTACACGGCGAAAGAGAACGACCCAAATTTGAGTTTAATTCACTCATAATCGCCAAAAGTGCAGGAACTCAGCGATGAGTAAATTTGCCTCATGTTTTCCCAGGGAAAAATTCCCGAATTTGAGAAAAGTAAAGATTGGATTCACTCAGTCTATTGGTACTAGTCCGAGACTGAATAAAATGTTCGTCAATTTCCTCATTTTCCGGCAGATTTTTTAGGTTTTCCACAGGAAACCATGAGACAAATTTTACTCATCGCTGAGTTCCTGCACTTTTGGCGAT
Organism: Ochlerotatus camptorhynchus; assembly: GCF_037179485.1. Taxonomy (NCBI): domain Eukaryota; kingdom Metazoa; phylum Arthropoda; class Insecta; order Diptera; family Culicidae; genus Ochlerotatus; species Ochlerotatus camptorhynchus. Next base: position 2,557,251 of record NW_027040537.1, read on the forward strand.
TATGAGTGAACTAAACTCAAATTTGGGTCGTTCTCATTCGCCGTGTACGAAACAGTATGAATTGAGAACGCAGAATCAAGCTTACCAAGTGCTTATTTAATTTGTTTATTACTAGAATTATTATTTAAAAAACGAGTTGGTAATCGTACTGCCTACGATTTGCATTTAAGCTTAATAGAAATGTACAATTAAAATAATTGAAGTATTATTTTTGTAGTTCTCATTTCCTTCCTAATTGAATATAGCTTTAAACCCTACTTAAATTCAATTTTCACCAAACTACGCAGTACCACGCCCTGCCAAACAAAGCCTACCGCTAGGGTTCATTTTCGCTTTTGTCGTTATCATTCTCGCCGTCGAAGAACTCGTTCTTCGGTTCGACCTGCTTGTCCTCCTCCTCCTGGGTCAACCGTGCTTCCGGATTAGGCTCCTCCTTCACCTTGACGTCCTCCGGCAGAGCATCCTCGGGAATGTCGAACATCTGTACGCTCGGCGCGTGTTGACACATCTTCAGGTTGTCGTAGACATGGCGCGTGATCGCCTCAAGGTACTGCTTGCTGTTGGCATTGTCCTGTCGGCTAGGAATGTCCGGATGGAGTGTGAAGTCCGGAGCGAAGAACTCCAGGTAATCGTTCATGGGAAGCTCGTTGGAGATGGTTTCATCGATCAGCAGGGAGGTTTCATAAGTCCAACAGCGTGCCACATTACGGAGCGTGTAACCACCGCCTCCAACCACGAGCGTTGGGACATTCAGATCTTTAACGAATTTAACACACTCTCCATGGCCTTTCGTACTGAGTGAGAAGCAACCTAGGCGATCTCCTGCTAGTGAATCAGCTCCGCATTGAAGGACGATCGCAGTCGGCTGATAGAACTCCATGACGGCCGATATGACTGGTTTGAATACCTGCACATAGCTCTGATCGTCGATCCCTTCCTTCAGCGGTACGTTCACCGAGTAGTACCTTCCGGATTCGGCACCGATTTCGTACATATCACCCGTACCGGGGAAGAAGTAGTTTCCGTACTTGTGGAACGAAACCGTCATCACCCGATCCGTCAAGTAGAATGCTTCCTGAACTCCATCTCCGTGATGTACATCGATGTCAATGTACAAAACCCGTGGGTGATACTTCAACAGTTCCAGAATGCCGATTACGATGTCATTTACGTAGCAGAAACCGGAAGCCTCGAATTTCTTTGCATGATGTAACCCGCCGGACCAGTTGATACAGATGTCACTGTGATTGTGGTTCAGTTTTTGGGCTCCCTCGAGTGACGCTCCGGTGTACATGGCGCAAAACTCGAACAACCCATCGAACACCGGGCAATCGTCTCCCACGTTGAACACCGATAGGCACTTGGTGTAACCCTGGATGTTCTGAGGTGTTACGCGCTGTAGGAACTCAATGTATTCGTCGCTGTGAAAGCGGCACATGTCGTGGGCGCTGGCTCTGTTGCGATGAAAGATCCAAAATTACTCCATTAAATATCCAACCGAAAAGCCAAATACTCACTTGTACGGTCGATAGATCTGCATCTTTTTGTGTAACCCGTAGTTCATCACCAGATGGTGTATCACCGACAACCGGTGCGGTTTCATCGGATGACCCGGACCGTAGTGGAAGTTGCCCACATCCGGATTGAAGAAATAAGACACCTTCTTGCTGCTCATCCTGTGCTGACCTAATTAATACTCTATAAAAGGCGATTGATTTACTCCTCCCGTTCGACCCTCAAATGTAGATGGTATCGGATTCCTCGCCGTCCTCGATATACTGCTTCCAAGCGTAGATGATAAGCAGAAAAAACACCGCCGCCAGAAGCCTTTTGGTCAAACGAAAATCCAATGGTTTAGGCGCTACTTCGCCGTCCCCGTCGCCGTCTAATCTATGCTGCTGCTGATGGTGCTGATCTAAATCCTGATCCCCTAGGAAGCGATGCTGTAGCTGTTGATGATGAAGCTGCTGCTGCTGGTGTTGTGTTTGCAATTGAAGCGAATGATGCGTATGAGTTGAATGACGAAGCTGGATCGCTTCAAATATCATCCAGCAGCCCGTCTACGCCAGCCGACTGGTTGCCACCAAGGGAAGGGGAAGAACGGAAACTAAAGTGACCACCGAGATCACGACGGGAATCCATCCGGTCCGATTCGCGCTCTACGGACGGACGGTCGTCGAATCGCACTCAGCCGTCCTGCTGTTGCGGCTTTATGTAATCCTTTTGCAAAAATTGATTTTTGTCCGTTCCGTTTAGAACCCTCTGTTCCCACTCACTTCCTTTCCCCGGTGCCGGCAGTTCACCACACCTACAGACGCGAATGTTGCAGATAAAAAATGCACCAAAAATTGCAAGCTAGGATAATGTTTGCGTTATTTTCCTTTGCTCGTGTCGCGACGATTACGGGACTTTGACGACGACGCTCTTTGGCATAAGCGATGACAGATCACCCAAAAGGAAGACGCGGATGACAGCTGGTATTGGTCGATTAGGTCATCCAGGCGTTTGATAGTAGAATATTAAGGTCCAAATACAATCAATCAGATTTGTTTTCTTGATTTGTTTTCCGTCGATCTTGTTTTCCGTGCTGAGCACCAATGCTACCGACGCCAGGGAGGGAGCTCCCACACCTGGACCCTACCTATCGACCCATCAACTCATGAACCGGGGACCAACGGCTTTACTTCCCTTCCGAGGGAAGGTGTGATCAGAGATGTTATATCTCAGAACATCCCGGCGGCGCCGACTGGGATTGAACCCAGGCCTGCTGGGGTGAGAGGTAATCACGCTTACAACTACACCACCGGCACCGCTAATCAATCAGATATTGTCGGGCAGCTTTTCGATGACCTTCGTACTAATACATTTTTTATCGCTGGAAACCTGCAAAATTTTGCCGAGCTGGAAAGTTAGCAATTATTTCAGGAACAAATTTTTAAACATCAAAATAAACGGGTCTGAGGGAAAGCAGCAAAAGAATATTTGGCAGTTTGATCAGTTTCTTACTTGATAACCATTTTAAAGCTTATTCCGAACATTACAAAATATTGGCTCCATCATGCAATTAACCACTTAATTTGAGCAGTTTAAATCAAGAGCCACATGTGAAAAGGGCATACAAGCTTTTTGTAAACAAACCTTTGTAGGCCCTCTTCTCGCCAACCGAGGGTCGCCCACGCAAACTAACAACATAATCGGGAAGGGGAAACCTTCCCCTATCCGGCGATGTTGATGGTTTGCGTTGGTGTTATATGAGTGGCGAGAAAAGGGCATAAGAATGTTTGTTTACAAAAAGCTTGTATGCCCTTTTCACATGTTGTACTAGAATGACGTTTACTACCACTCAAACTTTGAAATAAAATCTTATTTTGAGATTTTTTCGTCTAGAACCACGACAAAAGTAGCCATCATTTCCGGAGAACTTTGAGATTATGGCGTAATTGCTTTTGTAAACAAAAACGACGATCGTCGATTTCTCGCAAACTAAAGCTCAATCTAAAAAATTAACGGCACAAATAGGTAGATAAATGATTCCTCTATCATTTGATATGGTTTACTTGCGAGATTGAGTTTCAATTGATGAGAAATCGGCGATAGACATGTTTGTTTACAAAAGCAATTACGTGCAAAGTTCTCCGGATTTGTGTGTTTCATAACAAATAGAAATTAGTTGGTTCAGTTTTGTGGAATCTCTGGTAGAAAGTCACAAAAAAACTGCTTGACAAAGTTGTCAATTGCAATTAAATAATCGGTCAATTCTCTCCAGGGCATGTCTGATCAGATCGTCAAACGAGAGCCGTCGCCACCCGTTCAGAATGGCAGATATCTTCTGCTGTAAAACCGTCCAAACTGGACTGACACGATCTTAGGAGCAACATTTGTGTTGAAGTGTATCGGCTGTTCGGTTGTCACAGTATGAGCATTCTTCATTTTCCACTTTCCGTATGAATAAAAATTTTGCCGTTCATCGCCAGATAAAAACTGTTTTTTTGCGCTGCGGTTAGCTGCTTGTATGCTATGTTCTGCCACGACAGTTGTTTTCCGGATTGTTTTGTTCCACCTTTGGCAGTTCGGTTCGTTGAACGAAATCCTGGTGGATAAGATCGGCGGAGGGGTTTTGTTGGGGTAAGTTTGAGGGGACTTTGAGGTAAGTTTGAGGATCAATTGAGATTGTTAGGTGGGGATTGTCATGGAAAACAAGGGATCGATAGTAGGGAAGGGAATCGATCACTGGCAAATGCCAGTTGATGCCGAGCGATTTGCACTTGGGCGCCGGTAATTGTAGCTTCAGACCACCATGCTCGCGGTTGCCATCTGCAACATTGGAATCCTGGCGATCATCGCACTCCACAGGAAAGTACCCATCTTCGACGTAGGTTTTGATATGTGTACGCCGAGCGGTGGTAGTATAGAGGAAAGGTATCAGATCTAAGAGGTACCGAACGTATTCAGCATAATCAGCTTTTGTTGCAGGGTTAATGTTCGCGATCACTGGAGCCACATCAGTAGCGCGAACTACCAGCCACCGCATCCCAATTCAGTGCCGTCATCAGCAGGATCAAATTGGAGAAAATCACTCCCAGGATCTTCACCGTGTTGGCTGTTTGCAGCCATTGAACGTCTATTCGGTTTCCCTCACAATACCCAACATGTATGGACACAGTTTTTGCACATTCAGTTTGACACCGGAGGCTATCTCGAATTGCGTAAACAGATCATTCATCGTTTTGACTTGCTCAGGCGATGTGATATCGTCTATATGCGCCACCAGCAGATCAATCCCGCACGCTTGTTCAAGGTGACTACATATAGGTGACTACATCAGCTATGTTGGATTTTTGTATGGGACAGCGGCCGAGTTTGTTTACAATTAGCTCTAAACCCGCACTTCCCCCCCCCCGCGACCTCCTCGTCTATATAGTGACAAAGCTGTATCACCATTTATATACCCACTACCCACCATGCGCTTGTTCAAGTCTGCAAATCAGAAGATGCACGAAGAGGTGCATTGACAATAGGTCCCCCTGCCGCACCGAGCGTTCGATGTTGATCGGCCATGAGAGATGCCCGTTCACGAGCAGTCGAGAGGTGGAGCAGCAAATATTGAGAATGTCACGAACGAGTTCTTATTTTTGCTCTGGAAAAAAGGCGCCAATGTTTGACTGGTGTTGAGAGGATGTAAAGAATGGCAGCAAAATTAATATTTTTCAAGCAAAATAACTGCCTGTTGGCTTGGACCTTATAATATCGACAGTGAGCATGCAGAAGGGCGTAAAAGCGATGATCGATTCTCTTAATCGATTTTCTCTTTACATTGCTACAGCTAAACGAAACAATTTTCTAGAAGTTGTTCAATGCAGAGTTGTAACAAGTTATATTGGCTATCAAAAGCAACAGCAAACGCACCGGGAAACGTTAATTCTAGCGAGTTATTAAAAAAGAGAAAATCGACGAAGAGAATCGATCATCGCGTTTACGCCCTTATGCATGCTCACTGTGGATATATTAAAACGTCGTTGAATGAGACACTATTCGACATTGTTGACCCAATCGACCGAACCCCTCACGCACATAAATGATTTTGACGGAACGAAACGGAACACAGAATCAAAACAAAAGTTTGCACGCGGCGGTTGGTCCATGCAGTTTTTTTTTCTGCGCAGTGGTTTTTCAGTGAATTTTCTATTTTCCAAGCAAAAAATCAGTCTGGAATCGTGAAAACCCGGTGGCTTTAAAATGGGAAAACTCAACGTCACCGTTCTGCGGTACCTCAGTAAGGAAGACTTCCGGATTCTCACTTCCGTAAGTAGATTCTGTCGAGGACATTATTGAATAATATATTATGTTTGTATCGCTGAACAGATCGAAATGGGCATGAAGAACCACGAACTGGTCCCGGGGGCGCTGGCTGCGGCCATAGCTAGTCTCAAAGCCGGCGGTGTCCACAAACTGCTGCGGGAACTCTGCAAACACAAGTTGCTCGCGTACGAACGTGGGAAGAGATGTGAGTCGATATGGTTTCAGGGCGATAGTGGAAGTTAGCTAATTTGAATTTAATTTCAGTCGATGGTTATCGATTAACGAACACGGGATACGATTATCTGGCGTTGAAGTCGCTTACGTTGAGGGGTTCCGTTTCCGGATTCGGTAATCAGATCGGTGTGGGCAAGGAGTCCAACATCTACACAGTGGTCAATGAGGAAGGAACTCCACTGTGTTTGAAGCTTCATCGGCTGGGACGGATCTGCTTCCGGAATGTGAAGGAGAAGCGGGACTACCACGGGAAGCGGAACAGAATGAGTTGGTTGTATTTGTCGCGAATTTCTGCCACCAGAGAGTTTGCCTACATGAAGGCGCTGTACGATCGAGGATTCCCCGTTCCGGAACCGATCGACTTCAACAGGCACTGCGTGGTGATGGAACTGGTGGACGGGTATCCGTTGACGAACATTTCCGAGGTGGGCAACGTCGAGGCGCTGTATGACGATTTGATGAATTTGATTGTTCGGCTGGGAAATTGTGGCGTGATTCACGGGGATTTCAACGAGTTCAATGTCATGATTACGGAAGATCAGAAGCCGATTCTGATCGATTTCCCGCAGATGGTGTCGACCTCGCATCCGAATGCGGAGATGTACTTCGATCGGGATGTGACGGGGGTGAGGGATTTGTTCCGGAAGAAGTTCGGCTATGAGAGCGAGGAATATCCGAAGTTTAGTGATTTGGAACGGGATGATGAGCTGGACAAGGAGGTGCTGTGCTCAGGATATGGATTCACCCAGGAAATGGAGGATGATATCCTGAAGGAGTACCATCAGGAAAGCGATGGGGAAGGGGAGGAGGATGGTGATGAAGAAGGTAGTGATGAGGAGTACCAGGATAGCGTGACGGGAGATTTGGATGAGAAGGAAATTGAAGAGTGCAGGAGGAAGCTAGAGGAGGAAATCAAATTTTCCGAAGAAAAGCCAAGTGAGTTTTGCTTGGTTAATCTGTTGATTGACTGTCTAAATATATTTTCATAATTCCAGCTCCGGCCTCGAAGCAAGACGAGAAGAACTCCAGCATCCTAAAATACATTGCATCAATGTCTGCCGAAGAGATGGACAAGCCTTTCAACGATGAAGAGGAGGAGATCTTTAAGGATGCACTGGTGGATGGAGCAGCGGCAGTGGGTGCTACCTTGCTGGAACCGACCTTACCACAACAGGGCCAAAGTCAGCTGACGCAAATCGATAATGGAAACGATGAAGACGACGCCGCCTCGATCAGTTCGAATGAGCTGATCACCAACGAGCAGGACGACAAACTGGCCGAGCTGGATCCTAGTTCGCGCGAATACCGCATGATTATGGTCCGGAAGCTGTTGGACGATGCACGGAGTGCGCGGTCCTACTCGACGACGGCCAGCACGATTGCTCCGTCGGTTGTGGCCGACCGGGTCAAGGGTGGCCTTCGGCAACAGGAGAAGAAAGACCAGAAAAACCGAGCCGTTCCGAAGGGAGAAGCCAGTGCCGTTCGACGAATGCGAAAGGATAACAACAGTATCGTCAAAGAATATCGCGGGTGGGATTTCTAATAAGGTAAGTCTAATGATAGGTCTAGGTGGTTTTCACATACTCTATTTTAATATATTATGTATAGCTGATACTACAACTGAATATGGCAACGTTACTGGGAAAGAAATCTCCTTTTCAGTTGTTAGTTGGTGAATTTGACCGGATTGTTGGTGTCCCGTGGAACAAGGTGGATCATGATTTTGATTCCTTCGCCTTGGCTAGCTACTCGGAATGCTTCTTGCACGTTGGACAGATCAAAGTGGTGGGAAACCAGCGGTTTCACATTCACATATCCACTGGCAACGATTTCCATCGCCGCTGGGTAGCTGAAAAAAAAAAAAATGGAAAAAAGAGATGTGAGACGTTACACAGGAAGGTTTTAAATGTCTACCACTTACTCGTGATTGTACCGCATGCACGTCGTAATGTCAATTTCCCTCGAAATGGCATCCACCATCGGTAGCTGGACGTCCTTGTTTCCCAGCCCCACGAGACAAATCCTTCCGGCATTCCGTGTGGCCTTGATCGAAATTCTCATACCCGGCTGCGAACCGGAACATTCCAGCACCCTATCGGCCGGTCCTCCCAGTATCTCGTGAATCCTTTGCACCAGTTCTTCCTCCGTATCTTCCTTCTTGATTCCGATCACTCCGGTCACGCCCAGCTGCTTGGCCACCTCCAACCGATGCTTTGCGTGTTCCAAATCCAAAATCACAGTCCTCGTAGCCCCCATGGCTTTGGCCGCAATCAAGCACACCAACCCAATCGGGCCTGCTCCAAAAATAACGACCTTATTACCCAATCCAATCTGAGCCCGTCGACCGGCATAAACGGCTACGGCCAGCGGCTCCAGTAGAGCACCTTCCTCCATCGTAACGTGGTCCGGCATCTTAAAACAGCAGTCCGCATATTGTGCGTAGTAATTTGAGCAGTTTCCATCGTGCTTTTGCGTTGTGCAATGCTTGCCATCCAGACAAATGTTGTACTTGCCAACCTTGCACAGATCACAGGTCCTACAACCGGCAGCCGGCTCGATCGCCACTCGATCCCCGATTTTGAGGTGCGTCACCTGACTGCCAACCTTCCGCACAACTCCAGCAGATTCGTGCCCCAGTACGATTGGCTTGACGAGCCTCTGAGCTCCGAAGCCCCCATCCTTGAGGAAGTGAATGTCCGTTCCGCAAATTCCGCAGCTGTCGACTTCGACGACCACCTCGTTGAAGGCGGGTTCGGGAATAGGCCGGGGCTCCAAGCGGAGATCGTTCGGACCGTACACCAGTGCGCAGAGGTTATCGTTCTTTGGTGCCATTTTGCGATGCTTCGGTTGGACCTGACTAGTGGAGAAAGACCGTCCGTCTGGTGTCTTCGAACGGTACAGTGATACTGATTGTCAATGTTCGCACTCAATTAGCTACTACCTCTATACGTATTCTGTGGCGTTTACAGAGATCAGCAGTGTGCGATGTTTGCTCTTTCTTCTTGATTGTTGTTGAGCGCTGGCTACGCCGGTATTGTTTAAATATTTGATTAGATAAGTGTGGCCCTTTTTCCTAGTTGAATAATAAGTGCTAATTTGTACTTGTCCTGCAAGAGTGTTGGTAAATCGCAGATACTTATAATCTCGGTGAGACGAATCTAGTTTCATCCTTATTTGGCGCGTAATGATTTTCATAATTCTACTGAATCCTGATGAATGGAATTACCTGTATAAAGAAAGAAGGAAGGATTAGTCAGGCCGGAACAAATGAATACCGTGATCGCCCTTAATTGTGCGCAGTTCCTACTTGTACGCAGTTCCTACTTGCACGCAGTTCCTAATTGTGCGCATTTCAAGCATTCTTGCATTCTTTCTACATTTTACGAATATTGTTATCACCACAATATTATTTTTCTCTGAAGCACTATTGTTTTTATTTATGTTCCTAATCATGCGCAGAGTGTTCCAAGATGAATCGTGACCGGAAGGATGTGCAGTACAATCAAAATCACTTGGTTCTGGCCATGGATATGGTCAGAAGAGGATTTTCGGTTCGCCGAGCCGCAAAAGTCTATGGAATCCCGGAGAGCACTCTTCGTAAAAAAAAATTGCCCTTGGCGCTTCGAAAGTAATGCGTCCAGGAAGACCAACCGTTTTAAATAAGCAAGAGGGAGACCGCATCATCCAATGGATAATCGAGATGGCTAGGGCTGGCTTCCCGGTGGACTCCCAACCAGGCTTGCTGAAACTCCTCAAACTCACTGGAGGTTTTAAAACACTCTTGTCCTGCGAGTTTAGCCACCCCTCACCTTGAGTGAGTGGCGGCAGGAATATGGAAGAAGTAAACAAAAACTCCTCGAGAGAGAGGGAGAGTGAATTTCAGCGAGAGGATGATTTGACCTTGACGTGAGGTGCGCTTTTCGAGACTCCGGATGACTTTTTTGTTCGACGCAAGAAGCTCAGAGTTCACCCAGAGTGAGAGTAAGAGCGTGTGATAGAAAACATGAACATGAATGGCAGTAAACCTCACTCTCATTTTATCCCCCTCCGCTCACAAGCTCTGAAGCTCAGAGGAATGATTTGGCAGTAGGCATTCTACTCCTCAGAAAAATGCTACGCTCGGCTCATTTCAAACTCGCGAGTGAGACTTCAGCAAGCCTGCTCCCAACTAGTAATCCTATATATCAGTGCCAACATTTCAAAGCGGCGTAATTGCATTTGTAAACAATGGCTTTAGTCATCCTCTTATCGCAAATAAAAGCGTGGAGGCGAACCAGCCTAAGGCTGAAAGCCTCCTAAATAAAGCTAAATAATAATAATAATAAATAAAAGCACCGACAAATCGACATGAATGACCATACAAATTACAAAGAAATTTCTGTTCAAAGCACAAAACTGACATCTGCCGCCGTGTTCGCGGAAATATTTATCCTAGCCACGAACACGCGTACAAAATTTATGAGTTGGTTCGAGTCCAATCCATATCGAACAAATTATTTTTATCTAGATAAAACATTTCTATGGTTTTGACAGATGGGATCACTGCACATTTGAATCGGCCGTTATGGATTCTCAATCAAGAATTAAGTTTGTTTCATGTCGGTTTGTCGGTGGTATTAAGGGGCAAGACAATTGTACCATAGATGTAAATAACTCTATGTTGATTGTACTCAGAGTAAATATATTTGCAGCGAGTAAACAAAGTAGCCTCACATTTTTCAACAAATGAAGTTCTGCAAACAACCGCCGTCAGACAGAATGATTAGTTTCATGCTTTAAAAGATCCAAGTTAGATTGCTAACTGTAATGTCTTCGAAGTTTTTTTTTGTGATGTGGTGGTGTGATTTCAAGCCAAAAATTTGGCTACATTTTCGGAGAAAATTCTTTTTAGCTCATGAAAATTAATACTCAGTCTCACAATATCAATCAAAAAGGCTTCTCATTTTGCTGAATTAAATCCTGAAATGAGGAAACTCGACATTGATAATAATTCCATAACGGTAGAGGGATGTAAATCCTTTGTAATTGTTGCGTCCGTCGGATTAAAAAGCCCGCACTGATTTTGATAGCGGTTTTTTTTTATCGTTACAGCTTCAAAGCTTGGGAGGGTTACAATTAGTTTAAGTTAATATAATTCCTCAAGAGTACTTACTAATCAGTGGCCTTTCGTGCTCGCTTTCCTGATCTAGAGCCTTTTATCCGAATTTAGGTTAAGTTAGGTTAGGTTTCACCATCAATATTTTTATGGCAATTAATTTCAGTCTAGATAAAGGGTGATACGGTCAAAATTTGGTCAATATCAACTTGACGTATTTCTTTCAATTTTGCATTTAAAAAACCTGAACACCCCTCATTTTGAAGGTGTGTGTGTGTAGAATGTTGCTCCTATTTTGATTTTGGAATTCACTCTTCAGTTGTCAAAATGCCGTCCAAGCAAGAAGAGCAGCGTATCAAAATTTTGCTCGTGCATCGCGAAAATCCGAGCTACTCGCACGCAAAGTTGGCAAAATCGCTAAAAGTTGCCAAATCAACCGTTACAAATGTAATTAAAGTGTTTGGGGAACGTTTGTCGACAGCCAGGAAGTCTGGATCGGGGGGAAATCGAAAACCGGAAGCCGCTGAGACGACAAAGAGAGTTGCCGGCAGGGTGCCTTCCATTCATTTTGACTAAAAAAATGTTTTAGGAAATTATGGAATAATACGATATTATGATAGTATTTTGTATGTGTAAGGAACTAGACAAATTTTTAAAGTTTGTGTTTGACACATAAAACCTGCAAATTTAGCTTTGACAGAGCCACAATGAGCAATTTTCTGATCGCCTCTTCGCGAAGAGTGAAGAGTGAAGAGTGGGTGAGATAAATGACAAAATCGCTTATTGCGACTCTCATGCAGCAACATTGGCTGGTATTATGTGTCAAACACAAACTCCACAATCTTTTCTTGTTGCTTACACAAACAAAATATTATTATAATATCTTATTATTCCATAATTTTATAAAACATTTTTTTAGCCAAAATGAATGGAAGGAACCCTGGTTGCCGGTAGTTTCAAGCGAAACCCTAACCTCTCTCTCCGAGATGCCGCAAATAAGCTGGGTGTATCGTCTACAACCGTGCATCGAGCCAAAAAACGAGCCGGACTATCGACTTACAAGAAGGTAGTGACTCCAAATCGCGATGATAAACAAAATACGACGGCCAAAGCGCTATCCCGGAGGCTGTACACGACGATGCTGACGAAGTTTGACTGCGTGGTAATGGACGACGAAACCTACGTCAAAGCCGACTACAAGCAGCTTCCGGGACAGGAGTTTTATACGGCAAAAGGAAGGGGAAAGGTAGCAGATGTTTTCAAGCACATGAAACTGTCAAAGTTCGCAAAGAAATATCTGGTTTGGCAAGCCATCTGTACCTGTGGCTTGAAAAGCAGCATTTTCATAGCTTCCGGGACTGTCAACCAAGAAATTTACGTGAAAGAGTGTTTGAATAAACGTCTGCTGCCTTTCCTGAAGAAACACGGTTGTACCGTACTGTTTTGGTCGGATTTGGCATCTTGCCATTACGGTAAAAAGGCCATGGAGTGGTACGCCGCCAACAACGTGCAGGTGGTTCCCAAGGACAAGAACCCTCCCAACACGCCAGAGCTCCGCCCAATTGAGAAATACTGGGCTATTGTCAAGCGGAACCTAAAGAAGACCAAAAAAACTGCTAAGGGCGAGCAGCAGTTCAAGGCAAACTGGCTTTCTGCGGCGAAGAAGGTGGACAAGGTGGCTGTATAAAATCTGATGGCAGGGGTCAAGCGTAAGGCCCGGCAATTCGGATTTGGAAAAGCGGAAGCCTTACTGAATATTTTTCTTGAATTTTATACTAATTGAACTTGAAAAAGAAATTTAATTTGATTTTTTAAATAAACGATTTCACCGATTTACACGCGTTTTCCCTTGACCAAATTTTGACCGTATCACCCTTTAAGGAAATTTTAGTTATAATCAAGTTACCTTTATCCCTACTTTTAATCTAGTTTAATTATTGTAGTAATAGGCGAGGTAATAGGAAAAACAAATTTTATCTGTAGCAAAATCTTGTGTGTTCACTGCTTACTTGCACTGCCTTTTTTTTCTTTTTCCGGAAGTCGGCTCCTTCGATCGTGTTGCCAGCACTCCGGTGGCACAAAAGTCATCCAAGAACACTTTGCTTGAAGCCGATTTTTTTGGCTCTTTGGTTCGATTATACGTCAGTTATTGACAGCTGATGATTACGAGTTTCAGCTCCGTTTATGCGTTTGATTGAACGGCCATGGTAACGTTATGGTATTGATGAAAATTTATATTATCTCTCGGTATTTTTCAGTTGCGTTTCTATCGCCCTATGAAATTATAAGAAAGCAGTGCATGCAAGTGAGTTCACGATAACTTCAAGACACAATGACCGTGGTGGTCATACGTGGTGGGCCGGCTTGGTCATACTCGGATGGATGAAACTCATCGCAAGCCATGATGATGGTAACGTATGACTGAAGCTTAAAATCATTCCAACATCAACGCCACCGCTATCACTGACGACAGCTTCAAGAACCAATGGCCGTGCCAAAGGATTGGTTGCCAGACGCTTACTCGCTGACACTGACAGCTTCGACCGTTGCGCTACACCCTTCAGGAACATCCGTGATCAAGGTGATCAAGGTGGCTGTCAAATACGAACAATCATCGCCTACCTCTCATAACTGGTTCCAAACGTAAAAAGAGCCATAAGAAACCTACAGCGTTTGTTTACGTTTGGAACCAGTTCCATACAAGAATGATCAGTAGGCTGATTTGACAGCACGTCCCCCCCAGGGGTGGCCAGTTCGTCCTCTTTGGCGCCAACAGTCTCCCCTGGGTGTAGTCCGGAGCTCTCCGGAACTCCACCATTCTCCTTCACGTCAAGCAATATGCCAACCGAGATACCGGCCGCACTGGCGTCTTCGTGCCGATCCTGACGACAGCTTGTCGGTTTCGACCACCTGCTCCCGGGATCATCCTAATGATTCGTCCACGTTCCCATCCATTCCGCTTCGTCGGTTCTGCCACCATCACCGAATCACCTGGCTCCAACGGTCGCACTTCGTCGATCCACTTCGGTTGCCGACGGATTACCGGCAAATACTCCACTAACCATCGCTTCCAGAATGTGTCCAGCTGCTGCTGAATCAACTTCCAGGAAACACCCAGGAGTTGACCGCGGGCCAGATGGCTAAATATTTGCGAAACGCTTTCTTCCAAATTGCAAGAGCTGCTTCTACGCGTTTGAGCTTAGCAGCAGGAAATGGTTCAGTGTTAGGGCCTCTGCTTCCTCGGACTCAAGTGGCAAGTACGTCAGAGGCCTTGAATTCACAATCCTTTCAACCTCCACGACCAATGTCTGGAGCCCCTCGTCGTCAAGCTTTTCCTCGGAGTACGCTTCTCCCATAGCACATTTTACGGATCGTACTAGGCATTCCCACGCTCCGCCCATATGTGGTGCTCCTGGCGGGATGAAGGTCCACTTGGTGTTGGCACTGGTGAACGTTTCGGACAGTCCCTGGCTTATCTGATGTTGCAGTACACGTTCGGCTCCCTGAAAGTTCGTGCCGTTATCACTGAAAAACTCGGCTGGCGGTTCGCGGCGGCCTATGAATCGACGGACGCATGAAATGCACGACTCCGTTGATAGTGCATACGTAATCTCTAGATGTACGGCCCGCACCGTCAGGCATGTGAACAGTGCAACCCAGCGTTTGACAGTAGATCTTCCCAGCTTAACAAGCAGCGGTCCGAAATAATCCACTCCGGTGTAAGTGAAGGCTCATTCATGATGGGCTAGGCGCGCTTGAGGGAGCGGTGCCATCGAAGGAACTGCTGGTCGAGCCCGATGAATTTTGCAGGGTATGCAATCGCGACTCACCTTCTTAACGACCACCCGCAGCCTTTGAAATCGTGTACCGCTGGCGGACTTCATTCACTACCGTTTCAGAGTTTCCATGACGGTAGTAGCGATGGTATCGATGTACCAAAAGCTCTGTGACTCGATGTTTGTTCGGAAGGATCACTGAATGACGCGCGTTGTAAGAAACGTCTTTGGCGGCTCCAATACGACCCTGTTCTCGAAGCAAGCCTTGCTCATTAGAGTGATGCAAAATTTGAAATTTTCGCTCCACAATACTTAAACGATTCCAAATCGGATCCTGACTAATCTCTCAAAATTTGAACCCATTTGGTGAGAAACTGAGATGGCACAAACCATTTGAAGTTTGTATGGGAATTACTATGGTAAAACCAAGATTTTTGTTCATGTCTATCTAATAATTCACCATATCGGTCTGCTTCAAAAGCTTTCAACTGTACTTGTAGGAAATTTTCCCAGCTTTACTCAAGACCACTTTTTGATTAAATGCAAGAATTGAAAGTTATAAATGGTTCAATGCGCTGATGTCTTATGATCATGCTCAATCAACTGCTCAGTAGGCAACATTGGTGTTTCTGGGACGTTGAATAGAACACCAAAATCATGGCTACTATGTCACACTGCAAAATACAGTGTTGCCTACAGAGCAGCTGCTTGATCATGTCATAAGTTTTCCAATCTCTTAAATAATTAATAACTTTTTCCTGTCGCGTTTTACATAGAAACAATCTTCAGCAAAGTTGTAGCTGAGAAAATTTTCTATAAGAATTGCTATCGAACTGTTTCGCAGCTCAATATGGAAAAATACTAGAAGGCAATGAACAAAAAGTTGAGATTTCCCATAGTAATTTACATGTAAATTTCAAATGGCTTGTGCGAAGTCTGTTTCTAACCAAATGAGTTGTAACTTTTGGAGGCTAATCAGGACCCGATTTGAAACCATTTAAGCACTGTGGAGCGAAAAAGTCAAATTTTGCATCAGTCTATTGCTCATCCATAATCGGCATTAGCGAATAGATAGCGCTGGATTTCCCGATGACCTTCTGACCGCTTTCATTGGGCAGTTTGCTTGACAGTGCTGCAACTTCATC
The DNA here is from genome assembly GCF_037179485.1 of Ochlerotatus camptorhynchus. Taxonomy (NCBI): domain Eukaryota; kingdom Metazoa; phylum Arthropoda; class Insecta; order Diptera; family Culicidae; genus Ochlerotatus; species Ochlerotatus camptorhynchus. The sequence goes on from NW_027040537.1 coordinate 2,573,300, forward strand.
CGGATGGGTTTCTCGCTGCACCAGCTTGAGTATGATCTCTTCGGCTACCTGTAATTCTGACTGCTGCAGATGTCCTGTGAACCTCGGCAGTTTCCCGGTCGCATTGTGCAGAAACCGTAGAACATAAGGTGTCACACGTTGCAATCTGTCCCAGGAGGAGAAACGGTTAAAGTCGATGATTGGTTCGAAGGAGCAATGGTGCAGGACTGATGCACGCATTTCTTCCGTGGTTATCGATGTCGCTTCCTTGGAGCGGGGCCATTCTTCTTCGGGAACTTTTAGAAAGGTTGTAACTGTGTGTGTGGAACCATTTGCTTTCGTGGTCGAAGTAAGGTCCGCTTCCCCATTTCGTCGCTTCGTCGGCGGGATTTGACTTCGATGGTACCCACCGCCACTCACTCGCTGTGGTGTGCTCCAGTATCTCACCCACTCTGCAGGAAACGAACTGTCTATAGTTACGTGGATCGGATTTAATCCAGGCTAGCGCAGTTCTGGAATCCGTCCAATAGATTACCTTCGACACAGACACATCATGATTTTCTCGAACGAACTTTGACCATCGCACTTAGATGGATAGACCATGGTTTCAATGGAGCGACCTTGGATTTGGCGGCAATCAGACAGCATTGCGGATCACTTGTTTCGCTAAAAATGCGCAGGTAAATTGCGCAAGAATAAGCTACCTCACTAGCATCCATGAAAACGTGCATTTCTGCGCCTTGATAGGTCCTTCGAGTGGTATGAGGGAAGTAGCATCATTCGTACCCACCTCTGCCACTTTGCGTAGGCTTCGTCGCTGATTCGTTCGTCCCATTCAGTTCCTTCTCGCCACATATCCTGTATCAACACCTTTCTGTGGATGACGAACGGCGAGAGCAATCCAAGAGGATTAAATAGTGTCATAACGCAGCGTAAGACCTGTCTCTTTGTCGGCCGCGTCGCTGTGCTCATCAGCGTTTGCATCTCGTCACTCATCTGGGTGGAGAAACTGAGCTCATCCGTTGACGGACTCCATAGCATACCGAGAACTCTTCCAGTTTTCGATCCATCGATAAGGTTGATCTGCTCAGCTGGTTCGTGCTGCACTTCACCTAGCTGATCCAGTACGCCGCTACTGTTCGACCGCCAGTTGTGTAGCTGGACTCCTCCACGTCGCTCGCCACCTTCGCTGCTTCCTCTTCGGTGCTGAAACTCGCTAGGTAACCTTCAACATAATGATCATAGATAATCGCTTTTGCTGCTTCAGGATAGAGCTCAGCGTATAATTCGGCATTCCGATTCTTGACAAATTGCGCTGATGCTGGCGAATAAGTGCTCCCGCCATCAGATAGATGACGGGTTCTTCTGACGGACTTGACCTCCACAGGAAGCGCTGAGAGTGTTTGTCATGTTTCAGAATTCCAACTTGGTGGAACATCTCCTGGATATCCAAACTCACTGCCACGTTGTGCTGTCGGAAGTTAAAAAGAATAGCCGGAATAGAAGATAGTTGATCTGGTCCCTTGAGAAGAGCACTGTTCAGTGATACGCCATCCACCTTTGCAGCGGCGTCCCAAATGATTCGAATTTTCCCCGGTTTCTTGGCGTTTATAACCGCTCCAATCGGAAGGTTCCATATCCTCCTAGGATCAACCGCATCCAACGACATGAACAATAAAATTTCCGACCAAAGCACACTACTGACATCTGGCTCCGTGTTCTGCGGAAAATATTTAGCTAAGCCATGAACCCGCATACAAAAGTTATGAATTGGTCTCGGAATTGGTTCGTGTCTGATCTATTCTGGACAAATTATTTTTATCTAGATCCTATGGTTTTGACAGTTCGGATCACTGGGGAAATTGTGTGTTACGTCAAATAGACGATTAAATGCATTGTTTACAAAAGCTGATACGTCCCTTCGAAAAAGTAATCGAGATGTCAGTGCCAACATTTCAAAGAGGCATAATTGCTTTTGTAAACAGTGGCTTTAGCCGTCGATTCCTCTACCTGTTGGTGTAATTAATTTTCATGAGCGAGCTTTTATCACCGACTCACCGACAGGGCACTTAATTCTGGCTTATGCCTGAGAAACGTAAACGACTGATTCAAATGTGCAGTGATCCGAACTGTCATAGGATTTTTTGATCTAGATAAAAATAATTTGTCCAGAATAGATCATATAACGGCGCCGGTGGTGTAGTGGTAAGCGTGATTACCTCTCACCCCAGCAGGCCTGGGTTCAATCCCAGTCGGCGCCGCCGGGATGTTCTGAGGCATAACATCTCTGATCACGCCTTCCTTCGGATAGGAAGTAAAGCCGTTGGTCCCCGGTTCATGAGTTGATAGGTCGATAAGTAGGGTTCAGGTGTGGGAGCTGCCTTCCTGGCACGTCGGTAGCATTGGTGCTCAGCACGGAAAACAAGATCGACGGAAAAAACAAACCAAAGGAAAAAAAAAAGAATAGATCATATACGAACCAATTCATAACTTTTGCATGCGGGTTCATGGCATAGCTAAATATTTCCCGCGAACACAGAGCCAGATGTCAGTAGTGTGCGTTGGTCAGAAATTATATTATTATTGCCATGGTCATTCATGTCGGTTTGTCGGTGATACCTGGGTTTCTTCTGATGAACCTCACGACCTTTAAATGCAGCTGACGCTCCGACGTTCACTTTGAGGCTTCCGATTCGTTGTCAAGGTTTTCCTGTACGTTTTGAGCACGTGCCATACGGTGTTTCTAGGAAAATTCAACACTTTAGCCAGCGTGGACACGGACCCCGATGGATTTTCCAGGTGACTGTGCAGTATTTTTTTTTTCTACGATCCTCTTGCATGGTGACTGTCTCCAAAACTAGAGCGTTTTATGAACTGAAAAATAGTCCTCTCCAGGCGGGTTCGTATTGGGGCGATTTGCGTGTGTTAGTGAGATGAAATTTTTTGTTAGCTGTGAGAAATTTTTTGTTTGCTGTAAGAACTGTCATTCTAAAGTAAAAATAAACAACAAAACGAAAACAAACCCTACGCTTGCACGGTAACAGTCAAGTACCCTTTTGTGAGTAAAAGTTAACCCATTTTTGATAAAGGTGGCTTTACTCATTAATGAGTAAATTATTTTAACAACAATGAGTTTCTGCTAACAGGAGCTAACAGTTACTACTTAATTGGCATAATGAATTACTCATTAATAAGTGGTACCGCTTTTATTGACAATGGGTCAAGGGGTAGGTCACTCAGCACATTGTGCCGGAATTATATTCTACACAGCTTGGGCACATCCATCGGCACATTTTCGGCATACCTTCGGCACAATCTCGTAGGCATTATTAGATTGCTGTAAATAAAATGGGAGCACTGCTGGACAACTGTCATTGAAGTTGTTTAGAACTTTACATGCTGTTTGACTGTATGTTCAGGAACATCTTCTAATTGAATATACCAGAGGAACTCAGACCAGCAGTTAACTTATAGATCTAAATACGAAATGTAAGTTTTAGAGTGGACTCAAGAGGAAGAGGCAGTTAATCAGACCTCATTAGTTCCCCTAGTTCAAATAATGCTGTAAATCACACAAAACAAACTACAAAAGTCTATTCATCACCCTCTATAGTCGGTCTCTAAGATTTCTGGTCTGCCTTTGAGGGCATTATAAAACACTAAAACGCAGGACTTTTATTACCCTATGGATCACAAAACACCGAAAGTTCACACACCCGCCACTTCCCGCGTCATCCTCAATCCGATTTATCCTTGCGATTTCAAACCAAAACATTCAAGGTGTCAGAAATATTGGGTTGCCGGGATGGGTATTTTACAAACAATCGCAGCTTGCTCTATGACCGGCACAATCGGCATACTTGCGGCACACTGACAAAAAAGATGACCCAAGATTGGTGTGCGGAGTGACCTACCCCTTGCAATGGGTTCACTTTTACTCATAAATGGATGTTTGATTCTTACCGTGCACATGACGGTATACGCTAGTGTGGGTAAATTTATGTTATTGGTGTAGTGTTCGTGAGACCTTGCTTGGAGAACTCAATACACTGTTATTGTTATTGTTGTTGTCAACAAATAGACGTCAAAAGTTTCCGAAAACGTCCTCTAGGAGCGCTGTAATAAGAAAAAGAGTTTGTTTGATATCATCATGTTGCCAGTTATTTCATTTGACTTTGTGTTTCTCTCTCTCTCTTATAGGGCTCTGGCTTAATCTTTGTGGTGATTACGAACAGTTTATACGTTTGCGAAATGATGCTGTAGCAGCACGCCAGCGACTGATTGACACCACAATAACAATAATAATTACGATTTGATACCATTAATAGCTGGCAAAAAAAACGTGACGGAATATTCCGGGATTAGCGAAGTGAGTTCGGACGCCTTATCAGTCACACTTGGGGAGATGCTGGACCTACCGGTAGAACAGGAAAACTTTGGGGCCGTGTGAATTGTGTTATTGTTTATTGCAATAAATGATTGCAATTTCCACGTCTGACGGACCCACTCTGGCTTTAATGGCTGGCAGACCGCTGATAACAGCATTTGACGCGGTCGTTATCATCTCTCTCTCTCTCTCTCTCTCTCAATATATAATGGGAAGAAGTTATCAGTCAAGCTTTCGTTGTCTGTTATGGCCTGTCAGCAATTTGTCTATATGGCTGTGGTTCAGTTTGATTGATGTTTGCGTAGATTTGTGGGCTTGTACATGGGAGATAGGGTTTAATCTTGGATTTTTAGTATGCGCACATTGTTGTAGCAGCTCTATGAGTTTGTATTATTGAATTTTCAGTTTAGCATACAAACAAACATGTACTGAAAATCTCCGATATGGAACCTGTTGTGTTATATAATCCCGTAAAAAAATCCAATAAAATACAATGATTTTGATTGTTATTGTAACCATGATATTCACTGTCAAAACATTGAACATTTTTGTTGATTACCATAAAATTACAACGGAATTCAGGGGGCGACCCCGGCGTAGTGGTTAGCATCCATACCTCTCACGCTAAAGTCACGAGTTCAAATCTCACCTCCGGACAAGTCACGAATGACCCAAGAGCGTTAAAGCATGGACCCAAGAGTCAGGACCAATAGCGTGGAAGAAATTTATCGAAAAATCATGGTTCTCAGTAATAGAATGGAAGTGCACGCAGTAGTAGGTTTTTTAGATTTGTGGGTAGTTATATTTTTGAGTGCATGGGGGAATGCTGTCAACAATGCTGTCGGTTTGTTTACCAACAATAGCTGACGTTTTGTTTTAACCTAACTTTTTTCCTAACCTGAACTTCAAAGCTAGGATTAATGTCATTGTTGATGTTGATCAAAATGGAATCAGTTTTATCACTTAATTGTTGGGGGTTCAACTAGAAATCATGCAAGTACGATCCTTGTGTAGCGAGGACCGAATGGACCAGATCCCGCCAGTCAGATGATTGTCCGCGGGAAGATTGTTCAAAGGAGGATTGTCCGCATGAGGATTATTTGAAGGAGAATTGTCTGCTACCGACGAGTCAAGGAGTACGTGGAGAAAGAAGATTATTCGGAACTCTGAAGCTCTTTATATGTTTCAGGGGGAACGATACATTCGGATGCATCCTGTATCCCCATCAAATTTATCCATAAAATTCAGTAATCCAGAACATCAGTCAGAACTTTTTTTCTCCAGACACCCTTATTCGATTTTATGTCTATTTTTCAGTATATCCTGAATATCCCTGTTGATCCTTCTGTCTATTCCGAAAATTCTTTCAATTCCGCTCGCATGCCGTCACAGTGTTGCCATATCTTTTTTGAAGCAACATGCATCAGGATGAGTTTCGTTCCCCAACGTTTTCCTTGAACGTCATTGATTGTCTCTGAAGATCTTTTCTGGAACTATCTTCCTGCGGACAATCGTCCAGTGGACAATCTTCCTCTGATCAATCTTCCTGCGGACCAGTGTTGGAAAAGTTCGCGATATTTCACGAAGTTCACCAAGGGAAAAGTTCGCGAGTCATAGGGAACTTTGATGAACTTTTCCATCACTGCTGCGGACAATTATCTTCCACCAAATAATCTTCGTGCGGACAATCCTCTTTCGAACAATCTTCCTGTGGACAATCCTCCTACGGACAATCCTCTTCCGAACTATCTTCCTGCGGACAATCGTCCTGTGCACAATCTTCTTCTGAACAATATTCCTGCGGACAATCCTCCTTCGAACAATCCTCCTGCGGACAATCCTCTTCCAAGCAATCTTCCTGCCGACAATCTTCCTGCGGACTATTCTCCTGCGGACAATCCTTCTTCGAACAATCGTCCCGCGGACAATCATTTTCCTCCGGATAATCTTTCTCCTCGACTCGTCGGTAGCGGACAATATTCCTGCAGACAATCCTGCTGATAATCCTCCTCCGAACAATCCTTCGAACAACCTTCTCCCGAGCAAACTTCCTGTGGACAATCCTCCTTTGAACAATCTTCCTGCGGACAATCCTTATTCGAACAATCTTACTGGGTACAATCGTTCTTCGAACAATCCTCCTGCGGACAATCCTCCTGGGGACAATCCAAATATATGATGTTCAAGGGCCCCGGAGCTAATGAACTATTAGATTAGATAATAAACTATTTTAACTAGTTCCGCTTTTTTTTTGTTAGCATCCATGCCTCTCACGCCAAAGTCACGAGTTCAAATCTCAAATTGGCTCACTACTTTCATAGCATATTGGTCCCAAGCCAATCGATTAACGTACCCCATTCTAGTCAAAATTCTAGTACTACACTATGTTTGTTTTGATTTGCTATGAAAGTTTGACAGATACAATGAGGGATTCATGAATTTTCCTATGTTTCGAGGGGTACATTGATTAGCTTGGGACCGAAGAGAGCACCAGAGCTGAGCCCAAAAGTTGAGCACGTTTCTTGGGGACCTTCTGGTCTTAGAGTTACCTCTATGGTAGTATGTCGTCAAGACAACTCTTGGAATTCACTCCACAATTATCCTCGTATCCTCAATTATTCTCCCGAGAATTCGCTTAAATTGCTATCCACGATTTCCTTTGAAATACTCTTCAAATATGCCTCAAATTTGCCTTGGTATGCCTTTATAAATTTGAAAACATCAGAATTATTCTTAGATTTCCTTTTGAGTTCATCTCAGAACTCCATGGGAATTCTACTCATATCATCATTAAGTTTGGTAATCACACAAAAAACTCCCGTTAAACTTTCATCATAACTCACTTTTAATGAGCTCTGAAATTATCTAAAATTTGTTGTTGGTTCTGGCCACACTGAATACGATTTCCTTCCCCCCGCGATCGGCTGGTGCGGTAGCAGACGCCAATGTAGACTAGTTCTAGACCAACAATTGGAATAGGCGGAACAACCGAACGTAAACAATGGCTTTAAAAGCAAATTTCTCGACAATCAAAACACATCGAAGCAATCTAACACCACCATCTGATAGAGCAAACTTCCTTTATTGAATAACATGGTTGGTTTGCGTGGGAGTGTTTTGATTCTCGAGGAATTTGCGTTTAAAGCCATTGTTAACGTTTGGTTGTTCCGCCTATTTCAATTGTTGGTCTAGAGTTTTTCTAAATTCAGGCTCTTTAGTGTTGACGGCTTCCAGCAAATATAGAGATTGCTGACGTTTGTCGTACGTAGTGTGCGTCACGTATACGTATACGCAAAATGTTTTCATCGGGAAAAAAAACTTCATAGCGGAAAATTTTCCCGATGAAAACAAATCACTTACACAATCATACTTTAGCAATCTCTATAGACAGTTTCGGTGGAGTGAAAGGATAGTACAAAGTACAAAGTACAAAGTACAAAGTCCGCCATGTTTCACGCACAGTCCGACGTTTGCTTATGGATTTTCTCATAGGAGTAAAGAGCTACAGAGTCGCCGTCAACAACGCCAATGGCAACCGTGGTTAGACAGCTGATTGTGTGTGAGCCAAAACCAATATCGTAACCGAACCAACCAAGATTAGATTTGTTTGAACACCCCAGCAGTGAAGTCCAATAAAGTGCAAGTTTGTGAAATTGTGAAAGTTGTTCTCCAATGAAGTTATTTTTTACTTATCGCATTTTGTGAGTTTGCTGTTCGGCCTGTAAAAGAAGAAGAAGAAGTAAAGTGCAAAAGAACGTAAGAACTCCATATTAGAAACACTTATGAATTTTAGCCATAAGAAATGAGTGTGAATTTCATTGATTTTCCTTATGAAAAATAAGATTCACAAAAAATAATAAATCGGAGCAGACTGGAACCGGACAAATGGACGTTGAGGTTAGGAGGCCCGTGTGTTGACCACTCGTCTTTCAACGATTGGGAAAATGAAATGGTTAAAGGTGTATAAAAGCTACCTCATGTTACTCGAAAATCATTCATAAGTCAAGCCTATGAAATTCATATGTGTTGTTCGTAAGTCGAGCCTTATGAAATTCTTAGGTCTATTTGCCTCAGTGTACCTGAGAATCTGCTGTGCTCAGCTGGCTGGCATGCCGCCATGTTATTGAAACCAACATCTGAAACGTCACAATTCCAGTGTGAACTACAAAAATGGCGTGACTGAATTGTCTTATTTTTATCAAATGAAATTATTTTCCCTTTTATGCCATATAAATGGTTGACTTCGTGGAAGAAAATCAGAAAATAATATTTTATGAGTCCTAAGTTTATTTTTCACAAAATGTAAGCAAAAATATTAAGAATATCCATAATATCAGTCACGCCTTTTTTGAAATTCTGGCTTGAATCTTCTATTTGTTTACAAATTATGAGCTGTCAGTGGGGCCCGCAATTTGCGGGTCCGCAGCGATGTTAGCTCTTTTCAAGGCAAGGCAAACAAGATAGGGATGCCAGCTAGCTGGCTGTGCTGCTTCCTGCCGGTGGTGTCGTCTGCTTCTGCTGCGCTGTAAGTGGCGGCTGCTTTTCTGTTGCTGCTTACCACCAAGTGAAAGTGAAAAAAACACAGGACTACGTTTTCATGTTAGGCGCCTACATTTATCTTAAAATTCCCTGTAGTTCTCCTTCTTCTTCTTCTTCCTCGCATTTCAAGCTTATTGCGTATGGCATATTAGCTTATTGCGTGCTCTCAACTTAGTGTTCTAGATGCACTTCTACAGAGCTTTCGATGCCTGTACCATTTTTGCATTAGTTTAATTGTGTGGTAAGCAGGCATGGACAATCATTTGCATTCATTTCATACATTCATTTACATTCATTTGCCTCTAACTTTTTCACCAACCAAATTCTGCAGAATAATGTATAGAGCTTTTGTAGGTTATGTTATTAGCTACAACTTTTGCTCATAACTCAAATCTGTATCTATTATGCATCACGAACTATAGCGGGCAGAACTTGTTACTGTTTTTCAGCTAATAACTAAACCTACAAAAGCTCTATACATCATTTTGCGGAATGCTGTTGAATAAAAAATTTAGAGGCAAATGAATGTAAATTAATGCACGAAATGAATGCAAATGATTTTCCATGCCTGGTGGTAAGTACAATCATACTCTATGCCCAGGGAAGTCGAGCAATTGTCCAACCCGAAAAATTCCTAGACCGGACCGGGAATCGAACCCAGCCACCTCCAGCATGGTCTTGCTTTGTAGCTGTGCCTTTACCGACTGAGCTAAGGGAGGTTACTGGAGTTCTCCGTTTTGATAATTTTGATTTTTTTTTGAAAAAAAAAATATAATTTTTTACAGTGTATACTTTTTCTTAAAAGGCACAATACTTGTCCGCAACTTCTTCGAAGACACCATCTCAATCAAACAAATCGTTCGCAAGATATATGTTTTTCTATTGATGCGTCTCATTTTTGCATAAGCCCTTTTCAAGTGTTAGTCGTGTACAGAACTAGGGAACCAAATATGTAAAATGGCATGTTGAACAATAACAAACAACTGTGCAAAGTTTCAACATAATCGTAGAAGGTCGATCAAAAAATTTAAAAAAAAAATCGTCATTTGAAATGAAACTGCTGGACTTGTCAGGATGATATTTGAGGCCATGTTGGCCACTTTATCATCGAAATCCCCGCCACTGAGTATAAGAGGATCATCATCCTTTTCGAAGGACGGGCGAAGCAGTCCCGAATTCAAAGCACGTTAGGAGCTTCTTTTTTGACGTGGGACTACGTCTTTAATTTTTATATTGGGGGTCACATTGAAAAAATCAAAATTCAGACATGTAACGAAAAATCCCAAACACGGACGCAACGATAGAGAGCAAATCAAACAAACAACACATTGCACATGCTCACATGAGTGAATGTTCCTGTAAAGATGTTCCTGTAAAGAGTTCTGAGCAAATTATCAAGGTTCGCTGACTGGGCTGCTTTTTTACTGGGCGTTCGTTAACTGGGCTGTAGCCCAGTTTAAAAGTAGTTATACCATAGAGGTAACTCTAATAGCGAATTCGTTTATTATTCAGTTCCAACCTGGATCGGGTATCAAGATTGGGTCTGCTTGTTTTCTAGCAAAAGTCAGTTTGATCGTTTGTTTTTGAAACCTGGCACGGGTCGAGGTTCGCACTGACAAAAAGTTCGGGTTCGCACGGGTTGGAACTGGTTCCAACCCCGATAATAAACGAATTCGCTATAAGACAAGAAGGTCCCGAAATAACGTGCTCAACTTTTTGGCTCAGCTCTGGTACTCTCTTCGGTCCCAAGCTAATCGATTCACCCCTCGAAACATAGGAAAATCCAATAACCCCTCATTTTATCTGTCAAACTTTCATAGCGAATCAAAACAAACATTGCGTAGTACTAGAACTTCGACTAGAATGGGGTACGTTAATCATTTGCTTGGGACCAATAGGCTAGTCAAGTAGTGAGCCAATTTAAAATCGTTAGTTTCGCATTGATTGTTGGTTATACGTCAAAAATAGACATCACATGTAGTTTGTCATAATTGGTGAGGGGCATTCGAATGGAATATTAAATGTTATTGTAAATAAATTTGAAATTATTTTCATTTCACACTGAATTCACGACTTAAAAGCGTTATGAGCAAAAGCATTAAGCCCTTCTAGACTAGCTAGATTGAATGCTGTGAAAATAACAATGACAAACTTTACACTGTATCAATTTGCCCGCGCCGGTGGTGTAGTGGTAAGCGTGACTGCTTTCTCACACCCCAATGGGTCTGGGTTCAATCCCAGCCGAGGTCGGTGGGATTTTTCTGAGGCATAAAAATCTCTGGTCACGTCTTCCTTCGGAAGGGAAGTAAAGCCGTTGGTCCCGGCCCATATGTGTTGTGAATGGGTGCGATATCCTACGCAGGTGTGGAAGCTGCCTTCCTGCACATTCGATTGCCGTTAATGGATGGCAATCGATGTTTGTCGGTGATTGGCACTAGATTGCGGAACAGAGACCGACGTTAAATAAAGGAATGAATGAAACTGTATCAATTTAATGCACATGAATTTTAATTAGGTTTGATCAAACAATCCATTGAAGCTCCCCTCAGTGTTTTTTGACGTTTGACAAGTCAGTCTCGTTTGCGAGTAGAATTCGCTAACTGGGCTGCGCTTTTAGCTCCGTTAGCGAACAAGTACTGCATTTAAAACAGAGAAATATTGAATCAGTAATTCAATTCAAGATTCAATTAATCTTCCTTCGGAAGGGAAGTACAGTCGTTGGTCCCCGGTTCATGAGCTGATGGGTCGGTAGGAAGGGTGCAGGTGTGGGAGCTGCCTCCCTGGCGTCGGTAGCATTGGTGCTCAGCACGGAAAACAAATCAAGGAAAAACAAAAGATTCAAGTTACCTAGTGACTCTTTCGACTCATTTGAATTCGTTTTTTTGTTTATCATAAATGTTTATCGCACAACCGGGAAAAATTCTAAAATGCCGGGAAAAACGGGATCAGGAATGGTTTGCTCTTTGCGCTCAATTTGTGAGGAAATAACAAGCCTGCTTCTCATTGGCACACACACAATGTTCTATTGCTAAATTAACCATGTTTTTAATGCTAATTTTGGACTTCAGAAAAGATTCACTGCTTCCAAGCACTAGGAAATGCCGATCCAATGGGTCTTTATTGAATAAATCTTAATTTACAAACTTCTTCCTATTGTTGGTATCTCGCGGAACGAGATGGATCAGTACCTTGTTCCCTTCGCCTTGACTGGCAACACGGAACGCCTCGTGGACGTCCTTCAGCTCAAAGTGATGTGAGGCAAGTGGTTTGATGTCTACATACCCGCTCGCTACAATCTCCAGAGCAGCCGGAAAGCTGTAAAACGACATCCAAAAGTCAGTATATAATTTGAAATTCTCTTCGATCAGGTGCTTACTCATGGTTGAACCGCATGGCCGTTATGATATCGATTTCCCGCGAGATGGCATCCACCATGGGCAATTTAACGTCGTCGTTACCAAGCCCAACGAGGCAGATCTTGCCAGCGTTCCTGGTGGCTTTGATCGAGATTCGAATTCCCGGCTGGGAACCGGTGCATTCCAGAACTCGATCAGCTGGGCCTCCTAGAAGCTGTTGAATTCTTTTCACTAGATCATCCTCCTTATCATCTTTGGTGATCGCGATCACACCCGTAGCTCCTAGCTTCTTCGCTAGATCCAGTCGATGTTTGACCCTAGCCAAATCTAGGACCACAGTCCTCGTAGCACCCATCGCTTTGGCCGCGATCAAGCACATTTGCCCGATCGGACCTGCTCCGAATATGATCACTCTGCTGCCTAAACTAACGTCGACACGACGAGTGGCGTAGACTGCCACCGACAGAGGTTCCAGCATGGCGCCTTCCTCCATCGTGACGTGATCCGGCAACTTGTAGCAACAGTCCGCATATTGTGCGTAGTAGTTCGAACAGTTTCCGTCGTGTTTCTGCGTGGTACAGTGTTTACCATCCAGACAGACATTGTACTTGCCGACCTTGCACAGATCACAAGTGCGACATCCAGCGGCTGGCTCGATCGCAACGCGATCACCTATCGCCAAGTGAGTCACCTTGCTGCCCACTTTCCGTACCACTCCGGACGATTCGTGTCCCAGTACGATGGGTTTGATCAGCATCTGGGCACCGAAGCCACCTTCCTTCAGGAAGTGGATATCGGTTCCACAGATTCCACAGCAATCCACCTCGACGACCACCTCGTTGAAGGCCGGCTCCGGTATGGGACGTTGCTCCAGGCGAAGATCGTTTGGGCCGTGCACTACGGCAGCAAAATTCTGATTAGGTGCCATCGCTAACAGTGGGTGAATGATTGACAACCGGGACTTCTTGCGTTTGTGAGTTTATATAGAAAAGGCCGAGGAAAATCAGTGCACAGTGGTCCAGAAGGGCGAATTTCAGGAAAGTAATAAAAAGTGCTTGAAGATGAAGTTTAATCAATTTGGTTTCTTGAGAGAAGCTTTTAGTTGGAAGAAGGCACATCTGATGAAGGGGTCGTCCATAAATTATACTCCTTGGGATGCCACTTGAAAATACTAACTTTTTTTGACTGACAGTTTTCGATATTGAAATGTTCTACAAAATTGAAGAACTCATCATTTTCATAAACTATGCTCAAGACAGAAATTGAGATATGCAGCATGCTTTATGGAAGCCCCCTTAAAATCGATTTTGTGGCTTTAAATTTTTTGTTTGATTTCCAAGGCATACTATTTACACACAACTTTGTAGAATGCTGTCTTCTAGTACGCTATCTAGTAAACATAAGCCAAATTTCAAAACGGAGCAAATATTTTCAAAGACTACTACCGTGATGATTCTACATAATTTTAATCACAAAAATAGTGGAAGGGCACATTGTTAATTACTGCGTAGTACTTAATCAAATATTGAAATTTTCAGTATAGTTATTCGAAAATTTAACCTTAACTTGTACATTTCATTACTTCCTCACGGAAAACGGTGATTTGAAATTTTACCGACTTTTTTAGCAATTCAAAAATCCAGTATAACAATACTGACTCCTCAAATCTTGTAAAAGCGTGTCTTCTAGAAAATTGTGTGTTTTTGTGAAATTAAAAACAACTTTCCTGGACATAGTATGCCTTGGAAAAAACGATTTTAAGGGGGCTTCCATAAAGAATGCAAATGACACGCTAGCAAATACAGTGGGGGAAATTCGTTTAAACGCAATGTCATTTTTGCGTTTATTTTCAACACAAAAGATCGAGACAAAAAATCAAATATAGTTTGTCATAGCCCATCAGAAGTCTCGTATTTGAGAACACAATTTGAACGGAAGTTCATTGTGGTCTCTGAAAAAATCCAATAAAGGTGATTTTAGAGGGGAAATTCGTTTAAACGCACACTAACGTAAAGCCGCATTGAGCGTACCTATGCTCCTGTTATCTTGCGCATCTGTCATATTTACACTGTATAGCCCTCGTTCGCCATTAACACGAGTTTAAATTTGCGTTGCGCGGTAGTTGTTGCTTGTTTTCGGCAAAATGGGTAAAGGAAAGTATTTAAGCCAGTCGGAGCAAATACTGGTTCAAGAACTCAAAAGTCGCGGTGAGAGCAATCGCAAAATTGCACGTGTGATCCACAGATCGGAAGCAGCAATCAGGAACCTGCTGAAAAAAGGCAAGACGTATGGCGTAAAAAAGAAAACAAAGGGAAATTCGAAGATCACCAACCGTGTCCGAAACCAAATCATACAAATGGGAGACTCTGGAAACTTCTCTGCTGCGCAAATCAAGCAAGAAATGGGGCTTTCCATTTCTAAGAGGCGTGTACGGCAGATTCTACATGGAAGTGGCCACTTAAAGTACACCAAAAAAGCAAAAAACCCAATCTTCAACCGGCCCACATTAGCGCCAGATTGAATTTCGCTAAAAAATACATGTCTTGGACTACGGAATGGGACAATGTTATTTTTTCTGACGAGAAGAAATTCAATTTGGACGGCCCAGACTGCACCGCATATTATTGGCACGATTTGAGGAAATCTCCGCAGGTTAAGTTGAGCAGGAACTTTGGAGGTGGTACTCTAATGTGTTGGGCCGCTTTTTCGATCCATGGAAAGACCCCTATTGCCACCATTTCAACCAGGATGAATTCGGGAAAGTACTTGGAGCTTCTGGAAGATGTTTTGATCCCGTTTACTGAAGACGTTATGCCGGAAAATTTCGTATTTCAACAGGATAATGCAGCAATTCATGTCAGCAAGCAATCTTTGAAATGGTTTTCTGAACGAGACATCAGTCTTTTGGATTGGCCAGCTCGTAGTCCGGATCTAAATCCTATCGAGAACTTGTGGGGCATCCTGGCACGACAGGTTTACAAAGGCGGAAGGCAGTTTAAAACAGTTCGTGAACTTGAGTCAGCCGTAAGAGAAGCCTGGAGCTTGATACCTGATACAACTCTGCAGAAGCTGGTGAAATCAATGCCGAACAGAATTTTCGAAACTATTCAGAAAAACGGAAAGCAAACGAAGTATTAACTATTGTTTATTGTTGATTTTTGAACTGTGAACTCGATTTGATTAATAAAACTAAAAGTGCGTTTAAACGAATTTCCCCCCCAAAATCACCTTTTTTGGGATTTTTTCAAAAGTCATTATGAACTTCCAATCAAATTGTGTTCTCAAATACGAGACTTCTGATGGGCTATGACAAACTATATTTGATTTTTTGTCTCGATCTTTTGTGTTGAAAATAAACGCAAAAATGACATTGCGTTTAAACGAATTTCCCCCACTGTATGCGTCTTGAGCAAAGTTTAACGAAACAATTTTGTAGTCAAAAAAGGGACATCCCAAGGAGTATGATTTATGGACGATCCCTTCATTACATGTGCCTTCTTTCAAGACACCACCTTGAACTTCATCGTCATGCACTTTTTATTTTTGTTTCCTGAAATTCGCCCTTCTGGACCACTGTGTTAGTGGTGGGATCATCCCGGAGATAAACTTTGCGCAGGATGACCTTTTGCGGGTACTTTACGAAGCGGAGCCATAAGGGTGTCGATAGGGACATTTCTGTTGTTGCAGTTGTTTACTTGTTTTGTATTTCGTTATCATTGTGTCATCTTCTGTGGAATGGTTTTGAGTTACAATGAGAAAGCTAGTTCTAGTTTTGTTTGCTGAGAGATTAGCTCCCGTTGTTTATTGTTGGCTGGACTAGCACTTTGAAAAAAAAAAAATCCATCAACATACTGTCTATATTAAGAAATCTTATCAATTTAATTCAATTTGACAATCTTCAAACTACGATTTCCATTTGCTATTCGCACTCGCTGATGATCAAATGCAATGATCGCATGCATGTCGGGTAAATCACACAGAGAGGGCGATTATTTGCGAAAATTGAAACCATCAGGCGTTCCTACCGATCGCGATGCGATCACGTGTTTGTTTGCATGCCTGCTCGTACAACAAAGATGATGCCGGCGGCAATGTATCTCTTTCCATGTCAATCAATGCCTGCATTACGACGCCGGCTTGCATTCTGTATATAGTCGGTAAATAGCCCTTCGAACAGAATCATTCTCACTTGATCGGGCCCCGTGAGAGGAAGTATTTTGAAAACACCCTGTACCAAAATAATGGCGACGAAAACCAACATTGGAGCGGTGATCCATGGCGTTGAGGATATGCGAATGGTAAGATCTCTGTATGGTGTGTAAGGTCACTCTAAAGGAGCAATTTCTCTTTCCAGGAGCAAGTCCCGATTCCAACACCGCGTGACAATGAGGTCCTTGTGGAGATGGACTGCGTTGGAATCTGCGGAACGGATGTTCACGTACTGACTCATGGAGGCTTTGGCGAGTACGTGCTGAAGAAACCCATGGTCATTGGACACGAGTCGTCCGGAGTGGTGATCGGCGTCGGTAAGGGAGTCAAGCGTCTCAAGATCGGTGATCGCGTCGCGTTAGAACCGGCCATCGGTTGTAAGGTGTGTAAATTATGCAAAGCCGGGCGGTACAACCTCTGCCCGGATGGAATCTACAGTGCCACTCCTCCGATCCATGGAACGCTCCAAAACTACTACACCCACCCGGAGGATTGTTGCTTCAAGCTACCGCCGAATGTGACCATGGAAGAAGGTGCTCTGCTGGAACCGTTAGCCGTTGGGGTCCATAGTTGTCGCATCGCAGACATTCAATTGGGTTCTAATGTTTTGATTCTCGGTGCTGGCCCGATCGGGATGGTAACGGTACTGGTAGCGAAAGCCATGGGTGCCGGTAAAGTCTGCGTTGTCGATCTAGTCCAAAGCAAGCTGGACATTGCCAAGGAAATTGGTGCGGACTACACCCTGCAGATCCAGAAGGGCGATAAGGAAGATGTGCTTGTCAAGAAGATTCACGGTCTCATGGGATGTGTTCCGGATATCTCGATCGAATGTACCGGTGCAGAGCCGTGCGTTCGTATGGCTATCTTGGCCACGGAAATCGGCGGAGTCGTCACGTTGGTTGGCATCGGGTCGACCAACATGAACCTCCCTATCACGATCGCACTGGTTCGGGAGATCGAAATACGATCCGGATTCCGGTATGCCAATGCCTACCCGCCAGCACTTGCCATGGTGGCCAATGGAACGATCGACGCAACCCGCTTGATAACGCACCATTTCAATCTGAACGATTCGGTCGATGCATTCAAAACGGCTCGCTATGGGCTGGAAGGTGCGATCAAGGTCATGATCCACTGTCAGCCCCGCAATAAAAACAATCCGGTAAAGAAGCTGTGAAAAATAAAAGCAATCTGTTGTTGTTGTTGATTTGCTGCACTTAGTGTTAGTGGAGAATAATAAAGTGTGTATATAATGGTGGCCTGTATGACATGATATGAATTATCTCATTTTACCGACATGCGAGGAGGTAGTTAAGTCGATAGGGGCTCGTTTAGAGTTGTTGATTGTAATTTACTGGAACGGGGAAAATTATGTCATTTGCGCATTATCAGCCAGTTTTTATTGCCGATGACTTGCGAGTGGGGTTAATTGCGCGATTTAAACGGCAAGAGCCTAGGTACGCTGTTGATGAAGAATAAAACTTAATTTGATTCTCAGGGTTTAGAAAAGTAACAGAGTTCAACAATGTCTCATTTTACAATTCTTGTTTGGTTGAATTGTTTCATGAGATAACACCTGCTTTTTTCGCGACAGTTGGATAAAAATCTACACAAGTGAGCATTAATGTTCAGACCTTTTCTTGCTCTTATTTGAATGTAACACAGGAATTTAAGGCTTATATAGCAGCGAATATAAGGACCCATGTAATGCGATTGCGGGTCATAATAGACGACAGATGTTACGTTACGTTTTAACTGAGTAATTCGTAAATAGCATACTGGTAACTGTCATGTATCTACTTTAACGTAATGTATCTACTTTAACGTTCTTATTCTGATTGCTTAAGGAAACCTATTTGAGAGTGAATAGCGCTCCAATCACAGTTCAGAACAGGAAAAGCAAGACAATTACCATTGCCAGCCACGCCCATCTTCTCCGCTACGGGGAAAGGAAGGACATCGTTGATGTAATATCTATTTAACTGGAGCTCAGCGACTCACCGACGCCCCCATAGATGCTAACGAATTGGATAATTGTGTAGTAGATATGTCAGGATTTGCTTAAGCAGGCAATGCGACCATAATAATTGTTTTATTTTGGAGGAGCCGGGGAGTAAACCCACGATCCTCTACTCAGTAAACAAAAGCGGTAGCAACCAAGCTAATCGAGCTCTTCAATTAAAATTTTGGGACCTTTGGTAAAGTTTTTAGGAATACTGATTCAAATACCGTTCCGATTCAAATTTCGGACGATTCAAATTTCGGACACTTTCATTTTTAATTAAATATTACATCCAGTTAGAAACAAAGTAATAATGTTAGATGATCGTGGAGGGCACTAGTCAAAAAAAATTAAAATTTACAAGACATGTGGATCATATTCGACCGAGATAATCAACTTTTAAAAGTGTCCGAAATTCGAGTTTAAGCGTCCGAAATTTGAATCGGCACGGTATAATGTAAACGATTCGAAAGGAAGAGTCTCACCCGAATCAAAATTTCTTACATAAGGATTCATGGAAATGATGCTCAAATAGGGGAAATGACGGCTTCGGCATGACAGACTATTTTCGGCAACCCAAATTGAAACACTATTTTCACTGGATTTTCTTTCGAAAACATTTCGCTGAATGCATGCAAACGATTCTTTATGCTTTCAGCTTCAATTTGACTATATTTTTACTACTGAGAAAAAGCAATCTAGTAGGGTTTTCTTGAAATGAAACACACGCACTCAGCGAATCCAAACACATAAAGCAACCAACGATACAGATAAAACGGTTGCTACGACTACCATGACAAACTCGCTCTGTAACAAAGCTCGATCCGAGTGGTAGAAGGATAATGATATATTGCTTGCCTGCTTTGTTGCAATATACACGGACGAGGACATAGCTTGATATGAATCGGGAAAAGACATAACAAAAAAATTCCCATTAACACACGTGTATCATCTTCGGCTTTACTTCGTGAAGCAGCTTGCCAACAATTTGCTCGTTTCCTTCTACCGCCCCGAATGAGTTGGGTCGCACGAGCTGCTTGTCATGAAAAAGAACGGTGAAGATTATATCATTATTGTTTTCCACTTCTGACATAGCGTTATTATTCGGTTCGTTGATCGCTTGTTATTTTGTCATTTGGAGATATTTTTGATTCCTTGCACGCACTACAAATTGTAGCTGATTTCGAGTTGCCGATAATAGAACAGCAGATTTACATGCAGTTCAAATGGAACGGTTGCCGAAGAAAAACTGGTTGCCGACAATACTCGCTCTCACTAGAGAAGTTTGGAGCTTTGTAAGAGCGTTTCAAAACAGTTTTTGACAATTCTTTCGACTGAAATTGTTAGAGCAGCTGGCAGCAAAAGATTGTAAACAAACCAATACTGCATATGTGTGCGAAAAAGGCTATAGAAAGAAGGTCGATGCTTAGGTTGCCGAGAATACGTAAATTCCCATATATGAAAGTAGAAAAAAGATCAATCTCACTAAATCAGCCTAAGTGAACCCTTAGTAAGCATCCCTGTCACGTTTGGTGTAGCAGTACCGATCATATACGGTCTGCCTTACGAGGATCAATCGTCTGGTTGGATGTAGTCGATTGTGTAAGTGGCCACATTTAGGGTGTAACCAGTGGTGTGTCTGTCTGTCTGAGATTTGGAGATTGTCGCGATTAGTTTTTCGTATTTTATCGAGGGGGGCGACACATAAAATCTCAAGTCTAGATGCTCAACAAATCTCACACTAGCGAATCAATCTTCGAAAAATCTTCTTTCATTGCTCGCATCTACTTGCATTGCGCATCATCTTTTTGCAGGAAATCTTCAGAATCGTCATCAATCTTCTTTCTATCTACTCAGCGTGCGCGCAGCTAGCCACAGCAAAACACAATCTTTTCTGTATCGTAGATAAAGTCGTCCCCCTCGTATTTTATGTATAACAATATGCCAAGGAAAGGTTTGAATACAATCCACCAACACCACCTGTTGGAGACAACTACCTAGCGAAGTACCCCTACTACTTCGTACACCGCTGGGCTCGTACGTATAGTCGCTATATTCATAGTCTGGCGGATAGAATTTTGATCTATCAAAAAGCGGAACCAATTCAATATATTTTAAACCAACAATTGAAAAAGCACTATCAACTTTTATAAACAAAACGTTGATTATTCTGTCCTCGCCAATCGAACGCAAATTACTAGCATCATCGGATAGGGGAAACTTTCCTCAACCCAAAGATGGTGTTAGTTTGCGTAGGCGAGCCTTGAGTCACGAGAAAAGGGTTTCCGAAGTTTTGTTCGCAATAGCTGATGTGCTCTTTTCTGTTGTTGGTCGTGATTTGATCGATTGGTTCCGCTATTTGACAGCTCAATTGGTTCCCGAGATTCTATCCGCCAGACTATGAATATAGCGACTATACTCGTACGTGGCAGCTTCGACTGCCACCCTGCGATGTCATCATGCGCATCGACACACGCAAACACAAAAATAGTTGTCACCAGATAAATGAATAAAGTTGGACCAGTTCTTGTTTACTTTTATTACGTTAACACACGTTTCAACATTCCGGTTCCAATATCACCGTTTTGTTGTATCCCGCGATACTGTTCCGCTTAGGCGGACAACGGCCACCGCCACATCACGGAAATGTTCCGCCAACAGCAAGAGGTTATGCAGAGACAGCAGGAAGCTATGCAACAGCAGCAGTTGGCCTTCAACTGGAGCAACAGGAGCAGCTCATGCGCAACATCATGACGTCGATCCAGGTGCAGTTGCCACCGAATCCGGAGGAGGAGTTCCACCTAGATCCGGATGGCAGCGTGACGTTCGCTGCTTGGTACAAGCGGTACGAAGATTTGTTTGAGAAGGATGCCAGCCGTCTTGACAAGGAGGCGAAAGTACGCTTGCTGATTCGTAAGCTAGGAATGTCCGAACACGAGAGGTATGTAAACTTTATTTTACCTAAAATACCGAAAGCTTTTTCATTTGAGGAGACGGTGTCGAAGCTAACCTCGTTGTTCGGGGCATCCGAGACAGTCATTAGCCGCAAGCAGGCATGGAAAATCATTTGCATTCATTTCGTGCATTCATTCACATTCATTTGATCCTAACTTTTTTCAACAACAGAATTTCGCAGGTTTTGTTATTAACTACAACTTTTGTTAACAGCTCAAATCCGTATCTCTTATGCATGACGAACCAGAGCGAACAGAAGCCACTACTGTTTTTTAGTGAATGTATTTTACAATCACTGAAAAACAGTAACAAGTTCTGCCCACTTTAGTTAGTGATGCATAAGAGATACAGATTTGAGTTTTGGGCAAAAGTTGTAGCTAATAACAAAACCTACAAAAGCTCTATACATCATTTTGTGGAATGCTGTTGATGAAAAAAGTTAGAGGCAAATGAATGTAAATGATTTTCCATGCCTGGCCGCAGGTATCGCTGCCTACAGATCTCGAAGCAGCCTGGAGAGGACTATGTCACGTACGCTTGCCGGTTAAACAAGTCGTGCGTGGAGTTCGAACTTACGAAGCTGTCGGAAGAACAGTTTAAATGTCTGGGATGCGGAAGTTCGAACCAGGCTTTTGACGCGTATCGAAGAAAAGTGTGATGTGACGTTGGAGCAATTGTCGGAGGAGTGCAAGCGCTTGCTGAATTTGAGGCACGACGCAGCAATGATCGAGGATCAGACTGGCTGTGTGAAAGCGCTAAAATCCAGACAGCATCCTGGAATGTTCCCAGCACGTCAGCCCAAGCAGGGCTCGAAAGACGGCTTTGATTCCAGAAGCAACGCGAGTGGGCCCAAATCAGCTTGTTGGCTCTGTGGTGCTAATAACTATGCCAGGGATTGTTCGTGTAAGAACCACAAATGTAGGTGATTGTGGTACGGTCGGACATAAGGAGGGATACTGCCACAGTGCTGGGAAAGCGAAGTTCAGGAGGTTCGATCGACGAAAAGGAAACGCCGCTGCGAAGGTGGGACGGTGAATGCCTGTAGTGCAACGAAGTGCAGGAAGTCTGTACCTGTGAACGGTTCGCCTGCAACTAGACACAGGGTCTGACATCACCATCGTTTCAATGGGAACGTGGCGCAAAATCGGAAGCGCGATACTGTTCCGCTTAGGCGGACATCGGCCACCCTGTAGAAGTGCGGGAATCGAAAACCACCCATCACCTACAAAATCACCCACTGAACAGTACGCAGCAACACCACTAAACCATATGAAGTTCATCTACCTACCACCAGATGGCACTGTTAACTGGATTTGGATGCCATTATGAGGTGGCAATAAGACGGATGGCACATCGAGGGGGAGGGAAAATAGGTCAGCCGCCATAGTAGAGAATCATTTACTTGGCGATACTCAACAGCGATACTTCGTAAATTATAAATTATCAAGTTTGAAATTCAATAAGAACCATGAGGACGGGAAAGAAGTGAAGAAGGAGTGCGAGGTGCAGAACCATCCAGAACTCTGTAGTTTACCGCTGGAAATTCATTCACGGCGTGGTCAGACACCGCAGTGTCCGTCATTTGGCATACGGTGTGGTTAGATCCCGAGCATATTTCGATACCAAGGTATCCGGGAACACAAACCAAACGGGATAGCGAGAAGATAAAGAGATGCCACGAGGATAGCGAGAAGATAAAGAGAGAGAAAGAGAGATAGAAGAGCCGTCGCGGAGTACTACCAAAGTACGCGATCGGCTTGAGAACCAAGTCGAGGGTTCAAAGTCCAAGGCAAGGAACCGACTGGAGTGTGATAAGTGAAGAAAAGTGCCCAGAAGGAAGCTGAGAAAGGTGAAGGAGTGGCTGTGGAAGGACCAACAGCGGGCCCACGCTGAAGAACAAGAAGAAGAAGAGACGTTAGGCGAAACGAGGTAGGAGATATACAGTAAGGAAGTGGGACGAAAGTGAGAAGAATAAAGTTACCTGTAGCTAAACAAGAAATACAGTGGGAGTTTGTTGTGTGTGCTAGATATTTGAGTGTTTCCTTGATATTCAAGAGCGTATGCCGATCCTGAGGCAGTGTAAACGTTGTCTCATTAGTACTGGTCAGGGAGTGCCCCACCTGTTACAAGGTTCAGAACTGCAACTTGCATCTCCTTGAAGTGAACACGAAGAACGATGGGACGTCACGAGTCCGATGGAGGTTTCTCCTCACTTTTGAAACCGCTTGTTAACGGCAAGCCGCAGGGAGGCACGTAGAACCAGTATACGTTCGGGGATGGGATGCAGCACTCGTAAGAATTTCACTCTCTTTAAACTTTTAGTCGTTAAACAAGCTTCAGTCATTTTGACCGGATCAGTAACCGAAGATATACCTATGTGAAAAAAAACCGAAGAAAAAACGAATGTTATTTCAAACGCACAGCCTACTTACTAATCGTATAATTTGGGCAATTTTCGCCCTTTTGAAAAATTATTCGTGTGTGTTCATGTTTAACGAAAAGCCAAATTAATTTCCTTAAACCTTGCAATTTACAGTTTACAGAAAGTCAACCCTAATAAACGAGCACCATACATGAACGATACCATAAATCGTGCCATCGTACCACATATTGTTGGGATGATAACCCGAATAGGTTGTTACGCACTCCTTATGGTTATCGTTTATGCGGGAAACCACTAAATGTTTGGTACCTAAATAGGCAAGCTTGCCTATAGTACCTAGGTACTATATGATTCTACTTTCATGCCTAACCGCTTGATGAGAATATTTGTTTAAGGAACAAAAATTGATACTTAAAGAGCTGCATAGACATAATCACCCCTATTCTGTATTTCGTTTCGAACGAAATTCTAATACAAAAAAATATTTTTTTGTATGAGAACTTCGTTCGAAACGAAATACAGAATAGGGGTGAATATAGCTTCAATTTCCAAAGAACCGGAGATCTAGCGAGGGAACGTGAAATGGCCGATCTGAACATTGTTTGGTGATTGCTTCCAGAATGGTCTTACTCCAGGACGAATGTTTTGGGCGGATCGTCCAAAATCTGGACGACCACTCCAGACCATTCTGGAAGGTTGCCAAGATCCTAAAGACGTACCCCAAATCCATTCCGTCACTCAAAGATGAATATGATGACGATCGGCTCATAATCACCCCTCAGGAGAAAGCAAATGCTTGGCTCCATTATCCAAAGTCCGCTCGAAGATCTGGTTGCGCGATGCATACTCAACCTTGATTCCTCCCCTTGTGCTATCCCTCCGGAGGATAGGATCTTAGTGGAACACATTTCCTTAGCACTGAAATGCACCAAAAACATGAAGGTCCCTGGGTTCGACGGAATATTCAACCTAGTGTTGAAAACCCCCACTTTCCAAACATGTGGAAGACAGCGAAAATTATACCTATCCGCAAACCCGGGAAGGACCCAACATTAGCTTCAATCTACATATCGATCAGCCTTCTTTCAGCGCTGAGCAAGCTGTTTGAGAAAACTGATCCTCAACCGCCTGAATAAGTTTGTGGAACAACACAACATCTCCTTCCGGAACAGTTTGGGTTCAGGAAGGGGCACTTCAAAAATCATCAGCTAGTACGGGTGATGAATAGCATCCGAAGTTAGACGTCGAAAAGGTGTTCGACAGTGTGTGGCACGACGGACTTGTACACAAGCTTTGCAACTTCAACTTCCCATCATATCTTATGAAAATCACCCGTAACTACCTTCAGCAAAGGTCGTGGAGGGCATCGTTGAATGGCTGCGTTTCAAGCACTTTCTCCATCCCAGCAGGTGTTCCACAAGGACGTCTGTTGGGCCCTACGATTCACTGCATCTACACTTCCGACATTCCCCCCCTCGGAGACGGTTGCGTGTTCTTCCTGTTCGCAGATGATACTGTAATAGCCGTCAAAGGAAGGATGCCTCGCGAAATAACTAACAAGCTCCAACGATGCCTTGATGCCTTTGCTGATTATGCCTCCAAATCACAAACTATGATGTTCCTCCATCGGCAATCGCCCAAACTAAAACCGGTTCCCTCCTGTACTGTAATCAGCTCCGGTGTGGGAATCATATGAACAGACTCACAGGATCCAGGTCGCTCAGAATAGAGTGCTGAGCATGATACTTGATCGTCCCTTTGACACAAGAATTTCAGACCTATATCAAGAGGCGAACGTTCCTAAATTGGATTTTAAAATTGCTGGCATTAATACTAGGTTTTTGCAGAAATGCAACTCATCATAACATGGTTTGATAAGCAATTTGTATATAGTAGGCAAGGTGTGTATAGTAATTATAGGTTAGTTGAAGTTGTAAATAGTAGTTGTAAGTATTCTCCTCATTCCAATTTAAAACAAAACAATGCCATTCTCTAAAACAGGCCTGACTTTTTTTGTTTTTTGTTTATTAATTTATTTGATAAGGCTCAACCGAATTAACTTTACAGAGCCGAGGATTCTTGTTCACTATACAATACATCTTAAAACTATAGTCATTTTATCTTCCGCTATCCAATAAGCCTCCTCCACCAGAACGGGAGCCGCTTCCAGTGGTTTCATTGTATGGCAGATTCGCCAACGGGGGTCAGAGCGCTTCCATTGCAGCAATGGACGCAAAACGTGGTCAGCACTCACACACTTATCACTAAACGGTTGCTTTCCAAAGTTGACGACGCATCGACCGAAAGAACTGCTGATGAAGAACAATGAGGAGGACCACACAACGGTTGCTGCCGAGTAAACAGACAATCGCGTGACACACATTAAGAGTGGTCTGGTTCTGTCGACAGCCGAGTGAACACTGAAAAAACAGACCTGATGGGTCTAGGAACTATAATAATTAAAAACGTTCGACGTAAACCATACAAATTCATATAAAGATCATTTAAAGTAAAAAATATACTGTATATCAATCAGTCACTAACAGTAAACAGTCTGAGCCTGTGTTTGAAGAAAAAAGGAACACTTTGAAGGACAGTGATTTAGTGCTGTAATACACAGTTTCATTTCTGTTAAGGTAAGCTTGTTGTTCAATAAAAATTGAACTCGAAAAAAATGCAACACTTTCTTTTGGGTATAACTTTTTATTGCATGGGTAAAAAATGATGGAATTTTGAGTAAAACTAGTTTAGAATGTAATGCTTACATGTGAAAAATCTGTCAAGTGGTTATCAAGATGGCTTCCAAGCAAGAAGTGCTTCGACAAAAAATCATGGGAGCGGTCGTGGAAAATCCAGGCCAGTCCCACAGGTGGATCGTGAAACAGTTTGGAATCGGCCATTCGACCGTGTCCCGTGTGGTGAAATCGTTCAAGGAGACCCAGAAGTCCCAGCGGTGAGCTGGCAGCGGAAGAAAATCGAAGACTACTTCAAGCGCAATCCGAACTTTTCGATTCGGAACAAACAGAATACGTTGGCCAAATCCCGCTCCAGGAAGCTGTATCGCGAGTGGTTGGTGCAGTTGAAATGCATCGTAATGGACGATGAGACGTACATTAAAGCGGACGCCAAGCAGATCCGTGGGCTGCAGTTTTTCGTCGGCAAGTCCCGCCTGGACGTTCCGGAAGAAGAAGGTCGACAAATTTGCCAAGAAATACTTAGTGTGGCAGGCGACCTGTGGGTGCGGAAAATTCAACAAGCCGTATAAAACGACCGGCACCATCAACGGCCAAATATATAAAGAAGAATGCCTCCAGAAGCGCCTGCTGTCCTTCCTCCGGCCCCGCGGGCACCATAAAGGTAACTCTAAGACTAGAAGGTCCCGAAGAAATGTGCTCAACTTTTTGGCTCAGCTCTGGTACTCTCTTCGGTCCCAAGCTAATCGATGCACCCCTCGAAACATAGGAAAATCCACGAACCCCTTATTTTATCTGTCAACCTTTCATAGCGAATCAAAACAAACAGAGTGTAGTACTAGAATTTATACTAGAATGGGGTACGTTAAACGATTTGGTGACACTCTGGTTTGGCCGGATCTGGCATCGTGCCATTACGCGAACCCGGTGATGGAGTGGTACTAAGCCAACGATGTTGTTTTTGTACCGAAGGAGGCAAATCCGCTAAACTCGCCAGAATTTCGCCCAATACAAGAATTCGGGGCGATTGTAATCTTGAACCATATTATCTATTGCGTAAATGTTACTTATTCATTTAACTATATTCTTTTGCACTTGTAATAATATTTTTATGATTACCTTCTTAGAAATTAAAAAAAAACTCTGCCAAGACGGGCGCCGTACATTAAATTTACGTTGACTGTATGTCTGTTCGTCCATCTCACTCAACTGATTGGTGTTAATTCACAAACTTAACCTTATTATTAGTATCTCTCGGAGCGAGGTGTATCAGAATTTTGTTTCCCTCCCCTTTGCTGGCAACACGGAACGCCTCGTGGACGTCCTTCAAATCGTAGTGATGTGAGACGAGTGGCTTGATGTTCACATATCCGGTCGCTACAATCTCCAGGGCAGCTGGATAGCTGTAATTCAAACAGAACAGTACCATAAACAATGCAATAAGTACCCAATTCCGCATACTAACTCGTGATTGTACCGCATAACTGTTATAATGTCAATTTCCCTTGAAATGGCATCCACCATCGGTACATTGATGTTGTTGTTCCGAAGCCCAATGAGGCAGACCTTGCCAGTGTTTTTGGTTGCAAGTATCGAAATCCGAATTGCCACCTCATAGCCGGTACATTCCAGAAATCGATCTGCTGGTCCATCTAGCATTTCATAGATTCTATTCACCACTTCCTCCTCCTTGTCATCTACGTTGATTGCGATCGTACCCGTAGCTCCTAGCTTCATCGCTAGATCAAGTCGTCGTTGAGCTCTAACCTGGTCCATGACTACAATCCTCGTAGCACCCATCGCTTTGGCTGCAATCAAACACATTTGCCCTATCGGACCTGCCCCGTAAATGACCATTCTGCTGCCTAGACGAATATCGGCACGGCGAGTGGCGTAGACTGCCACCGCCAGTGGTTCCAACATGGCGCCTTCCTCCATCGTGACATGATCCGGCAACTTGAAGCAACAGTCTGCATATTGTGCGTAGTAGTTCGAACAGTTTCCGTCGTGTTTCTGCGTGGTACAGTGCTTACCATTCAGACAGACATTGTACTTACCGACCTTGCACAGACCACATGTGCGACATCCAGCGGCTGGCTCGATCGCAACGCGATCGCCAATCTTCAAGTGAGACACCTCACTACCCACTTTCCGTACCACTCCGGCAGACTCGTGTCCCAGTACGATGGGTTTGATCAGCGTCTGGGCACCGAAGCCACCCTGCTTCAGGAAGTGAATGTCGGTTCCACAGATTCCACAGCAATCCACCTCGACGACCACCTCGTTGAAGGCCGGCTCCGGTATGGGACGTTGCTCCAGGCGAAGATCGTTTGGGCCGTGCACTACGGCAGCTTGATTCTGGTTCGGTGCCATCGCGAACTGTTTACAAATTGGTGATCCAGCTTCTGCCGTAGGTTTATATAGAAGTTTTTGAGGCGACTAGTGTGATCATCCCAAAGATAAGCTTTGGGCAGGATGACCTTTCTTTAGTTTATTTGAAGCGAGGGTTTTGAAATTGATTATGACTGAGAATGTTAAATTGAGGACAGTGTTCCGGTTATGCTGATATACGCATGAACTAGAAAAGGCACACTGGTCTACGATCGGTAGCTTTTAAAAAATTGAGGGTCTGCAGAGTGGGATTATATTTAAGACCTGTCCTTAATTTGAACATCAATAAGCGTCGGTTAAATATTTTTTTCAATGGTGTCCAAATTTGAACGTGCCCAAGGCGTGTTGTAGCAATTGTTTACTTGCAGGGAAATTCCGCACCAGTCAAAATTTGACAAATATAATATAATATTATTACATTGTCATCCTTCTCGGCGGTGGTATTTTTCCAGTTCACGAGTACATCTGGTTGATTCTGATTATTTCGAAGCTTTGTTTTTATTGTCGTCTGGAAATTATATATGTAGGTGATTGATGATTAGTTCACCCGAAACATCACCACGATGGAACGTGTCTGGAAGTGTGATTATATTTAATGAAGTCACATGACTGTCTGGGGGTTACTCTCCTTCTTTTGTCATGTAGCCTAACCAATCGCCTATTTGACCAGTTCCAGGCAAAATAGTGTAAAAATTATAATTTTGAATCGATGTTTTCCGATTTGTATGCAACTTGCGGAATTTAGTGTTATGGGAATTATTCACATTTTCACTAAAATTTGGCCATTTTGTATCTTTTAAATTTTTCAAAATACCATCTTTAAAATTTTTCAAAAAATTGTAGCAAGGAAACGGCATTTCTGATCGAGACAAAGTTATAGAGAAAATCAATATCTTGTTGGAAAAATTAAACAAAAAGTAAAACTCATAAAAAATGTTAAACCCAAATATCGTAAAATGTCCTTGCCCAATTAATTTTTGTTTTTAAAAAAAAAAAGCTTATAAAAAATACAAACTTTTGCAATGTTCAACATTATGGACGATTGAAAACTGATTAAAATCTCCAAAAGATCCTAAATGGCAAAATTTTAACAACAATGTGAATCATTGTCGATAGCAAACAATTATGCAAAGTTTCATGGAAATCGGAGAAGGTCGAGTTTTTCCGATTCGTCATTTGGCGTGGTTTCATATCTTATCATGCTTATGTCTCTGATTCCTTTGATTTCACTGATTTATCTGCGTTCTAAAATTTATTTTGCTGAATTCAGATTTCATACATCTCTGATTTATGATTTTTCTAATTTCTCTGAATTCTCTGGCGTCACAAATTTTCCTGATTCCTCTGATTTATTTGATTTCTGTGAATTCTCTGATTTCTCGAATATCACAATATCACGAATATATTACAAATATCACTGATTTCTGATTTCTATAGTTTCTCTCATCTCTCTGATTTCACCAATTTGCGTATTGATCGTTTTTTTCTGATTCATTTGATTTAAGATTTATTTGATCTATTTCTAATTCCTCTCATGAATGATTTCTCTGATTTTTCAAATGTCTCTTATTTGATCGGCGGCAAATCAGCGGATACAGACACCTAACCAAGGCAGAACACTTGACTACAGTTTTCTCTACATGCGAACGGAAGAGGAGCTTTTCATCGAAGAACATTCCGAGATAGGTTACTTCGGCAGACCGCTCAACCCTTGTGCCATCCATGATTACAGTACAAGATGGAGCCGGTTTCAGTTTGGGCGATTGCCGATGGAGGAACATGATCGCTTGTGACTTGGAGGCATTGATTTTGATTTTCCACATGGTGGCATAATCAGCAAAGGCGTTGAAGTTTGTTCGTTATTTCGCGAGGCATCCTTCCTTTGACGGTTATTAGGTACTGCAGCGTGACGTCACGAATGAACTCAGTGTTAATCGGCTGAATCTTTTTGACAGTTCAGTGGTACTGTTTACAAGCACTTAGTCGTTTTTTCGAAAAAATATATTCTAAAATTTCCGAATTTTAACATGAAAATTGTCGAGGAACAGCGCGTTGAAAGGATGTTGCTCGTGGACATTGCAGAAGTGTGGTTTACATCTCACTGCAGTCTGAAAAATTATCGAGAAAATCCACCCAAGAAAAAATCGACTAAGTCCACGTAAACAGTACCACTGAACTGTCATCAGATTGAGGTTAACCCCGACGGCGCAAAACCTAATTGCGGTATTATCTGCGAACAGGAAAAACAGGCAACAGTCGCCGAGGGGAGGAATGTCGGAAGTGTAAATACTGTAAAGCAAGGGGCCCAGCAGACTGCCTTGTGGGACTCCTGCTGGGATGGGAAACGTGTCTGAAAGACAACCATTCGACGATACCTTAAACGACCTTTGCTGGACGTAGTTACGGGTGATTTTAACCAGATGTAATGGGAAGTTGAAGTTACAAAGCTTGTACACAAGTCCGTCATGCCAAACATTGTCAAACGCCTTTTCAACGTTACTTTGTTACTTCGGATGGTATTCATCACCCGTACTAGCTGGTGATTGGTGGAATGTCCCTTTCTGAATCCAAACTGTTCCGGAAGGAGAATGTTATTTTCCTCGACAAACTTGAGCAAACGATTGAGAATGAGTTTCTCGAACAATTTGCTCAGCGCTGAAAGGAGGCTGATTGGTCTGTAGCTTGAAGACATTGTTGGATCCTTACCGGGTTTGCGGTTGAAGATAGCGGCTATAAGAGACTGCACTTTTATGCTGAATCTCTTCAAGATCAAGTTGAATATACCGTCACACCCGGGAGTCTTCATGTTCTTGGTACATTCCAGGGCTGAGCAAATCTGTTGTACTCTAATCATACCCGCCGGAGGCACAACACAAGGGAAGACATCTAGGTTTTGAACGCATTGCGCAACGTGATCAACGAGCGGACTTTGGATAGTCGAGTCAAGCGAGATGCTTGCCGATCGCATTTGCTTTCTCCTGTGATTAAAAGCCGATCGTCATCATTTTCGACTCTGAGAGGTGGAACGGGTTTGGGATGAGTTTTCAGGACCTAGGCTACCTGCCAGAATGGTCTGGAGCGGTCGTCCAGATTCTGGACAACATGCCCGAAACTTTCATTTCGGAGTGAGTCCATTCTGGAAGCAATCTGCTTGTTCAGATCGGCCATTTCACTTTTTTGCCCAGATCTCGAGTTCTCTGAAACTGGCGTCTATGAACATTTCTCAACCGAATCAATAATTGGATGTGTTAATCAATAGCAACAAACTTACCCCTCACAGGAACTTGTCGAACGTATGTCTCGTCAGCCATGGATATGGTCTGTTGGAGTCCTTCCAACGTCCGGTCGATGCCATCTACGGTGTCGAGCGGTGGATTTTCATCGATGTTGCTGTCCACCATACATACGTCCGTACTGCATGGTGGTAGTCTTTACACAGGCAGCTTCTAGCAGGAACCACGTTGACACCGATTTCGGCCACCACCGGTTGGTGGTCGGAGCTGAGATCGTTGTGCGCCTCCGGTTTGGATAGTCCGATGTTCGACAGGAAAAAGTCCAGGCTGGAGGGATTTCCCACCGGAGAGATAAAAAGTTGGTTCGTCCGGACAGTGTACAGTCCATGTTGTGCGAGGTCGAACAATAGTCTTCCGTTCGGGTTCCGCTGGTAGTTCCTCCAAGCTTCATAGCGGGCATTCAGGTCGCCTCCAACGATGAATCGGGAGCTAGTACGAGTGATGGCGGACAGGTCGTTCTTGAAGTGGATGCCTAGGCCGTTGCTTGTGGTACACCGGCGTGGGCAGTAAACAGCGATAAACCGGACGTTTCCAGTTGGTGATTCCACCTCCACACTAACGGCCTCGATGATAGAAGTGCGGATCAAGTCGGATAATTTTGTGGTCAGGCAACCAGAAGCTGTCACCGGACTTTAGGTTGGTCTCGTTTAGAAGACCCACGTCGATGCTAAGCTTGCGGAGGAAGTCGGCAAGCTCAATCTGCTTAGCTCTTACAGAACAAGCGTTCCAGGTAGCGATGTTTAGCGGCTTGGATCTGTTCGGGCTTATTGCGGCACTTACGTAGAGCACCGGTCATGGCCTCAGTTCATCCGCTGAGAAAAGATCGTAATTATTGGTTCGAGCTGTTGGTTGTCTCCAGAATCCAGGGGGGATGGAGAGCTTTGTCCAGCAGACGATCCAGACGTCTCTTGAGGGGGCGCGGATTGCACCCTTGCATTCGCTTGTCCATGCAGAGGCGGAAAGTGCTCCGCCCTGAAAGCCGGGGCCTTATCCTTCCTTCGTGCTAGTTGATTGTTGGTGTACGCCTGTTTTCTGATGCGCTTGAAATCCTCGCGTTTAGGGCACTGCTTGTTGGATTGTTGGTGAGCACCACCACAGTTGGCGCATTTGAATGCCACGGCTCCATCCGCAGGGCAGTCGGAAGTGGCGTGATCTTGAGCGCAAGTGCCGCAGCGTGGCTTAATTTTGCAGTTTCGGGTGCCGTGTCCGAAGTTCAGACACCGTTGGCACTGAGTCACATCGCGATGGCCACCACGGTATGGCTCCCAGCGGACGGTTATGGAATTGCTGGAGCGGATGGCTTTCAGCGCGTTGAGCGTCACCGTTCCCTTCTGAAAGTGTACCATGAAAAGGCAATCCGGATACGCCTTCACATTTTCGTCCTTCCCCAGCTTGTACCGGTCCCTGATTTCAGCTTCGATAAACTTCGGGTCGAAGTTAGGTAGGCCCCTGATGACGACCTTGAACGGTTTCTCACCGGAAATGTCGTGGGTGAAGAATTCCACCTTGGAAGTCCTCAGGTGGGTGACGACCAAGTCATACCCCGCTTGGTGCCGACTCTGGCCAACTTGTATTCGGTTTTAACGCCCAGCGTCGCTAGATCCGCGATGAGCTCATTAAGATGGGCATTTTTTACTACCAATGGAGGTAGCTTCACTTTTGCCGCACTCGGGCCAGCAGAATTTTCGTTGTCGATGGCGTCGCCGAAATCACCGATGTCGCTGGCCTTCGTCGCTGTGACGTCATCACGTCCACTCGCACCATCGGACTGGCCTTGGTTTTTCTTCCTCTTCTTGGATCGTTTCACCGTGGCGGAGGTGATATACCCAATATTGGTGGGAAGAGTAGCGTACATATAGGTACCACAGACAAACAGACATAACACTCGCAAGTTGTTCATCGAACAAGCATTTAACGGTCAATTTAAAAGTATCATAATTGGTAGTACCGCCACCTGTGGCGCGCATAGTCAATTCCCTTGCGTTTGACGTTTACACACTGCCATCTGTTCAGCATAGTGCCCACCACAGTGTACTCAACAGATGGCGGTAATGTTTTAGCGACGATGTTTTACAGTGAGAAATATGCAATGTGTTATGTCTGTTTGTCTGTGTAGGTACACTCGTGCCACCCTTCTCCGCTTTCTCACGGAGCCTGCTCTGGGAGCGCTGTATTCTCATCACACGATGCGACCGACACTACTGACGACGCGAATAAACGT
Organism: Ochlerotatus camptorhynchus; assembly: GCF_037179485.1. Lineage (NCBI taxonomy): Eukaryota > Metazoa > Arthropoda > Insecta > Diptera > Culicidae > Ochlerotatus > Ochlerotatus camptorhynchus. The sequence continues at coordinate 2,607,708 of NW_027040537.1, forward strand.
TTGGAATAAACTATCGAACAACTCGACAGAGCGAGCAAAAACCGGACTGAACTGCTTGACGGACAAGCAGAGAATCATCGAGAGGAAGCGGTTCTCGGGAAGACAATGTTAGCCTCCCACGGTCCCCTGACGGTGACGAAATCGAGATGTTCGACGAGTTTGTGTATTTGAACTCACTGGTGACGGGTGTTTAATCGGTTAATTGCCCTTCGAACGTCATCATTCCCACTCGAACGAAGCTTCCCTGGAGTCCTCTGAAAATCTGCCCAATCTTCTCTGTGCTTATCTAAGTGTTTGCGAGGTTTCCTTGGATTTCCCTGACGTTCGTTCAAGTTATCTGAAAATTAGAAGTTTCTCTGAAGTTCGCTGAACTTCTGTCAATAGAAACCTTAACAGAATATATTTACAGTTCTCCTGGGCATCTGTGTGACTTCCCGGGATTTCTCTGAAAATATCTTAAACTTCTGTGAAGTTTTGCTTAAGTGTTTCTGAGCATTTCAGTTGGGTTATTCAAAGTCTAAGTTTGATGTACTTGCTTTATTCACACTAAAACCAGCAATCAATACGAAACTAACGATTTTAAATTAGCTCGCTACTTGACTAGCCTATTGGTCCCAAACAAATCGATTAACGTACCCCATTCTAGTCAACAATCAATACGAAACTAACGATTTTAAATTGGCTCACCACTTTAGTAGCCTATTGGTCCCAAGCAAACGATTAACGTACCCTATTCTAGTTGAAATTCTATTACTACACTATGTTTGTTTTGATTCGCTATGAAAGTTTGACAGATAACATCAGGGGTGTGTGGATTCATGCAGAACATGCAGGGGTGAGTGAAATAGCTTGGGACTGCTTGGGACCGTTGTTCTGGTCCTGAGTGAGCCAAAAATAATAATGATTTTCTTCGGGACCCAGTGGTCTTAGAGTTACCTCTATGTTCTAGTCGAAATTCTAGTACTACACTATGTTTGTTTTGATTCGCTATGAAAGTCTGACAGATAAAATGAGGGGTTCGTGGATTTTCCTATGTTTCGAGGGGTGCACCGATTAGCTTGGGACCGAAGATAGTACCAGAGCTGAGCCAAAAAGTTGAGCTCGTTTCTTCGGGACCTTCTGGTCTTAGAGTTACCTCTATGCTAAAACCGGGAATGGGAAAATGTTAATAAAATCAAATTTCAGTTTTTTTTATAAAAAAAAAAGCCGAATTTGTAAGGAATTACGACACGATTCTGTAATGTGGTCGTCGGAATACTTTTCAAATTCAAAACAATATGTCACTTTTTCGACCCAGGCTCCTCCAAAATAAAACAATTACCATGGTCGTATCATAGAGATAACTCTAAGACTACTGGGTCCCGAAGAAAATCATTATTATTTTTGGCTCACTCAGTACCAGAACAACGGTCCCAAGCAGTCCCAAGCTATTTCACTCACCCCTGCATGTTCTGCATGAATCCACACACCCCTGATGTTATCTGTCAAACTTTCATAGCGAATCAAAACAAACATAGTGTAGTAATAGAATTTCAACTAGAATAGGGTAGGTTAATCGTTTGCTTGGGACCAATAGGCTACTAAAGTGGTGAGCCAATTTAAAATCGTTAGTTTCGTATTGATTGTTGGTCGTATCGCCTGCTTAAGCAAATCCTGACCCATCTCCTACCCAACTATCCCAGAGACGATGTTATATAAGAGACGCACGGAGAAAATAAAAGTGAATCTGGTTGCACGGCCAACTAATTTATTTTTCTGCAAGATTTGGCAGCCTGCAATTTTGTGTTTACTTCAAGTGACTTTTGATCTTGATCTTTGTTACAGAGCCTGTGTAGATGTATTTCGTTGTGCTGGAGCAAATATTTCGTGAGAAAATAACGAGAATACAGCTGTTGAATAACAATAATATTCCCTGTCCAATTTCACTTGTCATACGCAAACTTAATTATAATTATTTAAATATCAACAGTTAACCAGCGTCTGGCTGAAAATCTCCTTAATAAAGTCAACCAACCTCAACAATTAAATTCAACCCCGATCTCAATACTTCCCACGCTTTTCTTCGTGAAGTGCTCGTGTTTATTTACATTGCTCGATTGGAACCGCGTTTGACGGTTCGATTGGAACTTTTGGCTTCAGTTGTAACCGTTCTGTTACAAAGGTTCAAAACATTTTTTTTAAATATGCACCATGTGATCGAGCATTCAAATAAATTTGTGTAACACTTGCGGTGAAACCCACTGGGCAGACGATACGGCCATGCTTAACGGCCGACTGCTGAATAAGGCGCGCATGGCCGCGGCAAAATGGTGACACGGAGTCACAGGTGATGAGCTGAAGGGTTCTGCGATGCTTAGAGAACGACCATCGTTCACTTTATCTCAGGCGACCGTGTAGACCAGAAGTGTCTGTGGAATACATTTTAACAGAATACAGTGCGAGTAGTGAATCAAGGTGAAGTGTAAATCACCAATTCAGCTGATTCAGGTAAAGTCGAAGTCATCCTCTAGATTGGTCCAAGGCACTAATGGATGTTACCTCCTTCTTTTCAACCAATCAAATGGTTTTCTGGTTGGCGAGTCAAGGACCGCCATTGCACGCTACGGTCTAGGTGACATTTAGTTACCTTGACCTAACCGTAAAGGACATCGTTCTCGGGCTGAAGGCCCTAAACGCCAAGGAGAATTTCCCTTCCCGGTTCGACAGAGGGCGGCCTTGCCGTCGTCGACCGGCTTCGTCAGAAGGAAGCGCCTGTGCATCGGAACCATCTCCACAAACCGCTATACCAGCCCCGGTAAAACCAACCCGCCATCGCACTACGGCCGACGTTCGGTCAACCTCGCTTCGTCCGCCATTGTCGGAATTGTACCGCAATTTCACCGAGCGGTGGTACCGCCATCTTGCCGACAAGATCGGCCTTTAAGGATCATTCCGGAACCACAGCGAGTGCTCGCTGGTCTGCAGCAAGCTTGCTTCCACTCACTTGCTATAAAAGGATGATTTTCTGATGATGTTCTAATGATGTTTTGTACTTGTTGGATACAGGAGGAGGTTGGAAGGCGGGTGTTTGACACATGGAACCTGTCAAATTCGCTTTCAGATAGTCGCAATAGGCGATTTTACGACTCGCGAGCGCTCACTCTGAGTGAACGCTCACGAGTCGTAAAATCAATGATTGTGGCACTCTGGAAGCGAGGTTGACAGGTTTTGTGTGTCAGATATTTGCCTTTCAGCATCTTCTTGTATCTAATAGGTGCAAAATATCATTGTTAACGTCTAATGATTTCAAAATTCAGAAAATATTTTTTTATAGCAAGTGAGTGGAAGCAACCCTGGTCTGCAGTCGTCGTAGTCAAGGGTATGGGTATGTGTCAAGAAAATCGAACACAACACCACACAATCCACACTATCGGTAATTGGAGAAAATACAGTGTTTAAATTGATCCGCGTTGTGTTTCAGCAAAGACTACAAACCAAGAAGACTGGCAACTCTACCAAAAAATCAGGAGACAGTAACGGCAACGCCTCTTCTGAGCAAAAGTGGAACCAGTGTATGATGGTGGGTGTTAATTCACGGGTGTATTCACACACATAGGTAGAAATAAATAGCTGTCATGCCCATTCCGCACGGCTTTGGTACCTGTCCACAGTGGACACAGTTGGCACAGTACTCGCTGTTTTGTTAAAGCATACAGAGTGAAGCGCCCATACTCCGTTGCGCATCCATATTTCACTTCCGTGAGGAAGCGCCCAACGTAGAGCATCAACTCGCGTGGTCTTTCTTTTTCCGTAAAATGAAAGACAGTGCAATTCCATTTCTACTGTATGGAAAAAGCTCTTTGATGAATCAGTTATCCTGAGGTTGGAACTGTGCTCGTCCGCACCTAGCAAACCTCGGATAATAAACTCATCAGAACAACTGCCCCGATTCTTTATTATTCGAAACCTTTTATACATGAATTTGTTACTTAAACTCTACACAATAGTTTTTCTCCAGTATGTACATATAAAGCGAGACAGATAGTTTTTCTCTTGGAAAGTCGGTGTCTGTTTTTTAACAAGAATTAATGCTCCTCGCGGTAGGAACGGCTATGTAGGATGCTTACTCACCAATGTTTACTTTGACCTTTCTCGAAGCACCTAGTTAAGCCAGCGCGCATCGCTGACGACGCGGTAGCAACTGTTTATAAACAACTGACCCTGGAAATGTGCGAAATTGTCACTGCTGCTGTTAAGTTGTGTATTTGCTCCTACCGTATGGGGGTCTATTACTGGTTAATTTCTTACTCAGATTGATATTGGAATTTGAGGCCTTTGCATCCCCTCTTACTTAACCAGCTTGAGAATAATATCGAAGAGATTCTACTCAAGGATATGCGCTGGTAACTATTCTATATTTGCTATTTTTTTTACTGGATCTTCTTATTATGGTTCTTACTCCTACTGTGCCTTTCTTAAGTCACCTGAACCCGCCTGCTAATAGAACTTTCCATATGGCTGACATTTTCTCTCTCTTAATTCTTAGTACATAGTGTTCATTCATTAATTCATTAGTCTCTCTCATGAGTCATATACCCTGTGCGAACGTAGCGATATACTCTGGCGTCTTCATTTGTTTATATTGATTTTTAATTTTGCTACTCTGCATGGCCCTGTTATTTGTTCCCATTTGGAGCGTCACTATGAACGTTACGCTGCCCTTCAATGTTTATTCGTTTACATAACCGAATGAAAACATTCTCACCTGTTTGGCGTGTGGTGGTTATTCATTTGCTAATCTTTTCTATGCTTACGTTTACGCTGAGTCAGTGAATATTGGGTTCACGGAAAATGGGGCGTTGCATCCCCCTATACTTATTGAGCTTGAGATTAATCTAGAAAAGATTGATCCTAATTTGCCTAACTGACTTACGTTAATTATGCGTTTAGTTGAGTTATACCATTCTTGTTGCAATTGATATTTAATGTTAACATTGTATAGAACCATTACGAATAATTCACTATAAGGATTGATGTTAGAATTTGGGGTTGTTTCATCCCCCCTTACTTACTGAGGTTGAGAATCATTTTGCAAAAATTATTATCAATAAGCTTGAGTTGGTAATCTTCGATTTGAAAATTTCGTGCTTTCTTGTTGCCATATTTCTCCTAACCTTAGGGTGATCCTAAATTGTACCTTTCGTTAAAGCTCCTTCGTTTCTGCTCGTTCATCCGTGCGATTGAAAGCTGTTCCTGACTCGTCATTTGGTTGATATCAAATATCAGGTGTGGGTGTATCTGCCATTCCCCGCCATCTATGATTCGTTGTTTGCCGTATTCAGGTTACTCTTCATTGTCTTTCATATCTATGTCTTGTACTGATCGCATCTCGTCATTATGTATGTTTCTGTTGGAAACTTTTTTAGTGCTTATTAGAACTTCAACTTTCTCTATGGTGTAGTATGATTCCACATCTTCAATGATTTTCGTTATAAGATGTAAACTTGTTTTGGATTTTATCCATGACTGTTTTCTATCTGTGTTTATATATGCAGCTAGTCAATTTATTGTTTGTGCCATACCATGCGTTAGTTGTGTACTTGCTTGTGCTTCATTGCCATTTTTGAGTTTGATGTTTAATGATGTCATATCAAACGTTACGTTGTATGTTCTGTAGTTTTATGATGATGTTTGCGAAACCGTTGCTGAAGTAGCTTGTCTTTTTAGATGCTGTGTGATGAGCTTATGCCAAAGATTGCTCATCAATTCTGTTATCCTCGATAAACCACTCGATGCCATCTTCCTGTTCCTTATACTTTTCCGATGATCCTACCCAACACCGTCAATCTTCAACCTTCCGCATGATTTGTCTTTCGATTGTCATCTAGCGATTGTGAATGTGACTCTTCCTTCGCTGTTGACCGTCTCTGAGATTCGCCACCTGGTACATCCAAGGATATTAAAAATCGATTTTCCCTTTTCACTGTATCATCAATAATTTTCTTTTCTATAATTTATTTTTTTTTCAATTTCACTCTAAAACATTCATTAAACTATAACTTTGGTATATTCAAATTATTTTCTACTCATCTTTTGAATCAACTATAATATTTTTTTTTTTTTTTTTTTTTACTTGGTTTACATACTTTGATATTATTGACATGATATGATTAATAATATTCTTCGTTAGTTGCTTGCTGCTCTTATTTTTTTCAATTTCATATTTTCATCTACAAATTCAGAATTAATTACTTTAACTGAACATTCTTATCGGATTGCCGATATTACACTTCTTGTTTTTTTCTTAACTTTGTTCCTTTGTGTCATACTTCTTATTCTGATATCTTTCATTTTGCTAGTATTTTTATTTTATTACCCTACTTTTTCTCTTACTTCGTTCAACTCTTTTGGTTTGTAGTTGTAACTCACCAATTAATCAAAGCATCTGAATGGCTTCGTCATGAAATTGCAGCAAGTACTCTCTTTCTCCTAATGAGGTTTAAAACGGCACGTATCTGTAGTTCGATTCATCTATGCTCGGTTCCAGGTTCCTCTGGCCATACGTTTAACTTTTTATTTAGTCAATTCAATTAATGTCTTGTACGTGGCCAAATTGCTGCAAGTGTTCGTCTTCGCTAATTGAGTGAAAACGGTGGGTATCTGTAAGTAGACTCAAAATTCAGTTAGATTCGTTCATAAATTCTCGTGCATTCTGGGCTCCGGATGCCCTTGTCCAATTGTTCATCCTCATCCGTAACTGTCTGTAAAATAAAACGTCTTTTTAATAGATTTTCAACCGTAGCCTCATTTATGACTCTGAGATTATTTGCAGTATTAATGCTGTGTTTTGACGGTATTTTCCGTTCAAAATTGTTTTGTATTCAATCTCGCTGTGAGATTCTAGTACACAGTTAGTCCAAAGCGCTTTGTAGGTACAATCTTCTTGTCCACTTTGATCTTGTTTGTCACCGTTTTTTTTTCATCATTGTCATAAGTATTATTTTTCAACGTGAATTTTTTTTTTTTTTTTTTATGAATTTATTGTATAAATCTGTAACTGTTTTTCAGTAATTTAACCCATATTGTGTGTTGTAATGTCAATCTTTAGCTCTTCGATCCATTCAAAATCGTACTGCAAAATATTTTGCTCTTTTTTGATGAATACATTTGTTTTATTAGCTGAATCATTCAATTACTACATGCATTACATATAGGTCGAAATTTTTTGTATCTCTTTGAAATGTTTTCATCACTAATTATATTAGAAAATACTTTTTACTATTATTAACTTTATATGTTTTTACCTTTGTTTTCATTTTCTTGAAACTTTATCTGAAGCTTCGCTTTTATGTTTCCATCTCCATATATGCATGTTTTGAAAATTTTGTTCAATCCCTTATTAATCCCAATTGAAATTTAATATATACTTTTTCTTTACAATTTTCAATTGTCTTTTATCATTCTGGTTATTCCATAAATTCATTTTCAAATAACAATACTTAATTTTATATCTACATACCCCGGGGTCATTATCATTTAGTCAATAATATCCATTCGATTTTTATTCTTATTATTTGTTTATATTACTATTCAATTTAATCATCACCATATACATCATTCGTTCCGGGAACGTCTTCCCTTGTCTAACGCACTCTCTCACAAACATTCCATGTATCCCTCTTATACATTAGCTACAGTTTATCACTTCTTTTTTTTCACTAATATTTTTATTATTTGCTCGCAGTATTCTTTCCATTTTCACAGCCATCTCCTGGAGTAACATCCAAATTTTAATTGTTATTTTAATATGTGTGTCTCTCTATTCTTAATTATAATATAAATATTATGTACATAATAATCGATAAATAAATAATTATTTGTCGGTACTGACGAATTTGTTCCGCGTACTTTTCATTGTTCATTGATTAATCATTGTATCGCTTTATACGATTGACGTGGATTTTTTCTAATTTTTTCCCATTCTGTATTACCACGGTTTGTTCACTAGGAATTTCCATTACTGTGTATGGGCCACGCCACATACTCTGTAGTTTTTGTCCTACCCCCATAGGATTTGATTGCACTAAAACTAAATCTCCCCACATTGGTTGCCATTGATTTGAATTTTTGTCATATTGAACCTTCCGCTTTTCTTTTGATATTTTCAAGTTTTCTCTTGCGTTATAATGAATGTTGCTCAAAATACTCTTCATTTCGCCAACGTAATCATGATAGTCCATTGTGGAATTACATTTTTTGTATATGGATGTAGGAATTTTCGCCTTTCGTCCATACAATAATTCAAATGGGGTGTAGTTTGTTGAAGAGTTAATTGTTGTATTGTATTCAAAGTTGAAGTATGGTATTAATTGGTCCCATGTTCTTTGATTCCCTCCAATAAATTGTCGTAAATAGGTTTTCAACTCTCTGTTTGAACGTTCCACTAAATTAGCCTGTGGATGGTATGCACTTGTGTTGATTTTTTTAATTTTCAAAATTTTACATATGTTTTTCATGAGGTTACTCATGAAGTTCGCACCTTGATCGGTCACTATTTCTTTTGGACACCCGAATTTACAGATCACATTTTCGACAAAAGTTCTTGCGACTGTTTGTGCTTCCTGATTTTCCATACATGCAACAATTAAATATCTGGTTAAGTCATCTTGAACGACTAATCCGTATTTATTACCCCATTCCGATTCGGGTAAAACAACGATATCCATAAATAATTTTTCAAACGGCTCTGTAGCTGTTGTAGTAATTTTCATTGGAATTTTGTTGGACTTGCAAATTTTGTTTTTCTGACACGAATCGCATTTTCTTACATAATCTTCAATGTCTCGTCTCATATTTTTCCATGTAAAAAGAGACCCAACTCTTTTTCGCATACGTTTTGCTCCTACATGTCCACCTAGGGGTGCGTCATGAAATTCTCGTAAAATTGTTTCGATTTCTTCACCCTCTATTTGGATACGTTCAGAGTCTGCATTGTACAAAGAAATTTTCTTATCAAATTTCAATGATATGAATTGTATCATTTGTAATACTTCAAACTGTTTTATTTTGCGAAATGATAATATATGGACATGTTTTGCTTGCTTTAGATAGTCAGGACCTTCCATAAAGCTCCTATTGAGTTTCTTTAGGAAACTTTTACCATTGAGCAAAGAGTTATTTTTCCCCTCGATAATCAATCCTGCAATCTTTTCGTTTGGTATATTTATAATTCCATTTTTTATCATAATCCTTCAATCCATGTGGTAAATTACACAGAGTTGAAATTTCCTTGTAGGCTGATCTACTATTTAATATAACTAATGTAGCATCTGCTGAGTCATTAGTTAATTTCCCTGAAATCATAAGTTCATCTGTGTTTACTAATGATTGTTCTACGCTTGCTTTGAAGTCATTGTATAAATTGTGGTTATCATCTTTCTTTGTGGTGTTTTCATTGTCCCTTATATCCATGTTAACTAATTCATTAAAAACTGAGTCCCTTTGAGGTTGGTAAGTTCTCAAATTCTGGTCAGTGAAATCGCTTGATGGCTTGTTGTTTATTTTTGTTTGGGTTGTCCGCCTTTGCATTCTTTGCTGCTGTCGCGTAACGACTGCAACTACCTGCTCTTGTTCTACCGACGTATGTTGTTGATTCTTAATGTCTACGCTACCTTTTTTAACCTTACAACGTTGTAACCTTGATTGCCCCTGACAATAACTTGTTGGTTGAACCTGGTTGACGTTTTTGTTTTCCTTCCTGCATGGTAGCCTTGACAAAAAGTCTGCAACAATGTTCTCTTTCCCTTGTTTGTAGCGTATATCACATTTAAGACCTTGCAGCTTAAGTCGCAGTCTTGTTAATGTGGGTGACGTTTCCTTTAACCGCCAAATTGAAATTAGAGGCCTGTGATCTGTGTAAACAATGAATTTTTGATCAAATATAAAATGTCTAAAATAGTCAACCGCCCAAACGATCGCTAATAATTCTTTCTCGATTGTGTGGTATCTACTTTCTGCACCTATTAATGCCCTGCTCGCAAAGGCGATCGGTCTATCGACAGTTTTTTCATTAGATAACACCGCTCCTATCGCGTAATTGCTAGCATCTGTGGTGATGACAAAAGTATCCTCATAATTAGGCCTTACTAACAAAGGTTCAGATATGAGGCATGTTTTAAGCATTTCGAAAGCTTCCTCACATTCACGTGTCCATACAAATTTTACATTCTTCTTCAATAAATCGTTCAAAGGTTTCCTGTACTTTGCAATGTTGGGAATGAATTTTCCGTAAAAATTAATTGTACCTAAAAATGATCGAACATCTTTCACTGTAGATGGACTTTTCATCAATTGTATACTTTCTACATTTTCTTTGGTTGGTTTAATACCATTTTGATTTATTATATGACCAAGATATTTGATTTCTGTTTTCAAAATTTTGCATTTTACTGGTTCCAATTTTAAATTATGTCTGCGTAGTCCTTGCAACACTTTATATAAGTTTTCATTATGTTCTTCGATTGTTCTTCCTGAAATGATGACATCATCCAGATAAACAACGGCTCGAACATCTCCGATTTCGTATAGTACCGTATTCATTAATTTTTGAAAAGTTGATGGGCTATTCCTTAATCCCATAGGCATTCTTGTAAATTCAAAGTGTCCTTTTGGGGTTGAGAAGGCTGTTTTAGCGGCATCTTTTGGATCGATTGGGATTTGATAAAATCCTGATTTTAAATCCAATGTTGAAAAATATACACTATCTCCAAGATTATCCATGATTTCATTGATGAGTGGAATTGGATATACAAAAGGCTTAGTTATCAAATTTAAAGCCCTAAAGTCCACTACAATTCGATATTTCTTATTTCCAGCTGCATCCAAGTCCTTCTTTGGTATACACAAGACTGGTGCATTCCATGGGCTTTTACTTGGTCTGATGATACCTTGCCTATACATTTCTTCGATTTCTTCATTAATTTGCTTTTTTGTTGCTTCTGGGAATCTGTATTGCCGTTTATTAATGGGTACGTTCGTTGAAGTTTCTATTTCGTGCACTGCCGCATCTGTGTGGGTCAGTTTATCACCCTCAAGAAAAAACACATCACTGAAATTACTTAAAATTGATTCAATTGATTCTAAAGCGCTTCGTGATAAATGATCAAGTTCGATCTGTTCGAAGATTTTATTATATCGTTCGTGTCCTTGAAGCATTTTAATATTTTTGTATTTGACAATATCGTAGTCTATGTCAGCATTTAAGTCCAACATTTCTCTGTCGTCATATTCACTTCCTTCTTCATTATATTCTTCATGATAAAAATCATTTTCCAACGGGTCATCCGGTCCATCACGGTCCATTGAATGTATGGACTTGTGTAAAATCTTTACACTCGTCTTCTTTATAGTTTTTCTTGCAAGTGTCAAGCTCAAAAATAGCATATTCAAAATTTCTTCCAATTTGTGCTACATGTTTTTGAAGGAACTCTCCTCCGAGTATACATGGTACTAATAAATGTGTCATTAAATGAAATTTTGCTGGGAATACTATGTTTCCTATGATTAAACCTATATTAACTGATCCCATTGTTTTTGTATTTCCTCCAATTCCCGCTATTGTTATAGTATCATTTGTATTTACTTGGTCTATTCTTAGCGATTTGACTGCTTCATATCTGAGCAGATTTACTGATGAACCTGTATCGAGTAAACATCTCAGCCTATATGCGGGGTTATTAGATGTAGGTATCTCGACAAAAAATAAGTTATCTCTAGAATAGATTTTTTTAAGTGCTATTTTATTTGATATTATATTATAAAGGGTTGATTCGCTGTTATTATATTGCTTATTTTTATTTTGTTTCCCCATTATTGCGTGAAAATTAAATTCTATTTCATTACTATTTTTACTTGAAAGCTCCTTATTTCTCTCAATTATATTTTCGTCCGCTGTAATTCCTACCATGTCCTTTTTAAAAACGTATGGTTCAATTTCCACATATCGTTTAATGTCTTTCACACTACTTTCTCTATGTATATAATCAATATATTTTTTATTTATAGGATGAGAGAAGCTTTTGAAGATTGCAAATCTGAAGCTCCCACCTATACTTTCGATATGATCTCTTGCGAATGCTGTGCCTATCGTGGCTGGTACAGCTAAATTATGAACTAAGTTAAATTTTATTGGTATGTTACTTCTGCCTATTTTTAAATTGACCCAAATGTCTCCAAATGATTCTTCTTCTTCTCCGTCTATCTCTGTATATGCCACACTAAGTGGGTTTATCAGTTTTGCTCCCACTTTCAATGCTATACTTTTATGCATAAAATTTTCGGTTTTACTTGTGTTAAAATAGTATCTGCAAAAGAACTCCGGGTTTTCTGCTGTTGACATATACCAGTAGAAATCTCCGTTATTTCCACCGAACATTGGATATTTATGGTTTGTTGTAATGATTGGGTCAAATTTTATCCCAGCGTGAAAACATTGGGAATCTGTAACATGTGTCTTTCCATGATTCCGGAATTTTAGTTTTTTATGTCTTGTGTTGAAATTATCTCTGATACTTAAATTATCTCTGCGGTTTTCGGCATTGTATCTATTGCTGTATTCACCTTGGTAATTTATGTTGTAGTTTCCGTTATCATTCCTGTTGTAATTATCTGACCTATACGGTGAATTATTGTTATTCATATTTCTGCTAAAATTATTATTTTCTTGGTATTCGTAACTCGTGCCCCTGTAACCATTTTGATTTCCATTGAACGGCCTTTGATTAGATCTAACGAAATTATTCGGAAAATCTCTATGAGGTCTGAATTTTCTATCAAAAGAATTGTTTTGTTGATGTTTTCGTTGATACCGGTTAAAATATTTGGGTTGATTAACATGATTATCCCAATTATCTCGGTTCCTTTGTGATTTTGATTTTTCAGCGATGTGAATACACTGAAGTCTTTTTTCGATATCCTCAATTTGTTTTTCGTAGATACACTCTTCCTGTAAACATTTGACTAGTTCATTGAAGGTGTTATTTTTCTGTGATTTTGCCATAGTTTTCAAGTTCCTATTTTTCAAACCTCCCAAAAAATGTATCCTCAAATTCCGTAGTGCATATGACTCTCTGCCTTTGGCATTATTTTCTTCATATTCATCCACGTGTTCTTTTAATGTTAATGCCCTATCTTTGTAATCTTGAAAGGATTCGTTTGGTCCTTGCTCCAAAGTTTCGATTTTCTGAAAAATTTCTTCCAGTTTAACATTTGTCCCAAATTCTCTTTCGAGATTGGTTCTCACTTCGGGCCATGTTTCCGCATAAATGCGTTTGAAATACCGTGATGCCGGATCTTTCAATTTCATCAAAATTACCTGAATTAAAGGTTCATGCGATTCTTCTACTGGCAATTTCTTAGCGAAGAAATCGCACTGGTATAAAAACGATCGTAATTCTGAGGCCGCGCCTCTGAACTCTGGAATGCATTGAATAGCTCTTTCAGTTGGGAACTCTGCCATTTTTTGTTTGTTTTTCGAAGCAAACGAGAAAAAATGCGACTGTTTCTCAGTCTCTTATTAAATTATGGATATTGCTATTATCTTGCCTTTTCGCGAATTTAATTGGATCAAAAACGCTTTCCGCGTAAATTCAAGACAATTTTTTTTTCATGTTTTGTGTTTTGTAAATCAAATTTGCCTGTTGGCCTTTTAAATTTGTTTAAGTTAATTTATCGTTCCCTTAAAGTGGTTGATTAAGCATGAAGCATCTAGCAATAAATATTGCTTACAAAGATGAAATGTATACTATTTATAATATTGTACGCGTAAATTATTTATAATACGGTAATGTATCAGAACTTTACACAATTTTTATTTTTTTTTTTTTAACTGTGTACTCACCCTATCAGGAGCAGGATCAGGGTTATTCCTTGTTGAGTCTGCGATGAAGTTCCCAGATGAAGTCCCCATATCTTTATAGTTGACCAGATGTGCACCAATGTGCTGTACTCTTTATTAATCACTAGTTCACTTTTTCCTTTTTTTTGTAATTTAATCAAAGTCACTTTTTGGTTTTTTAACACTTACTGATTTTAGCCAGTCGAAATTTTGGCGTTCCAACACTTGAATATAGCGGTTTAGTTTCCGCTGTCACCAGATGAAGCGCCCATACTCCGTTGCGCATCCATATTTCACTTCCGTGAGGAAGCGCCCAACGTAGAGCATCAACTCGCGTGGTCTTTCTTTTTCCGTAAAATGAAAGACAGTGCAATTCCATTTCTACTGTATGGAAAAAGCTCTTTGATGAATCAGTTATCCTGAGGTTGGAACTGTGCTCGTCCGCACCTAGCAAACCTCGGATAATAAACTCATCAGAACAACTGCCCCGATTCTTTATTATTCGAAACCTTTTATACATGAATTTGTTACTTAAACTCTACACAATAGTTTTTCTCCAGTATGTACATATAAAGCGAGACAGATAGTTTTTCTCTTGGAAAGTCGGTGTCTGTTTTTTAACAAGAATTAATGCTCCTCGCGGTAGGAACGGCTATGTAGGATGCTTACTCACCAATGTTTACTTTGACCTTTCTCGAAGCACCTAGTTAAGCCAGCGCGCATCGCTGACGACGCGGTAGCAACTGTTTATAAACAACTGACCCTGGAAATGTGCGAAATTGTCACTGCTGCTGTTAAGTTGTGTATTTGCTCCTACCGTATGGGGGTCTATTACTGGTTAATTTCTTACTCAGATTGATATTGGAATTTGAGGCCTTGCACAGAGGATCACTATCCGGTGGTTTCATGTTCTGACAATGGAAATATATTCTTTATCAATACATACCGCTTGGGATTGTAGTCCTTCAACCTTTCATTTTCATTTTCTCCAACATTAGTTCCAGCTACGCCTTCCGTTGGATCGTGATGTAGGTACCGAATCATTTTGTTCTTTTTAAATCTTTTAATTTTCAGCAGCTTCCGAATGACGGTAGTTCACTCAATTTCACTTTCACTAGGTATCGATCCGAGTTTCAATCCTCTACTTGATCCACCATGACAAGTATTTCGGTTTGGAGTTGGAAAACCACCGGCTTGCTGGGATTAGGATACAAATTGCCGTAAAAATTTGCAGAACAAAACAAAAACAACAACGAGTACCGTGTTACAATTATTCGTTTCGGTGACATTAGGTCACACACACACACACAGTCACTGTTTATGAGCAGTCTCACTAACACTTGTGCGTCAAAGTTCCACCCTTGATTGACAGAGGCGCTGTTATCAGTGACGTCTGACATATGTATGGGAGAAGGGAACAGTTGCCAGTCTTCTTGATTTGTAGTCTTCGGTTTCAGTTTAATTGAAAGCTTGAGTGCCTTTTCATCCGCGTAGCCCCTCCAGTTTTCCCAGTAGTGCGCCGACTCTGAGACACAGTTCAAGGAGTCTCGTGCTGCTGAGTTGTTGTCGGGCAGAACATTAGTTTCACAGTCTTCGCGCGTCTCTTATTTAACATCGTCTCTGAACCAGGGCTCTACATTTTCGAAGCTCTAAAATGAACTCGTGTTTTTTTTCTCTCATACATACGTGTTCGACGCTTCATTTCTATAACGCCTAGCAAGACTATCAGCAAGAAATGATAGTGAAAAAGAAGCACGCTTAGAAGGAAACACTGGCTGTGGAACTTCTCGTCGTTGCTTTGCTCATCGCTTTCAATGTAACTAACGTCGATTTTCTAGTTAAACGAACCTCATTATGGCTTTCAATCCCCTTTCACGAACACTCTATCACCGATCTTTCAATTTATTTAAAATGCGTTATGTCCCGTTTTTGATCATTTTTTTTAGATAAATATATGGATGGAAGATAAATTAAAAATATTACGTGTAATCTTCACGTGTTTTCACGTATGAAATGCTTTAAATGTGTTATTTCATTTTCCGTCATATACGTCATGAAACCTCTGTTGATGTGTTTCATGAAAGAGAAAACTATCAAAGTCGAGCGCTCTTTCGCTCATCCCTTTCACCGAAGCTTGAAAGGAAGACCAATGGAGCGACGGGAGAAAGAGAGACATGCGATTGAACATTTGTTTGTGCACGCCGACTGAGGTTCTAGAATGCAGCGAAGCTGTTCGACTTTAACAGAAAAAGAAAGCCAGCAATCTCTTCGTCGCATCAATTTGGTCGATTGAAGCTGATATTGTGACGCCCTGCTCTGAACTATTCAACTCCGTAGCATCTATGGGGGCATCGGTGAGGCAGTGACCTCCCGTTAAAGTAAATGTTACATCAACAATATTCGTCCTTTCCCCGTAACGGAGAAGATGGGCGTGGCCGGCAATGGTAATTGTCATGCTTTTCCTGTTCTGAACTTTAATTGGAGAGCTATTCACTTCCAAATAGTTTTCCTTAAGCAATACGAAGAAGAACATTAAAGCTGCCAGTATGTAATCTATGAATCACTCCGTTACAAATGCAACGCAACGCAACGCAACGCAAATTTCATTCGACGATTTGTCTTTCGATCTTTTGTCCAAAATCGCATATTTGCTTGAAATGTTCCGTTCAATAATACCATTACGTTTCCTCTAAACTCACTGAATCTCTTAAAATTTTACTTTATGTCAGACTTTATCCTGGATTCCTTGATTTGAATTTACTGCTGTTCTATATTATTATGACTCAATATTTCGGTTGCCATGTGATTCCTAAGCAGTGCGTCGCTTGTCTGTGCAAACAAACACCATCAGGATAAACTGTAGAAGGTAAAATACGTTCCAATTTCTGTATGTTTGTGTCCTGCGCACTCTCTGTAGCTAGGTATCTAATTATTAATCTCACCCGTTTTGCGATATGTACGTATACACTTTTCATTAGTAAACATCAACACATTGAGCACACATAACGTGTATCTCGTTTACAGCTACCACAAGCCTGTAGTTAAGCTAGAACAGGGCTTAAATAAAATTGATTTGTTTTGATAACAGTTGAATTCCGCCGTAACGTTTCGTAGTTTTGTAAGTACAATTATTTTGAGGGTCAATTTACTTTGATGCGTTGTTTTTTTTCAAAAATTCAATGGTACGGATGCGGAATGCGATAGCTTCTCATAACGATATAAATTCAAGAATGATGCGTAGAAAACAAAACCGGCTTAGAGATTTCCGAAAACGCACAAAAGTAAACTGCCCTTCAAGTTGTTCACGAAAGGTGAATATGTAGGTCAGTTTTATTTATAGTGCCGTTTGTTTTTCATATTTCTCTCTCTCTCTCTCCAGATTGAATTTCGTTTATAACGCAAGTCGATGATTTTGGTATAATCAGTAATAAAGCTTGGCAGACTTGTTTTCTTTTTCATGCTTTGCTCTGTTTGAGTAGCATTTTGTTATACTTAAACTGAACTGATAGAGACGGAGACCGCGTGCATCTCTTTCTCCAGAGCAACAAGAAGATAAGCTTACGTGACTTGCTGGCCGTATTACTGCATTGACGTTGGTAGCGATCGGTCGATCCCTCGAATATCTCTTGCGTTCATTGGTGATTTAAAAAAAATCAAGTGTGAATTATTGCAGAAGAGTACAAACATGTCCGGATCCAAGGACAATCTAACTGCCGTCCTGTACGGAATTGAGGACTTAAGATTGGTGAGATTTCATAATTTCTCATTTTAGACCGTTGCATAGCCAAGTAATAACATGCTCGTTTCAGGAACAACGACCCATTCCAGTTCCAAAGGATGACGGTAAGTGATGTCTGCAAGTGTTCTCCGCATTGTTCATTGTTTGAAGAGCTGTTACGTCTGTTCCAGAGGTCCTCCTGGAGATGGATTGCGTCGGTATCTGCGGATCGGATGTTCACTACCTGGTCAACGGGCGCATCGGGGACTTTGTGGTTCGGAAACCGATGGTAATTGGTCATGAAGCGGCCGGAGTTGTCGCCCAGGTCGGTTCCAAAGTTCGCAACCTGAAGGTTGGTGATCGCGTGGCGATCGAACCAGGTTACGGTTGTCGCGTTTGCGACTTTTGCAAAGACGGACGCTACAATCTGTGCTTGGACATGATCTTCTGTGCAACGCCACCCTACGACGGAAACCTGACCAGATACTATACCCATCCGGCTGATTTCTGCTACAAACTGCCCCAGCATGTGACTATGGAGGAAGGAGCACTGCTGGAACCGCTGTCCGTAGGAGTTCACGCTTGTCGAAGGGCCGGCGTTGGTCTGGGTTCGCAAGTGTTGATCCTCGGAGCTGGTCCGATTGGATTGGTGACGCTCATTGCCGCCAAAGCGATGGGAGCTGGTAGGGTCGTGCTGACGGATCTACTGCAGAATCGACTGGACGTTGCCAAAGAGTTGGGAGCGGACGGAACCGTGGTCGTCGAAAGAGGAGCTGACGAACAGGAAGTCGTCAAGAAGGTCCATGCATTATTTGATGGTGCGCCAGATAAGACAATTGATTGCAGTGGAGCCGAGGCCACTTCGAGACTATCAATCTTGGCCACCCGATCGGGTGGCTGCGCCGTGCTAGTCGGTATGGGCCCAGCGGAAATCAAAATCCCACTGGTGAATGCACTGTCACGTGAGGTCGATATTCGTGGCGTGTTTCGCTATTGCAATGAGTATGTTTTGTAGAACGTGTTTTCGCTTTAAATCACTGGAATAATCGATTTGTTTTTTTCCTGATCAACAGCTACCCGTCTGCGTTGAGTCTCGTGGCGAGTGGTAAGATCAACGTGAAACGCCTGATAACGCATCACTTCAACATCGAGGAAACGGCGGAAGCTTTCAATACTTCTCGACACGGACTTGGCGGGGCCATCAAGGTTATGATTCACGTGCAACCGAAGGATAAGAATAATTCAAGGTAGATGCTAATGATGCTTAATTTAAGTAAACTTCAGTAAGTTAATTCGTAAATACCTGTGGAAAGTTCAGCAAAAAATTTGATGTTTTTAATTTAAGGTGATTAAATAAAACAACACTGTTTCCGGCTTAACAGTATACTGTGTTCATTTTTTTTTTAGATAGAGTGATATAACGACGGTCATGCTTCTAACAGAAACTGCTTTTTTCAAGAAAGACAAAAACTTCTAGAAAAAGAAGAAAACGAAACTTTAACATTTTTGAACCTAAAAGAATTGTATGAAAGAAGTTTCTGGAATAAGCTTATATAACATATATATAAGAAAAATAAAAGTCTGTACAATAAAAGTGCTTCTGTAACACTATTCTACCCCGTAACGTGGGTAGATCACCTTTTCGGGGTATGTTACGGGATGTAAGATCTACCACCGATTCCTAGTCTTGACTACTTCAAACTAGGGGAACGGGATTTTTCAGTAATCAAAGGAACACGTCTTAGTCCTTGTTACTTTTTATGCCTTGTTGATAGTGATAAGTCCTCGGGTTGCATGGACCGAGGATGATCTTGAAACAAGCAAAAAATGAGTTCTCGTGTAACATTTGAAAAAGGCCTATCCTCGTTGGCTTACCACGGCAACATAAACGAATTTCTCGCTAAGCTCGCAGCACAGTTTGACAGAAGATGGTGTTAGCTTGCCCCTGAACCAACACACTGAATGGGAAATTCATTTAAGCTGGGCTTAGATAGGGCAAGTCAATTGATCAAGTCAGTTGAATTCAACTGACTTGAACGTGAATTGAACGTGTAAACCATGCCATTCAACTGACTTGATCAACTCACTTGAATTGAAAAAAGTTGAACCAGGCTCAACTTTGCAAGCCAATTGAATTCAACTGAGTTGATCATTTGACTTGCCTAGTCTAAACCCAGCATTACAGTCGGGTTATTCGCGAAAGTGAAAATCGATCAACAATGGTAGGCATTTTTCTCGTGTAGCGTGAGTATTCGTTGTTCCCTAGTTTGAAGTGGTTAAGACTAGGGTTCTGATGCATGGTCATTATCGGTGTCTGCTTGTTTTTGTTGCTAAGGAATCCAATTTTGACTGATAAAGGGGCGCGTCTTTGGAGGGTGTTTCACTTCTCCGAAGGGTATAAATAGCGGGACCTTTCAATTAGAATCGATTCCTTGCGATGAAGGGAAGAATGACAACTGTATCAAAACCGAATACTTCATCATTTCTCATTCGTTATGGAGTAATACCAACAATCAATACGAAACTAACGATTTTAAATTGGCTCACCACTTTAGTAGCCTATTGGTCCCAAGCAAATTGACTAACGCGCCCCATTCTAGTCAAAATTCTAGTACTACACAATGTTTGTTTTGATTCGCTATGAAAGTTTGACAGATAAAATGAGGAGTTATTCGATTTTCCTATGATTCGAGGGGTGAATCGATTAGCTTGGGACCGAAGATAGTACCAGAGCTGAGCCAAAACGTTGAGCACGTTTCTTCGGGACCTACTAGTCTTAGAGTTACCTCTATGGTAATACGCTACTACCACAAACGAAGTGACAGACGACTTACTGGCGAAGAAATCCATTAAAATAATGTGGTTCACTGTAATAGAATTTTCTTAGAAGCTTGTGCCATCATCCACCAGATGGGTTAGTTTTTTGTTTTGATTTGAACAAAGTTGATTTTATGTACAATGATTCTTTGACAGAGTGCGTATCATTTTGTCATTTTTTTATGCATTTCAGTTTTGAGCAGAGTGAAAGAGATAGAACCAAAATATTCTAGTACATTTGGTGAAAATGCTAGTTCAATCCAATAGTAGTGTCAACAATCAATACGAAACTAACGATTTTAAATTGGCTCACCACTTTAGTAGCCTATTGGTCCCAAGCAAACGATTAACCTACCCTATTCTAGTTGAAATTCTATTACTACGCAATGTTTGTTTTGATTCGCTATGAAAGTTTGACAGATAACATCAGGGGTGTGTAGATTCATGCAGAACATGCAGGGGTGAGTGAAATATCTTGGGACTGCTTGGGACCGTTGTTCTGGTACTGAGTGAGCCAAAAATAATAATGATTTTCTTCGGGACCCAGTGGTCTTAGAGTTACCTCTATGGTTCTAGCATAGAGGCAACAATCAATACGAAACTAACGATTTTAAATTGGTTCACTACTTGACTAGCCTATTGGTCCCAAGCAAACGATTAACGATCTTATTCTAGTCGAAATTCTAGTACTACGCAATGCTTGTTTTGATTAGCTATGAAAGTTTGACAGATAAAATGAGGGGTTATTGGTTTTTCCTAGAAATACTCAGAGGGAGAGATAAGCGGAAGGAATGTTTTGAGCCAAATGAACTGTCAAAATCTGAGCCAATCGAACATTCCCTTTAGAATTTTTTCCGAGGATTTCTTATTCTTACTAGATTAAATTTGAGAGTTTTGCAATCGAACAGAAACTCAATCACCTTTATGTTTCGTGTGTTTCTCAAATTCAACTAGTTTTTTTTTTAATAAAAAACAATATTCTAACTCTATTGATTAAATGATCTTAGTTGGTTAATTAATGGCACAAAGAAATCTCGATGAACATTTCAAATGGTCTTATCTGATTTGATCGATTTTCTTCATCGACTTTCTCTTTTCATAACCACTACTATGCAAACAGATTTCGCGTTAATTCTACCACATAGTTTGATAAAGGAGGTTCTTATCTAGCGTCCAAAACGTCAATTACTACAGGGAAAGGTTTTGCAGCTGAGATAATAACGGAAGAGAAAATCGATGAAGAGAATCGATCAATGCAGATAAGACCATTTAAAATGTTCATCGAGAAATGTGCAAATTATAGCGATGTAATCAATAATTGATTATTATTATTTTGCACGTAAATCGAATCAAAAGTAACAGTCATGTAAAATTCTAGCTTCTAGCAAGGGTTGCAAGATTGTTCAGGTACAAATCCCTGCTGCCGAATTGTATTTTGTTTTCTCCGCCCATCTCTTCCTCTTAGTATTTCTAGTTTTTCCTATGTTTCGAGGGGTGAATCGATTAGCTTGGGACCGAAGAGAGTACCAGAGCTGAGCCAAAAAGTTGAGCACGTTATTTCGGGACCTTCTAGTCTTAGAGTTACCTCTATGATAGAGGTAATTCTAAGACAAGAAGGTCCCGAAGAAACGGGTTCTACTTTTTGGCTCAGCTCTGGTACTCTCTTCGGTCCCAAGCTAATCGATGCACCCCTCGAAACGTAGGAAAATCCGCACGAACTCTTCATTTCATCTGTCAAACTTTGATGGCGTGATTACCTCTCCCCCCAGCAGGCCTGCACTAAAAAAATATTCAAATCTAAATAGTATAAAAGTTACACTAAATTGCAACTCTCCTGACCGAAATGTCTTATACTACGGCAGGAAGACATACTTGGCATCTTCATCGCTGGAATTAGAGGGTAGAACGGGTCGAGCAGAAAGGATAGTTTAATTTGGGAAATGATTTCATAAAAAAAATGTCAGCAGATCGAGCGATGTGATGCCTAAGTAAACTTTAACATAAATATCAACTCACCTTAAATTCATCCATCTGAAGCATTGGAAGATATTCTTCCAGCCGTCTTGCGTCAGGTCTCTGGGACTGTTGTCATCTGACCGATCCCCACTTCAATTTCCTCCGTCGGTTTTCTGTCCTGGATTCTGCTCACTTTTTTTTTTTTTAATCATGTCAAAGGCTAAATCAGCAGTATACTCTGAACGAATACTTCATCGGTATTCAGACTTAGTATAATTTTGACAAAAAAAAAGAATTAGATTCAATGTATAAATATTGATTAAGCATAAAATGATTAAATTTTAATCTATCTGTGTATAGTAATATTTTTGAGTGTGGGTTTCATCCCAGTCGGCGCCGCCGGGATGTTCTGAGACATAACATCTCTGATCACGCCTTCCTTCGGAAGGAAAGTAAAGCCGTTGATCCACGGGTCATGAGTTGATGGGTCGATAGGTAGGGTCCAGGTGTGGGAGCTGCCTCCCTGGCGTCTGTAGCATTATGGTGCTCAGCACGGAAAACAAGATCGACAGAAAACAAATCGAGGAAAAAAAGAATCTAAGCATCGCACTAATAAATACCATAAACGAACAGTAATCCGGATGGTTGTTGAACTATCCTACAAATGGTTTGGATGATACCCCGAACACGTCGTTAAACTCTTCTTATAGTACGTTCAGACTACAGAGTTATAACATGTTATAGCGCTATCTTGATGGTGGTTTCTGTGTTGCAATTAGTTGACAACCGTTATAACATGTTATAACTCTCCAGTCTGGACAGCGTTTTATCGTTATTTTTATTAGGGCGGGCATCTATTTAGATTTGTCAATCGCACTTTATTCAATTTTGAGCAAAATTCGAGTCAATTTTGAGTGACTCTTATTGGCCGTGAAGTAAATAATTACGGCATCACTTTTCTCTTCTAGTACTGCACGAATCAATGCCACCATAATCCGCTCGGCCGGCAGCACTTCTTTTGTTTTGATTTTGTTGATGCGGATGCCAAGATGAGTTCAGCTTTGAAGGTGATCTCAAGTATTCAGTATTCGATGAAAGCACCGCGGGGAAGTGGAACACGGATAGAAACAATCAGCAATAGAAATTTGCCAACAAATTTCTATTGCTGATTGTTGATAATATGTATAAGTCAGCTAATAAGCAGACGCCTTACAAAGAGTTAATAAAGATCATGTGTCAAATGAAATGTATTAATGATGTATTAATATTGCGTATTCTCAAGTATTCTTAGAGGAACTATGTAGTTTGTCTTATGGAATGTCAAAGGTTGATGATATGGCAAAAATGTATAAGTGAAACACATGAATAAAATTATTTATTTTCGTTTCATGAAGGCAACGGAGCTCGTCGAGATATTAGCAGCAAGATGCGCTCACGCAATGTTTTCTGATATGCAAAAAGGTTGCTTTTGTCCTCAAACTGAGTACTTGGGAATTTACACCCATATATTTGTTTTCGTTCGAACCATACAAAACACTTTTTTTAAGTTCGAGAGCGCGACGCAATGAGTACAGAGAGAGGTGAAGCAGATCGTGAAATATGGTTGGATTAGTAATCCAAAATATTCAGGGATAACATTTTTGATAACGGCACAAAAGCATTTTTAAACAAACTTTCTAAGGCCGCGGCCAGGGTAAACGCGACACGCGACACGACGCGATGCGATTGACGCAAGGAATAATAATAAATAATAAGATTCTTTTGAATTTGTCGCGTCGCGTCGCGAATCGCGTCTACCCTGGCCGCGGCCTAAGGCCCTTTACACGCGATCCTGAGTACGCTCACGCAAACCAACAACATCATCGGATAGAGACAACTATCACCTCAAGAAAGTTTGAGAGGAAGAGGACCATAATAAAAACTTTATGCCTATTTTGCTTAACGACGTGTTCGGGTTATCATCCAAACCATTTGTGGAATAGTCCAACATTTGGGTTATCGTTCGTTTCTGGTAATTTTTTATTAAGGGAGACAATACGAACCACTTTTCTGTCAAACGCGAACCAGCTCGTGATTGGCCGATTTGAAGTGCGTAAGATAGAGGTAGAGATAGATATACATATAGCGAATTCGTTTATTATTCAGTTCCAACCTGGATCGGGGATCAAGATTGGGTCTGCTTGTTTTCTGACAAACGTCAGTTGGCTCGTTTGTTTTTAAATAGCTCAGGTTGAGGTTCACACTGACAAAAAGTTCGGTTTCGTACTGGGTTGGAACTGGTGTTAACCCCGATAATAAACGAATTCGCTAATAGAGATAGAGATGTAGATAAAATAATAAGAAGCCAGTTGTCTCCTCGTCCTCTTAGCAAAAAATCAACGTAAACGCAATTAGTGACGTCACAAATTGTTTGTATCATACACTCACACACTTAACCGATTGCCTAACCTCGGTATTATTCATTGCTGTGAGCGACGAGCGCGAAGAGTGGAGAGAGAGACAGCAAGCCGTCAAAAAGTCAAAACAAAATTTTGCCGCCATCGCTGAGGAAACCGCCAGAATCAAGTCGTGCTGCAAGCGGTAGGGGGGTGCATTTTCGTTTCTCTGCTGTGATCCAAGCTGGCGGTCATTAGTGCATATTAATTAGGAAAATTGTGTCGATTAGGCTGGAAGTTGGTGGAAAATGTTCTGACAATTGCGTGGCACCCGTTGGTTGAGTTTTATGGTGGATAATTCACGAGAAAGATGCGACAATTGATGGCCACTCCGCCGGCGACGTCATCGTCTTGCTGCTTCATTTGCAAGAGTCCCGAGGATAATGAGCTTCTATTGGGGAAGTTTCACAAAAAGTGGCGCATTCGAGTGCACTACCACTGTCTGGTAGGTTTGCTTCCAATTTGGGCTTTTTGGTTGGTTGTGAATGATTAAACTAATGGGAAATCAATTTCAGCTGCTGACGTCGAATTTGGTCCAGCATGGGGAAGACGAGGAGGGAATCTTTGGATTCATGGAGGAGGACATCAGAAATGAGGAAGCTCGTATCCGAGGACAAAAGTGTTACATCTGCAAGGAACGGTATGCAAACATTTCGTGTTGCGCGAAGAAGTGCTTCCGTTCATTCCATACGCTTTGTGGGATCCAGAATGAGTGCCTGTCGCATTACGTGGATACGTTCCAGTCGTGGTGCGATAAGCACGTAGCGCTGGTGGATAAGGTGAAACACTCCGAGACCGAAGCTTGTGGGATTTGCTACGATGAGATGGGACCGTACAGGAAGCTGGAATCGATTCGTGCCCCGTGCTGTCAGAATGGCTGGTTCCATCGGAGCTGCGTGGCACAGTTTGCCCAATCGGCGGGGTACTTTTTCAAGTGCCCTTTGTGCAACAATAAGGACGACTTTAGCCAGCAGATGCAGCAGCGTGGCATTTATATTCCGGAAAAGTAAGTGAAGCGGCGGAGGTGGGTGAATTGGTATTTGAATACTGAATATTTTTTTATTTGTTCCAGGGATGCCTCGTGGGAGCTGGAACCGAATGCATTCAACGATCAGTTGGAACGTCCTTCGGAGTGTGACGCTGAAGAGTGCCGCTGTCGGAATGGGCGAGATTACGACGATTGCAAGCGTTGGGATCTGATCCTGTGTGCAACGTGCGGTTCGACTTGTCGCCATGATCAGTGCATGGAGGTTCCCTCGAAGAACTATGTTTGCACCTTTTGTCGTCCGATTGTTGGTGATGAGCCGCCGGAAGCGGTTTTGAAGCTAGCCGAGGCTTCCCGAAGAGCGGAAGCAGCAAGACGGGCGGAAGCCGGTAACGATAGCATAGAGGGGAGTTCTAGGGGCCGATCACGTGGCAGACGTCAGATGGAATCGGCTGATTCAGATTCTGAAGAGTCAGTTGCATCGACGAGCAAACGCAAATCTCAGAAAAGACGAACCACAATAGACAGTGACGACAGCGATTCCGATCTGGTTTCTAAACGAAAGAAACCAGCGTCGAAGCGACGGCTGTCCACGTCTTCGTCTAGTTCTTCCTCGTTGGTTTCTTCGAATGGCGAAGAAATCAGTCTGGAGGAACTGGTCAAGAAGATTCCACTGCCACGAGGAGCTTCCGTCGAAAAATTGCTTCGAACCAAACCGGTCGTAAGGCTCGAGAAGCTCAGCTCGGAAAAGATCAAATCGTTGACTTCCTCGGAGAATGAAGACGAAGCATCCTCCGCCGGATCGTCGACCGTGTTCGATTTCAACTATCGTGTGAAGTTAAATAAAAAGCAGCGCCGAAAATCGATGGTAGAATTGCAGTCGATCAAAGAAGTCATCCGTTCCGACACGGACACGCTAACGGATGCCTCGGTGGGACAGGAGATCGTGCGTCCCAAGACGCCTGCCCAGAAATCTTTTGCAAAGCAGTTCAAACTGAAGCTTCTCGGGTCGAAAACCGTGCCACGAAAACGGTCCACCAGCGAGTCTGATCCGGAGTACGTTACAGCGAAGAAAGGTAAGTTGGTTTAATTTTAATGACGACCTTCCTTAGACGGTGAATTTTCCAGCATGTCCATCGCCCAGCAGCAAAAGTCGCGTTGCCCTTTTCCCATCCAACGACGCGGAAAACACATGCCCAAACAGTCCAATGAAGTCCTCCGTCGAACCAATCGACGTCATCGACCTATCCGCCTCCCCGATTCCATCTTCGCTAATCGAACCGAAACTGCTTCAGCGGCAGCCCGTATTCCCGCCAACGCCGCCGCCATTGTTCAGCGACAGTAGCTGTAAGCCTTCGACCAGCAGTGAAGGTCACCAGCAGCAGAAGACGCTGAACAGTTTCTTCAGGAAGACTCCTCCGGAAGAGGAAGGCTCCGCTACGAATGCTCCTGCTGATGGTGGAGGACCCGGCAGCAGCGGCAGTGCAATAGCCGCTCGTACTACTAAGCCTCCAAAGAGTGCGAAGAAGCCTATCGTTTCGAAAACACCGAAAACCATCCGGAAAAAGCTTGTGAAGTTGGTAAGTGTAGCAACTGCTGTGTGTGTGTGAGAGAGAGAGAAACCAGATTAATAACGTCTTCTTTTCGTGAACATAGGATCGTAGCCAACGTAATCTACTGGACTTTTTTAATCGATGCTGACGTGCTACTATCACCAACCACCTACGGCGTTTGAACGGTGGCGTAATTTTGCATTTGATGAAAACTGAACCCGATTTATCTATGGACTACGGATTCTTATGAAACGAATCATTTATCAATCTTAACATTTTTCGCAGTTCAATATAACAAGTTTTGTAATGATTACATACTTTTTTTTTAAATCTATTTTAAGGAGAACTTATGTTGCAGTAGTAGTTGCGAATAAATGGAGCATAACTGAAAAAAAAAAATGCAGAACTCAAACGGCAGAACATAAACTGTTTGGCGAGGACGATGACCTCCCTAAGGGTATAGGCTGGTATTCGCGAACTAAAGTTGACCCCGCGGTGAACATAAGAACGAAAAACATGATGATGGTTTCAAAATTCCTTCACGGAGAGGTTGTGGGAGAGAAGTTTTTAAATGCTTGTAATTAACTATTTAAGCATTTTAATTGAATTAGGTTTGCACTAAAAATACTCAGAGGGAGAGATAGGCGGAGAAAACAAAATACAATTCGGCAGCAGGGATTTGTTCCTAAATTATCTTGCAACCCTTGCTAGAAGCTAGCATTTCAAATGACTTGTATTTTTGGTTCGATTTACGTGCAAAATAATAATAATTGATTGCATCGATTTTGCACATTTCTTGGTGCCATTCATTAACCAACGAAGATCAATTAATCAATAGAGTTAGAATATTGTTTTTGGTTCCAAAAACTAGTTGAATATGAGAAGCACACAAAACATAAAGGTGATTGAATTTCTGTTCGATTGCAATGAGAGTATTCTGTATTCTGTATGTATTCTAGTAAGAATAAGAAATCCTCTGAAAAATTCTAATTGGAATGTTCGATTGGCTCAGATTTTGACAGTTCATTTGGCTCAAAACAATCTCTCCGCCCATCTCTCCCTCTGAGTATTTCTAGTTTGCACTAAGCGGTTAAAAATGTTAAAATCTATGCGAACATTGAGACGAAAAAAAAAAATATTTTATGAACATTTTAACCCCGTAGTGAAAACCAAATTTAATAAAAATACCTCACCGTGATAGAATTGTGAAACCATCATCATGTCAAAATTTCTCTCTTTCTCTACTAGGATCAGCTAGGATCAGCTTTTAATCTCCTATAGGTTTTCTCGGAAAGATACCTATACAATACTATGAGTTTGTTTTATCTTCATTTCAGTACCAACATTTCAAAGGGGCGTAATTGCTTTTGTAAACAATGGCTTTAGCTGTCGATTTCTCGCATCTTAGGCTGTGGTCCATTTGGTGAATTTTCACTTAAATTTGACACTTCGAAACTAAATTATAATGTTCGAAAATCCCTCTGTTGTTGATCGGCCAATTTTCGAGAAGGTGTGTGTCAAAATTGATTCCTTGTCTGTCAGATATAAGTCTGCTGGAATAGCAGGTTAATTTGGAAATTTTCCACCTGTCAAGTTTAAGTGAAAATTCGCCAAATGGAACACAGCCTTAAAGCTCACTCCTTCAAAATAACAATGCTAGATGGTAGAAGAAACATTCCTCTACCTATTGGTGTAATTATTTTTCATGGATGAGCTTTTACTCGCGAGAAATCGACGGCTAAAGCCATTGTTTACAAATGCAATTACGCCCCTTTGAAATGTTGACACTGATTTGACTAAATTTGGCGTTATAACTAAAGGCCCAAGCACAATGTGGGCGGAAGCGGAACGGAAACGGAAAGTTTGACAGTTGTCTCAAATGGCATCAAGATGCCTAACCGAAGTCAATTTGATTCTAACTAGTTTTCAATCCGACAAGTAGGCTTACTCAGATCGGGTTTTTCCGCTGCCGCTGCCGTTCCGCTTCCGCTGTCATTGCGCTTGGGCCTTAACAAGTTCTGCCCGCTATAGTTCGTGATGCATAATAGATACAGATTTGAGTTATGGGCAAAAGTTGTAGCTAATAACATAACCTACAAAAGCTCTATACATTATTGTGCAGAATTTTGTTGGTGAAAAAGTTAGAGGCAAATGAATGTTGAGGCTGTGAACCATTTGCCGAGCAGAGTGGCCAGATTATTTTTTTCATTATCGGTAGCTTCTCAAAACTTTTATCGGTAGTTATCGGTAGGTCGTCTTTAGAAGCATTTCCCGATACTTGAAACCTTTGTGAGCGGGGGGGGGGGGGGGGCACTCTGCTCCAGAATAATACACTGTCCTTCAGTTCTTCTGCTTTAAACGTGTCGAAATGAATATTTCTAATTCTAATGCGAATTCTGACTACATGGAAAACAAAACACAGGTATTGAACATTTTCAAGATTACCAAGGCTGTGTTCCATTTGGTGAATTTTCACTTAGGGGGGATGGGGGCAAGAAGACCATACGGGGCGAGATGGGCCACCGTTCGTTTGGGCATAATACCTATTAACTCAATCAATCTAAAATGCTTCTAATATGCATCTCCATGAAAACCGTATCAAAATTCAATTACATGTCTCCTCTAGAGATGAACTAGCCTAAGGCTAAAAATCTCTTAAATAAAGAATTAAAAAAAAAAAACAATTACATGTCTAAGATAATAATGGAAATGTAACATTTGCTCAAAATCTCTAGAATATTATAAGATATGCAGTCAAGAAAACAATCATTGCATCCACTTTATTACATTTTGCTGATCCGCTGGTTCTACAGCGAGCAATACACGTAACTGTTGCTAAAAGAACTTATGTTTCTGTTTCACATGATTCCTGAATGTTATTTTCTAGTGAAAACCTGTCAAAATGTTAACTTTTACTAGGGCGCTCATATTGCCCCGTATGGTTGTTGATCGGAGCAAAAACTGAAATTTTTCAAACATAATAATTTATTGAGCCTATCACATTTTATCCATATTTTGAACATTGTATATTATCAAACATATTCCAAACCACGAGCATGATTACAGCTATCATACATTTAAGAATGTTTTTCATGTGTTATGATGTGTTTTTCTTAGGGGGACCATATTGCCCCTATTTACCCTACATTTGACAATTGGAAAATTTTCAAATAAACCTGCTATTGTACCAGACTTATTTTTGACAGACCAGGAATCATTTTTGACAAACACCATCTCGAAAATCGGATGATCAACAACAGAGGGATTTTCGAACATTATAATTTATTTTCGAAGTGTCAAATGTAAGTGAAAATTTACCAAATGGAACACAGCCTTAAAATCTGTGATTATCGGTAGGAAAAGTGAAAAATCGGTAATTTTGAACCTTTCGTCTGTGAATCGGTAGGTATCCCGAAAATCGGTAGGACTACCGATAAATCGGTAGGTCTGGCCACCCTGTTGCCGAGTTAAATTTAACGCGTGGTTAAAAGTGACATTTCGAAAGTTATTTTATATGTTCGAAAATCCCCGTGCTGTCGATCGACCGGTTTTCGAGCCACGGTTGTCAAAATTTAACTTCTTGTCTGTCAGAAATAACCATGCTCGGATAGCAGGGTTAATCGATAACTTTTCATCTGTCAAATTTTAACCAAAAGTTAAAATAATCCACCAAATCAAGAGCCACATGTGAAAAGGGCATACAAGCTTTTTGTAAACAAACCTTTGTAGGCCCTCTTCTCGCCAACCAAGGGTCGCCCACACAAACTATCAACATCATCGGGAAGGGGAAACTTTCCCCTATCCGGCGATGTTGATGGTTTGCGTTGGTGTCATATGGGTGGCGAGAAAACGGCATAAGAATGTTTGTTTACAAAAAGCTTGTATGCCCTTTTCACATATTGTTCTTGAAATGGTTCAGAGCCTGAACCATTTGGCGAATTTTTTAACTTTTGGTTAAAATTTGACAGATGGAAAGTTACACGGCGAATGAGAACGACTCAAATTTGAGTTTAGTTCACTCATAATCGCCAAAAGTGCAGGAACTCAGCGATGAGTAAAATTTGTCTCATGGTTTCCTGTGGAAAACCTAAAAAATCAGCCGGAAAATGAGGAAATTAACGAAAATTTTATTCAGCCTCGGAGTAGTACCAATAGACTGAGTGAATCCAATCTTTACTTTTCTCAAATTCGGGAATTTTTCCCTGGAAAAGCCTGGAAAACCCTGGGAAAACATGAGGTAAATTAACTCATCGCTGAGTTCCTGCACTTTTGGCGATTATGAGTGTACTAAACTCAAATTTGAGTCGTTCTCATTCGCCGTGTATCGGTTAACCCTGCTATCCGAGCATGGTTATTTCTGACAGACAAGAAGTTAAATTTTGACCACCGTGCCTCGAAAACCGGTCGATCGACAGCACGGGGATTTTCGAACATAAGAAATAACTTTCGAAATGTCACTTTTAACCACGAGTTAAATTTAACTCGGCAAATGGTTCACAGCCTAAATAGCGCAAAATGAACCTTTGGATTGTCAGAAACCTCAAGTTACACTAAGGCTGTGAACCATTTGCCGAGTTAAATTTAACTCGTGGTTAAAAGTGACATTTCGAAAGTTATTTTCTATGTTCGAGAATCCCCGTGCTGTCGATCGACCGGTTTTCGACCCAAGGTTGTTAAAATTTAACTTCTTGAAGTAATGAAGTACACTGGAGTCGCTTTTTACGCGGGTGATACGTCCCGCGTAAAAAAAAACCGCGTAAAAAAAAACCGCGTAAATTCCGGAATCCGCGTAAAAAAAAACCGCGTAAATTCCGAAATCCGCGTAAAAAAAACCGAGTAAAAAAAGACCGTGTAAGAAAAAAACGCGTAAAAAGCGATATACCGCGTAAATTCTGAAATCCGCGTAAAAAAAAACCAAAATCCGCGTAAAAAAAAACCGCGTAAATTCCGAAATCCGCGTAAAAAAAAAACCGTGTAAAAAAAAACCGCGTAAAAAGCGACTCCAGTGTAATGAAATTGGGTTGTTAGCGGAATGCTAAATAAAACAGTAAAAAAGGTTATTTTCCATTTAATTCCACTTAATTAATTTTGGTATCCATGACAGATACGTATTTCGACTACAATGTGCAGTTGAGAGCAGGCAAACATCTAATATGCTATAAGCTTGAAATGCCATGTTGTAGTATACATATTTTTAGGCAATGATTTTTTTTTTGGCGCGGATTAGTACAAATTTAAAAAATCTTGTAACAGCTCTGGAATTTTTTAAATGCTTGTAATTAATTATTTAGGCATTTTAATTAAATTAGGTTTGCACTTAAGGGTTAAAAACGTTAAAATCTATCAATTTATGCGAGCATTGAGAAAAAATGAAATATTATTTTATGAACATTTTAGCCCCGTAGTGAAAACCAAATTTAATAAAAATACCTCACCGTGATAGAATTGAGAAACCATCATCATGTTAAAATTTCTCTCTTTCACTACTAGGACCAACTTTAATCTCGTATAGGTTTTCTCGGAAAGATACCTATGCAAAGTTATGAGTTAGTTTTATCTTCATTTGACTAAATTTGGCGTTATAACTAAATAGCGCAAAATGAACCTTTGGATTGTCAGAAACATCAAGTTACACAATGTAATTGTGGAATGTGAGAGGTGATTATAGTTGTTGGTATAACAAGAGGAGAAAAGTGATGGAATTGAAGGTTAGGGAAAGTGGGGTAAGATGGTCGTATGGGGCAAGACGAGCAACAACAATTTTTCGTAGCCACAGGTTCTCATGGTGCGTACGGCAAAACTTCTTGAAAACATACCGAGTGGCAAAATAAGCAAAACAATATAATATTTTGTCTGTGTTCCCTTACACTGAGCTGGCCGGCTTGACGTGCCGCAAGGACTCAGTGAGGGTTCCTACAGTGACAATATCACATCATTAAGTTTTCGCAAATTGTTGTACTAACGCCTCGACTAACGCTTCATTTCGATGACTATGATAGCTGAAATGATACAGAAATGGGTTAGTGATGTGATATTGTTTATATAAGCTGAGCAGCGCGTGGGGTCCTAGGTCACATTGATCGAGTCTCTTTATCGATTTGCTCCTTTGTTAATAACTTAGCTAAAAAACCGTTTCTTTTCGTGTTTTCCGTTTAATGCGCTAGATAATATCTGCACATATCGAGAGAAATGGCTGAAAATGTCTTTTCATGGCCGTGGGGATGCAGGGAGGGGATCGATGAAGAGAGTCTGTCGGTGTCGCTTGGGACCTTATGCAGTATTCCGCTTGTATTATTTTCTTTGTTTTATTGCAAATATTAGGGTTTTCTCTTTTAGTTGTTTTCTATGTCACATTACAAACCATATCAAATGTATTACGGACCAGGCGCTCTTTCGGATGCTGAGCGGACTGTCATCTGGAAGGGTTGTGCACGAGGAGCGATTTTAATCTCCCCAGTTTTGAAGACATTCCGGAGCGAGGATTAATTATCTTGTGTCAGAGGGATGATAAAAGTGGCATATCCAGAAACACAATACAACAAGAGAAGGAAGTAGGATTGAAGGTAAACAAGGAGTACATGGGAACGTCGAAAAACTGTAGTTTTATTCTGATCTATTCTAGTACTCTTGTAAATCGGCTAGATCGTAGTCGTCGTCGCCGGGACGCATTGACGAGTGCACGGATGGATTTGAGTTCACTCACTCGACAAAAAGTGACACAACAGCGGGGCCCTGTTTACTAAAAATGAACACATATATGTTCATTTTTAGTAAACAGGGCCCCGCTGTTGTGTCACTTTTTGTCGAGTGAGTGAACTCAAATCCATCCGTGCACTCGTCAATAGGTACACCCTAAATTTTTTCGGTGTTCGGCAGTGTAGCACCGGTGTAGCTACACCGCAAAACCGAAAACGACATAAAAATGAACACATGAATAATGCTCGCGTAACATTTCAAAAGGGCCTATCAACTTTTGTAAATAATTTGCTAGGTCCTTTTCACGAGAACCGAAGTACGCCCACGCAAACCAAGAGCACTATGGGGAAGGGAAGAATTTCCTTTGCCCGATGGTGTTGGTAGTTTGCGTGAGCGTATTCGGTTCGAGCGAAAAAGGCTTAACAAGTTTTGTGTTCATAAGTTGATAGACCCGTTTCAAATATTACGTGAGTATTATTCATGTGTTCATTTTTAGTAAACAGGGCCCCGCTGTTGTGTCACTTTTTGTCGAGTGAGTGAACTCAAATCCATCCATGCACTCGTCAATTAGGTTTTGCACCGTCGGGGTTAACCTCAATCTGATAACAGCTCACTGGTACTGTTTACGTGGACTTAGTCATTTTTTTCTTGGGTAGATTTTCTGGATAATTTTTCAGATTGCAGTGAGATGTAAACCACACTTTTGCAATGTCCACGAGTCACATCCTGTGACCACGCATTTCCTCGACAATTTTCAAGTTAAAATTCGGAAATTTTAAAATATATTTTTTTCGAAAAAACGACTAAGGCTCTGAACCATTTGGTGGATTATTTTAACTTTTGGTTAAAATTTGACAGATGAAAAGTTATCGATTAACCCTGCTATCCGAGCATGGTTATTTCTGACAGACAAGAAGTTAAATTTTGACAACCGTGGCTCGAAAACCGGTCGATCGACAGCACGGGGATTTTCGAACATAGAAAATAACTTTCGAAATGTCACTTTTAACCACGAGTTAAATTTATCTCGGCAAATGGTTCACAGCCTAAGTGCTTGTAAACAGTACCACTGAACTGTCAAAAAGGTTCAGCCGATTAACACTGAGTTCATTAGTGACGTCACGCTGCAGTACCTAATTAATCATGTTTTGTTGTTTTTGACATCATCCACATCCAGAGGGCCAGTCACTTTCGAATGCATGGGAATGGTAGGAAACCATTTGGAAATGCATGAAAATTTTCAGTTTTTATTTATTACCGTCTTTATGGGCAGTTTTAGATGCTCAAAAATTGCACGAGTACATTACTATGGTGATAAGGTAAACACTCGTTTATTTGTTTCCTTCTGTGAAAGCATGTTTAGTCACAAATCGTGGATTTTCTGATATTCTCCATACTGCAAAAATGATTTTCCTACCACTGAAGGGGCGACATCTCTCGGATCTTCAGTATAGCTTCTACTCGAATCATATAATTAATTAGGTTTTGCACCGTCGGGGTTAACCAAGGGGGGGAGGTGGCTGTCAAATACGAACAATCGTCGCCTACCTCGCATAACTGGTTCCAAACGTAAACAAGCCATAAGAAACCTACAGCAATTGTTTACGTTTGGAACCAGTTTCATACAAGATGATCAGTAGGCTGATTTGACAGCACGTCCCCCCCCCCCCCAGGGGTTAACCCATAGAGGTAACTCTAAGACTAGAAGGTCCCGCAGAAACGTGCTCAACTTTTTGGCACAGCTCTGGTACTCTCTTCGGTCCCAAGCTAATCGATTCACCCCTCAAAACATAGGAAAAACCAATAACCACTCATTTTATCTGTTAAACTTTCATAGCGAATCTAAACAAACATTGTGTAATACTAGAATTTCGACTAGAATAGGGTACGTTAATCGTTTTCTTGGGACCAATAGGCTACTAAAGTGGTGAGCCAATTTAAAATCGTTAGTTTCGTATTGAGTTAACCTCAATCTGATGACAGTTCAGTGGTACTGTTTACGTGGACTTAGTCGATTTTTCTTGGGTAGATTCTCTGGATATTTTTTTCAGATTGCAGTGAGATGAAAACCACACTTCTGCATTGTCCACGAGCAACATCCTTTCACCGCGCTGTTCCTCGACAATTTTCAAGTTAAAATTAGGAAATTTTAGAATTTGTTTTTTCGAAAAAACGACTAAGTGCTTGTAAACAGTACCACTGAACTGTCAAAAAGGTTCAGCCTATTAACACTGAGTTCATTCGTAACGTCACGCTGCAGAACCTAATTAGAAATAAAATCAAAAAAAATAAAATCAGCAGTTGTGTATCCTTTTTTTATATCTCTATTAAGGAGACTTTCAGCCCTGAGCTGGTTCGTCTCCTATCGATATTTTGATTTTACAACAGAAATCGATATTTTGATCTAGCAACACAATCGATATTTTAACATTGGTAACGATTGGTAGCAATATTTTGAGAACGATTAGACTTTTAGCATCTTTACAATTGACCACTTTGTCAAGCAGTTTTGGCGTGACTTTCTACCAGCGATTCCACAAAACTGGACAAACTAATTTCTATTTTTTTTATGAAACGCACAAATGTTAGCTACTTTTCTCGTGGTTCTAGAAGAAAAAAATCTCAAAATAATGTTTTATTTCAAAGTTCGAGTGGTAGTAAACGTCATTTTAACTGCTCGAATGAAGTGGTTAATTATTCATGAAATGGTAACGATCGCTATAGATTTTTCTTATGAATGGATTTGAAGATCGATATATAAAAAAATTAAGCAAAATTAACGAAATGGTTGGTCGGGATTGAAAAAAAAAACATTTATCTTATTGTGGTGAAAACCACAAATCCAATTTTTGGGAATGTAAGACTCGCAAAGCTACAGGTAGAAAACGCTCCACGTTCCCGACCAGGTACAAATTACTCTGCTGTTAACAACGGTCAGCGAGGAACCAATTCTACATTCGTACCCGTAGGCACAAATATCACCCCTGCTTCAAATTTTTCATCTATACCTACTCCCCTCGCTGCTAACAATGTTCAGCGAGATAATGGAGCTAACTATGCTGCTATTGCAGCGGGTAGAAATCAAAATACTAACCAACGTTCTAACGGAAATTTTGACAATTTTGACTTAGGAAGCATTACTGCCCCTAAAATGGAATTTTCGCAGAAATCATTAATTGACATGATTTCTGATATGCTTAAATCTAACTCCATGTTTGATGCTATTCAAACTGGAGTTAAATTTGCAAACAATATTGTCATGACTTTAAAATTCAGTAATGTATTTTAAAGCATTAAATATTTTAAATTTGAATGCTCGATCTCTTAAAGATAATGAAGACGAGCTATTTTACTTTTTGAGAGTTCATAACGTGCATATTGCCGTTATAACTGAAACGTTCCTTACACCTGACCATAAGGTTAAGAAGGACGCAAATTATTTCATTTATAGAAATGATCGTCTTGACGGACCCTGTGGTGGCGTTGCCATCATTGTTCATAGACGAATCAAACATAAAATTCTTTCTTCATTTGAAACCAAAGTTTTTGAAACTTTGGGAGTTTCTGTAGAAACAAAATTTGGACAGCTTACGTTTATAGCTGCCTATTTGCCATTCCAATGCGTAGGCCAGCAAAAGAATTTTCTCAAGGGTGACCTCCAGAAACTTATCCGTCGTAGGTCTAAATTCTTCATTATTGGTGATTTTAATGCAAAACACCGCTCATGGAATAATGCTCAAAGCAATTCCAATGGTAATATTCTGTTTGATTATTGTTCTGCAGGTTATTACACTATTCAATATCCAAACAGCCCAAAATGATTTTCTTCAGCGAGAAATCCCTCAACTATTGATTTGGTCTTAACTGATTCATGTCAACTTTCTAGCCAATTGGTTACCCAGTAACTTTTGAAATATCCCAAGAAATAATTTGTAATCCCAACAGCCCTACTTTCAATTATCATAGAGCTGATTGGGAGCAATATCGAAGATTTATAGAATATAGCTTTGATCCAAACATTCCTTTGCAAACCAAAGATGAAATTAATTATGCTCTTGAATCTCTGACTACTTCTATAGTTGAAGCAAGAGCTGCCTCAGTACCAAAATGCGAGGTTTAATTCGATTCAATTATAATAGACGACGATCTTCAGCTCTTGATCCGTCTTAAAAAATGTCCGTAGGAGACAATATCAAAGAACACGCGATCCTGCCATGAAAGTTATCTGGTGGTATTTGCAAAAACAAATTAAAAAGCGATTCTCTGCCCTGAGGAACAAAACATTTGAAAATAATGTTTCTTAATTAGACCCGAATTCCAAACCCTTTTGGAAACTCACAAAAATTTTGAAAAAACCTCAAAAGCCTATTCCAGCGTTTAAAGAAGGTTGTTAAATTTTGATCACAAATTTGGAAAAAGCTCAGAAATTTACGTACGTTATTTGGGAGCAGAGAAGGAGGAGCTAGTATAGTCGCTATATTCATAGTCTGGCGGATAGAATCTCGGGAACCAATTGAGCTGTCAAATAGCGGAACCAATCGAGCAAATGGGTAAAAATAACCATAAAAGAGAGCCTAACGACGTTTTCTGGGTATCATCCAAACCATTTGTGTGATAGTTTACCCATCCACGATACAGTTCGCTCATAGACGAGTGCACGGATGGATTTGAGTTCACTCACTCGATAAAAAGTGACACAACAGCGGGGCCCCGTTTACTAAAAATGAACACATATGTGTTCATTTTTAGTAAACAAGGCCCCGCTGTTGTGTCACTTTTTGTCGAGTGAGTGAACTCAAATCCATCCGTGCACTCGTCTATGGTATTTGTTTATAAGGGAAATCACGACCAACAACAGAAAAGAGCACATCAGCTATTGCGAACAAAACTTCGGAAACCATTTTCTCGTGACTCAAAGTTGTCTACGCAAACTAACACCATCTTTGGGTTGAGGAAAGTTTCCCCTATCCGACGATGCTGGTATTTTGCGTTCGATTGGCGAGGAAAGAATAATCAACGTTTTGTTTATAAAAGTTGATAGTACCTTTTCAATTGTTGGTCTACAATATATTGAATTGGTTCCGCATTTTGGTAGATCGAAATTCTATCCGCCAGACTATGAATATAGCGACTATAGGAGCTAGGAGTTCATTTGACAGCATGTATATACGATTTCGTGAGCAGTTTCAGCAAAACAATTTGAAGCTTCGAAAGATTTTCAAGACGTTTTCTTGTTCACTTTAAAAATTAAACCGACAGAGTTCGCAACACCTAGTTAATAATGTGTTTTCGAAATGGAATTCAACATTGCAATCCCCAAATAGGGTTTTTGATCTAATTTCCGTCCTCCTAAGCACAACCCGCGCTTAACCTTTCTTTTCTGAACGAGTTTAAACAAAAAATTGAATATTTCTGTCAAAGATGACTTGTAAATTTATTCACCTTTCCATATGTACCGTTGGATTTGAAAAAGAGTCACCAATTGTTGAGATATTGTTTAAAATCTAACACTGCTTCTTGATTCTAAATTCGTTCTACGAGTTTCAATTCCGTCCTAACGCATTGAAACGCCAATAGATTTTCTTCGTCCTAAGAATAAACATAGAAAAAGGGGATTGGCTAGGAGCACTTCTTTTGTTTTGAGAACAATGAGCGTAAATGTTCATACAATGCGCTCTAACAGGGTTTATGTTGTAGCTAATGAACTAACACATCGGAACAAACCTATCATTGATTTCTGCACGGTGAAATCATTGATATTATTGATCTTTTCTGATTTATAGAACGGAAATGGGCGATTACGACGAAGTAGTGCTCTACCCTACACCTTTTTAATAGAAACTAAGCGATCGATTCAACCTCTGGTGGTGAATATGAGAACGTCAAAAAGAGTGTTGTGAGCAGAATTTTTTGCCGTGAGACATTGGAAGCGGAACACTTTTTCACTTTTCCTGATAAATTGAGTCATCTGAGATGCTCGAAAACTTGATCAATAGTTGAAAAATTTAATTCTGTATAATTTTTGCAAGAATTCTGCTAGTGTTCAGGAATAGTTTTGTTGAGAAAAATGCAAAATACCAATAGTGAATAATTTAGGTGCAAATCAGTTCAGATGTGAGGAAAATCGTAAAATAAGACAATTACTGATGGAAATTGGCAAGATGTCCAATGAAGAATGCTTTAATTTCCGTTGAAAAATCCTTCTTCTGATGTAAACAAACGGTTTGGTTGATGTTTCCTCTCAAACTCGCGTGGTCCCCTCTATGTTGGTCGTGCATTAACATGGCCTATCGAATGCTTAACCATATACAGTACTTGTTCGCTAACTGGGCTGCTTTTTAACTGGGCGTTCGTTAACTTGGCCGTAACCCAGTTAAAAAGCAGTGTTGCGCCTAACGCTTTTACGCTACTAGTCTTAGAGTTACTTCTATGCTACTACGCTACTACTGGACTGTACTAGCATTTTCACCAAATGTACTAGAATGTTTTGATTCTATCTCTTTCACTCTACTCAAAACTGAAATGCATAAAAAAATGACAAAATGATACACTCTTTGCACATTGTCAAAGATCATTGCACACAAAATCAGCTTTGTTCAAATCAAAACAAAAATACTAGCTCATCTGGTGTCTGATGGAACAATCTTCTAAGAAAATTCTATTACAGCGAACCACATTATTTTAATTGATTTCTTCGCCAGTTAGTCGTCTGTCACTTCGTTCGTGCTATTGCATATTCACGACGCACGATCCAACTTATAAGTCGCTTGTTTTTCAGGGCAACCGCAAACCGAGGAAGAAGCAAAACAATAAAGTTCAAATTTTTATCAGCACCAACATCATGTCATGTCACCATCAACCAGAATGTATTTCCGATCTAAATAATGCGTATACAGTCCAACCTCCCGTTAATGGATGTTGAAGGCATCCACAAAGTGTTGAATTCGAGGTTGAAGTACCGATTTGTGGTACAAAAAAGCTACAACCCAATCGAAGAAAATATAGCTT
Source organism: Ochlerotatus camptorhynchus (assembly GCF_037179485.1). Lineage (NCBI taxonomy): Eukaryota > Metazoa > Arthropoda > Insecta > Diptera > Culicidae > Ochlerotatus > Ochlerotatus camptorhynchus. Next base: position 2,648,749 of record NW_027040537.1, read on the forward strand.
ATTGTGAAAAAACTGCAACTCGATATCGGCCCACAGAGATTTCACTGTAACGTAGCGTTACAAACCGTAAATTGACGTTGATAAAAACTAAACTAGTGCACCGTTGCATTAACAGCGCTCCACCGCAAAATGACAACACAGAAACAATAAAAACCTCCTTCCGGCATAGTTGTAGATAACTGATAAGCGGACAACAATGATGGGAAAAAAGTGGGTAATTTAACGAACCTAGAAAAATGACTATTCGTTGGTTTTTTTTTTTAATATCGGTAAGCTGAAACACGCGACCAAACTAGTAGGTCACCCCGACGACCGAAAACAACGCCTGCTGTGATCTAGTTTCAACCACACATCGAATGGTGTACAAAAACATCATAAAGTTGAATATTTTATGATTCGAATTAAATGTGGGATTGTGCGATCAGTGGCAGCTGTCCGCTACATTTATTGAACAATTATGGAAATGTTATAAATAGCGTTTCTGTATGGAATCGAGCGATTCAGAATTCATTGTCACAGGAGTAGAACTCGGACAAAATGCGGAAAGCTTTACTGATACTTTCTGCGGTGACATTGAGTTTGGCCGCTTTCACCCAAAGTGCGAATCGTTCGGATGATTTGACGGAGAAACCTATCCAATTGCTTCAGAATGCAATCCAATACATTCGCCCCATAACGGAAGACTCACTGGACGTAATTCTACTGGATGATCTGTCATCAGATGACAGTACTGGAACCATTTTTACACGCCTACGGATGTTCTTAGCCCGCGAACATGTGCCTAAAATCGAATCTACAACGATCCCAGCTCAAACTAGAATGACAATTGCTTATGTGCTTGACGGAACTAATTACAGGAAACTCCAGGTAAATCGGTTCAAATTCAATACCAAACAGAAACCTACAACGGAAGGTTCACCTTTTCCAGACTTCACTTCGTCAAATCACGCAATCGAAACGTTTCACCCTAGCTGATAAATTTCACCAATACTATTTCATCTTGTCATCGAACAACTTCACATCCGAGTACAGTTCGCTTTTTAAGACTCCACTGTCCTGCCACATGATCTTCATCCAGCCATGCTCCAGTGGTCTCCGAATCCACCGGATTTCTGCGGCCAATCAACGGGTCCGCACCTTTCACGAAAACACACCCGTCGAGCGCATCCTCGACGATAGGCCCGACTGGTACGGCTTCGAAGTACGCATTTGGACGATCGCGCATCGGCCTCCCTACAGCGTAGAATATGACGGTGAACTCATCGGTATAGACATCGAAGCCTGTAAGTCAGTCTTCTCGTATGCCAATATGAGTTACCGGTTTCTGGTAAACACTCTCACCCTCGACTATTGGAAGTTTCGGCGCTCCGTCGAGGAGCAGTTCAAAACCAGGTCCATCGAACTGGTTATTAGTCGTTTAGGTTTCAAAAGTGACGTCGGTGAACTCCTCTATCTTCGCGATACCGACGGATGTTGCCTGATGGTTCCCAGAAACCTTCAGCGGAACTTCATTTATCATCTCGTCCACCCATTCGAGTTCGACACCTGGATGGTCGTCGGCTTTATCATGCTTCTGGACGTCATTCTCAGTCTGTTCTTGCCGATCGCCTTTCCACATAACCTGATCATGATCCTTCTCTTCGGAGATTCCCTATCCGACCATCAGCAAACCCGCTGGACGCGGTTCTACTGCTTCGCTTGTACCGTGTTTCTGTTCCTGCTCTCCGAAGCCTACCTAGCCAAAGCGATCATCTACATGACTATTACCCGCTATGCACCGAATATGAAGACGCTGGCGGAGTTTCTTGCGTCCGACATTCCGATACTTATCGGTCCCGGAATTGTCTCTTACTTCAAAAAGTACGATCATCTCGTTAAACTAGTGGCCAAGACGATCGTGGATCCCAACTTCTACTTCCACTTGGATAGCGACCAGTATGCATACTTTGTACTCTGCAGCCATGGTCGGGACCTGATTGAGCAGAATGCCGAATCGAACTATATGAGGCACGGTAGAGAGGGAAAACGGATGTTCTACCTGGTCGAGGAATTGATCTCCTGGGAATTCATGCAATATTCGCTTCAGTATCAGTTTATGTACTACGCCCGATTCGAGCGTGCAGTGAATAATTTGTACGAAGTAGGTCTTTGGGACAAATGGAAGAACGATGCCCAGAAGAAGGTCGAACGACATATGCGGCACAAGCTGCGGGAAGAAGACGATATCCTGTTCCTGGAGGATCTGGTTGGGATTTGGTACGTTTCGTCGGTAGGGTGGGCTGTTGGCGGTCTCATTTTCCTGATGGAGCTGCTGTGGTTCCACCGCGTTGCCAATGCCGGACGTGTAGCTCGTTTTATTCGGGGAAAGTTCCGTAGATGTTGTCGTAAAAAGACGGATCAGTAATGCGAAGTTAGGAGCTATCGATCTGATTGTTGTTTGAAAACTACTAGAATTACGTATGAATAGGCGCGTGTTCAACTTTCAATGTTTTTGGAGTTGTTTGTCCCTTCAGGGTGAGCTTTGATTGATAGTTTTTGGCACAATTGTAGTGTCTTTGCATAACATTAACATAATACACGAGTGGTAGGCTTTGTGCAAGCACAGCACAAAAATAGAAATTTTAATTGTCCCGTAAAATCTCCTTCGTGTAACGTTGAGTTTGACTGAATGCAGATTTCGATGAAATTTCCGGATATTTTAGATACACGTGGATGGAAGTACTGCCACAGTATTCCGTTGGCCGATGCCATATCGGATCGCCTGATGGTTGCTACGGGTATATCCTTCGCACACTCTCCAATTGGCGTCGATAATGGATTCCCGGCCATCTCTGCGAAAAGTGCTGCAGCTGCCTTCGTTGGACAGCCTGACTTCCAGCAGACTGTGCCATCTTGCGTTGGAACATCTGCTTCCCCATTCCACTGTCCAAGAATTGAAGTCTCCTCCGATGCTTACCGGGCTTCGTCCGATCAGTTCTTCGGTAGGTCCATCCATCATCTCGAGGAACTGCTCTATCGTCCATCTCGGGGGTACGTAACAACTGCATATGAAGATTCCGTTAAATTTGGCGATCATGACATCTCCGTATGAGCTCGCAACCACTTTTTGAATAGGGTATCTGCCCATCACTTGTATAGCATCCATCCCAGCTCTATCCGCGCATATCACCTTTTTGTATGCCTCCCGTCGTACGATCATTTCTGTCCTCTTTATTGCAGAGCATGCACCTCGGTTGCTTCTGCACCCTTCTCTCCGTATTTCCTGCAAAGATCAGATCTGTCAGGGCCCTTGCAGTTTCTCGAGTGGCTTTCAGCGAGCACACTGACCACCCAACCTTGACCTTGCCCGTCTCCAACAGATTGTTCGCTGCAACTGTCGAAAGCCGTATCACCATAGAGGTAACTCTAAAGGGCGGCACACAATAGATACGTTTTCGGGTTTTTGACAGATAATGCATGGACTAACTGTCAAAAAACCTGAAAACGTATCTATTGTGCGCCGGCCTTAAGACTAGAAGGTCCAGAAATTTCGTGCTCAACTTTTTGGCACAGCTCTGGTACTCTCTTCGGTCCCAAGCTAATCGATTCACCCCTCGAAACATAGGAAAAACCAATAACCCCTCATTTTATCTGTCAAACTTTTATAGCGAATCAAAACAAACATTGTGTAGTACTAGAATTTCGACTAGAATGGGGTACGTTAATCGTTTGCTTGGGACCAATAGGCTAGTCAAGTAGTGAACCAATTTAAAATCGTTAGTTCCGTATTGATTGTTGGTATCACCCGAGGGGGGCGACACATCTAAATCTCAATTTGAGATGCTCAAAACATCTCACACTAGCGAATCAATCTTCGAAAAATCTTCCTGGATTTCTCGCATCTTCTTGCATCGAGCATCATCTTTTTGCAGGTAATCTTCAGAATCGTCATCAATCTTCTTTCTATCTACTCTGCGTGTGAGCAGCTAGCTACAGCAGAACACAATCTTTCCTGCAGCGTAGATAGAGTCGTCCCCCTCGGTATCACCGCCGTTTGCATGCCGCCGTACGCCTTCCTCAGCCGGAATGACATCGGGATATCCCCCAGATCGTAGTGCACTCTCAACGCACTTCTCATCTCCTCTTCTGTAGTGATCGCGTCCAGATCTCTGCACTCGATCACTGAAGCTCAAAATATTTCTTAGTCGATCTCCGAAACTCTCTGCAGCTCTAAAAAAAATCTATGTAGGCTGTCAGACCTGCTGTCTGGCATGCTTATTCTTATACAATACATGCTTCGTATTATATAACCACTGTTTTGTTGACCATGCCATGATCCAAGCCATTACGGCATCTTTTGATGAAGTGGACAATTTCTGATAAGCGTGTATACTGAAATATATCGCACAGCTTTTTCTTTGTTTATGTTTATGTATGACTCTAAAACTGTCAACAGCTTTCCATTCTTTAATGTTCTTGTTCCATGTAAAAAGTTATTAATACACGCGGTCTGATTATGTGCTAAATCTCGGTGTTTTACGTGTTATTTCTCGATCCGAAATAGTCCTCCTATTAGGTTATGGGCCCAGGAACGATTCATGGTCACGTGACGGTCGTATAAAGTTGTTTTCTGTCGTGAAAGTGAGAAAAATGGGTGAAAACGAGCGAGATGACACTCACCGTGTTGCGGTTTTCGACAGTACGAACTTTGTTGCGTGGAAGTTTCGGATGCTCAGTTGGTGGAGTGCATCCAGACGGAACTCGGAGATGTGGCAAAGCTAAAGGTTGAACCAGGTGACTCGGAAGAGAGGAAAAACATAAAGCAAAAGGCTTTGGAGAAGCGCCAGAAGAGAGACAGGAAGTGTAAGTCGATGCTGGTATCACGAATACACGACGATCAGCTGGAACACCTGCAAGGTTGTGGAACTCCCAAACAGATGTGGGATGCGCTGGTGAAAATCTACGAGAGGAAGAGCGTGGCAAAACGGCTGCACTTGAATCGACAAATGCATGAGCTGCGGTACACGGAGGGTTCCCTGCAGGAACATTTTGTCAAGTTTGACCGCATAATCCGTTTGTATCGTAATGCTGGTGGTCAAATGGACGATGTTGACGTGGTTTGCCGATTACTCTTGTCACTAGGGTCCGAGTACGACGGAGTAGTTACCTCGATCGAGTCGCAGCCGGAGGAGCAGCTTACTATGGATTTCGTTAAGTGCCGGCTCCTCGACGAGGAAATAAACCGGAAGGGAGCAACGATGGATGGCAGTACGAAGAACGAAGCAGCAGCTTTCACGGGCGGTGTGGCTCGGAAGCTGCCGAAGAAGAAGAAGCTGTTCAAGTGTTTTGGTTGCCAAAAGAAGGGCCATAAATTAGCTGACTGTCCTGAAAAGAAGAAGGCCAGAAGTTTTGGAAAGGCACAGGTAGCGCAAAAGGATGAAGATGGTGTGATGTTCCTGACAAGTGTCCAGTTGCCAAGCAAGCAGAGCCAGATCCAGTGGTACATCGATTCGGGTGCCACGGAGCACATTTGCAACGACAAGCGGTTGTTTACAAGGCTGGTCCCGTTGAAGCAGCCCATGCGTATCGCTGTTGCAAAATGTGGCAAGTGGGTGATTGCAGAGTTTATTGGTGATGTTCCAGTGCTTTCGGTAGTTGATGGAAAACCCATTAAAGCGACGGTGGCGGGAGTAGTTTTCATCCCAGAGGCTCGATGTAATTTGTTTTCCATCAGCAAGATTGAATCTGCTAGCATGAAGGTTGTGTTCGATGGTGGCCGAGTGGAAATTCAGCGTGGATCTACGGTAGTTGCTACAGGTCAGCGGAATAATAAGCTCTATGAACTCAACTTTTTCGCAGCCAAAGGTGAGTGCACTTCTCTTTATTTTTCGGGACAAATCGACAAAGCAACCGAGTTATGGCATCGTCGCTTTGGCCACCTTGGAAAAAGGAATTTGTCGTGCCTTGTTAAGAGCGGAATGGTGAAGGGCCTAAAAGATGTAGGTGGTGAGAAAGCTGTGATTGTTTGCGAAGCGTGTGTAGCAGCAAAACAAACAAGAAATCCGTTCACACTGCAGGAGGAGCGACGGTCAAGTAGGGTACTGGAGCTCGTGTATTCAGACGTCTGCGGGCCAGTTACGCCATCTGGATGGGATGGCTATAAGTACTTTGTCACGTACATCGATGATTGGTCCAGGTTCACGGTGGTTTACCTGATTCGGTCGAAAGACGAGGTGATTCATTGCTTCAGGGAGTATGAAGCCCAAATGACTGCGAAGTTTGGTGTGAATATTTCACGTCTTCGTTCGGACAATGGTGGCGAGTATACGTCCAAGGAGTTCCGGTCGTTTTGCAAGCGTAAAGGCATTAAAATGGAATTTACCGTACCTTATTGTCCTGAGCAGAACGGCACTAGCGAGAGAATGAATCGAACGTTAGTAGAGAAGGCCCGTTCGATGTTGTTCGATTCCGGAATGAGCCGTGAGTTCTGGGGAGAGGCGGTACAAACCACTGCGTTTCTTGCGAATAGAAGTCCTGCTAGTGTCATATATGTGGTGAGAAGCTTACGCCGTTTGAGTTGTTCGAGGGTAGGAAACCTGATGTCTCAAAGCTACGGGTGTTTGGATCCGTGGCCTACTGTCATATTCCGAAGGAAAAACGGCGTAAACTCGACGAGAAAAGCTGGAGAGGAGTTCTTGTTGGATATGGAACGAACGGTTACCGAGTATGGAAGTCAGAAGAGCAAAACATCGTGACGGTACGGGATGTCATCATCGATGAAGCGGCAAAGGTGACCAATAATGAGAAGAACCATAAGAAAAGGAAGAAGAAGAAGAAGAAAGAAGAGTGGATTGAAAGTGTGGTTGATTCTTGTGATGAAGACGATGAAGATGTCAAAGAATCTGACGAAGAAAACGATAATGGGCAAGAAGAAGATGAAGTGAGCGAAAGTGAAGAGGAATCCGATGGGTTTAGTACGTGCAGTGATACCGAACGTGCTGAAGAACCTGGTGAAACGCCTGAGACAACATCATCTGGTCGAGTCACGAAGCCACCAGTTTGGGCCAAAGACTACGACATGATGTTTGCTGGTATGGCGTTGAGTGCTATGGAATACGTCGAGAGTCTTCCTACTACAATCGCGGGCTTGAAGCAGAGAGCTGATTGGCCCAAATGGCAAGCAGCTATACAGGACGAGATGGATTCCCTGCAACGGAACAAGACCTGGACACTGGAGAAGCTCAACAAGGATCGTGTGCCGATCTCGTGTAAGTGGGTGTTTCGGGTGAAAACTGGAGAATGTGGAAATCCGGATCGTTATAAAGCTCGCCTTGTCGCGAGGGGTTGTAGTCAATGTTTTGGTTTTGATTACACTGAAACCTACTCGCCGGTCGTGAAGCTAGATACGTTGAGGACTATGCTGGCTGTTGCTAATCAAGAGCGAATGTTGGTGCACCAGATGGACGTTCGCACGGCTTTCCTCAACGGAGACTTGAGTGAAGAAATCTTTATGTCACAGCCTGAAGGTTTCGAAGAAGGAAAAAACTTGGTCTGCCGATTACACAAGCCTCTAAAGCCTGGAATGACCGATTCCATCGGTTCATCGTTAGATTGGGATTCAAAAGAAGTACTCATGACCAGTGTCTGTATTGGCGAGGCGAGAAAGATGCGAAGATCTATCAGATCTTATACGTGGACGATATCCTCGTAATCGGACACAGTTTGCAGGAAATTCGAATCATCAAATCCTGCCTTTCGAAGGAGTTTGACATGACTGACGCTGAGGAAGTTACCAATTTTCTTGGTATGCGAATCGAACGAGACATGGAAAACCGAATTTGGCGAATTAGTCAGCGTCGATACCTGGAAAGTTTGCTCAATCGCTTTGGCATGGCGGACTGCAAGCCAAGTTCCGTGCCTATAGAGTGTCGCCTCAGGCTTGAGAAAGGGGAAGAATCGAACCGAACTTCGAGACCATACAGAGAGCTAATAGGTTGTTTGATGCATTTTAGCTTGACAACACGTCCGGAACTGTGTGCGGCGGTAAACTTCTACAGCCAGTTTCAAAGTTTGCCAACAGAAGAACATTGGACACACCTCAAGCGTCTTCTCCGGTACATCAAAGGTACAGTAGATATTGGGCTGGAGTACAGAGGTGACGACAAGGCGGATATTATTTCGGCATATTGCGATGCAGATTGGGCGAACAGTATTATCGATCGACGTTCAGTGACGGGATACGTTTTCCGAGTTTTTGGCTGTGTGACAACCTGGCTGACACGAAAACAGCAAACTGCATCGTTGTCGTCGACAGAGGCTGAATTGGTCGCACTTAGTACAGCGGTTTGTGAAGGAGTGTGGCTGATACGGTTGCTGGAGGAGCTGGGTTACCAGCTAACAGTTCCTGTGACGTATCATGAAGATAACCAGTCAACAATAACGGTGGTGAATGATCCAAAGGATCGCGGCAGACTGAAGCACATTGACGTCAAACTACGATTCATCAGAAGTCTAGTTCAGCAGGGGCGTATCCGGTTAGAGTACGTTCCATCAGAACGACAGGTAGCTAGCTGACATCATGACGAAATCATTGCCATGTAGGCCGTTTCGTCGTCTGCGCGAGGAACTTAACCTCTCCGTCGTCTGAAATTGAGCAGGGGTGATGAAGTGGACAATTTCTGATAAGCGTGTATCACAGACAAACAGACATAACCCTCGCTAGTTGTTCATCGAACAAGCATTTAACGGTAAATTTAAAAGTATCGTAGTTGGTAGTACCGCCACCTGTGGCGCGCATAGTCAATTCCCTTGCGTTTGACGTTTACACACTACCGCCATCTGTTCAGCGTACTACCTACAACAGTGTACTCAACAGAAGGCGGTAATGTTTTAGCGACGATGTTTTACAGTGAGAAATATTCAATGTGTTATGTCTGTTTGTCTGTGCGTGTATACTGAAATATATCGCACAGCTTTTTCTTTGTTTATGTTTATGTATGACTCTAAAGCTGTCAACAGTTTTCCATTCGTTTATGTTCTTGTTCCATGTAAAAAGTTATTAATACATGCGGTCTGATTATGTGCTAAATCTCGGTGTTTTACGTGTTATTTGTCGATCCGAAATAGTCCTCCTATTATCTTTCAGTCAAACACACTGGAAAATAAAATCAGTCAAACCATACACAGGACATTATTGAATAGTGAAATCGGTTTACCTTCACTAATAAAAAAATACCATACCCGAACGATAACCCAAATGATTGAAATATTCCACAAATGGTTTGGATGATACCCTGGTCACGTCATTATGCAAAATAACCATAAACATTTTATTAAACGCTGTACAGACTGGAGACTATGTTATAACTCTGTAGTCTGAACGTACTATTAGGGTTGCTGCTGGATGCCATCAAAACACAAATCAAGTGTTCTTTAGCGGTTCAAATCCGTGAAATTTTAGAAAAAAAAAATCAATATTTTCACCTAGTTTGCGGCTATTTTACTGGATGAGTCGAATGAAAACTAAACGCAAACTTATTTCGTTCAACAAATCAAACGTCAAATCTAATCATCCTGTCGAAAAAGTGTGAACGCATCCGAACATTGCATCCGACAAAATTATCGAGCAGTCCGCTCGAATCAGACCAACAAATCAGATAGACTATTGTACCTTATAGTACGTTCAGACTACAGAGTTATAACATGTTATAGCGCTATCTTGATGGTGGTTTCTGTGTTGCAATTATTTGGCAACCGTTATAACATGTTATAACTGCTCAGTCTGGACTGCGCTTTATAGTACGTTCAGACCAATGAGATACAAAAAGAGGTGAAGCAGATTGTGAAAAATGGTTGTATTAGTAATCCAAAAAATCAACGTAAACGCAAGTAGTGACGTCGCTAATTGTTTGTTTCGTACAGGGGTTTTACTCACACAACTTAACCGATTGCTTCACCTCGGTAATCCAGCTCATTGCGTTCAGACTACAGAGTTATAACATGTTATAGCGCTATCTTGATGGTGGTCCCTGTGTTGCAATTATTTGAAAACCGTTATAACATGTTATAACTCTCCAGTCTGGCCAGCGTTTTAAGGGAATCAAAGGATTTGTTGACTGGACAAGGGTTCGTGGATATGCCAGTCCCTTGTCACGTGGTTACAGATGGCCATCGGGTCGTTTTGTCTTGCAAAGGTCTTCAATGAAGCTGATTCACCCTGCTGCAACAAAACAATCAGGCAGAACTTTACAACCGGCAAAGCACAGACAAACAGACATAACACTCGCAAGTTGTCCATCGAACAAGCATTTAATGGTCAATGTAAAAGTATCATAGTTGGTAGTACCGCCACCTGTGGCACGGGTGAGTGGTAACGGACGTTGTGGAGGTGAGGATTTTCCCAGTTCCGTGTGGGTTTCGCCCCCGCTGGTTGGATCCAATATCCGATACGTGACCGCCCCGTTAGCGAGCACGAGGGACGTCGGACCGAAGATACGCACCACTTGAAATCGAGTCAGCCCGTAACCTCGTAGCCGATCCGCTGTCGAAGCAGAACGAGAAGAAGAAGTTATCGGCGAGTCCCGTGCTGGTGGTGGACGAGCGTCGTACTATTGCCGTACCACACGCGTCGGGTGAGTGGTAGCCGAAGCCTTGGAGGTGAGGGTCTAGTGAGGTCTGGCGGGTCCGCCCCCGCTTTTTTTTTTATACAGGTGGGAATCTGCTCACAGACACCTGAGAAAGGAACTCAGGGTGTGGGGATGGGAGAATTTCACTCCCAACCCACTAAACCTTACCCTGTGCGCTTGGCCCTTGACCTCCCCGGAACCACCCGAAGGCATTACTTCGTGGGAGGGGCCGCTGTAGCGCTATGGCGCCTCTCTAGCAATACTCTGTCCATCTAGTCGGGCAGTAGGTAACTGCTGTTCGGCACTATGTGGGTGACCGCAGTCACCACCGCGCTTCAGTTCTCGGTGGTACCACACATCCTAGGAACGATGTTATCCGGACTGGTATCCGCTCCGCATATCGCTACCATAGCGCTCGATACTGGCTCGAAGCGTGGACAGGCGAACACAACGTGTTCGGCGGTCTCTTCGATTCCAGCACACGTGGGGCAGATGGGAGTACTTGCATGTCCTAGCCTATACAAGTAGCTCCTAAAGCAGCCATGGCCTGACAGGAACTGTGTCAGGTGGAAGTATACTTCCCCGTGGTGCCTGTTGACCCAGCTTGATACGGAAGGTATCAAGCGGTAAGTCCACCTCCCCTTTGTGGAGTTTTCCCACTCCGATTGCCATCTCGCGGTCGACACAGCTCGCGCGTTGTTGCTCACCCCTCGAACGGTCCTCGCGTCATAGCACACAACATCCTCCTTAATGATAAGGCTGATTGGCATCTGAGGATAGATACTACGACCCCAGCGAGGAGCCTGCGCTTACTGGCATTCACTGCCGAGCTGTTTGACATCATGCGGGATAATGCCCCCACAGCCATAGACGCTCTCTTGCAGGCGTACTCGACGTGGCAGCCGAAGCTGAGCTTATCATAACCCCCAAGAGTTTCAGAGAGCGCACGGCCCTAATTGTGCTTCCGCCGACTGTCAACGTCGCATGCTGTACTGACACAATGACGTTTATATAAGGTCTGGGCCAAAGGGCTTATTGGTGTTAGTAAAATGTGCAAATGGTTAGTGGTGTTCGTATTATATTGCAATGTTTATCTTTTTACACGAAACAGCTGTTGGCAGTGACGTATTTCTATCTATTCTCAGTATGTTGGCAGTGACGTATATCTATCTGTTCGCAGATGTTCAGCAATGTTTACAACATTTTTGCGATTGTTGACTACGACCACTTCCGTCTTGTGATGGGCAAGCTCCAGTTTCCTGGATCTCATCCATTCCTCCACAAGCTTGACGCAGTGAGCCGCTGTCAGCTCTGCCTCCTCGAGGGATTCCCCGTAGACTGCCAGCGTGACATCGTCGGCAAAACCTACAATTTTCACGCCTACCGGGAATCTTATCCTCAACAATCCATCGTACATGACGTTCCATAACACCGGGCCCATCATCGAGCCTTGTGGCACTCCTGCGTTGACTCTTACGCTTTTTTCGCCATCTTCTGTGTCGTACGTCAACACACGATTCTGGAAGTAGCTTTCCACAATCTTGTACAGCCCTCCGGGAATTTGGAGCTGGTGTAGCGAGCGGGCCCCAGCACGCGCTGTTGATCGCGTTCTTCACGTCTAGGATTACCACCGCGCAGTAGCGAATACCCCTTCGTTTCCGGTGGACCACCTCTGCCGTCTGGATGACGTCGCGGATGGCTTCCACCGTGGATCTGCCCTTACGGAACCCGTACTGGCTGCTTGACAGGCCTCTACACCTTCGGTGTAAGCCGACAGCCTGTTGAGGATGACCCTTTCAAGCAGTTTACCAGTGGTGTCCAGCAAACAAATGGGCCTGTATGCTGACGGGTCCCCAGGGGGTTTTCCTGGCTTCGAGAGCAGCACCAGCCTCTGCCGCTTCCACGCATCTGGGAAGATGCCTACGTCCAGACAGGTCTGAAAAACAGAACGCAACATGTCTGGATTTTCCGCAACGGCCGCCCTCAGAGCCACAACCGGGATCCCATCTGGGACCGGGGACTTGCCCACCACCAGCGACTTGGCAATATCGCTAAGTTCACTGTTCGTCACTCTAGACAGTTCTCCCTGATCCGCACCTGGGATCCGCGGCCAGGAGTCTACGTCCCTACGTGGAAACAAGAACCCAACGATCGGAGCCAGTACCGCTGGCGATCTCTGCGGGGGTGCCGTCACGCCTCGGGTCTTTGCCATGACCACTTTGTAGGCATCCCCCCATGGATTCGTGTTGGCGCTTTGGCATAAGCTGTCAAAGCACGCATGCTTGCGTCTGGCGATCTCTTTATTGAGGGCCGCCTTAGTCGCTCGAAGAGCGACACGGCGTTCCTCACGAGATTCAGACGTACGAGCTCGTTGCATCCTCATTCTCGCCTGGATGCAAGACGCCCTGAGGATAGCAATCGACTCGCTCCACCAGTACACGGGTCTATGGCCATGCCTGGGATAGGCTCTTCTAGGCATGGTTGTATCGCACGCCCTTGTCAGCGCTGCTACCAGTTCTTCCCCCGTCAGATCCGAGGTTATTCGCTCCCGCCTCAGTGCTTCACCGAAGACCTCTTCCTCGAAGAACGACGTCTGCCAGTCTCGAGCGCAGGAAGGATTCCCTCCTGCCACTCGCCTCTCACCTGGCCCCACACTGTACCGAATCGCCTGATGGTCACTATGGGTGTAACCCTCATCGACCCTCCAGTGTAGGTTGCCCTCCAAGCACGGGCTGCAGTACGTCACGTCGATGACGAATTCTGCACCATTCCTTCTGTAGGTACTGACCGAACCGGTGTTGGCAAGTATAACGTCCAGTTTGGCCATTGCCTCCAGTAGGATGCATCCTCTCTGGTTGGTGTGGTGGCTGCCCCACTCCACCGCCCATGTGTTAAAGTCGCCCGCAACGACCACCGGTCTTAGGCCGACAAGTACCGCAGTGAGTCTGTCCACCATCTGCGAGAACTGCTCGATAGACCACCTGGGCGGAGCCGAACAGCTACTTAGATATACTCCATTAACCCTGGCGATCACGAATGCCTCGCTCGAGTTGGACACGAATACCTCCTGAATGGGGAAGCTCCCCATCGTGCATATCGCCGCCATCCCCAACGCGTCCGTGACCCAATTCCCGTTGCCCCCTTGGGACGCGGTACGGGTCGGAGATGATTGCGACATCCGCTCCCCATTCCGCTGCCGATTGCCATAGCAGTTGCTGGGCAGCCGAGCAGTGGTTCAGGTTCAACTGCGCTACCTCGAACATGGCTGAGCTCTTTGCCGGGGCAGCATTGCTTTTGGCCCCCGGGCAGCGTTGGCCATCTGCCATGTGGTTGGTAGGGGATTTCCCCTTCTCCGCGCATATAGTGCACCTCGGCGGCTTTTGGCAACCTCGCGCCTTATGGCCCTCCAAGCCGCACCATCTGCAAAGCTTGCTCCTGTCGGTGTTCTTACAGTCACGGGCCACATGGCCCTGACCAAAGCACCTAAAGCAAGCCGTAACCGGTCTGGGGATGCTCACCGGGCAAACCGACCAGCCCACTCGTACCCTCCCTGTGACTGCCGCCTTCCTGGCATCAACTGCCGGGAGCTTAACGGTAGCCACCTGGGTGGAGAACAGTCCCTTTCTCAAGGAAGTTTCATGCAAATCGGAGAAGGTCGTGTTTTTCCGATTCATTATTTGGCGTGGAACTTGGCTATTTGGTCACTTAATTCATCTGCATAGGTCACTAAAATCACTATTTTTGACAGCATTGATCGTTACCAGCCCTGATTCTGGAATGCTGGCACCGCTGCCAGTGATAACGAATGCATCGAAAATGTACCCGAAGAGAGTGAGATATAGAGAGAAATTCTCTTCCAATTTCTCTCGCGTTAAAACCGGCTTATAAAATTCCTTTTTCTTCGTTCCAGTGCAGCACCGCATCTCCGCGCCATTCCTCCGTCGAATCGAACACCAACCAAAAGCAATAGACTTTCAAAGCGATAAGACTCAAGTGATAACGTGCAGCACACACATCTATAGCCTACTTCTGCTTCCCTATTTCCAACCAACTGCTCTAAACCGCATTCAAATGGTTCCATTCATTCAAATGCTTCATAGCATGACAAAAGAATACATCAAAACGCTAAAGCGGACCGGAAGTGCCGCTTAACTGGCGTGCATTCTCCCACGACGACCGACGACCGACGACGACGACCGACGACGACGACCGACGACCGACGACGATCACTAGGATCTCAACCAGCGATAACAGGTTCTAGCTGCACTGTGTGGCGATGGGCTTTCTTGGTCTGCTTATCAGCGATGCAAGTGAAGCTCGCGGCTTAGTCGGCTTAGCGCAGTGTGGTTTGAGCGCATTCTTCCTCACTACTGCATCGATGACATTTCTATCGTAGGTACGGGCAATTTGTCTAATCGAAATTGAATACTCATTTCAAATCGAATGATTAACGATTCACACTGGTACACGTGCTGCTGCTGCTGCTGCTGCAGCGGGGAAGGTGTATCATAGTAGGCAGGTGTCGGGTAATAAATCGTGGAAGAGCATCCCAGAGCTGCGATTGAACCGTGTGAAATAAAGTGAGAAGAAAAATGAGCATTTTACGCGAAACGACGGCAAATAAATAAAACACAAAAGCGTTAATTTATACAACAAACACAGTTTACAATCTCCGCCACAAGATTTCGGATATTGTGCATGGGAACTTAGTATAGGTACATTCGCTGGCCGATGGAATTTTACACTGATGACGTTGGATGATGGAGGCGAGGTGAGGAGCGAAAGTTGGGCTCATCAACCAATCCAATGTTGGACTCTTATTTTGTTTTGATAATTCAGTTGGGTGTAATTAAATATTACAAACGTGACCAACCGCAGTGATAAGATAGACTTTCGGAGATTACGCGCCTTGCGTGTTTGACTGACGCTGAGACAATGTTGCGTTTTATTTTGTTTTCATGGAATATTCCTGGCCACATGCACAGATGTTTATTTATTCATTTCTCGTCAATCAAGAGTGGACCGTTCCATTGGAATTATATTCTAAAACAATATAATATGCTAAAAGACTAGATTGAACAGTATCTGGTTTCGATTGTATTAGTTTTGCATGTTCGTAATTAACGAATAGAATCAAGGGGTATTCAACTCTGCACACCTTAATCTGTGCCAAGAGTTTTGGCAGTGCCGAAAGCTGTGCCAAGCGTTATGCCGATCATTCTGAAGTAGGCCGAAGTGTATAAATCAAGCTGTCAATATCCCATGAGTTTGGCAACCCTGAAGTTAGACTTTTGTGATTGTGTTTACATTTTAAATTTCTCTAATTCGTGACCATGGTTCATCGCAAATATTAAGCTTCATTCTCATTAGAATGAGAGCGGATTTGGCAGTGGAAGAGGAACTGGACGCAATACGACCTATACGACCCATCCGCAAGAAACGGACGGTGGACGACATTTTCACCAGCTGCCAGTAAAATCATAGAGGTAACTCTAAGACCAGAAGGTCCCGAAGAAATGTGCTCAACTTTTTGGCTCAGCTCTGGTACTCTCTTCGGTCCCAAGCTAATCGATTCACCCCTCGAAACATAGGAAAAACGAATAACCCCTCATTTTATCTGTCAAACTTTCATAGCTAATCAAAACGAACATTGCGTAGTACTAGAATTTCGACTAGAATAGGGTACGTTAATCGTTTGCTTGGGACTAATAGGCTACTAAAGTGGTGAGCCAATTTAAAATCGTTAGTTTCGTATTGATTGTTGGTAAAATGCTCCCCGACAAAATCAAACCCAGAACTTGAACGGACGAAAGATCACTCCCACCCTAGAAACAGTTCTGATCGACTCAGAACTACGCAACCTCGAAGACATTACCAAGCCTATCGTATCGCTGATTATGATATCTCCTACCATCAACCAATTACCTACGTTCAAGCATATCAAGTTCACGATCATTTGCAGATGTGGTACCTTCCACAAGGTACCACCAACAATCAATACGAAACTAACGATTTTAAATTGGCTCACCACTTTAGTAGCCTATTGGTCCCAAGCAAACGATTAACGTACCCTATTCTAGTTGAAATTCTATTACTACACTATGTTTGTTTTGATTCGCTATGAAAGTTTGACAGATAACATCAGGGGTGTGTGGATTCATGCAGAACATGCAGGAGTGAGTGAAATAGCTTGGGACTGCTTGGGACCGTTGTTCTGGTACTGAGTGAGCCAAAAGTAATAATGATTTTCTTCGGGACCCAGTGGTCTTAGAGTTACCTCTATGGTACCACCAATCACCAAAATTCTAGTACTACACTATGTTTGTTTTGATTCGCTATGAAAGTTTGACAGGTAAAACGAGGGGTTCGTGGATTTTCCTATGTTTAGAGGGGTGCATCGATTAGCTTGGGACAGAAGATAGTACCAGAGCTGAGCCAAAAACTTGAGCTCGTTTCTTCGGGACCTTCTGGTCTTAGAGTTACCTCTACACTGAGGCAAATAGACTTAAGAATTTCATAAGACTCGACTTATGAACGACAAATATGAATTTCATAAGCGCGACATATGAAAGATTTTCTTCTAAAATAACGTAGCTCTTATACGTCTTTGGCCATTCCATTTTCTTAAGCGTTGAAAGACGAGTGGTCAACACATGAACTCCGTAATCTCAACGTCCATGGTTCGGTTCCAGTCTGCTCCGATTTATTATTTTTTTGTCAGTCAACAATATTTTTCATAAGGAAAATTAATGAAATTCATTCTGATTTCTTGTGGCTAAAATGCATAAGTGTTTCTTATGGAATTCTTAAGTTCTTTTGCCTGCGTGTATGCTTCAACTGTACCCTGTGGTTGTTGTTGTTCATCTGCACGCCCAAGGGATCTTGTCGAACAGCAAATTACTTAGTGTCGTCATGCGTCATGCACGTTCGAGATTGAGCAAGGCCTTATCATTGATTGATTGGTAGGCCACCCATCGCACCGGATCCTTTTGAGACGAACTAGTGCAACAGAAGAGTGCAGATTTGATCGTTGATGATGGGGTGTACTCACGGAATAGAATGCAATTGCATTTTTGATTGCATTGATCTGTTCAATTCAAATCCTATACTGTTTCGCTAAGACAATCGTCCAGACCTGATGGAATATTTGGGGTTAATACGTATCGACATCCCCCAATAAGTACTGGGACTTGTTAGGACTTCCCTATTGAAACCAATGACTGGCAAGGATACCTAAGGGAAAACGTAGAAGAAAACGATAACATTTTCATCCCGGAAGACCCTTGGCAAGACCGGGATTCAAATCTTGCCGATATACAAAACCCATCACCCACACGTTCTGCATAACAACCTTGTAAAACAAAACAAAAATCTACCGCAGCTGGCATAATACCATAGAGGTAACTCTAAGACAAGTAGGTCCCGAAGAAACGTGCTCAACTTTTTGGCTCACCTCTGGTACTATCTTCGGTCCCAAACTAATCGATTCACCCCTCGAAACATAGGAAAATCCACTAACCCCTCATTTTATCTGTCAAAATTTCATAGAGAATCAAAACAAACATTGCGTAGTACTAGAATTTCGACTAGAATAGGGTACGTTAATCGTTTGCTTGGGACCAATAGGCTACTAAAGTGGTGAGCCAATTTAAAATCGTTACTTTCGTATTGATTGTTGGTAGTACTAAAATGCGACTGATAATACCAACCGGTGGAAACTAACAATTTAAAATTGGCTCACTACTTGACTAGCCTATTGGTCCCAAGCAAATCGATTAACTTCGATTAGATTTCGATTAGACTTAGTCGAAATTCTAGTTTTGCACAATGTTTGTTTTGATTCGCTATGAAAGTTTGACAGATAAAATGAAGGGTTAGGGGATTTTCCTATGTTTCGAGGGGTGAATCGATTAGCTTGGGACCGAAGATAGTACCAGAGCTGAGCCAAAAAGTTGAGCACGTTTCTTCGGGACCTACTAGTCTTAGAGTTACCTCTATGATAATACTGTCGTCGTTCAGAGGATTGTTACTCATTCAGTTCGCCGATCGCATTCCACACCGTACCGTCGTATTGGACGATCTTACAGGCATTTGACCAAACAGTTGCTGGAGGGAACCCATTTTGGCCATCTTGACTGTCGTATCGACCTTCTGGACGATACCACGAGCCGCTGGGATTTTCGCTACGTATCGGATGAGATAAACTTAGTTTCATGGTGCAGACAGGTGCAGGCAATACTCACAGCATTTTTCCTTGGAATCCGAACCCAATGTGAAGCCCAATGGAGTAAACAAAAAAGTCAGCCTTAGCAACGATTAGCAAAACGTCAACTCTCGACAGTGATGCCGTTTATATTATGTTGATTGGATCCTGCTTGCCAACGTTTGCCGAATAGTGTGCCATGCTGTGACTCGGCACAGTGTGCAGAGTTGATTACTCCTTGAATAGAATTGATGTATTGCTCCATTGTAAGTATTGGTGTCACTCTAGACTAGCTTAGTGAACCTGAAGACCTTAAGATCAAGTCCATAAGAAGCTGGAGACAAGTCAGATGGAGACTTTAAAGGCCAGTGGAGAGGACATTGTGGATTCCAATATGCATCCACTCCAAGGAACTTCAATCTTACTCTAGAGGACCTTATTGGTTTTTTTTTCCTCTGTTCGGGACCTAACACCACTGCGACCAGTAATTTGATCTATTGTAGTATATCGCGTGTCCTTAGTTTAGTGCATGTCGTATTACTCCATCACTATTGAGAAATGATAAAGTATTCGATTTCTTACAGTTGTCATTCTTGCATTTATCGCAAGAATCCGACTCTAATTGAAAGGTTCCGCTATTTCTACCCTTCGGAGTGTTGAAACACCCTCCAAAGGCGCGCCCCTATATCAAAATTGGATTCCTTAGCAAAAAAATTAAGGAATGACGCCGACAGGCACGGAAAATCATTTGTATTCATTTCGCGCATTCATTTAAATTCATTTGCCTCTAACTTTTTTTTTCAACAGCATTTCGCAAAATGCTGTATAGAGCTTTTGAAGGTTTTGTTATTAACTACAAATTTTGTTAACAAGTCAAATCTGTATCTGTTATGCATGACGAACCAGAGCAAACAGAAGCCACTACTGTTTTTCAGTGAATGTATTTTATATTCACTGAAAAACAGTAACAAGTTCTTCCCGCTCTAGTTCGTGATGCATAAAAGATACAGCTTTGAGTTATTACCAAAAGTTGTAGTTAATAACAAAACCTATAAAAGCTCTTTACATCATTTTGAGGAATGCTGTTGAAAAAAAAAGTTAGAGGCAAATGAATGTAAATGAATGCACGAAATGAATGCAAATGATTTTCCATGCCTGGACACCGATTATGACCATGGATCAGAACCCTAGTCTTAATCACTTCAAACTAGAGAACAACGAATAGAAGATTAGGAATCCCATAGATCAAGACAAACTAACTCATTTTTTTTCCTTATTTCAAGATCATCCTCGGCGGGCAAAGCCGAGTTTTGTCACTATCAACAAGGCATCAAAGTAACAGGGACTAAGATGTGTTCCTTGGATTACTGAAAAATCCTGTTCCCCTAGTTTGAAGTGGTCAGGACTAGGAATCGGTGGTAGATCTTACATCCCGTAACGTACCACGAAAAGGTGATCTACCCACGTTACGGGGCCTCATTGGTAACTTCAGTTAGATCTCCAGAGCAAATTTGATGGACTACAGAATAGACTCTCAGAAGAACATCGAGTGTAGTTCCGGTGAATGTCACGAGTAAAGGCCAACTAAAAGTTAATTTGTTCGTTCCTCGGGCGCCGCCGGCACACCTCTAGTGTTGGGAATCAAAAATCTTTGACAGTGGTTTGTTTACACTACTATAGAGAACAACTGGTGCAAGTTTGATCAAAGTAGTCGGTCGCGTTCAGAAATAACGTCAAATGGAACTCGAAAGAAGAAAAAATATTGTGCTCAAACACCTGGAAAATCCGGAGTGGTCCGGTTCCAAGCTGGCTAAAGTGCTGAAGATGCCGAAAACAACAGTTTGTCGAGTGCTCAAAACCTACAAGGAAACCCTGAGTGTGGAAAGGAATCAGCGGACCTACGAAAAAACTGGAACCAGGGATCGTCAGCTGCGCAGCAAGGTGTTGAGGTCGATCCGAGATGTGGCCAGAAGGTACAAAGCCAGCTTTCAAACGGCGCGGAACATCCTTGTCAGGGAAGGATACAAGTCGTACAAAACCAGTAAACATCCGAACCGGCACATGAAGCAGAATTCCGTGGCCAAAAAGCGTGCAAGGCTCTTGTTCGACCGTGTTTTGACGAAAGTTTTCAAAAGTTTTACATCGCGACTGGACGTGGGGATGTTTTGGGAAGATTCAAGTTCGTGTTTGCTGACAAGTTCGCGAAGAAGGCTATGATTTGGCAAGCGATTTGCAGTTGTTGCCTGTATTGCCATCGAAGAATGCCCGAAAAAGCGTATATTGCCACAGCTGCCACTACACCAAGGTGGTTCTGGAGTGGTATGCTGCCAACAAGATCGATTTTGTCCCCAAGTTAATGAATCCTCCGAATTGTCCGGAATTTCGATCAATCGAAAAAATACTGGACAATTTCAAAGCAACGACTTTGACGAAGCGGCGGGGCAGTCAAGGACATCCAGCAAATGCGGGCAAAATGGAAGAAATGCGCTGATTCCGTCAGGGGGTGCGACACATCTAAATCTCATTTTTAGATGGTCGGAATATCTCACGTTAGCAAATCAATCTACGAAAAAATCTTTTTTCATCTCTTGCATCTATATCCATCTACTTGCATCGCCCTCCAACTTTTTGCAGGAAATCTTCAAAATCTTCATCAATCTTCTCTTTATCTACTAAGTGTGCACGCATTTCATAACAGCAAAGCGAATTTTTTCCTGCATCGTAGATAGAGTCGCCCCCTCGGATTCCGTGTCCGTTTCCACTGTGGGGGCGCTGGTGGGCTCCATCAAGAGAAAGGTTCGGGATTTCGTTCGAACTGGAGAAATGTAACCATCTAATGCTGTAACTTTGAAGTTTTTTTTATAAAAGTACTGTAGAGCAACTATTAATGGACTTTTTAAACTTGTTGAATCACGAATTACAAGTCGTTTTGTGTGTATAAATTTACCTTTAGTCAGTCTACAATGCGTTTTGGCATTCCTGTGTTAGATTTTGATCAGTTGTCTGATATCCAGGTTTGGCTAATGTGACTTTGGACGATCAATATGTACGCCAATGTACAGTTTTAGCGAAGTAATGTAGTTGTTATAGAAAATCCAACTTTTTTATTTTTGAGAATAAAAACACATGTTCTTGAGCAAAGTTGTAGCTGAGATGATTTCAAGCTGCTTTTATAGGGAAGGATATGAAAGTAACTTGAAAATGAAAAGATAAACAAAGTCAAATAGATCATACTCTAGCTCCATGGTTCCATCAAGCAACATTTACAAGAAGTAGATCAACAGATGATCATATATTCATAGCTAAGCGAGTCATGGAAGTATGTTGGAATACAGGTAAAGATCTAATTGTTTTACTCACTAGAGTTCTATAGTAAAAGCGATACTCTAAAGAGTTCAGACGAGGTAAGGGAATTACACAAGGATGCCCCCTGTCACCTCAACATTTCAATTATTTAATACAAGATTTTCTTTAAAACGTGGCAAGAGATATTCCTGCATTAGAGTTGATAGATATAGATTGCTTAAAACTACTGATAATTTCAGTATTTGCCAAAGGTAGCAAGAAGCATTTAAATGATTTAGAGAATATTTTTAAACTCCAAGAAGAGGACCTATCCAAAGTAGGTCTTAAAATCAATAGGGATAAGAGTAAATTTTTTGTTAGATACCCAAATGACAAAGCAGTACAGCCAAAGGAATCGGTGCTTAATGGAACTGCTTTTAAATCTAGTGAATAGGGGAAATGGCTCTAATGTTGACCTATGGATCTAAGATTGGGTCCATCGCTAAAAATCTGCAAATTATCAATTTTATCTAGATGACGGTACCAATGGATACTTTTGGTCGCTATTGAAAATTTAGTCGATTGCTGAATTTATGTATGGGCTCAAATTAGGGGCATTTAGGCCGACATTACATCCATTTCCCCTATATTAAGTATTTAGGAGTTTGTCTGATGCGATCATGTTGCTAGAAGGAGATTCTTTACTGTCACGTAGATGCAAACAGGTGGCTTTGCCTATCGGCCCACCCAATCCGTTTTTGGTCCTTCATACAGCCACATGTTGAGAACAATCAGAGGTTATTTAGCTTGATCAAGACAAACAGAGAAGAGAGCCCACATGCAGATGATTTCCAGCTACTTTGATGAAGAATATTTTTTTCTATCTCTTACTGTTTTCATTTTACAGCAATTTTTAGAATTGACTTAGGGTGGTCCTGATAAATTCAGTTTATTAGCTCTAACTTTTTCATTTGTATTTTTCCGTGAAAGTCATCGTCAGAAGATTTTTATGGCTTGTTGAAATACACATTTTAGTCGAAAAAATTAAATGGATATCTCATATAATTTACAATAACTATACTCGTTCACTGAAGTACAATATGGAAATTAAGCAAAACAAAAGTTATGTTTCAGAGGATTTGTGTCTCCTGTGAACTTTTTCAGCTTAACAAGTTTCTTCTTTTGGCCATTTTGATAATAAGGGTGATCCTCAAATGGTTGATATGGTTGACAAATAGGGTGGGTCCAATGGTTATCAAGCTCAAAATTTCAACTTATTAATTATTTGAGATAGACCATCACAATTTTGACAAAGTTGTGAATCTCTTTATTTTGAGCATCTTTGCTGAAGAAATAAATTTTCCATCTCCAACGATTCCCGTTTTATACTGGTTTTTATAAGTAACATAGGGTGACCCCTAACACATAAGATTTTTTTCCATTAACTTTTTATACTTTGATTTCACGCATATGATTTCTTTGAGACACTTTAAGAAATACTGATGCTCAAGCAACCAAGTTGCTACCATATTTTGGTGAAACATTGTTAATGAATTTCATGAACAAATCAAGCGTAACTATTCAAATCGACGTATATGCTTTTGTAAACAATCACTTCAATCGACGGTTTGTCTTAACTGCTAACGTGACTGCTTTCTCACACCAATGGGTCTGGGTTCAATCCCAGCCGAGGTCGGTGGGATTTTTCTGAGACATAAAAATCTCTGGTCACGTCTTCCTTCGGAAGGGAAGTAAAGCCGTTGGTC
This sequence comes from Ochlerotatus camptorhynchus, assembly GCF_037179485.1. NCBI lineage: Eukaryota > Metazoa > Arthropoda > Insecta > Diptera > Culicidae > Ochlerotatus > Ochlerotatus camptorhynchus. The sequence continues at coordinate 2,672,607 of NW_027040537.1, forward strand.
CCGGCCCATGTGTGCTGAATGGGTGCGATATCCTACGCAGGTGTGGAAGCTGCCTTCCTGCACATTCGATTGCCATCAATGGATGGCAATCGCTGTCCGTCGGTGATTGGCACTAGATTGCGGAACAGAGACCGACGTTAAATAAAGGAAGAAGTATTTCGTTTACTACTTGCAAACTTTTTCAGTGTCTACTAGGCCAGGCTAGACTAGTGAAAGCGAAAGTGATACATTACTAGTAAAAAATTGCCGTAAAAGCTCTACGCAGATGTCGCCACTGTGCAGCTGCGTAAGTGCAAAATTGAAATGAATAATTTACCATGTAAACATCACAGAATCACACCGGAAGAAAAACAGTTATTTATCTAAAACGTATTCCTATGCGATTCAAGGTAAAGTTTCCCCGGGTACAGATTGGTTTTGCTTTATGGATCGATTTTCCCCAAAAATCACCTGTTTCCCTTGGATAATTCAGCTACCATCATCCATATAACAGTTCTCCTGGAGGCGAACCAGCCCAAGGCTGAAAGCCTCCTTAATAAAGTTAAATAATAATAATACAGTTCTCATTTCGAAATGTAGATGGCGAAAGCTGAAAGCAATCTTTTGAAAAGTATATTCTCTGTCTTTAACTCATTAGCCGTGTCGACGTTCCTCTCAAAAAGATTGCATTCAGAACAAAATTGATGAATTACCACCGACAAACCGACATGACACTTAATTCTGACTTATGCCCGAAAATTGTAAACGGCCGATTTAAAAGTGCAGTGATCCGAACTGTCAAAACCATAGGATTTTTTTTATCTAGATAAAAACAATCTTTCCAGAATAGGTCAGACACGATCCAATTAATAACTTTTTTGGTTCATGGCTTTGCTAAATATTTCCCACGAATACGGAGTCAGATGTCAGGAGTGTGCTTTGGTCAGATATTTTTTTGTTTTTGCTATGGTCATTCATGTCGGATTGTCGGTGGAATTACCACCTAAGGCCGGTACTCGAAAAAAAAATGCACCAGACAAAAGTGTTCGCCAAAAATTTATTTTAAGTCGGATTTTCTTGAAACTTTAAGGGAATGAACTAATACATATGGATTATGTTTCGGCATAATTACTTTATTCAACTTCCTTTCCATCGCTGAAAGCCCGCACCTTTCTCTTAAGACCCCTCATTACATTTTGTGCAATGGCGGAGCCGACCTTTAGGGGTCACTTTCATCCATTCTTTCTTCAACTCCAGCTCGTTCTTAAACACCTTGGACGATTTTCGAACTTTGGCCTTCATTATGGCCCAAAATCTTTCCACCGGACAAATCTCTGGTGAATTTGGGGGGTTGGCGGTTTTTGGTACAAAAACAACGTTATTGTCTCTGTACCAATCCAACGTCGATCGCGCGTAATGGCATATTGCCAGGTCCGGCCAAAATAATGTCTCGCCTCCGTGGGACCGCAGGAAGGGCAACAGACGCTTCTGGAGGCACTCGGTGCGGTAAATTTCGCTGTTGATGGTACCCATTGTGATGTACGGTTTACTCAGTATACCACATTGGCATATGGTCTGCCAGAGCAAGTATTTTTCGGCGAATTTGTCCACTTTCTTCTTCCTTATGTCTTCCGGAACATCAAACCGTGATTTGGCAACGTAGAACTCCAGCCCCGGTATCTGCTGTGCGTCTGCCTTGATGTAGGTTTTGTTATCCATAACCACACACATCGGTTTCGTTAACCACTCTCGATACAGCTTCCTTGCGTGGGATTTGGCCGCCGTATTTTGTTGATCACGCCGGTTCGGTGTCTTCCGAACCTTGAATACACGAAGCCCAGCTCGTTTCATGGTTTGCTGAACGAACCAGGCGGAACACTTTGCCTTCAGAGCCGCGTCGCGAATCGAAATCGGATAACGCTTGAAATAATCCAACACCTTCCGGGCCTTCACAGGGTCAGCTGTCTTCGATTTTCTTCCTTCGACTCCTTAAACGATTTTATTACCCGAGACACAGTTGTATGGGTGATTCCCAGTTGTCTTCCGATCCATCTCATGGTCGCAGTCGGATTTTCCATGACGGCGTGCAAAATTCTCCGGCGATTTTCTTCTTGTTTCGATGACATCTCAATAACCACTGAACCGATTGTTATGAAATTTTACACATGTAAACAATTCACTCCATACTAGTTATACTCAGATTTTCATCAATTTTTACCCACGGATAAAAAAGTTACACACGGATAAAAATGGTGCATTTTTTTCGAGTACAAGCCTTAAAATGATTAAATTTTTGTTCGATCGCAATACTTCCACCACATTGATCGATAAAGAAACAGTCAATGTGGGCTCCTTCATCATTCAATCCGGTGTTTGATATAGTTCTATTATTTATTTATTTCTGCTATGAAATGTGTAAAGGGTGTCCATAGATAAATTGCATCACTTTAAAAAAGCTGTAACATTTTAAGCTTTGAGTTAGTTTTAAAGAAACTTTGTGTGAGATGATCTTAGCGTGTATTGTTTACACTGCGTGAATTTCATTGTGAAATTTTTAGTAGTTTTGAGAAAATGTTGCACTCTAACCTCAACAACCCACATTTTTCGCACCGAGCCATCGGAAAGATGTAGGGAATCCAACAATCTACTGTATCTCGGGTCATAAAACGTTTCGGAGAACGTTCAACTCGAGGGGGGGGGGCGACTCTATCTACGATGCAGGAAAAATTGTGTTTTGCTGTGGTTAGCTGCGCGCACGCTGAGTAGATATAAAGAAGATTGATGATGATTCTGAAAATTTCCTGCAAAAAGATGATGCGCGATGCAAGTAGATGCGAGAAATGAAAGAAGATTTGTTCGAAGATTGGTTCGCTAGTGTGAGATTTGTTGAGCATCTATAATTGAGATTTAGATGTGTCGCTCCCCTCGGTTCAACTGACGATCGGAAGCAAGTGAGTGCAAAAAAAAATGTTCCGTACTGTGTTGAAGATCACAAGCGAGTGGTTGCTGCCTTTCAACGCAAACCCAACTATTCCATTCAGAATTACGCGAAAAAACTGCATTTGACAAAAAGTTTCGTGTAGAAAACCAAGAAACGAACAAGACTATGTTCTTTCAAGCTTCAGAAAGCACCAAACCGCAATGAAGGACAGAATAGGACGCGTAGAACTCGGGTACGTAAGCTGTACACACAAATGTGCTATAATGAAGCACGAACTCCGTATGCATCCTAAAGTTGTCACTATGGAGCAGGAAATTTTGAAATCATTCAACCATGAAAGGAAAAAACAATGTCGATTCAACCGTTGTACAAATAAGGTTTTTGGGAGGAATTAAGAATAAGAAAGTCCGACAATTTGGGGTTGATGAAGAAATATACTGAAATAAAGATACGTAAATCAAGCTTTTATATAGCTAAGACCAGCAGAAAACGAGCTCAACTTTTTGGCTCAGCTCTAGTACTATATTCGGTCCCAAGCTAATCGATTCACCCCTCGAAACATAGGAAAATCCACGAACCCCTCATTTTATCTGTCAAACTTTCATAGCGAATCAAAACAAACATAGTGCAGTACTAGAATTTCGACTAGAATGGGGTACATTAATCGATTTGCTTGGGACCAATAGGCTAGTCAAGTAGTGAGCCAATTTTGAATCGTTAGTTTCCACCCATTGGTGTTACATTCCCTGAAAATTTCATGACAACCCGAATAGAAATTGTAATGTAGGAAACATCAGCAGACATCTTCAATACATTAAATTTTAACGTGTATTGCTGTACCCTTAATGTATTTAGACTTCAGTGTGACGTCCAAGTACATAAAAATACATTAGCCTCAAACGTTACATCAGAATCAAACGTCTTGACGATGTAAAATTTGACATCAGAATACATCCAATGACAACAGAACCTAACGTTACATTAGAATCAAACTTCATCACGATGTAATTTGTTGCACGCATAAAACATCAGAATACATCCAATGACAACAGAACCTAACGTTACATTAGAATCGAACTTCATCACGATGTAATTTATTGCACCCATAAAACATCAGAATACATGCAATGACAACAGAACCTAACGTTACATTAGAATCAAACTTCATCACGATGTAATTTGTTGCACGCATAAAATATCAGAATACATCCAATGACAACAGAACCTAATGTTACATTAGAGTCAAATTTCATCACGATGTAAATTGTTGTCCCTCGGTCCCTCGCCGCATGCAAAGTTTGCTTTGTCCTGAGTCAGCACTACACGGCAAATGAGAACGACCCAAATTTCACTCATAATTCGCAAAAAGTGCAGGAACTCAGTTTTGAGTTAATTTTCCTCATGTTTTCCAGGTTTTTCCAGGAATTTTTTTCCGAATTTGAGAAAAATAAAGATTGGATTCTCTGGATCAATTTTCCTAATTTTAGGGCAGATTTTTGAGGTTTTCCATAGGAAAACATGCGGCAAATTTACTCATCCTGCACTTTTTCGATATTGAGTACACTGTACTCAAATTTGCGTTGATCTTATTTTCCGTGTACAGTTTTTTTCGCAGTGGGAAAAGTTTGGTTTTTTGAGTTTTTTGACGAATTAGACCGGGAAAGTGCCGCTAATGTGTCCGTCGCGAGTTTTGGTAGTGATTCGATGTTTTCCAGGTAAGTTAATTCGAATTAATATAATGTAATGTAATTATGTTTTTTAGGACAGTGCACCTGCCCGAAGCCAAATCCCGGTAGGGAGTTATAAGCTGGATCCCGGCGGGGAGTTTGAAGCCGGATCTCTGCAGGTGAGTGAATGTGTTTACTAATAGCAAAAATAAAGTGGAAGTGCAGGCATAACATTTGATAACGGCACAAAAGCATTTGTAAACAAACTTTCTAATGCCCTTTACACGCGAACCAAAGTACGCTCACGCAAACCAACAATATCATCGGATAGGGGCAACTATCACCTTTCCGAAAATGGTATTGGTTTGCGTGGGCGTACTTTGGTTCGCGTGTAAAGTGCCTTAGAAAGTTTATCTACAAATGCTTTTGTGCCGTTATCAAATGTTATGCCTGAGTGGACCCCGATAGAAATCCGATGACGGATTCCATAGACGGAGCCCGATGACGGGTTCCGTAGACGGATCCCGATGACGGTTTAACCGTAAAAGGCTCGATAAAAGGATCCCGATGGGGAAACCGAATACGGATCCCGATTGAGAAACCGAATACGGATCCCGATGGGGAAACTTAATACGTATCCTGATGGGGAAACCGGGGAAACCGAATACGGATCCCGACGGGGAAACCGAATACGGATCCCGATGGGGAAACCGAATATGGATTCCGATGGGGAAACCGAATACGAGTCTTGATGGGGATTCCGTAGACGGATCCCGATGGGGAAACCGAATACGGATCCCAATGGGGAAACCGAATACGGATCCTGATGGGGAAACCGAATACGTATCCTGATGGGGAAACCGAATACGGATCCCGATGGGGAAACCGAATACGGATCCCGACGGGGAACCCGAATACGGATCCCGATGAGGAAACCGAATACGGATCCCGATGGGGATTCCGTAGACGGATCCCGATTGAGATTCCGTAAAAGGATCCCGATTGGAATTCCCTAAAAGGATCCCGATGGGGAAACCAAATACGAATCCCGATGGGGAAACCGAATACGGATCCCGACGGGGAAACCGAATACGGATCCCGATGGGGAAACCGAATATGGATTCCGATGGGGAAACCGAATACGAGTCTTGATGGGGATTCCGTAGACGGATCCCGATGGGGAAACCGAATACGGATCCCAATGGGGAAACCGAATACGGATCCTGATGGGGAAACCGAATACGTATCCTGATGGGGAAACCGAATACGGATCCCGATGGGGAAACCGAATACGGATCCCGACGGGGAACCCGAATACGGATCCCGATGAGGAAACCGAATACGGATCCCGATGGGGATTCCGTAGACGGATCCCGATTGGGATTCCGTAAAAGGATCCCGATTGGAATTCCCTAAAAGGATCCCGATGGGGAAACCAAATACGAATCCCGATGGGGAAACCGAATACGGATCCCGATGGGGAAACCGAATACGGATTCCGTAGACGGATCCCGATGGGGAAACCGAATACGGGTCTTGATAGGAATTCCGTACACGGATCCCGATGGGGAAACCGAATACGAATCCCGATGGGGAAACCGGATGCGGATCCCGATGGGGAAACCGAATACGTATCCTGATGGGAAAACTGAATACGAATCCCGATGGGGAAACCGAATACGGGTCTTAATGGGGATTACGTAGGCTGATCCCGATGGGGAAACCGAATACGTATCCTGATGGGGAAACTGAATACGGGTCCCGATTGGGATTCCGTAAAAGGATCCCGATGGGGATTCCGAATACGGATCCTCCCGATGGGGAAACCGAATACGAATCCCGATAACTCAAATGTTCTAAATATAAATTTCTTTAAATAAAATCAAGAATTTTATTATTATCTTCAGCAATCGTGGGGATGGGAGTGATAGGGCTGCAGATAGCAGTGGTGGGGGGACTTGGTGACTAATCCGATGAAACTGTCACTTCTTGAAGCTAATCTTTTTCGTATTTCCTTCATTCTCTTTTCGCACTTTACATATGACACCATCTGACACATTGATATCTACATATCTACATTGATCCTACATTAATTCAATGATGTGCGGAGAGCTCATTCCGAATGATCAGCAATGCAAGAAAATTTGTTTTCATTGAAGGAAGTATCACAACACAGGTAATTGCTATTAAATGTTTTTGCAGACAGTGACAGATGGTGAACATGGCAATCCAGTTAAGCTGTTATAAAGTACCATTCGTAAACAACAAAGAATCAGCCAGTCTGAAAATATTGAAAAATATTTCAGCGAAACAGATAGGGAATCTATTGGACTTGTAGTTGGCCAGTTGGACCGAGAAAAATAGTTAGAGTCTTATGGTCTGAAGATTCTCGGAAAACCCCGTGTATGATCAATTCTTGAAAGACAGCCAGCCAGATTTTGCGAATAAAATTACATCCATTGATGTAATATTGTATCTGCTTTTTGCTATTACATCATTATTTTATACATCAGCTTGAATTACATTGATCGATATTACATTTTTTTTCTGTGTACAGCCATAAGTGATTTAATTAATTCGCTGATTGTAACTCTTTGAAAATTAAATGCACAGGTTTTTAACGTCAAACTCATCCTTTGCAACGTCCTCTTGTAACTTAAAAATACAAAATGTCAAAATAACGTATAATGACTTCACAATTCCGAAAAAACAAGTGTGGTTCGCAATCAGGGAAAGACTGAGATTTAAGAAAGTACAATTCTAATGTAAATTCTGCATTATCTAATTACTATTACCACAAACGAAGTGACAGACGACTAACTGGCGAAGAAATCCATTAAAATAATGTGGTTCACTGTAATAGAATTTTATTGGAAGCTTGTGCCATCATCCACCAGATGGGTTAGTTTTTTTGTTTTGATTTGAACAAAGTTGATTTTGTGTACAATGATTTTTTTTTTTTTTTTTTTCCTTTATTTACAAGGCTTTCAGCCATTGGCTGGTTCGCCTTGGGCTACAATGATTCTTTGACAGTGTGCAAAGAGTGCGTATCATTTTGTCATTTTTTTATGCATTTCAGTTTTGAGTAGAGTGAAAGAGATAGAACCAAAACATTCCAGTACATTTGGTGAAAATGCTAGTTCAATTTAGTAGTAGTGTTGCCATGTGGTACAATCCAGTAGTAGTAGTGTTGCCATGTGGTACACTGAAAAATTGAAATAGCAGGTTAGTCACCAAAGTTTTCGAGCCGCTCCGTCTGTCACTTCGTTTGTGCTATTACTTCGAACTTTTAAGCAGTTTGGATAACAATTTGGCCAACATATGCTTACTTAACTTTTGCTGGTCCGACGTCCCTCAAGATTTGACCTGTATAACAAGTTGCGCCAACTAACGTGGTCCCTGGCTGCTTGTCTCCTGTTTCTCGAGCGTCCCACACTTCCTACATCTTGCTCCACTTGGTCTAACCACCTAGCACGCTGTGCTTTTCTGCGTCTTGTATCGGCCGGATTTGAGGAAAACACCATTTTTGCGAGATTGTTGTCCGGCATTCTTACAACGTGTTCCGCCCATTGTACCCTTCCACCTTTAGCGACTTTCTGGATATTGGGTTCGCCATAAAGTTACGCCAGTTCGTGGTTCATTCCTAAATAGAGCTGGAACTAGGGCGTAACAGCTTTTGTAATCAATGACTTCTCTCGATGATTTCTCGGATGTCATGGCTCTCCCAGGCGAATCGTCATCACCATCGATTAGAGGAAGACTTCTACTACCCGATGGATATGTTGGTTTGTGTAGGCGTGCCTTGAATTTCGAGAAATCAACAAGAGAAGTCATTGTTTACAAAGGCTGTTACGCCCTAATTCCAGCTTTATCTAGATTCTTCTACTCCATACACCATTTTTATATACCCTGCCAAAGATGGTCCTAAGCACGCGTCGTTCGAAAACTCCCAGTGCTCCTCGAGCATTGTCCATTGTCATATTTTTCATGCACAATAATTTTGTTTATTATATATTTGCAGTCCGTTTGCAGCAATTTTTGGAGTGATCCGTGAAGGGGAAGGCTTGCCACTTGTATATCCGAACAGTGGACCAAACAAGCCAGCAACCCCGTCCAAAGTGTCATGCATTATTGACAAATTGGCACAGTGTGTCGATTTAAAGGGAGGTCTGGAGGCGCAGCGATCACATTGTCATGATTGTCTGGTAGTTCACTCAAAAATGCTATAACAATCGCCAAGCTCGCTGTAATGTCACCAAGTGCCTCGTCACCTACAAATTGGCGCTTATGTCAGTGGTCTAACAACTCTTAGCGCGCTAATGGCATAGTTCCCCTGCCGCATAGAGAGTTGCCGCAATGATATTAGGTTAGCTAAGGTCAGTTAACTGACTGGTGGGAAACGGGAGCTTCAGCATTGACTGTTATGTACGCATTTTTAGGATGTAATCTAACAACAATCGTGTGTAGTGTTTACACGATCATGTTTCTAATTCTAATGTGTTGTAAATATAATTGAAAGCATTTGAAAAGTAAGATTCTAGTGTTTTGTATATCTAAAAACATTAGTAAACATCTACATTTGAAAACATTTAAACAACGTTTACTTTAAACGTTTTGTACATCTAAAAACATCAGAGAACAACAAACACGAAGTACAATTGAAAACATCCTAGCAACGTTTAGTTCTAACGTTGTGTACATCCGAAAACATCCAAAAAACGTTTGGTTCTAGCATCGGGAGACATCTACGTTAGAAAACATCAGAATACATTTACATATAAAAACATCCGAACAACGTTTAGTTCTAACGTTTTTTACATCCGAAAACAACCGAAAAACGTTTGATTCTAACATCAGGAAACCTGTACATTAGAAAACATCAGAAAACGTTTACATATAAAAACATCCGAAAAACGTTTAGTTCTAACGTTTTTTACATCTGAAAACATCCAAAAACGTTTGTTTCTAACATCAGGAAACATCTACATTAGAAAACATCAGAAAACGTTTACATTTATAGTACGTTCAGACTACAGAGTTATAACATGTTATAGTGCTATCTTGATGGTGGTTTCTGTGTTGCAATTATTTGACAACCGTTATAACATGTTATAACTCTCCAGTCTGTACAGCGTTTTAAAAACATCCGAACAACGTTTAGTTCTAACGTAATGTACATCAGAAAACATCCTTAAAACGTTTGGTTCTAATGTCAATAGATTGAAATTTTTGACGTCAGACCGACATTATAATGGCAAAATTTTGTTCCAAAATTTCTGATGTATACACCATGTTACGTTGCTTAAATACAACTAAATCATAATGTTTTCTAATGTTTGACATCAGGCATACATTTGATTACGATGCTGATGTAGACATCAGAATCAAACGTTGGGCTAATGTAAATTTCTATTCGGGAATCGGTTGAGAGAATTATTTTTGGCGAGTACTACTATGTGATGCAATTTAACGGTGGACACCCTTTACTTTACATATAGCTTTAAAAAATTATCAAAACATGCGTTTTTCAAACCAAATTGTCAATCGTGTTACCTGCTCAATTGAAATATCAAAAATTGAGATTTAAGGCTGAGTTACGATTTAAGGCAGTTTGAAGTTTGAGCCACATTCAGTCTGCCTGGCTGGCATCGCTGTTAACTGCGGAGAGCCATTTCTCTTGCTCTCTCCCGAAACTCTTTTTCGCCTCGCTGTGGAAACAGCAGCGCAGCCGTTTCCTTTTTCTCCGTGCACACTTCAGGGCACACTTCCTTTCACCCCACTCCTGTTGCATCGATTCGATACATTGCCTCATTTCGCTTGCTATTGGTTTCGGTTGCGTAGTAGGCTTTGCACTTAGCACAAGGAAAGCCGACATTCAGGGGGATCTGCGACAGCAAGCAACGAGTCTGACGTCAAAGGCATTGGAGGGGTGGCTGTGCTGTGATTAGGATGGCATCGGGCGGAGGAGCTGCCGGTGACGGACGACGACCATACGTCCACCGAACCGGTTTTCTCACATTATGCACAGTGTAGAGGTACCCACATATGTAGGTATGTACCTCTCTGCCATGCACACCTATTCAGGAAAGATCCATCCCAAATTCGTCTCTCTCTGTGCGCCCATAAAAGTTGAGCGCGCACCATCAGCAGAGTGCACTATGGGACGGAAATTGAAATTTCGATTTTTTTAAACCAATCGGAATTTTTCTACTACCCAATATCAACTCCGGGGTCACTTTGGATTTAAGTGTGCTTGTTTTTTTTTTCGCTTGCAAAGAAGAATTTTTTATCATTTTCCTCCCAGGTAGCCCAAACTGATTCACTAGTTTTCGAATCAAAAAGTGTTGTATATCAATTTTGTAAATAAATATTGGGTTTTAACATGGTTTGAAAAATTGTTAGTACTTTAGCGATTTCATTATTCCCTTGTAAAAATTACTATTGTTCCACTTAATATTAATGGCATTCCCAAGTATTCAACCTGAAACCAATCCATGGCTGCATTTCAACCTTCAAATTGGTGTATCTTCAATAGTTTCTGCAGATATCTGCGGCTGAAATGAGAAGAATATTTTCTCCTTAGCAATAGTTCTTTCATAAAATTTCATAATTTTTTCACCAATTTGTTTTTGTTTTCCAAATAACTTGGAAACAGCAGGATATTGAGCTTTCAAGACAAACAACTTTTCTGAAGACATGCACTTTCCACAATGTCAGAGTAAAAAGTTATATTTAGGCACCATCTATGCGGATGAGTTGCGAACTATCTTGTTATAGCTTCGCAGAGGTACCAAACCTTGGAAATGCTTCGTTGAGGAGATATTGGCTTGGTCGTCCAAATTGCATTTCTGGCCCACTGTGCAGCGAGAGAGCGCAGCAAGCGTGTCGGGTTGGGGTCGAGTGAGTGTGTGACAACGATACCAGGGGGCCCCAGCACTGTAGAGCAGAAGCCGTAATCGAAGGAGTCCGCGGAGCTAATGACGATGATGATGAGTAGCAGTGGAGTCACTGACGCGGATGGTCGTGTTTGGCTTTTCTTCTAAATATTCCCGGGTTGTTGTCGGTTCTGCCGGTGGGTCCCATTGCACGCGTCGTGCCGTAGTAACGGAACGGTTCCGACATTCTATCGCACGGGGTCTCCATGTAGTTAGGGACATCCCGCGGTTGGTTCTTCCAGTTTCCCTTTCCTCGTTCTTAAACATATCTCGCTGCGGTTTGGAGGTTCGCGAGGAATGGTTTCCGTTAAATCGAATAAATGAAGCATGAAACAAAATTGTTTTTGATACAGTAGAATCAGAAGCCGAGCAGTGCACACAGCTAAGTGTAGCAGCGATAGAAGGAGGTACGAAGAGCATATAGCTTCGTGATCCGAAGGGTGGACAACACGCCGATGGGGGTGCCGACGGCGGAGGAGGAATGTTTATAAATTAATATTAATTCAATCAACAAGAACGAGTGTGACGAAAAGGCTAGAAGAAGCAAGATCAGTCAGCTCGGGTGCGCGGCAGAAAAACGGCAAAATTTGTACGTGATCCAAGTGGGCCGTGTTTTGGTGCGCGGGACAGAATCGCGTCGTCGTCGTCGTCGGCGCGGTCAGTGTGACGAAGAAAGGCATCCTAGCAGTCGGTCAGTAGTGACAGTCAGTGAAGTGAGTGCAGAACGTGTGTCCGAGTCGGGTTCTAGCTGAACCATTCGCGCAAACGCATCCCACACTCTAGATTCAGCGGAGGTACCTGGTGCTTGGTGTGAAGTGAAGGTGAGCTCGTTTTAAATCAAAATATTTTGCCACAGTGCGACCCAGAAATCGGCGTGATTTTTTCTCTCTCTCTCTCTCTATCATCGCACATCAAAGCAACGGAGGCCAAGAACCCCAATGAGTGTATCCTTAGAAACGTGATCAATCCAAAACTGCACCTCATTCGTCTGTTTGATAGCAGGCCGGTCAAGAGAGGGAAAAAAATAATAAGACGACGAAGAGTGTATGAATGTGATTTTGTAGTGTTGTTGTTATTGTTCTTCATCGCCGTCGTAGAGGATTGGGAACGGATACTGTAGGAGGGTAAGATCGGTTCTCGCACACGACACATAAAGTAATAAACGATAGGGCCGGGCCGCGAGAGGCTGCTGGTTGGTCGATTGGTGGTGAGACTCGTGCAAGATTAGCGAGTACGGTTTTCTTCGTGCACGGTGGCGGCGAGGTTATCGACGGAAGGCACTCTTCGTGTGCGGACCTTTAGCACGCGTTTGCGATGGGTTTTGGGCTATGCGAGATATTGAGCTGTACCGCGATCTGCTGTGGGGGAATATTCGACTGTTTGCTCTTTCAGAGTTGCGGTACGTTAGAAACCTTAGGTTCCTATAAATAGATGCGTACGGAGATTCCATAAGCAACTATGTATTGCACTGCCTATCAGTCCCATATGAATTTTCGTCAATTTTAAGAGAACAACGTTATCCACTATAAATTGGCATGCAAGTATTACGTGATAAATCATTGATCATCAAAAATGTGCAAACAACATCAAGTCAGTTTGTTCCATTATCTATTTTAGTGATGCACCGAATAGTGATATTCGGCCTGGTTTTCGGCGTTTACACCAAAATGTTAACCAATATTCGGCCATTTTACAACTAAAAAGTGGCCGACTAAGTGTTTGAGTGAAACTTTGAGACTGATGTTCGGCCTAAGTATTCGACCGAATACTATGGCGACCGAAAATTCGGTGCATCACTAATCTACGCCCAGTGATCTATTTATAGATCTGTAACATTTTTGATGACTGTTGAAAAACTAGAGTTTAAAAGATTGTTCTAAGGACCAATCTATTGAAAATGGCAAATAATTTAATTCAGAATTGACTCACTAGGTGGTGTTAGTGTTTGCAGAAAACTTCGTTTTATCAACTTTTATAGAAAAAAGTTCTTGTGATATGTGTTAGATAGAAGTTTGCGGTCTTTTGCAATGTTGTTTAGATAACGAAGGCCAACGCTACAGTGTATTTTGACGTAGGACTACGTCTGTGATTTCTATATGGGGGTACACTTTGTGAAAACCGAAAATGGAACATGTAACAAAATTATGAAAGATTTTGAACGTTAATAACTCAGCTGCCCCTGGACCAATTTCAATAATTTTATCACCAATCGATCAGAAATATTTCTACAAATCTGTAAATGCTTACCATTTTTCAAATTTTTTTTATTGAAAATTGCACGAATGTGCAACTGTTGCTATGATTATTAAAATTATCACCGATTGCCTGCGAAAAGCGATTTCCCTAACACAGATTTCAAAGTTAAATTACAGCCGGTCTCACCAAACGGTGTATATTCAATCACCGCGTGGTGAGCGGTGGTGTTCTTTAGTACACAACGAAAGGCTCCCCGCAAGCAGCTAGCTATCAAGACTGACCTCAACCGCTGATCGGATTCAGTTCCAATCACCGTGCGTGGTGGTGTCCGTTCGTCGGCATCAGCAGCAGCAGCAGTAATAACTCAGCTACTCCTGGACCAATTTCAATAATTTTATCACCAATCGATCAGAAATATTTCTACAAATCTGTAAATGCTTACCATTTTTCAAAAATTTTCTATTGAAAATTGCACAAATGTGCAACTGTTGCTATGATTATTAAAATTATCACCGATTGCCTGCGAAAAGCGATTTCCCTAACACAGATTTCAAAGATGAATTCCATCCACTCTCTCCAAACGGTGTTTATTCAATAACCGCGTGGTGAGTTGTGGTGTGCTCCAGTACACAACGAAAGGCTGCCTGCAAGCAGAGAACTGCAGCCCAGATGAGCATCCATAGAAGGAGGAAGCCGCCACACCGCTATTGATCGGAATCAGTAGATCTTCGTGATTCGCTGTGGGCCATCTATGTCAAGCGTGTCATACCAAAGAGTATAAACAGAGATAATCCCACTCAAATTCCTATTCCTACACAAAACACAAGCTCGTGCCGCAGTTAATGTTCCTTCTGAACGGGTTTTGTCAAGGCGAAGTGGACTGTACTGGGCTGGAGCGAACGGAGTTGGCTAGCGTCAATCGAAGTTCTAAACTCAGAAGCTCTGAAAAGAGCTGGGGGGTTTGACGCTGCTCTCCGGGACACGGTGGACATGCAGTAGAAATGACGAATGCTGCCGACTACACTAGACACTACTGTTTTATTTCTCTTTGCTTCTTAATACAACGTTTTACAGCTGCTGCTGCTGCGAACGGATGCTCGGTTGGATTCAAACTTAAACTAAAGCACGCTACTGCGGGGATTTTTATAGAGCGGCACCGACTGTTTGCTCGTTGCTGATTGGTCGACGTTTTTCTCCTCTCTTTCGGCGGTAGGCGGAACATCCTCCCCCCGGTTGAGAGATCTCAACACCTTTTGGAAGTCGGAGGGCTTTGACGGGCATCATTATCCTCGATGGGCAGAATGGACACCTTATTGATGGGACGTCGATACGTGGTTCCATTCACGAAGACATCAACTGCTCGGACCAGGCCGTCGGTTCCAGGATAGACGGCTACGATGCGACCTAACTTCCATTTGAGTGCTGGTTGGTTACGGTCGTGAAGCAACATGATCATGTCTTCCCGAATGTTCGGCTTCTCTTGTCGATTTTTCTTCCGAGGCTTTCGCGCATAAGTTGGAGATGTTGTCACCGTGTCAAGCTTTGACGTTCTCGGGAAGGTTCAGCTGGGGCGATCAGCGGTAGTCCAATCAAATAATGCGCTGGAAATTGCGAACAATGGTCGGGAGTTCAAGACGGCCTCGATTTCTGACAGGATCGTACACAATTCCTCGAACGTTAGATTCGTATTGCCGACTACCCGCTTCAAATGGGTTTTGGCCGACTTCACGGCTGCCTCCCACAAACCACCGAACTCGGGTGCGTCGGGTGGAATGAAATTCCACTCAATTTCATGATTGCGGCAGAAAGATTCGATGGTGTCCACGGCGTGTTGGTCACAAAACTGCTGGTAAAGGTTGTTCTATTCGTGGTGAGCACCACGAAAATTGGTTGCGTTGTCCGAATGGATTTCTTGGACCATTCCACGGCGAGCAATAAATCGTCGAAGGGACGCCATGAAGGCATCGGTACTCAAATCGGAGACGCCCTCCAAATGGACGGCTTTGGTTGCCATGCAAACATAAACGGCCACGTACGACTTCATTGGTCGGGTCCTTTTTCCGACAATTGGCAGTGAATTGCAGGACATAGCCCACAACTCGTTGGATTTTGCGGAAGTTACTGAGCTTTGGAAGAAAAGATAGGAAGTCCATACTCACATCTGGCCCTGCTACCAAGGCCTTAAGTTCCGGTAGCTTCTCGTCTGAAACGTCTTCAGGGGCATCTACGTAGTACTCAACTCTTTGCAGGAATTCGGGCCCATTCCACCAAAGGCTGTTGTGCTTCAGGGATTCAACTAGTTGACCTCAGGATACGATGTCTGCTGGGTTCTGTTGGGACCGGACATACTCCCACCGGTACTTACTGGTATGCTCTTGTATAATTGCGATTCGATTCCGTACAAACAACTGTAGCTGGTTGAGAGGTTTCTTAATCCAAGCGAGGACTACCGTACTGTCGCACCACAGGACTATTTCACGGAAAGTCATATCCAGGGCTGGTAACACCTTCTGTACCAACCGGGTTAGTAGGAGAGCGGCGCACAATTCCTTTCGTGGGAGCCGAGCCATCGCCAAAAATACTTCGCACAAAGATGCAGGCTCCATCAGAGAAGCCGTGCAGCTCGTAGGCGACCACGTTGTCCATTGTCACGCGCCTTGGGATCTCGATCTCGTGAAGATGCGACAAGGCATCTTGGAGTTGTCGACACTGCTGTGCGATTTCTTCGCCAACCGGGTCGTCCCACCCGGAATTAAGCTGCCACAATTTCTGCGCTAGAAGCTTCGCCAAAACAATGACCGGTAAAACCAGTCCCAGGGGGTAAAAAAACTTGGCGATCTCGGAGTACATCGTTCTTTTCGTGGGCCGTTGCGGATGCAATGTTGGATTTGGACGATAGGCTATGAGTATCGAGTCTGCAGAGGGATCCCAGAGTAAACCAAGTACCTTGATGGCTTCATTAACTCCATGCTCTTCCCACGTGATCCTTTTTTCTTGATCCTCCACGGGAATATGCTCTAGGAATTCCGGTGAATTTGAGCACCACTTGTGTATGGGGAAACCTCCTTGTCCAAGGAGCTGCTTCAGCTGTTATTGAGCCTCGATAGCGTCCTCCACCGAGTCTGCACCGGAGAGTACATCGTCCATGTACGTTTCTTCTTTCACAATACGAGCGACGACAGGAAAGTCCTCATCATCCTCTTCGACGAGCTTCAGTAAACACCTGGTTGCTTGATATGGTGCCGATGCCGTACCGTACGTAACGGTACAGAGTTCCAGGACTCGCAGGGGTAACGATGGGTGCTCTCTCCAAAAGATTCGAAGGAAACTACGATCCAACAGGGCTTTGAGTATTTGACGGTACATTTTAGAGATGTCTCCGATGATGGCAACCTTGAATTTTCGGAACCTTAGCGCGATATGGTGCAGATCGTTCTGTACTCCTGGACCAACTTGCAGTACATCGTTCAGGGAGAGTTCCGATGGCGACAACTTTGCACTTGCGTCGAACACGACTCGACATTTCGTGCTCGAGCTGGACGGACGTAACACTGCATGATGCGGCAAATAGTAGGTTTGCTTGTTGGGTGGATCTTCAGACTCGTTGATCTCGGTGCAGTTGCCGAGAGCTTCGTACTCCCGGATGAAGTTCACGTACTGAGCCTGCAGCTCGGAATTGCGGATTAATCGCTTCTCCAACATCAGGAATCTTTTCAAAGCTAGACTAAATTTCATGTAATTGCTGGGTGGACACCTCGAGATCTTTGCTAGATTCCAAATTTCTGTTTTCTGCATTGTTGTTTAGGAGGCTAAAACTTTTTGAATTCTGTACAGCTTAGCACGGAATTCTCTCACTAGGTAGCACTAGTATTCTTATAACCTTCGACATATTGAGATCCCTGCTAGATACAAAGTTGCTGTTTACTGCAATGTTGATCAGGGAGCAAAGAACCTTTTGAATTGTGGACGGTTTAGTTTTGAATTCTCTTGCTAGGGGACACTAGTGTTGTTAAAAATTTCACGTTAATGCTGGATCAACATCTCAAGGTCTTTGCTGTATACAAAGATGCTGTTATCTGCAATGCTGTTCATGAGACTAAGACCTTTTGAACTGTAGAAAGTTTAGTTCTGAATCCATTCGCTAGGTGACACTAGTGTTCTTATGAATTTTGTGTAAATGCTGGGTTGACATCTCGAGATCTTTGGTAGATACAAAGTTGCTGTTTTCTGCATTGTTGTTCTTGAGGCTAGGACTTTTGAATTTTGAAAAGTTTAGTTCAGAATTATCCCGCTAGATGGCAATGTGTTCTCATAAATTTCGTGTAAATGCTAGGACGATGTCTCGAGATTGTTGCTAGATACAAAGATGCTATTTTCTGCAATGTTGTTCAGGAGGTACAGGCTCATTTGCTGTAGCTATGCGGAGCCGATATTCAGTGTTTGGATTGCAAACTTACTTAAAACTAACGTTAGTAAAGCGGTAGCCAATTACTCGCGGCTATCTCGAGGTTAGGGGTAACAATTGTAACAATTGGATGTCAGGGAAGGGATTGAGAACATAGGGTTTGGAGAGCAATGTGCTCTTGATCTCGAACTAAGCGACATACTGATGAAAAAGACAAACATGCGGGTACACCGATGGGCAGCTAACAACTTGGGAGAACACAAGATGACACTAACTACTAAATCCTTAGATCGATCCGTTTTAAAACACATAAATTAAATTTAAATAGTCAGTCGAGATTTCGGCTCGCCAAGATGTCTCTAACGGGCTGCAAAGGTTGTTTTCCTCGGGCCCTGAGGAATGTGGATAGCTTGGATCTGGCAACACAAAGCACACTGGGCCAGCAATGCAATCTAGCGGATTAATAACTCCAAAACGAAGCATTTCCGCGACTTGGTGTCTTGGGTAAAGTTTCTCATCACAAATGGTCCCATGTATTGACATTAACAAATAGTTCAAAACTCTTCCGCAAAGATGGCGCCACAATCTAACTTCTTTCTATGACGTTTTAGAGACTTGATGTCTTGGAAAAAGTTGTTTGCCTTGACAAAATAAACAACTCTTTTGAAAACGTAAAATTTCCACAGCCTACTGGTTCCGAGTTATATGGAGTTAAAGAAAAAAAATGTCGAAGATATGGTTTTTTCTTTCTGTTTCGATGTCGGTTTTTTTGCTGACAACCATATAATGTTAAATTTGTCTCTTATGCAAATGCATTAAATAACTAATTTTTGTGAAGAAACATACTGGTTTAAGCTTCAAAATTTAAAGATATTGTTGAAAAAACGAAAAAAACAACAATTTTTGAACTTTAATAAATCGCAACCTGACATTTTCAGCAAAAATTAAGCAATGCTCGGTAAACCAAACATCAAAATTTGAGAGAGGTATATTTTGGTGTTTTTGAGATTTCATCATTTTAGTGGAGCATGTATTTTTTTCTATAACTTTTTTTAATGAATTGAAATGGCGTTCTGAAGACTTGACGACTAAGGCAAAGTTGTTTATCTTGATAAAATAAACAACTCTTCTGAAGAAGTCAAAACTCCACAGCCTACTGTTACCAGAGCTGAGCCAAAAAGTTGAACACATTTCTTCGGGACCTTCTGGTCTTAGAGCTACCTCTATGTACTAACTCCCCCTTCAGGTAAGGTCTGTATCCACTATTATTCGTATACATCAAAACTGAAGTAAACACAAATTTCGCATTATATTTCAATTGTATTTGTTTATTTCAGATTCATGGGATATGATTTACAAATTCAAGAAGTCAAAACATAGTTATTCGGTATTTGAATAACATTTTCGACCTTTGCGCTTAACTTCATCCATTAGGGTTTGTACAGACTCCTCAGATGTCGTGGTGGCTGTCTTTGTCCAAATTTGACACTGATCAAAGATTCCTTGTTGCTTTGCAGAAAGCTTCCGCTTCATCAGAGCCCAATATCTCTCGATTGGACGTAACTCTGTACAATTTGGCGGATTTGCGGTTTTTTGATTTGCTTCGTACAATTTAATACAATGGCATTATGCCAAATCGGCCCAAAACAAACAGTTTTCTTTGTGACTTTTGATGAAGGGTAGCAATCGCTTCTGCAGGGGGGGAGAGGTAGCTCATCGATTCTTCCGGTTCGCCTCCTAGAATCGTGCTATAAGGTACCAGGCGATAACCAGGGTAGTTGATCGATAGCTCGATGACGTCATTTCGTTGGCGTCTGCAATGGGAAGTTCTCATAGCAGGCGTTGACGATGGGACGTTGTCGAGTTGTTGAATAGCAACTATCATGGTAACTTACCGATTACCTGTCGATCTGCCAAATTTGGAAAGACGTCTGCATTGAATTGTCTCATATAATAATATTCCGCCCACTATATCACAAGAAATTGCGAGTAGCTGAGTGGAATGGAGATAAGTTAAGCATTGGGTACAGGACCAAGTCTCCCCTGGGTGGTGCCAAAAGATGAGCGCAATAGAACCATCAAGTTGCCATAAGGCACGGAATGAGACTATTGCATGGCTGGGTAGTCAAAGTCTTCCATTCGTTAGTCATTTCAGGTGGATTAGAACAAGTTTAGGTTTAGGGTGGGCGTTGGCCAGATTTGGATTTTTCAGAATCCAAACGTCGCGTGAAAGTGGAACTTAATGAAGGCCTAAGTACTTTTTCGTAGTTTTTAGTTTTCGGATTTGAAAGATCGTCGGTTACAGTGGCCTGCTTACTGAGCAGAAAAACGCGGTCCCAGGTCCTTACATATCAAAGAGATTTATGGTAAAATCGCTTGTGTATCGTTTATTTGGCGAAACTCGTTGTTGTCGTTGGTTCCGGGTTTGAATGGATACACAAATTTGAGCAACGGTTATGTGATATGAGGGGCTCGGTGGCCTTAGACCAACCGTTTTTGCTTACTGAGCAGAACATCATGAGTCTAATCTCAGGCCCATCCACATTCAAGATTCGTCAATCGTTTTATTTGTTAATATGACTACATGGTAATAACAGCAACTCGGTGATTAAAAAGGTGCTCGTCTGCCTAGTGGCAAACGTTTTTGCTTACTGAGCAGAAGACCGTGGGTTTAGTCCCAAGCTCCTTCGCGTTATATGATCGTTAGGACATCAATTCAACTTATCGTTTACCAAAACGAACCCTGCTGCAAACCCAACCCTCTTATCCAACATCCCAGTGATTCCTCGTGGAAGTGCAGAGGTGTTCTCGGCTTCCATCAAAGCGAGTGTCATGTCAACACAATCCTTCCCATTCCTTTCTTGACCTGTGTTCAGGCGCGGCCGGCGCTGGTATTGCCTAATTTAAGATCACTAGTTTTTACACATTGTGGATGATTGCTAGTCCCAAGCATCGTCTATTGGTTCTCTGTGTAATTACAGCTGATCTGGCAGTATCAGAGTAGCAACCGTGGGCGGTAAATCAAGCTCAAGCTCAAGCTCAGGGTAGCAATCGCTTCTGCAGGCTCTCTTCCTGGTAAATCTCCTTTTGGATTGTGCCTGCAGTTACGAAAGATTTACTATTTCGGCCACACGTGCAAATTGCTTGCCAAATAAGGTATTTTTTTTAGGAATTTCGATGTTTTCGTCGTCCTGAAATACTGTAGCATTTTTGGCTATAACAGAAGTAAGCCAGCCCTGGAAGCTGCTTGAAATCCTTCAGGACATAAATTTCATCGTCCATAACAACTCATGAAAACTTCGTCAAATATTCGCAGTACCAACGTCGAGCTCGTGATTTTGCTGTCAAATACTGTTTCACGTTGCGATTTGGAACTGTTATTTTATAGGACTTCAGCCGCTAAACGCTGGATTGATTTTTTGACAAAACCAGGTGACATTCCTATTTTGCGAGCCACCGATTCGGGTTTTCCTTACGTCCGTACAAAATCTAATCGTTCACGTGTTTTTCATTCGTCGCCATCTTAAACACTAAACATGGAATGTAAACACCTATCATAGTCTTTTTCATCAATGACTCCCAGCTATACCTCAGTGAAATTTTTCATTCCTACGTGAAATATTTCAAAAGTTACAGTGATTTGAAGGTGTCTGGATTAATGTGGTTACAGACCTTAGGGTAAAGTATCCCCAAGATTATAGTTGTGCTAGCTTGCATGGGCGAACCAAGAGTTTCAAAAAATTGACGTCTGAGCCTTTGTTTACAAATGCAGATACGGGTATTTGACAATTCACTCTTGTTTTACGAGAATTATGATTTTTTTTCAATGGAATTTTGAGGAGATTTCCGAATGAATTTCAGTGCTAACACCAATGTATTCCAGATACAATTCAAGGAAGATTTAGCAAGAACCCTAAGAGAGTTTAGACTTTAATTCCACGTCAATCGTGCGAGTTCAGAGTACAACTTTTAAGAAGCTTCTAAGGAAAATTCCAAGACGATTGTGAAGAGGACTCCAGGATCCGAGAAAAATACCAAGGTTGTCGAATTTTGAGGGTAAAGTTTAGGAGAATTCTAATTTTAAGAGATTTCCGAGGATAATGCCAAGGGCATTACGAACAAAAATTCTATAGCATTTTATGTGAATTTCCCATCAAATATTCAGAAGATTTTTGAGCAAGATAATTCTGAACAAAATTTCAACACAATTCTGAGGTTAATTGCTTGGGAATTCTGAACAGAATTCAAATTAATTTTAAATGTAATTGTGGCAGTAAGCTTCAGTGAATTCTTAGAAAAATACATTATATTCGATGAAAATCTAAGGATGAATTTCAAGTTTTTCTTTTCTTAATCTGTAGAGAATTTCAGGAGTATTATAATTTAATTTTCAAGGGACTCCGAGAGAGAGTCTCAAAGTTATTTTAGATGAATTCTAAAACTCTGTGAAAGGAAATGGTTCTAAAGAAAATGCTTGAGAATGTTCCAATAAAATGCTGTAAAGAGTTTTGAGCAGTTAAAACATAGACAAATCTTGAAGAACGCAGAACCAAATTCGACCCAGGGAACATTCTGCTGCTTTAGTAATAACCAATTTTACCTAGTGATGCCTTTGACTTTCGGTTTTATGCTTATTTTTAATGTAAATCGAACAACCGAGAAAATTTACAAAATTCCGGAAAAAATCCGGGAATTGTGAAGCAGAAGAAGCCGAAACGGAGTCCGCATCGGTCAAACCGAGGGCTCGGAAGCTATATAATTTATTATAAATTGGCGTTTGTTATCATGGACGATGAAACATACCTCAAATTTGTCTAAAAGACGCAAGTGAAATGTGATCGTGGCATGTTGTCAAAGCCATTTGTGACAAAGGAGACGATGAACACTGAAATGTACAGTCGGGAGGGTTTGAATCGGCGTCTGCGGTCCATGATCCGTCAACATGATGGCCCAGTACTATTTTGGTTCAATTTGGTGTCAATGCACTACTCGAAAGACACGGTAGCTTGGTACAAAGCCAAGGGGGGGTCACTCTACACACTTATTGCCTCAGTGTGCCTCATGTGTGCCGCAGTTTTTCCGGCAGTGCCGAGAGTGTCATCAGACTGATTTTTTTGTTTGTATAATGGTATGTTTGGCAACCCGGTTAATTTGACAGTTCACATGTTTTGTTTTAAAGAAACAGATCCTACCTGCCGTTACTCTCGGTTCGTTGCTACCAAATTCTCTCGGAAAAGGACTACACTGAACTTAATAAGCAACGGCTTCGGCCACCGAATCGAAGCTTCGAGCGAGAACGTTCTCCTTCCAATTTCCGACAGGACAATAACTTCTACTGGATTGGAGTATGATGAGGACTCGGATGAACCACAGGTGACGGTGGTAAGTAGACGAAGCGAACCTGCATCATCAGAGGAAACTGGTCTAGATGCTCTTCAGATTCTGATGAACGCTTCCTGGAGGAGTTTCTCCCGAAAGCCATCGACACAGTCAAAGATACGTCGCCTAGTAGGAGTTTCAACCAAAATCAGACTTCCCTGGTGGAGGTGGTGTTTAATATGGCCACACGGTCAGACAGTCCAACGATCGGACAAATGGAGAGAAGTATGATGTCTCTGGGGCGTAAACGCTGGGGCGCTGTCAATGGTTGGAAAGCAATCACCGATGAAGATACTACCTCAGAACATGGTCCGAGTGATCATCGAAGGCGAATTTTTCGATGTCAGTTAGGATGAGGAACGAATCATGGAACTGAATGTCGGTTGGCTGATCAACGAAGTGGTGAAGCGTTACGGAATCAAACGATCCCCTTACGACGCTTTTGTGCGGCTCGGATTATTTTCATCCAATTGAAAGAGAATAATATAGAGAACATTTGAGTTCATTAACACAACGTAGTGTTATTCCAATAATGAACTGTGCGTATACTTTCTGGGACATCCTATATAATCCAGATCAAAACAAATTTTCGTGGTCCTACAAGTAGAAAAAAAAAACATAAATAGGATTAGAAAAAGTCTTTAAGATTTCAAGATTTCAAAAAAAAAATTGACCCGCTAAGAAGAGATTTTAACATTTCATGTAATCCAAACTCGAAATACCTGATCTTTTAATTTGTAGGTAACTTTGCGAAAATATATTGGCACTTCACAAATTTTCAAAATCTTAAACTCAAACAACGATTTTTTTAGCTGAGCAAAAATTAAGAAATGTGAACTTCAAATTTACTCTTTTTTTTGAAGTTGGATCACTTTTTCAAAAATTACCATTAAACAAAAATCTAGATAAACATTTCAAAAGGTCCTATCTGCATTGATCGATTCTCTTCATCGACTTTCTCTTTCGTCTATAAATCAGCTCAAAACCTTTCTCTGTTGTATTTGACGTTTTGGACGCTAGATAAGATCCTCCTTTATCAAACTATGAGGTAGAATTAGCGCGAAATCTATTTGCATAGCAGTGGTTATGAAAAGAGAAAGTCGATAAAGAGAATCGATCAAATCAGATAGGACCATTTGAAATGTTCATCGAGAAATGGTTTGAAATATACTTTAATTTTCAAATATCTTCATACGTCTTCAAAAAGAAATCGGCCACTGAAACCGTTATAGCTCAACTTGGCAGTTTTATTTGTATGTATGTATTATTGTATGTACATTTCATTTCATGACAACTTTGTTCAAGTCAATATGTATTGTGTTGTTAGCAGTACATATATAACTGGCGAATTAGCATGTGATCGCTAAAATATTAAGTAACGTCGTGATCAGAAATAATTTGGGGTGAATGAATGGATCGGGATGGATTCATACTGTTGTCAAAGTCCAAAACCGAAGTTCGACAGCATGAACTAGCGAAGCTAGGGCATTCACCAAATGCGAAATTTAACTGCAGATTTCCATGGATTGGTTAACAATTTTAGGGACCATATCGAATAGGAACCTGCTGGAAAATGTTCACGTTTTATTTTTCTGTATTATTTTATAATGATAAATCGAGATCAGATATCGAACGGAAGTTTACCTATGTAAATTCCATGGTGTCCGTGGTACCCTCACTAATAGAGATACCGGAATATATTTCACGGACTTCCACAATACTGTTTACTCTTGATTCACTGCACTCAACTAATGACAATAACAATAGCACGCTAAAACGCAATACACCAATTCATCACTAATATATAGTCCAAAGTGTATTATGGCTGTGAACCATTTGCCGAGTTAAAAGTGTCATTTCGAAAGTTATTTTCTATGTTCGAAAATCCCTGTGCTGTCGATCGATCGGTTTTCGAGAAGAACTTAGCCAAGGTTGTTGTTCTAGTAGGGTGCAGACAAGGGAACTCTCGGATAACGGCAATTAATAAATCTTACTTAATCAACGAGTTCTTTATTTAGTCCGCTCAAGTACGCGTCGTCGGTTCAACTGATTTCTACACTCTCATCAGAAACTCATCATATTTAAGTAAATGCAGAGGGGCGTGACACTTTGATAACTTTGAATTATCACAACATCTTCCCACTTTTGCAAAACAAACGCAACAGATTTAAGAAACAATGAAATCTCTATACTTAGCTGGTATTCTGATTTCTCTCTTCGGACGGCCCCGACTCATGGGTGAAGATAACATCTCTCCTGGAATAGAACTGACATTCACAACATCGGACGTCTTATCGGTGCACGGTTCATCCTCATCTACGTTGCTGGTGTGAAATGGTTCATCGGTCAGAACGGCTGTCTCCGCTCTTGATGTTTGTGGAAGATCTACAGGCACTGTTGATGATTTGCTTGTTTCCACCATTGGAGATCCAATCGATGCAAAAGAAACTGCAGGTTCTTTGCGAGGCTTAACGTTTACAGCATCGCGACGATAATTGGTTCCGTCCACATTAACTAAGTATGATCGATCACTAAGTTGATTACTGACGAATCCCGGAGACCAGACCTTAGATGATTGTGGCCGTGCTTGAACGTACACTGGCGATCCAATTTCTAAAGCTGGCAGTTGACGTGAGTGCTTATCGTAATTGTACTTGATCTTTTGACGATTCTTCCTGATTGCTTCTGGAACGCCTTCCACGACTTTCTGCAATAGATTTGTTGCCGGAATTGGTATTCCACAACGGGTACTGCGTGAGAACAATCTGGATGCAGGCAGGGTTGCTTCCACTCACTTGCTAAAAAATAATGATTTCCTGAACTTTGAAATCATTAGATGTTATAATGAAATTTTGTACTTGTTAGATACAAGAAGAGGATGAAAGTCAAGTGTTTGACTCATAAAACCTGTCAATTTTGCTACCAGAGTGTTACAATCAGCGATCTTATGATTCGTGAGCGTTCACTCAGAGTGAGCGCTCGCGAGTAGTAAAATCGTTGATTGTGACTATTTGAAGGCGAATTTGACAGGTTTCATGTGTCAAACTCTTGCCTTTCAACCTCTTCTTGTATCTAACTAGTGCAAAATATGATTATAACATATAATGATTTCAAAATTCAGAAAATCAAATTTTTATAGCAAGTGAGTGGAAGCAAGCCTGGATGCAGGACTAGTTCCAATATTGTTGGGTGTGTTTCTCCAAAGTTGTATTACGAACCAAAGATCCTGTCCTGACTCACTCGCTTTACGGATAAGCTGTTTGGCGATTTTTACAGCGGCTTCCGCCTTACCGTTGGCCTGTTGGTGGTGTGGCGCAGACGTAGAATGTTGAAATCCCCATAGTTTTGCAAACTGAGTCATCTCCTCGTTTACAAAGTTAGTTGCATTATCGGTAACAACCAACTGAGGCGTCCCGTGACAAGCAAAGTTTCACTTACACGCATCTATAACAGAAGCCGGTGTCAAGTCCTTTATCAGATCCAACTCGAAATAATCTGAATAGTGTCGACTCATTCCCGGCCAGAACACGTTGGTTCTAGCCAATCGCAATGTGGACTCAATGCCGGTGTGACTGGTGTGCAACTTTTCAATCAACGAACGATGAAGCTTTGACGGGATAACGATTCGATCACCTCGAAAAACCAATCCACTTTGAGTAGCGAGCTCATGACGATGTTTGTAGGAGGGTTTTACAGGAGCTGGAACTTGATCCACTTTTTCCGGCCACCCATGATTGTTGTACAGCAGTATCGTTTGTAAGGCACTGTCGCTTGCAGTGTGATCAATAATCTCATTCATGCGATCGTCCGAAATACTTAGATAACTGCTTAGATCGATGTTTTCTACTTCGCCGAAGACTCTGTATATGTTCATTTTCCTGTAGTCTTTCAAATCATTCTGTGTATCGGGTGCTCGCGAGATGGCATCAGCTAGAACGTTATCTTTACCGGATACAAACTGGAGCTGGACGTTGTACCTTTGCAGATTTAGTAGCATGTGCTGCAACCGCTTCGGAGCCTTGAGAAGCGGTTTCTGGAAGACGTTTATTAGTGGTTTATGATCTGTATTCACAACTACCCTCGGGTTTCCGATGATTATTTGATCAAACCGGATACAAGCGAATAGAACCACTAGAAGTTCTTTCTCTATCTGAGCGTAGTTTTTTTTTATCGTTTGTGTCAGTGTTCGCGATGCATAACCGATGATCCTGTTGTCCTGGTATACTGCTACTCCGAGTCCGAAAGAACTAGCATCACACTCAATCCAAAGGGGTTCCTTCACATCGTAATACTGAAGGGTTTTGACGTCGGACACCATTGCCTTGATCTTGTCGAATTCCTTTTGTTCAACGGAACTCCATATCCACTGAACTTTTTCGGATATCAGCTTGCGTAGTGTGTGGAGATTTGCGCTAAGGTTAGGAAGAAATCTGCTAAGATAATTCACCATTCCTACGAACCGCATAAGGTTCTTCCGGTTTACTGGAGCTGGATAGTTTTTAATAACTGATATCTTCGACTTATCGGCCTGAAGGCCCCTATCGGTAAGGACATGTCTAAAGAACCTAACTGACGGTCTACATAACACGAGTTTCGAACGATTAAGCTTTATATTGCACTGCTTAAGACGTTCAAAGAGTTCTTCCAGACAACGGTTGTGATCCTGCATCGCCTCTTCCAAGGTTTCACCGCATCCAAAAATCAGCAAATCGTCCGCAAGACATTCTACTCCATCCAAATCTCTGATCGCCTCGCGCAACTTTAACTGGAAGATCTCCGGAGCCGATGATATTCCGAATGGCAGCCTTATCCAGCGGTATCTGCCAAAGGAAGTCCAGAAGGTGGTTAGGAGGCTGCTGGCATCATCAAGAACAACTTGCCAGAACCCTTTTCTTGCATCCACCGTTGAAAATACTTTTGCTTTACCCAATTCCGGCATGATCTCATCGAGTGTATTGAATTGAAGATTTGGTCGCCGAATAGCTTTATTCAAAGGTATAGGATCTAGACAGATTCTAAAGGACTCACCTGATGATGAGCGATTTACCAAAAGTATATTGCTCACCCAGTCCGTGTGACGGGATTCCTTCATGATGATACCGTCTTTTTCCAGTTTCAGCAGCTCTTCTTTAAGTTGTTCACGGAGCGCGATGGGTATGCGCCGAGGTTGTTGGATTTGCGGCTGTACAGTAGAGTCGATCTCCAATGACACTGTTCCTTCCATTTTCCGTAGCCACGAAACACTTCAGCATATTTTTCCACTATGCGGCTTGCTTCGATACGGTGAATTTTCCAGGTATCAGAACAAAGGAAGGACGCCATTGCTTCGCCGATCCAAAAAGTCGCGTGGTTGAAAAAACAATTCGATCCGATTTTCGCGATTCCGGATGGTTATCAGCACTCCAACCTCCAACAATTCGCGACCACTTCTGACACCATGTTCTAGAAGGGTGCAGACAAGAGAACTCTCGGATAACGGCAATTAATAAATCTTACTTAATCAACGAGTTCTTTATTTAGTCCGCTCAAGTACGCGTCGTCGGTTCAACTGATTTCTACACTCTCATCAGAAACTCATCATATTTAAGTAAATGCAGAGGGGCGTGACACTTTGGTAACTTTGAATTATCACAACAGTTGTCAAAATTTAACTTCTTGTCTGTCAGAAGTAACCACGCTCGAAAAGCAGGGTTAAACGATAACTTTCCATCTGTCAAATTTTAATAGAAACAATCATTGACTTTTTCTCAGTGTATGAATGCCATCCAAATAAAGGATGATATTTATTTGAAAATTGGCTGTGAAACATACAGCGCTCAGGGGACAACAATTTAAGAATAGGATGACTTGCAACTGCTTTAAATTAGATTTGTAATTCGATTGTTTACATTTCTATATTGAATAGCCATGAACAGCCATCATGGATACAAACATAGTTTGTTGATAGAGGAAACTTCCTCCACCACGAAATAGACAATCTTCGGTTTGCACGCTTTACTAATGTTCGTACCACCTCTGATAGCGATGACTATGTTTCCATCTCGTTTGTCAGCTTAGATAGAATTATTTACATCATAGTTTTGAATGATTTGCGTTATGGGACTGAACCAATACCATATGCATTTCAATTTGAGATGACAATCATACTACAGAGAGCATTACGAGTTTCAACTGAGGTCCGTTCACTTCTCGTATCAAGGTTTATCCTGTATTCGAGAGAAGCATCATCTGATATCAAAACAACCGTCATCCGGTTGCAGCTATCATTCGAAAAAAACAACGATTTCGATGTTTCGATTTGAATGGTCTGAGGTTTCATTCGAATGGAGGATGATGTTTTGGTACAGTACACTTGGTTGCTTAGGGCATCAGATAACTTTGACGTTTCTTTACGTTATATCTAACTTTTATGCAACACTGTTTGACAAATAACAAGCAAGCTATTTTCCGCAAATAATTCGTGAGATGTAGTTAGTGTGTTCCTTTACAATATTGTTTAGAAAAAAATATTCAAGTAATTACTCTGTTTGTCTGTAATTGCACGGCGGTCCAGGATGGGAATTTAGCAGTAAAGCAGTCCTAGATTTTTTTTTTAAATATAAGAACGTTTGGTGATATCAGTGAAGTTTTTGTGCTTTAAGGTGATTCCCTGTAACGTCCTTTTTCGTGTTACACTTCGCAATTTCCCATGTAAAAGTAATAAGACTTCTGTGAATGCACGTAGCTGAAATTACTACTTGTTGTTTGCTGCGGAGAAGCAAGCAATGTCTGAAATTTGCAGATGTATAAACCTCGTAGCTCTTGAGTTGTGTGCTCTTGAAATTGCGAGGTGTGATGGAAAAATGGACTGTACAAGGAAACACCTTAATGGCGGTAAGGATGATCTGCAAAACGATTGCTTAGAGTCGTGTTGATAGCTCTGATGTCGACATCAAAGCAGCCGGACATTATTATCCTCAGTCGTCGTGCACGCATTTTAAACTAGTTTTGCGAATGCCACTGAACCAAAACATCTGCAATACTTCGAATGATTATCACGTTGCTCGAGCCCTTTAACAATATGCATTCGAATTACGGATGATTTTCTTATGGTTGAATTTGTCGTCAGATGATGAACATTCATATGACTGTAGTCGAGAGAAAAAGCGATTTCGATGTTTTGTTTTGAATGGTCTGAGGTTTCATTTGATCTGAGGATGGTGTTTGTGTACAGTGTAGCAAGGCATCACAGCGTCTTTGCATTTCAGTCGCCAACTTATGCCAGCATGTCTTAATCTGTGGGTTGCAAACATTTACAAAACCGCGACTAAATTGAATATCTCGGCTGCCAAATGGTTTCAGTCAACATGATAAAGATTTGCTGAATGCTGAACAGTTTAGATTGTACGACCTACTTTAGCGGTCTACCCGGATTATTCGGAGAACCAGGATGTGTGAACTATAAATTCCATATTCTATACGCATTCATCTCGTGATTCTGAACAAACAACAGTTCTAGTTTTTATAATGTGGCTACTTTATCGGTCAATCCAGATTATCTGGAAAACCAGGATATGGCCACATTACACCAAAATATAAATTCTTTATTAAATTCGCTTTGATCTCATGATTCTGCACAAACAGAAAAAAATCGCAAGGTTCTAGAGCAATTTTTATAATGTGCCCTCTTTATAGTTCGTTACGGATCCTCCTTTAGGCCCGTAGAGTTTTCCTGAGGGCGTATATAATGTATATATATAAACACCATATATACTGAGTACTATAAATTTACAGTAATATACGTTAAGTAAAGTGTAAAATTGTGTCGATAGATAGTGGCATTTCCTACTTTACGGGGAACTTGGGTTCATCCCGGCCCTCTATCTCGGTACGCAAAAGTGGCCAATGAGACCAACACCAATAGATTCAACAGAGTTTTTCCTTTGAGAATATATATAACATGTTGACTGAAACTGTTTGGCTTAGATATTCTATATTCAATTTAGTCGCGGTTTTGTCAATTTTTGAAACCGGAAACGAATATTCCTAAAAGTAAATTTGACACCTATAGGGATGTATCTTTTGAATACTTTTGAGATCATAGCGAGGTGTTGTCAAATTTTAAAATCAATAATAGTTTGTTTTTATGTTGCTAAAATGCATCCAAAACACCTGATTTGCAACAAACGTCAAAATGACTTAACGGAATAATTGGTCGGATAATTATTCCGCAAGAAAAGTGAGATTTCAATCAGAACGCGCCAATGTTTGTTGGGAGGCTTGATGATGCAGATTTCAAAGTTTTGCACCGGGAGGTATGAGAGAGATGTTTTAAAACGTGTATATTTTTTGAATTAGGTCTTTAAATTAATTTGATTGTTAAGGCCCAAACGCAATGTTGGCGGAAGCGGAACGGAAACGGAAAGTTTGACAGTTGTCACAAATTACATCAAGATGCCTAACCGAAGTCGATTTGGTTCTAGCTAGTTTTCAATCCGACAAGTAGGCTTACTCCAAGGGCTGGTCGAGGGGGACGACTCTATCTACGATGCAGGAAA
The DNA here is from genome assembly GCF_037179485.1 of Ochlerotatus camptorhynchus. Taxonomy (NCBI): domain Eukaryota; kingdom Metazoa; phylum Arthropoda; class Insecta; order Diptera; family Culicidae; genus Ochlerotatus; species Ochlerotatus camptorhynchus. The sequence continues at coordinate 2,704,646 of NW_027040537.1, forward strand.
GATTTTGTTTTGGTGTCTATAGACTATAGATCTATAACTATAGTCACACGCTAAGTAGATAGAAAGAAGATTGCTGAAGATTCTGAAGATTTCCTGCAAATCTATGCGCGATGCAAGTAGATGCGAGAATTGAAAGAAGATTTTTCGCAGATTGATTTGCTAGTGTGAGATCTTTCGAGCATCTAGAATTGAGAATTAGATGGGGGGAGAGGTAGCTCATCGATTCTTCCGGTTCGCCTCCTAGCATCGTGCTATAAGGTACCAGGCGATAACCAGGGTAGTTGATCGATAGCTCGATGACGTCATTTCGTTGGCGTCTGCAATGGGAAATTCTCATAGCAGGCGTTGACGATGGGACGTTGTCGAGTTGTTGAATAGCAACTATCATGGTAACTCACCGATTACCTGTAGATCTGCTGAATTTGGAAAGACGTCTGCATTGAATTGTCTCATATAATAATATTCCGCCCACTATGTCACAAGAAATTGCGAGTAGCTGAGTGGAATGGAGATAAGTTAAGCATTGGGTACAGGACCAAGTCTCCCCTGGGTGGTGCCAGAAGATGAGCGCAATAGAATCATCAAGTAGCCATAAGGCACGGAATGAGATTATTGCATGGCTGGGTAGTCAAAGTCTTCCATTCGTTAGTCATTTCAGGTGGATTAGAACAGGTTTAGGTGGGCGTTGGCCAGATTTGGATTTTTCAGATGTTATCCTGGATAGGACCCTGTCTTGGAACGTCGCGTGAAAGTGGAACTTAATGAAGGCCTAAGTACTTTTTCGTAGTTTTTAGTTTTCGGATTTGAAAGATCGTCGGTTACAGTGGCCTGCTTACTGAGCAGAAAAACGCGGTCCCAGGTCCTTACATATCAAAGAGATTTATGGTAAAATCGTTTGTGTATCGTGTATTTTGCGAAACTCGTTGTTGTCGTTGGTTCCGGGTTTGAATGGATACACAAATTTGAGCAACGGATTTTATGTGATATGAGGGGCTCGGTGGCCTTAGAGCAACCGTTTTTGCTTACTGAGCAGAACATCATGAGTCTAATCTCAGGCTCATCCACATTCAAGATTCGTCAATCGTTTTATTTGTTAATATGACTACATGGTAATAACAGCAACTCGGTGAATAAAAAGGTGCTCGTCTGCCTAGTGGCAAACGTTTTTGCTTACTGAGCAGAAGACCGTGGGTTGAGTCCCAAGCTCCTTCGCGTTATATGATCGTTAGGACATCAATTAAGCTTATCGTTTACCAAAACGAACCCTGCTGCAAACCCAACCCAACCCTTTTACCCAACATCCCAGTGATTCCTCGTGGAAGTGCAGAGGTGTTCTCGGCTTCCATCAAAGCGAGTGTCACGTCAACACATTCCTACCCCTTCCTTTCTTGACCTGTGTTCGGGCGCGGCCGGCGCTGGTATTGCCTAATTTAAGATCACCAGTTTTTACACATTGAGGATGATTGCTAGTCCCAAGCATCGTCTATTGGTTCTCTGTGTAATTACAGCTGATCTGGCAGTAACAGAGTAGCAACCGTGGGCGGTCAATCTCAAGCTCTAGAATTGAGAATTAGATGTGACGTCCTCCTCGGGGATGGTCACTCTACACACTTCACCAACATTTTTCTCAGTGTGCCTCAAGTTTGCCGCGCTGTACCGAAAGTCCCAGTCATCGGATTGGCTTTGTTTGTCAATAATTATATGTTTGGCAACCCTGTATTTTGACAGTTCCAATGTTTTGTTGTGGTAGGATTTCAGTTTGATGTTGATATCAATTTGCTGTCATTTTGACGCTGGACTTTCCTCGGGAAGTACTTCGGGGAAGTGATTCACTACGATGGCAACGTGATCAACATACTGTACACCTTTTCGAATCAGTCGCTTTCCTCTAGGAGGAATGTCTACTGCAAGGGGTGAGACAGGTTTACTCTGAGCTGCTTTTTTGCAGCGAATAACTCTCTGCTTACTCCGGTTACTCCCTTTAAGAATATGCTTCTCATATTAGACGTCAGTTTTGTTTGTAAACAAAGTAAGCTCAAGTGTATCCTGACGCTTTCGAATAGCTTGAATATTATAGAAGAACCTGGGCCGGTGCCTGCTTACTACCAGCAAGAACTTACAGTTCCAGCCAGATTTCAGCAGTTGTTCTTCTTCCTCAGCAACCAATCCCAGTTGTCACTTCAAAAGAATCATCGCTGATCAAACAAGCTATACTTCTAAACATCTGGAATTTCACCTATAATGCAACGATCCCATCAGCATCGATTGATCCAGTAGTCGTAACAGCAGTCCCATTGAAAATGGTAATTACTAACTCCGATCCCCTTCTCGTTAGCACCACGCAAGTTAGCTACAGTGTGAAGATTCCATCACAGCACATCAAACTTAGCGTGGTGGTCGCCACTACAGTTTCCGATTTAGTAAACATCTTCACGGTGGGACAATAACCGATTAACACCCAATTCCAGCTCCGACGGCAACGCTACCTCCGCTGAATGTTCAGCCGAAGCCGAAGAGGAGAAGGACGTTGAAGTAACCGCTACCAATGTTCCGGTGAGTGCGATTCTCGTCCGGACTTCAAACCAATCAACGATCAACCGGACGAAATCGAAGTGAAAACCGGTCAGGAAGACGAAGAACAAAACAAGCTGATAGATTACCTTCGTCGACTTTCTCTTTGCATTCTCACAGCCATGTTAAGACCAAGTACAGGATCGTCATGAGACGTGATCAAGTTCACAAGATCGCTACCAATCACTCGATATCGTCAGCGCTGTTCATAAAACAGTGGGAGACGAACAACAAATTGCACACCTGGGCCGCTATGGACTTAGCCAACGAGAAACCGAAGAACACACGTATGTAGTGTTGTTCTACTTTATAGGAGACTGCCGTCGATGGCCGTTTCAAAATCACGGTGGTGTATCGCAGAAGCTCCAAAAGAGGAAGGATGGAACGGCACAGTGATAATTCAGAGCTCGGTTCGCAGTTTCATCCAGCGGCAGTTTGCCAAGCCATGGGAACGGGATTGCTTCGACGAGTACTGTAGTACGTGTGGGGTACGTAATTTGGCGGATTTCGAGTATTTGGCCAGGTACATCGAGTTTTTCCACCATATGAAGCTGGACAAGCATTCGCCAGCTTGGTAGCTGGGTAAGCCGGGATCCGGATTCATCGTACATCAACCTGGAGGATGAGGATAAGCATCAGATGAAGATTTGATCCACGGAGAGTACAGGAACATCGGGAAGGGCGCGTATGGGTATGTAAAGCTGAGCTACCGGAACTCGAATAGATCGAAGTTCATACTGAAGGAGAAGCTCGTGCCGCAGTTTATGGTTAAGACCGAGGAGAAACGGGAAATTCCGATGGAAGTGTACCTGTTGACACACGTGAAGCATTCGAGCATTGTCAAGATGTTTGATTGTGTTGTATACGTGCACATTTCACGAGATACGAAACGTCAATTGACGAAACTATGATTATAAACCTTAAACTGGCAGCACGGCCAGCGGCATAAAAACACATTGTATACATAGAGCTGAGCTCAGTTTACTCTGGAAGTACAACGAAAACGATGACTTTTATTTTGGTTCCGCAGTCCGCCTAACTTGCCCTTTGCTTCGTTTGGACGTACATAAAGGATTGGAACGAGAACGACAATGGAAATCCACGGAACCGGAATGGATCTGTTCGATTTTCTCGATCGAAGATCCGTGATGACGGAGAAGCTGGGTTGTTGGATTTTTTGACAGATTGCTAATGCGGTTGCTTTCGTACACTCGTTGAACATTCTGCACCGGATTGGCGACGTTCGTACAAGAAAGGGCAGCTTTTTTCTACCTTCTATGGTACGACCGAGTGCTGCAGTCTGGAAGTATTGGCAGTCAACCGCTATTTCCACCCGGAACTAGAAATGTGGGCTCTCGGTGTAACACTGTTTGTGTTGATGTTCTTCGAGAACTCATTCGTGGACGTTGAGGAAATCTTGCAATCCTGAAGAAATCCTGTGAAGATTTGGAGTACCTGTTGCTTTCGCTGTTGGACACCATCCAGGAGCTACTGGATACGGAAGTATGACGCAGGAAATCAATTCGTCACAGTTCAATTTTGCCAAAATCGTCCCCTGCTAACCCTACGAAAGCAATCCTTGAAAGTGCTACTTCGATGCGAATATCTGCTCCAGCCAGACGGGACTGTCCACGTCGCCGCACAGCCTTTCGATGGTGAATATGATGATGAGCATGTACACATGGATGATTCGTTCATGGATCCCGACGAGAAGCTGGACAATGATAAAGGGTGATACGGTCAAAAATTGGTCAATATGAACTTGACGTATTTCTTTCAATTTTGCATTTAAAAAACCTGAACACCCCTCATTTTGAAGGTGTGTGTGTGTAGAATGTTGCTCCTATTTTGATTTTGGAATTCACTCTTCAGTTGTCAAAATGCCGTCCAAGCAAGAAGAGCAGCGTATCAAAATTTTGCTCGCGCATCGCGAAAATCCGAGCTACTCGCACGCAAAGTTGGCAAAATCGCTAAAAGTTGCCAAATCAACCGTTACAAATGTAATTAAAGTGTTTGGGGAACGTTTGTCGTCAGCCAGGAAGTCTGGATCGGGGGGAAATCGAAAACCGGAAGCCGCTGAGACGACAAAGAGAGTTGCCGGTAGTTTCAAGCGAAACCCTAACCTCTCTCTCCGAGATGCCGCAAATAAGCTGGGTGTATCGTCTACAACCGTGCATCGAGCCAAAAAACGAGCCGAACTATCGACTTACAAGAAGGTAGTGACTCCAAATCGCGATGATAAACAAAATACGACTGCGTGGTAATGGACGACGAAACCTACGTCAAAGCCGACTACAAGCAGCTTCCGGGACAGGAGTTTTATACGGCAAAAGGAAGGGGAAAGGTAGCAGATGTTTTCAAGCACATGAAACTGTCAAAGTTCGCAAAGAAATATCTGGTTTGGCAAGCCATCTGTACATGTGGCTTGAAAAGCAGCATTTTCATAGCTTCCGGGACTGTCATCCAAGAAATTTACGTGAAAGAGTGTTTGAATAAACGTCTGCTGCCTTTCCTGAAGAAACACGGTTGTTCCGTACTGTTTTGGCCGGATTTGGCATCTTGCCATTACGGTAAAAAGGCCATGGAGTGGTACGCCGCCAACAACGTGCAGGTGGTTCCCAAGGACAAGAACCCTCCCAACACGCCAGAGCTCCGCCCAATTGAGAAATACTGGGCTATTGTCAAGTGGAACCTAAAGAAGACCAAAAAAACTGCTAAGGGCGAGCAGCAGTTCAAGGCAAACTGGCTTTCTGCGGCGAAGAAGGTGGACAAGGTGGCTGTACAAAATCTGATGGCAGGGGTCAAGGGTAAGGCCCGGCAATTCGGATTTGGAAAAGCGGAAGCCTAACTGAATATTTTTCCTGAATTTTATACTAATTGAACTTGAAAAAGAAATTTAATTTGATTTTTTAAATAAACGATTTCACCGATTTACACGCGTTTCCCCTTGACCAAATTTTGACCGTATCACCCTTTAATTCTAGACAGCTTTTGTAAACAATGACTTCTCTCGATGATTTCTAGAAAGCCAAGGCTCGCCCACTCAAATCAACGTCACCATCGGGCAGGGGAAGACTTCCCCTTCCCGTTGGTTATGTTCGTTGGCGTGGGCGTGCCTTGAGTTTCGAGAAATCATCGAGAGAAGTCATTATTTACAAAAGCTGTTACGCCCTAATTCCAGCTCTATCAAGACTTGTCCTCTGTCGCACGATGATGAGATTGGTCTGACAATATTTCCGGTCCGGCAGAGAGATGAATATTCTTTCCATCGGTCTCACCAGTCTGTCTCTGAGCGAACAGGACGGAACGTGCATCAGTCTGATTGATGGCGATCGGATTGGCCAACTTATCACTACTAGAATAAGGATGATTGTGTAATAATCACATTTTGGCACGTCTGCACTGTGCAGGCGCAGAAATAGTGCAGTGATGCCACGGATGCCAAGATGCTACCACGGACCAAATTTTCGCGATTCGGCAGGTTCTGCAGAAATGCCGCGAATACAACGTGCCCACACATCATTTGTTCATCGATTTCAAATCCGCATACGACACAATCGATCGAGATCAGCTATGGCAGATTATGCACGAGTACAGATTTCCGGATAAACTGACGCGATTGGTCAAGGCGACGATGGATCGAGTGATGTGCGTTGTTCGAGTATCGGGGACACTCTCGAGTCCCTTTGCATCTCGAAGGGGGTTACGGCAGGGTGATGGACTTTCGTGTCTGCTGTTCAACATCGCGTTAGAAGGTGTGATCAGAAGAGCTGGGATAGACACGAGTGGCACGATATTCAGGAAGTCCATCCAGCTCCTTGGTTTCGCCGATGACATTGACATTATGGCACGGAACTTTGAGATGATGGCGGAAACGTACATCAGACTGAAGGCTGAAGCTAGACGGATTGGACTTGCCATCAACGCATCAAAGACAAAATACATGAAAGCAAGAGGTTCTAGGGAAGACAATGTTAGCCTCCCACCCCGAGTTCAGATTGACGGTGACGAAATCGAGGTGGTCGATGAGTTCGTGTATTTGGGCTCACTGGTGACCGCCGAAAATGATACCAGCAGTGAAATTCAAAGACGCATTATGGCAGGGAATCGTGCCTACTTTGGACTCCGGAGGACGCTCCGGTCGAATAAAATTCGCCTCCGCATGAAGTTGACTGTCTACAAGACGCTGATTAGACCGGTGGTCCTTTACGGCCACGAGACCTGGACTAAATATGCTCGTGGAGGACCAACGCGCCCTTGGTGTTTTCGAACGGAAGGTGTTGCGTACCATCTACGGTGGAGTGCAGATGGATGACGGACCGTGGAGGAGGTGAATGAACCACGAATTGCACCAGCTGCTGGGAGAACCATCCATCGTCCACATTGCAAAAATTGGGCGACTACGGTGGGCTGGGCACGTCGTAAGAATGCCGCACGACGACCCAGTGAAAATGGTTCTAGAAAGCGACCCAACAGGAACAAGAAGAAGAGGCGCGCAGCGGGCAAGGTGGATCGACCAAGTAGAAGGTGACCTGCGGACCCTCCGCAGACTACGAGGCTGGCGAACTGTGGCCATGGATCGAGTAGAGTGGAGACGACTGCTTCGGACAGCAGAGGACAACAAGGCCTTAGCCTGATTGGTAAGTAAGTATGAAAAGTACTTTAGAGATCATAAAAAATATGTATGAGAAACAGTGCCAATGAGTGTGCTATGGTGTGCCTTACTGTGGCACACTGTACTGAGCGACCTTCCCCTTGGCTTACTTAGATCGGACTTTTCCGCTTCCGCTGTCATTGCACTTGGGCCTTTACTGTGAGAGATAAAAAGTCAAACTCTGCTAAATCACTTTCAACAAATATTTTTTGAATTTCGAATATTCAATATAATACATCTATTGAGTAGCAGTTGAGCTTTTATCCTCCGTAAAAAATAAAAGCTTAATTTAAGAAATAGAAGCAACTTAAAATTACAATGCCATGCCTCACCGGGAAAATTTTTCAAATTTGCATCAAGCCTTTTTTAAACACCTATTAAACCTGCATCAACCATTGACTGCCCTGATTGCAAAAAACTGTCTCAAAATGAAACTATTTATTTGCCCTTTCCAAGGGAATCAAAAGTCCACCGTTTTGCGTTACTTCGGGTTGCCACGAAAAACAGGCCGAAACGTTGGGCCACGAGAAATGAACCGTTTCAATTCCCACCAGACTGCGAAAACCATGTATCATTCCTGTACTATTAAATTGTTCATAATAGCAGATCCCCAATAAACCCTCGATAGCTCGAAGCACAGAGTTCTCACGGGCCTTTGCCAGCCGACCTTACACAGCCCGCACAAGTCTAGGGGCCTTGGTAGTTACTAGATCAAAAAGCGCTTGCAAACTCATTGGCAGTCAATTCAATTTGATTAGACTTCTGCTCTTTCTCGCTCTTTCTCTATCGCTGGCTGTTGTTGATGAATAATATTTGCATGGCTCGGCGATGTGCACGCTTGCTGCTGCTACTGATGCTGTTAGTAGGGGGACAAGGTGCATTGTAGGTAGATAGTCGTCGCATACTGGCCTGGCCTGGCACACGCAGCCAACTAGACGGATGGATAGATTAGTAGTGCAACAACCCAAAGAGGATGACAGTTGCAGGGTTTATACGGTAGTTGCATTTCGCTCGCTTTTTGCATGAATGCCTCCTGCGATCTTCGGCGTGCTCTGCCGCGCCACAGCTTACGCGCTCGACCGTAGGAGGCGCTGCTGTTGTTGTTGTTGTTGTTGGATTTCTGCTTCGTTGATGTGAGTCGTTTTCGTCGTTTGGCTTGGTGCGAATTCATTTGATTCTTTGTCGGTTATTTAGTCATTTGTCGATCGTTAAATTTTATTGCCGTAACTTTTTTTTTCGGGGGCTAGTAGTGCCGTATCCGCGTCGTGGACTGTTTTTATTTCAAATCTGCCACTTTCTTTGTGCATTTATGTATTCAAATGAGCGAGGGAGGTCTTTTTTGACGTAGCAGCAATCGCTCAAATCTCGAACGGCTAGGCCACGTGTGTGTGGGAGACATTAATGGGACGTGTTCGCTCGCGGCACACTAATGCTGTTGTGTATTGGGGCCTGGGAGGAGGCGAGTGCGTTTTTCTCTGCTTTTCTGTGCCAGTGTGTGCCCTCTGTGAACTGTGTGCCGTGCGCGCCAGATCAAAGATGAAAAATCAGAGCAAAATATTGGGACATTCAAGGCTGGGCATCACAGCAAGCGAGGCCTAACAGCAGTTGACATTTTGCGATTGAAAGTGTGCGAGGAGGGATTTTTATCTTCATCTGTGCTTCAGTCGTTCAATCTGCGTTCAGTTCACCGTTTACCATCCTCGATGCTGTGATGTGTTAATTTTGGGTGACCTTGGATGGAATTTTGAAATATTTCATCCGGAACGACGATACCGATATCGAGAGGTGTTGATTACACAACGGATGACAGGTTTTGTAATTATTTAGGGCATCGAGGCATTAGGCTGATGGGTTCTGGCGAACAATTCTTGAGGTAAATTTTTGGGCAATGGTATGGGAGTGATCGAAATAGATGAGGTAAGTTATGATACGAGGTTATGAGCAGAATGTCATCAATGTGGCCTTGTAACGTGTTATAATGCTATATCTTCCTCTTCTGGCCAGTTGGAATGGATGGCTTTGTATACCTATACAATAATTTTGAAGAAATAATTGGTTCGAATTCTGCGTGCCTGTTTTACATAAATTAAATGATTTAAGCAAAAAACGTACGAGAAAGGAAAACATGAAAATATTATCATAAGCATCAGTATTTAAATACAATAACAAAATAATACAAATCTAATATATTAGGTTAGATTAGGTTTCCCATGTCATAGTTTTACATAATTGTAAGATTAAGAGAATTTCTAATTCTTTAAACCTGATATTAAACAGGTTTATCAGCTACTAATTTTAGTTCAACACAACACATTTTGAGGATCTCTGAATATCGTGACCAACATGTGCCGACAATGGCTTCAGCTATTTAGTCGTATTTTGTGATGTGCATCAAAGTGGGGGTTCCTTTCCCCGGGATCCATCCGAGTGTATATATATTGAAGATAGAATATGTCTCAACTGCTAAACCTTGTTCGTTGGCTTCAGAGTTGGTCAGTCTCTAGCCTCTAGCAGTTGTAGTTCCTGAGATATCAAAGATAGATGTCAAAGTCAAAAATAAGGTAAGAACAGTGCATATTTTGCCGCTAAATCACGCTACCGTTGAGTTAAATTTGTAACCAATATTTGCAAAACAACTACCAGATTATTATACATCATAGAAAAGGTTATCTTGTAAGCTATCCGAAAATGAAAACAATTGGGAAATTTGATTTAAAAATAAATATTGAAAAATTATATCAATGAACATAATTTTTTTAACCCTCCGTTACTCGCGCCAATTTTTGTAACACGAGTACTCGCGCGTTGTACTTTGTACAACAGTGTGAGTTATCCATTGCCATTTTGCAGCCGAGCTACCAATCGATCTGAAACCAACGGGTATTTCTTAAAAAACTTGTTTTTAACTAAATCACAGCTAACCCGCAAAAATTGCGGATAATAGAGAAAATGGAAACCGCGTAAACGATGTCCGTACTACGTGGGATTTGACTTAATTGGTTACAACATGGAAAATCTCGAGATCCTGACCAGATAGAAAGTTACTGTCTTCGGCAAAGTTGTTTTAGAGATTATAACCTTTTTGCTAGTGGATAGTAGTTCAGAATTTTCTCACTACGTAGCGCTAGAATACATGTGAAATTCTCGTATGTGATATATCTCGAGATCCTGACCAGATAGAAAGTTACTGTCTTTCACAAAGTTTTTCAGGAGGTCAAAGCCTATTGCTTGGTGTTCAATAGTTCAGAATTTGCTCACTACGCGACGCTAGTATACATGTGAAATTCTCATATAAAATATCTCGAGTTCCCAACCAGATAGAAAGGTACTGTCTTCGGCATAGTTGTTCAGGAGGTCAAGGCTTTTTCGCAGGTGGACAGTAGTTTAGAGTTTGTCACTTTGTGGCGCTACTATACATGTGAAACTCTTGCGTATAAAATATCTCTAGATCCTGACCAGATTGAAAGTAAATGTGTTCGACAAAGTTTTTCAGGAAGTCAAGATCTTTTTGTTGGGTAACAATAGTTCAGAATTTTCTCACTATGCGGCGCTGAAATATGTGCCTTTCTCGCATATTCAATAGCTCGAGATCCTGACCAGATAGAAAGTTACTGTCTTAGGTAAAGCTGTTCAGGAGATCATAGCCTTTTTGCTGGTGAACAGTAGTCCAGAAACTTCTCACTAGGTAGTGCTCGTATACATGTTAAGTTCTCGCATGTGATACATCACTAGATTCTGACCAGATAGAGAGTAAATGTCTTTGGCAAAGTTGTTCAGAAAGTCAAGATCTTTTCGTTGGTGGACAGTTGTTCAGAATTTTCTCACTACTCGGTGCTAGTAACACATGCAATTCTTGCATATACAATAGCTCGAGATCTTGAGCAGATAAAAAGTTACTGTTTTCGGCAAACTTGTTCAGGGGGTCTAGAATTTTTGGCTGGTGGACAGTAGCTCGAGATTATGAACAGGTAGAAAATTATTGTCTTTGAAAAAGTTGTTCATGAGGTCAATGCCCATTGCTTGGTGCACAATAGTTCAGAATTTTCACACTACGTGGCTTTAGTATACACGCGAAATTCTCGCATGTAAAATATCTCGAGATTCTGATCAGTTAGATTTCGCTAGTGGACAGTAGTTCACAATTTCCTCACTACGTAGCCCTAGAATACACGTGAAATTCTCGCATGTGGTTTGTTTCGAGATCCTGATCAGATAGAAACTTACTGTTACTGTGTTACTGAATGTTACTGTCTTGGGCAAAGTTGTTCAGGGAGCCAAGGCCTTTTGGATGGTGGACAGAATTTTTTTTCACATCATTGCGCTTGTATACACGTGCAATTCTCGCATTAGATGTATTTCAAGACCTGCTAAACTGTCATCGGCAATTTTTTTCAGGAGATCAAAACTTTTTCGTTGGTCAACAGTACAGAATTTTCTCACTATGCGGCACTAGGATATACGTTAAATCTTCGCATATATAATATCTCGAGATCCTGAACAGCTAGAAGTTTACTGTATTTGGCAAAGCTGTTAAGGAGATAAAGATATTTTGGCTCATGAACAGTAGTTCAGAAACTTGTTCAAAACTTGGCGGGCAATTCTCGCATATCAAATATCATAAAATAAAAATAAAATTTACATCAGCCTAAGCGGGATAAGACAGATGTATTCTGGATTTCTTTTACTGATGAAAATTTTCATGCAGATTTATAGGATACTTAAATTGGTGTAAGTATTCCACTCGTATATTTCTTATAAATTAGTGGTTTCACGTATCTCAGATGGAAAACATTATCTTAAAAGATCAATATCGCTGAAACTTCCACCAAATGAATGCTTAGAGTCTCTCATTCATTTTAGGCTAATTTCAAAATGTCTTATCGAGGGGTCTAGAATAAAAAAAATCCCTGTATTTACGTGTGCACGGACAACGAGACTAACTCAGAGACTGAGGCACTGTTGCTCAGTTGAATGGAGAAATTTATAATACCGTACACTCCCGATCATAAGTTTAAGGACACCCCCTAAAAACACCCAAAGTTACACTATTTTTAAAAATTTGAAGAACTTACTCTGAATAATCATGATTGATTTTCTCAGAATTGAATCAAAAAAAAAAATGAAATTAAAATTAGCATTTTCACCATCCGGAAGAACTTTGCCGCATATACAACTTTGACGATGACAGTTACTTCCTGACTTTAAGCTATAGCATATACAAATATTTTACATGCACACTAGCGCCGCATACCGAAAATATTCTGAACTATTTACTATTCACTAGCAAAAATGCTTTGATCTCCTAAACAACTTTGCCGAAGACAGTAATTTTCTTGCTGTTCGGGATCTCGAAGTGTAACGTATATGAGGATTGCACGTGTATACTAGCGCAGCGCAGTGAGAAAATTCTGAACTACTGTTCACCAGCCAAAAGACCTTGACCTCCTGAACCAATTTTCCGAAGACAGTAACTTTCTATTTGGTCAGGATCTCGAGGATCTATAGCATATGCGAGAAGTGTACATGTATACTAACGCCACGTTGTGAGAAAATTCTTAAATAATGCTTACCAGCCAAAAAGTCTTGACCCCCTTAACAACTTTGCCGAAGACAGTAACTTTCTAGCTGATCAAGATCTCGAGCTATTAAATAAGCGAGAAAGGCACATATTTCAGCGCCGCGTAGTGAGAAAATTCTGACCTATTGTCACCCAACAAAAAGATCTTGACTTCCTGGAAAACTTTGTCCAATACATTTACTTTCTATCTGGTCAGGATCTAGAGATATTTTATATGCAAGAGTTTCACATGTATAGTAGCGCCGCAAAGTGAGAAAACTCTGAACTACTGTCTACCTGCGAAAAAGCCTTGATCTTCTGAACAACTATGCCGAAGACAGTAACTTTCTATCTGGTTGGGAACTCGAGATATTTTATAAGAGAATTTCACATGTATACTAGCGTCGCGTAGTGAGCGAATTCGGAACTATTGAACACCAAGAAAGAGGTTTTGACCTCCTGAAAAACTTTGTGAAAGACAGTAACATTCTATCTGGTCAGGATCTCGAGATATATCACATACGAGAATTTCACATGTATTCTAGCGCTACGTAGTGAGAAAATTCTGAACTACTATCCACCAGCATAAAGCTTATAATCTCTAGAACAACTTTGCCGAAGACAGTAACTTTCTATCTGGTCAGGATCTCGAGATGTTCCATGTTGTAACCAATTAAGTCAACTCACACGTAGTACGGACATCGTTCACGCGGTTTCCATTCACATTTTCTCTATTATCCGCAATTTTTGGGGGTTAACTGTGATAAAAGTTTAGCTTGTTTAGTTAAACACAAGTTTTTTAAGGAATACCTGTTGGTTTCAGATCGATTGGTAACTTAGCAAAAAATGGCAATGGAAAACTCATGTGTGTTGTACAAAGTACAACAGCGCGAGTAACGGAGGGTTAAATAACGAAATTTTAACTTTGTTGGTCATAACCTTTCGATTCCCGTACATTCCCAGGCTAATTGTTTAGCTCTGGAGTGTGCCCTAACATGTACTGAAGGAAGTACGTGCCTCAACTTGCCCGATTGAAAAATATAGCGTTTTGAAAATTTTCGGTCATCATGGGTGATTTCAAATCGATCAAGCAGGCTCAGGCGCATAACAATTTTCATCGATTGCTAAGTGAAATATGTTGTTGTTGTTGCTAAGTGAAATATGTTGTTGTTATTTCAGAACCAACTTTAAAAAAAGGTTTGTGTTTTTTTTGCAATAAAAAAGTCATAATAGTTTTAAACTATAGCTAGCATCAATAATATGAAGTGCGCTGTTTGATGACATTAGTAGCTACCTGGCATGGTTTTAATTCATACCTAAGCTGGTATTTACATTACTGATTGAGCCGACCCCCACCCTATAAGTATAATTCTTTGAACATTTTTTTCTTCTCTTATTCCAACTTCCAGAGCTCAGGCCTTGATCCGGCGTGTGAAAGAGACTGCCGGTGGAAACTTTCAGACGATTTATATTTGGAATAACTGGCGCTTATATTTGGTGTAAACAATAGCTGCAGCAATGCAAACATTTTCCTAATTTGCAAATAATCAAACAGCGGCAATCTAGCTGCATGCAAGCCGCAGCTGGCACACGAAAAACGTGATTACCAAGCACCACTACGACGACTACTACTACTACTACGGCTACTATCGCACATGTGTAAGCGACTGAGTGCAAATACACGCACTCTGAGATCATAAACAAATACTAAGTACACGAGCGGTCCGCTTAGTCCGAAACCGACGACGAAGAAAGCGAAGAAGAGTGTCCATCCAGCCAGCCAGCCTCGTTAGTTGAATGAAAGTGACCACCGATCGCCAGCTTTCATTTTGACCTGCATAGTCATCCATGATTGATTAGCGAAGCCCTTTCGGCTTCCTTCAAGAAACTGCATCCTCCTCTGCTGCATGCCGTGCAGATGCAAAATAGTACTCATTTTAGTCGGAGTACAGCAGTGCGGTCGTCGCCGTCGCCGCCGTATATAGTTAGTGTGCTGTTATCATCGTTCAGCAGAAGAGTGGTAGTATAGAGGCAGAGTATAGTTAATATGCGTTAGTATCGCCTTAATAAGGGATAGAAGAAAAAGTCAACGACGAAGCAGGCAAGCGAAACAACGAAGCATCGGGAGAAAAGAGAAGAAGTAATAGGTACCCACCAGTCAGGAGACACATCAGATGCGTTGCAGTGGCTTCGACGTCGATAGTTTGAACCTCTCTAATAGCGGTTTTCCGATGCATCTGCGCCCGTCGAAGAAGAAGTGTGGCACATGCATGCAAGATCATTGATCTATCGGTTTTATTTATTGCGCTGTTTACTGATTTCGGTGTGTTGTTTGCTGCTGGCTGCTGCGAATAAGTGACTAGGGGAAGAAACCGAGAATGTGTGACGGCGGTGGCGTCGGAGGAGGACGTCGACGGAGGTGACCGGTTCTACATACAGTTTTGGTGCCATATCTCTCTTTCTCTCTCTCGCGTTGTTGTTGGCTGTGTGTGAGTGGCTGAGTGCTAAGTGCGTTCTGAGACGAGCCGGGTCGGCCCGCCGAGTCGATAGTGGTGAAGAGGTGAATTATTGGTGCGGGATATGTGATGTGATTGGAGATGTGTTTCAGTTTGGAGGAACAGCGGCAGCAGCGTCTTAAATTGGATTGACGAGTTGCAAGTGGCTGCGGATTGTTTGGAAGGTGAGTCCCAATGTCATTGTATTGTTGTTTGTTAGTTTGGAAGGAATGCCATGGAACGTGGAATCTCCGAAACAACAGTCGGCCAACGGCAGTCAGTGACGGTCACCGACCACGCGTCTCCATTGTAACATTTATTTGGACAGGTCTCTCCCATTTGTTCCACTCGCTTGAACAACGTTTTAATTCACAACTGCCTACATGTGAATGAAAACATCCAACAAACGACAATGTGAATTGATAACTCAACAACACATCTTGTAATGGCTCACTATTTCGGTGTGTTTCACACCTTTCTTATGAACGTATCTAATCTTTTATTTTGGGGTTATGGACTGTTTAGGTCACCCTCGTAAGATAATCCTTCCCAAGGAGCATGAATTAAGCAGCACATATTAAAGTAGTATTAGGTATTTTTTGGGAAGCATGACTACCCACAAACCACACGGATATTTTTGAAAATTGTTCACTTTACAATATGGCAGGAGCTATTTAAACCGACAGAACTCAAACACCAACATTGTATAGGGGTATACCCTTATTATGAGTTATGAGGGGAATATCGATGACCAAAGATATGTTCACCATATAACCATCAAAACTTAGCCATAAATTTTAACAGACGGGCAACTTTGGAACCTTCTGAAATATGACTGGTTTAGTATAGGGTAAATGATGGCTTCGGCACCCATTGACGGTTTTCGGCAACCAAAATTTAAACGTTTTTTCGCTGTATTGTCTCACCAAAGCACATCGCTGAATGTATTCAAACGATTCCTTAGTCTTTCAACTTTAATCTGATTACATTTTCAGTGCAAATTTTGCACGACTGAGCAAACCTGTTCTGCCAGGTTTTTCCTGAAATGAAACATACCCACGATAATAGAACAGCTGTTTAACACGCAGCTATGAGATGAGGCTATGAAAGCTTTTCTAATATTTATACAGATAGGCAGTAAGGTACCGTATGCGTGATAATGTTTGCACCATTGAGCAAAATCAAAATTAAAAAAAAAACCCCAATTTTTTTTTTCTATTTATACAAAGAGTCTCAGAGTCTTAAACTATGTTAATCATCGACTGAGTTTCCACTTGCTGCAATTACGGCCTCAACACGCTTCCGGAATGCACGGCAGGTTCTAATAATGTAGTCTGGATCCATTTCTCTCCAGGTACGGGTCAATGTTTGTCTGAGCCCTGCTGTACTCGGGTGGCGTTTAGAACAGGCCTTGGTTTTCATGACGCGCCATATTGAGTAATCCAGCGGATTAAGATCGGGGCTGGATGGCGGTCACATATCCTTCGCCCAGAACGGAAGATGTTCCTGCAATCACTTCTGAGTGCGATTCGAGGTGTAGAACGGAGCCCCATCTTGTTGAAATACAACATTTGGCTTCGGACCGTACTGTTCTTTGATCCACGGAAGAACATACTTACTTAAAATCCCGATGTAGACCTCCGTGTTGACCTTGTCGCCTTCTGGAATGAGCACCGGGTCCATTTTTCCGGAAGCCACCAATCCAAACACCATAACGCATGGTCAGATACACGTTCTTGTGCTCGTCGGCCACGTCTTTTACCGGAAGAGAACTAATATACCGGTCGGTTGTGGAATTTGATACGGGATCGACGGTAAACATGCCCTCGTGGGTGAACAGGATTACCGGATATTTTCGCCCCAGGAAGTTCAAGATTTTCTTGCATCGTTCGACTCGTAGCTCCCGGATGCGGTTGGTAATCATGTGAGTTTTTTCCATGCCATCGACTTCGCCCCGCAATCTTCCTTTACGATTTTCCGTGCCGTAAAATTTCCATTTTCCTTATTGAACGCACTGGATTCACCCGAATCTTCCTTTTGATAGCAGCGATAACCCTCGGAACCCGAGCTGACCTCAGACGACCTGTGGCCACCTTCGCGGATAGTTGTCCTTTCTTTTCTCGGTCTAAAACCTTTTTGACGGTCCACCGGGACACTCCCATGGCGATTGAAATGTCTTTTTGCGACATTTGTGCGTGGCACAAATCACGAAAAAGCTGCCACTTCGTCATGGTGCAACTGTCAAACTAAGTAAATCATTTTCTTTTATACACAGCCTACTACGGTATGAGCTATAAGTTACGTGCATGCAAAGAAAACGAAGGCATTGTATGCACAGGCAGCGTTGCCAGGTCATTTTCATTAAAATCTGAACCAGTTAAAATATAAAATCTTGAAAAATCTGGAAAGATTAAAAAAATCCTGTTTTTTAACATAATGCTATTGAAATCAAAGTGATGTGCCAATCTACCCGTAAAAATCAGTCAGTATAATAATCGGGAATTTATTCAAAGTACTAGAATGTTTATGAATTACATATTTATATAAAACAAATAACTTGTTAGCTGCTTAAATCGTCCAAAAGTTAAGAAAAGTATTGACACAGTGTGCCCAAAAAGTTTGAATGTCTATTACGCAGTATTTAAAAAAAATTGAGTTAAATCGTTGGAAAAATATTTTTAGAATTGCTTTTTAAACTGTTACTTTTGGGATGGGATGGATTTTTTAAACTAATAGTCGATGTAGTCTTTACTTTTTGATGCAGTACCATCATATGTCTTAAAGATTTTAATAGTTCTAAATAATTCTTATATTACAATGAGGTTGATCAGTCTTACAATGTAATTCTTTACATCATAGTAGGCAGTAGGCAATTTTATTTTAAAGTCAAATTCACCAGGCTGAAGTGGAAATCAAAGCCTAACATCGTGGTATTCACACACAGTTTACCTAAACTACAGGTAACTCAACTGTTTGCATTACCATTACGAATAATTTAATTATATAACTAAAATGAAAGTCTGAAAGCGGAATTTGTATGTTTTCCTGGGTCCCAGATCATGATACTTTTTGTTAGTCTGAATTTACATGGAACTCTTAACAGGATATCTTCGTCCTTTTTCAGAGTTCTATTTGAATCATCCTAGAATTCTGTCATACTTCTTTTCTGGATTCCCCTAATATAATCTTGATAATATCCAAACGTTTTCAGTAACATTTTAAGAGTTCTCTTTTTATCTTTTATAAATCACTCTCCGATTCCACAACTCCCTCAAACTAGCAATAATTTCCAAGAGTTGGCATAATATTGTTTTCATCTTTCTCTATGAAATTCCATTAGAATATTCTTAATAATTTCCTTGGCACACTCTTCAGAATGACCGTCACACTATTCTCAGACTTATACTATAATTCCCTTTGAGCTGCTTTGTAGGTAAGGTCAGAATTGTTTATGAAATCCTTATCAGTATTTGCTAAGAACTCAAATACTTTGCCAAAATGGCATTGAAAGTCTCCCAGAAATTGCCAGATGTTCTTTTGCATAATTCTGAATTTCTTAAAATTTAATAAAAATGAATCTCTATAGAAACATTGAACAGAAATCCATTGAAATTATTCTTACGATTCGTATCAGCATACTCCTCAAGTTTCATCATAAGAACATTCTTTGATTTCTCTTCCGAATTATATTTCCATTCTTCACAAAATCGCTATGCGATTGTCATCAGAGTTTTTAAAAGACAACTGACACTGTCTTCAACCAGAGATTGCACAGACTGAAAACTTTACACTAGAAAACTGACCACACACCACACCCAGTAGACCAGTAGGGAAATTTTCAGGTTGCGAATAGTTCCACTGGCTGGAACGGGAATCGAACCCTCACTTTGTGGCACTCACAATCGAGCTCACAATACGCCTGAAGTACGGGTGACACCGCACGACCACGACACTTACAAAGATGGATGGAACTCTACTCAGAATTAACTTGAAATTCTCCTTTGGTTTCGCAAAACATTTGCCTCACTTTCACTGTAAACTATTTTCAACAATAAGTTAAAAATCTGAGATTCTAGGACAATTCAGAATTCAAAAGAAATTCAGACTGCTGTTATTCAATATTCACAGGTACTTAAAAATGCTAAAAAAATATCTGATGCCTTTCAAATTTTCCTTTTGAATTATCCTCAAAAATCTCAAAAACATACTTCAAAGTCCTGGTGGTTGTCTAGATTCAAAAGTCTTGCTAATTTTCCAAGGCAGAATTTATTGTTTTCAATCCGGAACAGTTTTCGATTTCCCTAAATTGAAAAATTATTAAAATTCCTCCATATTAAAATTTTGATTTTTTTAAATATTGAAAATAAATAAAAATTCCAATGAAACAAACATTTAGGCCCACTATTTCTAAAAGTTTGAAGATTTTTTTCAGCGTATAATCTTTAGAAAATGGCTCCATTTTCATGATTCTGCAACCCATTAACATACAAACATGTTGTAACAATTCCATGTACGATGTTGTAATAATTTCTAATGTTGATGGCCTTTAATAATTAAAGAAGCAGTTTTTTTTTTATTTTTTGATTAGAGTGTAGATCAATTGCAATGATATTTTTAAAGCAACATGTTTGAACAATCTGGGAAAATCTGGAACATATTTTAAAAATCTGGAAATTTACGTGATCTGTCTGTGTATCTGGCCGGATGACCGAAAATCTGGAAAATGCAGATAAATCTGGAATACTGGCAACGCTGGCACAGGTGAAACGGGAACCTTATTTGTATGATGGTGCAAACATTATCACGCATACGGTAGTATCTAAGAACGATTGTCGGTGCACAGTTCAACAGATGACGGGGACAGTTGCTAGTGAACGGAACGTGGACTGCTATGAATCGGCCAGACGTCGAAGGTATATGATGCCAAGCTAAGGATGTCGTAGTGAAGCAGGACCGGTGGTAGCGTCGACTCAGCTAGACATTGGAAGCTTAGGATACCATGCTGACAGAGAGTTGGTGATCAATCAGACCGAAGGGCAGATGATGGCCGCTGGGAGCGTTGGAACAGCTAAAAGTCAGGATCTGGAACCATTTGTTGTACAAACAATTAGGGTCGCAGTATCACTGGCGGCTTCAGCTAGACATATACCAGTCTAAGTTACCTGACAGAGACCTGGTGATCAACCAGACCGAAGATGATGGCTGCTTGGAGCGTCGTTTCAGCTACATGTCGGGGCGTAGGATGAGCTTCCATCAATGTTGCTGACGGAGAGCTGATATTCAAACCGATCGAAGGACAGATGAGGGCCGGTGGGAGCGTCGACTCTACTTACAGAGAACTGGTGTTCAACCAGACCGAATATGATGGCCGCTAGGAGCGTTGAATCAGTCGGAGCGTAGTATGCCATGCTATCAATGTTGCTGACGGAGAGCTGATTTTCAAACCGATTGAAGGACAGATGAGGGCCGGTGGGAGCGTCGACTCCACTAGACGTCGAAATCGTAAGATGCCATGGATGCCAAGTTATCGATGTCACCGAGAAGCAGACAGGCATGGAAAACAATTTCATTCATTTCGTGCATTCATTTACATTCATTTGCCCCTAACTTTTTTCATCAACAGAACTCCGCAAAATGATGTATAAAGCTTTTGTAGGTTTTGTTATTAACTCCAACTTTTGCTAACAACTTAAATCCATATCAATTATGTATTATGAACCAGTTCGAATAGAAACCACTACTGTTTTTCAGTGAATGTATTTTACATTCACTGAAAAACAGTATCAAGTTCTGCCCGCTCTAATTCGTGATGTATAAGAGATACAGATTGGAGTTATGAGCAAAATTTGTAGCTAATAACAAAACCTACTAAAGCTCAAAAGATCATTTTGCAAAATTCTGTTGATGAAAAAAGTTAGAGGCAAATGAATGTAAATGAATGCATGAAATGAATGTAAATGATTTTCCATGCCTGGAAGCAGATATTGCGGATCTGGAACCATTTGTTGTACGAACCATTAGGGGCATAGTATCACTGGTGGCGTCAGCCAAACATATACAGGTCTAAGTTACCTGACAGAGACATGGTGATCAACCAGATCGAAGATGATGGCTGCTTGGAGCGTCGACTTAATTACATGTCGGGGCGTAGGATGCCATGCTATCAATGTTGCTGACGGAGAGCTGATATTCAAACCGATCGAAGGACAGATGAGGGCCGGTGGGAGCGTCGACTCCATTTGCTGTTAGAAGTCGCTGCTTAGATTGACGTGAATACGTATAAATATTATCAAAACAGTCTAAATTTCAGTTTGTTCCAAAGTTGTATACGATCAGTATCAAAGAGAGTGTGTAGAGAACCGAAGGAATATGATTTCAATAGGCCTTTTGGCTAATCTCAATCTGCGATACCTACTCTAGCTGATAAGGTTGATAAGCAACGAAAGTGTTGTATTGGAGAAAAAGAGAGAAATCTATTCTAGTTGTATAATTTCAATAGGGTTCACTATCCAACTAATTCTTCAACATACACCGGCCACCGTTAAAAACCCTAGTTTTTAACCTATCTACCCTATTTAATTCTAATTGGCTAAAAAAACAATTCGGGTATCTTCGTCTCCTACCATGTGACTCTTCGGTTTACTGTTTAGGTTCGAGAATGCCGAACTTGCGATCAGCTGTAGTTGCGGTTAGCGACCCTGATCGATCAGCTGCTTGCATCGGGTCAACGGTCGTCTGCTGTTCTTCGATCTTCTCGTTCGTCTATCTTCTGCCTCGTTCGTTCATCCTTCCTTTAATATCTCCATCTGCGCTGGGGTTGTGGGTCGTAGCACTTGTGCTCCTATGTCCGAGCACGGGTCCGTCAGCCGGCCATGGTGGGAGACAAAAATTCCTTAAGTTTTTTGAAAATTCATTTTCCAAACGTACTTACAAGGTCCGGAGGCCCGCGGGCCCCCGGTCGGTGAGCAATGTTAACATTGCGATGGAAGAGACGAAGTCCATCAAAGGTTACCAGCGGCTTCGCTTGGGGCGAGTGGCAATGACTGGTCGAGGGCAGCACGCATATTTTGGATGTTTCCGTCGTCTCCCGTGAAGATGTGAATCACTCTGCCATAGCGCCATTTAAGAGGTGGTAATCCATCGTCTTTCACCAGAACTAAAGTTCCGATAGCGATGTTGTCCTTTTCGCGGGTCCAGTTCGTTCTTAACTGCAGCCCGGACAGGTATTCCGTGACCCAGCGCTTGCAGAGCCGATGAAGGAATTCTTGAGCTTCCTGCCAACGATCTAATCGGTTGGGAGGTAGCTCTCCTAGCGAAGGTTCCGCAATGGCTGTGAGCGAGCGATGGATTAGGAAGTGCCCTGGGGTCAGGACATCGAGGTCTTCAGGGTCAGTCGATAATTGGGTTAGAAGTGTCGTTAGTTGTTCGACCGTTAAGATCGAGTTTCCAAGAGCGGATTTAGGATGGGTCTGGAACGATTTGATGGCTGCTTCCCACAAACCACCAAAGTTCGGGGAACGAGGAGGAATAAATTTAAATTCTATGCCGTCTTCGCCACATGAACGAGTGACGGCGTTTTGCAACTGCTGGTCTTTAAGCTGCTTGGCAAGTTCTGCTACTTCCCGAGAAGCACCACGAAAATTCTGAGCGTTGTCGCACTCGATGAGCTTTGGTTTGCCTCGACGGACGATGAAGCGCCTGAAGGCAGCAAGAAACGATCCCGTTGAGAGATCTCCCACGAGCTCTATATGAACTGCCTTTATTGAAAGGCAGACGAATACTGCAACGTAACCCTTGATCGGCTGCGACTTACGTTGAGGATAGCGAAAGTTGATCGGACCACACAGATCAGCGCCTGTACACAAGAACGGTAACGTTGTAGAGAAACGTTCTGTTGGAAGATCGCCCATGATTTGCTGTTGGATTCTTGGAAGACAAGGTTCCGAACGCGGAAAGGCCAGAATTTCCCCTGATGTTTGCGATGAGCAATTGCGGTCCTGCATGTAGCATTTTCTGGTGCTAGTATCGAGCGACCAGTTCGGAAAACGGGTGGTTGGAAGGCAGAATCATCGGGTGTTTCCGATCTGAAGAAATTGTAGCGTGGTGCAGCCGGCCACCAACTCGCAGGATGCCTTGTTCGACGAACGGCGTTAGTGCCTTCAACTTGGAGGACGGTTTGACCTCTCCAGTGTTGGTCAACGAAGCGAAGTCTTCTCGAAAGGTTTCATGTTGAGTTATTCGAACGAGACATCTGTTGGCTTCTACGAGTTCTATTGCGGTCAGAAAACCCATACGACGTTGTGTTCGGTTAGCAGGATTCGAATTGAAGGGAAATCTTCGAACCTACGCAACTAAACGCGCAGGAGTGCTGTATACGATGACCGTAGAGCGAATATTGGATTTGGTGGCACAGTCTGGATTGCTCGAGATCTTCAACGACGAAATCTTCATCCGATGTATGCACAAAAGCAGGCCAAAAGCGAGAGGGATGCGCTAACGAGTCGGGTCCGTGCCACCAAGCCTTGGTCGATGAGAGTTGCTCGGGATCCATTCCCCGAGAGATTATATTTGCAGGGTTCTCTGTGCCCGAGACATGAGCCCATAATCCACTAGCCGTTGCATATTGTATCTCCGAGACCCGGTTTGCAATAAACGTCTTCCACCGGGAGGGAGTAGAGGCTAGCCACTGGAGGACAATGGTGGAGTCTGACCAGAAAAATGAATTAGTATCGAGAGTGATGGCGTTTTGCACCTTCTGGAACAAGTGTACGAGGAGAAGTGCTGCCGAAAGTTCCAGCCGATGTAGGGGTGCTACTTTTGATTTTGCGACGAGGAGGTTTACTTTGACTGATCAGGTAAATGCATGCGCCATAGGTCTTTTCTGATGCATCGCAGAATCCATGCATTTCAATCAACACTGGTTTGATAACTGGTACAACCCATCGAGGAACAGAAATATTCCGGAGAGCTTCGAGGTTTTCCCGGAATTCAAGCCATCGTTGCTGAAGTTCATCGTCGAGAGGTTCATCCCATTTCCTCTGGCACCGCTACAAGTCTTTGGCCTGTACGATTACCGGAACGACCAGTCCCTAAAGTTCTTCAAAGTTTCATGAAGATGACTAAGTTTTTTGAAATTCTACAACGTTCCCTGAATTTATAAGAAGTTGTCTGAACTGTTACGTAGCTCTTTAAAATCAAATGATGTTGTCCTAACGTCTACAAGTTAGCCTTGACTTCTTCAAAGTTCTATGAACGTCTGCAAAGACTTGTAGATTTGAAATTTTCAATGAAAACTACAAGGAACAGCCCTATGGGGTTGTACGCAATGGTGACGTAGGACTACATGGTCTTATATAATAAATGTTATTTGTTAACTGCAGCAGGAGCTTGTGTTTTGTGTAGAAATAGAAATTTGAGCGGGGTTCTCTATGTTTATACTCTTTAGTATGACTATGAATGCCCTGAAAAGAACCTTTTGATTTGAATTTAAGTTGGGACATGTTCAGAAATTTAACTCTTGTGGAAAATCTTGGTGGCCCTGAAAAGGGCCGATGGTAGTACAGACTTAAAGCCTTCGGAAAATGATCAGCAAATCGCACCGGACAATCCCATATTCTTCGAATCAATGATTGGGCACTTGCAAGAGTCTCGGTCCGTCTGCTGCTGGTCAGGGGTTGAACTGGTGTCTGCGACAGGTTGGAAGGCCGCAGAATATCAGTATGCAACCAGTTAAAGCTCCTCCCTTTTTTAGTTTTTTTCGTTAAACTCCTTCTCTCAACAAGTTGGTAAATCTTAGCCTTTAGCAGAAAGACGCTTAACACTTTTTTCGGCGAATTTATGATCCTGTTTCACGTCATGGTTCTTCTCAATGCAGGTTCACATAAAGAAGTACTTTTATTTATTTTCTCTACTTCGCTAAATCAAACGAGATGTCGGTTACGCGATCGAATAATTGAAAATTCGATGAAAATTTAATCGAATAGCTGGAAAAATCGTTGCCATTAATCGTTCATCGAATAATTGGACTTTTAGGCATCCCTAGAATGAAGAGTAATTTCATGTTTTTTGGTGGTCCTTCGAAAATATCGAACAGCAGAATTGCAACCAGCAAGTGTAATCCAAGAACTAAAAGCGGTGCGATGCTAGTTTTCATTGCTATGACGACGACTGAATTCTCGCACAACACGAGAAAAGGGCCTATCATTGTTGATCGATTCTCTTCATCGATTTTCTCTTTCGCGAATAACCCGACTGCAAATGAATTTTCCATTGAGTGTGTTGATTTAGGCGCAAGCTAATATCATCTTCTGTCGAACTGTGCTGCGAGCTTAGCGAGAAATTCGTTTATGTAGCCGTGGTAAACCAAAGAGAAAGTCGATGAAGAGAATCAATCAACAATGATAGGCCCTTTTCAAATGTTACACGAGAATTAAGGGGCTTAGAAGCAGAGGGGTGAAAGTCAATTCTTTTCATCGATTTCCTCATTTGATGACCATGCCTTCACTAACTTATTTCGCGCTCAATCATCAAGAACAACACGTATCAATGAATGTGTTTGCCGTCGAATTATTAACGAAACAGAAAGCCGATGAAGAGAATCGACCAAAATCACTTGAACCCCTGCTGCCAAGTTTGGTTACAAGATTACAACTGTGGAGAGCATTTTGTGTGGTCGTTTGGGGCGTTTGGTTCTGAATATGGCGATGAGTGTGCAAAATGTTACGAAATTGCATCCTCCCTATTCGCACACTCCCGAAGATCGGAGGCGAATGCCACTTCGACTTGTTTCGTCTACTAACGACTCTCTGATGACTGTGTTGGGGAAGCAGCAATGCTACATCGACATGTCTCGTCTAGAAACGATTCTCTGATGACTCTGTTGGGGAAGCAGTATTTGCATGTAATTAATTGGTGGATTTGTTAGTTCCTTCGACACTTTTGGCAAATGCTTGATATTTACCACTTTTTAAAAGTTTTTGGTTAAAAATCAACAGTTAAAAGCATTGCTATCGATCTGTGGATAAATTTATGATCGATTGGGGATAAAATTATTGAAATTGGTCCAGAGGCAGCTGAGTTATTAACGTTCAAAATCTTTCATAATTTCGTTACATTTTCCATTTTTGGTTTTCACAAAGTGTACCCCCATATAGCAATCACAGACGTAGTCCTACGTCAAAAAGGCTTGTACATTTCGGTGCCTGAGACCGACAAATGTAAGCGGTCCTATTGGCATAAGAAACAGTTGAGAAATGAGAAATTCAACTCAATCAAACGCATTTTTCGTCGAGTTGCGTGTGTCGGTTTCGGAACACTTTATTTTGCATGACATGTTTGTTTGAGTTCCATAATTTACGTGGAAGATGGATTACATTTCTTGTGATTTTAAAAACTAGATCATTGTATTCTATGACCCGAAAGCTCAGCCCTCCAGGTGAATACAAATGACAAAGAATGTGCAGCAGTTCCATCATCTTTATTACCTTTACAATCATAATCATCATCGGGATCATTACGTTGCCCGATCATCATCCCGATCGTCGTCGTCGTCGTCGGATACTCCCGAGTAAAAATCAACGTTTGTTTGCCTTGTAGTTTTTCTCGGTTTTCATCAACTTTAACATTCATCAAATAGGGTAAATGTCGGTTTCGGCACCCATTGACTGTTTTCGGCAACCAATATTTAAACGTTAATTTCACTGTAGTTTCCCATCAAAACACTTCGCTTTAGGTGAAATAAAACTGATTCACACGCAGTTCAAATGGAAAGATTGCCGAAGAAAAAGAGGCTGCCGACAATAGTCACACTCACCTGAGTCATTTGGAGCGTTGTAAAAACGCTTTCAAACAGTTTTGAACAATTCGACAGTGAGCATGCATGAGGGCGTATACGCGATGATCGATTCTCTTCATCGATTTTCTCTTTGCATTGCTACAGCTAAGCGAAACATTTTTCTAGAATTTGTTCGGTGCAGAGTTGTAACAGGTTGTATTGGCTATCAAAAGCAACAGCAAACGCACCGAGAAACGTTAATTCTAGCTAATTATTAACAAAAGAGAAAATCGACGAAGAGAATCGATCATCGCGTTTACGCACTTATGCATGCTCACTGCCGAAATTTTTCGATTGAAATGGATAGAATAGCAAGCAGCAGATAAATTCAACAAACAAACACGTCATATCAAGCTGAACATTGCATTAGGTCCTAAGTAACATTGATTGATTCTCTTCGCCGACTTTCTCTTTCGTTTATAACTTGAGCACATAACCGTTTCTTGATCTGGTTGACGTATTAGATGCTACTCAACAGCTTCTTTTATGGATCTGTGAGCTGAAAATAAGTGGGAATGTCTTTACATGGCCGTGGGGATTCAAAGAGAAAGTCGACGAAGAGAATCTATCAATGTTACTTAGGATCTAATGCTGAGAAAATGAACGGGAATACGTGAATTCACACGCAACACGAGAAAAGGGCCCATCATTGATGATCGATTCTCTTCATCGATTTTCTCTTTCGCGAATAACCCGACTGCAAATGAATTTCCCATTGAGTGTGTTGTTTCAGGCGCAAGCTAACATCATCTTCTGTCGAAGTATGCTGCGAGCTTAGCGAGAAATTCGTTTTTTGTTGCCGTGGTAAACCAAAGAGAAAGTCGATAAAGAGAATCGATCAACGAGGATAGGCCTTTTTTTAAATGTTACGCGAGAATTCTCCTATGTCATATTAACAATATGATCAATTCATGCCTGTTCCATACATTGCAGACCCGAAAATATTGCCTCAGCACCATCTAGCGTTGAAAACGCTCAGCAAAAATCATCCAATCGATGAGTGCAAACATAGCACTTATTACACAGTTACAAGTCGGATTATTTTTATTAACTACATTTTGTATATTATATGAAAATTTGTCTGACGTGGGGGAGAGGTAGCTCATCGATTCTTCCGGTTCGCCTCCTAGCATCGTGCTATAAGGTACCAGGCGATAACCAGGGTAGTTGATCGATAGCTCGATGACGTCATTTCGTTGACGTCTGCAATGGGAAATTCTCATAGCAGGCGTTGACGATGGGACATTGTCGAGTTGTTGAATAGCAACTATCGTGGTAACTCACCGATTACCTGTCGATCTGCCAAATTTGGAAAGACGTCTGCACTGAATTGTCTCATATAATAATAATCCGCCCACTATATCACAAGAAATTGCGAGTAGCTGAGTGGAATGGAGATAAGTTAAGCATTGGGTACAGGACCAAGTCTCCCCTGGGTGGTGCCAAAAGATGAGCGCAATAGAATCATCAAGTTGCCATAAGGCACGGAATGAGACTATTGCATGGCTGGGTAGTCAAAGTCTTCCATTCGTTAGTCATTTCAGGTGGATTAGAACAGGTTTAGGTGGGCGTTTTCCAGATTTGGATTAATCAGATGTAATCCTGGATAGGACCCTGTCATTGAACGTCGCGTGAAAGTGGAACTTAATGAAGGCCTAAGTACTTTTTCGTAGTTTTTAGTTTTCGGATTTGAAAGATCGTCGGTTACAGTGGTCTTACTGAGCAGAAAAACGCTGTCCCAGGTCCTTACATATCAAAGAGGTTTATGGTAAAATCGCTTGTGTATCGTGATATTTGGCGAAATTCGTTGTTGTCGTTGGTTCCGGGTTTGAATGGATACACAAATTTGAGCAACGGTATTATGTGATATGAGGGGCTCGGTGGCCTTAGAGCAACCGTTTTTGCTTACTGAGCAGAACATCATGAGTCTAATCTCAGGCCCATCCACATTCAAGATTCGTCAATCGTTTTATTTGTTAATATGACTACATGGTAATAACAGCAACTCGGTGATTAAAAAGGTGCTCGTCTGCCTAGTGGCAAACGTTTTTGCTTACTGAGCAGAAGACCGTGGGTTTAGTCCCAAGCTCCTTCGCGTTATATGATCGTTAGGACATCAATTCAGTTTATCGTTTACCAAAACGAACCCCGCTGCAAACCCAACCCTCTTATTCAAAATCCCAGTGATTCCTCGTGGAAGTGCAGAGGTTTTCTCGGCTTCCATCAAAGCGAGTGTCATGTCAACACAATCCTTCCCATTCCTTTCTTGACCTGTGTTCGGGCGCGGCCGGCGCTGGTATTGCCTAATTTAAGATCACCAGTTTTTACACATTGAGGATGATTGCTAGTCCCAAGCATCGTCTATTGATTCTCTGTGTAATTACAGCTGATCTGGCAGTAACAGAGTAGCAACCGTGGGCGGTCAATCAAGCTCAAGCTCAAGCTATATGAAAATTTGTCTGACGTGTCACTGTTGTTATCAAATAATGCTGAAATATATACATTTTAAATATTCAACAAATTTTCTGTTGGTTTACCCCTCGTGAAGGTAAACAAATACATTGGTAGATTTTTTGGCCACCCAGGCGCTTTCATCGCTAAAAATTCTGTTCGCCAGCTGAGCGAAAGAGTGGATCATGTTGTTAATATAATACATTTGCATTCATCATGATGTTGGAAAACAATGCAATTTATTTGTATTCGGTCGATTATAAATTTTTGAACAAAAATCATCCACTGAGCTTGTTACATCTTAGTTGTTCTACGTTGGATGTTCTCTAAGAAAAAATAGGACAACTGGCTGCAAACATTAATTGATCTCAAACTTTAAAATTAACCAATGATTAATTAATTAATTAACCAAGATGTTCTATAGTGAATCGCAATAGTTCAAATTCAGATATCATTCTGCTTAACAAGGTCACAATTATGGTACTTAACAAACTGTTTCGCCATGTAAATCTTTATTCGGGTTGGCATTGGAAGTTATTTTGCCTCGATTCCCTTTGCTGCCATCGTTACTTCATTGGGGTCCATCCTTCTTGGTGTGTTGTTGTGGTCCCAGCCCAGCAGGGCCAGGGTCAAGGTGGAAAGAGATAGGCATCCGAGACAGCACACCTACATACACACACATACACAAACAAACATGCGTGTGTGCGGGGCAAAAAAAAAATCCGGTCTTTCTGGTCCTGGTCTTCTCCGTCGCCGTCGTCATCGCCGTCGCTGACTGGCAAGAGCACAAGAGTCGCGTGTTTGCGCCATGATTGGAGTGCAAAAAATCGAAGGCATCCCATCTGCCCAGGTTTCGGGCGCGCGCTCTCTCTCTTACCGTCTCCAGCGGCGTCCTCCAGGTGCGAGGAACCTGATTCGCCGTTCGCAGGAATGCCTCCAATCCCGAAGGCAGGCAGGCAGGCAGGCCGAAGAAGGCGAAGAGTGTAGAAGAAAAGAAAAATGAGTCTGAGAAACGGGTCCAGCAGAGGAAGATGCAACAGGCCTCGGCCTGTGGCAGCTATCTCAGCCCGCGAAGGTCTCCGCGAACAGCAGGCCTGTTCGATTTAAGGCCACAACAGGCAACAAGGTCGTTTACACGGCCTTCACACTGTTATAGCGAATGTTGTTTGTGCAAGCCACGGTGGTAGAGGGCAGGGACGGGGGGGGGGGGGTTTGATGATATTGGATTTCTCGTTTCCCGTTGGAGACGGGTGGTTAGGATTTTGCGAAAGTTGTCCTGAGATGTGTGTAGGCGTTTGTTTGGAATTTTGAGCATTTCGCATTTTATTGGTGCTGATCTCAAGCTAATACGAATTACCAGTCGGAAGTAATTCTTCTCTGAAAAAGTACTGAAATGGTACAAAACCAATTTTCTATCAGTACGCTCTCGGAAAAGCAGCATGCATGTATAAATTTAAATAAATGCTAAATTCCAATTAATTAAAGTGCAATATATGCATGATAAACGAGCACCCAGTTATAGTTGCCATAGTTAGTTAGTTTCCGTTTTTTCCCCCTTAGCACCATCGTGTGTGTATGCACGTTAGTGTGGGTACGAGTGGCAAGAAGAGAAAGCTAAACTGCAAAACGAACAACAGCAGAGAGAGAGAGAGAGATATGTATGGTTGCATAAATGGTATTCGTCTTAAATGCACCGTTTGTTCTGGTGCATTCATTTACGACGACGAAGACGACGACGAGCAGTAAGATGTTTGTTAGAAGCTTCATATCGTTAGGAACAGGCGGGTAGGCAGAACTAGAGGCTTCCAGCAGTAAGAGGTTGGTAAATACTTTGGGAAGAAGTTTTCCTTCGGGTCAGGGTAGACTCGTTCGGAGTGGGATTTGCAAATTTGGAACATAACTACTGTTGAACATCGATAAAATGTTACAAAATCTCAATCAGTGAATCTCGGTCAGACGATGATGAAAAATTGATCAGAATTTTCATTTCTGTTGGGAACCCGAACATGTCCTAATTTGGCCATGTGGTCCTGGGCATCTGATAGGGCTACTTTTAAACTAGCTTTCGAATTCTCGTGTGATTCAAGGTGTCGTATGATGGGTTTTCGTCCATGTAAAAAAGTAAGAGGTTGTATTCAAGACACGACCGTAGATTTGATGTCGCAGCAAAAGTATAGTAAATATTAAATTGATTTCTTAACTCGTTATTAGTGAAAAATTTCGATTGTATGAAATTCAGAAGCAATTTGAGAGTTCTGTTTTTATGGTGCTCTGTCGATGTCCATGTAGTACAAGCCAATCCTGGACGATATGTGTTGGATTCAAACTCTTAGTCTTTAATTTACTTTTTTTTTAGTCATTTGTGGTCCTGAAAAGTACCGATGGGTTGGAAGCATGGAAGCTAGTTAAGAACAATACTGTGGAAATTTTTCCTCGATGTTTTTGGAAATGATAGCAGTGCGGAAATGAAATATGTAGGGGGTGTAATGTCGGCCTAAATGTCCCTAATTTGGGCCCATACATAAATTCAGGCAGCCCTAAGTATGCATCTTTAGAATTGATAAAACGATCCATAAAATATTGAAAAACGTTCCATTAAAAACGCTTGACCATGGCACCTCTAACTAAAAAAAAAACGGCAGGACAGTACATCTAAGTAGTTACGCAGTAATGGAGCAATTTTTCATGGTGTATGGATCATAATTAATAATATAGTGTCCAAAACGTGAATAATATACGTCTAATTTATGGATCATGGCTGTTCGGAATATCGGGATAACCATGTACCGCCAAGCCCAGTGGCAACCCTGTGGGAGATTCGGAGAGCTACGGTAACGGTCGCTGTCAGAAATGACAGATGCAGGGTGTCTACTCAATCCAAGCAATCAAATTCCCTGAGTTTTCCAGGTTTTTCCAGGACGGATGAAAAAAATTCCAGGTGCATACAAATTATACACATTATTATTTTATCTATTTATCCATCTGGAATCCCTTTTATGTACTTATTGATTTATGTTATTTTCGATTGTTCAAACTTGGGCGTTGGTACTTATAAGTCGGCACAGCAAAAAAGTTATTGAATATTACAGCAGAACAGATGCACATAGGTTGTTTAATATTAATTTGTACAATTTATGTTTAGTAATTGCACCAATAGTGGAGGTACGTTAGTACAATGTGCTTCTATAGCGACTTAGGGAGACTCTATAAGCCACCATACGAACACATTGCACTAAAGTACCTCCACTATTGGTGCATTTATCCTACACATAATTTGCGAAAAGAAATTATATCCATGGGTGCAATACTGTATTTGGTTTTTGCAATCACATTAGTTATTCATACAGTAACATGCATTACGTCAATCAATATTACATTATTTTTTGGTATTTGTGTTTATTCAAGAATATAAATACAAGTAAGAAACCTGTCTATACTATTTCGATAAAACGATATATCAAAATTTGATAACAATATGTTTTCAAAAACAAAATATTATTTTGATAATATGTTTGAGTCCTACTCTGCTTGGAAGACCAAGACAGAATAAATCATGGTTTCACATGTCTAAAATCTCTTAAGGTCCGTTGAGACTATCTGATTTCTTGGTCTGATTTTGACCACTGCCATAATGAAAAATCTGCTCGAATTTACTTTCGACACACTTTGTTTGCTGGTGTTCACACTGCTTGCACATGTCGAAAGAACTGTCAATTTAGATTTCAAAACAAAACTGTATCAGGAATCAAAAGTAAATACTTCCATCATGAATTACCGGAAAATTGCTCTAGTTTCGGCAGACGTATTTGCTTTTATTATTTTAAATAAAATGAGAAAAAGAAGGTGAACTTTGTGGAGTAGGAAATGGTTGCTCAGGAGGAACACCGGCAGGGATCTGGCTCATCTTGTCCATCAAGAGCTGCGATTAAGAAGATGAAAATGGATTTCAAAACTTCGCCAGGATGTCGATACCAACTTTAAACAAGCTAGTGGGAAAAGTTCTCACTAGAAATACATGATTCCTTGAGTTCTGAAAATTTCTGTTAACCACTCAATTCTGCAGGGTCTTCAAACCTTCTGACGTCCCTGAAGTTTTGTTTCTGTTCTCCGGTAAAAATTCTTTAAAGATCAACAATCTTTCCTGACAATCTGCAAATGTCTAGGTAGTTCTACAGATTTCTTTGAAGTTCTGTGTGTTCTTCAGAAGTTCTGCAAATTTTCCTAAAAATCTACAAAGTTCCTGAATCCCTGAAGATTTAAGATCCTTAAAGATCAACAATTATCTCTGATGTTCACAAAATTTCTAATAATCTAAAAACTTCTCGAATGTTCTGTAATTTTCTCTGCAGATTTTCATGATTCAATGAATATCTGCAAATATCTCTGAACATCTATACAATTTTCTAAAGAATTAAAAGATTATCTAGAAATTTTTGAGCTTTCCGGATGTTTTAGGAAGTATTCTGAAGTTTTTCTAATTTTTCTGAAGCTGTGCAAATATCTCTAAAGATCAGTGAACTTAACTGAAGTTCTGTAAATGTCTTTCAAAATCCAAGAACCG
This sequence comes from Ochlerotatus camptorhynchus, assembly GCF_037179485.1. Lineage (NCBI taxonomy): Eukaryota > Metazoa > Arthropoda > Insecta > Diptera > Culicidae > Ochlerotatus > Ochlerotatus camptorhynchus. The sequence goes on from NW_027040537.1 coordinate 2,738,768, forward strand.
CAGTAAAATTCTGAAAATTTATTTAAACATCTGCTATTTTTTTTAGTAGATTTACGATCCACCCTCTGATCTTTTCTGAAGTTCCTAAAATTTATTTCAAATTCTGTAAAGTTTTCTGAAGTACTGTATTTCTGCTTTAAAGATCTACGAACTGCCCTGAAGTTCAATAAATTTCACAGTAAATCTCCGAACTTTAATAAAGTTCTTTAAATTTCTTTGTGGATTATTTATCTAAAGATCGGCGAACTTTCCCGAAGATCTGTGAGTTTTGCTGAAGTTTTGCAAATTTTTCTAAAAACGTACGAACTTTCTGACGTTCTACAGACTTCTCTTAAGGTCTACGGACTTCTCTGAAGTTCTTTAGATCTATCTATTTCCGACTTCCATGGAGTTCTGCAAAATGTTGTACTTTTGTACTTCGCTGCGATTTGTTTTTGGAATCAAGGTGCTTTTCTGACATTTAACGAATTTTTCTGAAGATCTCACATTTGTGTGAAACTGTGAAACTATCTGTCAAATTCCTGCAAATATCTTTAAAGTTCTGTAAAGTTGTCTTAAGCTCCGTAGCTCTATTCCCAAGATCTACAAAAAAAACTTGAGGCTCAATAAATTTCTCAGCAGATCTGCAAACTTCTCTGATGTTTTGTAAATTCCTCTCGGGTTACCCTGAAGATTTGAAAATTGAAGATTACCTAATGTTGTCAAAATTTATCTGAAAATATTTGAGCTTCTTAGAAGTTTTAAATGTCTCTCTCAAGATCTACAAGTTTTCCTGAAATCGTGTAAATATTTTTTTTAATTCGCTGAGCTTCCCTAAAGTTCTGCAATTTTTACTGAAGATCCATTAACATTTCTGAGATTCTTGTGATTTTTTCAGAAGTCCTGTAATTTTTTTCAAAGTTCTGTAGCTTTGTTCTGAAGATCTACGAACTTTTCTGATGTTGAATAATGTTTCGAGGATCTCCAAACTTCTGTGAAATACTTTATATTTCACTGTAGATTCTTGGACTTGTCTGAAGTTATGCGAATTTCCCTGAAGATTTGCAAAATTGAAAATTTCTTTGAACATTTATCTGAAGATCTACGACCTCTCTTGTGATTTTGTTTTTATGAATTTCTGCTAATTACTTCTAATTTGTTTGTAGTTCTGTTCTCAAGATCTACGAACTACCCTGAAGCTCAAAAAATTTCTCAGTAGATCTCCGACCCTCTCTGAAGCTCAAAAAAATTCTATGTAGGCCTGCTGTCTGGCATGCTTATTCTTATACAAAACATGCTTCGTATGCTTCCTTTTGACGGTTGCCAGTCTCTCTTTTTCGGTTGTTTACTTTTTACGACGATTTTGATAATCCACATACAAATCAGCGAAGAGCGAGCGTGACAAGACTCTCTGAATGAACTTGTCTCGTTCACACACGTTGTCTTAGCTGTCAGATGCTTGTCAAGTTCAGTGTCCTTAAGAAACGTTTCGAGAAACTGAACGAAAAACTTCTTTTGAATTACGAATGAAGTGATAATTGGAAAATTCCCTGAGTGGAACCAAAATTCCCTGAATATTCCAGGTTTTCCCAGAAAAAATTAAAATTCCCTGTAAATTCCCGGTTTTCCAGGTTTTTTTTCAGGTAGTAGACACCCTGCAGACGTCAGGTTTGGTTCAACGGAACTGTGAGTTTAGATAGGTCGGAGTAAGAACGAGAAAAAGTAGAAGGGTCTGTGCCTAGGGGCACGAACGGAAGCTTGACGTAGGACCGCTAGTGGACGGAATAAATGTGAAGAGCATTTAGTTCTTTTAATTGATCAATTGTCTATTATCTCAACTCTTTCCGCTTTTGAATTGTAGGCGTACCAAATTTGTAGTAATCTTTTTCAAAGAGAATGTTGATTAAGAGAATCAATCAAAATAACTTGCACCCCTGCTTCCAAGTTTGGTTACAAGATTACAACTCTGGAGAGCATTTTGTGTGGCCGTTGGGGGCTTGTGGTTCTGAATATGGACAAACAAGCACAGATTAATTCTATTCCAACTCTTAACTGATGTAAGCTTGATGGCCCTGAAAAGGGCCGTTTTATTGAAGAGGACATCCATGGCCACTTATGCTTGGAGTGTTTAGTGTAGGTGACAGCATCACGGACCTCATTTTCCAGGAACACCTTCAGCACACCTCGTAGATCAGACCGGAGATACGTTTGACACCACCACGGTGAACCAGATGACCGATGACGCTTGGCGCCTCCTTTACCAGACCTCTTTCTCCTTTGCCACGACCAATCAATTGTTGTTTGTTAGGTGTGAAGGAGTGGACTAGCCACCACCTTCCTATTGCTGCTATTACTGTTCACCACGCCGTCCGAAGCGAAAATGAGCTAATACCATACAGCAGCGCTCTTTTCTATCTTTTCAGGTTAAAGCAGAATGATGTGCAACCAAGTGGTATAAAAGCTACAAAGACTCCTCCCATTATGAGTAGTTTGCTATCAAGTAGCGCCGATGGCTCTTTTCCTTTTGCTTACACGGTGAATGAGAACGACCCAAATTTGAGTTTAGTTCACTCATAATCGCCAAAAGTGCAGGAACTCACCGATGAGTAAATTTGTCTCATGGTTTCCTGTGGAAAACTTAAAAAATCTGCTAGAAAATGAGAAAATTGACGAAAATTTTATTCAGCCTCGGAGTAGTACCAATTGACTGAGTGAATCCAATTTTTACTTTTCTCAAATTCGGGAATTTTTCCCTGGAAAATCTTGGAAAAACCTAGGAAAACATGAGGAAAATTTACTCATCGCTGAGTTCCTGCACTTTATTTCTTATTTCTGAGAAAACTCAACTCAAATTTGGGTTGTTCTCATTCGCGGTGATATCACCTTGAAATATATCGGCGCCGGTGGTTAGCGTGATTACTTCTCATCCCAGCAGGCCTGGGTCCAATCTCAGTTGGTGCCACCGGCATGTTCTAAGGCATAACATCTCTGATCACGCCTTCCTTCGGATGGGAAGTAAAGCCGTTGGTCCCCGGTTCATGAGTTGATGGGTCGATAGGTAGAGTCCAGGTGTGGGAGCTGCCTTCCTGGCACGTCGGTAGCATTGGTGCTCAGTACGAAAAACAAATCTCGCGTCACTTTTCAATAGGTTCTATCTACATTGATCTATTCTCTTCATCGACACTCTCTTTCGTAAATAACTCGGCTTCACAAATGTTTCCTGCCGTCTTCGTCGAATTAGATGCTAGATTGTTGCTTCTTCCATCGAAAATATCTGGCCGTGGCGATTCAAAGTTGATCATGGTTGATCATAATAATTTGTACCCCTGCTTCCAGTTTGATTACATGATCATTTTGTGTGGTCGTTGGTTCTGAATATGGACAAACAGGCAGATGAATTCTATTCCTACCCTTTATTGTAATAAGCTTGGTGGCCCTGAAAAGAGCCGTTTTGTTGCCAAAGTTGGTGATGATTTAACCTCCGAAACCAAACAGAGTGCGTCTCTGTCACTTCAAAACGTAGATGACATCCATGGCCGCTTACGCTTAGCGTGTTTAGTGTAGGTGACAGCATCATGGATTTTATTTTTCAGGAACACCTTCAGCACACTTCGTAAATCAGACCGGAGATACGTCAGACACCGCCACGGCGAGCCAGACGATGGATGGTGGTAATCTTGAAGAATTTGCGTTTGGTTCTGAATATGGCGATGAGTGTGCAAAATATTACGCAATTCATCCTCCCTATTCGCACGCACCCGAGGATCGAAGGCGCATGCCACTTCGACTTGTTTCGTCTACTTACTACTCTCTGACGACTGTGCTGGGGAAGCAGCATATGCATGTAGGTAATTGACGATTTTGGACAATGCTGGACGTTTACCAGTTTTTCAATAGTTTCTTGTTGAAAATCAACTTTCGGAAGCATTGCGTAGCCATATTTCTGATCGATTGGTGATAAAATTATTGAAATTGAACCAGGGGCAGCTGAGTTATTAGCGTTCAAAATCTTTCTTAATTTGTTACATGTTCCATTTTCGGTTTTCACAAAGTGTACCCCCATATAGAAATCAAAGACGTAGACCTACGTAAAAAAAGGAAAAGAAGGTACAATTCCAAACCATCTAGAACACGTTTTACAGCTAAATTAAGTTAATTGCCTAAATTTGTTACTATACCTATCGTTTAATTAAATTTTAGTGATTTGTAGTGAACTAGCTACTTAGGTTAGTGGCGATTTACCCTAAGTAACTAGTAAGTAGCTCATTCTACATCTTTTGCGTGCATAACTAAAATAATAATTGAATCGCCAAATCCTGAATCTAGCCAAATCTTTGTTGAAAGAGTGACGGAAGATAACTCTAGGTTTGAAAAATCTCCCGCTCAGCCTCCTATCGCTTAACATGGAGGAATTTCTCTTCCTCCAGTGCTTTCTCCTTTGCACTTTCCTCCTGCTGCAACTGGTCTAGGGATTCCTCCAGGCTGACCTCAATGGTACTTCCTTTTCCAAATGTGGATCCAGCATCACTCCTCGCACTATTCTTTATGCTAGGTGGGACAGACTTCTTGTTTTTTTTTTTTTTTTTATATCTTTATTAAGGAGACTTTCAGCAGACTTCTTGGTTCCTTTCGGCACCTTCAGCATATGTGTGCACTTTGAGCACGTCTACGGAACTTCCTTTACAGCTGCTGTCTTACCAGCACAACTATAATGGGTCCAGAAATCGCAGACATCACACTGGACCATATCATCTACGTGGTCATGGCCTTCACAAAGCGTACAGTTTCGATCGCTGTTCTATTCTTCACTCAACGGTGCTGTTGATTTCTCTGACATTTTGAGGTTTTATCCGATGTTGTTCTTCAAGAATGTTCGGATTAACGAAAGCAACTTCCTCAGAGCAGTCTCGTTTTGGACAGCTTGAAGCTGAAATAGGTTTTATTATAAGCATTACTATTGGTTTAGACTTTATATTAGTTTAATAAAACCGATTTCAGTTTCAAGCTGTCCAAAACGAGACTACTCTGAGGAAGTTGCTTTCATTAATCCGAACATGGCTATATTTTTAGGTGCGCAAACTTGATTTTCTATGGATCACTTTCTTTAGTTTAAGATTCACTGCTGAATGTGTTATGGATCAATTGCAATATGTTTATGGGTAATTCGTACAATTTCAACACTCATTCTTTAGAAATTTAGCGGTACATTTTTACAATTGTGTTGCTAAATTTCACATAAAATATTGATAATACTGATATTTTTTATGGATCATCCACACTTTTTTAGGGATTTTCTCCGATGTTTTATGGATCAAAGTATGTTTGCCTAAATTCAGCAATCGACTAAAATTTCAATGGTGACCAAAAATATCCATTAGTATCCCAATGACGCGTTCATTTAGATAAAATTGAAAATAGCAGATTTTTTGCGATGGGCCCAATCTTAGATCCATAGGCCAACATTAGAGCCATTTCCCCTATTAGGGAAAACACATCACAGGATATGAGCCTACCGGACGGTACCTACGTTTATACCTTTTGATGCATATGTTAAGCCCCTTCTATTAAGAAAATTCGGCAAGGTTATTTTTAGGCATAGTTCTCTTAATAGGAGGGGCTTAACATTTGAACCAAAAGACATAAAGATCGGTACCGTCTGGCATACTCAGTGCTTGGTATCAATATTCGGCGACTGTGTTAGGGAAACCACTTTTCCTATCACGAAAACGCCTCGTTTTCTGATGACAAAATTACGCATTTACGTGCACAAAACGCACGGAATTTTTGTTTTATTCAATAGATAATAAAAAAAGCAAATATTGATTGGAGGAATTTCTTGCTCAAATTTTTCCAATCGCGAACAATAATTTAAATTCGAGATTTTTTTTTTTGCTTTTTCTAGTGTCCTGGAGAAAACCTTACGAAGTGTTTCTGGTTATTTGACATGGTGATGTGATATTCGGTCATTGCGAGAATTTGTATGTAGGTACCACTTCAATACTTGACGCATTTGACCACAAACGTTTGGTTGCTGGGTACATTATCAAAGAGCTTTGGGAGTGATGTGGCTGGCAGAAAGGCGAGCGAACGTTCAATGAAAATTAACTCAATAATTTATGGTGATCCTGAAAAGGACCGTTTTGCCGTAATGGTTGAGTAATGCTGAGCTATTTGGGTTTTTGATACGGATGAGGCTGGTGAGCTGTATGTTGTTTGGAGCAAGAGTGACCCACAGCGACTCACAAAGAAACTGATTTCGATCCATAGCGGTGCGGCTTCTTCCTCCTTCTATGGATACTCATGTGGGCCTGCAGCTCACTGCTTGCATGCTGCCTTTCGTTGTGTACTGCTGCTGCTGCTGCTGCTGACACCACCACACACGGTGATTGAATGAGCACCGTTCAGTGAGACAGGATCAAATTCGATTTTTAAATCTGTGTTAGGGAATGTGCTGCTTGCAGGCAATCGGTGATAATTTTGATCACCATTGTAACAGTTGGACATTTGTGTATTTTTCAATAGTCACCTAATTAAAATTAATAAAGTGTTAATTTTAGCAGTTTGATAGATAAATTTCCAATCGATTGGCTTATTTAGAATTAAAATCCATCTGCTATTGACAGAGTTATAGGTGGTCAAAACCTGACCTCTTTTCGTAATGCGGTAGATTTTATTTTTTGTTTTAAATTGCACCCCCAATATGTTGCCGAAATACGTAATCCTACGTCAAAACTGGTCACTTCTCCGGAGATACTCGGAACACGTCCCCCGACGAGGTCTGGTATCTCCCACTCAGCGTAGTGCAAAATACCAAAATAACAGGTAAGATACGTCTTGTGTGGGATGCGGCAGCGACTGTGCAAGGGGTTTCTCTGAATTTGCAGCTGCTGAAAGGGCCCGACATGCTGGTTCCGTTGATCAAGGTTCTCTTCGGTTTTCACGAATGGCGAATTGCGTTCGGACAAACAAAAGCAGGAAATTTCTGGACGATTCGTCATGGACGTGGCGACATTCGGATCGACAAGCTCCGTTTGCTCGGCTCAGTTTGTCAAGAACCACAAACGCTGAACAATTCCCCGCTCAGTACCCCAAGTAGCTGCTAGCATCATACATCGCCACTACGTCGATGATCACTACGACAGCATCGACTCGGTGGAAAAGGGTGTGAAGTTGGCGCAGAAGGTGCGCTTGGTCTACCAGAAAGCAGACTTCGAGATCCGAAACTGGGTTTCCAATGCACGAGAAGATCTCCCGGCTCTGGGAGTGCCAAAGCCGGCAGTTCCAGTACACTTCGGGCGCAACAAGGAGACATCTAAGGAAAGAGTTCTGGGAGTCAATTTGGTATCCGGACATGGATGAGTTCGCATTCACAACGATGCACCACGAAGAGATCATGCCGTACTTGTTCGAGGGAAAATGACCGACGAAAAGGCGTCATGGGATTCTTCGATCCGCTCGGACTATTATCAACAAGCAATACGAAACTAACGATTTTAAATTGGCTCACCACTTTAGTAGCCTATTGGTCCCAAGCAAACGATTAACGTACCCTATTCTAGTTGAAATTCTATTACTACACTATGTTTGTTTTGATTCGCTATGAAAGTTTGATAGATAACATCAGGGGTGTGTGGATTCATGCAGAACATGCAGGGGTGAGTGAAATAGCTTGGGACTGCTTGGGACCGTTGTTCTGGTACTGAGTGAGCCAAAAATAATAATGATTTTCTTCGCGACCCAGTGGTCTTAGAGTTACCTCTATGCTATTATCATAGACGTAACTCTAAGATCAGAAGGTCCCGAAGAAACGTGCTCAACTTTTTGGCTCAGCTCTGGTACTATCTTCGGTATCAAGATAATCGATGCACCCCTCGAAACATGGGAAAATCCACGAACCCCTCATTTTGTCTGTCAAACTCTCATAACGAATCAAAACAAACATAGAGTAGTACTAGAATTTCGATTAGAATGGGATACGTTAATCGATTTGCTTGGGACCAATAGGCTAGTCAAGTAGTGAGCCAATTTAAAATCGGGACAAAGATAATCCAATACCTGTGGTGCTCCAACTGCGACTGGGATCAGGAAATCGACTCCAATTCTTGGGGGTTAGGGAATCGGTGGACGAGTTTATTGCCAGAGGTTGAAGCCATTAGGATTCCCCGCTATTCAAATCATTTCCAGATGTAGGTAGCCTGATGACTATCATGGAACTAGTTTTTGAATTCTTATGTGATTTGAGGTGCCGCATGATGTGTCAGAAATTGGCCACTTCTCCAGAGGTACCCGAAATATATCCGGCTTTGGTCACTTGATTTGACCATCATTGAACTGGTTTTTTAATTCTCATGTGGGTCGCATGATGGGTTCAGCCTGGTTCAAAGCGCTTCTAGTTCAGCTTCAGTTGACCGATTCCAAAACTATTCAATAGAGTTCTATGAGATTCCGAATGGCATGGAGTCGAAGGTGTCACTAGGTAAAATAAATAATTTAACCGAATTTGAAATTTTCTCATGGCGACTAGCATATTCCGATTCGCTTTTTTTCTTTTGGTTTGTTTTACGTCGATCTTGTTTTCCGTACTGATTACCAATGCTACCGACGCTAGGCCAGGGAGGCAGCTCCCACACCTGAACCCTACTTATCGACCCATCAGCTCATGGACCGGGAACCAACGGCCTTATTACTTCCCTTCCGAAGAAAGGCGTGATCAGAGATTTTATGCCTCAGAAAATCCCAGCGGTGCCGACTGGGATTGAACCCAGGCCTGCTGGGGTGAGAGGCAATCACGCTTACCACTACGCCACCGGCGCCACTATATTCCGATTTGCTTTTTCCCGTTTTTTTCTCATTAACCCTAGAATTCCCGGTTGTAATAACGATATACAGGGTGCGTGACGAATTTTTGCAGTAAATGGCATATTTGAGAAAAAATACACCACCAGTTGAATTTTGTGCGATTTATTTTCTTTCGCAACATATGGAAGTTGTAAGTAAATTTATTCAAAAAAATTGCCTTCCCTTTCGACGACTGTAGTCAGATGCTTCCGGAAACTGCAGTATGCACGTTTTAAAATGTTTCGATCCATAGATGTCATCACTGCCTTGATTTTAGCTTTTAGCGACTTAAGTGTGGTGTGAGGGGTTCTATTGGTATCCCGTTGGACGACGCCCTATACAAAATAATCCAACGGATTGATATCGGGACTGCTTGGGGGCCAAATTTCTTTTTTTTTTTTTTTTTTCCTTTGGTTTGTTTTTTCCGTCGATCTTGTTTTCCGTGCTGAGCACCAATGCTACCGACGTGCCAGGAAGGCAGCTCCCACACCTGGACCCTACCTATCGACCCATCAACTCATGAACCGGGGACCAACGGCTTTACTTCCCATCCGAAGGAAGGCGTGATCAGAGATGTTATGCCTCAGAACATCCCGGCGGCGCCGACTGGGATTGAACCCAGACCTACTGGGGTGAGAGGTAATCACGCTTACTACTACACCACCGGCGCCGTTGGCCAAATTTCTTTCTCCCAAATTTACGAAATATTTTCCGTAAGCCATTTCTGTGCTTTATTAGCAGTATGAGCAGGTGCTCCGTCTCATCACTTTCCCAAGCCTTTTTTAATATTATACACTGTTCTTTCAGACACATTTACCGACCGAATTATTTCTTTCATGCATACTCCGGCGCGCAACAAAGCGACAACGGCTGACAGATTGCTCTCTTGTTTCGAAATCTTTACGTTTACTCAACATTGTTTGTTTAAATCTTACACCTAACAGTATAAGCTATCCAGTGCTGCCAAATATATCTAAATTATGATGCACAAGCATGAGAAATTACTATTTGAAATTTACTGCAAAAATTCGTCACGCACCCTGTATATATAAAAATTAAGCACGAAACCGAATGCCGAAGGCATCACTAAGTTAAATGAGTAATCACGAAGACAGCAAAATTTGTCTAAATTTTAACTGCTGCCAGCTTAGAACTCTGTTAAGGATTGTTATGGAATGTTCTCCTCAATGTTTTTAACTCAAAACGAACTTTTACCCCACTCGAACTTTTTGTCCCGCCTTACTCCACCGCCTCACTATTACGAAAAATTATAATTAGAACTTATAGAAATGCTGAAGTTTACAGACTCAAAAAATGCCTACGATTTTATTTTATAAAAAAAATAAATAAATCAAGATTTTGGGCCGTCAGAAATTGTCATGCCTCTTGGTTGATCTTACATGAAGAACTTTTCAGCGAAAATTAATAATTGTTGGGTTGAGTCCAAGGGTATTCTTCAGAGAACTTCTTTTGGAATTCTAGAAAGCATTAGTTAGGAATTTCGCGGAGAACTTCATGGTTGTTGTGAAAAGGATGCAAGGAAAACTTCTATGGAAAAATTGAAATGAAAATTCTATGGAAAATTCCAAGGGAGTTATGAGTAGAATTGCATAGCAATTCTGAAGTCCATAGAGATTGTAAATTGGAGTCCAGGAGAACTCCAACGAAAATTCTGAGGAGAGTTTCCGAAGGACTTTAAACAGAATTTTAATTTAATTCTGAGGATAATACCATTGAAATTGTAATGATAATTCAATGGAAAATCTGACCACAATTCAGACATGAACTCCAAAAAAAATCTCACATGAATTAATGGTGATGAGAATTTCACGACTTTTGAATCAGATGATGATTCCAAAGAAATTCTAATGAGAATATTCATTTTCGGACAGCATACTTACTTTCATTACTTTGGAATCCTGAAGTGAATTAAAGTGGTAGTAGCTTTAGTTATGAATAGAATTCCATGGATAATTACAACTGAAAAACGAAATTTTTGAAAATAATTCATATTATAGTTCCAAAGAAGTATTCCGTGGAAATTCTTAAAAAGCATCTAAATGATTTATGATATCAATTTTAAGGGCTTAGGAATTTTATGATCCCAAAGGAATTCTAAAGTGAACTCCAATTCTGAAATCAGTATATGAAAAAAAAAATGGTTATCACGATCCAAACTAAAAGCTTATAATCACAAATGAGAAGAAATATTAAGAATCCTAAAAAAAATCCCTCCTTTGTTTAGAAACCGGGCACTGGATTTGATAAATTTGAATAGGGGTGCAACTTTCATGGTTTGACAAGGATGGCGTAGGAAACCTTCACTACGCCACTGTGACAATATTATCAATCGCATCGAAGATTGGCTAGATCAACCAGAATAACTTTTTACCTCAAATTTAGAATGAACTATACTGGGAGTGCAAATCAAAAATTTGTGTAGCGAAATAGTGTTAGGTTTTCAGTGCTTATAACTTGGCCATTTATTGATGGATTTAAATTATTTTCACACCCTTGGATTCAGAATTGATGTAAGATTTGTTTGGTATAAAGATTATAGTAATTCATGATGGACAGCTCAGTTCAGAATTCACTCACCATGTGACGCTAGTGTGCAATTTGATATCTTATTGTTTGCTTTACCTTGACAGTACGACTAGATAGAAGTTTGCTGGTTTCAGTTCTGAATGATAACACCAAGGGCATTTGCTACTAATGGCTTGCTTAAGTCGACATCACGACTAGATAGAAGGTTGCTATCAACACGACCTATTGAATACGCCGCAAATGCGAGACAACTCCGTCAAAATTCCGTAGAGCAGCATCGGAGATCTCCAGCGGAATCATGCGGAAGTTCCTCCACTTAAAAAAACCTGAGAAAATACCATACAGGTTTCCTTGGCAGCACCGAAAATCACCACCGTGAATGCGAGAAAACTCCGACGAATCTGGATCATCCACTGGCAGAACCAGAAACCTCCACAAAAATTGTGCAAAACCTCCTCCACTAAGAACGCATGAAAACTCCGTTAAAATTTGCCTAAACTTCCGCTGGCAGCATCATAAATGGGACCTCATCTACCAAGATCGCAAGAAAACGCCATCGAAATTTCGCATCTTTTATATGGGCCATACTTTATGTAATTTATTTATTTGTCAACATCAACAGACTCAATGTAGCCCCAATGTAATGTATGTAGTCAAACGTAATCCTGGTGGATGAACCCTTTATCAGGACAAGATAGAGCTCCTATTTAGTACCTTCGTTGGCAGTCTTCGAAATTATGCAGAATCTCCTCCACCTAGAAGGCTAGAAAAATCCGTTTGAACTTCTAGAAACTCCCGCTGGCAGCTTTCAAAATCAGCGAAATCACGCAGAACCTCGTCCATCGTGAGAAAACGCCATCGATATTCCCTGGAACTTCCGTCTGCACCATCCAATCTCTTCACTGGTATCGCCCAAAACTTCTTTCACCGATAATGCGTGGAAACTTCGTCGAAAGTCTCTGGGAACCTCCGTTGGCAGCATCTGAGTTTTCGAAAGGAGTTTCGAAGGAATTTTCATATGTTCACGGCGAAGAGGGTTCCGAGTGATTTCGGTGCTACCAAAGGAGGTTCCAGTGAGCTTCGACGGAGTTTTCTCGCGCTTTCGGTGGAGGAGACTCTGCACGATTTTAGGGAAGATTTCTAATGCTGCCAGCGGAAATTTCGACGGATTTTTTTCCGCGTTCTTGGTCGAGGAGCTTCTGGAATAATTTTCTCAAGCTAGGAGTGTGGGTTTGAGCGAATCCGAAGCGAACAACAAAACAGGACAAAACCCTTCTTGTAAAATGCATGTATTGATAGGAGGTGTCACTTAAAGCTACACACAGCAAAAAATGCACTCAGAAAATGCATTTAATTTTTTTTTGTTATAATAAATGCACCTCAAGTGATCTGACCTAGATTTAACTTATAATTACTTGCTTTAACTTGAAAGGTCAACTAGATAGATAGATGATTGCTGTTTCTGACAAAATTGACCAGATTTATAAGACCTATAGTAGGAGGGTCATTTCAGTTGAAAATTTCTTCATCAGTGTACGAACTGACTTGCTACCTTTGGCCGAGTTGTTCAGATGCACAAGATTTATTGGATGGTGAAAAGTTTGGTTTAGAATTCTGTCACTAGGGAAGTAAAGGTGCCAGCCCTATGGCTTGTGTAAGCGAGAATAGATCAGTTTAAACTCCCAAAATACAACAATTTAATTGACGTCTATTGAATTGAATTTATTGAATTACAGCGTTCGCTTTTTGATAGATTTTTGTTTGAACACAGATTAAGGACAAATCTAAATAAGATTCAGTTTATCTGCCATAATTTTGCAACACTTAAATTGAGTAAAATGGTGTGACGTACTTATATGTATTTTAAACCGGTTTGTTATATGAAATGCATTTTAAATAGCGAATTTTCACACCGGTTACTGTAAACAAGCATAATTTTGAATGGGATAGGAACTAAATTTTGAAATACGAAAATTGACTTCAATTGAGGATATCCAAAACTTTGAATTGAATTTTTGTTTATTGTGGAATAAAGTTTATAAAGCAATAATTTTGAAATTATTTATTAAATTATTAGGCAAAAAAGAGATTGTATTCAAGACACGACCGTAAATTTGACGTAAGCTTACGTGCTCGGTGGCTGTGTTGGAAATCCACTTTTTTTTTTGCAGGCAATCGATGATAATTTTGATCCCCATTGCAACAGTGTGAACTATTGAAAATTGATAAAATTTTAATTTCAGCAGATTTGTAGAAAAATTTCCAATTGATTGGCTTGTTTAAAATAAAAATCCATCCGCAATTGGCAGAGTTATAAGTGGTCAAAACCTGACCACTTTTCGTAACGTGGTCGATCTTGTTTTTTTTTTTTAATTTCAATGTTTTTTAAATGTTGCCAAAAGACGTAATCTTACGTCAAAAAACAATCCCATAGTTCTATGTCAATAATGCGGTCGTGCTTGGGACACAACCCTTAATTTTTTTTATTCGATATCTTTGACTAAGAAAAAGCAGTTCACGACTCACGAACTTCAAATATAAACGTATTGCCGTACGAAACAAATGTGGCCTACATCATCTCAATGATGTCGGACTTGAAACATTTTTCTTGACCTTGAAATTGAAAATAATCTAAGGCTTCAGATTTTGAAAAAAAATCAGCAATATCAAACGGGATTCAATTTTTTTTCCTAATTTTCTGGTTACTTGACTTGTTGATTGCTAATGACCTTGCCACATTTTAAAAATCCTGGGTTCAGAAAAGTATTTGTGTATTATTTCAAGATACCGGATGCTGAACTTGGTGATATTTAATAGCAGATTTTTCAATTATCTTATCAAATTGTTCCAATTATCTTATCACGAATGGGGCCAGAAATCTATCCTTCAGCCTGTCCAAACATAAGAAAAAACAGTAAACAGATGTCCATACCGTTAAGATGAGACACAAACCCACCTTCCGAATATCTCCCAACCTACCCTAATAACGAATTCCAGCCATTGGCAAAAGTTAAAGAAATAATTTTCCTTGAGCAATACCATTTGGCATCTCCCCCCCCCCCCCTTCGTTGTCTTACCCCATTTCGGCTCGGAAGATCCCCTCCGAGACATTCTGCTATATTTCTGCGCTGGTGCTTCCGTCTTCCATTCGGCCGATGGAAACTAACGATAGGTAACAACTATAGGTTAGTAGCACTGTAGTACCGACTGCTCGGTGGGGGGCGGGGCGTTTGGTGAAGAAAATGTTCCGAATTAGTTTATTTTATTATCTTCCTCGGGGTGGAAAATGAATGTGCCGAGCGTCCGTTTCATAGAATAAAGCCCCACAAACGGGTGCGGTGGTGGGACTGTTGCTTCTCTTCGCTTTTCGGTTTGCTATTTTTGGGACGCGTTGCAGCAATCAATGGAAGAAATTGCATCTTGCGTTTTGCAATTTTCCGGGCGGAAATTGGTGCGACTGGTGCGGAGAGAGTTTGCATGGGGGATACATTTATTCTGTTTTCGTCGAATTAAGGGGAATGGCAGGGGGAAATGGGTTGGTCGGTTGATTTGTGCAGGCATTTGCTAGGATGGATAGGCTGCGTAGTGTATAGTATCGTTGAAAATGGATGGTTGGTTTGTTGGTTAGTTGGAATTTATTTGCAGACAGAAGTGGGTTGGCATTTCTCAAATGGGCACTTTCAGCTGAACGAAGATTAGACTTGTTGTTAATTGGCAGGAAGGTGTTTGACTAAGGGAAATTAGTAGTTTTTTATAGTTCATTGTAAAATCATCGAAATATATAATTTTGAGAACGTCATGCTGTAAATTCGTTCATAATACAAACACAGCAATTTTCTCACAGACTCTGGAAATCTTCAAAATTCTACAATGGGTCAGCTTTCCAAAATTTGAACATCAAATAGATCTGAAGCTCATGAACCAGGAACCTTCCAATTTGGCAGGATCTTCACATCTAGGTTAGTGTAATTTGTCATCGTTCATGTCAGCGCTACCTAGTGGGTGATTTCCTTGTGCACTGGAACACGGTCGATCAGACTAACTCAGAGAAAGAGAGACAGTAACTTTTTCTCAGTTGTATGAGACATTTTTTAAAACCACTGTTCCTTAGAGCTTAGTGGCCGTGGTTTTTTAAAATTTTCTCATACATCTGAGTAAAAGTGACTCTCTCTCTTTCTGAGTTAAACTGATCGGCCGTGAACAACATACATTTGAAGATATCTCGATGAACATTTCAAATGGTCCTATCTGCTTTGATCGATTCTCTTCATCGAATTTATCTTTTGAAAACCACTGCTATGTTTGATAAAGGAGATTCTTATCTAGCATCCAAAACGTCAAATACAATAGGAAAAGGTTTTGCAGTTGAGTTATTAACGGAAGAGTAATTCGATGATGATTCTCTGCAGATAGGACCTTTTGAAATGTTTATTAATGTTATTATGTTTTCCATCGTTTTCAAAACATTTTCTAAAACCATTGGAGATTTTGACGTAGGAAGTCACAACTCGCAACAGACGAACTTCAGTTTAATGGAGGCGCGACAAAACTCACATCTGGTGATACTAACATAGTGAGAGAGTTACTTTTACTCATTTATAAGAGAAATTTCTGAAAACTACTGTTACTCAGCGCTGAGTAACTACAGTTTATAGAAATTTATCATCCAACTGAAAAATTTCTATAAATTGCCGTTACTCAGCCTTGTGGTTTTAGAAATTTCACTAAGATAGTCTCAGCAGCCGTGAGTATTGTCACGCCACCATTAAACTGAAGTTCGCCAGTTACGAGTTGCGACTTCCAATGTCTAAATCTCCACCAGGGATGGTTTTAGAAAATGTCAACAACACGATTTAAAACATATCAAGCTTAGGTCCTAAGTAACATTGATCGACTCTCTTGGTCGACTTTCTATTTCGTTAATAACTTGAGCACATAGCCGTTTCTTGTTGTGTTTGATGTATTGGATGCTAGATAAAAGGTCTTTAGATGTCCGTGGGGATACAAAGAGAAAGTCGATGAAATTATCCCTCCCCTAATATTCGGGATTTTGAAAATTTCACCAGATTCTGAATCTTGATTAAGGGCGAAGACATATCATATCAAGAAGACTGGCAACTTTGCCAGAATCCAAGCGACAGATACAATAGCGCTGCGCTTGAGTGAAGGTGGAAGCAACGCATAGAAAAATAAGCAAATACACAAACCTTTCTTCTGAGGATGTAATCTTTGCTATCATATTCGTTCGAAGGATTAACCTTTGAGCGGCAGATAAACTGAATCTTATTTGGGTTTGTACTTTATCTATCAAAAAGCGAACGCTGTAATTCAATAAATTCAATTCAATAAACGTCTATTCAATTGTTATATTTTTGGGAGTTTGAACTGATCTATCCTCGTTTACACAAGCCATAGGGCTGGCACCTTTACTTCCCTAGTGACAGAATTCTGAACTAAACTTTTCACCATCCACTAAATCTTGTGCATCTGAACACCTCGGCCAAATTTAGCAAGTCAGTTCGTACAATGATGAAGAAATTTTCAACTGAAATGACCCTCATACTATAGGTCTTATAAATCTGGTCAACTTTGTCAGAAACAGCAACCATCTATCTATCTAGTTGACCTTTCAAGTTAAAGCAAATAGTTATAAATCAAATAGCTAGGCCTGCTGTGAGAATTTAGAACTTAGCTGTCTACTATACAATAGGTCGTGTTGATAGCAACCTCCTATCTAGTCGAGATGTCAACTTAAGCAAGCGACTTTATGAACCCAAAGGAATTCTAAAGTAAACTCCAATTCGCGATGACGCGATTGTACCCGTCTCATAGCGTTCGTATGAGAAAATGGAAGAGTTGCCAGTCTTCTTGATTTGTTGGCTTCGTAAACAGGTAGTTCCAATTTTATCAGCAATGTCGTAACAGTGTCCGAGATTTTTGCTCTAGAAAACTTGAAGTGATAGGGCATATCAGCTATCAAGACCGCCTTTTTTGGACTCTTCAACGAATCCCCTTAAGATAGCAGCAAATTATCTGAGTCCTAGGCAAGTTTTTTATGTCTTAGGAGATCGCTTTTCAAAGTATTGAAATATTTTAATTTTGTAGAATCAAAGTTTTTTTTAAGCTAATGAGTGGCCACAGACAAACAGACATAAACACTCGCAAGTCGTCATCGACCAAGCATTTAACGGTAAATTTAAAAGTATCGTAGTTGGCAGTACTGCCACCTGTGGCGCGCATAGTCAATTTCCTTGCGTTTGACGTTTACAAACTATCGCCATCTGTTCAGCGTACTGCCCACCACTGTGTACTCAACAGATGGCGGTAATGTTTTTGCGACGATGTTTTACAGTGAGAAATATTCAATGTGTTATGTCTGTTTGTCTGTGGAGTGGCATTAACCGCAATGGGTGATTTAGCCGAATTTGGGATTGCAATACCAAATTTTAACATAAAATAATTCAGAATATGAAGAGATTTCGGACTTCGGATGAATCTTCAAGAATGTGGTTCTACAACAAATTCTGAGGTTTAATTCAATTAAATGTCAAAACCCTGAAAGTGAGCAAAATTTTCGAGATCCAGGATAAAAAGAATCCAAGCTTGTAGAAAATTTAAAGATTCTGAAACGGAGATTCAGGTGTCGGATTTTGAGAAGTTTTCACGATCATTGATTTGAAAACAAAATAATGATTGCAACATTCTCGAAACCTTGGTGAAGGAACTTTAATTTTTGCCTTTTACACAAATTATTTCGATGAGAATTTCTACAGAATTTTCAGACGCACAGAAAGGGAATTCTAGGGACACATCTCAAGGAATTCTGAAGAGTATTAAAATTGAGTTGTGAGAAGAGCTTCAAGAAAAATAAAATAAGGATTGCTTCAAATGTAGCTCTGAGAACCTTCTGATTCGGGGTGAAGTCTAAGGATAATTCAATGAAAATTGCTATGAGCGCATCAAATGAATTCCAATGTATTTCTGATGAGAATCCCAAAAGAATCCTGAAGAAATTCTTACAGTATTTCAAGGGAATTCGAAAAAGAAATAATTCGGGAGTTCAAAACATGATTTTACGGTATTTTTTGGTGAAAATTGCTTAGGAAATGCGAAGAATTTTGGGTGAATTTTAAATAAATTCTGAACAAGAAATGTAAGGGATTTCTGATTAAAATTTCAAGAAAACAATGAGGTGAAGTGTAATTCAATTGAATTGAAAGGATTAAAAGTATTTTCTAAGGAGAATCAATAGAAAGTTTTGTGTAGAATGAATTCAAAGGAATTCAACAAAGCAATTCTGTGGGAGTTCAAAGTATTATTTTACGGGTATTTTATATAAAAATTGCTTAGGGTATGCGGAGAATTTTATGAATTTTAAGTAGAATTTCAAAAGAATTCTGAACATGAACTGTAAGGGACTTGTAATTACAATTCCAAGAAAATAATGAGGAGAATTCTAATTCAAATAAATTGAAGGAATTTGAAGTATTTTCTAAGGAGAATTCTAATAAAGTTCTGAGAAGAATTCCAGGATAATTCTCAGGAGAACTCGATAATCCTAAACAAATTCTTATGAGTATTCCATACGAATGCAGAGGAGTATTCCGCAGTAAATTAAACGGAGAGCTTCAAAGTGTTTAAAGGTGATTCCTTGCAGCGTCGATTTTCGTACTTCACTTCACTTATTTCGTTTTATGTTTGTTCTCGTTTCATTAAGCACCAACTTTGGTCCTCCTCCTCTTTGTAGCGTATTTTTCTACATGGCTGGTCACCCTAAAATGCTATGTCATTTATCGATCGTCCTGTAAGATGCTTCTATACAAATTCTAAAAGAAGCTTCCAAAAGTAGCGTTTAACCAAAGCTTACAGAAATAGCTTATAATAGAAACTTTCAGAAGCAGCTTCTAAAAGAAGCTTCCAAAAGAAGCTTCCAGAAGCAGCTTCTAAAAGAAGCTTCCAGAAGCGGCTTTTAAAAGGAGCTTCCAGAAGCAGCTTTTAAAAGGAGCTTCCAAAAGCAGCTTCAAACAGAAGCTTCTAGAAGCAGCTTCATAAAGTAGCTCCTTGAAAAAACTTCCTGAAGCGCTTCTTAAAAAGCTTCCAGAGCAGCTTCTAAAAAAAGCTTCCAGAAGCAGCTTCTAAAAGTTGCATCCAGCAGCAGCTTCTTAAAGAAGCTTCCAAAATCAGCTTCTTGAAAAGGCTCCCAGAAGCGCTTCTTGAAGAAGCTTCCAGAAGCAACTTTTAAAAGAAGTTTCCAGAAGCAGCTTCTAAAAGAAGCTTCCAGAAACAGCGTCTAAAAGAAGCTTCCAGAAGCAGCTTCTAAAAGAAGCTTCCAGAAGCAGTTTCCGAAAAAACTCCCAGAAGCAGCTTCTTAACGAAGCTTCCAGAAGCAACTGTTAAAAAAAGCTTCCAGAAGCAGCTTCTAAGAGAAGCTTCCAGAAGCGGCTTCTAAAAAAATTCCCAGAAGTAGCTTCTTAAAGAAGTATCCAGCAGCAGCTTCTAAAAGAAACTTCCAGAAGCAGCTTCTTCAAAAAGCTTCCAGAAGCAGCTTCTAAAAGAAGTATCTAGTAGCAGCTTCTAAAAGTTGCTTCCAGAAGCAGCTTCTAAAAGTTGCTTCCAGAAGCAGCTTCTTAAAAAAGCTTCCAAAAGCAGTTCTAAAAAAAGCTTCCAGAAGCAGCTTCCAAAAGAAGTATCCAGAAATAGCTTCTAAAAGAAGCTTCCAGAAGCAACTTTTAAAAAAAGCTTCCGGAAGCAGCTTCTAAAAGAAGCTTCCAGAAGTAGCTTCCAAAAGAAACATCCAAAAGCAGCTTCTAAACGAAGCTTCCAGAAGCAACTTCTAAAAAAAGCTTCCAGAAGCAACTTTTAAAAAAAGCTTCCAGAAGCAGCTTCTAGAAGAAGCTTCCAGAAGTAGCTTCTAAAAAAGCTTCCTGAAGCAACTTTTAAAAAAAGCTTCCAGAAGCAGCTTCTAAAAGAAGCTTCCAGAAGAAGCTTCTAAAAAAAGCTTCCAGAAGCAACATTTAAAAAAAGCTTCCAGAAGCAGCTTCTAAAAGAAGCTTCCAGAAGAAGCTTCTAAAAAAAGCTTCTAGAAGCAGCTTCTAAAAGGAGTATCCAGAAGCAGCTTCTAAAAGAAGCATCCAGCAGCAGCTTCTAAAAGAAGCTTCCAGAAGCAGCTTCCAAAAGAAGAATCCAGAAGCAGCTTCTAAAAGATGCTTCTGTTCACATGAAAAGTGTAACAGTAGATTAAGATTTTGTATTTGCTTTATAGTTGGAAAGAAGGGGGAGCGAGGGGTTTGAACCATAAACCATACCTTCTCCACTGCGCCAGTGGTAACCCTAATAAAATATATTTCCCTTCCTATTGAGGAAATTAATCGTTGAGGGAATATCCTTTTTCACACCAATATACATCATACACCAATGTGCATGTTGACGCCCAGCTCCGATGAGAATTTCTCTTGGACGATGCTATTCACTTTCCGTATCACTCGCACCTATTGAATGTTGCCTCCCGCATAATGGAATATTAATTCATCACTGTTTTCACTTAATGCACAAAACGCAGACTCCGCTGACTTAAACTGAATGAAAAGTGCTTTCTCTTCCGAACTCTACTGGATACTACCAACCGGTGGAAACTAACGATTTTAAATTGGCAAATCGATTAGCGTACCCCATTCTAGTTGAAATTCTAGTACTACACTATGTTTGTTTTGGTTCGCTATGAAAGTTTGACAGATAACATGAGGGGTTCGTGGATTTTCCAATGTTTCGAGGGATGCATCGATTAGCTTGGGACCGAAGATAGTACCAGAGCTGAGCCAAAAAGTTGAGCTCTTTTCTTCGGGACCTTCTCGTCTTAGAGTTACCTCTATGATACTACCATAGAGGTAACTCTAAGACCAGAAGGTCCGAAAGAAATGTACTCAACTTTTTGGCTCAGCTCTGGTACTATTTTCGGTCCCAAGCTAATCGATGCACCCCTCGAAACACAGAAAAATCCACGAACCCCTCATTTTATCTGTCAAACTTTCATTACGAATCAAAACAAACATAGTGTAGTACTAGAATTTTGACTAGAATGGGGTACGTTAATCAATTTGCTTGGGACCAATAGGCTAGTCAAGTAGTGAGGCAATTTAAATTCGTTAGTTTCCACCAGTTGCTACTATAGACACAATAGATTCCATAGATAAGCGGAGGCACAAAAAGTTGTTTTGGCAACCATGAAAAATAAATGGTCTTACTGGCATCCGTGAAAAAAATTCATACCATCTTCGTTGTGCAGTTTTGTTTTGTTTCATGCGTAAAAGTTTAAAATCAAGTGCAAAGTAAATCTTTGCAACAATGTATCGAGGAATGGTTTGCTTTATCTTTCCTTCTTCCGTTGTCCGCGAAATAAATCGGAATGTGGAGTGTGGAAAGCGTTTTGTGCTCATAATATTACAATACTTCTCCCTCAAACAACACCATGATGACGTCATGCTCGTTTGGCTACACTAACTGACAGTTCATTTGGCTACATTATACTTTTCCTCCGCTTATCTATGGAATCTATAGTATCTATAGTTGCTACTATCGCCTAGGCCTATTCGGCGCGGCGTGTGAGGTGAGGTGACACGCTAGGTGACTCTCCATTTGATTTGCACGGAGACTCACCTCACCCGAGGTGACAATTGTCACTTCACCATCACTTCACTGTCACTTCACCTCACACGCCGAATAGAATAGGCCTAGCCGTTCACCATCCACGGGACAATAATAATCCAATACCTGAGGCGTTCCAATTGCGACTGGGATCAGGAAATCGACTCCAATTCTTGGGGGTTCTAGAAGCGGTGTGCAAGTTTATTGCCGGAGGTTGAAGCCATTAGGATTCCCCGCTATTCAAATCATTCCCAGATGTGCTCAACGTGATGACTACCATGGAACTAGTTTTGGAATTCACATGTGATTTGAGGTGCCCAAGGTCGGTTATGCTCTTTTTAATTTTCGAAGTAAAAAAAAACGGTGTTCTTGACCTCAATTCCAGGCAACATCCAATTTTATTTACGACATTGTTCAGCTTGTAAATATCAAATATTCCATTATGATTTTTGGTCGAATTTCAGCACGAATATATGCAGATTTCCCATAATAAACCATTATGCAAAGTTTCATGCAAATCAGAGAAGGTCGTGTCTGATCGATTCGTCATTTGAAAACCGACTTACCTAATTGAAAATTTAATATTGAACTTTGAAAGTTTCACGAATTATTGCATCTCTTCACTCGCCATCTAGCCGTCGATTTGTCAAGCTCATAAACTGAATACTAAAACTCTCCTAATAAACGATGGCAGTTTGCTAAGGAAAGCACTAGGTTAAAATGTATAAACACGCTTTCCATTAACTTAGTCTCATTTCATGAATGCCAAGAGCCATCATTTTTCAATGAGTGTCGTCACAGTTCAACGAAAGAGCAAAAGTCAAACCCCCATCGAAATCGCAGAAAAAAAAAACGACGAACATCAACAGGACTGACCAGGCCACACAAAAAAAAACAGCAATAGTCAGTGAACTCATTTTTTACATCCCATTAGACAATCCCAACCTCCAGGACTAGCAACAGCTGGAAGGATAAGCCTTTGGTCGGGGGAATCCTGAATGCACGACATAAAAAGCAACAACGCAGACTGCAAACGAAAAAAAAAAAAGAAACAACTCACCATTTTTATTCACTTTCACCCCATTTTTTTATGGCGTCGCTCTATCGCAGGTCAGTCAGTCGTGCAGTCATTATCATAATTACGAGTGTCTTTATGCATATTAGACTCCGGAGCGCGGTTCAGCGGCTTTGTTTCTGTTATTGTAACCGATTGTACTCCGAGTTGTCGCCGCACTTGGCCGACTGACTAGGTGGGTGGTTGGCAGCTGATGGTCGATCATTACGAACGACGACGACGACGACGGGGGTGTTCCAGCACCAGCAGCAGCAACAGACTTTTTGCACACGGAGAGAGGCGCCTGATGGCGCATTGTGTCACATTCAATCTGATGGACTATCTGCTAAAGGGCTGCTGGACAGGGGTGCCAGGTGGTTTGCGAAAAAAATCGTCTTTCAACGAGATCGAAAAATTGTCGGCACATATTTTCACCGTTTTTTTCAAGTTTAATAGTGACGGGGAGAGGGAAGGCTATTAATATTTACTTTCCAAAATTATGACTTTATTCAAAATCATATTACCTCATATATTAATGCTCATGTCCAACATTTTAATTAATAACGAATCACGAGAGAATATCTAAGAGGCGTGAATTGAAATGTTGGACAGTTGACAATCTTCAGAATAATACCTGATCATCCTGAAGTCTTGAAAAATATCCGGATCGCTGGATCATCAATATTCTCGATCAATTGAAAGTCTTTGGAATAATATCTGAGTTAGCTGGAATGAGAAAATATCAGAGATGCGATTTGCATGAAAGCAAGATATCTCCAATACCTTTCTATAATAGATCAGTATCATATGAGAACATATGAAGTGTGATTTGAGTTATTGAACTGTTGTAAATCTTCAAAATAATATCTGAATTACAAGGTCTTTGGAATAATTTCTGAGCCGCCCGAGAGAAGAGATTTGAATTGTCGGATAGTTGAATACTTCAAGTAAAATACCTGATCATTTTGATGTCTTACAAAAATATCTAGAGGAATCTATGGAGAACTCTGATCACCTGCATCTTTAAAATACTTTCTGAGTAAACTGGTATCATGAGAAAATATTTGAAAGACGTGATTTGAATTGTTGGTTCAGTGTTCCGGGTACTATTAAAAATCTATCATGCGACACATCAATCCACATTGGCTACATTTGGTCATGTGCCGGGCCAGGTGTGTGTAACTGCGCGAATTTCGCTGCTAAGGCAATCTCGATCTATTCGCTACCGCTGACACAGTGAATAAATTGCACCAGTGTTAAGGAGCCTTTACTATGATGGCTATGTTGTAACGTTTTCTATCTATAGTAACCGGTGGTTTTTACAGTAATTATAATTAGCTTGAATGAAATAGCATGGAATCATCAAACCGAAGACGGTGGATTTACTACAACATTCTTTAGGGAGTCTGACCACTTGCTTAGAAGTACCTGCAATATGTCTGAATATCAACAAAGTAGTTTAGGAATTTTAGTATTTGGATACATACTAGAGTGGGTCATCGTTATATGGAAAAACGCAAACTTTACCGCACCAATCGAAAACAACACTTTTTTGGTTCCATTTGGAGTCCCAAACAACTGTGAAAAATTTGGGGACGATTGGTTGTAACTCGGCTTTCCGCATTGCGTTTGAAATTTGTATGGGAAAACCAACTTGTTTGCATTTTCATCCCGAGAGACCACAATTTTGCATGAACACAACTTTGCCAAAAAAAGTACGGTGCTAAATTGTATTTAAAAAAAGTTATAGCTATTCAAATATATATGGTTTGAATTAAACACCGAAAATCCCTTTTTCTGCCAACACTGCCGGTGTACCAATGGAAGTCAGATTCAAAACTGAAATAATATCGGAGTTTCTTGTCTTACCGATTTGGTATGTTCAGATGAATTATTCAAAAACAATTCCTCTATCTCATATGTGTAGTTGGAGAGGGAGGGGGTTAATAATATACCCCATCCTCCTCACTCATATCAATAGTTTCAGTTTGAAATAACTTCGGAGTTTCTTATTTTATCGATTTTGTATGTTCAGGATGAATTATTCAAAAACATTTGCTCAATCTCATAAGCGTTCTTGAACAGCGGGGTGGAGGGAGGTTGGAAGGGCTTACTGTATGCAATTTTTAAAACAAAAATTGTTGTAGTGTAAATATTTAATATCCACTTGTCGGTTCACTTGTTAATGAGGAGATGTTGTTGAATTATTAGCAGCTGGGAAATTTTAAATTTCTATACAAAGCTTTTATTTGAAATATTAAACTGCCATTCGGGCCACCCGCATATAGAAAACACAGAAGTAGTCGTATGTCAAGAACCAAAAGCAAGAGAAAGAAAACTGTCTTCATCAGTTTCGTCTCAGACACAGGTATAGTCGGATTTCGCTTGTTGGGTTAACTTTAAGTGGGCTAAGTTTCAGTTGGGCTCCCAAGCCAAACATCATTTCTAACAGTACTGATTCGTTTTCGAAATTTCGACCGACTTCATGCAAAAACCGGCAAACGAGTGGAATAACGATACAGAATATTTCAATGCGATACAACGAGTTGCTTCTTTGATGGTTGTCAACGATATGGCTGAATGAGGGGTGAAGCTAATTTCAACAGCAATATTTGCTTCAAGGGATAGAACAGCATCGAAAAGAGTACCCTGAGAAATCGTAGAATATATTATGAAATATAATCATTACAACCCATGAGATTTGTGTGAATATATCTGACATTGTATAAGGCACCAAAAGAGTAGGGAAGAAAATGGTAGTACTCGCTTTACAACTGCTCTTATGAGACTAAGCAAATGTTTTTGAAAAATCCATCCAAACAACTCGAGAGATGGGAAACTCCGAAGTTATTTTAGTCTTTATATTTACTTTTATTGATATAAGTGAGGGTCGGAAAGCATACAGTAAGCCCCCCCCCCCCCCCCTATCTAACTACGCATATTAAATGGAGCACATGTTTTTGAATACATTTGAACATACCAACTTGACAAGATCAGAAACACCGAAGCTATTGCAGTTTGAAGCCTTACTTTCATTTATATGGATGAGGGGGCGGGGTAAAGTTAGCCCCCTCCCTCATCTCTTAATATTCCTATGAAATTGAAAAATTGTTTTTGAATAATTCATCTGAACATACCAAATCAATAAGATAAGAAACTCCGAAGTTATTTCAGTTTGAAACTTTACTTCTATTGATATGAGTGACCCCCCCCCCCATCCCCCCTCTGACTACGCATATGAGATAGATCTATTGTTTTTGAATATTTCATCTGAACATACCAAACGATAAAATAATTAACTTCGAATTTGGAGTCTGACTTTCATTGGTACACCGGCAGTGTTGGCAGAAAATATTCAAGCACAATACATTTTTCAGCAAAGTTGTTAGGCACTTCCTGGGCTATACTTAAACGTATTTAGATGTGTGGTTTGTGCGAAATTGTGGTCCCTAGTAATAAAGATGCAAAAAAGTAGGTTTTCCCATACTAATTTCCATACAAATTTCAAATGCAATGCGGAAAGCCGGGCTACAACCAATCGTCCCCAAATTTTGCACAGTTGTTTGAGACCCCAAATGAAACCAAAAAAACATTGTTCTGAAAAAATGATGACCCATCCTAATACATACTAACCTGAACATGTTCTGTCCGTATCTCCGGAACCAGTTGACCGATTCCTAAAAATACCATTAATTTAGGCCTTTTTGCACAATTCTGTGCAGTGGTTGCCAAGAAACACGTCTTCTAAAATTTAAAAGTCAGTGTTCACTCGACTGTCAACAGAAGCAGACCACTCTCAATGCGTGTCACGCGATCGTCTGTTTACTCGGCAGCAACCATTGTGTGGTCCTCCTCATTGTTCGTCATCAGCAGTTCTTTCAGTCGATGCATCGTCGACTTTGAAAAGCAACCGTTTCATGATGAATGTGTGAGTGCGACCACCTTTTGCGGCCATTGCTGCAATGGAAGCGCTCTGACCCCCGTTGGCGAATCTGCCATAGAATGAAACCACTGGAAGCGGCTCCCGTTTTGGTGGAGGAGGCTTATTGGATAGCGGAAGATAAAATATTTAT
The DNA here is from genome assembly GCF_037179485.1 of Ochlerotatus camptorhynchus. Taxonomy (NCBI): domain Eukaryota; kingdom Metazoa; phylum Arthropoda; class Insecta; order Diptera; family Culicidae; genus Ochlerotatus; species Ochlerotatus camptorhynchus. The sequence goes on from NW_027040537.1 coordinate 2,765,900, forward strand.
TGTAAAGTTAATTCAGTTGAGCTTTATCAAATAAATTAATAAACAAAACAAAAAATTTAAAGTACAAAACACATATTTACATTGTCGGCGTGCCAAACATTTTAACGGCGGCGTATCAAAAATCATCACGGCGGCGCACCGACTCAAAAACGACGGCGGTAGCGGTGCGCGTAAAAGTGTCGGCGGCGGCGGCGTGGCGCGGTGGCGCATAGGTCTAATCATCTTAGAAGTTCTATGAACACCTGGTAAGTTCTGTGAACATTTCGGAAGTTCTATGGAGTTGTTCAATCATATAGAAAATTATAAAGTGGCTACTCAAAATAACTAGGATAGGCAAATTTTTGGTCAACTTCGGAGTGTTGTAACTTCATCAAATATGATCCGATTTTAAATCTTCTAAGAGCATTTGACTGGAAAACTAATATTGTTCTACGGTGTAGCCACGAAAATAAACCTGGTCACCGGATACCGGAAATATTCCTGGTTTCCGGAGGGCTTGTCTAACTTGCTAAATTTTTGGTAAATCTTTATATATGATGCTAGTAAAATATATATATTTTTAGTAAATACAACAAAAGAAGAACCATTTCTAAAGCGAATCATATGCCAAAAACTAAAATCGGCTTATAATCAACCGAGATATGGCCATTTCCCTGGAATCGGTTCTGGTGGAGGATTCTGAATGTGGGCAGATCATTTAATCACTCAAAACATGCCGTGCGACAGCTCTTTCGTCATGGTTTCTCGTCAATAGACTTTCGATAAACTTTAAATGCATCATTGACCACATTGGCCACTTTCGGAACATCCAGTATGCCCCCGGGGGAACCTGGAGCAGGGGACAATTGCATTTTTAAACCAAAACATGCCGTGCGACAGCTCATTCTTCATGGTTTTTCATGAATAGGCATTCATTAAACTTCAAATGGATCAGTGACCACATTGGCAGCTCTCGGAATTACGGGATACCCCCGGGGGAACCTGTAGCAGGGGTCAATTGCGTTTTTACACCAATACATGCCGTGCGACAGCTTTTTCTGCAAGCTTTTTCATGAATAAGCTTTTCATAGACTTTAAATGGATTATTGACCACATTGGCAGCTCTCGGGACCTCCGGTATGCCCCCGGGGGAACCTGGAGCAGAGGACAATTGCATTTTTACACCAAAACATGTCGTGCGACAGCTCATTTTTCATGGTTTTTCATGAGTAGGCATTCATTAAACTTCAAATGGATCAGTGACCACATTTGCAGCTCTCGGAATCACAAGATACCCCCGGGGGAACCTGTAGTAGGGGGCAATTGCATTTTTACTCAAAAACATGCCGTGCGACAGCTCTTTCTTCATAGATTTTCATGACTATGCTTTATATAGACTTAAAGTGAATCATTTACCACATTGGCCGCTCTTGGAATCACTGGGATGCCCCGAGAGAACCTGTAGCAGGGGACAATTTCGTTTTAACTCAAAAACGTGCCGTGCGACAGCTCTTTCTTCATGGATTTTCATGAATATTCTTTCTATAGACTTAAAGTGAATCATTTACCACATTGGCCGCTCTCGCGACCTCCGGTATGCCCCTGGGGGAACCTGGAGTAGAAGACAATTGCATTTTTAGACCAAAACATGCCGTGCGACAGCTCATTTTTCATGGTTTTTCATGAATAGGCATTCATTAAACTTCAAATGGATCAGTGACCACATTGACAGCTCTCAAAATCACGGGATACCCCCGGGGGGAACCTGTAGTAGGGGGCAATTGCGTTTTTACTCAAAAACATGCCGTGTGACACCTCTTTCTTCATGGATTTTCATGACTATGCTTTCTATAGACTTAAAGTGGATCGTTGACAAAAATTTGCCTATCCTATTTATATTGAGTAATCCCTGTATGAATTTCTCGAAAGTCATGTGAACTGCATGGACGTTTTATGAACTGCACAGAAAAAAGTTCTGAATGTTAACTATCGCGTAAAACCTCGATTCGTTTAATTTTGTGCTATACTTGGCATGAACAGCGAAATCGTTTAAAAGCTTGTACACAATATTGCTAATTTATGCGATATTGCGCTTGAATTTACACGAAATATCGCGTAAATTTATGCCAAATCTAGCGTTAATTTTATGTGCGCTATATTTCGCAGAAATTTACATGAATTTTTCGAACGGTGTGGTCGAAAGTTCGAGGGACATTTCGGAGGTCCTATGAACATCTCAAAAGTTCTATTAACTACTCGAAAGTTCCATGAACCGCTCGGAAGTTCAATGAAAGATGTGTTTTTAATGAAGACAATCATAATAATTTACCTCGGAAGTTCAGGGCGGCAACAGGTCACTTTTTAGTGGTTAGGTCATTATTTTCAAGTCAGTCACTAAAAAGTCTTTTTTTATCGCAAAAAGTCACTAAAGTCACTATTTATTAAATTTAAGTCACTAAAGTCAGCGTTTTGAGTGTGTTGAATTATTTCCTCTTAATTCCTCTTAATACTTTGACTATATGTTTAGTATTACTTCTGCGTGGTTTTCATCTCTTTTTGCCAGTGGTGGCGGGGGGGGGGGGGACACCCCTCACCATCCCTCTCCAAAGGGAGAGTTTGGTAAAGAGAGATGAAAAAACCGATTTGTACCTTCCTTAAAAGTTGTCCTAGCTCGCTATTCTACTATCTATATGCAATTTTCACACTGCCGTACTCTAACGGAACTATCAACTCTATACTTTCATCTACTCCATCTATCGTATAAAAATTACCACTAGTCTGTTATTTGAAATTAGCATCTTCAACTATCCTCTTAATAATTAATTAATATACAAATCATTGGGTACAATAAATCAGCAAGTTATCCAACTGCCATGCCACATTTACCTAACCAGTTTGGTTGGTACCTAAATTAGGTTAAGATTCTGAGACTTCGGGTAAGTTTTGACTTAAAAAAAAATGTACGTCCGAAGATGAAATATTCAAAATGCTGGACTTTTTAACATTGCTTACTAAACATAAATGCAATGTCTGAGGATTCTTAGCATTCTAGGATTCTGGAACGTTAAAAATTTTAAAATTTTTGAAATCCATCAAATTTTTGAAACTTTGAAACTCTAGGACAAAAATTTTTTTTTAGATCTGAGATTGAAATAATTAGCAATATTTCATACTTAGTCAACTTTTAAATGTGCACACTAGAATATTTTTTTTCAAGAATCCAAGGCTATGAGATGATCTTTTTCATCTTTTTTGAAACCTCGTTACGCCCTTGTTCATAACTTGTGTGCTCCAACATCTACACTTAGAAAATTAGACATATAAGGGAAATGGCTTTAATGTTGGACTATGGATCTAAGATTGGGCCCATCGCTAAAAATCTGCTATTTATCAATTTTATCTAGATGAACACTTCATTGGGACGGTAGTAATGGATATTTTTGGTAGCTATTGAAAATTTAGTCGATTGCTGAATTTATGTATGGGCCCAAATTAAAGGCATCCATTACCCCTGCTATTAATACTTACGAAATGATTACTTTGCATTTGTTAATGCTATTAAAGTTAGGTTTTTGTTTTTAAACTTTATTAGCGAGATTTTCTCGTTTAAAAAGCTAGTTCATCTCGTTTAAAAGAAAAAAAAATGCCTCAGAAGAAGGACCCTCGACGGAGTGTTGTGAAAACAAAGTTTAGAGGACACATCAATAAACACCTTATTACATCGCAGAAACATTGAATGTCGTGTGAAAGTGGAGCTTAATGAAGGCCTAATCACTTTTTCGTAACTTTTAGTTTTCGAATTTGAAAGATCGTCGGTTGTAGTGGCTTGCTTACTGAGCAGAAAACTGTGGTCCCAGGTCCTTTCATATTAAAGATCGTATTGTTTATCGTGTATTTTGCGAAACTTGTCGTCGTCGTCGGTGCCAGGTTTGAATGATCACAACAACTCGAGTAACGGTATGATGTGATACGAGGGGCTTGGTGGCCTTAGAGCGACCACTTTTGCTTACTGAGCAGAACATCATGAGTCTAATCTCAGGCCCATCCACAGTCAAGGCTCGCGAATCGTTTTTATTTGATTATATGACTACATTGTAATAACAGCAATTCGATGATTAAAAAGGAGCTCGTTTGCCTAGTGGTAAACGTTTTTGCTTACTGAGCAGAAGACCGTGGGTTCAATCCCAAGCTCCTGCGAGTTATATGATCGTTAGGACATCATTCAGCTTATCGTTTATCACAACGAACCCTGTTACAAACCCTACCCTCTTATCCAGTATCTCAGTGATTCCTCGTGGAAATGCAGAGGTGTTCTCGGCTTCCATTAAAGCGAGTGTCACGTCAACACATTCCTTCCCCTTCCTCTCTTGACCTGTGTTCGGGTGCGACCGGCGCTGGTATTGCCTAGTTTGAGATCACCAGTTTTTACACATTGAGGATGATTGCTAGTTCCAAGCATCGTCTATTGGTTCTCTGTGTAATTACAGCAGATCTGGCAATTACAGAGTAGCAACCGTGGGCGGTCAATCATGCTCATGCTCATATCATTAAATACATTATTACACCACCAAGTTAAAACATACCAAATGGAAACGTAGACTAATAAGAACAAACAATTAACACAAACTGAACAAGACAGAGCCCCACTGGGGAAGGAAAAGGGAAGCTCCACCCAGCAGAGATGTCCCGACAGCCGAATGAATAAAATACACTAGTATTAGAGTAGTAAAGTGGTTGTAGAGCCCGGCGTCTCTGAGGAAAACCATCACTGCTGCCATGGTGGAGGGTTGGTCACCAAGAGTATCGCGGTTTCAGGCCGGAATCCCATATAATTGCTGAAGCTTGTCGAACTGAGGACACACGCAAAGGTAGTGTTCCATGGGTTCCTCCGTAGTTGTGGGACACCTTGGTGTGCGCCGTCCTCAGCTGTGATGCTACCTTCTGGTCACGATGATTGGATAAATCTTCCCATTTGTCAGTGATCCCCTTGATTTACAAAAGACCAGCGACCGAGACTGCGACCATGCAATCTTCCAGGTCTCACTAATTGAATTGGCTATCCAGCGTTTGATGTCTTGTAGTAGGACTTTGCTAGAGTGGCGGGGACCTGGCCACCAATGGCCAGGGATCCAGGCGATAACAGTGCTGGTAGGTGCAAACCGGATCATACTTTGTACCCATGGATGTGCTGGGCGGCGGAGTGGTTGCCGCAATTTGGATGGCTGCAGCCGAACATACCGAGCTTTGCGGGGCTAGGCTGCTACTGATCGCTTCACCTGGGCCGGAGACGCTGATCCCTACACCTGCTTGAGACCATGTCCCGTAGTTTGGGAATTACAGTTAGAGTGAATCTTATAATTTCGTAACAATTGGTAATTTTGTTCCTTAACGAAAAAATAGCCCCGTGTTTTTTTATTTCGCCATTAGGGTGGCTCCTTCCGTGTTAGGGCGGTCTGAAAAATCAGTATTTTTCGCATTTTTACATATCATAACTTTTGAACAGCTGGATCTAGAGGTCAAATGAAAGAATATTAAATCTAGTTACGAGACATATGGACTTCAATCGTGGTTTTACATTGAAAAACATTGATTATAATCGATTTTCATGATTTTTATGGTCTCGGGACCAAGGGCACAATCACATGTTATATTTTTGTTTTCTAAAAATTTGACCTTTCACCTTTGACACAACATATAAAAAATTTAGCCATGTAAGTTTTTGTGTTTCTGAGCTACAATAAAAAAAAATGTTTTGAATAATGGAGGCTCGTGGCAGTGTGCGCATTTTCGGATACCAAAATCCTTGGTCCGAATCCCGGTAGCGCCTTTTTTTTCAATCATGAAGATTTTCATGAGATGAGATGCGATTACTAATTTTCATACAAAAAGCCAATAGGGTTAACTACCCCATTTCCGGCCTTTTAAGCACAACCCGCACTTAGTCTTACTTAATCTAGAGCAGTTTAGCACCAAACGGATTTTTTTTTCTTTATTAAAGAGATTTTTAGCCATAGGCTAGTTCATCTCTTAACCACCAAACGGAATGTTATTATTACTGATGGCTTTCAAACTTATTTACCTTTCCGTATGTACCGTAAGATTTGATAAAGAGAAACCAATCGTTGAGATATTGTCAAAAGTCGAACACTGCTTCTTGACGCCAAACTCGGCCTATGGATTTTAAACTCAGCCTAACGCATTGAAACGCCATTGAAACGCCAATGAATTCACTTTGGTCTATCGGATGAAGATAAAAATTGATTCAGTCGGAGCGCTTCTTTTGTTTTTGGGAATAATGGGTGCAAACCTTCATATCACGCGTTCTCATTGACTTCGTTCCGTAGCTTATTAACTAAAGTATCGTACCAAACGCATAATTGACTTGTTAACTCTGAAATCATGGCTTTATTTGAAGTTTTCTGCTCGTTAGGCCCAAAATGGGCGATTAGGCCGAAGTAGTTCTCTACCCTATCTTTCGATTTATTCGCTCAGTGTACTTCATTTTCCAAACATCTTCATATATCTTCAAAAGTCTTCACAAAACATGAAATGTCTTCAAAAAATGTCCGCGAAAAATAGAAGTCTGCACAGAATTTAAAATATGTTCAAAATGCAGACATGTCCTCAAATCTGGCATCCCTGCTTCTGGATAATAGTAGGGAGGGAATCTCGTCGCTCACGCGAGCCTCAGAGAGCAAAACAAAAAAAATTGTCACATCAATAACAAGATAGCAGCAGCTGCTGCTGCTGCTTCACCACGCGACACCGTTTGATTGGAAAGGGCATGCCGTAGAGAGATAACAAATAATCAAGAATTCTCGATGGTCAGTAATTAAATCAACACGCGCTCCACAATGCAAACAATGCGGGCTGCAACAAGTGTTGCCACTGGCAGTTGGTGTTCCTCTTTTCCATGACGTGCTTACACTCAATTCGCGTTTTTTTTTCGCGATCATGCAGAATGGGTAGAGCATTTTTTAATACCACCTGATTTCTTTGATTTTTTTTAAATTATTTTAGAGGCGAAAACAAAACGCGCGTTGATTCTCTGGCAGATGCACTGGAAATTTTTTTTAGTATATTTCATGGTAAATGCAAAGTTAATTGGATATTTTTTTTTAAATCTGGAATTTAAATCATTTCAGGCGGAAATTTTGCTCCAACTTCATGCAACTTGCTATCACATTACATTTTCCCCATCACGATGGAAGGAGAAGAGAATATCGTGCGAGAAAGAGTAGAAACTCGGTGCAGAAAACAATATACGCTATTTAATTACACGTAATTAAATACCATCGATTCAGTGTTTCGGATTTTTTGCTTTTTTTTGTTTGCCTTCGACTCTATACCGATCAGAGTTTTTTTTTTTAATATTATAGAGTCACTTTAACACTCCCGGGTCATTCGAGACTTGTGCAGGGGGGATTAGATTTGAACTCGTGACTTTGACGTGCGAGGTATGGATGTTAACCACTCCGCCGGGGCCGTTCCCACTGAACAGGACGCTCAATTGAATGGGGATGCAGAATTGTGTTCCGGTTTCAGAGTTTGTGCATCTGGTGGCAGTGGTAAAGGAAGCGCTGGGATGGTATTTTTTCAACTGGAAATTGGTTCCTTTTTTAAGCTAGAGAAAAAAAACTAGTGTTGTGCTAGTGGTAGTGGCTGTTGGAAGATAGCATTGCTCAATTTATGTACGAAATTTGCTTAGCAATACATTAGAAACATTAAAGTTTAGCATGTCTACGCGAGTCGTTTCTTGAACTCAAGGTTGCAAATGCACGTTTGGAATAAAAATACGTTTACGTAAAAATACGAATACTCGCGGCTTACCTGAGGGTAAAAGGGTACATTGTCGTAGGATAGGATCAGAGGAAGAGCTTGGGGTGGGGTTTTGTTGTCTCATCAGAGCGTTGAAGCTAGTATGAGCGGTAGTGCGGTTCTAGATTCGTCTGGAGTTCGACCGACTATGGTGACCAGTCGGTGATGATGGACGGAGGTACGAAACAATCAAAAACTAATAAAGATAGACAAAAGACAAGAAGAGGTTGCAAACTGTTGCAAATTTTTAAAGTTTGTTTTTATTATTTTTTTTATTTTTTTAAATTTTTTTTAATGATTTTATGATCACTGAGTGAGTGAAAATTGAAGCGAAACTCACAGAATATTCTTCGCAACCTGGTATCTTACAAGAAGAGATGCCTAGCGGCATCGGTGGTGTAGTTCTTCTTCTTCTTCTTCTTCTTCTTCTTCTTCTTCTTCTTCGCATTTCAAGCTTATTGCATATCGCATCTTAGCTTATTGCGTGCTCTCAACTTAGTGTTCTATATGCACTTCCACAGTTATTAATTGAGAGCTTTCGATGTCTGTACCATTTTTTACATTGGTATAATTGTGTGGCAAGTCTAATCATACTTCTATGCCCAGGGAAGTCGAGAAATTTTCCAACCCGTCTTGCTTTGTAGCTGTGCCTTTACCGACTGAGCTAAGGGAGGCTGGTGGTGTAGTGGTAAGCGTGAATACCTCTCACCCCAGCAGGCCTGGGTTCAATCCCAGTCGGCGCCGCCGGGATGTTCTGAGGTATACCATCTATGATCACGCCTTCCTTCGGTTGGTCCCCATTTTATGAGTTGATGGGTCGATAGGTAGGGTCCAGGTGTGGGAGCTGGCTCCCTGGCATCGGTAGCATTGGTGCTCAGCATGGAAAAATAATCAAGGAAAAAAAGAGCTTTATCTGTACTCTGGCGTAACCTAGTGAGTCGATTCTAAACTAAACAGTTACTACTCAACGGGTCTTGACCATTTGAACAAGACACCCAAGTAACAATTCAAGCTGAACAGTAAGAACAGAAGCCCCGTAACGTGGGTAGATCACCTTTTCGTGGTACGTTACGGGATGTAAGATCTACCACCGATTCCTAGTCCGTGCTACTTCAAACTAGGGGAACAGGATTTTTCAGTAATCCAAAGAACACATCTTAGTCCTTGTTACTTTTTATGCCTTGTTGATAGTGACAAGACTCGGCTTTGTCTACCGAGGATGATCTTGAAACAAGGAAAAAAAAATGAGTTAGTTGTCTTCATCTATGTGATTCCTAATCTTCTATTCGTTGTTCCCTAGTTTGAAGTGGTTAAGACTAGGGTTCTGATCCATGGTCATTATCGGTGTCATTCCTTAATTTTGTTGCTAAGGAATCCAATGTTTACTGACTGTTCAATTAGAGTCGGATCCTTGCGATAAATGCAAGAGAGACAACTGTAAAAAAATCGAATAATACTTCATCATTTCTCAATAGTGATGGAGTAATACGACATGCACTAAACTAAGGACACGGGATATACTACAATAGATCAATTTACTGGTCGCAGTAGTGTTAGGTCCCGAACAGAGGAAAAAAAAGAACCGAAGCTGATTATTGGTTGATTTAAGGTGTACAAAGCTGATTAACAGCAGGCTGAATATATAGTTGATTAGTAGTTGATGAAGCTAATTGTATCCCCATAATTCAACCTCAATAAGTTAGCTGATCTAAGGATTGAACAAGCCTTATTTAAGCTTAACACTACTCCACAAATCAGCAATGCACTACAAATATTTTGATAGCCTGATTTGTTAAATATAGTCAGTGTAACTCGTTGCATTTCCGGCATTTTAGTTCTTCTACATTCACTGCCTACCTTTCTAATCCCAAGCAGCGGCAGCAGTAGAGATAAGGTAGAGGAGCCTTTTAGGAATCGCCCCAGGTAGAAGTGGGCTGCGACGACGTTAGAAGCATTAACATTTATATTTCTGTGTTTACAATTCTGCCTTGCTGTATAATACTCTTCCGGTTGCTGTTATTCAACTTAAATTTGACGTGTTTCAAGTTAATGATCATACCTCTTTCCACACATATGCTTAAGTGGTCCAGTAGGTATGATTGATGCCTGTGAATCAGTGACTGCCGGTTCGAATCCCGAAATGCAAAGGTAATTTTTAGACTTATAATAACAATATGAATATCTCAAGTAACATTTAAAGTTTTATAGTGGTTTTAAAGCATGCTACAAGTCTTAATCATGGTCTACAGAACCCTCATAAAACCAAAATTGTTACTTGGGATGTGAATCCAATTAGCTAGTCAGCACCTTGTTGCAGTCCCATAAAAATATATAAGGTATGAAGCGGTCTTAAATTATTTTATTCTCAATAAAACTAGAGGGCTGAACAAGGGTTGGAAAAGACTGTTATTTAATGCCTTAAAAAGCTTATAATTTATATTACTGTTAAGCTTTTGGCTGATTAAAATCACCAGATTTAAATGTTTAAAAGCTGAACAAAGATTAACGTGGTCTATGTACAACAATTATTCAAACTAAGGCTGAACTAAAATCGATTGAACAACACTTGTTAAGCATCAAATTGTAACCTGGGTGTTTTACAACGTCTTTTCTAATCAGATTGAACAGCGCCAAAAAGAAAATTTGTCTGAGTCGACCTTCTCCGATTTGAATGAAACTTTGCATAATTGTTTGTTAAGGGCACTTAATTACATTTTTCAACATTTGGCCATTGAAGGCTGTACAATTTTCAAAATTGCGTTTTTAAAAAGTTGTAGCTGATTGAAATGAAGTCTGTGACAAATTTGTAGAGAAAATTAATGTTTTTGTGGGAGAAACAAACAAAAACTGTTTTAAATCTAATATTTTTTTTAATTTAAATAAAAAAAAAATGTTAAAAATTCAAACATATCAAAATTTGTTTGACTGATTTTTGAAAAAGCTTAGTAATCAAATAAATGTTTATAAAAAATGCATATTTTTGGAACACTCAATACCATGAAAACTTGAAAACTGGCAACATTCATAGATCAAGAGTTTTTGGTCAAATTTTTAAACTTTTTGTTTTTTTTTTTTGTACAGAATTTTGTTTAAAATGTTTTAACTGAAAGTTCAAAAAATAACCAACAGTTCTTGTTCTACGATTTCAAACATTTGAAAACCTTGAATTTTCTATGAGATTTAAAAAAAAAACAGAAATAGGGCATAGAAATTTTGAGATATTTAGGTTTTAAGCATCTTTTATGATTTTTTAATTAAAATTACAACAAATACTTTTCTTTGTATATTTTCCTCAAAATAACATTATGTTTCTTTAAAAATTTGTCTCAGACGTCATTTCGATCAGAAGAGCCGTTTCCGTGTTACAGTTTTTAGAAAAATTTCTAGCGGCACCGGTGGTGTAGTGGTAAGCGCGATTGCTTATCACCCCAGTAGGCCTGGGTTTAATCCCAGTCGGTGCCGCCGGGATGTTCTGCGGCATAACATCTCTGATCACGCCTTCCTTCGGAAGGGAAGTAAAGCCATTGGTCCCCGGTTCATGAGTTGATGGGTCGGAGTGGGAGCTGCCTCCCTGGCGTCGCTCTATGGGCAAAAATGGGTCCAAAATTACCCAAAATTCAATATCTCAACAGCACGATGAATTCCGGCCATGAAAAACGACTCTTCCGAAGAGAAATCGGGGAATCTCCCCTATAAAGTGTACCCCGTATTCCCCTAATATCTCATGAACTGTTGTTTAAAGATATAGTATTCTAAAACCATGCATAAAGTGCTTATGTTTTACGAAAAATAGAGCTGTGAAAAAACATTTCCTCCAAAAAGTAGGGAAAAATGGTGTAAAATGGTCCAAAACACATACCTTAAAGGCTCTCCGGTCTATGGGACCAAGTGCAATCAATTCCCCGGACGATTTCCCTTCGGAAAAGTCGTTTTTCATGGCCAGAACTCAGCGTGCTGTTGAGATATTGAATTTTGGGTAATTTTGGACCCATTTTTGCCCATAGTGCGTCGGTAGCATTGGCAACAATCAATACGAACTAACGATTTTAAATTGGCTCACCACTTTAGTAGCCTATTGGTCCCAAGCAAACGATTAACGTACCCTATTCTAGTCGAAATTCTAGTACTACGCAATGTTTGTTTTGATTCGCTATGAAAGTTTGACAGATAAAATGAGGGGTTATTGGTTTTTCCTATGTTTCGAGGGGTGAATCGATTAGCTTGGGACCGAAGAGAGTACCAGAGCTGAGCCAAAAAGTTGAGCACGTTATTTCGGGACCTTCTAGTCTTAGAGTTACCTCTATGGCATTGGTGCTTACCACGGAAAACAAGATCGACGGAAAACAAATCAAGGAAAATTTTTTCCAAAGATTCCGTTTTTAAACATGATCCAAAATGGCCGAAATTTGTAAAAATATGAATCATTGTCCATAACAAACAATTATGCAATGCTTCACGCACTGGTGCGTTTTGTACATTACCAGCAGCTCGGTCGATACTGTCGATGCCGTTGGAAACAACAACGTATGAAATAAAAAAAATCGATTGATGGCTCCGAAAAGCTAACGTAATTGAGCCTTGACAAATAAATGGATTAAAATAAAAATAATTTGATCAAATTCAGCTTCGCCAATGGAAGTGCTAAACTCACCATTGACGAATTTTCATTTTTCGTGAAAGCACTGGTTGCAGATCTCGTTCAGGTGGAAGCAGTTTACCGGATTGCGGAGGAAAAGACTTATTGTGTTATGTTCAAATCAGAGTAAGCGATTGAGGTACAGTTTGGAAGTTTTAAATTTCTATTATGTGAATGGAAAGACAGTGCACAGGTACGCATGTCACATGGAAGTGGATTTTCCACCGTAATATAGTGTTGTTGATGCTGGAGAAATATGGGAAAATTCTGCATGAAAATTTTGAAAAATTATATCATATGTTTTGAATAGTTCCACGCTAAATGACTGAAAAACTCGAGTAACTCCGATTTGCATGAAATGTTACATAATTGTGTGTTATGGGCAATCATTCAATTTTTTTACAAAAATTTGGAGATTTTGGATCCTGTATTTTTTCAATATGACATCTTTTCATTTTTCAATAAATTGTCACTTCTGATTGAAATGACGTCTGAGACAAAGATCCAGAGAAAAGTAAAGTCTTTCTGGGAAAAATATTCCAGATTTTTTTTTAATTTAGAGTGTCCATGGTTTTAAATTCTCCTAACGTTTGTATTTTCGATGAGATTTATTTAAAATTAATACAAATATTTCGGCGATATACTTTTTGAGGTGTATTAGTTTTTAAAACTTTTTTTTTAACTTTTACTCTAAATTACAAAAAAAAACCCTACCGTGTAATATACACTTTACTATTCTGGACAACTTTGAAAAAAAGCTGAATTTATGCAAAATTGTGAATAATTGCCCATAACACACAATTTTGCAAAGTTTCATAGAAATCGGGGAAGGTCGAGTCATTATTTTTATTTTATTTTCCTATTTGGCCTGGAATTGGTCTTTTCGATATTCAGGGAGTTGGAAAACTTATTTTTGGAAATCTAAAAAAAATACCAAGCTCCAATAAAGAATCTAAATTTGAAATCCTGACATCTTAGAGATTGCTCCTTGCTTGAGATTCACCTGTTTTTTTCTAAATCTGAGATTTTTATAACTTTTTATGTTTAGATTCATATCAACATCTTGAAACCCAAGATCTTCAGCATTTTTGTTTTTAAGAGCATTTGGAATTGCTTCTAGCCCGAGATTATTCTCGAAACATGTCTTGGATGTTGATTACAAGCTTGGGCACACCTGGGCACTGTTTGGCACCCATGGTTACAATTTTTCTGATCATTAAAGTTACTGGCAACACTGAACTTTTTTCTGCGCCTGCGCAGTGTGCATGTGTCAAAATGTGTTATTGATGTTGTCACAAGACAATGCCAAGTTTCTCCATGGATTTTCCTGAATCGAATTGTCAGCATCCTGATGCCTATCCAAGAAGTAGGTACATCATTACATCAATTTGGGTTTTATGCGGGCTCTGTAGACCATGATTTAGACTTATAGAATGCTCTAAAACCTTGTTAAAACTTGCAATGTTACTTGGGAGCTTTATCACCCAAAGTTCTCATCCCCCCGGGTTGATGATATCCTCCAGTTCCGTTATCAAAATCATTACACAGACTCCCGTGATGGCAGTCCCGTCCTCGGCCCCATCTTCATTTCCTCATATCTTAACTCTATCCGTTCATTAGATGAACGCAAGACAAAGAACAGCTGACAGCGGTGTCGTGACCGGATCGAGGTTTCCAGCCTCGGCCACGCCTACACGAATTAGCGATGCAGCTCCCACCGCTGCTTCCAATAATGCTGCTGATCTTGCGGCTGCTGCTGCTTTTGTTGCTCCTGGTCCGTCTCATACAACATTATTTTGACGTACCAGCAGCAACAAAAGCAGCAGCCGCAAGAACATCTGCAGCTTTGAAAGCAGCCGTGGGAGCTGCATAGCTAATTTGTGAACCCGTGGCCGAGGCTGGAGATCTCGGTCCGCTCACGACAGGCAGTCGGAAAGACAGCAACCAAAAAAAAAACTATACCGTCTGACCTCGCCTCTTGGAACTGCTTTAAGACATTCATGGCGGCGGCTGCTACTACTGCTGGTGCTACACCAACTAGGACCATCGTGGCAAAATCTACCCGCAAGGTCCGTATCTCGGAACGGAAATGTTGTAGCTAATCCATCTAAGGTCATCTCAGGTTTCCAAAAACAATACGAAAACAAGAGCTGTCAAAATACCGGGTTGCCATACAAGGAATTATTCAAACAAACAAAATTCAGTTCAATGACTTCTCGGCACTGCCAGCACAGCTGTGGTACACTGAGGCACAACATTGGCGCAAAATAAGTGTGTAGAGTGCAGGGTTCTGCATTTTCGAAACAAAGAAAAGAAAATGAACTCTCCGCAGAATCGCTTCATTTCGAGAAATATCATTTTCATTTCAAATGTTGGACTCCATAGGGTTTCAGAAAAAGTGTCAAATACCCTACAATATGAGTATTTTCGGAACGAGGACGACGCGTAGATGCTGAAAATCAACATTCGATGCCATTTGTAGGCTATTTGACATTTCTTTTGAAATCGGAAGCCACCATCTTGAATTTCAAGATGGCGTCGGACATCTATTTCTTTCTTCTAGATGTCAGCCCGATTCCAAAAAACCCACATTGATCGGTATTTGACAGTATTTCACAGTTTTGTTAAACCAAAGCCGCCATCTTGGATTTATAGACGGCGTGACATCAATTTTCGGTATCTACTTCTCATCCCCATTCTGAAAATAATCATATTTTAGGATATTTGACACTTTTCCGCAAATCGGATTAAAAATGGCATCGGATATCGATTTCCGGCTTCTAGACGTTACCCTGATTCTAAAAAAAAAACAAAAACCAAATTTGATAGAATTTAAAACTTTTTCTCAAACTGGCAGCCGCCATCATGGATTTCAAAATGGCGTCGGATATTGATTTCCAATCTCCAGACGTCACCCCGATTCCAAAAATACCCATATTGATGGGACGGCACCAGCATTTCCAATTTTTTTTTCAGAAATAGGAAGCCGTCATATTGTGTTTAAAAATGGCGTCGGATATTGATTTCTGGCCTCTAGACGCTAGAGGTGGGTATATTAGCTCATCTCGCTGAGCGGATCAGACCCGTCCAGCTCATTAAAGGGAGTCGATTCTTTGGGACAGCTCTTTAGCTCACCTTGAAATTATAGAAATTTTGACACAAATGTCACACGCGATGATATGATCGACATCGTGTTACATGATGTTACGCCTTTTCTCAAGCTATGCAATCCAGTCTACATACAGATTTTATTTCTGATGTAAATTCTTCAGCAGATTTGCTCTCACTATTCTCGGTTTCAGCTCCCGATCATCAGCTCAGATCTAGAGATGGGCTTTCGAGTTGTTCTATAGACTCGAGTCACTAAAATCAGCTGATGACCCGTGGTTCATTTTTAGGAACCGCAGCTCATCAGCTCACTGATATCATAAGTCTAATGGTGTATTCAGATTTGAGCGTACATTAGCGGAGCGGAGCAGAATTTGCGTAAAAATGAGAGGGACAACTAGTACTTCTCTGCCTCTCGTAAATTCGAAAAATCTCGCCCCGCGCGTGAAATATCGCTCAGGACGGAATTAATCTTAATTCTCCAGCACAATTGCTCCCACTATTCACGGCTTCAGCTCCAGATCATCAGCTCAGATCCGGATCTGGAACTGAATCGTGAAGAATCGAGAAGAAAAAGATCCGCAGAGCTGGATGGGTCCGAGAGCTGTACTGTCAGTGAATCATTCGAGCCGATGATTCGGATCCGGAGCTGAGCTGGTAAGCTGAAGAGAATGATGGGAGGAGAGGTAAGAGCACATATACTGGAGGAATAACTGCAGCAATAAGAGCCGTGTACGTTAATGCATTGGATAATACCAGTAGAAATTTAAGATCGTCTAATCGTAGGTACATGTTGAATTACGCGCGCATCTTGGTTTACGCGGTGGCTGTTCAATGCGCAAAGGAGCAATGCGTGTTTTTTTTGAAAAATTCCGCAATAAGTGACGAATTGAATGGTTTAGATTTGTGATGACAGTGTGCTGATGAGCTGCGGTTCCTAAAAAAATGAACCGCGGGTCACCAGCTCACTTTAGTGAATCGGGTCTTTAGAACAGCTCGGGAGCGGATCGCCCTTCTCTACTACATGCCATCCCGATTCCAAAAATACCTGATGGGTATTTGACAGTATTTCCCACTTAATCTAAAATCTGAAGCCACCATCGATCTGTAGACTTCATACCGATTACAAAAATATCAATATTGAAAAGTATATGACAGCATTTCCCACTTTTTCTTAAACTTGAAGCCGCCATCTTGGATTTAAAAATGGCGTCGCATATCAATTTTCGATCTCTAGACGTCACCCCGATTAAAAAAATACCCATATTCATGGGTAAACAAACCACGCGACAATGATAAATTTGACATCCACGTGCACAGATCTATGCGCATACGCTTAAATGAACCGAGTGAACAATCAACAAAAGTCATAAAAACTGCACGAATTTGGATCGAACAGCTTCGCTTCAATGTATAGTAAGTTCATTTGACAATGAAAGAAGAAATTACGGCTAGTCAAGCCAAAACAAACAGCATGAAAACTGATCGAAAGTGGTTCTGTTGATGTTGACGGGGATCTGCTCGAAGAGAAGACAGAATGACTTTCAATTGAAAGTGATGGTTGACAGCTTCATCGTCGCTTGACGATTTTCGATTGAAAGTGACTTTGTGGGGCCCTGCCCGTAACTAAGGTCGTTCAAGATTTCGTTGAATGGTTTGATCTAAGATTGAGCCCATCGCTAAAAATCTTCTATTTATCAATTTTATCTACAGTCATCCCAGTATTATGGGTCACCCACAATTAAGGGCCACTTCCATTTGATTAACCCACAGAACTGACTGACCCATGATATTGACTAGCTGGCCCATAATACGGGGGTGACTGTAGATGAACGCCTCATTGGGACGGTACTAATGGATATTTTTGGTCGCTATTGAAAATTTTATTGATTGCTGAATTTATGTATGGGTCCAAATTGGGGGCATTTGGGCCAATATTACATCCATTTCCCCTATGTATTCTTTAACCCGATTAATACAATTTGTATATTAGTTTAACATTTCGCAACTTGGCTGCAAGATCGGTAGACCAATGGACCTATAACCACTTGCGGAAACCCAGCCTACCATCGAGTCCACAACCATCGAAGTCTGATATTCATGTAAATGACATCGCTAAAACAGCACCAATTAATAGGTTCCAATCAATGGGGCCGATTGCTTGAATTCCGAACATAATTACGGGTAGCAGCAGCTCGTCCCGGATACCGCAAGCCATACACCAATTAGCACACCCAGGGCATACCGCAGCTAATTCCAGTATCCCTAAACGACCACAAAACCACCGGCCCAGCCACCAACCGCACACCGATTGGTTGACTAACTGCTTTTTCGATATCCGTATAAAATTGCTACCCAGTGCACCACTAATGAAGCAACCATCCAATCATTCATACAGAATCGAGTTCAAAATCGATTACGCATCAACATGTGTGTCGGACAGAAAGTCAGCAAACCAGCTTCAACAGGGCCGTGGCACTCTGGGGCAGATCGATCCTGCAATCGCAATGCCAGCTTATATTGTTATCAATTTGCGGTTTTGTTCCATTCGAACCGGTCCTTTTAGGTGGGATCCATATAGATGCACGTGGAGCATCGCTTAAAAATCGATTTTAAACTCGGTTACATACCGGCTACCAACAACAACTTTATCAGATTCGAGTCCGGTTCGCTCCAGTGTTTAATGGTGGGAAAATTGGCACCGCGAAACGGTTTGCTCTTTAATCAAAGTTTGATTTTTATACACTGAACAAAAACAAACCTGGTGGAATATTCTGATCCCGCCATATCCAATCTAACTTTTTCCAACTAAGCAATAGTGGCAGCCGATTTTCTCAACTCGGCTGCGTCAAGCCTCGCTGGTTTTATAAACCACCCAAAACAACAAACGCAGATTGGCACGGGGCAGTGTTGCCAGGAAATTCCTACCGCTTAATTCCGTCTCTTCAGCCGAGCGGACATCATGCAGCGCAGGTAAAATAAACAACCAACCGGTAGCACGCTAAGGGCAGGGCTCAAGATTTACGACCTTCCCGACTGGGCCATTTAGTGCTGCATCCGATCCAAGGTAAACAGTTCCATCCCCGAAATAGATTCCCAACCGCCGCGAATGACGTGATTCGCCATGCTGCGCTGTCAAAGTCGAACTTCGTCCACGGCGACGGCGGAATCATTTTTCATCTTATGATTGCGTAACTACCACTGCACTGCAGTGGTAAAGTTAGTTAAACCAGATGGGTCCTGTCAAAGGATTGATTTTGTGGACTCCGATGGGTGCACTCTTTGTGATCAGTTTGTGCTACAAATGTTGCACGCGCGCCTGTCCTATTTGAACAGGCTGCATTTGTCAAATCAGAGAGTTAGTAATAGTGCAACGCAGTTTGTTTGCGAAGACTGTCGCAAGGGCACTTGAGTTGACATTGAGATAGAGGAAAGCTTTTTTACTGCAGCGGCGGCGCGGTGGTCAGTAGCAGAAATATGCATCGGTTGTAGTACTTGTTGGTAGGTTCAAGTGTTTTTCTATAGTGAAGATGAGTAATTATTGACGTGCTTGTCATAATCTTTGGCTGTGAATCATGTTTTGTTCAATAAAGAACTTACCTAGGGGGGACTGGGGGTAAAATAAACACATCATTTCACTCCCTTCAAGCTTAGTTGAGGGATGTTCATAACCATCGTAGGCAGTTTAGGGGGTTTGGGGGCTAGTGAGTGTCTACGTTTTATACAAATTGTTGCAATGGATTACATCATTCGAACAGTTCAAAATGACGTTTTCTACCACTCGAACTTTGTCGTGGAACAATATTTTGATTTTGACGTAGGATTACGTCTTTTGGCAACATATCGGGGGTGCAATTTCAAAAAAACCAGAATCGACCGCGTTACGAAAAGTGGTCAGATTTTGACCACTTATAACTCTGTCAATAGCGGATGGATTTTAATTCTAAAAAAGCAGATCGATTGGAAAATTTTCTAATGTTATCTTAAATTAAACGTGTTTCAAGTACTTTTGATTTTGACCTATACCTATTTATTATATCTTAGTTCGACCCAGGTAACACCTTGATGTGACTAAAATACTTCATTTTGAAGTTAGTTCCCTAGCTGATTTTTAAATTATATAGGGTATATGCTCCAACTATGCTCACACGCTTCCACTATGTCGCACCACAAAAATACGTATGGTTATGTCACAATAGAAGCACGCCACAGTGGAAATCCCGAGCCATAGTTAAAACACTTATCCCAAATCAAAATGAAGCACATATAAGATTAGTTACAATACCATGTACAAAACTGGTGTTTAACAGTGTTCCCTGAGTAATACCTCAATGAAAATATCAATAAAAGCTTGTCACGCAAATAGAAGGAGCACTGTTGGGCACTTTCTGAAATATTTCAATAGTATAATTCCCTTGCAAATCCAAATAAATCTATCTGCGTAAAAATAAATAGAATAGGAGTGATTTGCGGCAAAACACGCCAGTATCGCACCCAACGTCAGTGCCTATACGTAAGCGTACTACGACGCGGCTCTCAAATAAAGGAGTAACAAGTGTGATACTATCACTGCTGGACTAGATCTTTGGTTTTCTCATGCAGTGGTTCATCAGAGAGGGGAAGCTTAGTAATCCCCATTGCCTGCCCATGACGCCATTCTATCGCGGCATGAGCCAGCAACGCCGGCCATAAACCTACCGTCTCCAACACTCCACTATAAAGCATGAAATTAAGCCCGCCCACCAACAGCAAGGTGCAAAGCTAGCCAAGGGGAGGGATGTCAAGTTAAGCAAATAAATTGAAAACAAATGGCCACCTGGAAGACAAATTCTGAACTCAACTGTTCACTTTCCAATAGGCCTTATCCATCTGAACAGCTTTCATGAAGACCACAACAACCCAGTGATGCCATGGTAAATTTGAAACTGGTTGCTCATTTAGGATTATCCTTTGCGCTTTTGTACGAAAGAAATGTAAATAATGTTTATTTTCAATGACTGGTTACTCTGGAAGATCACCAGTTCTAACCACCATGGATCACTGATAATTCACATAAAATACTAGAAAGTGGGGTTACTCACTGAGTTAGTAAAATTTTCAAATTAATCTGACTCATATATAAATACCGTTCACTCAAATTCACAGAAACATACTCAAATATCAGTAAATGTCAATCAAAACATTTACTCATTCTATGAGTGACATGTGCGTTTTTGCGAATTTGAGTGAACGGTTCTCAAATATGGGTCAGGCTAATTTGCCGTGTGATGAAAATCGAGAAAACAAATTATCTACACGGCCGATAAAAATAACTCAAAATTCCATTGCATTGCGTAGTGCCATTGGGCACTGTACCCATTATACAAATTAAAAGTGAGCGCTATTCAAACTAAACGGGGTTCTACGGTATTCAAGACTTTTATCCTGGAAAACCGGGGGAAAAATTACTCATCCACTGCGTAACACAATTTTTTGCAATTTTGAGTCAAACTCGACTCAATTTTGAGTTACTATCATTGACTGTGTACTAGTGTACTCATAGACTAAAAAGACTTAAACTTTTCCTTATGCCTATTGAAGCAGATTTTTATGGAAAACCGAGGAAAATTTGACTAGCCCCCACTTTCTTCTATTTTGAGAGAAATCTTACTCAATTTAGAGTTAGTCTCATCGTCTAACTATGTGACCGCACATCCATAGATGAACTGAAACAAAACGTACAGGTAAGCTCTTTTATAACCTCACAATCGGCTCGTCTACTTATGTTCTCTCGATGCACGTGATTGGTTGATTGCGTCTATAAAATTTGATCAATTTTCAATATTTTTCTACTGATAAATTACTATAATCTGTACACCAAACAAATTTTAAGTCAAATCTGCATGAAATGGTATGAAAAGAAATGAAATCCATCGATAAACGGCCAAGTTATAAGCGTTTAAAACCTGACACTATTTCGTCACACAATTTTTTTGATTTGCACCCCAGTATAGTCCACAAAGACGTAGTCCTACGTAAAAAAATGTAACCCCTGGTGTGAACCCAGCAATCTTGTTCAAGTTGATTACTAGATTATAAAAGCCAAATGTGCTGCCACCGTGATTTAAACCCAGAATTTGAACATCTTGGTTAGAGATGATACTCACGCCTTTGCCATCTACTCTATCTCAACTGGTTCATTCGGATATTAACTATATCAACTTCAATTCAATGTAGCATGTAGACCAGGAAATGTCAGAAGAGTTGATTTTAAATAATCACATAGTGGAGCAGATTTGAAGCATCCTTCTACTAGAGTTTTTGAGATAATGAGTGTTGGATCCCAACAATCATTGGACATGCAAGCCGGTAAGAGTAACGTCTGAATTAAATATTTGTCACCTGACTATTCATCCTGAATTAGACTTTCAATAAAAATAGACTTGCCACAACCACTCAAGATCATTTTATTCCGGAAGTACCAGATACTACAATTCGTGAAGAGGATTCAAGAGCCAGAAGCGAAGGCAGATCTTCAGGAAGCAATTCTCCAGATGGCGGCGCTCCAACAGAAGCTAGCGGAACCAGCTCAAACCGTTAGTAACCCGGAGCAAACACTTGAGGTCTTGGCAACGAATATCAGTGAGTTTTCGTTCGACCCGGAAAATGAAATCACCTTCGAGCAGTGGTATAGCCGGTACGTAGATCTCTTTGACGCCAAGAACCTGGAAGATGCGGCCAAAGTACGACTGCTCCTGAGGAAGTCACACACCCATTACACCAATTACATTCTGCCAAAGCTTCCAAAACACATCGAATTCGCTGACACAGTCGAAACCCTCAAGAAGATATTCGGATCACAAACCGCGATCTTCAACAAGCAATATCAGTGCCTGCAGCTGATGAAATCTGAAGCAAAAGACATTATCAGCTACGGAGGTGCTTGCGAGGAGTTCGATTTCAAGACCGTGAATATTAACCAATTCAAATGCTTGTTGTTCGTCTTCGGTTTCAAAAACCATTGCTTCTCGGTCATACGAGCCAGGCTTCTCTCCCGGATCGAGGCTGAAACACCAGAAGCTCCCGTTACTCTCCAAAATCTGATCGACGACTATCAACGGCTCGTTAATCTCAAGGCGGACACATCCATGATCGAACGTCAAGCTCAAAACCAACGGTGTACGCAGTACAGGAGAAGTAGGAAAATTCTCGACAACAGCAGTCTTCGAAGACGGAAGGTAAATCACCCCGAGCACCTTGTTGGTGCGGTCAGATGCACTATGTTCGGGATTGTTCATTCTCTAATCATCAGTGCAAGCAGTGTAACCGTATCGGCAACAAGGAAGGCTACTGTGGTTGCTACTCCAAACCAAAATCAGTTCAAGCTGGGGAGGAGAAGAAGTCATCAATTAAATCAAGCAAATCTTGGAAGGCACAGTCCCGAGCTGTATAGATCGTGAATCTCATCGCTCAACACTCCAACACGTTCATCAACGGCGAGGCAACTAAGCTGCAACTGGAAACGACAAGTGACATCACGGTAATTTCAAAGCAAACCTGGGACTGCCTGGGTAAACCTACGATCAAGAAACTGACTATTGAAGCAATGAATGCGTCGGCCTAGCCGCACCATTTGATGGGTGAGTCCCAGTGCGAAGTGAGCATCAACGGCAAAATTGCTCAAGAGAGATGTTTCGTCACAACGGCAGCCAACCTCAACCTACTAGGCATCAACTGGATCGAACTGTTTGAGCTGTGGTTAGCTTCCATCGATACAAGTTCGATTCATTGGGGCACTGCAAGAACATGAAAGTAAAGCAATTTCTGAAACCCAATTCCAAACCTGTTTTCTGTCCAAAACGGCCAGTTCCCTTCATTACAATTCCATTGGTCGATGCCAAACTCACACCACTCACGCGGTGACGTTTGGCAAGAATCTCTACGCTGTAGTCCAACCCTACTACCACAGACGTGAGTCACTGAGCCTAGTTGACGGATGCGTGATTTTCGGCGACAGAGTCGTGGCTCCCGACATGTTTCGACGACGGATTTTGCAACAATTCCATCGAGGTCATCGGGGAATGCACGAATTTTTTTTTTACTGGCCTGGTATCGATAACGAAATAGAGGATTACGTCAAACGCTGCACACCGTGTTCAACTGCTGGCGAGACACCAAACAAGACGACGTTGGAATCGTGGCTGATTCCTTCTAAATCATGGTTCAGGATTCACATTGGCTACGCAGGTCCAGTAGATGGAATCTACTTCCTGTTAATGGTAGACCCCTACTCCAAATGGCCTGAGGTGCACGCAACCAAATCTACGACATCGAAAACAACAATCAAGCTGCTGAATAAATCCTTCGCAACGTTCGGCTTTCCAGAGGCAATCGTGTCTGACAACGGCAGCCAAACCTCCGGAAAATTCTTTCGGGAGGAGAAACGCTTGAGGAAGCACTAAACACTTTCCTGCAAGTATATCGCTCTACACCAAATGGCGATCTGGATGGCAAATCTTCAGCAGAGATGATGTTTGGAAGGTAACTTCGTACCAAATCATTCAAACCGACCCAAATTTTCACCATATCCAAAGACAAAAGGAAACAGAATGACGCTTTCAACCAAAAGCACGGCGCAGTCCAGGCGCAGGTTTTCAGCACGGTGACTTCATGTATGTCAAGGAACCAGCAACCGTAATCGAGAAGATAGGAACCGTCAACTACAATGTGTTCCTTAAAGATCAACATCGTCTGATACGTTCGCACGCCAACCAGCTGAAGACTCGTGTTATAGAAAGCAGTCCAACAGATCATCCGACACCGCTTTCGATATTCTTCGATGGTTTCGGGCTAACAACTCCTATAGTGGTTCCAACTTACGATACACTGCGGTTCCGCATGAAGAAGCACTGCAGTTTGTAGAACCATTTCCGAACAATCCAAATGATTCCAACCTGACGGATGACTTGTCGGAAAATGAAGGTACCAATAATGAGGAATCCGAAGATGGACTGGACTACTTCCGGCCCTGTTCAACCCTATTGGATGATGATACTTTAAGGGGGAAATGTTGGATCCCAGGAATTATCAGATTTCTGAGGCCGCTATAAATTTCAGACTTATGATGCCTAACATAAACAAAACCCTCCTATCTCGACGATCTAGAGGGAAAAACCGCATTACTATGCATTATGTACAATACTTCGCTTCGTGTTTCGAATGGTCGGAAGTGTCTCTCGTCTGCTAAGAAGCCACTGATAAAAAAAAAAAATTATGTATGATTTTTCATTCTATTCCGAATCTAACATAATTTGTTATCAACTTTAATTTCAACAAAATGTGTTATAATTTTGACCCGGACCCTGAATCAAAATTATATCAAGATTACTTG
Source organism: Ochlerotatus camptorhynchus (assembly GCF_037179485.1). Taxonomy (NCBI): domain Eukaryota; kingdom Metazoa; phylum Arthropoda; class Insecta; order Diptera; family Culicidae; genus Ochlerotatus; species Ochlerotatus camptorhynchus. The sequence goes on from NW_027040537.1 coordinate 2,790,811, forward strand.
ATTAAACTTGATAAAGCATGAATTATCAGAGATAGAAAATAGGTTTTTTGAGCAAAGTTGCTTCAAATGAACTGTGCTTCAACTTTATCGAACATTATGATGGTCTATTCCAAGTAATTATTAGAAAATGGCGTATTCAAAAAATGGATTATACTAAAAAATCATAATTGATTTGATCAATATTACATCTGAGAAAAAGATCTTTGAGAAAAGCTACACTGAAATAAAAACTGCGCAAATTTATACAAAAAAAAAACATAAGTCATCGATTTTCTCAAAACTTCAGACCTTAAATTTTTATATTTTTTTGTAAAGAAAGCTGTATTGATGCCCTAAAATTTGGTGACTAATGTACGCTGGTAACTAATTGTAATGGTAAATTTTGTTGATTTTCAAAATATAACGAAATTGCATACTTGTTAGTAAAACAATAATTTAATTGGATTTTACGGGCAATTTTGCATAAATTTTTACATTAAAACTTGTTTCTTAAGTGCAGCCGTTCTCAATTTAATGCGAATTAAAAAAATGCTAATTATTGATTTTCAACACTTTAGACCATTTTCAAGTGTTAGTCGCGATGTTCAGCAACAAAATATGTTTTCCGTTTCCGATTGTTTATTTTAAAAAAAATCCATTCTCAGATATGGTGGCTCTCAGACTTTCCAGAGAAACAAGTTGGTTAGTGTAGATTCCTTATAAATAGTTATTTTACTAAGAAATACGCAATTTAAGTAAATTGTGAAAATCAAAAAAAAATTTAGAAAATTATTGAACGTTACTAACTTCAGCTCTCTTTACAATAAAAATATATAAAAATAGAAGGGGGTTGTTTTGTCAAAATCAACGTTTTATGTTTGTTTGCTATGAATTTAAAAAGTTTTTTCTTGCAATATAGTTTATTACATTTTTTGAATTTGAACGAAAATCTCTCTAATAAAGCAAAAAAAAAAAAAAACATTTTTTGAACATTGAATTACCTTTAACTTATTCTCAGATGTCATTTTGATCAGAACAATCATTTTCATATTATGATTTTTTGAAAACATATAATCTCTTTTTTGAATACGCCCTTTTCAAAAGTTACTCTTGAGAACTAAATTATATTTACATGAAAAATGCAACCATTGGAAGCAGCGAACACGTGAGGAATGTTTCATTCAAATCGGAAGGGGTCAAGACAAAACATATTTTTTTCAGCATTTTGGGCTGGAAATTCTCTATGGAACTAAATTTGGTTGCAATTCGAGATCACAAGATAACACGAATGCAAGCTGAACATTGCATTAGGTCCTACGTAGCATTGATCGATTCTCTTCGTCGACTTTCTCTATCGTTAATAACACACGTCTGCCATATAGTCGCTATATTCATAGTCTGGCGGATAGAATTTCGATCTATCAAAAAGCGGAACCAATTCTATACCTTGTAGACCAACAATTGAAAAGGTACTATCAACTTTTATAAACAAAACGTTGATTATTCTTTCCAACGCCAATCGAATTTACCAGCATCATCGGATAGGGGAACTTTCCACAACCCAAAAATGGCGTTAGTTTGTGTAGGCGAGCCTTGAATCACGAGAAAATGGTTTCCGAAGTTTTGTTCGCCATAGCTGATGTGCTCTTTTCTGTTGTTGGTCGTGATTTGCTCGATTGGTTCCGCTATTTGACAGCTCAGTTGGTTCCCGAGATTCTATCCGCCAGACTATGAATAGAGCGACTATTGTCTGTCATCGACGTCTCTGCGGAGCGCGAACACGGATCTCTATGGCAGTGACCACTACCCCCATCAAAGTTCAACTTTCGACCGCCACCTTCCCGATGGCAACACGGAGGCCCCGATGGCGCTATGAACAAGCGGACTGGGATAGTTATGGTGAAGCCTTGTGTTACGATGTAGTTTGTTTACTTGGTATTGTGTCGTTTGAAGTTGACCGAAATATGTACATACTAGTATAGAAGCAAGAAAAGCAACTGCACTAGCTCCACCAACGGGCAATTCAAATTGCACCTCTCAACTGTCGAACCAAATAATCGATCATCGATAAAAGGCCTCTTCGCAAAGCAGCGAGATGAAAGCGGTGCTTCTCGATCGCAGCGCAGCAGCGCGACGGAAAAAAACACACACACGCACAAGACACCGGCGCTGCCGTTTCACAGCAAAGTTCATTGCACGTATAACCGCCATTGTGGCATCACGCGATTCAGCAGTGTTAGGAAGTTGCCGAAAAACAGTGTGTTCCACACCCGGTAAAGCATTGGGCTTTCCGTTCGATTTTGGCTGACACCAACCACACGATTTGGTCGCAGCACGTACTGGTTCAATCCAGTGAAACAGCGGGAAAAGGCAGCACGTTTCGGATCCGGTTCGGTCTGACCGTCACACCAACAGCTCGTGAACCAACGGAATCGCACACGGACTGATCATAGGCCAAACTTGTTCGGTCGAGAGATCCAGCGAAGGAAGCACGTTGTCGTCACAGCGTGGGCATCGCTCGGACACGGAAGGCAACCGAAGTGGAAGGAGAAAGAAGCGTCCCATACGAGGGGCGCTTTTCTCTTTAGTTTGATCTTCAAACTCTCTGTGCGAGTGACAGTTGCGATCGTTCGGCGAGCGACGGACTAGGTGACGACAAGCAACGGATACCCGGGTGACGGCCACTGGTTGGACCGCACGGCGAGTGGCACTCCTTGCGCCACAACGGCGAACGACGGACTGGGTAGTGCTCGAAGGCGGAAGTGCACGACGTCGACCCGCAACAGTGAACTCTGTGACGAACAGCAATTTCACTACCACACGGAAAGGGCGATAGAGCGACGATTGTCTCGACGGTCGTAGGCGGAGGTGCGCGTCGACAGCTAGCTCCGAAGATATCTGGAACGAGTTGGCGCGAACGTTCGGCAAGTCTCCGGTCTGACGACGGAGGGAAGCCGATAAGCCGGTACGTCGACGAGGCGCATGGGTGCAGTGAGGCCATGAAGCAAGTCCCTTAGTGGCAGCAACGACGGCGAGCAGGAGAAAATGTGAGTACGTTCCAATGTACGTAGTGGGCGGAAGCTTTGCGACGCCGAAGAAAATAAGGAAAAGCCATGTAGTTTAGCGAGCCCTAGTTAGGACCAGAAAGAGGATTAAGAACAGGAGAAAGAGAGAGAGAGAAAAGGAGCAGTGGATAGAAAGGGGGAGTATGTGGGAAGTCAGAATACACATTTGTTGATGGCATATATTCTCAAGTTTTGTTTTATTAGTTGGTGCACATTGCCCTAAGTGTTTTGATTGGTCCGCCCTATGGTAGTTTTGCTCTACCGCTACCGGGGAACTGTAACACTTGTTCCTACAGCGTAATCCGAACAGCATTGAAGACTTTCCAGAAGTGTTATACGAAGCGGCAACAGCAACCATCCCAAAGACCATCACCTACGCTGGTGGAATGAAGATACGAGGAAAGCCGTTTAAGCCCGGCGTAAAGCACTTCACCGTGTAAAGCGGACATCCCGACCGCGAGGACGCTCTCCGTCACTACCGTGAGTCGCACAATCAATGCCGGCAAGAAATCCGTGTCGCCAAACGAACCAGCTGGATGGACTTTCTGGAAGGAATGGATTCGTCACAGTCTTCGGCCGACTTATCGAGGCAAGTCAACACCCTCAGTGGGAAACGGCGCATGACACCGCTACACGTACAGATTAACGGTGAAGCGGTATCTGACCCTGCAATTGTAGCGGACGAGCTCGGCTCGTACTTTGCCGATCCCGCAGCCATCGAGAATTACGAAGACGGATTCAAGTGGAAAGCTAAGCCTTCGAGTCATCCATCGCAAGTTTCACTGTTTCTTCTGACACTGGGAACTCGGACGTCAGCCAGGCATTCTCCTGGCAAGAACCTCTACTCAAGAGGTTACCAACGCCAGGCCAGCTACGGATGCTGGAGCTTTTCAACAAGCTATGGCTCACCAACTCGTATCCAGCGTGCTGGAAGGAGAGCTTAGTCATTCCCATCCCAAAAACCAATGAAACATCCCGTGAAGTTAGCAAGTTCCGGCCAATAGCCTTGACATGCTGTATGGCCAAGGTCCTGGAGCGAATGGTCAACAGGAGGCTAAAGCATTTCCTTAAAGCCGAAAACCTGTTAGACCATCGACAGCACGCCTTCCGTCAACGGTACGGAACGTCAACTTATTTCGCAGCATTAGGGGAGGTCCTCAAGAGTGCCAACGATAGCGGTCTCCACACCGAGATCGTCTCGCTGGATATTTCGAAGGCCTTCAACAGGACGTGGACGCCCTTCGTTTTAGAGCAGCTTGTCAACTGGGGGCTGTGCTTCATCAAAAATTTCCTGACCGATCGTTCTTTCAGAGCCGCAGTTGGCAACACGAGGTCCCAGCTTTTCAGAAAAGAGATGGGCGTCCCACAAGGTTCAGTTATCACCTTTACTTTCTTCCTTGTGGCCATGAAAGGAGTTTTCGGAGGACTGCCGAAAAATGTCCACATTTTCGTGTATGCTGATGATATACTTATCGTAACTACCGGCCCAACAGCAGCATGGATCAAGGCCCAGGCAGCAGTCTGCGCTGTAGAAAGGTGGGCCAGCGCGGTAGGTTTCCAGCTTGGTCAGGTGCCACGTGTGTCCATTCCGGCACTGAAGAAGACGGTCCGTACTCTGGGGGTACTTGTTTACCGGGCCCTCAACTTCGAGCAGCACTTTAAGGCGATCAAGAACGACTGCCGCAGTAGGATCAACTTGATCCACACCACCTCTCGCCCCCACCGGTCTAACAATCGCGACACTCGTTTCCGGGTTGCAAGTGCCGTCATCGATAGTCGCCTACCGTACGGTTTTGAGATGACGTGCATCGCCACCGAAAAGCTCGTGCAGATACTAGCACCAACTTTCAACACCTACGTTCGGATTGTCTCCGGTCTTCTTCCGTCAACGCCCGCCGATGTCGCATGCATCGAAGCGGGTATTCTGCCCTTCCGCCATCGTATAACCGCAGCAACTGTAACGAAAGCCGCTGCCTTTACAGCAATGATCTCCGGAAATGACAGAATCTTTCTTCTCGATGAGGGAAACAGACTCCTCCACATGACTGCCAATTTGGAGCTCCCCCAGTGGCCAAGGTCCACTGGTACGGAGAGAGTCGGATAAAGAGCAGGTTCAAGGCTGGAGATAACTCTGCAGCGCTGAGGAGAACAGTAGCCAAACTGCTAGGTTCGAACTACCCGACCCATGTCCTTATATACACGGCCGGATCGCTATCCCGAGCTGAGGTCGGAATTGGAGTACCCGGAATTTCAACACCGATGAGTAGCAGCCTACCGCCACAATGCTCGGTTTTCTCCGCCAAAGCTGCGGTCATCTTTGTTGCCGTTACAACACCCTCGGACCGGCCCATACTGGTGCTATCCGATTCGTACAGCGTGATACAAGTCCTTACATCTGAGACCCCGACTGGATATAGCGTATCGTGAAGGCCACACCTCCGAACACGGTGTTTTTCTGGATCCCTGGGCACTGCGGTATCCCAGGAAATAGCGAAGCCGACAGCCTCTCAGGGTTTGGACCAGCTGGCCCCCGTTACACCGACGAAGCGCCACTACAGGACATAAAGCGATGGATAGTCAGCAAAATATGGGAAGTCTGGGAAGCAGATTGGTGCCAATCCCAATCCCTCTTCATCCGAAGAATCAAAGGAACGACGAGCAAGTGGACGGATATGTCGAAACTACGGGTCCAGAAGGTGGTTTCTCGTCTTAGGACAGGCCATACAAGGATCTCACATAGTTTTGGTGGGACGCAGTTTCACAGAATGTGCTACGTTTGCGGAACCACTGCTTCGGTGGAACACATCCTGTGCCTGTGTCCGCAATACCAATATCTACGGGAGCAGTACGCACTTCCCAACAGCATTAGGGACATATTGGGCTACGAGCCTTCCACTTTAGCGACAGTTATTTATGTCCTCGAGGACGCTGGGCTATACAACAACATTTAGGTCCTTTTGACTTTCTTTTGGCGGACGTTACATCTCTGCCGGACGGGAGTTTACCCCTCCTACGGTGGAGCTCCGATCTCTTTTAGAACCCTACGAAACTTTGATGTACCAGATGGCTTTTTTTCGTTGCCTGGAATCTGTTTTAATTGCTTTTAGTTGAGTACATGTGAATTGTAAGCCAACTCCGTAACCCTCTTGGGCCTCCTATTTTATAGAGATGAACTAGCCAACGGCTAAAAATCTCTTGGATAAAGACAAAAAATCGTTAATAACTTGAGTACATAACCGTTTCTTGTTGTGTTTGTCGTATCTGTCAATTGTCAATCTGTTTGCTGAAAATAGCTGGGAATGTCTTAACTAAAGAGCCTGAATTTATAAAGAGACGACATCTTATCCATTTGACAGATCTTCTGCTCGATTGGAATGACTTTTCCTATGACTTTGACAGACAATCGATTGTTCCAATTTTGACATGTCGCCTCTTTATAAATTTAGGCTCTTTAGTCTTAACATGGCCGTGAGGATGCAAACAGAAAGTCGACGCAGAGAATCACTCAATGTTACTTAGGACCTAAGGCAATGTTCAGCTTGAAATGAGTGTCAAAGCTCAACGTATCTCGTTCGCATGCAAATCGAAATGAACCACCCTAGAATTCATTTAAAGTAGCTCTATCAGCTTGATTTGGCTGTGTGCATCTGGCGTTAAACTTTCCCGTTCCATCTTCTGCCAAAGCTCCAAAATCCCATCCCAGATGGCATTAGTCTTGATGTAAACCATGCACTCGATTTTCCACGGTTCATTGACTGTTCGTCACGTGCCCAGCAGGTTTCCACTGGCAGAAAATCCCATTCGTTCGGGTCGTGCAATTATCGCTAATGCCTTTCTCTCTTTCGTGGTCGTGGTCGTCGTCGTCATCGTTGTCGTCGCGACGTGGTCCTTGATCGCGATTTCGCAAACTTGTTTACCTGTTGACTTTGGATTCGCATCCCTTCATCGGTCGTCAGCTGGCCCGGGACCTCTTAGAAGGATATTTAAAACGAATGGAAAAACAGGTATTTTTAGTGAGCCGTCGTCGTTTGTGTGGGAAATGAGCATGGAAATGAGATGTGGGAAAATTCGTTCATTTTTCCACCTTGTTATTTACCACCATCATATCGTCATCACGCAGGACCAGGACGACTGCTGTGGAACTGCGAGTTGTTGTCATGGGTCTGTTTTCCCTACCTTAGTTTCCGTTTTTGTTGCTACTGTTCAAGTAGAAACGCTAAAATTAGTTATTTAATTGCTCTATAATTGGATTGTTCTGTTTGCTTCCATAATATTTTCTGTCTCTGTCTATCTTTGCAGGTTGTTTGTCGGAGCTTTCAATTATCATGAAAGGAGCTTAACACGGTGGATTTCAAGTTCAAGGTACGCTAGGGAGTTGTTATTGAAATTTTATGCGCTGATAAATCTTCCGAAAAAAAAATAACAATTATTAAAATTCTCGCCACTATTTTGACCATTATTCAAAGCGAACCAAAACATTCTCTTCACGTTTTTTTTTGTTTTGATTGTTTCTAAGTCAAGGCTGTCTACGCAGCAGAGCCTACTTCACATATTAGAATAGCGCATAAATTGAACGGTTCTCACTTGTCCAGTGGTTCAGTGGTCGGCCGATCGGCAGAAGCAACAGAAGGATGAGGCCGGGAGTCGGGTTGGCGCTAATCTCATGTACGTCTCCGAACGCAAACATGTGTGCCGGGTCGGGGCACGTTCGCACGCCGAAAGAGCTCATCATTGTTTGATTATTCCATTCACACCCGCGTGTGTTCGAATTCAAACATTTCGGCGCTTCGGTGGCGAAGCTCGAGTTGACATTGGTTCGATTTTTTTTTCTATTCGGCTTGATTTCATCTTCTTTCCCGCTTCCCGTTTTGATAGCACGTCTCTCTTGCTGGCCGATCACAATCCGACGAGGGGGTTGTGGATTTAGGTTGAATGATGATAGGTCGAACTGGTTTGATCAGCTGTTCAGTACGCATTACCTCTTTGTCAGAGAATAGATTTATGCGTGAGGAATTTTTTGCTATTTACACCGTTTGCTTCAAATGGGAACTGGGCCACCGTCACGCACATAACGGTTAACAATGAATGTTAAGTTCGAAAAAGTGGCCCAGAAAAGTGCTGCAAAATATTAATATCAATACCTAAAAAATGCTGAATTTCACTAGCCACCTGATGTCAATATCAGTTCACACAGTTAGAATATCAATATCATTCGCCTCAATGTCAGTGTGCAAATGACATTGACATCGTAAAGAGACCTTATATACGCCAGCTAATCGAGTACCGATATTAAGAAAACTCTTCAGTAATATCAAAACAATGCAACGGTTGTACAAAAAAGTTGATTTATTGAGATAAAAGTAATATTTTCAACTTTTCCCTAGTGATATTCATATGGATAGTAATATCAAAGCCGTACCAACAATCAATACGAAACTAACAATTTTAAATTGGCTCACCACTTTAGTAGCCTATTGGTCCCAAGCAAACGATTAACGTACCCTATTCTAGTTGAAATTCTATTACTACACTATGTTTGTTTTGATTCGCTATGAAAGTTTGACAGATAACATCAGGGGTGTGTGGATTCATGCAGAACATGCAGGGGTGAGTGAAATAGCTTGGGACTGCTTGGGACCGTTGTTCTGGTACTGAGTGAGCCAAAAATAATAATGATTTTCTTCGGGACCCAGTGGTCTTAGAGTTACCTCTATGGCCGTACCGCCTGATATCATGCCTTCTACGAATATCAATGTCGGAAGTGAAATTCAGTGCTAGACCAATACCTTACGTCAATTTACATTGTTGACAGCACGCAGCACTGCAAATAACGAATCGGAAAAACTCGACCTAACCTGATTTGCATGAAACTTTGCATAATTGTTTGTTATGGGCAATCATTCACATTTTTTTTTCTAAATTTTGGCCATTTTCGATCTCTTTTTCAAAATAGCGTCCTTGAAATTTTCCAATAAATTATTGCTTGGAAACATGAGAATAGAAGCACTTCTGCTCGAAACGACGTCTAATACAGAGTTTTAGAGAAAAATAATATTTTTTTGGCAAAATATGTAATTTTTGTTTGTTTATTAATTTATCAGAGCCGAGGATTCTTGTTCAATATAAAACCATCTTAAAACTATAGTCAAATAGGTACAACACAACAAACACTTTATCTTCCGCTATCCAATTAGCCTTCTCCATCAGAACGTGATCCGCTTCCAGTTGTTTCATTATATGGCAGTATCGCCAACGGGAGCAGAGCGCTTCGATTGCAGCAATGGACCCAAAACATGATCATCACTCACACACTTATCACTAAACGGTTGCTTTCCAAAGTCGTCGACGCATCGACCGAAAGAACTGCTGATGAAGAACAATGAGAGAGGCCACACAATGGTTGCTGCTGAGCAAACAGACGATCGCGTGACACACATCGAGAGTGGCCTGCTTCTCTCGACAGCCGAGTGAACACTCGATGCAAATAAATCCTTTCGGGGTCTCCCTTAGCTCAGGCAGTGAAGGCGCAGCTACAAAGCAAGAGCATGCTGGAGGTGACTGGGTTCGATTCCTGGTCCAGTCTAGGAATTTATCGGGTTGGAAAAATTCTCGACTTCCCTGGGCATAGAGTATGATTGTACATACCACGCAATTATACTAATGCAATAATGGTACAGGCATCGAAAGCTCTCAATTAATAATTGTGGAAGTGCAGTTGAACACTAAATTGAGAGCACGTATAATGCGATTAGCAATAACCTTGAAAAAGAAGAAGAAGAACTTTTCGTTACTCGCACCAACTTTTGCAACACGAGTACTCGCGCGTTGTAACGGGATATAGAGATAATAGGGAAATAGAAACCGCGTAACCGGTGTCCATCCTCCGAGGGACCGTAACTAATTGTTTACAACATGGAATATCTCGAGATCCTGACCAGATAGAAAGTTACTGTCTTCGGTAAAGTTGTTGCAGAGGTCAAGGTCTTTTGGCTGGTGGGAAGTAGTTGAGAGTTTTCTCACTTCGCGGCGCTAGTATACACGTGAAATTCTCGCATATAAAACATCTTTAAATCCTGACCAGATAGAAAGAAGATGTCTTGGGCAAACTTCTTCAACAAGTCAAGATCTTTTCGTTGATGGACAGTAGTTCATAGCAAATAATTATGCAAAGTTTCATGCAAATCCGAATAGTCGTATGGCTAGTTTTCTTATATGCAATAGACGGTATACTAAAAAAGTGGCGACACTGTCATTATTCTAATAATTTATCTGGATTATTTTGGCTAAGTGGCCTTTATAAGGGTATTTTGAGAAGATTATTGGTTTTCAAATTTCAAAACGATGCAAGTTTCCTAAACATTCCGACTTGAAGAGCCCATCTACAAAGTACTTTAAACTTCATTTAGATTTTCCTTCCGTCTCTATGGTTTACCATACTTTCCGTAACTTTTCAAAACTTATCTGGGATTCATTAAACTATATTAAAACATCTCTTAACTATTAACTGAATAATATAAACTTCTCGCTTATCTGAGTCATTCATGGTTTCCAAGAAAATTCAAAAGCCCAGGATTAACCAAAAATTTTACACGATGCCTCCGATAAAATGTGTAACGGTAAACTTGAAACGTTTGAAATTTTTTAGTTCAGCCATTTATTGAAGAATTTAATTTCTTTTGGCACTAGGGGAAATGACGGCTTCGGCATGACAGACTATTTTCGGCAACCCAAATTGAAACACTATTTTCACTGGATTTTCTTACGATAACACTTCGCTGATTCTTTATGCTTTCAGCTTCAATTTGACTATATTTTTACCACTGAGAAAAAGCAATCTAGCAGGGTTTTCTTGAAATGAAACACACGCACTACAAATTGTAGCTGATTTCGAGTTGCCGATAATAGAACAGCAGATTTACATGCAGTTCAAATGGAACGGTTGCCGAAGAAAAACTGGTTGCCGACAATACTCGCTCTCACTAGAGAAGATTGGAGCTTTGTAAAAGCGTTTCAAAACAATTTTTGACAATTCTTTCGACTGAAATTGTTAGAGCAGCTGGCAGCAAAAGATTGTAAACAAACCAATACTGCATATGTGTGCGTTCCATAGAGAAAAAGGCTATTGAAAGAAGGTTGCTGCTTAGGTTGCCGAGAATACGTAAATTCCCCTATTTAAAACTACATAATTTAAAAATTTATTCAGTATCAATAGATTTAAAATCTATTGATTAGTTGCTGAGCAATGATTTTCCAAACATTGCCAATTTTTTACTGGTGGCATCGAGTTCGGAGTGTTAACGTGACTATAGTACAAGCTGGGTATCTCTGTAGCTCCCTGATTTACGAAGAAGTACCTCGAGCTTTATTGAATATCTGAATTTACCTTAAATTTGCTGCATTTCATTAAAATTTGATTCTTATAAAGTTCTCTGATCAAGTTTTAAATTTGCTGAAGTTCTCAAAAATTCTCCTAGTTTCTCTCATATTTGTTTGATTATTTTCTTCCCAGAAGTTTTCTTATGATGTATGGACTCATTTGAAACGCTTCACTAACATTACCTGATTTGTATCATTTTTTATTCAACGCTTAGCCTAATTTAAGCATTATTTACCATGCTCGAAACAGGTTTCTAGAATTGCACAACAGTAAGGTATTTTATGCCTAACGTCCATTATGCCTAACGTATATTATGCCTAACGTCCATTACGCCTAATGACTTTATGCCTAACGTCCATTATGCCCAACGTCCGTATGCCTAACGTATTTATGCCTAATGGGGTACACTCATTCCCACAGCGCGCAAACTCTGAAACGTCGCTTCGTTGAACTTCTAAATGCTTCTTCATTCGACCAGTCAGCGTTCGACCTAACGGTTCGACACCCCTCTGGGCAGTCCGGACAAACAGTAGCTTCATGGCATTTTATCACCCCGTCCGGCTGAATAGACACCGTAATTATTCAATCGCTTCCTCTGCCGGGTCGTCTCACGTCGGGTCGACTCACCTACTGCTTGCCACTGATTATAAACAAATAAATAAATAGCACTGTGATCCCCTAATTCGTGACTGGAAAGCCAGCGAAGTGCGCACTTGTCGTCATTCTGCGAGGTATTTATGGTCGCATTGAGCACATTTCCATTGCTGCCTAGAGTTGTTTTAAACTTTAAAGTATGACTGCGATGAACTGCAAAACTAACTTTATTAGCCTGCTCCCTCCCCTCCGCCCCAGCCATCGCTCAACCCAAGAAAGTGAGGGGGGCGACGAAAAACTTCAAACTCTACGGAGGGAATTACGGAAGTTTTTGCACCTTCAAACCGAACTTTTCTCGCACTGACTGGGGGCTCTGGGTTTGCACCCGGGCAATTGAAACTTTGTTTTGCACTGCTAGCTGTCGATTTGCAACACCATTCATGAGTTTTTCATTCGGAAGGATACTCTCCCCCCCATTCTTACTACTCACTGCGGCGTGTCTTTGTATGCAGCGAGGAAATACCCAACCGCCCACGTTCATGAGACACAGATTCCAACGGTGCAGATTGAAGAAGCACTTGAGCATTGTCCACCTCATTGACCTTGGAACCAACTTATTCATTCCAACAGGGCAGCACCGGCAGTCAGAGCTGCTGTACTTTCATTTGTGCAGAACTAATCTCGGAGCGGCCGCGGTGGTTGTTTTGTGCGCACGGGGTGACCAACGTCAGCGGTTTTTCGTTTCCTTCGGTTGGTCAGGGTAGAAGCTTGGATGCTTCGATGGCTGCGGGGTACTTTCCAAGAGGCCGGTCCAAAATTCAATTCTAAAATAGCAAATAAGTGACTCTACTGTCGGGACTGCTTTACACGATTTTCACACTGCCGTAACCTAGCATAAATTTTCACCCTTAAGTCTGACTTCAACTTTCAAAATGTATTTTATAGCATTCTGTAATAGCATTTAGACGAAATACGCGTTTCTGTCAAGGATAAAGGGTGGAACGTACAACAAGTAGTTAACTCAAAATTAATGCATTTCTGTTTAGCGTGCACTTTAAAAAATAACAAACGTTGATTTGTAAAGATGTGAGTCTACGAAACCTCTTGCCATTTTTGATTTTGGAATTTTACATTCAGTTTTTATGATGGCTAGCAAACAAGAGAACCAGCCTTTTAAAATTCTGCACGCGCATTTGTTAAATTCAAATCTTTCTTTGTGATGGCTGATTTTAAACAGCTTTCTGGCCAAACAACAACTGGAAGAGAAGCTGAAGAGCAATTATCTTTGGGACAACTGGCATCATCATCCAGAAAATTTACGTGAGCGAGTGTTTGAACAAATGTGTATTGCCTTTTACTAGAAACCACTGATTCCCTAAGTTGTATTGGCCTGATCTCGTGTCTTGTCATTGTAGCCAACAACTAGAACCCGCCAAGAGAAATTCGCAAGAAGAGTTCAGAATAAATTGATAATACGAAAAATAATCATTGCAAATTACTTAATTTAACAAAACTTTTCGGAAGAGGTCAATCGCAAAGTCGGTGAATTTGTATTTGGAAAAGCATAGAGTGAACTCAAAAATATCAGAGCTTCATGTAAGAGTAAGCTGCCAGAATGACATAAAACAGATGATTAATTTTCTACACTTAATTTTGTGTAACTACTTTTTGCTCATTCCACCCTTTTAGCAAATAAGGTAGAGAAATTAAATGAAAATTACTAATCCTTCTCTCTTTCTTTAAATTTATCCCTAGGGGAAAACAACATATTGTTGTAGTAGTCCCCATTATTGCGGTATGTGTTTAAATATTGATTTTTACCGAAAATTCTTGCAGGTGAATATTGATCGGATAGAAAGTTCATTTCAATTGAAAGCATAGCTCGATGAATAACTTTTCAATTTGATGAATTTAGTCACCCTACGAACACTTTTTTTTCCAAAAAGCATCATAGTGTGTTTCAATTTTTAACTGCTTCGTAGATCTGAGAATGAAGATTGCGAATCGTAAGTTTTGGCGTATAAGGGTTAAACAATATAATTAAATGCTTTGATATTCCCAAATGCATCTACTTTTATGATGGATATTAATTTTTTGTAAAATTATTAATTTGGGCAGTAAACTCTGTACCGCACTAATAGGCTCATATAAATAACATTTAGCCTATTTTTGCGGTATGTCCTTATCTTATTCGAAAAATCCATAACTTCCTAATTATAAGAAAAAAACTTTTTTTTGTTCATTAATTCATTTGATTAGGCTCAATCGAATTATCTTTACAGAGTCAATGTTTCTTTTTTTCATCCTTGATTTGTTTTCCGTCGATCTTGTTTTCCGTGCTGAGCACCAATGCTACCAACGCCAGGGAGGCAGCACACCTGGACTCTACCTATCGACCCATCAACTCATGAATCGGGGACCAACGGCTTTACTTCCCGCGTGATCAGTGATGTTATGCCTCAGAACATCCCGGCGGCGCCGACTTGGATTGAACCCAGCCCTGCGGGGGTGAGAGGTAATCACACTTATCACTACACCACCGGCGCCGCTGCCAAGGTTTCTTGTTGACTAATAAATACATCTTAAAACTATAGTCAAAAGATACAACACAATAAACACTTTATCTTCCGCTATCCAAAAAGCCTCGTTTATCAGAACGGGAGCCGCTTTCAGTGGTTTCATTGTATGGCAGTATCGCCAATGGGGGGCAGAGCGCTTCTATTGCAGCAATGGACGCAAAAGTGGTCAGCACTCACACACTCATCCCGAAACGGTTGCTTTCCAAAGTCGACAACGCATCGACCGAAAGTACTGCTGATGAAGAACAATGAGGAGGACCACACAATGGATGTTGCCGAGTAAACAGACAATCGTGTGACACACATCGAGAGTGGCCTGCTTCTGTCGATGCCGAGTGAACACTGATAAGCAATTTAACCACCCATTCAATTAAGACAATCTTGTATATTTACATAGCTGAACCTGAACTGGCACATATTCATAAAAAATCAGGATGGATTCTGATAAAACAGTTAAATTACCTCGAAAAAAAAAAAACAATGAGAGTGAAGAAACCAGGCTTCAAATCAGTGAAAGTTGGGAGAAAATCTGTTTACAAGGCATCCATATTGTACGGTATTCCGGAATCTACGATTCGATATCGGTTGTGTGAAAAGTATTCACAAAAACTGAAAACCGGTCCTCAAACTGTGCTTTCGACTGATAAAGAATAAAAATTGATCTCATGGTTAAAGGTACAGCAACATAGTCTAGACTTCTACATTCCTGAATTTATCAGAACTCTCGCAATTTTCCAGAAGTTGATTGAACTGTCGTAAAGTTCTTTGATCTTGTCCGCCATTCTCCAGAAGTTTTCGAAATTTTCTTGAAGCTCATGGAATTTACCTTAAAATAAGTAAACTTCCCTGAACAATCCTGAACTTATAAAAATTTCCGTCCCTGCATGAAGTTCATTAATTTTTCATTAAGTTTTCAGAACTTCCCTAACATTCCATAAATTTTACTGATATCAATGGAATTTCCTTGATCAACCTGTTAATATCCTGAAATTTTTAGAACATTCCTTATATTCTTGGAATTTTCCATAATACCTCGAATGTTCTTGAAAGTTCCTGTAACTGACTAATGGAACTGCTCTGAATTTCTCTAATCTTCCTCTAAGTACTTGGAATATCCCTAAAAATAATGAAACTGCCCGAAAATCTCCAAATTTCTCCAAAGTACTCTGGACTTCCCATAGGATCTTCTTCTTCTTCGCATTTCAAGCTTATTGCATATCGCATATTAGCTTTTTGCGTGCTCTCAACTTAGTGTTCTAGATGCACTTCCACAGTTATTAATTGAGAGCTTTCGATGCTTGTGCCATTTTTGCATTGGTATAAGTGTGTGGCAAGTCCAATCATAATTCTATGCCCAGGGAAGTCGAGAAATTTTCCAACCCGAAAAATTCCTAGACCGGACCGGGAATTGAAACCAGCCACCTTCAGCATGGTCTTGCTTTGCAGCCGTGCCTTTACCGACTGAGTTAAGGGAGGCCCCAGGATCTAGGAACTGTGATAAAGTGTTCAAAAATTCCCTGAGCATTACAAAACATTCCCTCCGAAAAGTTCCTGTAATTTCTTAGAAGTTAATTGAGCTAACCTGAGGTGTTTTGATCTTTTGTGAAGTTCTTGAAGCTACCTTTAAGTTTTCGCAAGTTCATGGTACTGCCCTGAAATAAATGGAACTGTCCTGAAAATCTTTAAACTTCTCTGGATTGCTCAGGAAATCAATCCCTAAAATTTATGGAACATCCGGAAGTTTCTTAACATTTTCCTAAAGTTCATGGAACTGTTCTGAATTTATCGAAACTAATCTTTCAGATCTTCAAACTTCCCCGAAAGTCTGAACTTTCCGTAAGTTATTAGAGCTGCCGTTAAGATCTCTGAGCTTCCCTAAAGATCTCTAGAACTAGCTTCCTTGAGGTTCATGGATCTTCAATAAATTTTCCTCAAGTTCGGTGAACTTCATCATGAGTCTCCATGAAGTTCTCTGGATTTCCCTGAAGTTTTTAGAACTTCTTAAAAGTTTCTGTAGTTTCCCTGGAGCTGATGGAACTGCCACCCTCGTGAAGTTCTCTGGACTGCTGCTTCTCTAATCTCCCCTGATATTCTCTAGACTATCTCTAAGTTCCGGAACTTCACGAAGGTTCTACTGTGTTACCTGACTTATAACAAATATACGTTGTATACGAGTGCCCCGAATACAACGTTTGACTCGTCTAATTTTGCTTAGCATTTGCTATGTAAAATTATATGAACGTATATTCGATATAAGTCAGGTAGCTCAGTAGCTGTTATCCTGCATTTATTGGAATTTCCCGAATGATCTCAAAAACTTTCCCTAAGATCTTAAAGTGCAATTTACTTTGGTGCATTTTCGAATATTTTAAATTCAGTTTGCATACAGCTGTCGTTATCGTAGGTAAAATGGCTGGAGAAATGGAATAACGTCTGGTTTTTTTTTAATCTGATTTGATACGGCGAAAATCAGGTTTGATAAGTTTTTAAAAAGCACCAAAGTTAATTTCACCTTAAACCGAAGACAACAAATCAAGAAGACTGGCTACTCTTCCATTTTCCCATACGAACGCTATGAGACAGGTACAATCGCGTCATCTGCCGCTCAAAGGTAAATGCTTCGAAAGAATTTGATGGCAAAGATTACATCCTCAGAAGAAAGGTTTGTGTATTTGCTCATTTTTCTATGCGTATCTGTCGCTTGGATTCTGGCAAAGTTACCAGTCTTCTTGAAATGATGTTTTCGCTTAAACTCAACTGAAGTTTTGGTATCTTCGTATTTCATCGACCTAAATATTAGAGGTGGGCAAAAAAGCTCATCTGACTGAGCGGATCAGACCCGTCCAGCTCAATAAGGGGAGCTGATTCTGTTGAACAGCTCTTCAGCTCACATTGAAATTATAGATATTTTGACACAAATTCAAAATCGTAAAATAAATAAATGGTTTTGGTGACCCTAAACCAATAGAGTTATATCTTAAAACTACATTAAATGGTAAAAGTAATCTAAACCAATAAATCCGTAGCTTACAATATTGCTCTACTTTTCAATTTAAAACACCACTAACGCATCAACTGAACAACCACCATATCAGTAAAAACAAAAAAAAATGTATGTGAGAAAGCTATACCCTATACCTATATCACACGCGATGATAGTATTGACGCCTTTTCTTAATGCTGAAGTTATTTCTCCAGCAAAATTGCTCTCACCATTCTCGTCTCAGATCCGGTTCCGGAGCAAAATCGTGACGAATCGAGAGAAAAAAAAAGATCCAAAGAGCTGGACGGATCCGACAGCTGTCATCCTGAACAGCTCCCAGTGAATCATTCGCTGAGCTGTGAGGTGTAGAGCTGCATTTCGCTGTTTGGTTATCTGATTTTGTGCGGATCTTCCGCTCCCGCAGAGAATGATGGGAAGAGAGATGAGAGCACATGAGAGCAACAATAGCATCAGCAATAAGAGCCGGGAACGTAAATACACAGCAAAAAAATAATTTTAATATCACATCGAAATGGATGCACTTCAATCAAGTCAAAAATATGGTGTAATATTACTTGCCAAAAAGGACAAAATTATCATTAATACAATGCATGAACTGACATTACGCCCCAGACAACCAGAAGTCGTATAACAATGTACAGACAGTATCGTAAATTGCTACAGTTTAAGTCAAAATCGCATATAAGAATGGCATACCTCGCATTATGTTCAAGTTAAGTCGTATAGAATGCAGATTTCCGACTTATATGGGATTACTCATTTTTCCGTCGTTTTGTATCACAAATTAAATCGAATTACATCGTAAGACTTATCAAAATGAATTTGTTATTACAGATTAAATCGCGTATGATGTTAAATCAACTCGTTCAAAATTAAATTAAAATATGCACTTATATGGCCTCCAATTTTGTACGTATAAGCCATTTCTTTGCATTCTATACGAGTTGTTTGTTTGTATATATGTTTGTATAGCACGAAAACAACTTTGAATATACGTGCATTCTGGTTGTCTGGGGCTGCTTTTACTGCATTTGTTTATTGTTGTGGCCATAAAAATTACATGAGATTTTCGACATGATTGAAGTGCATCCTCTTCGATGTTAGATTAAAATTTATTTTTTGCTGTGTACATGTTGTATTACGCGCGCATCTTGGTTTACGTGGTGGCTGTTCAATGCGTAAGAGGAGTGTGGAGTCCCTCATTGAAAAGTTCCTCTATAAGTGACGGATTGAATGGATTAGACTTGTTGTATCAGTGAGCTGATGAGCTGCGGTTCCCAAAAGTTAAACCGGGGGTTATCAGCTCACTTTAGTGAATCGACTCTTTAGAACAGCTCGGGAGCGGATTGCAAATCTCTACTAAATATGATAAATATGATTTGTCTAATATTTGATTTAACGGATTTCAAATTTATCTAATTCCTATGATTTGGCTGATTGATAACTGATTTCAAAGAATTCTGGTTTCAGTTTTCTCTGTTTCTCGTTTCTCTAAATTCTGATTTCTCCATTTTCGGGTTTATGGTTTCTCTTTTTTTCATATTTGAGGTATATGTTTGTGCCTGAGCTTTGTCTGATTTCACATATTGTGCTTTCTCCGATTCTTGATTCCTCTGATTTCTGATATCTGCTATTTTTGATCTCTGATCGCTGATTTCTGATTTATCTGATTCTCGGACTCTCGGACTTAAAATTTCTTTAATTTCTGATCTGATAAAAGTTCGAAAGGCCGAATGAACAAAAACTTACCTAAAATTACGTTACAGATATATTTTTAATTCTGTTCAAAACATCTAAACACTATCCTCAGCTGTTGTGAGTTTGAACTTCCTTGGAATTTATCTCAAAACTACTGCTATATAAGCTCTCCTCGACGCAGCCGAAAATATTAAATTTTCCTTAAGATTCTTTAGGAACCGAATCAACATCAGATACAGATTCCTTTCAAATTCTTATCAAAATTCTGCTGAAATTAATGTCAGATATGCTAAGAATTTCTTGTCAGCATTGCTTTGGAACTCTTGTAGAAATTCATTTGAAGTTATTGATTTTTGGATATTTTTTTAAATCATTATCTGAA
This sequence comes from Ochlerotatus camptorhynchus, assembly GCF_037179485.1. Classification (NCBI taxonomy): domain Eukaryota; kingdom Metazoa; phylum Arthropoda; class Insecta; order Diptera; family Culicidae; genus Ochlerotatus; species Ochlerotatus camptorhynchus. Next base: position 2,810,489 of record NW_027040537.1, read on the forward strand.
TTCTCTTTGAATTAGCGAACAGATATTCTTTGAAATTCTTCTACACATTTCCTCACAATGCCCTTGAAATTTACTTCAAAATTGCCATTTGCTAGAAGAACTACATTTGCACAGGAATTTTCCTGAAGCTTTCCTCACAAAGCCTTACAATTTCGGTTCAGAACTAATTTCTAGTCTCCTCGGAATACCTTAAGAATACTTTCCATAATCCTCTAGGAGTTCTCTTCAGAATAGCGTTTGGATTGTATATATGTATGATAATTGTCTACCGCTCATTGTAGCACGGAAACTAAGTCCGATAGCAGTGGGCGCTCCTCACTGTTTGATTTGATCAAGCTTAATAACCTCTGATTGTCCTCAACACGTCACTGTATGAAGTCTTAATGAAGCCTGGAAAATCTTTCGAGATATCCTGCTTCAACATATGAACTTAATTTTAGAGCTCATAAAATCTGTTACAGTTTCATAGAAAAAATATTTTTAGAGATTCGTGATCTAAATGTTTTTTCAAGGTCTAAAAAAATACTTGTTATTGATGAATTATGAGAAAAGTCGCCAAATATAAAATCTTTGAATTGCTTAAGCTTTTTTTCCCTTGACTGCGTTTTCGCTCTCCCCTTACTACGGTGCTGAGTGTGGTCGTAGAAACTTGCAATGTGGCCCGCCATGTGCTGAGCATCACTCTAGACTCTTGAATGCACTTAATTTTTTAAGTAGAGCGTCCTAGGGAGAGGGTTTCTTGCGTAAGTTTGTGGAATTCATAAAGGCTGCCCAAGACATCGAAGACCTATGATTTACAAAAATCAGGCTTAATTTAAAAAATACCTTTAATGCGTTTCCACAATTTTTGCGATACTTTGAGGTTGGGTAAGATGGAATAACCAGGTGGAAAGAAACCTGCGGAGCATTTTGCAACACTACATTAGTAATCCGTTGCTTGCAGCTCTTGAATTACGAACCACTCTATAACTGTTTCCTATAATGTTCACGCTCGGTGTTTTTTTTCCCTAAGCACTATGACTGAAACCAGAAGAAGATGAGTTTTTCAAAATAGTTTTTGACATATAGACTAAACCCAAGTAGTAGTTTTATCAAGGTTTTAAAGCATTCTATAAGTCTGAATCATGCGCAACAAGGCTGTGATAAAACCATAATTTCTTTGTGAAAAATTGTTTTTTCCAAATGTGGAAATCCTCACTTCTATTAACAAATTAACAGGTTGGAGGAGTCGTATAGAGTGTTAGTTTATTCAGTTTAAATGTGTATTAAAATAAAAGCAGACCTGTACCTATTTTTATTTCATGTCGGGATTAATTCTATGAAAATTCTTGAAAATATATCAAAGAATCCCTTCTAATTAGTGTAAGAGCAACCAAAGGATGCCCGGAAGGAGGCGTGTTATCACCTCTATTGTGGTCTTTAATAGTTGATGATCTTCTCAAAAATTTAATAGCCCAAGGCTTCGAAATAATTGGCTTCGCAGATGATATAGTCATAATTATACGTGGAAAATTTGATTGTATTATCGCTAACAGAATGCAAATTGGTTTAAATTTTGTCTCATCGTGGTGTGATAGGGAAGGATTAAACATAAATCCTTCTAAAACTACTATCTACCCGAAGGAAGAAATTTTCATTAGACAACATAAGATTGAAAGGCACACTTTTGGAACTTTCTAATGCTGTCAAATATCTTGGAGTAATCCTCGATAGTAAACTTAATTGGAATATGCACCTAGAGCAGGCAATAAACAAAGCTACTAATGCTCTATGGATATGCAAAAGAACATTCGGTAAACAGTGGGGACTGAAACCGAAAATGATGCATTGGATTTACTCGGCAATTGTGAAACCCAGGATTACTTATGGTGCATTGGTCTGGTGGCCAAAAACAAAAGAGAGTGTTGCTCAGAGAAAGTTAAAAAAAACTCCAACGGTTAGCAACTCTCTCAATAACAGGTGCAATGAGAAGTACACCATCGAAGGCATTGGATGCTTTGCTTTATATGCTACCATTGCATGAGTTTGTACAATTAGAAGCCGAAAAGTGTGCTCTAAGGATTACAAGGTCAGTGAAACTCTTTGAAGGAGACCTTAGAGGACATCTTAGGATTCTAAAAACTGTTAGTATCAACTCTCATCATCTTAGGATTCTAAAAACTGTTAGTAACAACTCTCTAGTAAGGAACAACGAAGACTGGATGGAGAAAAGATACAATTTCAGTCGACTTTTTAAAGTAGTTGACCCTGGGCGTAATTCATGGCAATTTGATGGCCCGGTTCTTCGTCCATGATCGATTGTTTTTTATACAGATGGTTCAAGATTGAACAATCAAGTGGGAGCAGGAGTAACTGGTCCAGGGATAGAAATAACGGTTCCTGTGGGCAGATGGCCAACTGCGTTCCAAGCTGAAATCCAAGCAATTTTAGAGTGTTCCATTATATGTTTGCGTAGAAACTATAAGAGTTCAAATATATGCGTCATGTCCGACAGTCAAGCTGCTCTAAATGCTTTAAAGTCGGCGACATGTACATCAAAACTTGTCTGGGAGTGTGTTCAATCACTTCAAAAATTGTCTTGTCATAATCAAGTCAACTTATATTGGGTTCCTGGTCATTGCAGGATTGAGGGAAATGAAAGAGCTGATGCACTAGCAAGACTCGAATCTTCTCATAAATTCATCGGGCCAGAGCCCTTTTGTGGCTTATCGGCTGCATCTCTTAGAATGGAGCTAAAAGCGTGGGAATTTTCAAAAGTGGAGGAAAGCTGGAAGAACGCTTCTATTGCTAGGCAGTCGAAGCGATTCATTAATCCAAACATTTCTGTGACCCAAAAGATCTTAGTATATATGCAGGTCTTATAACAGCTGATTGGAAAACTTCAAGATGATGTATGTCGCTTCTGTGGCATAGAAAAAGAAGACTCGGAACATTTGCTATGCCACTGTCCGGCAATTTTCAATAAAAGGCGTAAGTTCTTCGACAAGGGGCTGATAGAACCCTTTGACATTTGGAGAACAACTCCCAGTACGGCAGTGCACTTTATTCGAAGTATAATGCCGTGCTGGGATAATGCTATTAGTCAAACGATGGAGATCACTCCTAATAATAGTGATACGGCATCTTGATGTAGCTAAAGAAAAAAATGGGGAATATATCACAATAGATCAGAAAAATGGTCGCAGTTATGAAAATACCCGACAAGGAAAAAAATCCCTTCTAATAGTTTTGAGAGAATCATAAAAAAAAAAAAAACGAAAAAAGATTTTTTTTTTAAGATTTCGGACCCCGACACAAATTTAAGGTCCGCTATGCTGTTGTAGTAATGATCCATTTAACCTGGCCCTTATGGCTGACTTACATTTGATTTTATGCTTAATTTATAAGTAGGGAAAATGGCTCTAATGTTGGCCTATTGATCTAAGATTCGGCCCATCACTAAAAATCTGCTATTTATCAATTTCATCTAGATGAACGCGTCATTGGAACGGGACTAATGGATATTTTTGGTCGCTATTGTAAATTTAGTCGATTGCTGAATTTATGTATGGGCCCAAATTAGAGGCGCTTAAACCGACATTACATCCATTTCCTCTCTATCACAAAATCGGGAAAATTGACCAAATTTTGGAAAAAATCGGGAAATTTCTAATCGTATTTGCTGGTCACCATTTAACTAACTAAACCAATTTTATAACTTTTCACGAAATCAATAAATAAAAATGCAAATACGCTTGGTCTTTTGTAATGTTTCGGTTCATCGAATCCTGTTCTTTTTTAAAGCGATGCAAAAGCGAATTCTCAAACGCAACGCATTTATTTGCGTGATCAATGATATCTACCCGTTTAGGGCTAGTTTGCAGTGTTTCTTCACGACCCTCCACGGTCGGGTTTAAATATTTGATGACATTTCCAACATTGGGAAAATCAATTCTCCGGAAACGAATTCATACCAGAAAGTTCTACCAACTCCCATCGACGGCGACCACAGCAAAAATACCTACCTATTGCCAGTAGCAGATAGGAAAGTTTGACTGAAGAACTTTTTTCCTTCTCGAAATGATCTTATTGTGCTGAGTAAAAACCAAACAAAAGAACGAAACTCGTCGTCAGTAGGAATGGGATGCATCGCTATATGCAACCTTGCCCGTTGGAATTAGGTCTCGGTTTTTCCTCGGGGAAAAATATGAAAAGTCAAATTTACTGCAACCCGATAGCCTCGGGATCGGAGTGCGGTTCTGCGGTGGTGAAGCTTCGGGGGAAAAAAACCGCACCAACTTATGGAGCATTTTATGGTGTATGAATATTTTCGTAGGAAGTGAATGGAAATGTTCCCCCCCTGGAAAGACGAGGGTGGTGCCATTTATCTTTTTATAGTATTTACAAATTGGGAGGTGCAGTGAGGTGAATGTCGGCAAGGGATTAGTTGGAATTATTCCACGCAGTTGGAGTTTAAAATTAGTGACCGTTTCGTTCGGTTGGTGGGAGGGGTGAGGTCGAGAGTGAATGGGTTTAAATCGACTCGTAGGTTAGGTTGAATGCAGCAAACTCGCCGGAAGCGTTAGCATGAGCCCTGTGTGATTTATGCACTTGATATCCGGGATTCTGATGGTGCCAGGAAATGGAAGGAAATCGATTTCTAAGTTATATACAAAGCGTCACCATCCAGGCAATGCGTTGTTTGTGGGAATGATTGTGGCTGTTTTACGATTAGGGTTTGAGCTTTGTCTACCAGGGCAAAGTCGGATATCAAAATGTTAGCAAAATGATATCAAATTATGTTTTTGAAAACGTGTTGGTAACATATTTTGATTTTTTTTTTGAATTTGTGCTGTGTTTATATATTTGTAGTAGATATACGTCTCATGTTAAATAAATAACTTAAAATTATTGAAACATGTAAATTTCTCAGTGTATAACATTCAGCTACACCCTGTATTTCACTGGTAGCGAATTGAAAACTGGACGATTGCTTTTCGGTTCACGAAAAAGACGAAGTCCGTCGAAAAAGAGCGTAAAGGAAAAGAAAGATCGGGTGTATGATTGAACACAAATTGAGAAGCGGGACTCATCGTTTCCAATCATACACCCGATATTTCTTTCCCTTTACGCTCTTTTTCGACGGACCTCCAGTTGAGTATTATTACAAGACACTGAAGAAGTCTGCACATTGTAGACGAAATACTAGGGAACAGCGAATAGAAGATTTGGAATCACATAGATGAAGACTAGCTCATTTTTTTCGAAGATCATCCTCGGTGGGCAAGCCGAGGAATAAATAGTAAAGAGGACTAAGATGTGTTCGTTTGATTACTGAAAAATCCAAGTTCAGCTGCAGTATGCTCTCTCCAGCACGTGTCAGTTTGACCTCGAGCTAACGATAGCTAATATATAAAAAAAAATGTCGTAGGAAAAAAATCCATTACCCATAGGGCATTTACCGAATTCAGTCACGTTCCAATTGTTTAATAGTCATCGAAAAACCGGTAACTTTAACGAGCGATTTGTTGCACGTGATAACAAGCTAGACAAGAGTGCAGTAGGTGGTAAGCTAGGCGCCTGACACGACTAATATATGCCAATTAGAAAATTCCCAGCATTCCATGGCGGGTGGGAATGAGATTTTTTAATTTTGTGTTGTTTAAATAGAGGATGACGAACGTCTGGAGGGAGACAATATTCCAAGCACGGGTTTTTTTTTTCTCAGGTGTATTTATTGAGATTTTTGCCGAAAGTTACTCTTAGCAGACGAATGTTGAAGTATTTACTACCCCCCATGTTTGGAACAGGATTTCCTCGTGCTCAAAGATGTTCGGCATCTATTCTAACTTTAAGTTATCTGTTGCGTTTTGCTACAAAAACAGTCACTTTCAATGAATAATTATAACTCAGATGATATTCTAAAAAAGTATGAGGTTGTATCTAAGACACAGCCATAGATTTAACATAGGATTATGTGATCGGTATCAATATTCGGCGACTGTGTTGGGGAAACCACTTTTTTCCATCACGAAAACGCCTCGCTAAAATTCTAAAATTCTCTAATCGCGAGATATTCGCGATCAATCATATAAAATCGAGATTTTTGTTTTGCTTTTTCTAGCATTAAGAAAAGAACCGTTTTGTCGTGATGGTTGATTAATTCTGAGGTATTAGAGTATTCAACACATATGAAGCTGTCGAGCTGTATGTTGTTTGTAACGAGGGTGATGCGCTTGGCATAGATGACCTACAGCGACTCACGAAGAGCTACTGAATCCGATCAGTAGCGGTGCGGCTTCTTCCTCCTTCTTCGGTGAATAGACGCTCATGGGAGCAGCAGCTCGCTGCTTGCGGGCAGCCTACTGTAGACCAATGTTCAACGCCACACACCGAAAGCACTGCTGCTACTGCTGCTGCTGATGATGAAGACCGACCGGACACCAAACCGGAACAAGCAACGTTCGGCGAGACCGGATAGAATTCGATTTTGAAATCTGTGTTAGGGAAAGCGCTTTTTGCAGGCAATCGGTGATAATTTTGATCACCATTGCAACAGTTGCAAATTTGTGTAATTATTAATAGTGACCTATTGAAAATTGATAAAGTGCTAATTTTAGAAGATTTTTAGAAACATTTCCAATCGATTGGCTTGTTTAGTATTAAATCCATCCGATATTCCTGACCACTTTTCGTAACGCGGTCGATTTTGGTTTGTTTTTAAATTGACCCCCAATATGTTGCCGAAAGACGTAACATCATTTGAAAAAAATCTTGCATTGTTTTATCGCTAAGTTTAAATTGGCTATTTGATGACATTTATGGTTCAACTTTAAAGAAATATGGATCAAATTTTAGTTTAGAGCACTTCCACGGGGCATCTTCTTAAAAAAGCTGAAACCTGATGTGAACCTTTCCGGTTTAATCAGGGTGAGAAATCGGGAAAAACCGAGAAAAGGTCAGGCATTCGAAGTCACAGCTGAGCAGTTCCACACCAAATGACGAACCGGAAAAACTCGACCTTCTCCTTCTTCTTCTTCGCATTTCAAGCTTATTACATATCGCATATTAGCTTATTGCGTGCTCTCAACTTAGTGTTCTAGATGCACTTCCACAGTTATTAATTGAGAGCTTTCGATGCCTGTACCATTTTTGCATTGATATAATTGTGTGGCAAGTTCAGTCATACTTCAATTTCCCAACCCGAAAAATTCCTAGACGGGACCGGGAATCGAACCCAGCCACCTCCAGCATGGTCTTGCTTTGTAGCTGCGCATTTAACGACTGAGCTAAGGGAGGCCCCACACTCGACCTTCACCGATTTGTATAAAATTTTACACCATTGTGTGCTATGGACAATTATTTACATTTTTACAAAAAATCGGCCTTGTATTTTTTTTCAAAATGGCATCTTTGTCATTTTTCAATTAATTGTAGCACGAAAACGTCACTTCTGATTGAAATGACGTATGAGACAAAGTTGTATAGAAAAACTAAGTCTTTCTAGGAAAATATTGGTATGATTTTTAGTAATTTTTAGCATAAATTTAAAAACAGTGTTGATAAGCCTAAATATCTCAAATAGTAGGTAGGGAAAATGGATGTAATGTCGGTCTAAATGCCCCTAATTTGGATAAAATTGATAAATAGCAGATTTTTAGCGATGGGCCCAATCTTAGATCAACATTACAGCCATTTCCCCTATATCTTCAATTTTTAATTTTTTTATAAAAAGAAGCTCTTAAAAAATGAAATCTTTTGGAATATTTAAAACCATGGACACAAGTCGAAAGGACAAAAGGTTGAATTAAGAGAAGGGGAACAAAAAGTAGAAAGGACAAAAGATCAAATGTTGATAAGGGTGACAAAAAGTAGAATGGACGAAAGATTGAATGGACGAAAGGTCGAATGATTCAAAGAGGGACACAAGGTTGAATGATTTAAAGCGGCACAACATGAAAAGGTCTAATGGACAAATCGTCGAATGACAAACGGTCTAAGGTACAAAAGGTCTAAAGTACAAAAGGTCGAGGTCGAATGATTCAAAACGGGACAGAAGTTCGAATGATTAGAAGGTTGACTTAACGGCGCCGGTGGTGTAGTGGTAAGTGTGATTACCTCTCACCCCAGCAGGCCTGGGTTCAATCCCAGTCGGCGCCGCCGGTATGTTCTGAGGCATAACATCTCTGATCACGCCTTCCTTCGGATGGGAAGTAAAGCCGTTGGTCCCCGGTTCATGAGTTGATGGGTCGATAGGTAGGGTCCAGGTGTGGGAGCTGCCTTCCTGGCACGTCGGTAGCATTGGTGCTCAGCACGGAAAACAAGATCGACGGAAAAAACAAAACCAAAGGAAAAAAAAAAAAAAATAGAAGGTTGACTTACCATGCTGAGTTCTGACCATTCTGATAACATCAATTCCATGCCCATTAGACTGGTCTAAATGTATACATTGAAAGTTACGGTCCAAAAGAACCACGTCTAAGGTTCCCTAACCTCTGGTCTTCTGGGGTGGGCAACACATGTCTCTTTTGTCACTATGTCACCTTATAATTTACAAATTTCTCAGGGTCGACCACCGACCTCGGGAGGACTCAAACAACCGATCACTTACCTTGCAGAACAACAACTAACCACCGAACGGACTACAAACCCTCATCTGCCGAACCAGCACTTGTTATAACCAAATGAGCTGCAACTTTCAGACAGTGGTTTTCTGTCCGAAAGGCTCAAATATGGGGATTGGTCCGTTGAAAATATCAAATATTATATTTTTGGACCAGTCTAATGCCCATGATGGATGTGAATATGCAGAGATGTTCTCTGTCTCTCAGTAGCAACGTCTGTCATACTACACCCAACCGAAGGATGTAGGATTTGCTTACAATGGTGAGGGATTCATCATCGCCGGATTTGAGTAGAGATCGCATGAACGGAGGATGTGATATACCGATCTGCGGTCCAATGCAAGAAAATGGTGAAAGAAAAATGTGGAGTGTATCAGCAAAGAGATAACTCTAAGACTAGTAGGTTCCGAAGAAACGTGCTCAACTTTTTGGCTCAGCTCTGGTACTATCTTCGGTCCCAAGCGAATCGATGCAACCCTCGAAACATAGAAAAATCCACGAATCCCTCATTGTATCTGTCAAACTTTCATAGCGAATCAAAACAAACATTATGTAGTACTAGATTTTTGACTATAATGGGGTACGTTAATCGATTTACTTGGGCCCAATAGGCTAGTCAAGTAGTGAGTCAATTTAAAATCGTTAGTTTCCAACGGTTGGTATTAGTGAGTGAAATAAATCATGCCAAAAAAATTGAAAAAGTTTGCCGACTGGGAATTGGAGAGAGTCGTGGCAAGTGTGTTCGTCGATCTGCAATGTTATGAATTAAAAGCTTACCGCTATAAAGAGTGTCCCACATCAAACTGCATCACGGAAAAAACGCTGTAGAAAATTACCCATTGGGTATTTCTTCTTGAAAAATTTGGGTAAAAGTAGTTTAGAGTGTATTGTTTACAATGTATTTGTATCCCTATCAGTTTTTCGAAAGTTGGAAAAATGGCGGTAAGCACCTGGAAAACCCTCAACTCTCTCATCGGGACATCGGAAAACAACTCGGAATCGTGCAGTCAACGGTGATTCGTGTGATTAAACGCTTGTACTCTGAGCATCGAACGCAAGGAGGAATGCAGTCAGAATGGATGTTCTATTAGTGTTATACGGTGGGAGTCACGGGCCCGGAAACTGTACACCCAGATGCTAACGAAGCCTCATTGTCTCATCATGGATGATTAGACTTACGTCAAGGCGGACTTCGGGCAGCTTCCGGGGCTACTGTTCTTCACCACTCAGCACAAGTTTGATGTTCCGGAGGAGGTAAGGAAGCAGAAACTTTCAAAGTTTGCCAAGCGATCTGATTTGGCAAGCGATCTGCTCATGTGGCAAACGGAGTGCGCCGTTCGTGACTACCGGGACTGTAAACTGAGAGATCTACCTCAAGGAGTGTCTACAGAAGCGTCTGCTTCCTCTGTTGAAGCCACACGAGGGCCCTACGATCTTCTGGACGGATCTAGCTTCGTGCCACTATTCAAATGTTGTCCTGGAGTGGTACGAAGCCAACGGTGTCACTTTCGTACCCAAGGACATGAACCCCCAACGCATCGGAACTAAGGCCCATCGAAAAATACTGGACTATTATGAAGTAGGCACTACGGGAGCATCCCAAGGAGGTCAAATGCAAATCTGAGGAAGACATGAAGAAAAAATGGGATTCCGTACAGAAGAAGCTGCAGCCAGATGTTGTACAGAACCTAATGAGTGGAGTTAAGCGTAAGGTGCGACGGTATGGTTATGGTATTGAAGTGGAATGAAATAAATATGCCAAATAAGCAAAAATATAAACTAATGGGTTATATTTTATTGTCTGAAAGTTTGAAAATGATCGCTCAACTAGTAATTTTGTACAGCGTTTTTTTTTCCGTGATGCAATTTGATGCGGGACACCCTTTAGTCGAAAGCGTATACGACATAAAAAAGTCAAAAAACCATTGCATCGTCTACGAGTTAAACTCATATAATTAGCTGCGATATTCACTGCGGACCGTGATAGGAAATGCAACTAGCATTCAATGTCATATATTTTTACTTTGCGTGTAGTAATCCTTTCCTTTTCCGATGATCGTAAGGGTGTGGCTGTCGTAGCTAACATTGATCCCCAGGAATGTGCTTACTGAGAATAGATTGCCAAACCCACGTGCCATTTATTTGGATCTTTTGCAAATTTCGCAATGCAAAAATTTACGAAGATTAACTAAGTCGTACGACAACAAGGATTTGTCATCATACAGTGATGACCCGAATTTGTCAGCCTCCTTTCTTTTATCTCTTTTCTAATGTGTACCTTGAAGATAAAATGAGAAAAAATTGCAGCAAAGGTAATGTGAAATTATTGAAAGATAAAAAGTCTGATGCATGGAGGGGCTCACAAAATCGAGTTATTACTTTAATAAAAAATGTCAAGTGCATGAAATTGTCAAGCCCGCAGTACATTTGTAAATTTTCATCAAGCAATGCTAACAACGATAAAACACATACTAGACTTCTACGTATCAATCAAGTGCAGAACCAAACTAAAACCACTCAGCACAAAATTGCCCCTCTATTTTCCATCGCAGCAAACCCCAACAAACACAAACGGCGAAATGCCTGTTGCTCCATGCAGGACTTTCAACCGCGGGCATGGATGGGCAACTTGCAGCTAAGCAAACCCAAACAAGCGAAACAACCAGGAGTGCACCATTCGACATCCAGCATGACATAATCTGATGTTCCATACCGGCTGGCGACGCGTCCTACCCAGCGACTCTGGAGGTTTGATCCGACACCAGAAATAACAACGGCAAACATTCACAGCAAAGCATCATGCAAACATTCACAACGTAGAGCTCCTAGTCGTCAAATGCGTCCAATTCCATCACGTGAAAAGCAAAAACAACCAGAAGCTCTATTTATGGTTATTCTGGAAAAGCGAAACCGCTTTTTTAATGTGCACCCAAATACAATTACTAATATATGTTTTAATTTGTTTAATTTGTTTGATCAGCTGTTGACGTTTTTTTACGGAATTGAAGATAGATCCTAATTAATTGTAATTTGTTTCATCTTCAAAAATCTAGAAAATGCTCCACAAAAATAAGAAAAGGCATTGGTAAAACAGCATTTGCAATAACAGGTTTGTTCAAAAGGGAACCATTAAAAGTTTTCAAATGCTTCAGAAATGTGCTTACTAAATCGCAGTGCCACGAAAAATAAGTGAATGGCCAGAAGTGAAACTTTCTGGTTGGGATGAATATGTTTCTGACCATTTCAGAATTATTTTTAAGAAACTCTAGTTGATTTCCAATTTTCCAAGGAAAAAATAAATATTTCAAGCATCCCAATAGCGGTATAAAATGAAGTTTCGAATCGATCTTCTTCCATTTTCAATAAATTGTAGCACGGAAACGGCATTTCCAAGTTAAGCAAGTTGCAGAGAGAAAAATTCGAATATCTCAAAATATCCTTGCCTCGTTTTTAGAAAATAATAATTTAAAAACAAGCCTATGAAAAATTCAAACTTTGGGAATGCTCAAAACCAATGGACACTTTAAAACTGACAATAATTCGTAAAACAAGAACTTTTGGTAACATTTTTGATCTTTTTGTTAGTAGGTTTTTCTGTTAATTTTTTGACGTGGGACTACGTCTGTGATTTCTATATGGGGGTACATTTTGTAAAAAAAATGAAAATGGAACATGTATCAAAATTATGAAAGATTTTGAACGTTAATAACTCAGCTGCCCCTGGACCAATTTCAATAATTTTATCACCAATCGATCAGATATATTTCTACGCAGCTGTTAAAATAAAGACTTTATCATTTTTCAAAATGCCACTATTGAAAATAACACGAATGTGCAACTGTTGCTATGATAATTAAAATTATCACCGATTGCCTGTGAAAAGCGATTTCCCTAACACAGATTTCAAAGTTGAATTCCATCCAGTCTCACCAAACGTTGTTTCTTCAATCACCACGTGGTGAAGTGTGTTCTCCAGTACACAAAAAAAGGCTCCCCGCAAGCAGCTGGCTATCAAGGCTGGCCTCAACCGCTGATCGGATTCAGTTCCAATTACCGTGTGTGGTGGTGTGCGATCGTCGGCAGTAGCAGTGCTTTCGGCACGTGGCGTTGGACATTGTTCTCTGGTACACAACAAAAAGCTGCTTGCAAGCAGCGAGCTGCAGCCCACATGAGCATCTATAGAAGGAGGAAGATGCCGCACCGCTATTGATCGGAATCAGTAGCTCTTCGTGAGTCGCATTGGGCCATCTATGTCAAGCGCGTCATAAACAGAAAGAACCCCGCTCAAATTTCTATTCCTACACAAAACACAAGCTCCTGCTGCAGTTAACAAAAAAGATATATTATATAAGACCACGTAAAGGGTGATACGGTCAAAATTTGGTCAAGGGAAAACGCGTGTAAATCGGTGAAATCGTTTATTTAAAAAATCAAATTAAATTTCTTTTTCAAGTTCAATTAGTATAAAATTCAGGAAAAATATTCAGTTAGGCTTCCGCTTTTCCAAATCCGAATTGCCGGGCCTTACGCTTGACCCCTGCCATCAGATTTTGTACAGCCACCTTGTCCACCTTCTTCGCCGTAGAAAGCCAGTTTGCCTTGAACTGCTGCTCGCCCTTAGCAGTTTTTTTGGTCTTCTTTAGGTTCCGCTTGACAATAGCCCAGTATTTCTCAATTGGGCGGAGCTCTGGCGTGTTGAGAGGGTTCTTGTCCTTGGGAACCACCTGCACGTTGTTGGCGGCGTACCACTCCATGGCCTTTTTACCGTAATGGCAAGATGCCAAATCCGGCCAAAACAGTACGGAACAACCGTGTTTCTTCAGGAAAGGCAGCAGACGTTTATTCAAACACTCTTTCACGTAAATTTCTTGGTTGACAGTCCCGGAAGCTATGAAAATGCTGCTTTTCAAGCCACAGGTACAGATGGCTTGCCAAACCAGATATTTCTTTGCGAACTTTGACAGTTTCATGTGCTTGAAAACATCTGCTACCTTTCCCCTTCCTTTTGCCGTATAAAACTCCTGTCCCGGAAGCTGCTTGTAGTCGGCTTTGACGTAGGTTTCGTCGTCCATTACCACGCAGTCAAACTTCGTCAGCATCGTCGTGTACAGCCTCCGGGATCGCGCTTTGGCCGTCGTATTTTGTTTATCATCGCGATTTGGAGTCACTACCTTCTTGTAAGTCGATAGTCCGGCTCGCTTTTTGGCTCGATGCACGGTTGTAGACGATACACCCAGCTTATTTGCGGCATTTCGGAGAGAGAGGTTAGGGTTTCGCTTGAAACTACCGGCAACTCTCTTTGTCGTCTCAGCGGCTTCCGGTTTTCGATTTCCCCCCGATCCAGACTTCCTGGCTGTCGACAAACGTTCCCCAAACACTTTAATTACATTTGTAACGGTTGATTTGGCAACTTTTAGCGATTTTGCCAACTTTCCGTGCGAGTAGCTCGGATTTTCGCGATGCGCGAGCAAAATTTTGATACGCTGCTCTTCTTGCTTGGACGGCATTTTGACAACTGAAGAGTGAATTCCAAAATCAAAATAGGAGCAACATTCTACACACACACACCTTCAAAATGAGGGGTGTTCAGGTTTTTTAAATGCAAAATTGAAAGAAATACGTCAAGTTGATATTGACCAAATTTTGACCGTATCACCCTTTAGTCCATTGGGTACAACCCCATAGGGCTGTCCCTTGTAGTTTTTTTTTTTACAGAAAATTATTTAAAATGTCTCTGTTTTTTGAGTATGATTTACATAAAAGAAAGTTTAACAAAAAGTTATAAAAAAAAATACTGTTGGCTCCCATACAAATGAAACAGAAATTTCTGCATAACTCGAGAACTAATCAAGCAAATGGAACTAAATTTCATAGGGGGTAGCCCCTTAGATAAGAGGGGCGGGGGCTACGTACAATATAGCATGCTTTTTTTTTTAATTGGCGCATAAACTCAAGCTAATATTGAATCCCGAGCTAGGCCGGGCACACTCAGCCATGGGCGTAGCCAGGATTCAAATTAGGGGGGGGGGGCAAAAAAAAATACTATATTTGGAGAATTATGTCAGACCCCGATTAGCTGAACGCCATTATATCAAATACTATTATACCGGACGGACTACTAAGTCAATCATCATTTAATCGAAGCTGAATTTTCCCAAGCAGAAAGTGAAAATTATTTTAAAAAAGTACAAGGGTCTATTGCTAGGGGCACGAACGGAAGCTTGACGTAGGACCGCTAGTGGACGGAACAAATATGTTGATCATTTAGTTCTTTTAATTGATTGATAATCCGTAACTCTTTCCGTTTTTTAATTGGGGATCGTGGGAAAATTAAAAAAAAAATCTCGAATTTGGAAGAACATGGTTTACAAATTCGTTCTATTTTTGCAGCTTAAGTGCGGGTACAAATCGATAGAACTGTTTCACCACGGCGTAGGTATATGAGCAAATCAGTTTCGTTCTATTTTTGCCAGCGGTGGTAGTGGGGCCGATAACCCATCACCATCCCTCTTCAATGTAGGAGCTTAGCAAAAATAGATGACGACCGATTCGTACCTTCTCAATGTTCCTTGCTCGCTTTCTCTTTCTATATACAATTTTCATACTGCCGTACTCTAACGGAACTATCAATTCTAGACTTTCATCTCCTCATCTATCGTATAAAAATGACCACTTTAGTCTGTTATTTGAAATTAGCATCTCAACTATGAATTAAACCTACCTTTTTTGTTGCAGAACTGAACCAATGACCAGTTTGAAGGTTGAAAATTCATAATTCACATTGCAATTTCTGAAGTTAAAATATTGGAAACAACTTAAATGACCATCACTTATTTTTACCTTGATTTACCTTAATTTGGATTTCATAAGATTTGTCACCACAATGAACAATTAAAACTAGAAATAACTAAAAAAATATTTTTATTTCCGAGTTTTGGCGGTCTTGAAAAGAAACATTTTACTATTTTAGGGAATTGTTGGTATATTTGATAGTGATAAAATATTATATTATTAGTACAATATAACGCTTCGTAAAATATACTTATTTCAGAATCATTCTTCTCTTATCTTCAGAGAATCTCTGCAGCGCTAGTTCCTCAAATTTGGACGATCTTTTTTTATCATCTGACGATGAACACTCAGCAAGCAAAGAGCATTCAAACGCTGTTCAGCCATTGTGGACCTCAGCCAGGTTTTCACCCGACGCAATGTGCTGAACGAACGTTCGATGGTGCATGTTGTGCATGGTTGGGCGAGTGCAATTTTGATTGCTTTCGCAGTGGCAGGGAAGAATGGATGGGCTTCAGCAAGAAGATCTATAAGATCAAGCTCTTCGATGTTTTTGCCTTCTGAGTTCATGCTGATGTAATGCTGGTACCACAACTCCGCCTCTCCAGAAAAATGTTCAATATCATAAAAATTTACGAAAGACTTGGTTTCGCGCTCGAAGTCCTCAAATGTCAGTTTCAACATGTTTGCAGGATGCAACAGCGATAATGAATAAGCAGGAGTATTATCTTCACCGAACCGTGTTTCCAACGACATAATAAGGGAATCGAGGTAAGGAATCATCAATGCTCGGTTCCAATATTCCTTATCTGAGGATGCAGGTGGGTTTGCCCTGTGTTTTTGTCGCTGCGTGGTTCTTGGTTGAGTCATTTGAATATTTGCTTTCTCAGCTGTAAGACACGCTTCTGCCAAAAGTTTTTCGGTCACATTATCGGATTTTTCACGATGGCTTCTAATAATGCAGATAATATTCTGTACGTGTCTTTTGCATTTCAGCATATCCACTGATTTTGACTGCATATTTTTTACTACTGGCTCAATCAATGCAGAGTATTTTGCAATCACCTTCAAACAAAACACGAATTCTGGTCTTGCAACAGCGCTATAAAGCTGATAAGCGGTTTTGCGAGTAGCGCTGTTGCCTTCCTGTGAAAGTTTTTCAAGAGCTTCAATTATGGCATCGATATGCAGGTTAAAAGCTGAAATGCTTTTGTATTTCTGAGACCAGCGAGTCTCACAGAGGCTGGGAATGTTCGGAATGTATTTCCTGCGAATCGTGGATTCCTTAAAAAAATTGATGATATCCTTCACCGTGCCTACTGTGTTCCGAACTTGCGACACTTGGTTCAAGTCATTGACCACAAGATTAAGCTTATGACTGGCACAGTGCACGAATATAGCTTTCGGAACTTGTTCTCTCAAACGTTTTTGTACGCCATTGTCTTTCCCAGCCATCGTTGAACACCCGTCATAACCCTGGCCCACACATTTCTCAGGGTCCAGACCAGTGCTTTCGAGGAATTTGGCAATACTGGTAGCAATCGTATGAGCGTCCATTGCATCTAGCTCAACGAATCCCAAAAATTCTTCACGGATTTCATTTTTTTTTCATATCAAAAAAACGAACACCAACCGACAACTGCTCTTTCCCAGAAATATCGCAAGATTCGTCAGCCAGAATGCTGTATGCCGCAGCCTGTTGTACATCTCCGATTAGCTCATCACGGACTACGTCACCACAGATGGAAATGAGCTGGTTTTGGATGTGTGGCGAGAGATAAGTAACGTTTTTCTTTGCATGAGAAAGATGATCATCCAGATCCGCGTCTCCTGATTCTGCTCTGAACTGAATCAGGTCTTCAAAAATTCCGGTATGGGTTTCTTTACCACGGAATGGCAAATCGTGAGTCCCACAAAATATAACGGTTGAAATAATAGATTTTATAATTTTCCTGTTTTCCTCCACGGATTTCTGGTGAGCCGAGATCAGTTGAACGTTAACAGGAATATTTTCCATCAAATTTTTGGCAGCCATAGATGCTGACTTGTGCCATTGAGACTGCATATGGTTCTTGCAAGATTCATGCATATGTTTGTATTTTGTGAATGGACGAACAATGAAGGCTCCCAAAACACCCTGGATCACAGTTGGTGGGAAGACCACGCAGAAAAGACACAGAGCTCCTTTAACTTCCTTTGAATAGACCAGCCATGGAGCGAACGTTTTAAGCCAACTAATCAAAAACTTCCGTTGGGGATCAATTGAATCCCCAGAGAAGTTATAACTTGCTGGAGGTACCCAATGGCGTTTCAATAACTCAATTTTTTCAGTCATCGTCATCGTAGCAGCATTTCCCATCCACATGCCCACATCACGTGGTGCTGATTGGTGTTGGGAACTCCCCACTGACACGGGTATCACATCAAGCTCCTTACCAACTTCGAAAGACATCGAAGACGATGTCGATTGAGGCTCATCTTCGATTGCGGAAATTTTATCACGTTTTCGTTTCGAGGCAACTGCATAGTAAACATTTTGATTAAGTCATTTAATCCGTAAAGGTCGAACCACGCATCTTCAGAAAATTAGATCTCGATGGTGTTTCATTGGAGAATTTCAAAATCAAGGCGAACATTTGTATCGAAAAAAAAACCCTTCAATCCAATTTGGTTCCGCATTTCATTATAACTATTCAACTAAAAAATCAAAGCCAATAGGATTATGTTGAAGCTATGCTTGAGGCCATGTTCTGGATCACGAACTTTGGAAATTGGTTATCACGGACTACACAAAATTACTAAATTTTGGGTCCCCGATTGCGGACTACGACTCCATTACTCTCATGAATCTAAACTTGATTGTGCAACACTATGCACAAGTTTGTTGAAAAGTTCCCAAACTTAAAAAAAATGTTAAATTCGGAATGAAATTGTGTTCGGGATAATCACGTTTTCATATGAAGATAAAGTTTAAAATTTTCTAATGTAGAGCTGGGAAAACTTTGAAATTTTATTATAATATAAGAACAGCTTCCAAAATAGTCGCATGACGTCCTAATGATTTATGTTGGCCATATTTTAACAGGATGATCACTTCTCATGAAGTAATTTCTATTCTTCAAAAAAAATCTGTTTTATCCAAACTGGTGCACATGACCGCTAAATATAGCTGTTTAAATTATCGTTTTGTTGATTTTCATGGCAATGTCTAATAAATTATTGTTATCTCGCTTAAGCGTGGAGAAAATATGCTAAAAGCCTGTTAATTATAACACAACAATATCATTAATATGTGTGCGAAATATTTATTTATTTATCGGTTAATTACACAGGAACAAACAAAAAATTAATTCAAAATGTAGATTTATCAATGATTTTATTAGTAATTTTTGTAAAACGAGCCTTCAAATAATCGTGCAATTATAAATGTTAACAAAAAAAAACTTGATGGTGGTCGATTGGCCCCTGATTTAAGATTCTTAGCTCTTCAAATTCACCAATCAGTCGCTTTTTTAACGTACTTTTCGTTCACGTACCCTCCAAGTTGAGAATCGAGGTGAACGCATGAATGGTCATCCTTATCGAACGAATGGCAGTTCTTTGGGTACGTATCTTTCAGAAAAAAATGAACCTAACTAATGAACGAGAACCACTTCGAATAAAATAAATAACAAACATAATCAGTCTACGAGAATGAACAAAATGACTCGGTGGTAGGTGCTGGAAAAGGTTGCTTCTCAGTTCTCTCACACTGACACAGTTTCCGCTCTTGTTCGCAGGAGCGTAAGCAACCGGTTTACTGCATTGCAAACAGAAAATCAAAGCAAACCGTTAGTTAAAATACTGAATGAATTTTATTCATTACAATGCGTTTCCCGCCTCTCCGATTTTATTTCATATTCTCTTTGCTCTATCAAGAAGCGTTTAACGCTTATTTTCGCTCTATGGATTTGTTGTTGTTCTATGTCATGCCTTGTTAAGCAAGGCGTTAGTTTTTCATAATCATCTCCAATAGGAATAGCATTTCGCGCGCTAAGTTTGGGTCATACGCTGAAGGTAGGATTTGGTTAATCAGTCCTGTTGAATATATTATGTCGATATATAAAAAAAAACTCTATTTAAATGCAGATACGCTCCTAAGGCAAGATGATTTGAAAGGTATGTGGATTGAATTATCGATAGAGAGGATATAGCATATGTTTAATTAATGCATTGTTTTGAACATGGAAAGCCGATGTGTATATAAAAAAATAAACAAATACAACTACACTTTAAAGGGTCACTGTTTGTACATTTTAATTAGGATATGCAAATGTAAAAACTACAAAAACAACCTCAAAAAATTACTGAATAAATATATTTTTTGAAAGAGGTTTTTTCAGAGAAACACCTTATAAATCTTGGTTCTAATCAAAGATGCGAGGTCCGTTGTGATCATTTACGAATTAAAAAACAAGCAAAAGAAAATGCTTACCAACATCGTCGGATCCAGATGCCATATGCGAGCTTCCCACCAATCCTGGTACTATATCAAGCACCTTATCAGTGGACGATGTAGAAGATACTGCTGAATGGAACTCATTTCCTATTTCGGGAATACTTTCATTTTTTCGCTTCGAGCTAGCTGTAGCATAAAATTAAATATTTTTTTAATTTCTTATTACGCTGAAAATAACAGTCAGATACTGACGGCTGAAAAACTTCCGAATATCCATTTACGGTTTCTTTCACAACACTGCACAACTATTTTAATCCAGATTAAAACTGGTCAATTCGACCAAACAACAAGCACTTCTTTCACTACCAGCACTAACATGCTCGTCAATTAAATGGAACCGAATGATACCGACAATGTAGTGGTGCAAAGTTCATCGGTGAATTTTCTGTCAATGAACCGTCTTTTCATACAGCGAGTGATCCAAGGTGCTTTCTATCTGGTGACCCGGTTCGTATAAACGGTAATATAGGAAAATATGAATGAATGTATTTTCAGAAAATTAGATTAAATAAATGCACAGTTTTCTATGACGTAAATGGAAACGAAATGCTCACGAAATTCCATTACCATGCCATACAGTTCAAAATACACTTATAAATAGTATGTTATTAGGTTTTATTGTTTCTCAGCATGAGTAACATCAAATACCCTTCAATTCAGGATCAATGCTATGAAACATAAAACAGTGCCCATATTCGTGAATGTGAAACTAACAGGAAAAAAGAATTGCTTCGAAGCTTTGTTTTTGAACGAAAATAGTTAATTACAGATCTAATTGAGTAAAACATTTACGAAAATCAGGGTTGATTTCAATCTTTAGAGAATAAGACTGTAAGAAAAGAGCAGTTGATACATGGTCTATTATTCCAATTCAGGCTGACCATTAAACTATTTAAAAAATAAACATAAACATAAACACATTTATGAGTGTCCTTTAGATTTTTCATCGAAGCAGAGATCAAGGGTAACCTAAAAAATAAATAAAAGGGAAAAAATATATTCCAAAAAAATGCCACCGATAAGGGGGGGGGCAGTTGCCCCCCCTGCCCCCCTGGCTACGCCTATGCACTCTGCTAGTGTTAAATTAATTTGTTCATTGCCCATTTATGTCTTCGGTAATATTGTTTTCACCAAATTTGACAAAACCAGCTACATAAAATATCAACAACAATAGTTTTCATTTGATTTCATTGGTAGACATTGTCATTTGTTATGTATTGAATAATATTGTACAATTCAATAGTTAAATTAAGTAAACAATAACAGCTGTTACTAGCATGATTGATAATCAAAAGGCTACGTTTATAAACAAGCATTAATCGATTTTAGTCAATTTAAGTCGCATGGCCCTTTTGTCCCATAGAGGTTGACACTCTTGCCCCGTTGCAGTTAAAAAAAAAGATTAGAGATGACATTTTGAAAAAAACGCAAACAACTTATGACGAGATATAATTCACATTACATTGTTGATGTATGATCCACTATTTAGCATATATCAGGCATAACATTTGATAACGGCACAAAAGCATTTGCTAACTAACTTTCTAAGGCCCTATACACGCGAACCAACAACATCATCGGATAGGAGCAACTATCACCTTTCCGAAAGTGGCATTGGTTTGCGTGGGCGTACTTTGGTTCGCTTGTAAAGGACCTTAGAAAATTTGTTTACAAATGCTTTTGGGCCGTTATCAAATGTTATGCCTGATATAGAACGTACAATTTTTAAGGTGACACTCTTTCCCCATCCGACCCTATTTCATGCTGAGGACGCTTGTTTTACTACAAATAAGAATTGTTTACAGTTGATTGAGAAACATAAAATGCTGATATGCAAATGAAACATTGCTCTAAGTTTTGATAAAAACAATCTAAAATTTGTGGGGGCCCCTAAAATGTAAAATTCGCAGAATTTATCACTGGTGTGTAAGTTGTTGAGGCTTAATTACTATTTTATGTTTATTTTGTAAACAATCTTTTTTTTGGCAATAATCAGATCAATAATGTGTAGAACGTTACAAAACATTAACAGGCATCTAAAATGAGTTAATTAGTTGGTAAAATGTATGTTTAAAGCTTGTGAACATTTTCTTGAAATAATGAGCTGTAAATGGAGGTGAAGCGGTGAACGGGCACCACACGGTACCTAGAATTATTTCCAAGATTGTCATCCAAAACTTCAGACTCGAATAGTTTTGGGTAAAACTGAGCGCTCTACCTTCTCCTATAATTATTGCATTGGTCTTACCAAGAGAAACGTATGCTAATACCATCATAGCTACTGAATTCAAGTTTAGTGACAAAAAAAAAACAAACACAAAATGTTCCGTATCACTAATATTAATATTACTTTATTGACAATCCACAGGGATACGAACCTACATTAGATTGCTTCATGCGTCTTAAGATGCACCATCAGTGGCTTCTTCCGGTTGAACGCCTTCGGACAGAACGTACACTGGAAGTTGAGAATTCCTTCGTGCTTCTCACGGACATGGCCCCGCAAATCTCGCTAGTAACGGTACAATGCCGGACACTGTTGGCATTTCATCGGTTTGTTTCCCTAGTGGAACTCGATATGGGAATCCAGTAGACGCTGCTGGGTGAACGTGATCGGACACAGATGGCATTTGAAGGGACGATCTTCCGAGTGAACCGTAAGGTGTCCTTTGAGCAGACTTTATGTTCGGAATCCACGACCACAGTATTCGCATTTGAATTCATCCTTTGCACAGGCGTTTCTTCTTCGGCTTCCGATCTTCAGCATCGCCACTAGAAATATTGACACTATCGTAGTCGGTCAAATAGTGGCTGGATGAACCGTCATCGGAGGAGTTCATATCTAGTGTAATGTCTATCCATCTTTTCTTTGCTGGCTTCGACGAATCCGGTTTGGCGTCCTGCTCAACAATTGGTTTCTGATCTATTGATTCATCTGCTATGTCCGACTCCTGATCTTCATTATGCGATTCTGAGTCGAGTCGAGTGTCTTTTTCCTTCTTTCGCCTTTTATTGCGACTTTTTCGTCGCGCTATAGGCTCATCATCTTCATCAGTATCAAAGTTATCATGAGGTACCTCTTCACATTCGGAGTTTGCCTCTGATTTGATATACACTTCAGAGATGAATACTGACGAAGTGTTACCATCACCTGGTTCACTGTAAAAAAAAGCTTATACTAAAATGTACTATTAGTAACAACAAAAATACTTTACGTGATTTCAAAGTAACCATAGCTTTAAATTTTTGTTCAGATGCTAGTAATGTGGAGTGAAATCGAAACACAGATTTCAAATCTTCCCTACAATTCTGACACAGTTTGCTCGGCAGTCCATCACTAGAAATCATCTAAAATTGGTTAAAAAATCAAAGTTTTATGTTTATGAAAACAATTCTTCAAGCCTTAGTAGGTATGTCTTACCATTATATTAAAACACTCCTCAATAATTTGGGCAGGCGTCTTCCCATCTAGCATAGACTCGTATAGAGATTCCATGCTGTCCGCATCGGTCTTAGCGCATATGCGGCAGTCCGCAGTTTGCATTACCGCAGTCATTTTGTATTACTACCCTGCACTATTTAAAATTATCACTGTTTATCTAGTCCATATGTTAAGTTAGGACATCAGTTCAAAATGAATTTCACACTAGTGCAACCTTGTGAGTGAATTCTGAACTGAACTCTTTACCGTGCTCATCTGAACAACTTTACCGAAGACAAAAATCTTCTATCTAGTCCATATGTTAAGCTAGGGCAAACAATGAAAAACTAATGTCACGCTAGTGCAGCCTGGTGAGATAATTAACAGCTGAATTCTTTACCATAAAATAGGATTTGCTCATCTGAACATCTTTGCCGAAGACGGGAACCTTCTATCTAGTCAAGATGTTAAGATAGGGCAAACAATTTAAAATGAATGTAACACTAGCGCTGCCTGGTGAGTGAATTCTGAACTTTTTTTTACTTAGTATAGGTCTTTTCCGTCTGAACAACTTTGCTGACGACGGAAACCTTCTATCTAGTCCGGCATCGTTCTTGCAGATCCAAAATTCCACGAACCGGCATCCGTAGATATGATCATTGGAATGGAAGTATACTATGATCTGCAGCTAGACGGTTTCGTGAAACTTGGACCAGGGAAGCCGGTGTTGCAGAAAACAATGCTGGGCTGGGTAGTCTCCGGCAGAGTTGGTCTGCGTCAACCATCTAATTCAGTAGGCGTCGCAGCACACGTTTGCAGCATACAATCCTTGGAGAATCAGCTAGCGAAGTTTTGGGAGATCCAATCGTGTGAGTCTTCCAGCACGTTGTCCGTCAAAGAATCAACCTGTGAGGCTCACTTCACTGCAACAACCACTAGGGACGAGGATGGTCGGTTTGTTGTTACATTGCCGAAGAAGTTGGAGGTTTTGCATCAACTTGGTAAATCTTACGATGTAGCCAAACGTCGGTTTTTGTTGCTGAGTCGTCGTCTCGAAGCAAATTCTTCACTCAAATCAGCTTATTCGGCTTTCATTGAAGAATACCTCGAGCTTGGGCATATGGAGGAAGTCCGTCGTTTACATACTTTCTTCCACACCACTGCGTGGTTTGTCCAGATAGTCTTACCACCAAACTACGGGTTGTTTTTGATGCTTCGTGCGCCACGGACTCAGGAATATCCCTGAATGATGTATTGATGGTGGGTCCGGTAGTGCAGGAAGACCTAGTCTGCATTACCTTACGTTTCCGATTTCCATAATATGCCATTATCTCTGACGTTAAGAAAATGTATCGTCAAATCTGGATGAACTTCATAGACCGACTTCTCCAGCAAATTCTGTGGCAAGACAAATCTGGTGGATCAATCCGGGTCTTCATACTCAAGACTGTCACGTACGGAACATTCACTGCACCCTACCTAGCGACTAAGTGGCTTCAAGAGCTTGCCAAACAAGGCCAGTCGTCTCATCCACTTGCCGCAAGGGTTCTCGCCAACGATTTCTACATGGATGATATGATTAGCGGAGTTGACGCCGTGGACGAAGGAAAAACTCTATGCACTCAGCTCCTTGAGTTGTTGCAATCCGCCGGTTTTAGTCTCCGTAAATGGTCGTCAAATTCCCCAGAAATTCTGGAAAGCATCCCAGCTGAGCTCCGCGACGAACGTTCCGTTCTTGACTTAGATTCCACTTCAGCGGCTAAAACTCTTGGACTCAAGTGGACACTAGCCTCCGACAAACTCGATTTCCACGTACTGAAGTGGAATGAAGAAGGTGCCATCACCAAACGTATCGCACTCTCTGATTCTGCGTGCCTCTACGATCCCCTAGGACTCGTAGGCCCTGTCATCGTACTCGCTAAATGCTTTATGCAAGAGCTCTGGGAAAGTAAGAAGACCTGGGACGAACCGTTAGAAGAAGAACTGCAACATCGCTGGCTGCAGTTCAGGGGCGAACTTGCAGCAGTTGAAACCATCAAGAAACCATAATTTCTATAAAAATACGTACTTTTGTGAATTTAAACCCAGTTTTCTCAACAATTGTGCTTGCTTAAAACATCTATCATCAGATATAACACACGAAGGTGCATTCTTTAAAATCCCAGCCTAATTTTCAAAGGATGTGACTCTCACAAAAACGAGGAATGGTCTAGGGGAGCGGAATCTACGTTAGAAGCTAGTTAAATCACAACAGCCAAATGCCAAAGCAGTTAACAAAAATCTGGGCTCACTTAGGAAAATGTCAAATCCGCTCTGACAAGTTTGGTTTCAGTTCGGAAAAGTTGAATCAATTCAGAAAACCTTGGATTCATTTAGGAAAGGGATTACATCAGCTAATGTTGCATCACTTCAGAAAATGTGAAACCAATTCTTTAAAGCTTGGATTCAGGATATGTTGGAGCACTTCAGGAAAGCTTTGACAACTTTAAATCAATCCTTCCTTTTACATAACAGAAAAGTTTAGACTCAGTTAGAAAAATGTTGATGACTTATTCGAAAGTTTTAACTCACTTCAAATAAGTTCAGGCTCAGTTTTGAATCTGCTTTGAAAAAAGTGTCACCTCAATTATGAATTTCCTGAATCGTTTCTGATTTGGTCTCACTTCTAAAAATTTTAAACCAATTTTGAAAATATTGGATTCAGCTCGGAAATTGTTGAATCACTATAGAAAAGAATTGAATCATTAAGTATCATTGCAGCAGGTTTGCAAGTTAAGAAATTTAGATCGAATGCAAAAATCTGGCGACTACGGTGGGCTGGGCACATCGTAACATTGTCAGATAACGACCCAATGAAAATGGTTTAAAAAAAGCATCCATACCCAAATGAATTTGCGATACTCAAAAAATAAATATACACTGAAAGTTTTTTTTTTAATTTCCCCCTTTGTGTTATTCCTAAATTTTGAGAGGGGTTGGGGTGCAAAATAAAAACTTGATATTTGTTCCGGCCTTAGTGTGCCTACATACTGAAAATATGTGCCAAGTGTTATCGAAATCGAAGATACCCGAGGATGATTTCAGATTTTTTGAGCTCATTCAGGATGGAATGGAGGGTTGTAGCTTTAAGGATATGTTGTATATATGTAGTCGATCATAGTTCTGCAACATAAAGATTTGTGATGTCGGTGCATTTTGATTTCTTAAGCTGTTTGCCATGACATAGATTGGTAAGTTTCCCAAAGTTGAGTGAACCTAAATATGAATAACAAAGGAACTGATTTTCTAAATTTTAAACTACATGGAACAGCCCTTTGGAGTTGTACAAAATTGTGACGTAGAACTACGTGGTCTTATATAATAAATCTTATTTATTAACTGCAGCAGGAGCTTGTGTTTTGTGTAGGAATAGGAATTTGAGCGGAGTTCTCTCTGTTTGTACTCTTTAGTGTGACGCGCTTGGCATAGATGGCCCACAGTGACTCACGAATAGCTACTGATTCCGATCAATAGCGGTGTGGCTTCTTCCTCCTTCTATGGATGCCCATGTGGGCTGCAGCTCACTGCTTGCAGGCAGCCTTTCGTTGTGTACTGGAGAACACCACCACTCACCACGAGGTGATCGAATAAACACCGTTTGGTGAGACCGGATGAAATTCAACTTTGAAATCTGTGTTAGGGAAACCGGTTTTCGCAGGCAATCGGTGATAATTTTAATTACATTGCAACAATTGCACATTCGTGCAATTTTCAACAGTGAAATTTTGAAAAATGATAAAGTCTTAAATTTGCAGATGCGTAGAAATATTTCTGATCGATTGATGATAAAATTATTCAAATTGGTCTTGGGGCAGCTGAGTTATTAACGTTCAAAATCTTTCATAATTTTGTTACATGTTACATTTTTGGTTTTCACAAAGTGGACCCCCATATCGAAATCGCAGACGTAGTCCTACGTCAAAAACTGTATCATAATTTTATTCAAATAAATAATGATAAAATAATAATGATCAATTTTTAATTTTGGAGTTGAATTTCTAAAAAAAATATTTTGTTATTAAAATTCCAAACGCGATGCCTCCAGTAAAATGTATAACGGCAATCTTGCAATGTTTGAAAAATCATAGCTCAGCAATTTATTGACAAATTTCAAATCTATTGGCACCATTTGAAACTGCATACTTTAAAGATCTATATCATTCATTATCAATAGATTTAAAAACATTTTACCGGAGGCATCGTGTACGGAGTGTTGATATATTATTGAATAGAGCAGCAACAATAACGTCTTAGTCCTACGTCAACAATGCAGTCATGGTTTGGCCTCTTTTTTTTTCCTTCGGTTTTTTTTTTCCGTCGATCTTGTTTTCCGTGCTGAGCACCAATGCTACCGACGTGCCAGGAAGGCAGCTCCCACACCTGGACCCTACCTATCGACCCATCAACTCATGAACCGGGGACCAACGGCTTTACTTCCCATCCGAAGGAAGGCGTGATCAGAGATGTTATGCCTCAGAACATCCCGGCGGCGCCGACTGGGATTGAATCCAGGCCTGCTGGGGTGAGAGGTAATCACGCTTACCACTACACCACCGGCGCCGTTGTGGTTTGGACTCAATTCTTAACTCTTTTTCTTCTCTTGCGCCAGAAATTTCAATTCCTCACCATTGTTTCCATACACCGATGTCGAGAGTTACGCTGTTTTAAAATGCTCGAAACCGCTGCTTAACAGTCAACTTTTTTGGCATTCCCCAAAACGATTACTGATTTAGCTCCATTTCCTTCCTCGTCACGCATCCATAACATCATCCTTGGACATGTCTTCATCGTCGCCGTCGCCGTCGTCACCGTATCCATCGATACCGAAACATAATTGTCCATTTAATTACGCGCCAGACTAACCCGGGGAAACGAAACGAAACCCTTGCCATGCACATCACGCGAACCCCGAACCGAGCGAACCATCCAACGAAGTCGTACAAATGGCAAATGAACATCGCACGTCTCCATTCGTGTCGGTCCAGTTTCGTCCAGTTCGTATGGGGTTGATCGCTCTCGGTTGATGATGATTGAAGTACCACGCGTCTCCATGGGCGAGCGATGTACGATGGGGACCGCTTGGTGGAAGACCGAGGTCATGGTTGGAGCTAGGGACCAATCTGGAAATCGGAACGGGAGATTCTCTCGCGCCCGCGAACATCACCGGCCTCCGAACGAAGGTCGAACGCATGCGTGCCTGTGGCCCTTAATTGCATAATGCTCCTACAACTGTGGAGTGTAGCACACTTACCTTTCGGTGCTCGTGTGCGCTAGTAGGTACTATCGGGCAGCGTCTCGAGAATTCAGTAGCCGCCGAGCGTTAGCAGAGTAAACATGTTGGACTGCCAGTGTGTCACGACGACGGGAGGAGGAACAACCCGTAGCCCCCCCATGTCCCGGTCCATGCTGCAGTGAGGACTGTGTTAGTGTGAGTGTGTGTGGGTACAGTGCAAGGAAGCTGCAGGAACTGGGTGCAGAACTTGTTCTATCCAAAAATCTTCGCGTGCTAGAGCGGGAAAGGAAGCGAGAGTTGAACATTCTGTGCTGAGGTACAACAAGTGGCGTGCGAAAGCGTGTTGTTTTTGGTTTTTTCTATATTTCGGGTGGGGGACTGAAAGATTGCACCTGCGACCCGGCGGTGGGTCAAGGCAATGGATCCTGCTGGGCACAAGGATGTTGCCATCGTGCGTCGGTGGCCTAGTTTGGAATAGGTGCTGCAAAGAGCAGGAGAGGACAAACGAAAAAAAAAAAAATTCTAGCTGGTTCGTGCCACTGGAAGTCGTTGTGCTCTATTTATTTTTGGAGCCAACGATAAATAAATAAACCCAGCCGCCCACATGTGAGCCACGAGCGACGGGCAGAAAAGTGATAATTGAGCATTTCCGGAAATAGTCCGGATTCGATAAAATGATGACCGTCGACGGTGGCGTGCCAGTGGTACCGTGGGAGTGTTGTCCCTGAAAAGCCAAGGAGAAAGAAGAACGATTTGAATGAAAGTGGATTGCGCGGTTTGTGGCCCAAAACTAGCAGCAGCAGTGTCGTAATTGATTGAATTGAGTGCGAATGGTGTTCGTACACAAAGGTTCGATAGGCGAATGGCAAAAGGAGGAGATGGAACAACAACAATGATTGATCCCGATTGCTTCGAGTGGATGATCAATACCATTATAGGAGGCTTGAGAGTGCGTCGACGGTAGGAGCTGGACAGAAGTGCACTCTTCAGAACTCTTGACGGAAATTTGCGGAACATCGTCGTTCGATCGCATGTAAGTGGATGCGCGATGGGTTGGTGGTTGATGCAATATCTCTGGAACGTGTATTGGCAGTGCTCGTTATCTTTTGATTGTCAGCATTCTTTTAAAACTCTTTATTTGTTCCAAATCCAAATTCATTCACATTTATAGGTGCTCCTGCTACTAAGAGTGTTGACATTTGTGGTGTTTAATCAATCCGGTTTTTTTTTTAAATAGGTGTGCCAGAATAAAAACTTTTATTTAAATCTAAGAATGTTACCAAGGGTAACTGACGGCTTCGGGAATATCTTTACCTATTATAGTCAAAGTTCTAGATAGCTCAATTCTGGCCCCAATATGCTTTGAAACATGAAGTATGGTCATGCAAAAAAAAAAAAATGAGAGCTCGAAGACTTAAGACCCTCCGTACGATAATAGGTAAAGGTTATGCTGAGACCGTCATTCACCCTACATATTGTCAAATAAAAAAGTAAATTGATCGTTGCATCTTTCAAAATTCTATGTACCGTAAAACGGGGTATCATTGATAATGCTGGTAACTTTGATGGTAGAATATAATGATTAAATTTACTCTCTGCGCTTTATCAAAATTGGTTTCATATTGTAGCTTAGGGTATTTCCGTTAATATCGTATATAGTTTTTACATAGCATGTGTTACATATTTTACAAACATATTAAAACACAATTTTCTTGTTTTTCGTCTGTTTGAAATGTTTTTACGATATAGCCATCACATTTTTCTATCCAGTTCGTTTATTTGAAAGGCTCAATCGCTTTAATCGCAAATTTAATGTTGTATTCTTATTGCTTATAATGTTTTCCGATTATATACTGAATCAAAGTTTTATATTTATTGAACTAAATTGTTTGAGTTTCACGCATTTTTTTTCTACATTCATCGAGCATTATCAAAGTAACCCCAAAAAAAAAAAAAAAACGGATGTTCGGTCACAAAACTAAAAAATAATAATGCAAATGCTTTAATTTCCATTAAACATATTACTAACGAATTGACTCTACGATCCTCAGTACTTGTTTAAAAATAAAATAAAATTTGAAAATCATCATCATTGCTGTAAAATAATATTTTGAATATACTTTTAAAAACTATCAATGTTACCCCGTTTTAAGGTACCGTAAAACGGGGTAACATTGATAGTTTTCGAAAGTTTATTCTAATTATTTTTTACATAAATGAATGTTTATTCAAATTTTATATTTTTAAAACAAATACTGAGGATCCAAGAGTTAATTCGTTAGTAATATGTTGAACGAAAATTAAAGCATTTGCATTATTTTTTTAGTTTTGTGACCGAACTTCAGTATTTTTATTTGGGGTTACTTTGATAAGGCTCGATGAATGTAGAAAAAAATGAGTGAAACTCAAACAATTTAGTTCTTTAAATATGAAACATTGAATGGGTATATAATCAGAAAACTTCATAAGCAATAAGAATATAACATTAAATTTGTGATGGCTGTATCGGAAAAACATTTCATAAGTGATGGTTTGAGTTCTTTTTCAAAAAGGCAAAAAACACGAAAATGGTTTTGTGATATTTTTGTAAAATATGTAACACATAATAAATAAAAACTATTTACGATATCAACGGAAATACCCTAAGCTACAATATAGAACCAATGTTTCATATTTGGAAAAAGCACATCGAGTAAATTTATTCCTTATATTGTACTATCAAAGTTACCCGCATTATCAAAGATACCCCGTTTTACGGTACCTCGTTTATATTTATTTATTTATTTGTTTCGTCAACCAACGTAGACTAGTACAAATATATATATATTTTTTTTCTTAAATATAAAAAAAAATCTTCGAAAGGAAAAGTAAAAAGTACAATTTTGCCTTAAATAAAAATGAAGTAGTGTCTGCAATTTGTCTGCAATCATGTCTTCTCATGAGTTAAATTCCGTATAGAGTGTAAAGTCAATGGTTTAACAGTATTGATTGTAAGAGGCCATCATGTGATTTAAGGGGGGAAATACAAGTAGTAACATGTCGAAAACTCGACGATTTTCGGATTTTTTTTGTGAGTAAATGAAACAATGCAAACGTTTGGGGTTTTTTGCATTAAATTGCTCTTCCTCTGCATTTGAGATTTTTTTCATTGGTGTGTGACCTCTGTGGCTCCTTGGGGTCACATCGGAAGGAGGTCGCCTCCGGTGGGGATTGTTAATTGGCGGGCGTTCTAGAGACCTGAAAAATGGGCAAAACTTACTTTTATCAATTGGACCTTATTCAGAAAAGATTTTTGTTCTATGTAAACCTCTAAAACCAAAAAAAAAAAAAACGATTTAAAAATTTAGTCGTTATTTAATCATTTGGATGAGAACTTTTTGAGTTATCTTTCCCGCCAATTTGGAAAACACCATTTCGAGAAAAACGCGTTTAAAGTTTTGGGTTGTGTAAAAACATTATTCCTGAAACTTACGGTTAATCGGCGATACCGGGGCCATAGATCACTCCTTTCTCGTGCTCGTAGCATTTTTAAAAAAAATTTAAACAATTGCACTATGATGCACTATGGGCAAAAATGGGTCCAAAATTACCCAAAATTCAATATCTCAACAGCACGCTGAATTCCGGCCATGAAAAGCGACTGTTCCGAAGGGAAATCGTCCGGGAAATCGATTGCACGTGTTTCCATAGACCGGAGAACCTTGTAGGTATGTGTTTTGGACCATTTTACCCCATTTTCCCCTACTTTTTGGAGGAAATGTTTTTTCACAGCTCTATTTTTCGTAAAACATAAGCACTTTATGCATGGTTTTAGAATACTATGTCTTTAAACAACAGCTCATGAGATATTAGGGGAATACGGGGTACACTTTATAGGGGAGTAAGGGGTAAAAGTGAACCCTCGCTAAATTTATTTTAATTCATAAAAATGTTGAATGTTGCGATTGTTTGAATGACCCCAAAGGTTGCCTGCAATAATGAGATTTTTTTCGAAATTTTAAGGTTAATTGGGGATAAATAAGTTTTAATTTACTGCTATCTGTTTAAAAAATGAGTTTTCACTTTTTTTGTCTGCATACAGCAAAACGATATAGTGGTTCTCAGAATTTTGTAAAAATTTGTAGTTTTGTTCCTTATCGCAACATTTTAGACCCGTATTTTTTATTTTGAGGGTGACTATTTATATATTAGAGCGGTAAAAAAAATTTTTTTTTTCGATTTTTTTCAAAAACTTATAACTTTTGAACTGTCGATGATGGAACTTTTGGTCGATGATGGAACTCAAAATACCAAATGAAAGTTAATTAAAAGTATTTTTAAGAAAAAAATAGGATATTAAAAAAAAAACGGATTTTGTTTAAAAAAAAACATTGATTGTATTTTCACTTTTACCTCTTACTACCCTATAAAGTGTACCCCGTATTCCCCTAATATCTCATGAACTGTTGTTTAAAGACATAGTATTCTAAAACCATGCATAAAGTTCTTATGTTTTACGAAAAACAGAGCTGCGAAAAAACATTTCCTCCAAAAAGTAGGGGAAAATGGGGTAAAATGGTCCAAAACACATACCTACAAGGCTCTCCGGTCTATGAGACCACGTGCAATCGATTCCCCGGACGATTTCCCTTCGGAAAAGTTGTTTGTCATGGCTGGAATTCAGCGTGCTGTTGAGATATTGAATTTTGGGTAATTTTGGACCCATTTTTGCCCATAGTGCGATGGTTTATGGCAATCGAATTTCTATTTGGAAGTTGCCGAGTTGGTGCATAGAAGTTTAATGTTGATTAAAGTTCTGTTGATTCAATGTGCGGCGAAACGATATCGTTTACAAATGAAACCATTGAAATTTGTATGTTTATAAGCATGCAGTGTGCTTCATATGATGGAAGAGCCCAAGTAACATTTTAAGTTTTATGAAATACTACAAAGGTACTATAAAACCCTGGTCAAGACTGCTTTGCCATTGATGCATCCAGCAAAACCTCTTTGATGCTAGAATCTGTCTAGTTGGCCCACCCTGGACAAGGTTCTGAAGGGTATATTTTCGAAGCTCTTCAAGATTGATTTACTGCAAAATGGTTGTACGATACGCATTGAGGTCCATTTTAAAACCGTATTTAAGCTACCATAAAAGCTATTTGGCAACAATTAAAACCATTATCCGAGCCATTTACCCTAGCTGCTTACTAAGTTCACTAGAAAAACAACAATCAAGATAAAAAAGGATTCATAAATAATCAAAATAATTAAAATAAAAACTGATCGTATAAAAATCCTGCTGAATTTCCAAAATTACAAAATAGTTCTCACGAAGTGGCCTAGTTTTATGTGCCATATAAAATTTGATGTGAAATGTACGTGAAAACATCGAAAAACTTGAGTCCACGGAAAACATCGATTTTACTAATAATTTTATTTTAAGAAAACAAAATATATTCTTCAGCTCGATCATTAAGCTAGCCGAGATTTTTGTTCTTCATGATTTTTGCATTTTAAATATTTTCTCATTGCTATTTTTTTTAAAAATAAAGTTATATGCAAGGAAATATAGATTGAAAATCAAAGATTGTAAAAAACAAACAAAATAATTGTAATATGGTGGAGTCATAAAAGTTGTAAAATTTGTGAAAAAGTTATTTTGCTTTCAAGAAATCCTAAACAAATTCATAAGGTTTTGAAATGGCTTTTAGGAAGAAAACTTGTAGACTGAATTGTATTTATCTTAAGCCATTTTGCTTGATCCTAACCCGTTCAGATTTATGGCAGCATTTATAAGGGAATGTTGACTACAAAATGTTAAACGTCAAAGTTTGTTTATCTTTCGATAGTTGCGCTGTGCGATTCAGCGTTCTTGCAGGCGATTCTCTCCCGATGCACAGTGGGAAAAAATCGACATAAAAGGAGCAAAATTCATTATCTCTGATCAGCGCTGATTTAACCTTTGCAAACATAATCATTCTTATGGGAAAAATTCTCAGAAAACTAGTGGGAATAGTTTCGTCCTGTGCAGAATAGGGCAAGTTGGGGTTTTTGGAGCATTTCACTCAAACTTCTTAAAATTTTGTAAAAATGACTTAAAAATACCTCATTGTGGTTGATATACGTTCTGAAATATTGTCACTCTTGTAGAAAAACATCTGGAGAATCCATTCAAAATGGTTTTATACATCACCAGTCTGTCCAGACTATGCATTTTAGACAATTTTACCCCTATTACGTGCGGACGAACAATTAGAACCATCGTATTTTAACTCCCGCTTAAATTGTGTGGAGTGGATGATTCGGACAGCAGCAAAAAAAAAAAAAATCGGTCCCAAGACACCCGGCTCTTACACATCCGGACGTGAAATCTAAAGCCAGACAGATGGCGAACAAATTCGAAGGGCGTTTCAAGATGCACGTAAACCGCCCGAAAATTGGAGGTAGTGGAAGTTCCAATAATGGAAACATGACCAGAAGGCTACTCTCTGAGCCAGAAAAGTTTGCAAAAGTTCTTAATGCGGATGCTGCGTTTGATAAGCTGTTTGGCCTAGTCAAACCAATTTTTGAACATGGACAAGTTAGCAGAGTTGTACCACATTTTAGAAGAGCAGGTATACACTGAGTTTCTGTTTATAAGAAATCTACCTATATACAAACATTTAGCAGAATACGTAGATAAGTTGGTAAGATCATTGGTTACTAATCTACGCATTATAAACAAATTAATTTTGTTTATTTTATTTAACCACTTCCATTGCATTTTGTTGATAAATAAGATGGTGAATCTTGCCACAAAAATTATAAATATATTCGTCCCCATCTTGCTCGCAACACTTCTCCAGAGGCCAATTTGTCAGATTTGATAAAGTCTGCATTGGCTCGTTCAGACCCCAAGATCGAGTTTTATATCAACTTCCTGCATCCTAGCCCTGTCATTGTAAAAAAGATAAACCGTCACGTCTTAACCTTGAGTAAGTCGTTACACGCATCGTAAACAGAATCGATTTGATCAGCAGGGTTAATATTTTCCATTATTTTTCATCAAATCCAAAAATTTTGTCAGTGTCTGTTTTTATCGTTTAACATCACACGCAAGGAATAGCGCTTCAACCCAGTGTAGATTAAATGCGTTTGTTTTAAAAATCTTCGCTGTTACGTACGAGCGTAATGAACAAATGAGTTAATTATACATCAACGAATACGCGTTTGTTGATATTCACCAGTGCTTGATTATCCAACCCAAAATTGTCAAAATCAGAAATGATCCTCAAAAGCAAACTAATTAAATTCATTTTGGGCAAAGTGATTATTTTGAATATTGTTGACTCCAGAGCCTAAAACCAGGATTTTAACAACAATACAGCATGAGGCTATAATTTGCCATCGGTTTGTGTGTAAAAACTTGCACGACACGTCCTTCAGCGCTATATTTGTTTAAAATGAAAATAATCATTATGTATTTGATCCTCAAAATCATCCCGGCCAAGATGAAGACGAATAATAATATTGACATCAACGGAGGCGATAATGAACATCCAGCCAAGAAAAACAAATGTTGATTACGATACTCTGAAGTAGAAATACTAGAAAGAGAGATGAGCGGAGAAAATGTTTTGAGCCAAATGAACTGTCAAAATCTGAGCCAAACGAACATTCCCATTAGATTTTTTTCCGAGAATTTCTAATTCTTACTAGATTAAATTTGAGAGTATTCCAATCGAACAGAAATTCAATCACCCTTATGTTTCGTGTGCTTCTCAAATTCAACTAGCTTTTGAAATCAAAAGCAATATTCTAGCCCTATTGATTAATTGATCTTAGTTGGTTAATTATTGGCACCAAAAAAATGTGCAAAATATTGCGATGCAATCAATTATTAATTTACACGTAAATCGAATCAAAAGTAAAAGTCATGTGAAATGCTAAGTTTTAGCAAGGGTTGCAAGATAATTTAGATACAAATCCCTGCTGCCGAATTGTATTTTGTTTTCTCCGCCCATCTCTCCCTCTGAGTGTTTCAAAATTCAGATTCATGCAAGTAGTTGGTCTTTTTTTTAAAGTTGTCTTCAATTTCAGCTATTTTGAGTGTAGAATAAATGATTTTTATCTGCACAGATCTTTGTATTTTCTATTTAATGGTTCATAGAAATGATCGTTTGGAGGGATATAGGTGAAAAGATAAGCGGTAAGAAACATACTCTGTAAGGAATTACTGAATTGGAAAGAAGCTGATATTTAGAAAGTTTGTTGATTGTCGTTTGTTTCCTTACACACGAAACACGGATTGTGAAACTTCTGGAATAATTTATTTTATGTGATACATAAAGTTATTGAATGATATTTCTACGGTTACGGTATGTGAGGTTCACTTAAGATGGGATTCTTCTTTCCTTTATTTAACGTCGGTCTCTGTTCCGCAATCTAGTGCCAATCACCGACGGACATATCGATTGCCATCCATTGACGACAATCGAATGAGCAGGAAGGCAGCTTCCACACCTGCGTAGGATATCGCACCCATTCAACACACATGGGCCGGGACTAACGGCTTTACTTCCCTTCCGAAGGAAGACGTGACCAGAGATTTTTATGCCTCAGAAAAATCCCACCGACCTCGACTGGGATTGAACCCAGACCCATTAGGGTGTTGGAAAGCAGTCACGCTTACCACTACACCACTGGCGCCGGCTTAAGATGGGATTATCACCATTAGATGTTTTCAGTAGGACAGTGATTGAGGGTTTAATATGAATGTTGCGTATAATCGTATGATTTTACTTTTTTTTCCAATAAAAGGGGAGAATCGGGCAAAATGTTTACTGATCTAAGTATTGCGCAAGATAAGACAAGCATTTTTTTATGCATTAAACATATTTACAATGATATAATAAACGAGTATTCGATATTACATGCGTGAATTCGAATGCTACTTGATTTATTAAATTAAAGGAGATAATCAGGAAAAATAGCCGGCGCCGGTGGCGTAGTGGTAAGCGTGACTGCTTTCTAACACCCCAATGGGTCTGGGTTCAATCCCAGCCGAGGTCGGTGGGATTTTTCTGAGGCATAAAAATCTCTGGTCACGTCTTCCTTCGGAAGGGAAGTAAAGCCGTTGGTCCCGGCCCATGTGTGTTGTGAATGGGTGCGATATCCTACGCAGGTGTGGAAGCTGCCTTCCTGCACATTCGATTGTCGTCAATGGATGGCAATCGATGTCCGTCGGTGATTGGCACTAGATTGCGGAACAGAGACCGACGTTAAATAAAGGAAAGCAAATATCAGGAAAAATAGGTAAGAAGCTGAT
Organism: Ochlerotatus camptorhynchus; assembly: GCF_037179485.1. Lineage (NCBI taxonomy): Eukaryota > Metazoa > Arthropoda > Insecta > Diptera > Culicidae > Ochlerotatus > Ochlerotatus camptorhynchus. The sequence continues at coordinate 2,848,361 of NW_027040537.1, forward strand.
ATGATCACAAATTGAGACCATCACCATTAAATTTCTCACACATTTTTACAGAGGGAAAGTGCCCGAACGATCAAAATAACAGGCCTTAATTCGTATACAAGTATATCTTGACTTGTTTTCTTCAGTAAAAGGGGGAAATTGGGCCAAATCGGTAATTTACTGAAATTTTCTCAAGATGGAACCATCACCATTCGATTCCTCAGTCATTTTTACAAAAATACAGTACACGGGGGTATAGTATGCCAGGCACTAACGCGTATAACCGTGTAACACTACTGATTAACTTCATAATTAGGGGAGTATTAGGAAAAAAATGGCTCCATACATCAGCTTTCGATGTAATCTAAAACGTAATTTTTTTGATCCCTAAGGTGTTTTCCTTCAAGAAGGACTATCATTGGACAGATTTTCTTATCACTGACTACTGTCTTTTAAAAAATATCGAAAATAAGGCATTAGGGGTAAAATTGACTAAAATGCATAGTCTGCACAGACTGGTGATGTTTAAAATCATTGTTAATGGATTCCCCAGATGTTTTTCTACAAGAATGACAATATTTCATTACGTATTTTAACCACAATAAGGTATTTTTAAGTCATTTTTACAAAATTTTAAGAAGTTCGAGTGAAATGCTCCAAAAACCACAACTTACCCTATTCTGCACAGGACGAAACTATTCCCACTGGATTCCTGAGAATTTTTCCCATAAGAATGATTATATTTGCAAAGGTTAAATCAGCGCTGATCAGAGATAATGAATTTTGCTCCTTTTATGTCGATTTTTTCCCACTGTGCGATGGCTTGGAAGCAGTTACTCAAAAAGTGTTCAAAACATTTCGCATTTTGCACAGCTGTTACCTCGATCATTCCCGAAAAGATACCCTTCTTCCGGATGGTTCTGGAAGTGCACCATCAAACGATGCAGGAATGTAGTAAAGGGTGATACGGTCAAAATTTGGTCAAGGGAAAACGCGTGTAAATCGGTGAAATCGTTTATTTAAAAAATCAAATTAAATTTCTTTTTCAAGTTCAATTAGTATAAAATTCAGGAAAAATATTCAGTTAGGCTTCCGCTTTTCCAAATCCGAATTGCCGGGCCTTACGCTTGACCCCTGCCATCAGATTTTGTACAGCCACTTTGTCCACCTTCTTCGCCGCAGAAAGCCAGTTTGCCTTGAACTGCTGCTCGCCCTTAGCAGTTTTTTTGGTCTTCTTTAGGTTCCGCTTGACAATAGCCCAGTATTTCTCAATTGGGCGGAGCTCTGGCGTGTTGGGAGGGTTCTTGTCCTTGGGAACCACCTGCACGTTGTTGGCGGCGTACCACTCCATGGCCTTTTTACCGTAATGGCAAGATGCCAAATCCGGCCAAAACAGTACGGAACAACCGTGTTTCTTCAGGAAAGGCAGCAGACGTTTATTCAAACACTCTTTCACGTAAATTTCTTGGTTGACAGTCCCGGAAGCTATGAAAATGCTGCTTTTCAAGCCACAGGTACAGATGGCTTGCCAAACCAGATATTTCTTTGCGAACTTTGACAGTTTCATGTGCTTGAAAACATCTGCTACCTTTCCCCTTCCTTTTGCCGTATAAAACTCCTGTCCCGGAAGCTGCTTGTAGTCGGCTTTGACGTAGGTTTCGTCGTCCATTACCACGCAGTCAAACTTCGTCAGCATCGTCGTGTACAGCCTCCGGGATCGCGCTTTGGCCGTCGTATTTTGTTTATCATCGCGATTTGGAGTCACTACCTTCTTGTAAGTCGATAGTCCGGCTCGTTTTTTGGCTCGATGCACGGTTGTAGACGATACACCCAGCTTATTTGCGGCATCTCGGAGAGAGAGGTTAGGGTTTCGCTTGAAACTACCGGCAACTCTCTTTGTCGTCTCAGCGGCTTCCGGTTTTCGATTTTCCCCCGATCCAGACTTCCTGGCTGTCGACAAACGTTCCCCAAACACTTTAATTACATTTGTAACGGTTGATTTGGCAACTTTTAGCGATTTTGCCAACTTTGCGTGCGAGTAGCTCGGATTTTCACGATGCGCGAGCAAAATTTTGATACGCTGCTCTTCTTGCTTGGACGGCATTTTGACAACTGAAGAGTGAATTCCAAAATCAAAATAGGAGCAACATTCTACACACACACACCTTCAAAATGAGGGGTGTTCAGGTTTTTTAAATGCAAAATTGAAAGAAATACGTCAAGTTGATATTGACCAAATTTTGACCGTATCACCCTTTATTGAATGAATTTTTTTCCAAGTGATGACCCTTTCGCCGAATAAAATCGCAGCTATGGATCGGAAACCAACTAGTGTCCGCTAGCTGACAGTTTCAGTGGTTTGCTGTCGGTACTGACACAAGTTATTCCGATCTTCATCTATTCGCAAGGTCTGGAGTAGGCTGGTCTGTTTTCAGACTGTTTTGACAATGTTTTATGAATTTGAGGACCACGCTCACTTCACTCTTTTCCACCAGATGCTCAGTCGTTGATGGTACCCGTTTCGCCGGACGTGCTGGTCATTCTAAAGAACTAAATTTTACTGAAATCGACCTCCCTTCGGTCGTTAGCAACGCTTGAATTTTTCCTCCAACTTCGTTTATCCTTCGAGATATCCTTTTCATAAATTTGGTCCTTAAAATTCAATTTGTAAACAGAGGAGATTTTATGATACACTTTTAAAAGCCTAAAAGACAACATTATATGCCTTTTGCTCTCATTTAAAACCTAATGGTTTTATGATTGCTTGTATACTGATAGAACATGTTTATAGAGTATTTTATCAAGACATTAATAAAAAAAATGCTAATGAAGTTTATGATTGATTTATAGAACAATTTTAAGGTGGGATTGAGAACTACTTTAAATTTAATTTTAAAACAAGACAGTTTTTGACCTCCCGCCAGACTGTAAAAGGTTTTTAAAACAGCGAAAAGGTGAACTAGAATTATTATAGAACACGACCTATTGAGCTTTCAAAAACTACTTGTGCGCAGTACCCAACATTCCATTCGTAATAACAATCGTATTTCGACGCTCGATGTTTTCTTATCATTGAGAATATATCAAGATCAGTGCAGGTTTTTCAATAACGATCTGGTTGATTTTCCCGATTGTTTAAATAGGTATCAACAAAAAGCTACGATATTTAATTACTGCAATAGCTGACTTTTCACAGCAAGCACTAACATTAACTCTAATTTGTGAAACTTGTTCATGGGACAAAACCCTTCGATTTCAATTGTCTTAGTTACTTTTGGTATGGGAAACTGTGGAACGTGCCTAGTTTGCAGTGATCGGTTTTGATTGATTTAAGCCACCAATGAAAATTCGACTTTTAACCATTTTCAACTGTTCCTGGGCTACCTTTGATTTCAACTAAACAACCACGCTCACAGACTAACACCATTATTAGTTTCTCAACGATCGATCAAACCGGCCAAAGAGAATATCACTGTTTTTGAAGTGGTTACTTGTCAGCCGTCAACGTTTCCTGCTTTCCTTGCACACGCAGTAGTAAATTATTTGCTGATAAAGGTGCGATTAGCGCTGGCTCGTATTTGTACACTGGTACTTCTGGTTGGCAAAAACCAACTTCTCCTTCCTGGAAAACAATTGTACTGCGAGAACATTATTCAGTTGAAGGTCATGTACGCATCGGAACCATCGCTGGTGAAGGAAATGTGGATTCAAGGTTCATTCACGTGTCAATCCCTCAGGGGAGCTGTTTGGCGCTCTCGTTGAATTTGTCGTCATTGTTGTGCGTCGTCCTGCGGTTATGGTTGCTCCTTGACAGGGTTGGAGTACACACAGTTCAAAGGAATGTGGCTCCCGTTGAATGTGATACTATCCCGCTGGGTTGGTTTTTAAATGGACCGTTGCATGTATAGGTGATTGTGTTTGGACAGAGTGTGTGCAATGCTTTGTTGTTTGATTATTACGACGGGGCTGGGCGTTGGAATGTTTATTTGCTTTAAAGAAATTGGTAGTACATATTTGGATTGTTGGTTAATGTCTCTGATGTGAAATATGTTAAATAGCTTCGGAATCGATTTTCCAGTTCCGGGAACGGTGTACTCGGAAAAACCACAAAGTTGAGAGCAGACGTAGAGTTCTGGTTGGGGCAATGATTTTGTCTGGATATTCTGCTCAGCTGATATCTATCGTAGATTGTAAATTAAATTCCAAAATGATTGTTGATAACGCTCTTTCCTAGCGCAGTATCATGTTATTGTATTTGTGATAACCATACATAATGGTGGATGATGATAGCGTTCATCGATGAACGAACATTATTTTACGATTCTCATATTTAATAATTTGGGTTCGTGTCTATCGAAAAAGCAATTTGCATTCAACCAACTCCCGGTGCCATCCAAATTTCACGCTTCCCAACTTCCGTTCGGGAACAACAATTAATCATTTCTCGTTCCACGCTGTTCAGACCGCGTCGCATTTGGCAACCATATCTCGTCTTCTATACGTCGGCTGCGTCACCGAAGGCAAACAAGAAATACAAATCACGTCGAAAACCTACGTAGCTGCACTCCATCGAAACCATCAATTATAGAAACATCACTCAGGGTTGCTAATATACTAGCTTTTGCGGGATTCTGCGGATGTTTGTTTTTGACGTGATCAGCCAGACAGATAACGCTTATTATTTTATTTTATTTCTAATAAATCGATTAAAGACGAACAAGTGTCTAGCTTTGAATGTATTTGAAAACAGTCAAATCGTGAATTTGCAACTCAATCTAGTTTACCCATTTTTGGGAAGTTTCAGTTTTGACCGATCTGGGTGGATTCTACCCAAATTTGGGAAGTTTTGAAATAGCGTGTACTATAACCGTCTATAACAGTGACAGCTCGTGCGTGTGGTGGATTTGAAAATGCGTGAATTTCTAATGCGTGTTGCAAAATGCATCGCACGCATTTTTTTTTAAAAACAGTGTAACCAAATAATTTTTTTAAATTTTCCCTTGATTACAAAAGTCTGTAAATATCTGTGAAAATATCAAAAAAGTCTGTAAATGTCTCCTTTAAATTCCGTTATAATTGCTTATCTATTGACAGATAAGCGTATTTCGTCTACTACTTGCATAAGTGGTGTTGAGTACTTGGCACTGATGAAGCCTGCAAGCAGTAGACAAAATACGCGTATCTGTCAAAAGATAACCAATAATGACGGAATTTAAAGGAAATAAACCAACCCACTCAAAGCTCTTCATAAAGGGATTCCGTTAAGAGGTTCGACAAATTTAAAGTATTGTAAATGTCTGTAAATTCACAGTCATGTCTGTAAATCTGGCATGTCTGAACAACAGAAGCTTTTTAACACTTCAAAATAAACCAAAATCGTGGAACATCAACATTTACTAAAATATTTGAACTTTTTTTTATCGGGATAGTTATGTAATTTGTGCATTGGAAACGATTTTCTGGACGAAAAACAATATTTTCTGCATAAAAAACAATAAAGTTCCGCGAAAAATTTAACATGAGTTCTTAACAGTTTTTAGGAAACAAAATCTTTTATGGAAGCTACATGCAAGTTCTGAACGATCCATAAGTAAATTTTGGCAGAACTTCAGGGAAGTTCCAAGCGAGCTTTAGAAATGTTTTAAAGGATCTGCAGGAAAGTTCCAAGCGAGCTACAGGAAAATTTCGACGAATCTTCAGAAAAGTATAAAGAGACATTCAGGAAAGTTTTCAGGAATAGAAGAATAGTGGAGTAATGAAATTGGGTTGTTATCAGAATGCCTAAATAAAACAGCAAAAAAAAAAAAGGTTATCGTCCATTTAATTCCACTTTTTTGATATCTGGTAGTTTCGGTAACTTTCCTGAAAATCCTCCGAAACTTTTCTGAAATTCTTCCGGAATTTTCTGAAGTTTCTCCGGAACTTTCCTGAAGTTCCTCCGGAATTTTCTGAAGTTTTTCCGGAACTTTCCTGAAGTTCCTCCAGAACTTTCTGAAGTTCCTCCTGAACTTTCTGAAGTTCCTCTGGAAGTTTCCTGAAGTTTCTCTGGAAGTTTCCTGAAGTTCCTCTGGAAGTTTCCTGAAGTTCCTCTGGAACTTTCCTGAAGTTCCTCTGGAATTTTCCTGAAGCTCCTCCGGAACTTTCCTGAAATTCCTCTGGAACTTTCCTGAAGTTCCTCTGGAACTTTCCTGAAGTTCCTCCGGAACTTTCCTGAAGTTCCTCCGGAACTTTCCTGAAGTTCCTCCGGAACTTTCCTGAAGTTCCTCCGGAACTTTCCTGAAGTTCCTCCGGAACTTTCCTGAAGTTCCTCCGGAACTTTCCTGCAGTTCATCCGGAACTTTCCTGCAGTTCCTCTGGAACTCTCCTGCAGTTCCTCCGGAACTTTTCTGAAGTTCCTCTGGAACTTTCCTGAAGTTCCTCCGGAACTTTCCTGAAGTTCCTCCGGAACTTTCCTGAAGTTCCTCCGGAAATTTCCTGAAGTTCTTTTGGAACTTTCCTGAAGTTCATCTGGAACTTTTCTGAAGCTCCTCTGGAACTTTCCTGAAGCTCCTCCGGAACTTTCCTGAAGGTCCTGCAAAACATTCCTGAAGTTCCTCTTGAACTTTCCTGCAGTTCCACCGGAACTTTCCTGCAGTTCCTCCGGAACTTTCCTGCAGTTCCTCTGGAACTTTCCTGCAGTTCCTCCGGAACTTTCCTGCAGTTCCTCCGGAACTTTCCTGCAGTTCATCCGGAACTTTCCTGCAGTTCCTCTGGAACTTTCCTGCAGTTCCTCCGGAACTTTCCTGCAGTTCATCCGGAACTTTCCTGCAGTTCCTCTGGAACTCTCCTGCAGTTCCTCCGGAACTTTCCTGAAGTTCTAAAATCATTTTTTCCTGAAGTTCAATCATTATTTCCTGAAGTGCTAAAATGATTATTTCCTGAAGTACTAAAATTATTGTTTTATATTAATTCGCTGCAAAATATCATGATTTGTATTTGAAGTAGACAGGGACTATTTGAAAATATTGAAGATATGGTTGTAATAAAACAAGGGCTACCAGGCCGAAGGTCACATTTGTCCCGAGTTTTTGAAGGACTATTGGCAACCCTGTCTAAAAACTGCCACTCACGTGTGAAACCGGCCCCCTTGTTGTGAGCGATGCGTAATCAGTGACGAGCTTACTTTTCTTTTCTCTACCACCCCGAATCCCTCCCTTTCCCCCTCCCCCCTCACCGTGTACTACTATTGGCCATTGAGTGCGATCCATTCTGAATAAAAGTCATTAAAATGAGTCTTCTTTTCCGTTCATTTCAGAACTGTAAGACCCACAACCAACCATATCGGCCGAGGAGCTACGTGCCATCAGAAGCGGGCATCAGCACCAGAGTGTGAAAAGCGAAAATTTTCCTACCGCAAAAGCTCATCTCAACCACCCAATCAACCACCCACCAACCTACATAGGAGCAAACCCCCCCCCCCCCCCCCCGCCCACTTGAGCCTCGTCGTTCGTATCTGTACATGTTCCGTATGTTGTAAGTGTTTGTCGTTTGCTTGGCAGTGTTTGTTAGTGTGTATCTAGGAGAATAAGGAACCGTGGAAGAAGAATAAAAAGACGAAAAAGAAGAAGAAGATATAGCATACATAAAAATACAACAAGAAAGGTGGTCGATTCATGTCGGATAGCTTGACTCGTTCGGCGAAAAAAGCCAGTGGCAGTGAGTGAGTGGTTTGACCAAATTACAGGGGAACCTATAACGAGACTCCGGAGCTCGCATTGGATTTTGTGTTTTGGTGTGAAGAAGACTCCACCAAAAGAAGCGTCCGATAGTTCGACTATCTTTGAAGAAGCCAAAGAAGAAGTAGAGGCGAATAAAGTTGATTCATAACAATTTTCGTCGATATTGAGATTTGCTAGAGAGGACAGTGGCAAGGAGGAGGAGAAGGAGAAGCAGTTACTCTAGTGCTCGTTAGAGGGATTCTGGGGAACGGGAAACGAAGATTGTTTGATCCGGTGAACGGACGGGGACAGTGAAGAAGATAATAACAGTGAGCGATTGTGAGGATAACGAAGAAAGGAAAAAAATGTTTATTTATGGTTGGCGAAAAGCTTCTGCCCGCGTAGGAGAAAGGAAGTGATAAAGGAGAAGTAAGAAGAAGAAGAAGTGCGCAGTGAAGTAAGGAAGAGAAACAGCAGCAGTTTGGCAGTCAGTTTGGTTGTTTGTGAGTGTGTGTGTGTGGGTATGTGCACTGGTGCCGCCATCATTACAGACTATATTATGGAAAATTATAGCTAGAGGAGTGTCATTTGCGGTGCTGGAAAAGGAAACAAAAGAAGGTAAGATTCACCCGCTTTTCTTTGGAAAAGTTTTCAATGGGGGTTTGCAAAGTTGCTCCATCCAGAGCGCTTCAAATTGCTTGGCACGAGGCTCTCGGTTGCGGTGACAAAAGGGAACGTTGTTGGTTAACCGTGAGGTGCTCGACGAGTGGCTGGTTTTGGCAGGTTGTGTCCGATTTCGATGACGGTTCAATATCCTTTTGAAAGGTGGTTGTGTTTTATTTTCCGTTGAAGTGGTACGTTTCGGTTCGGGAAAGTAATTAATTAGTTTTATTTGGAAAAAGATCAGTTGAACAATGCATCTGATCGTAGCAATATCAGATTGACATGGACTTTAATATAATGAAAGGATGCTTAAGCGATAATGAATAGCGAGTGATAAGGATATAGATTTAACAATCCCGTTACCGATATTTTAAGGTGACACCAATAAAACTGCCCGTTACCGTTGCTAACCGGAAGCAGGCTAATTAAATTGTTGCGTGCGAGCTTTTTTTTCATTGGAATACCGAGTTTACATACCCAGTAGTGAGGTAGAAATAGAAGGAGTGGTCACCAAAGCAAGTTTGACTAGTGATGATTTCTTGGGTCCCGATTCCTTCGGAATCTTTAAAAACCGTGCTCTCCCAAAGGTGAAGAAATTGGACTGCCTTCAAATGCAGTCGGTAACCATTGTAGGCTCCAAAAAATCTTATTCCTTGTTAAACTCGTTTCGTTTAACCTTTACGGGTTCAGCGGCACCTCACTACGTAGCTATTGGCAAGGTTCGGCTGCCTGTACGTCTGTTTGTACCTCGGGTAATGAACTGCTCGAAATGTAAACAACTTGGTCAAACATCGGACTACGGCTCGAACAAACCACGCTGCGATCATCAAGAGAGTCCTTGCAGTGCTCCTCCAAAATGTGTGTACTGCAAGGAGAGCCTGCATACCCTGACTGACTGCCCGAGGTATAAACAGCAGGGACACAACATTAAACGGTCTCTGCAAGCTCGCTCCAAGCGAACAATAGCAGAACTCTTGAAAAATACCGCTTCACCTCCTCAGATCACTCCAAAAAGTGTCACACAAAATCAGCTGAATAATCAGCAAGAACATCATTGGCGTAGTTAATTGAGGTGCCAAGGGGGCCAGGCCCCCTCCAGAATTATCCATGCCCCCCTAGGAATTTTTGCTGTTTTTTTGACGTAGGACTACGTCTGTGATTTATATATGGAGGAACACTTTGTGAAAACCGAAAATGGAACATGTAACAAAATTATGAAAGAGTTTGAACGTTAATAACTCCGCTGCTCCTGGACCAATTTCAATAATTGTATCACCAATCGATCAGAAATATTTCTACGCATCTGTTTAACTTGAGACATTATTATTTTTCAAAATGTCACTATTGAAAACTGATAATAGATAAAATTATCACCGATTGCCTGCGAGATTTCCCTAACACAGATTTCAAAGTTGAATTCCATCCGGTCTCACCAAACTGTGTTTATTCAATCAGCTAGTAGGCAAGGCTGGCCTCAACCACTGATCGGATTCATTTCCGATCACCGTGTGTGGTGGTGTCCGGTCGTCGGCATCAGCAGCAGTGTTTTCGGCACGTGGTATTGAACATTGTTCTCCAGTACACAACGAAAGGCTGCCTGCAAGTAGCGAGCTGAGGCCCACTTGAGTATCCATAGACGAAGGAAGAAGCCACACCGTTATTGATTGGAATCAGTAGCTCTTCGTGAGTTTCTGTGGGTCATCTCTGTCAAACGCGTCATACTAAAGAGTATAAATAGAGAGATCCCCGCTCAAATTCCTATTCCTACACAAAACACAAGCTCCTTCTGCAGTTTACAAATAATTAATTAATTAATTTAGCTTTATTTAGGAGGCTTTCAGCCTTAGGCTGGTTCGCCTCCATACTGTTTACAAATAAGATTTATTATATGAGTCCTACGTCACCATTGCGTACAACCCCACAGGGCTGTCCCTTGTAGTTTTTTATACACCGTTATTTGTCAAGCAGTTTCGAGGTTACTATTTATTTTTATTGATTTTTATGAATGTCTTCTTTTCTAAATGTTTAAGACTAGAAGAAACAATGTCGAGAATTTATATTATATCGACATTTAATCGTTAGCATATTGAAACGTCTGTTGGCCTCAATTGGCCAAGAGTTAAGGGAATTTCCTTTAACTTCAGGGAACTTCGTAAAACTACAAGGACTTCGAAGAAGTTCAGGGAACATTGTGGAAACTAAGAAAACTATGAACTTGATAGAGCTTCAGAAAAATTCGTAGAAACTTAGGGTGCTTTGGAAAAGTTAATATAATATGTATGGATCTTCATATAATTTCAGGATACTTTTTCTCATAATTTAATTACGTACAAGTTCGAGAAGTTCTATACGTGGAACTTCGCTGAAAATCAACGAGAAATAAGTTTTCACTACAAATTGGACATCGGGGTGGAACCTTGGACGGATTTAAATGTCTTCTCAAGTATCTTACTGAGAAGCAGCACAAGTTTTTTTCTTACGACACTAAAACTGAACGTGTGTTCAAGCTTGTCATGAAAGGACTGCCCAGTGGTGAATCCCTGGATCAGATCGAAGATGAACTGTCAAAATTACTTGGAGTTGTGCCACTCCAAGTTATCAAAATGAAAATGATATCCCGTCCTGGCGATTCGCGCAACGGGATTTCTAATGATTTTTATTTAGTTCACTTCAAGTCTAGTGAACTAAACAACCTTAAGGCCATAGAAAAAGCTAGAATTGGAGAATTAAAAAGGAAGTTGGCAAAAGGTACAGACGATAGGGCTATCTCACAATGTGTAGCTAGCCCGGACGATCCAGCTTAAATACGCGTGCCTTAAGCGCCACTCCACAAGGGAGACCACACGTCCAAGGTTAATTTGTCCGGATGAGACTCTCCTAAGGATGAGTCCATTAATTCCTAGAAAGGATTTACAGATCGTTTCAGACAGGTTCCAACTAAACGACCAAATGGGAATTCCCTATTATCCCCATGAATTCAAACTCAAGAAAGTCACTCAGAGAAACGGTAGAGCTCACGCATACCCTAAAACTCTACGAGAGAGAACTTCTCATCATCGGCCAGTCCCGTCACCTGCCGCTAGACGTCTCCCTAATCTGGTTGTGGACAGGGTTGCTTCCACTCACTTGCTATAAAAAAATATTTTTCGGAATTATGCAATCATTAGATGTTATAATGCTGTGTTGCACTTGTAAGTAACAGGAAGAGGGTGTAAAGTATGTGTTTGACTCATAAAACCTGCCAATTTCGCTTTGAGCGCGTCACAATCAGCAATTTTATGATTCGTGAGCGTTCACTCAGAGTGAGTGCTCACGAGTCGTAAAATCGCTGATTGTGACGCACTGAAAGCAATATTGACAGATTGTATGTGTCAAACATATACTTCATGACCTCTTCTTGTAACTTACAAGTACTAATTAGCATTATAATATTTAATGATTACATAATTCCGAAAAACATTTTTTTATAGCAAGTGAGTGGAAGTAGCCCTGGTTGTGGAATGTACTTCCCACCATTCAAACTCAACAAGAGGACGGGCAACGAAAACTAACACGAACGTGGAGTGATGTCAAACACATTCAAATAATTAAAGCTAGAGAGATTTGGAACGGGAAAACAACATTTATTTATAACATGAACGACGATACAATGAGTGCCTCTTACTATTTATTTACATTCGTACAAAATTCGTTTTACACTAAAGTCTTTTTTTACGCGGTTTATTTTTTACGCGGTTTTTTTTACACGGTTAGTGCCGCAGAGTCGCAATTTACGCGGTACCTTTTTAACGATTTCTCGACAACGATACAACCTATCGACTTCATTCCAATCACATTATCCGTTTCAAGCTATTGGTAATCGAATGGCATACTTTAAAAAAATCACAATTCTTGGTGTAAATACAGAAATTTTTAAAATATGTCTATATGGACCCTAGCATGCTATAATTACGAATGGCATCAAAATCCAATTTATAAAAAATATTTAAGCATGTGAAAAATCAAAATCTCGGCAATTTTTTTACGCGGCACGTATTCCCCGCGTAAAAAGCGACTCCAGTGTATTTCTGTTTCTATGTGTTTGTTCTTATTCGCTCTCCTACTGTGTGCGGTTTCTCTCTCTCTCCCTAACATACTCTTATTCTCGTTTTGTTTCTCATGGGCTCATGTGCTCGATGTTATGTGTTGTTGGGTGTCGTCACAAATCGGTAGCTCAGGCATGTGCTCCTGGTGACAATGATTTGCAGCTTCGAATTACGCGCTCATGCTTTTAGCGGAATCGACGAGGCACGAGTTTCGGCAGGTCGTCACGAAACTCGACTCAAATTACATCAGCCTTAGGACTGGCAAATAACTACTCCGTTGTGCCCTCACCGGACGCCACACTCCACAAAAAAGATAAAAGCTTGGTTGACTCACCAGATGATGGCTTGTAGTAGCTTACGTGGGTTTCTGCCAACGGTCACAGTCGATGACCGGTCGGCGGGTTCAACGTACTCGGTGTCGCGTTCGATGACCGCGTAGAAAGCGTCACCCCTTTGATGACGGTGGCAAATGGCGGTTCGGCGTTACTATGCTGTGCCGGCTTTGATGACGAGCCGGCGTGTGGATCCTGTCCACGTGGAGGTCCCTCGAGCCTCCTCGGACCGATGTGATTACGGATCTGTCCGCTTCCGGCCGGTTGACAATTGCCGGGAAATTCCGTCCGACGGGGAGAAGTATCGCGCTATTCTAACTGACACGAACAAACGCGCACACTTCCAAATTGGTGGAAAGTCACAGACGAAATGATCGAGCCTGTGAATCCTCAGATTAAGGAAATGTAAGACTCGGACGGACCGGAAGTCCATTTTTTCCTGAAACCCATCGTGTACTTTCGTGAGTCCAAAGACACGAAAGATAGCTTGGCCGATAGAAGTGCCGTTGTCCCTTTCCTACCTTATCCATAAATTAAATGGAACCGTCTTTGGAAAGATTTCAGCAAAAAAATGCTTGTGTATTCAAACTGCCTACCCTAAGGAATTTAATTCAAATAATTTAAACCTATTATATTATATACAAAATTCCTGATCGTTACAACCTCACCCAGTGCCGTAAGTGCCAGGGATGGAGTCATGAACTAAAAACTGCTACATGCCAGCTAAATGCATGAATTGTGATGATTCCTCTCAGGCAACTGTCCTGTGAAGGAAGATCCTAAGAAATTTGAATGTTCAAATTGTGGTGAAAACCAAAAATCCAATTTTTGTAAAAGGAAACACTCGCAAAGCGATCCTACAGTCTCGTTCTAAGCGACAGGTAGGAAACGCTGTACGTTTTCAACCAGTTAGAAATTCCTCTGCAGTTAACAACGGTCAGCGAGGGATAAATTCTACATTCGTACCCGTAGGTACAAATATCACCCCTGTTTCAAATTTTTCATCTATACCTACTCCCCTCACTGCTAACAATGTTCAGCGAGTTAATGGAGCTACCTATGCTGCTATTGCAGCGGGTAGCAATCAAAATACTAACCAACGTAATTCTTACGGAGATTATGAAAATTTTGAGGAAGCATTACTGCTCCTAAAGTGGATTTTTTACAGAAATCATTAATTGACATGATTACTGGTATGCTTAAATCTAACTATATGTTTGATGCTATTCAAACTGGAGTAAAATTTGCAAACAATATTGTCATGACTCTGAAATTCAGTAATGGATTTTAAAGCATTAAATATTATAAATTGGAATGCTCGATCCCTTAAAGATAATGAAGATGAGCTATTTAACTTTTTGAGAGTTCATAAGGTGCATATTGCCGTTATATCTGAAACGTTCCTTAAACCTGGCCATAAGGTTAAGAAGGACTCAAATTATTTAATTTATAGAAATGATCGTCTTGATGGACCCTGTGGTGGCGTTGCCATCATTGTTCATAGACGAATCAAACATAAATTCATTCGAAACCAAAGTTTTTGAAACTCACTCAACTATTGATTTGGTCTTAACTGATTCATGTCAACTTTGTAGCCAATTGGTTACCCAGTAACTTTTGAAATATCCCAAGAAATAATTTGTAGTCCCAACAGCCCTACTTTCAATTATCATAGAGCTGATTGGGAGCAATATCGAAGATTTATGGAATATAGCTTTGATCCAAACATTCCTTTGCTAACCAAAGATGAAATTAATTATGCTCTTGAATCTCTTACTACTTCTATAGTTGAAGCAAGAGCTGCCTCAGTACCAAAATGCGAGGTTAAATTCGATTCAATTATAATAGACGACGATCTTCAGCTCTTGATCCGTCTTAAAAATGTCCGTAGGAGACAATATCAAAGAACACGCGATCCTGCCATGAAAGTTATCTGGCGGGATTTGCAAAAACAAATTAAAAAGCGATTCTCTGCCCTGAGGAACAAAACTTTTGAAAATAGTGTTTCTTAATTAGAACCAAGTTCCAAACGCTTCTGGAAGCTCACAAATTTTTTGAAAAAAACCTCAAAAGCCTATTTCAGCGCATAAAGAAGGTGGTAAAATTTTGATCACAAATTTGGAAAAAAGCTCAGAAACTTGCTAAGCAATTCGAGAGTTCCCATAATTTCAGTTTGGGTCTTACTAGTCCTATTGAGAATCAGGTTGTTCGGGATTTTCTGAATATTTTCTTTCGGGAAAATATTTTTGATGATTCCTGGGGGACTGATTTGGGCGAAGTAAGGTCTATAACTAAAAAGTTTCAAAATATGAAAGCTGCAGGTGATTATGGAATTTTCTATATCCTGATCAAAAAACTCCCAGAGAGTACCTTGTCTTGGTAAAATTATTTAACAGATGTTTCCATTTGGCAAACTTTCCTGATAAATGGAAAAATGCAAAAGTTGTTCCAATTTTGAAGCCGGATAAAAATCCAGCGGAAGCTTCTAGCTACCGTCCAATAAGTTTGCTTACTTCAATAAGTAAACTTTTTGAAAAAATAATTTTGAATAGAATGATGCTTCACATCAATACGAACTCAATTTTTGCAGATGAGCAGTTTGGATTTCGCCATGGGCATTCAACTACTCATCAACTCTTGAGAGTTACCAATTTAATTCGTTCAAACAAATCTGAAGGCCACTCAACTGGAGTTGCTCTTCTAGACATAGAAAAAGCATTCGACAGTGTTTGGCATGAAGGTTTGATTGCTAAATTGAAAAAGTTTAATATTAAGAAATTAGTTCAAAATTATTTAACTGACAGAACTCTGCAGGTAAATTATCAAAATTCCAAATCTAATCGACTACCTGTTAGAGCAGGAGTTCCTCAGGGTAGCATTCTTGGGCCTATATTGTATAACATTTTCACTTCGGACCTCCCTGATTTGCCTCAGGGTTGCCACAAATCTTTGTTCGCTGATGACACAGGCATTTCCGCTAAAGGAAGAAGTCTTCGTGTTATTTGCAGCAGACTGCAGAAAAGTTTAGATATTTTCTCTTCTTATTTACAAAAATGGAAGATTTCTCCCAACGCTTCCAAAACTCAACTTATAATATTTCCACATAAGCCTAGAGCTTCCTTTTTGAAACCTAGTAGTAAATAGTCATATAGTCACTATGATGGGAGTTCCAATTTCCTCGTCAAACCAAGTAAAATATCTTGGATTAGGATCTTTGGATGAAAGGATTCAGAATAAAGTTCTGAAGATGATTTTGAAGTTGCCTCCCTGGTACAGTACTACCGAGGTACATAGAATTTCAAATGTTGTGACTTTAGAACAAATGTCCCACAAAATAATTCATAATTTCAGGCAAAAATCGGTGCAATCCTCAATTGCAATGATTAATTCCCTTTATACTTAGATAAGATTTAGTTTTAGTTTTTAGTTTTAAGATTTAAATTGTTTTACTAACATGCAGGTATAGACAACCTGTTTAAAATACTGAATTTTTAAGGCAGGAACAATGTAAAAACACTTAGACATATATCATTACATTTAAGGCTGGTCAGTTACTGTAGTAACTGGAGCACCTAGGTTTAAATGAAATGTAATTTATTTTGAATTTGGTGATTGCGTTTATTCTGATGATTTACTAAATAAATAAAAATACCCTTTTATAGAGATCTTAACAGGTGTCCCCTCTTAAGTGATCTGACAAGTGTAAAATACGAGATTTTTTACTTAGAGGGCCGTACGTTAGTGTGTTAAGAAGATCAAGATAGAGAAAAAAATAATTAAAAAACCTTCTTCGTTACGTGAGAAAACAAAATCATCGAAGTTTTTGAGCTCATCATTTGAAAGCTGGTTGTGAGACCACCAAGCACGAATTATTTACTCAAAATATCGATTTACGCAACTTTTGAGTGTTCTCCACTGATACCTTGTATCTCGATTCGCAGAACAAATTTTTCGGTGAAATAGAAAATTCGAATTTTAATGCGATGAACAAATCAAACCTTACAGCGACTTTAGTTTCTATATTTTCAATTCGCTTCCTTCTGCTCCCCTCGCTCATTTGTCAAGTTGGCTGTCACCGTCGTCGTTGGTAGGTTGCTTCCCTACCACGGATTGAGACCCACCTTTCTTCCTTTTTGCGTACCTTCCCAGAAGCGCTGATGGGATGACCACAAAAACCGTGTCCGTCGGTCGGGTCCGGGTGTGAACCTCTCGCTTTCAATTCAAGCAAATTTCCGGTAATTTGTCACGTTGGTGGGTTGCCACCCGTGCTGCTATTCGCTTTTTTCCTGGCTTGTTAGCAACAAGACACCAGCAGCAGGATTTGTTTGCTTCTTGTTGGGTTTAATAGAGTTTTTTTTTTTCTAAAAAGAAGAATTGATTTTCTGGCGAAAACAAAATTGTGCTTACGAAATTTGAACCCATGACTGGGCAACCAGTTTTTCCAAAAGCTCGAAATCCACTTACAGGAAAAGTTTCCCTTCTGCAAAGCTCAGACCGTAGGTATTCACTTCTTCCATCATAGTGGAACATGACTTTCCAATTTATTCCAACTTTCCGAGCACAATCCACCGCTGATCATCGGAATAATAAAACTGCATATCCTGTCATGCGAAGCATTTTCTCCTGCCATATTAAATTATTCCTGTCCATCCATCCCAGCGCCGAGTTTCTTGTAGTTTTCCATTCTGGCGACTGTCCCTTCTCCCCCACCAGCACACCGAGTGTCAGCAAATCGCATTTATCAAGTCGCTCCTCCAGCCATCAGGAACGTGTATTTATAGCTTAGTTACAGTTCACTGCTTGGTGTTATTCATTTTTGCCGAGTGCCAAGACGACGTCGACTGTTGGTGGGGGGGGGAGCCATTTCCCGGCCGAAGCTAGCCAGTCAGTCTTGTGCCTAGCTGCCTACTCTACCAGTTGAGGAAATGCAAATTATGCACATTTCCTTTTTCCCATCACATGCCTCACTACTTGGTAAGGCCGCTAGAAGCTGGGGCAAACGAGCTAGGGGAGTGAACAGACCGAACCCGAATGGAAAGTGTTCATATGAAAAGAATTAGATGTCGCGGGAAGTTTTTTTTGGCTTATTTCGAAACAGTTGAAAAGATTGTGTTTCGATAGTCGTACTTCAATACTGACCATTTGACCACAAACGTTTGGTTGCTTGGCACATTATCAAAGAGCTTTAAGAGTGATGTGGCTGGTGGCAAGGTGAGCGAACGTTCAATGAAAATTAACGCTTAAAAAACAATAATTTATGGTGAAAAGAACCGTTTTGTCGTGATGGTTGAGTAATGCTGAGCTATTAGGGTGTTCAACACAGATGAGGCTGGCGAGCTGTATGTTGTTTGGAACAAGGTTGGCGAGCTTGGCATAGATTGCCCACAGCGAGTCACGAAGAGCTACTGAATCCGATTAGTAGCGGTGCGGCTTCTTCCTCCTTATTCGGTGAATGGACGCACATGTGAGCTGCAGCTCGCTGCTTGCGGCCAGCTTTCCCTGTGTACTGGAGAACAATGTTCAACTGGTTTGTTGTTTGGAACGAGAGTGACGAGCTTGGCATAGATGGCCCACTGGGACTCACGAAGAGCTACTGAATCCAATCAGTAGCGGTGCGGCTTCTTCCTCCTTCTTCGGTGAATGGACGCTCATGTGGGTTGCAGCTCGCTGCTGGCGCACAGCCTTTCGTTATGTACTGGAGAACAATGTTCAAAGCCACGCGAGACTGGATGGAATTCGATTTTTATATCTCTGTTAGGGAAAACCCTTTTTGCATGAAATCGGTGATAATTTTGATCACCAATGCAACAGCTGAAAATTTGTTTAATTGAAAATTGATAAGATGTTCATTTCAGCAGACTCGTAGAAAAATTTCCAATCGATTGGTTTGTTAAGAATTAAAATCCATCCGCTATTGTCAGAGTTATAAGTGGTCAAAACCTGACCACTTTTCGTAACGCTGTCGATTTTGGATTTTTGAAATTGTACCCCCAATATGTTGCCCAAAGACGTAATCCTACGTCACAAACTTCAAAATTACTCTGACGGCGTTCGGATGAACTCGCGGACTTTCTTTGGAATTCCTGCCATCATCTGCCGCACACTGGGCCTCAGCGGTCATTTTTTTCCAACATCGAGTCATCTGTGCAGCGTCCTGAGTCGTCTTTCCAGTTTTCTTTAACTTCCGCTTGATAACTGCCCAATAATTTTCGATTGGGTGTAAGTAGCCATAGGCACGTTATTTCGCCTTTTTGGCTGTTTATTTGAAATAGGGGAAATGGCTCTAAAGTTGGCCTATGTATCTAAGATTGGGCCCATTGCTAAAAATTTGCTATTTATCAATTTTATCTAGATGAACGCGGCATAGAGACGGTACTAATGGATATTTTTGGTCGCAATTGAAAATGTAGTCGATTGCTGAATTTATGTATGGGCCCAAATTAGGGGCATTTAGGCCGACATTACATCAATTTCCCCTATATGAAAAATCTTCAATCTGTATATACAGATATCTGTATCAAAATATTGAGAAAAATCTGTATATGAAGCATCACGGGGTATGTTTTGCAGTGTTAGGTACTCGATTTTGAAGTCTGTGAAAGGGATTGCTAGGTTTGTTGACTGCACTGTCCAGTCCTGTCTTGTCCGGCACATTTGATGGAAAATATGCACAGCCTAATTGCAAAGCCTTCCGACGACTGCATTGCAAAAGCTGTACCATATGAATATTTTCCACCGATTGTGCACATCGTTATACCGACACTGACCTTAAATCCGAACGTCCAAACAGAAGGCCAATTTCTGTCGGGGCAGCCACTCTGGATGCGTCGAACCGTCATCCGGAAGCGTGAAAAACGAAGAATGAAGCACACTAGACACTGTTGTAGAACGCTTTGGTGTGACGGTCCTGCTGCCCCACTGAATAAAAAAAATACAATGAAAGAAAAGAACACGAACACAAAATCAAAAACAAAGAACGCAAATGGAAAAGTGTTCATCCTAACACCATGTTGCCTTTTTTCCCACCCTTTGAGCAAATGTGGGAAAATAGTTGACTTAGAAGTGCGGGGAGAATCCCCCAGGCCAGCAGAGCCCGGAGAAAGAGTGGCACAACCGGGGGTAGGTAAGCTGCAGTTTTGCGTCACGGTTAGAGGTTAGAGCTGAGTTAACAGGATGGGAGTCGGGTTGGATTGTAGAATTTAGCATTTTGGTCGCGATTTGCCGATGCGATGGAGAAGGCGCAGAGAAATGCACGTACTTTATGCTGTTAACTTCGGTGCGCTCTTGGGAGGCACGATTCCCCAGGATGAATTGGTTTGCGGTCGTCACTGGCCTTGAATGTGGCTTTTCGTTGTGCGGTGAAATGAAATGAAGTTTTCTGGGGGAGAGTTCGTAAACTATTTATTGCCTGTCGAGCCAAGGCAATCTGAATGTTTGAAGTCTTTTGAATTAGTTTGTTTTAATGTGGTTTCATGATTTGTTTTGCATTTTCTAGGAGGAGCATTTGTGCAGTATTTTTGGTGTTTGTTGGTCATTTTGGCAGTTTAAAATTCTTATCTGAAAATAGCATGGATCTTCTTCCGTCAATCGTTGGAATTAATCTACCAGAATCAGATCCCTCCATGATATGCCTATTTAAATCAGGTATCAAGCTGTTCAATTTCGACATTAGCAACTCTGCCCTCACCCCTTGGTGGATTGATCGTACTTCGGGGATAGGTACTTCGGTGTACTTCCAGACCTGCGTTGATCCACACATACCTATTGTAGGCATTATTTGTTATGAACCGGTCCCCACATTGGCTACATTGATACGGGCACTGCTTCTTGTGAATTCTCCGATGCCTCAGCAAATCCGAGCTGGTGGCGAAAACTTTTCTGCAGAAATCGCAAATATGACGAAAATCTTTCGTGTGCTAGTAAATAATATGATGCTTGAGGTAAGTTTTGTTCTTAAATACTGCTGTACAGGAATCGTTAACCAACACCGGTGGCACTTTGTGCTTTCTTCGATTCGAGTCCAGCGATCTTTGCAGTCGATATTTGGCGTCACATTGCACAGTGGTCCAGAATGCAGATTTAGATGGAATGATATGTTTTGAGACTGAAATTGAAACTTAAGACTAAAAGTCTCTTCTACAAAGTTGTTCCTTATCGTTAGGCTCTCACTTTTATGACAATTAATTCTAGGGTGGTTCTTATTATCATTAAAATAAAAAAATCTAACTTTTTTGTTTGAACAAATTTAGGTATACATTTTTGGGCAAAGTTATAGCTGAGCTAATTTCAAGCAACTTTTTTGGGAACAACTTTTTTGTATTTCTTAAATTGGCCGATTTAGAGCTATTTTCTTGAATTGAGTTAGGGTGGCGCTAAAAAAACAGTTATTTTGGTCTAGTTTTCTTATTTAAAATTTCTCAGCAAAGGTGTCTTCAAATGACTTTTAGATCTTTAGAAGGCACAACTTTTTGCTGAAGAAAGCTTGTCAATATCTTTCGCCGATCAAGAGTTATTGACGTTTTTATACTTAAAATATGCACTTTTCAAATGTTAATATCTCTGGTTGGGGCAAACAAAAACAAAAAAGTTTTTTTTACGGAATTTGAAAGGACGTATGTTATTCTCAATAATATGAAAAACATTGGAGGTATGTTATTTTTAAACTCGTATACAATCAAGATGAATTTATTCATATATTTTACTATATTTGAGTATATAGTTTTTATTAGAAGTGATACAGGCAACAAATTTTGCTATAAAAAATTCGCTTTAAAGAGTTTTAAAAGTCTCCACAAGACGACTTTCATGAGAAATTTCAAATAAAAAAGTTATTGGCAGAAGATGGATTTCATAGGACCACTCTAATGACAAATTTAAATAAAATGTGCGAGTACATTTGTTTCAATATTTGTTTTTTTTTTTTATCTAGTTCGTTTATTTGGGAGGCTCAATCGCGTTAGCTTTACGGAGCCGATAATTCATTGTTCACTGTGTGTAACAAAATTCACTTAATTCTATGTCTAGTAGGAGTTGGGCCGATTACTCGCGGCTTACTCGAGGTTAGAAGGGTACATTTTCGAAGGATAGGATCAGGGGAGGAGCTTGGGGTAGGGTTTCGTTGTCTCATCAGAGCGTTGTCGCCAGTATGAACGGTAGTGCTGTTCTAGCTTCGTCCGGAGTTCGACCGGCTATGGTGGGTGACCAGTGGGCGACGATGAGACTCATCGAGACGGGGGGACAAGACAAACAAAAACTAATAAAGAGAGACAAAAGACAAAAGGAATTAAATTCTTATACTAGACATTTGAAGAAAAACATAAACGGACTGCATATAGCAGAGATCACGGGTTGCCAACACGTCTCTGATAGGAACATATGTTTCAATATTTGAACATTTAGTGTCTTCTAAAAAGTGGTTGTTCTTAAAAATTCCCTTCTTTTGGTGTTTGCAAACGGCAGGGTGGTCCTCAAATTAGGGAATTTGTAAAACTAACTGTTTTGTTTTACAAAATAAAAACATGTGTTGTTTGAAAAAGTTGAATTTAAGTTGATTGCAAGCAACTTTGTCCGAATTTTTTTTCTATCTCTTAACGTTCTCATTTTAGAGTAATTTTTCGGAGTTGACTTAGGGATTTCCTGGAAAAAAATAGTTTTTTACCACTAACATTTTTATTTCACATTTCTCATGATAGTCATCCCCTAGAAACTTTTAAAACTCTTTAAGACGATGGTTTTATAGCGAAATTTGTTGGCTGTATATCTTCTAATAAAAAAGATATACCCAAATAATGTAAAAAAATATGAATAAATTCGAATTGATTTTATACGAGTTTTACGTCAATAACTCTTGATCGGCGAAAGATATTGACAAACTTTGTGAAGCAAAAATTTGCGCCTTCTAAAGATCTAAAAGTCATTTGAAGACATCTTTGCTGAGAAATTTGAAATAAGAAAACTAGAGCAAAATAACTGCTTTTTTTTAGAGCCACCCTAACTCAATTCAAGAAAATAGCTCTAAATCGGGCAATAAAGTTGTTTCCAACAAAGTTGCTTGAAATTAGCTCAGCTATAACTTTGCCCACAAATGTATACCTAAATTTGTTCAAACAAAAAAGTTAGATTTTTGATTTTAATGATAATAAGAACCACCCACGAATTTATTGTCATGAAAATGAGGGCCTAACTATAAGGAACAACTTTGTAGAAGAGACTTTTAGTCTAAAATTTCAATTTCAGTCTCAAAACATATCATTCCACCTAAATCTGCATTCTGGACCACTGTGCATTGGTCGCACTGAAATTTGTATTCTAGTTTATCTAGCTCCTCCTTGTTCTGACCGGTATATGTCGCATCTTGAAGACGTGACTGTCCATATGCGTCAACGGTGCGCTTCTGACGTGAACTGTTTGTCACACTCGAAACAACTGAACATCATCATTGACTTGAGCGTCAACACTTCATAGGATTCGTCTGATATAAAGGGCGAACACGAAATTATTGCGACACCGAAAATGTCATGCAAATTTTCTTATAATGTTTAGAATCAAACCAAAATTTTAGGGTAGTTTTATACATATATTTACTTCAAAAATCAAAAGAAAAGATAATCGATGGATCCATGAGTGTAAATTGAACGCATTTTCCCTTGATGCCCTCCATCAAAGTCTTTACAGTGTCATCCGGTACCAGTTTCTCAGTTTTTTTCCATTTTCTTAACATGTCCTTCTCGTCTTTGACTGTCTTCTTGCTCTTCCGAAGTTCCCGCTTCATTATTGCCCAGTACTGCTCCACCGGGCGCAGCTCCGGACAGTTTGGCGGATTCCTGTCCTTTGGAACAAAATGGACAGAATTGGCCTCATACCACTCCAGGACACTTTTAGAATAGTGGCATGATGCCAAATCTGGCCAAAATAGCGGAGCTTCGTCGTGCTGCTGCAAGAAAGGCAAAAGGCGCTTCTCGAGGCACTCAGATTTGTAGATCTCGTCATTTACTGTGCCCTTTGTCACGAAAGGCTCACTCCTCAGTCCGCAAGAACAGATGGCCTGCCAAATGAGATATTTGGAGGCGAACTTCGACATTTTCTTCTTCTTAAATTTGTCGTCCACATCGAACTTGCTCTTGCCGGTGAAAACTCCAATCCCGGAATTTGCTTAAAATCGGCTTTTATATACGTTTCGTCGTCCATCACAGAGCAGCCATATTTTGTCAGCATCTTCTCGTAGAGCTTCCGTGCCCGAGTTTTAGCCGTCGATTGTTGCCGCTCATCGCGGTTTGGGAAGTTCTGTACCTTGTATGTATGTAGTCCAGCTCTCTTCTTTGCATTCTGGACGTAGCTCTGCGACATGCCGATCTTTTTAGCCAAATCACGGCTTGAGACGTTGGGATTTGCTTTAATCATCCGCTTCACCTTTCCTTCCGTCTTTTTGTTCTCCGGTCCCGGTTTTCTTCCAGCTCCTTTGCCGTGGTCCAACGTCAACCGTTCCTAGAACCGCTTCAACACTGTGGAGACGGTTGAATGGTGAATGTTCAACATTTTTCCCAACTGCCGGTGCGACAGGTCAGGAAATTCCAGGTGTTTGGAAAGAATTTGTTCTCTCAACTCGCGTTGGTTCACCTCCATTTTCGTTGAATCGAAAAACACGACTTCGAGTTTGACAGCATGTACACAATACACATCAATGAGAAAGTGTGCAAAATTTGGTTGATTTTTACCCAATGGTAAAAAAGTTATGCCCTGTTGAATGTGTCGCAATAATTTCGTGTTCGCCCTTTACCTATGATTCGGATTACCGGAACTCTGCTCCATGTGGCGGTCCAGGGCACAACAACAACGTGCTGGGTAGACTGATGCAAAATTTGAAATTTTCGCTCCACAGTGCTCAAATGGTTTCAAATTGGGCCCTGATTAGCCTCGCAAAATTTGAACACATTTAGTGAGAAACTGACTTGGCACAAACCATTTGAAGTTTATGTGGCAATTACTATGGAGAAACCATAATTTCGGTGCATATCTATCTCAAAATTCATCACTTTACTTTAGAAAATGATAGCTGAACTTGTTGAAAATTTTCTCAGCTACAACTTTGTTCAAGACCACTTTTCGATCAAATGTAAGGAACAAAAGTTATTAATGATTCAACTCACTGATGTCTTATGATTATGCTCAATCAACTGTTCAGCAGGCAACATTGGTGTTTAGGACTATTAGGACTGTTTAGGAATAGAGGACAAAAATCATGGCTACTATGTCACACTGCAGAATACAGTGTTGCCCACAGAACAGTTTAAACTTTTGGAGGCTAATCAGGACCTGATTTGAAACCGTTTGAAAACCGTGGAGCGAAAATTTCAAATTTTGCATCAGTCTAGTGCTGGTCCAGTCTGGTTTAGGATAAACTGTAAAATTTTCCGGACGCTTTGCCTTTCCCGAGTAGCACACTCCCATCGAAATAAGTTGTGGCAACTTGATTGAGACTTGAAAAAGTTGCCCACAAGTAACCACAATTGTTCAGTGACAAGTTTGCTGCTAGGGTTGGACTGAATGCGCTTGAACGATCAAGATCTTTTGGTTCCTATCTTGTTTGTTTTCTACTGACCTTCGCAGGCGGTTTAATATTGTCCTGGGAATTCGAGTCATCGGTTTCAGTTTCGTTCTCTAGTTTTACCTAGCTTATCTACGGTTCAAAAATGTCTCCTATTGGCTCGGTTACACTTGCGACAAATCCTGTTTCAGCTGGATAAGATTTCATGAAAAGGTTGTCGGTACTGATGGTACCTAGATGGAACCTTAATTTATCGCTAGTTTTTCGCTCAATCAACTCCACTAATGGTTCTTCACTGCCGGCTATTTTGGCCTCAACTAGTACCTTATCAAATTTGTACATATCCGTGGATTGGCTGCGAAATCGATAGACGTTCTGAAGCTCGCAGTAGCAAGCCTGACAAATGGATCCCTGAGGTGACGAAGAATCGTTCACTGACGGTTCAAAGGACATTTCCAGCAACAGATCATCGTGGACAGAGAAACCAGATTCCGGATGAATTTGTTCACATTGAATGACATCGAGTGGATCATCTCTGGAGGCTTTCAAACAAAGGCGGTATCATGCCGGACAATCATGCGAGTTCAGCATGGTTGAGATCTCACTCAAACCATCCGAAAACCCAGCAGAAAATATTAAATCCATTCGGATAAAACTACGATTACACTTCAATAAATAGCAATTAATTATGAACCACGTCAAGGATCGACATTCTGCGAATATTCTATAATGAATCTTCTGCAAATAGCAGAAAAGAACCGTTTCGTTGTGACTCAAAACGGTTTACATATGATATGATGATGATAGTGGCCTACCACTCATTGTAGCACGAAAACTAGTCCAATAGTTAAGAATCTCCTTCCAACAATTTGATCAGCCAATTGGTCAGAAAACGAGCCGACCAACAGGAAGATGTACCAATGAATAAGGAGAAGAGCCCGCCCTTTATCCACGAAATGTTAGCAACAGGGAGTTGACATTTTCACTCTCCCTATCCAAATCGCTTCAATTGGGTGTCCGGATGGTCCCTTATCATCCCATTTTTTTATATTTAGTAATATGTAATATAACAATCAGATAAAGAGACAAACCAGCTAAGGACTGAAAGTCTCTACAATAATGCAAAAGAAGAAGAAGAATAATAATCAGATAATCAAAAGCATAACGCCTACAAAAATATCGTTATACAATGAGATCCCGTCCTTGACAACACTCTTCCTTTTCTCCAAATGAACATAAAGCCTTCTAATATATCTTAATGTTTCATGATTTTTTAAGTATTAAGAACAGTAAAGGAAGGACTTGTAGTAGAGCTACTTGATATCTATAGAATAGATAAGACAAAAACCATCTGCTGCAAAACTCGAGACCCAAAACACATCTGATTCATGATATGGAGCCTAAACTACGTCCTAAACTACGTTGCAGTACTCAAGAAGAGGCCTCACATATGCTACGTACAGTGCTTTGATTATGTAAGCAAAATTTAAGTGCATACTAAATCGTTTGATGCATGTTTTTTGCTTTATAGATAATGCCATTGTAGTGATCATCATGACAACTTAGAATCGAGAACAACACCTAAGTCTCTAACTTGTTAACATCTTTGAACTGGTTTCTGGCCTAGAAATTTACCAAATTTTTCTTACACTACACAGTTCGAAAAAGTAGTGTAAATTTCTGTTCAGTATGATGCACATAAATGGAGCGTCACATATCGTATACGTTTACATTATATAGCATGTAAAGTTCTGACTCATTTCATGCAATGTAGCAAATATTGTATACAAAAGCCCATCTTCGTAAACAAAATTGTTTGCAAGTTGCTCGGTTGCGTGAAATGAAATGCAAGTCTAAGTGAATGAATGTTTACATCACAATTAAAATTCAGAATTTATATCTGTGTAGGTGTAAAAATCGTCATTTTTATGAAGAACATTGAGTGTGTTGATTTATTTCCTTTTTATTCCGTTATAATTGCTTATCTTATTCAAAGCCGGTACCGGTGGTGTATTGGTAAGCGTGAATTCTTTCTCACCCCAATGGGTCTGCGTTCAATCCCAGCCGAGGTTGGTGGGATTTTTCTGAGGCATAAAAATTTCTGGTTACGTCTTCCTTCGGAAGGGAAGTTGTTGGTCCCGGCCCATGCCTGTTTGACTGGGTGCAATATCGTACGCAGGTGTGGAAGCTACCTTCCTGCACATTTGATTGCCGTCAATGAATTGCAATCGATGTCCGTCGGTGATTGGCACTAGATGGCGGAACAGAGACCAACGTTAAATAAAGGAAAGAAGAAGATAATTGCTTATCTTTTGACAGATACGCGTATTTCGTCTACTACTTGCAGACTTCATCAGTGCCAAGTATTCAACACCACTGAGTACTTGGCACTAATGAAATCTACAAGAAGTAGACGAAATACGCGTGTTAATACAATCAAAGCTCCTCATAAAGGGATTCCGTTAAGAGGTTCGACAAAATTAAAAGATAGGATCTTTCGGAGGACGATGCCATGGCCATCCAGGTCCACCTCCGATTCATTCTTATATCACCGTTTTTAGTGTTTAAAAAAAAAAACGCGTAGCTCTAGGATCAGTTTCATGAATTGACGATTTTTACGGATGTTCAAGATCTTCCATTGGACGATCTCTTGGCCATCTAGGTCCATGTTTATATGACAGTTCCTAATGCCTTCGAAAAAAAAAAATGCTCGATGCAGTTTCATTGAGTGGCCACCTTTACGGATATTCCGGATCTGTCGGAGAACGGTCCCATGGCCATACTGGTGCATGCTTATGTCATGTATGTATGTATGTATGTTTTTTTTTTATAGTAAGGTTTAGGAAAGCTTCAAGAAGCCTGGCCTATAGTGTAGTTGGCACGGTGTGGTATCCACTAGTTGCCTAGTGCAGCTCCTCTAAAACCCATTACTTACTCTCTCCTTTGCCTGGATCACCCCCCCCCCCCCGGGACCACTGTGAAGCGACTACTTCGGGAGGGGGATGTGCTCATGCACTTCTGATACTCTCAGCGTTAGCGGGGGTTGCTGGATCGCAGATCTTCTGTCCGTTTACGCTGCAGCTCCGAAATAATCTGCGTGACTGCTCTGTTGACGGCATTCCAAGTATCCTCCTCTCGACACATTTCATCGACGACATTCTCCACGTTAAGGACGGGATCTCCCTTCGCACTGTCTCGAACCTTGGACAGTCAAAGACCACATGCTCCGGCGTTTCATCGACGTTGCCACACTCCGGACAAAGGAGTGACGCTGCGTGTCCGAACCGATGCAGGTATTTCCTGAAGCAGCCGTGGCCAGACAGCAACTGCGTTAGGTGGAAGTTGACTTCTCCGTGTTTTCTGTTCACCCAGGTCGAAAGAATCGGTATTAGTCGATGTGTCCATCTACCGTTCTCCGCCGTGTTCCACTCCTGTTGCCACTTAGCCAATGATTCCGCTCTCACAACTTTCCGTTCTCTTCCGGCTTCTCTCCACTTGTAGCACTCGTTGTCCTCCGCCAGGGTCCGCACTCACGACTCGCATGGCCATGAGCCGGAACGTACTGCTCAGTTTCCTTTGGTTCTGCTTCGTTTCCAGCGCTGCAACCCAGGCTGGACCTCCATACCTCAGTATCGACGATGACACACTGGCCAGAAGACGCCTCTTGCTACTGCTGGGACCAGCGTTGTACGGCATTATTCCAGCTATCGCGTTGATGGCCTTCGAAGCCTTCTCGCAGGCATATTCGACGTGGCTGTTGAAGTTTAGCCGGACATCGATCATCACTCCCAGGTATTTCAACACACGCTTAGAGGCTATGGCGTGCTCCCCGACGGTGTTTTCTGAACGCTGTACCGCTTTACAGCTTTACCAATAACACTTCCGTTTTGTGGTGGGCTATCTGCAGCTTCGCTCCTTGCATCCAGTTACCAATCGTTTCGATCGCCTCGGTTGACAACACTTTCACCTCTGCCAGCGTCTCGCCTGTTACCGTCAAGACGACGTCGTCCGTAAAGCCAACGATCTCAACTCCTTTGGGCAGCTTCAGCGTTAGCACGCTGTTGTACATCCCGTGCCAGAGCGTTGGACCAAGGATGGAGCCTTGTGGAACTCCCGCTGTGATCTTAATCGATCTCTGTCGTAAACCAGAACCCGGTTCTGGAAATAACTCCTCACGATCCTGCACAGGTAATCAGGTACCCTCATTCTATGCAGCGCTTCGGTGATGGCCTCCCAGCTGGCGCTGTTGAACGCATTCTTGACGTCGACCGTTATCACGTCGACCGTTATCACGTCGACCGTTATCACGTCGACCGTTATCGATCTCCTCTCCGTTTCTGTTTGGACGCTTTCTCGGCTCTCTCGACCACTGTCCGAATTGCATCCACCGTCGATCTCCCCTTCCGAAATCTGAACTGCCTCTCCGACAATCCGTGCTCACTTTCCGTGCATTTCGTCAGCCTGTTTAGGATGATCCTCTCCAAGAGTTTTCCGAGTGTATCCAGCAGGTATATAGGCCTACACGATGCTGGATCCCCCGGTGGTTTTCCTGATTTCGGCAGCAACACTAGCTTCTTTATCTTCCATCTGTCAGGGAAGTGACCCTAGTCCAGGCATTTCTGCAGCATCATCCTGAACATGTCCGGGCAGAGCTGGTTAATACCACGGCCGTCATGTGACGATGAGAAAACAGGTCCTCTCACTATCACGAGACGAAACTACCTATCATTAGCTTTCTTGTCGTTTTTCAATGATCAAGCACTTATGAGAATAATTCTTATGCGGTTTTGACATCAACATTTCTAACTTGATCACGGTAACCCCTATGCCAGGTAAGTATCAACATTTCTAACTGATTTAGATGAATTAAAGCAAACAACTGTATGTAATCGGTAGAGTGAATATGTTATTAAGATTTCCTCGGTACAAGTAACTTTAATAGCATTAAATGAGCTAGTAATTACGATCACGTTCTGTTTCATGAGGAAAAATTCGATGAGATTTTGAAGAAAATCTATATCATCGTTTTCTCATCCAAAGATAGTGACAGAAGTATCTCTGTAAATATCGCGTGAGATCTTTCATTGAAAATGATATTTGCCAGCCCTGGTCCGGGGACGCCTGGATCGCCACTTTCAACGCTACGTTGGGGATTCCATCCGGACCGGGAGCTTTCTTCACCTTCAATCCTTTCACCACTGCTACGAGTTCCTCGTTGGTGACTTCGATGTTATCTCCCTCTCCTTCTCCGTACGGTATAGGTGACCAGGTCGTTGGGTCGTGTTTCGGGAAAAGTCCTTCCACGATGACTTTCAGCTTCTCTGGTCACATTTCAGCGGGCATCGTTGGACCTCTGATCTTCGCCATCACGACTCGGTATGCGTCGCCCCAGGAGTTGGCATCCGCGTCTCGACACAGCTCCTTAAAACAGTTCGACTTGCTCTGCTTTATCTCTCCCTGGCCGCTCGAAACACTCCTCTTCGTTCCTCTCTGTCTGCTTCCGTTCTTGCTCTCTGAACGCGTCTTCTGGCTCTGAGAAAACTAACGCGTAGGGTGCTAAGTGCCTCGTTCCACCAGTAAACTGGACGCCGTCTGTTATTTGGCTTCAGTTTCCTAATGTATGTATGTATGTATGTATGTATGTATGTATGTATGTATGTATGTAAATTAAACCACTCATTGTTGCAGGCACAACCATTAGACAGTGGACTGTTCACCTCGTACGACTTGATTAAGTACAACACCTGATTGTATGAAGGGCCAAAAACGGAGGGCGAACCTGTAAGCAGAGACACTTACGATTAGTCTGCGAGATCAAAGAGAATCTCCAGAATTCAGGGGGGGGGGGGGTGTAGAGCTTTGGCCAGCAGAATCACCAGAAGTTGCTTGAGTGGAATGCACCCGCGATTTCGCTTGCCTTTGCTGAGGAGCATGAAGAAGCGGGAAATCCTCCGTCCGAAATGCGTTTTCGGATGTATTTGAAGTCCTCGCGTTTTGAGCACTGTCTGTCGGAACCTAGATGAGCATCACCACAGTTGGCGCATTTTAACACCACGGCTCCATCCGCAGGGCAGTTGGAAGTGGCGTGTTCTTGAGCGCAGTTGCTACAGCGTGGCTTAATGTTGCAGTTGCGAGTGCCGTGTCCAAAGTTCAGACATCGTTGGCACTGGGTCATATCGTGATCGCCTCCACGGTATGGCTCCCATCGTAGAATGATGGAGTAGATTGAGCGGATAGCCAGCAGCGCATTCAGCGTCACCGTTCCCTTCTGGAAGTGCACCTGGAAAAGACAATCCGGGTACGTCTTCACGTTTTCGTCTCTCCTCGTCATCTGAAAGACAGCGATTGAGGCCAGCTTGTACCGGTCCTTGAGTTCTTCTTCGATCGCCTTGGGTAGTCGGTAGACCCCTCCTGATGACTACCTTGAAGGGCTACTCATCGGGGATGTCGTGCGTGAAGTATTTCGCATTGGAATCCTTCAGGAATTTGACGGCGATTTCGTATTCCGCTTTCATCCGGAGCATCACCGAAATCGCCAATGAGCGTCTTGAGTGGCACTACCTTCACCACCAGTGGAGGAAGCTTGACTATCGTAGCACTCGGGCCGGCAGAATTCTCGGTTTCGACGGTGTCGCCGAAATCACCGATGTCGCTGGCGTTTGACGACGCGACGTGCAGTATATCTGCAAACGTTCGTAACAAACTATGGGTTTATCGAACAGCTCGACAGAGCGAGTCAAAGCCGAACTTTACTGCTTGACGGTCAAGCACTGATGAGTCGAGGCACAAAAGCAGCGCTGTTTTATAACTTTTCAGGTTCAAGCAGCACGATGTGCAATCAAATGGTACTCGATTATGACCACTGGGTTTGGGGAGAACGTTTAGTTCATGAAAACAGTGATAACATTATAACTTTTTATTAGAAATTTTTTCAACAGTTTTATGGAAAAATGGAAAAGCATTCATTGTAGCAGATTTTGAGAGTTATTTTCTATCGTTTGGTTTATTTGGATTTTAATTTCATCTATAAATGACAAAGTTATAAGCGTTCAAAACCTTACACTTTTTCGTGACGGTCGCAATTTTAGATTTTCAATTTACCCCCAGTACCTTTCCGTAAGACGTAATCTACGTCAAAAATTCATCTGTTTTCCCTACATAATTCAACATCGAAAACTATCGTCAACATCAATACGAGCTACCTTCTAAAAAACAAATACTGATCCCATCCGGGCTGTTCTTGTTCATGGCATGGATGAAGCCGGATCTCCGACCGAGTCGGTCCGTTGAACTTTGAAAAAAGGTTATCATCCGAAAATAAACCCTTCAAATCCCTTTCCAGGCAAGCTTAAATACACTCCAATACGTTTTTCCGTTATACTTCCACAAACTAACACTATTATCATCATCAACCCGGGCGTCATTGAGGTTGATAAAAAACAGCCAATTCTCAGTGGAACGTCACCCATAATCACTGTAAAAAAAGAAGCGTAATTTGCCCCATCTGTCACACGACAGTCTCAACGAGACAGGAAGCAAATAGAAGAAAAAAAAATCCTCCGCATCTAATCCCTACTTGACCGACCATTCCAAGAGTGACAAAGCGTTCGTCATCGTCACGCTGGAGCTGTTTGTTTGTTGCCATGTCCTTCTAGCACACCGAAGGAAATCGATGCCAAATCGTCCGTGTGACGGTCGGATCCGAAAAATCAACATGAACAACCGACCAGACCGATAATGACGAGATTTCCCCATGTTTAGTGGTCCCACAGCCCATCTGTATTCATCATTCGTTTGCCGGTTTGATCGACGAGAAAAGTGGTGGGAGGGGGTGGGTCTAATAGAGAAAATGGTATCCCGTATGTAAATACATCCAGATCGGGAGGAATCTGTGTACCAATGTTTAACATTCGATGCTTGAAGGTCTCCCAGAGGGGTTTTTCGACAGCCACCCTATAGAGAGATTTCGCTCCTTTTACGGATGAAGAGATTACGGCCACATGCGTGCGTGTGACTGCTGGAATTCTCGCAAGTCTTTTCAGCAATGGAGGAGGCGCCTGGTTAGGTTTAAGGGAAAGTAGAATAGACGATGACTATGGTGTCCGTGGAAACGGTGGTAGCAATAAAGGGGTCATACATTTTGATGACCATGCGTTAAGCAAAGGATAACCGATGGCAGTTGAAGAATACATAGAAGTGAAACGTGGTTATTTACGATACGATATGTGAGCTACTTTCTGTGGGTTTGGCTGCTACGCTTTTGTCAATTTTTCCCTGCGGCCCAGCAGGGTTGAATTCAGTTCCGAACTTTTCTCTGATTGAGTCCGAAACCACTGGCTCAAATTGGGTTAGGCTCGTCACTGAATTACAGCCCGCTGCAAATCCAACATCGATGAATTTATTACACGCAAAACCCTCTTTCCGTTCGATCTTAACGGGGGCCATTTGGAGCGGAAACGAGAGCTGTTAATTTGAGCCTGATGTTGAAGCGCTCGACTGGTGGGCGCCGCCGTCTGGATGATGTGGCCGAAAATGTGGCACCCGGGGTTGGGACAATCACGATCTTCTGTTGTTACTGCACAGGGAGGGAGGCGCTGGCTTCGTTCTTGATGATTTCTTTTACGACACCCGGTCTCGCGTTACTGATTCAACAGGATTCCGACAGGAGTTATTTATCCTGTGGTGCGTGATTTGAATGCCTCTCGGTCCCCTAGGTTGCGTGACCCAGATCTACATGGAAACACGAAAAGTTTCCGTTTTTTATGCTTCTGTTGTTTGATTTGTTCGTTGGTGTTTGCGGTGCGATTATTTCCCTGGGGCAACGGTGGGGGCTTTCCGAATTACATTCTGAATGGACACAAAGTTTGTATGATGAGTCTCAGGTTGGATGATCGACGGAGGGTTAACGGATAATGGGATTTGTTGTCTCGGTAGAATTTATTTTCAGGGGGAAACGCTCGCTTGTAGAAAGAGCAGCAGTTGAGAAAGCTTTTTTTTTAAGATTCTAGATCTCGATTTGCATGTTTTCTTAACTCGCAGATTTTTTCTAGCTACGATTTTTTTAAAGTCCGGACTAACAATGCATTCTAACTTCTGGATCTTAACATTGTCTTGACCAAAAATCTTTTTAGTTCGGGATTTTGAAATTTGTCCTAAGTTTTCAAAACCATAGAAATCTTAGAATAATCCGTTGTGCGCCTTTCAGAAATTTTGTAATTTTACAAGCTTTCAAATAAACATACGTTATCTTATAAATGTACTTTATTTGTTATTGAAATTATTAACAGCTTCTGTTTTAATTTTTGAGGAAAATCAAGGATGTTTTTTAAGTTTATTTTTCTTTTTCTGAAAAGGCGATTCAGTTTGTAAAAATAAGGCGTCATTGCCCCCCCCCCCCCCCGTGAAAAATCATGCGAAATTTCATGGAATTGGGAGAGGTAAACTTAAAATCGATTCGACAGTTGGTGTGGAACTGCCATTATCTGCATTCAGTTGCCAGTTAAGCGCTTCTTTGACATAAATTTGAAGTGGCAAAAACCAACAAGCAGTCTCTCTCTCTCTTTTGCCTGTTTCTTGCCTTTAAGCTACAAACTCATCGAATCATCGTAATACTACGCCAAGGGAAACCCGATCTTCCACAGCGACGTATAAGGCAACGACAGGAGCAACGTAGGCGAAGTCTATAATCAATGAATGGAATGACAATGACGTGACGAAACTAACTTTTCCAAGGAAACGGTTTCTAGATTTTCAGCTGCAGGCCCTGAAACTATCTGCAGCCGATTTCCGGCTGGATAAAGGCTTTGAGGATTATTCCAGTGTTGATTTTTGGGTACGATGGATAATTAATATCTCCATTAACCGTGTTTAGGGACGGTTTAATATTCTACTGCTTAAAGTTTGAAGATCTTTAACACACTAGAGCAGTTCCACACCGATTGATCGTCCCCGATTTTTCGACCACTTTGAAGTAATATTTTTCAAAATGGAGTAGTCGATATTTTTCAATAAACCATAGCACGAACCCGTCACGTCTAATCGAAATGAGACAAAGTTTTAGGAAAATATAAAACCTTTCTAGGAAAAATAGACAAGGCAAAAAGGTAGTTATTTTGAGTGAAATATTTAAAAAATGTGCCTGTGCCTTACAACTTTGTCTCAGACGTAATTTCGAGTGGAAGTGACGTTTTCGAGTTATGATTTGTTTAAAAAATATCGAATACGTCATTTTAAAGTTTCTTGCGAGATTCAAAATGGCCGTAGTGTAGCTCAAATGTGAATGGTTTAAAAAAAAGCTATGCAAAATCCGAGATTCAATTTCAACTTAAAAAAAAAGCTCTATAGTTCTGCAGATTCGTGCAATCTACGGATCATCATAGACGATTGTGTTGAGCTTGTAGAACATCCTGGATCTTTGGGAGATCCTAAGATATGTTGTTAATACAAATGTCCTTAATTATGTGAAGCTGGAAGATTTAATTGAAACTGTAGTTCTTCAAAATCTGAATTAAAAGCACTTTGGATAATCCTGACATACTTTGTCATTGCAAGTTAACATCCCACACGAAGCTCTACCGGCTCCACAATTCACCTGGACATCGAACAATAACTTGTTGATTTGATAAATCTTCAAGATCTGAACTTCAGACACCTTTATGAATCTAAGATATATAGATAATTCAAATTCGTATATTATATAAGATTAAGTTTTCAACCTAGAACATTAAGATTTTAAGGTCAGAGTACTTCTGAGAACTCGAAATATGTTGTTATAACAACTATATATCTCACATGTTCAAGGGATCCGATTGGACCAATTTAAAAATGACCAATTGAAAATTGTCCAAACGAAAATTGACCTATTAAAAATTGAACAATAGAAAATTGACAGCATAAAATTTGAAAAATTTAAAATTTCCAAATTCAAAATGGATCGTTTGCAAACTATCGAATTGAAAATTTACCAATTAAAAATTGACCAATTAAAAATTGACCAACTGAAAATTGACCAACTACAAATTGACCATTTCACAACTGAACTATGAGCAATTGTTAATTATTGACCAATTGAAAATTTGATGAGTTGAAAATTGACCAATTGAAAATAGACCAATTGAAAATTGACCGCTTGAAAATTGACCAATTTAAAATTGACCATTTGAAAATTCACCAATTGAAAATGGACCAATTGAAAATTGACCAATTGAAAATTGACCAATTGAAAATTGACCAATTGAAAATTGACCAATTGAAAATTGACCAATTGAAATTTGACCAATTAACTACTTCATTCGAGCAGATAAAATGACGTTTACTACCACTCGAACTCTGAAATGAAACATTATTTAGAGATTTTTTCTTCCAGAACCTCGAGAAAAGTAGCCAACATTTGTGCGTTTTACAAAAAAATAGAAATTAGTTGGTCCAGTTTTGTGGAATCGCTGGTAGAAAGTCACCCCAAAACTGCTTGACAAAGTGGTCAATTGAAAGTTGACCATATGAAAATTGATCAATTAAAAATTGACTAGTTGAAAATGGACCAAATGATAATTGACCAATTGAAAATGCGACCGATTTAAAATTGACCAATTGAAAACTGACTAATTGAATATTGACTAATGGGCTAACTGATCATTTGTAAATTGACTAAATGAACATTTGATGAATTGAAAATTGACCAATTGAAAATTGACCACATGTAAATTAATCAATTGAAAATTGACCAATTGAAAATTGACCAATTGAAAATCGACCAATTGAAAATTGACCAATTGAAAATTGACCAATTGAAAATTGACCAATTGAAAATTGACCAATTGAAAATTGACCAACTGAAAATTGACCAATTGAAAATTCACCAATTGAAAATTGACCAATTGAAAATTGATCAGTTGAAAATTGACCAATTGAAAATTGACCAATTGAAAATTGACCAATTGAAAATTGACCAATTGCAAATTGACCAATTGAAAATTGACCAACTGAAAATTGACCAATTTAAAATTGACCAATTGAATATTGACTAATTGAAAATTGACCAATTGGAAATTGACAAATTGAAAATTGATCAATTGAAAATTGACCAATTGAAAATTGATCAGTCAAAAATTGACCAATTGAAAATTGACCAATTGAAAAAAGACCAATTGAAAATTGACCAATTGGAAATTGACCAATTGAAAACTGACCAATTGAAAATTGACCAATTGAAAATTGACCAATTGAAAATTGACCAATTGAAAATTGACCAATTGAAAATTGACCAATTGAAAATAGACCAAAATTGATGACCAATTTAAAATCGACCTTGAATATTGACCAATTGAAAATTGACCACTTCCATAAAATGTTACTAAGTGACACCGTTGTCAAGATGTAGAGGTTTAAATGTAATTCATAGGCACCCAATAGAGCATGTGGTGGTTGAGTGTGATGTGAGAATGATGAATTACATCCCGCTTACTAGGGGAGTTGAACCTCGTCTTTATCACATCACAGCTTCGTAAGATTGATGAGGGTAGCATCAAGTGGCATAGTGGTAGAGCGCCCATATTATTTTAACCATTTTCGCCACATATCTCACCACCCAATTACATGTTCTTGCCTTCTAGTATCGTTTCATAAAATTAAAAAAAAAATGGTTTGACTAAACATTAGTCATTTACCCTTGCAATTATGATTCAGTTTTGTAGAATAAATCTGACTGATTCGATGCGTGAAAATAGATTTTTTTAGGTACGCGAATTGTTGAGAACAACGAGTTTAAAGTCACAAAAGTTCGTATTTCCATGGACATTTTTATTCGGCTGCTGTACTAAGTTGGTGTTCTACCCTTTTAATCTTATAGTCTCTATCATGATTAAACCAAATCAGTTTTCATGATTTAATTTCTGAAGTTTTTATGATAATTTCATGTCTCATAATGATCCCTTTTTGGTTGCTAATTCACTATTTTCAGTATGCTTGATACATTTGCTCAGAAAATAATATAAATCTGTAAAACATTTTGCGACTTAAATAACGTTTTAAAAAAATTACCAATAGTTGCTGCATTGTGATTTAAATTTCGAAGTGCCCAGTTTGATAATTGCTCAAAAATTAGTATTTTCAATAAGCTTTTTAATGAAAAATTTGAAAAACATAAAGTCGAGCCATTTATTCAAATTAAAATTTTTAACATGAATTTTTAATTTTGACGTAGGACTACGTCTGTGATTTCTATATGGGGATACACTTTGTGAAAACCAAAAATGGAACATGTAACAAAATTATGAAAGATTTTGAACGTTAATAACTCAGCTGCCCCTGGACCAATTTCAATAATTTCATCACCAATCGATCAGAAATATTCGTACACATCTATTTAATTTAAGACTTCATCATTTTTCAAAATGTCACTATTGAAAATTGCACGAATGTGCAGCTGTTGCTAAGATAATTCAAATTATTACCGATTGCCTGTGAAAAGCGATTTCCCTAACACAGATATCAAAGTTGATTTCCATCCGGTCTCACCAAACGGTGTTTATTCAATCACCGCGTGGTGAGTGGTGGTGTTCTCCAGAACACAACGTAGCGAGCTGCAGTCCACATGAGCATCCATAGAAGGAGGAAGAAGCCGCACCGCTATTGATCGGAATCAGTAGCTTTGGGTGAGTCGCTGTGGGCCGTCTATGTCAAGCGCGTCATACTAAAGAGTATAAACAGAGAGAACCCTGCTCAAATTCCTATTCGTACGCAAAACACAAGCTCCTGCTGCAGTTAACAAATCAGATTTATTATATAAGACCACGTAGTCTTACGACACCATTGCGTACAACCCCATAGGGCTGTCCTTGGTAGTTTTTTGTTTGTTTGTAATATCACTGTTTTGTCACCGTGTATATTTTTTCTAGAAATATTTTATGTTCTTCTACAACTTTGTCGCAGACGTCATTTCGATTAGAGATAACATTTTTGTGCTATGATTTATTTAAAAATTTCGAATACGCCATTTTGAAATTTTTGCGATGTTCTAAATGGCCGATATTTGGCACATAGGGGAAATAGGAAGGGGGGGGGGGCTCCCGAATCTCTATTTTTGAACACATGTTTGACGGCTGTCTCAAGCCATTATTAGAACAGAGCCACCAGTGAAAGTCTTATTCCATCTGCTAGTCCAACCTAAAGTGGTTCCTCCAATTCTCCTCGGGAGTCTAATACTG
The DNA here is from genome assembly GCF_037179485.1 of Ochlerotatus camptorhynchus. NCBI lineage: Eukaryota > Metazoa > Arthropoda > Insecta > Diptera > Culicidae > Ochlerotatus > Ochlerotatus camptorhynchus. Next base: position 2,887,865 of record NW_027040537.1, read on the forward strand.
TTGTTGTTATTATCCTGTTATTGAACTGAAATTGGACGGTCATCCCAATTAAAAATCTTTTCCAAGTAGTCGTCTCCATCAACCTTACGAGTTATTTACCGATAGACGCCCTGTTTCCCATTGGCTAAAATTTGGCGATCAACCGCTTGGAAATGATTGCTTCGTTCCCCAAAAATCCACTTCCAAAGTTTGGTTTTCGCTCACTTGCTTCAGCCTGATCTCGTTAAAAACTTCAAACAAACATAATTAAACTTCCCGAAATCTAAGCCGCACCGACGACGGAACCGTGCTCGAGTATAACAACAGCAATAAAAAATTGTCCCAATCAAATAAATATGTAAACCCCAGAAAAGCTAATTCTTCGAAATCCTCGTCACTTCATAATCGATGGGAGGAAAACGAGCGATCCTGAATTCTGCGAAGAGAAGCTCACTCCTCTCCGGTGCTATGAACCTGGCAACCGGTGCGCCGATTGGCCGTTCATATCAAGCTGCGAGTCTAATCTCTCTACCCAACCCACTCTCCTCGGGCGGTGTGGTCGGTATAGTTGTTCGATGCGATGCGGCATCTTTGGGCACAGAACCTGGATTAAGGCTCAATTAAGAAAATGGCTTCCCCCGGTGTAGCGCTATCACGTTTCAATCTTTGCAGTGTCTCCTACTTCTTCTTTCTACCGGGGGTCGGTGGGCGGTGGGAATGTTAATCTCAGTGAAAGGCAAACGTTATACCGGTCTAGGATCATGATCAGAGACAGCGAACCAGATTTGTTTTGCTTTCTCGTTGGGTTCTTGGGAAAAGGTCGGGAAAAGCTCTGCGGACGAGGGGTGGGTGAGTGGGTTGAGGAACTTATCTGTTTCACAGTATCGATTGGAGATTTTAAGGGTGGTAGCAGTTTGCAAAGATCTGGTCTGCTTCCCACTACTGGATGGGAAGATGGTAGTGCTGAAAGGTTTAGTTAGATGGGTGTTTCTCCTAGGGGTGATGGGAAAAGTTTTAAGAGCTATTTTACAAGATTACCGGGTTCTGAGCCCAGTATTAAAAGCTTTGGAGACGAGAACGAAAACAGTTAATAGTATAATCAGTGAAGAACAAATTGAAAATTAAAAATCAAACTATTTAAAACTTACCAATTTTGAAAAAAACCCGATTGAAAATCAACAAACGGAAGACGTTCATTCATGAATTGCATAAACCATCAGCCATTCTGAGCAAGCTCGTACAGACAGCTTTACTTCCCTACCCCAACCGATTCCTAATCCCATTCCCATAGCTGACCACGGTCACACAACACTGAAAAGGTTTTCTGATGGGAAATGACAGCAGATTGCAAATGAAAATGTTGCACGTCATGCTTGCCTTGGCGTGTAGTCAACGCAACGAGTGGGAGGAGAAAGAAAAAAAAAACCTAGAGAGAGAGAGAGAGAGGGGGAAAATCCAGGAATATTCAACACAGGATGTGGACAGGAGTTTTCTAATTAATTTTCTACCTGTGCTGCTGGAAAGGAAAGAGCCAACAACCACTCACGGACGTGTGCAAGGAACACATGGTTTCTATTATAGTTTAACCTGATGCGGTGGGTTGAGGGTAAAAATGGAAAGAGCGAATACAATTGATGCATACGTTGGTTGTCAGGTATGGGGAAGACCCCGGTGCGGCTGAGAGGATTGTGTGCAAAGTTTTAATTTTTCCCTGGGATATTGAATAACAGTTTTGCTTCTGGTATAATAATGGCTAATTAAAATATTTAGAACAATTATTGCATGCAATCATATGCGTGTGAGAGTGAGTTATCCAAACACAATTGTCAATCACATGATAAAACTATTCACAGCTGATTGTATCGTTCATACGCTTTTTTTCAGGTGGTTTCACAATCTTATCTTTAGTGTGTATAATCAAATTTAATTTTGGACAGATTTGAACACTGTTGTTTCTAAAATGTTTAGCCTGTTTTAAAGCAATGAAGCTCGTTCAATGGTGACGCTGCAAAAGTCAGTTTTGGATAATATGGCCAATTATAGGCCACCTGAGCCAACACTTTTGGTTTTTAAAAAAATGGACCATATGTTCTGGTCACTTGGGCCATAGGTTCTGGTCAGAGGAAATACATACAGAAAATATATTATTTTTTCAAATTTGCTTACATTTTTGGTGTCTAAAATAGATTGTAGGACAAAAGGTTGATGGGGAAAAAAAGGTCGAAGGGACTAAAGGACGAATCTTTAAAAAAATAGAACAAATTGCTTGAAGGCACAAAAGGTCAAAATGACAACAGGTCGAAGGGAAAAAAGGTCAAATCATCAAAAAACTACCAGGACAAAAGGTCAAAGGGACAAAAAGTCAAAGGGAAAGAAGGTCGAAGGGACAAAAGCTCGAAAGGACAAAAGGTCGAAAGGACAAAAGTTCTAAACGAAAAATGGTCAAATCATCAAAAAAGTAATAAGACAAAAGGTTGAAGGGAGAAAAGGTCGCACCATCAAAAACCAGTAGGACGAAAAGTCGAAGGGATAGAAGGTCGAAAAGACAAAAGGTCGAAGGATCAAAAGGTCGAAAGCAAAAAAGGTCGAATTGACAAAATGTCAAAGGGAAAAAAAGACTGAAACTGTTAATCATTAAAAGGAAAACAATTCTTGGCGTCAACAACTTGGAAAACGTTATTTTCGGTTACGTTCAAATCAATTTCAAAAGGCTCAGTGCCCAATAAATATTAATTGTTGAATAAGAGCTTATTCAGGCAGAAACAAGCTTATTAAGCTGTAGATTAACTCAAATTGGTTAATGGTTAATGGTTAATTTCACAGATTTGTATTAAATGTTTTATTTGTTTACGTTTTGAGAGTTGTGGTTCATTGCGGTTAGGGCGACGCCACTGAGCAATCATTCTGATCCATTGAAACATGTTTTTCTCACTTGGAGTTGACTCCTTCTGTCAAACATGAGCAATTCTTTGATAAATAAAATCAAATGAACAATCCAACTGATAATGCTCAAAATCCGGTGAGCCTTTAAGGAGTAGACTCCTTCTTTCAAGCAGTTCTATGATCGATAACGATCCTAACGGTTTTCCATTATTCGAACTTTTGTCCTTTCGACCTTTTATTCCTTCGACCATTTGTCCCTTCGAACTTTTGTCGTTTAGGCGTTTTTTCCTATTGGTATATTCATGGTTTGCTCTTTTGTTCTTTCGAAGTATTGTCCTATTGATATTATCATGATTCAACCTTTTGTCCTTTTACATTTGGCCTTCAACCTTTTGTCATTCGACCTTTTGTCCTTCAACCTTTTGTCCTCAGACCATTTGTCCTCAGACCTTTTGTCCTCAGACCTTTTGTCCTTCAACCTTTTGTCCTCAGACCTTTTGTCCTTCGACTTTTTGTCTTTGACTTTGTCCTTCGGGTTTTTTACTTTGACTTTTTGTCTTCGACTTTGTCCTTCAACCTTTTGTCCTTCGACTTTTTGTCCTTCGACTTTTTGTCCTTCGACTTTTTGTCCTTCGACTTTTTGTCCTTCGACTTTTTGTCCTTCGACTTTTTGTCCTTCGACTTTTTGTCCTTCGACTTTTTGTCCTTCGACTTTTTGTCCTTCGACTTCTGTCCTTCGACTTTTTGTCCTTCAACTTTTTGTCCTTCGACTTTTTGTCCTTTGACTTTTTGTCCTTCGACTTTTTGTCCTTCGACTTTTTGTCCTTCGACTTTTTGTCCTTCGACTTTTTGTCCTTCGACTTTTTGTCCTTCGACTTTTTGTCCTTCGAATTTTTGTCCTTCGACTTTTTGTCCTTTGAATTTTTGTCCTTCGAATTTTTGTCCTTCGACATTTTGTCCTTTGACATGTATCCTTCGACCTTTTGTCCTTCGACCTTTTATCCTTCGACTTTTTGTCCTTTGACCTTTTATCCTTCGACTTTTTGTCCTTCGAATATTTGTCCTTCGACTTTTTGTCCTTCGAATTTTTGTCCTTCGACTTTTTGTCCTTCGACTTTTTGTCCTTCGAATTTTTGTCCTTCGACCTTTTTGTTCTTCGACTTTTTGTCCTTCGCCTTTTTGTCCTTCGCCTTTTTGTCCTTCGCCTTTTTGTCCTTCGACTTTTTATCCTTCGACTTTTTGTCTTTCGACTTTTTGTCCTTCGACTTTTTGACCTTCGAATTTTTGTCCTTTGACCTTTTATCCTTTGACATTTGTCCTTCGACCTTTTGTTCTTCGATCTTTTGTCCTCAGACCTTTTGTCCTTCGACCTTTTGTCCTTCGACCTTTTGTCCTTCGACCTTTTGTCCCTCTACCTTTTGTCCTTCGAATTTTGTCCTTCGACTTTCTGTGCTTCGACTTTTTGTCCTTCGACTTTTTTGTCCTTCGACTTTTTGTCCTTCGACCTTGAGTGTGATGTAAGAATGATGAATCACATCCCTCTTACTAGAGGAGTTAGACCCCGTCTGTATCACATTACTGCTTCGTAAGATTGATGAGGGTATACCATAGCATCAAATCTACGGTGGCATAGTGGTAGAGCACCCGTCTAGCGTACTGGGAGGTGTGGGTTTGATTCCCACCTGCAGGCAACGGATTTTTTCACCATTTTCGCCACATAGCGCACCACTCAAATACATGTTCTTGCATTTTAGTATCGTTTCATAAAGTAAAAAAAAAATTTTTGACTCAACATTTGCTCTTGCAATTATGATTCAATTTTGTAGAATTAACCTAGCTGAATCGATGCGATTTTTTGGAGTACGCGCAATTGTTGATAAAAACAAGTTCAAATTCTCAAAAATTCGTTTTTAAATTTTTTACAATGTTGGCTCTCAAGGACGTTGTTTACCCCCCCTGATGATAATAGGTTAAGGTATTGCCGAAGTCAACATTTCCCTTATGTAAATGATTCTTTCATGGAATTTTGAGAAGGTCATGTTTGAAATTCGACTTTTTTGTCCTTCGACTTTTTGTCCTTCGACTTTTTGTCCTTCGACTTTTTGTCCTTCGACTTTTTGTCCTTCGAGTTTTTGTCCTTCGATCTTTTGACATACATTCTAAAAAAAAAATTGTTACCATGATGTGTCTGTATGACCAAATTTTTGTATGAATTGACCAAATTTTGGACACTTTGGTCAAAATTTGGATTATCGTTTACTAACATTCCGATTGGCTGATATCTCAATAAGCTTTTCGCTAGGTTATTTTCACTGTTGCTAAATGAGTGTCTATTAAGATGTTACTAGGGTAGATGTACCAGTTATGGTTATACGTTCCTATCATGGAGTATGGATAACTGGGACAATTACCCAGTTAATTTAGTCACTCTCTTTCGCACCGATTGTTGATACAAAGGCTGCCAAAATATGACTTCGTTTCCTCACTAGCGGTTGTCATTATAGGTTCTTCGTATCGTAGTAAAAACTGCTGCTGAAATAGCGTAAGTTTGTGTATCTGAGTTCACTGGAAATTTGATTTTGTATTTGGAACATTTCTGAAATTTGGTGGAACATCACTTAAGTTGTCAGAAGTTTGTTAAAGTTCTCGGAGCTAAAGCATATTTGCTATTTGAACTTTACGAAGGTTTTCGGAAATTCCCTGACATTTTTAAAACTTCGCTTATGCTCTTGAAACTTGGATGAAGCTCTTTGAACTTTGCTGAAGATCTTGGAATTTTGCTGTAGATTTTGAAACGAATATTTTTCCAAGTTCTTGGAACATCGCTGAACTTTTTCGTGCTGTGCTAAAGATATATATATATTTTGCGATTTTTTTTTTAACTTTGCTGAAGATGGTTGAATTTTGCTGAAGCTATTTTAACTTCGCTTACAATTTTGGAGCTCCCCTGTCATTTTTGGAACTCCTTCGAAGCTCCCAGCTGTTCTCAGCACTTCACCAAAGTTCTCGGCACTTCTCCAAAGTTCTCGGCACTTCTCCGAAGTTCTTGGAACTTTTCTAAAGTTTTCGGCACTTCTTCGAAGTTCTCGGCACTTCTCCAAAGTTCTTGGCACTTCTCCGAAGTTCTCGGCACTTCTCCGAAGTTCTCGGCACTTCTCCGAAGTTCTCGGCACTTCATCGAAGTTCTCGGAACTTCTCTAAAGTTCTCGGCACTTCTTCGAAGTTTTCGGAACTTCTCCAAAGTTCTTGGCACTTCTCTGAAGTTCTCGGCACTTTTACGAAGTTCTCAGCACTTTTCCGAAGTTCTCAACACTTCTCCCAAGTTCTCGGCACATCTCCGAAGTTCTTGGAACTTTTCTAAAGTTTTCGGCACTTCTTCGAAGTTCTCGGTACTTCTCCAAAGTTCTTGGCACTTCTCCAAAGTTCTCGCACTTCTCCAAAGTTCTCGCACTTCTCCGAAGTTCTCGCACTTCTCCGAAGTTCTCGCACTTCTCCGAAGTTATCAGCACTTCTCTAAAGTTCTCGGCACTTCTCCGAAGTTATCGGCCCTTCTCCAAAGTTATTGGCACTTCTCAGAAGTTCTCAGCACTTCTTCGAAGTTCTCGGCACTTCTATGAAGTTCTCGGCACTTCTCCGAAGTTATCGACCCTTCTCTGAAGTCTCGCACTTCTCCGAAGTTCTCGCACTTCTCCGAAGTTCTCGGCACTTCTCCGAAGCTCTCGGCACTTCTCCGAGGTTCTTGGCACTTCTCCAAAGTTATCGGCACTTCTCCGAAGTTCTCAGCAGTTCTTCGAAGTTTTAGGCAGTTCTCCAAATTTCTCGGCACTTCTCCGAGGTTCTCGGAACTTCTCTAAAGTTCTCGGCACTTCTCCGAAGTTCTTGGCACTTCTTCGAAGTTCTCGGCACTTTTCCGAAGTTCTCAACACTTCTCCCAAGTTCTCGGCACTTCTCCGAAGCTCTCGGCACTTCTCCGAAGCTCTTGGCACTTTTCCGAAGACAGAACTTCTTTGAATTGATAATAGACGAACCAGCCCAAAGTCTCTCTAATAAAGAAAAAAAAAACTTCTTCGAATTTATTGGAACTTCTTCGAACTTCTCGGAACATCTTCGATCTTCTCTGAACTTCTCCAAAGTTCTCGGAACATTTTCAAACTTCTCGGAACTTCTTCGAACTTCTGGGAAATTCTTCGAACTTCTCGAAACTTTTTCGGCACTACTTTAACATTTCGGCCCTTCTCCGAAGTTCTCGGCACTTCTCCGAAGTTTTCGGCAGTTCTCCGAAGTTCTCGGCACTTTTCTGAAGTTCTAGGCACTTCACCGAAGTTCTCGGCAATTCTCCGAAGTTCGTGGCTCTTTTCCGAAGTAAGAACTTATTTGAATTGTTAAGTGACGAACCAGACCAAAGTCTCTCTAATAATACAAAAAATAAAAACTTCTTCGAATTTATTGGAATTTCTTCGAACTTCTCGGAACATCTTCAATCTTCTCGGAACTTCTCCAAAGTTCTTGGAACATTTTCAAACTTCTCGGAACTTCTTCGAACTTCTGGGAAATTCTTCGAACTTCTCGAAACTTTTTCGAACTTCTCAGAACTTCTTCGAACAGCTCGGAACTTCTTCGAACTTCTCAGAAGTTCTTGGAACTTCTCTCCAAAGTTGTCGAACGATTTTTCCGGAGTTCTCAGTGCTTATCTTTAGTTTTTGGAACATCGCTGAATTTATTTTGAGCTTCGCTGACGTGTTTTGAACTTTGCTGAAATGTTGAAATTCTTGAAGCTTTGCTGAAGTTTTCGGTGTTCATCACATGTTATTCAAGCTTTGCTGAAGCTCTTGGACCTTCTCTAAATTTGCTGAGAAATATGTGACCATTGGTGAAGTTTTTGAAATTTCGTTAATGTTTTTGGAAATTAATTTTTGAAACTTCGCTGAAGCTCTTAGAGCTTTGCTGAAGCTCTTGGAACTTTGCTAAAGTTCTTGGAACTTTGCTAAAGCTCTTGGAACTTTGCTGATGTTTTTGGAACTTTGCTGAAGGTCTTGGAGGAGCTGAACTTTTTGGAGCTTTACTGAAGATATCGGAACTTTGCTGACAATATTGGAGATTAACTTAAATTTTTGGGACTCCTGCCGAGTTCCCTGCACTTTTCAGTAGTTCTCGGCACATCTCAGTAGTTCTCGGTGCTTCTTCGTATTTCTCGGATCTTCTTGGAACTTCTCGGTACTACTTCGAGCTTCTTGGCCATTTTTTGAACTTCCCGAAACTCTCTACAGTTCTTGGAACTTTTCTGATATTCTTGCGACTTTCATGAGCTTCTCGAAACTTCTCAGAAGTTCTTACAAGTTCTTTTCCGAAGGTTTTGCAACTTCAAAGCTCAGCGGCGCCGGTGGTCTAGTGGTAAGCGTGATTACCTCTTACCCCAACAGGCCTGGGTTCAATCCCAGTCGGTGCTGCCGGGATGTTCTGAGGCATAACATCTCTGATCACGCCTTCCTTCGCAAGGGAAGTAAAGCCGTTGGTCCCCGGTTCATGAGTTGATGGGTCGATAGGTAAGGTCCAGGTGTGAGAGCTGCCTCCCTGGTGTTGGAAGCATTGGTGCTTAGCACGGAAAACAAGATCGACGGAAAAAAAATCGAAGAATATTTAGTGAAGTTCCAAAAACTTCAACGAAGCTCTAAGAAGTGAAGATCTAAGAACTTGAGATAAGCCTCCGAGAACTTTGGAGAAATTCAGAGCTATTCGGAGAAATTCCGTGAATTTCCGAGAAATTCCGATGACCTCTGACAAATTCCTAGAACTTCGAGGCAATTTTTAGAGCTAATGAGAAGTTCAAGTACTTGAAATAAGCTTCAAGAAATAAGGCGAAGTTTTAAGAGCACCATTGAGCGACGTTCCAATATTTCGTACAAAGCTCCAAGAAACTTTAATGAAGTTTCAAAAACTTAAATGTAGCGGAGAAGTTCCGAAAAGTTCTGAGAAACTTTGAGAACTTATGAGAAATTCCAAAAACTTCGAAGACATTTTGAAAGCTTATGAGACGTTCGAGTGCTTGAAATAAGCTCCAAGAAATTGAGCGAAGTTTCAAGAGCACCTGTAAAGTTCCAAAAATGTCTTCCAATTTCCAAAAACTTCAGCGAAGTTCTAATATTTTGTGCAGAGCTCCGAGGAAATTTAGTGAAGGTCCAATAACTTCAACGAAGTACTAAGAAGCGAATGAGAACTTTGGAGAAATTGGGAGACCTTCGGTTGAATTAAGAGAAATTCTGACAACTTATGAGAAATTCAGATAAAATCGAAGAAATTTTGAGAGCTTATGAGAAGTTCAAATACTTGATTTATGCTCCAAGAAATTAAGCGAAATTTCAAGAACACCAGCAAAGTTCCAAAAATTTCAGCAAATTTTGAAAAGCTTCAAAGAAGTTTCAAAAATTTCTGAAAAATTCCAGAGAAGTTCCTCAAGCGATGTTTAAATAAAATTTAGCGAAGATTCAGTGAAATGTGAATTGCTTAAGGTGTGCTTCGAGAACTTCTGTGAAGTTTCAAAATTCGAGTGAAGATCTGTATTTTTAAGTAAATTTTAAAGCACTTGAGACACATCAAGCCATTTTGCAGACGAGTTAGCTCTAGCCGAATTACACACGGAACAACTCGAAACCAAATTTAAAGTTGAACAGATTTCTTCAAATGGCGTTGGATTGAATTGGATCGGGTTGCCAAATAAGCACTACCGCTGTTCACCGAGAGGGTATGTTGCCAACTGCGACGATGTCGTGTTATGAACCAATTGGCCATTGTGGGAACACTGTCGATTATGAATGTTGAAATAATTGTTCGAGCATATAATTGGTACTTGAAATAATTGTTCGCTTCGATGAACTGTACGGTGGGTCAATTTAACAACTCCCTGCTTCTCATAGCTCTTTCGATTCGTATTGAAGCCCATTTGATCGATTCCGGTTACGAGCTGTATTTGCGGGAGAGCTTTAAAATTTGTATGGGAAATTCACGAAAATTGTGCAATTGCTTGTCAAAAATTAAAAAAAAAACTACATGGGACCGCCCTATGGGGTTGTACGTAATGGTGACGTAGGACTACGTGGTCTTATATAATAAATCTTATTGTTAACTGCAGCAGGAGCTTGTGTTTTGTGTAGGAATAGGAATTCAAGCGGCTTTCTCTCTGTTTATACTCTTTAGTATGACGCGCATGACATGGCCGTGGTTGAGACCAGCCTTGATCGCTAGCTGCTTGCGGGGAGCCTGTTAGTGTTAACTGGAGAACACTACCACTCTCCACGCGGTGATTGAATTAACCGTGACACCGGATGGAATTCAACTTTGAAATCTGTGTTAGGGAATTCGCTTTTCGCATACAATCGGTGATAATTTTAATTATCATAGCAACAGTTCCACATTCGTGCTATTTTCAATTTTGACATTTTGAAAAATGTTAAAGTCCTATGTTTAACAGATGCGTAGAAATATTTCCAATCGAATGGTGAAAAAACATTAAAATTGGTCCAGGGGCAGCTGAGTTATTAACGTTCAATATCTTTCATAATGTTGTTACATGTTCCATTTTCGGTTTTCAGAAAGTGTACCTCCGTATAGAAATCACAGACGTAGTTCTACGTCAAAAAATCCCTCAATTTGTGCCAGACCTGGGACTAGGATTGAGAAAATAATACAGAAAAACTTCGTCCAAGACCTGTGCAAAAAGTCATTATTGTTATGGCCATGTGATCCGCGCATACCTACTGGCGTGCATATAAGCTTGTAGGTATGTGCAGAACACTAGGACAGCAGTAAACAAATAATTACTTTTTGCAAAGAAGTCGAATCGATTTGCAACCTTCGTCGAAGTTGTTTTGTATAGTTTTTTCAGTCTTAGATCCAGATTTGGTAAAAAATTTCAAATTTTACACAGTTGCTGGGGACTTCAATACGAATCGATAGAGCTATGTGGAGCTGGGAGTTGAGACCCGCCATCACATGAAGTTGACCTACCCTAATGGTCCACCAATGTACGGCCGCCATGACCAATTTTTTATCCCACCGAACAAAGTCTTATATTTTCAATATTAAGGCGACATCGATGAAATGTCCTCAGATGCCTTCATCGCAAGTAACAATTTGGTTTTATGAGGGTTCTGTGAACCATGATTTAAACTTTTAGTATGCTTTAAAACCTCAATAATACTTGCAATGTTACTTGGGTCGCAACTATTAAAATTTGCGGGTGTGGGAAGGTGTTATTTCAGTTTTATAAAACTTAGTCCCAGAAGCTCAGGGAACTGAAGAGAACTTTGTTAAAGGCAATTCATAGAAATTAAATAAACATCATTTAATTTCAGAGAACTTCGTAAAAGTTAGGATGCGTTAGAGAACTTGAAGGAACTTCATAGATCTTCAGGGAGTTAGAAGACGTTCTGAATTTTTTCTAGAAGTGAAGCCAATTTGTAACAGCTCAACGGACTTGATAGAACGTTAGTGAACTTCGTAAAAGTGCAGAGAATTTTATAGAACTTCAGAAAATTTTGTGGAAGTCCAAAGAACTTTGCAGATCTTCATCAAATTTAGCAAACTTTAGAGAATTTTGGGGAATTTTGATTAAGTTCAGGGATTTTTATTTAACTTCAAATAGCTTCTTAAAACTTCAGGGTCAGATGTTCATGGGACATCGTTGAAATTCAGGAAATTTCATAGAAATTCGAAGTACTTTGTAGAATTTGAGTGAACTTCGAAAAATTCGGAATATCTTTGTAAAATTTCAGGGTTACTGTAGATGTTCACGGGACATTGTTGAAATTCAGGAAATTTAATAGCGATTCGGAGAACTTCGTCAAAGTTGAGAGATCGTTGTGAAAATTCGGGAAAACTTTGTAGAAGTGGGATTTTTTTTCTGTTTGGGGAACTTCGTTGAAGTTAAGGAAACTTTGTTTAATTTAAAGAATCTTAAAAAAAAAAATCAAGGACCTTTTCTTAAGCTTGTTTTTAGAACTTCGTTAAAGTTTTACGTATTTTTGATGGTTCAGGAAATTCCGTAAAAGTTCAGGAAACTTGGTACAGCTTCAAGGAACTTCTCAGAGAAGCATCGAAATTCTTAATAGTTCAGGGAACTTCGTAGAAGTTCAGCGAACTTTATGATAGCTTAGCAAACTTTGTAGAAGTCTAATAATTTATGTAGAAATTCAGGGAACTTCGTAGAAGTTCAGTGAACTTTATGATAGCTTAGCAAACTTTGTAGAAGTCTAATAATTTATGTAGAAATTCAGGTAACTTCGTAAAACTTCTGAAGGAAGTACAGGAAATTTTGTAAAAGTTAAGAGATCTTCGTAAAAGCAACCTTTGTTGAATTTCAGCAAATTTCGTAGAAACTTAGCGAATTTAGTAGAAGCTTAGGGAATATCGTAGATCGTAGAAGATCAGCAAACTTCTTAGAATTTTAGGGATCTTCGTATCAGCTTAGGTATTTTCATAGCAGTTCGTCAGAGAACTTATTTCAAAAATGAAATGGAAGTTTTGTGAGCTGCGTTTCGCCCAAATGATCGATGAATTGTTTTATGGTGTTCCAGGAAGTTTGGACAGTTTTTTTTAGTTAATGAAATTTTGTATCTGTTCAGTGAACATTGTATGAGTTTTAGGAAATTTGTGCAGCTTCTGAAAACTTGCTAGAAATTCAGTTGTAGTTTGATTAAGCTATGGAAAAATCTTCAGTTCAGGTAACTTCGCAGATGTTGACAGAACTTCCTAGAAGTTCAGGGAAGTTTAAAAAGGCTGAGGAAACTTCGGATATGCTCAATGAATTTTAAAGAAGTTCAGGCTCAGAGAGCTTCTTTTGAGTTAGTAGAAAAGAGTTTATGTTAAAAGATTTTCTGGAAGTAGAGGAACCTTCGTTGAAGGTCAGAAAACTTCGTAGAATTTTAGGAATCTTCGTTGATATTCACATGGATTTTCATGATATCAATCAAACCTTCTGATTTTGTTTTCAATACTTCAGGTTGATCAATTATTGCTCTGCAGATCTATGACTGTTCAAAACAGTTAATTGATGTCATCAGATAGTCTCCAAAAATAGCTGGTCGAATAGATATTAACATGTGAATTATCTGAAAAACCTGATCATAAATTTCAAAAAGGCTCTCGGGATCATTTTTACAAACGTTACGTTGATCAAGATGAAGATCTGTGCTTCTTCAACTGTTTAAAAATTCAAATGGCGTCTCTCAAATATTTATTCTCCGAAGATGGCAGGTTGGTCAGTATGTTTTCAAAAGATCTCCAGCTTGTCAATGATATCATTAATGTTCTTTAAGGTCACTCATGCACTATTCTAAAAAAACTGATATTCATAATCAACAGCTTCAAGATGGAGCTTAAAATATGAAGTCAACATTATTCATTTCTATTGCAAAACTCTTCACATGTCTGCTTAAAATTCAAACGGAAGTCTTCTTCAATCTCAACATGTCTTCAATAATCTTCACAAAACATGAAATGTCTTCAAAATGACTGCGGAAAAATAGGTTAGAATTTCAAATGTCTTCAAAATGAAGACATGTCTTTAAATCTGGCGTCCCTGAGTATTACCATCAATTTTGGTTTGATGTGCCAATGCTTCCGAGAACTTTAACCAAAATCATTGGTTACAAGGACCAAATCTTTCGGAGTTGGTTGGAAATGCTAACATGAAGCTTTAGTGCGATGATTTATTAGCCAGAGAATGATCTTTTAGAAGAGTGTAGGTGGATAGTTCCGTTAGAGTACGGCAGTATGAAAATTGAATAGAAGTTGAAAATGAGCGAAGGGCCATTAAAGCGACAGTTTACAAGATAGACGCACATTTTTGCCTAGCCCGTACGATGTACGCGGGGACTTGAAGTATGTCTCCAAGTCCACAGGCAAAAATGTGCGTCCCTCTTGTTGCTCATAAACTGACTGCGGCTGTGGAATAGTTCTAGCGACGTTTTCATCACTACCTAAAGCCGCACTAAAGCTTCATGTTAGCATTTCCAACCAACTCTGAAAATCGTTAACTTCGCGTATGAAGTAACATAAAAAACACTTTGAATGACCAAATCTTTGTTTGTTAAATTTAAGTTTTGGACACTATAGCCTAAATTTTGTTTTAATCAGCTCAAATCAGCTTTCTAAGTTCACCTAAGCCGTCCAGCTCAGATCGGTGACCAAATTTTTTTATCAATACATTAGTAACACTAGGCTCATCAAATCCCAATTCCCAAACAGCAAAACCTAAAACATCACAATCCTATTTGAATGATCAATGTAAAAGTCATCTAACTAATCCCTCATCCGATACATGTTCCAACAGCATGGGATAACCTTTTTTCCCTCCTAACAACCCTTCGATCGTATCAGCTGAGCCATTGAATAACATCTCTAAGCCCATCATACGCACGGAAAATGTCAAACCTCAATTGTTTACACACTTTCCGAGCGCCCCAGGACGAACGGCTGAACTCGGGCGTGACAAATAAATCCAACTACTCAAGCCCGGAACACGTACACACTTTTTTCAACTCCGTAGAAAAATCGCAACATCAACGATAACAACAACAACAACAATGGCAACTCTCCTCCCATTTCTATCAGTATGAGCATGTGTGTGTGTGCGTCTGTGTGTGCTTCATCGTGTGATGGCACACACAAAGCCTCTTTGCACCCGAACGCGCTGGATGGAGCTTTCGAAAGAGTTTCTGCCGCACTATCAACCCATCCCACCATGCACTTCCCGGGCTCAGGCTCAGACTTTTGCCGTCACAGTTTTATTCTAACCATCCAATTTCGAACGATGTAATCCTTTTTACCAGCGTAAGTACCATCCCACCATCAGTACAGAATGGGAAAAGCTGCTTTTCCATGTGACTACGCTGTGCAACTCCTATCTGTCACGACAGATAGGTAGAGGGAATCAAAAATGGATGTCGCTGCAGCACACCCTCGTCCAAATGTGGGGTAGGAGTAGGTAGCAAATGAAATCGAAGTACATCTCGTCGATATCAGTCAACCGGAATCGGAGAACTGACGCAGCAGCCGAGCATGGTAAGCTAAATTTAAAATGAGGAATGTTCAATAGGCTAATTTTGAAAATTGGTCATTTTTGTCAAATGGTCTACAATTGGTCAATTTTCAAATGGTCAATTTTTGATTGGTCAATTTTCAATTGGTCAATTTTCAATTGGTCAATTTTCAATTGGTCAATTTTCAATTGGTCAATTTTCAATTGGTCAATTTTCAATTGTTCAAATTTTCAATTGGTCAATTTTCAATTGGTCAATTTTCAATTGGTCAATTTTCAATTGGTCAATTGTCAATTGGTCAATTTTCAATTGGTCAATTTTCAATTGGTCAATTTTCAATTGGTCAATTTTGAATTGGTCAATTTTCAATTGGTCAATTTTCAATTGGTCAATTTTCAGGTGGTCAATTTTCAATTGGTCAATTTTCAATTGGTCAATTTTCAATTGGTCAATTTTCAATTGGTCAATTTTCAATTGGTCAATTTTCAATTGGTCAATTTTCAATTGGTCAATTTTCAATTGGTCAATTTTCAATTGGTCAATTTTCAATTGGTCAATTTTCAATTGGTCAATTTTCAATTGGTCAATTTTCAATTGGTCAATTTTCAATTGGTCAATTTTCAATTGGTAATTTTTCAGTTGGTCAATTTTCAATTGATTGATTTGCAATTGTCCTTTGGTTTTTTTTCAAATGACCAATTTTAATGTTTCGATTGCCAATTTCCGTCTTCTACTTTTTACTTAGCCAGAGATTTCCAAATTTATCTTCTCTTTTCCCCGGGAAACCAATTCAAGTAAGTCCCAATTCTGACATCTCCAGTTCACCTTCACGAACGAAATTCAAAGGCTCATTAGCGAATGTTACGGAGCTTGCGATTTCTTGGGCTTCAGGTCGCCCGAAACGTACGTTAAATTAAATGTGTCACGTACCAGCAGAGCGGATCACGACGCTCTCAATTAAGCCTTGTCATTCAAAATGTATCCGTTTCTTGAACGTTTCAAATACTTCTTTGCTGGAAGCATCTCCTCCGAATCCAAATCCCAGTAGCAATGTCAGCAAACGAATGAGGTACCTTTGTGCCACCTTCTCCCCCACTCCAAGCCTCGGGAACGTTCGATAAATTGTTGAATCAAATTGATTATAGTCCTCTTATACACTGTGATCAAAGATTTGTCCGACTTCCACCGCTTGTCACCTGAACAACACGAAGAGCAGAAATGATTCGATCGTGCGTATTTATAGATCCAGGGAGCAGAATGTGGGATGGTAGTGCTCCTCGGCATCGCAACAATAAATCTAATTTCAAATAATATCCATTAGAGACTGGAGGGCAGAGTGAGCTGGGGTCGTAGCTTCAATGCATGCGCCATCAACAGCAACTCCTTCGGGGGCGAGAAACGGCTTCCCAGCAAAGGAATAGATATTTGCGTGCGATGGATGTCACGAACCTGAGCTGAGGGAGACACTCACGGGGGGGAAGGCTCTGCTTTTAGCCGTCTTCTCACGAAGGCGGATCCTTGTCGTTGTCGGAGTCGTCACTGCCACAGCCGGTAAGGTCTATACTTAGGAAAACATTGAAACAAGCAGCCTAGATTCAATCAACGTGCGAAAGTAAAAGGCAAATAAAGAGGTTTTCCCGTACTGCTCCTGGTGCTCTTTGGAGTGGATTGTATACATTTCACTTTGCAGTGATGTGCCTTGCCACAGGTAGACGTCTCAAGTTACTGGGTGCTGAGATTTCTGCCAGGGATTGTATGTGGTTGAGACTGCGTGACGTGGGGGAGGGGTTTTGTTATTGGATTTTTGAGTCCATCATTGTTGTCGGTTTTGGGTTTCATTCACAAGCTTATCGGCCGGTTTCTATCATTACCAATGCTGAATTTTACATTACCGGAATTCAAGTGTCCATTGTTCAACTGAAAATTTGAGCAATTTTGGTTTTAAAGACTTTCTTAGTGAGATTGTCAGCTCTTTGGCTAGTTCATCTCTTATATTTTGAACAATCAGTTTTCAGTTTTAAGTTTTGATGGATTTTATATATACTACAGTGATTCTCAACATTTTGGAACTTTTTCAGGACTACTTTCAGGAAATGGCAATTTGGATGTCTGAAATGGCCACTCGGTGGAAAAATGAACATTAAGGAGGCATATTTCCAATTTGCTCAAGAATTCGCATTAAGGTAGCAGAATTGATATAATGATAACAGATTTAGACTGTATATGCGCAAGTTTCTATAAATTTTGGAAAAAACGAAGCCTTTGAACTAGATACTAGATAGCTGATTCAGTCCCATTTTTTTTCTTATGTTTATTAATATGAGATAAACTAGTCAACTGGCTAAAAATCTCAATGATAAAGTAAAAAAAAATCTTAGGCGAACTTTAACAAACTTTGAACTCTTTTTGTTAGAATTTGGCAACAAAAGTTCGAAATTGTAGAAATTTACGGAAAGCTTTTTTAAGTTAATCGAATACGTCAACATTATTCTGCTGTTTTGATCTTCATATTTTCAGGTTTGAAGATTATCGTTATCGAAAGAAGTGAATTCAAAAAAACTGATGTAATTGATTCACTTTCAGAGGTCAACTTGTTGTTAACATCCTAATTGGTCATTTTTTATTTGGTCAAATATTGATTGATTGATTTTTGGGTGGTCAATTTTGGATCAAATTTGGCATTTTTCAAATGATTCATTTTCGTTTGATTACATGACACTTGGTTAATTGGACAATGTTAGAATGGTCAACCAATTATTAATTGGTTAATTTTCATTTTTTTTTCAATTGGGAAATAACAGTTGGTTAATTGGTCTACTTTGATTTGGTAAATTCTTAGTTGTTAATTTTCAAATGTTCTATTTTTGATTGGCAAATTTTCAATAACTCAGTTTTGTCAAATGAACAACAATTGGCCAGTTATTGACTGGTCTTTTTTTTTAAATTTTTCAATTGGTCAATTTGTCGATTGGTAGATTGGTCGATTTGTCGATTGGTAGATTGGTCAATTGGCAAATTTTCAATTGGTAAGTTTTCCATTGATTAATTTTCATTTGATTAATTCTCAATTGGTCAATTTATTATTGGCCGATTTCAATTCGTCTTGATATTGTTAATATTTAAATGGTCAATTTTTAAATGGCTAATTTTTATTGGTCAATTTTCAGTTGGTTAATTTAAGTTTAACATTTTTAAATTTGTCTATTCAAATTGGTCAATTCTCAATGGCTCAAATTTCAAATGTTCAAATTTCAGTTGGTTAATTTTCAATTAGTCAGTTTTCCATAGGTTTATTTTCAATTGCTATTTTTGAATTGTTTAGATTTCAATTGGTTAATTGTGTCAAACGGACAACAATTGGTTAATCATTAATTGGTCAATTTTTTTTTGCGTTCTATTGGTAAATCAATGTCAGTGGGTCAATTGGTCATATTTCTTATTGGTCATTTTCATATTGGTATATATTCATTTGATCAATTTTCCATTGGTCAATCGGGCGATTTTCAATTGGTCAATATTCATATGGTAAATTTTCCATTGGTTAATTTTAAATTGGTGAATTTTAAATAAGTCAATTTCCACTTGCTCACTCTCATTGGTCATTTGTAATATCGTCAATTTTTAATTGGTAAATTTTCCATTTGTCAATTTCCAATTGGTCAATTTCCAATTGGTCAATTTCCAATTGGTCAGTTTCCAATTGATCACTTTTCAGTTGGTAATTTTACATATGGCCAATTTTTAATTGGTAAATTTTCCATTGGTCAATTTTCATTGGTCTTTTTCCAATAAGTCTATTTCCAATAAGTCAATTTCCAATTGGTAATTTTTCATATAGTCAATTTTCAATTGGTAAATTTTTCATTGGTCAATTATCAATTGGTCGATTTTCAATTGGTTGATTTTCAATTGTTCACTTTTCAAGTGGTCATTTTGCAATTATTAATTTGTCAATTGGTCACTTTTAAATTGATGTTTTAAATCGGTAAATTTACGATGTTCAATTTTGCTTGGTCAGTTTTCAGTTTAAATTTTATCAAATGGACAACAATTGGTTAAATTTCGATTTTTAAATGTCCAATTGTTGAATGACAGTTTATTATTTGGTTTTATTATTTGGTCAATTTGTCGACAAATTGATTGTTCAATTGATCAACTGGTCAATTTGCGGTTGAATTTTTTCGAATTAACCAATTTATAATTGATCAATTTTCATTTTTTTTTTCAATTGGCCATTTTTCAATGGGTAAATTTTAAATTTTTCAATTTTTTAATTGGTCAATTTTCGATTGTTTTTGGTCAATTTTCGATTGGTAATTTTGTAATTTTTGATATTACATGTGTCAGTTTTCAATTGGTCAATTTTTAATTAATCACTTTTCAATTGGTCTATTTTCAATTGATCTTTTTTCAATTGGTCAATTATCAATTGGTTTATTTCGAATTGGTTTATTGTTAATTGGTCACTTTTAAATTGGTTGTTTTGCAAGTATTAAGTTTTCAATTGGTCACTCTTCAATTGGTCAATTTTCAAATTGTTACTTTTTGATTGGTCAATTTTGAATTCGCCAATATGCAAATGGTGAATTTACATTTGGTCGATTTTCAATTGCTTAATTTTAAATTGGTGAATTTTCAATTAGTAAATTTCCAATTTGTCTATTTTCAATTAGTCAATTATCAATTGATCACTTTTCAATTGGTAAATTCTCCATTGCGCAATTATCAATTGGTCATTTCTCAAATGGTTTATTTTTAATTGTTCACTTTTCATGTGGTCCTTTTGCAATTATTACACTTTAAATTCGTCGTAAATTGATTTTTTTTAAACAGTCAATATTGAATTGATCTGTTTTCAATCGGTAAATTTTTGATGTTCATTTTTTACTTGGTCATTTTATAAAATGGACATTCATCAGTTGGTCAATTTTATCAAATGGACAACAATTGGTCAATTCTCGCACTACACAAGAAAAAGGCCTATCAATGTCGATCGATTCTCTTCATCGATTTTCTCTTTCGCGAATAACCTGGCTGCAAAATTTCTTTCCATTGAGTGTGTTGTTTCAGGTGGAAGCTACTATAGTCTTCTATCGAACTGTGCTGCGAGCTTAGCGAGACATTCGTTTATTTAGCTGTGGTAAACCAAAGAGAAAGTCGATGAAGAGAATCGATAAACGAGGATAGGCAAAATTGGTCAATTTGTCGATTCATTTATTGTGCAATTGGTCAACTTGTCAACTTTCGGTTGAATTTTTTCGAACTAATCAATTTATAGTTGATCAATTTTCAAGTTTTTTATTTTCAATTTGCCACTTTTCAATTGGTAAATTTTAAATTTTTAAATTTTACAATTGGTCAATTTTCGATTAGTCATTTATAGGTAATTTTGTAATTGGTGATTTTACATTTGTCATTTTTCAATTGGTCAATTTTCAATTTGTCAATTTTCAATTGATCACTTTTCAATTGGTATATTTTCAATTGGTCAATTATCAATTGGTTTATTTCGAATTGGTTTATTGTCAATTGGTCACTTTTAAATTGGTTGTTTTGCAATTTTTAAATTTTCAATTGGTCACTTTAGATGGTCAAGTTTTGGATCCACGACAGCATGCTTTTGGCGCTACTATATATGGACGATCAAATGTAAAATACTGTGGTAGCCACAGCATAGTTCTGTCAAAACCACAGCATTTTCATTGATCCATTGGTCAATTTTCAAATAGTAACTTTTTGATTGGTCAATTTTGAATTCGTCAATATGCAATTGGGCAATTTGCAAATGGTGAATTTACATTTGGTTGATTTTCAATTGGTCAATTTTCAATTGGTCTATTTTCGATTGGTTAATTTTCAATTGGTTAATTTTCGATTGGTCACTTTTCAATTGGTCAATTTTCGATTGGTCAATTTTCCATTGGTTAATTTTCAATTGGTAAATTTTCGATTGGTAAATTTTCGATTGGTCACTTTTCAATTGAGCAATTTTAAATTCGTCAATATTTAAGGGATCAATTTTCAATTGGTCAATTTTGAATAGGTAAATTTTTAAACTGATCAGTTGTCAATTGGTAAATTTTCGTGCCTACTTTCTCACCACAATGGGTTGAGTGCAATCCCAGCCGAGGTCGGTGGGATTTTTCTGAGGTTACGTCTTCCTTTGGAAGGGAAGTAAAGCCGTTGGTTCCAGCCCATGTGTGTTGAATGGATGCAATATCCTACGCACGTGTGGAAGCTGCCTTCCTGTACATCTTCAATTGGTAAATGACAGTTGGTCATTTGATCGATTGTTCGATTGTTCAATTGGTCAATTGTTCAATTAGTAAATGGGTCAGTTTTTAGTTGAAATATTTTAAATTGATCAATTTATTATTGGTCCATTTTCAACTCTTCAGTTTTAAATTGGTCAATTTTCAATAGGCCAATTTTCGTTTGGTCAATTTTGAATTGGTCAATTTTGAATTGGTCTATTTGAATAGGTCAATTGTGAATTGGTGAATTTTGATTTGTTCAATTTGGGATTGGTCAATTTTGAACTTGTCAATTTTGAATTGGTCAATTTTAAATTGGTCATTTTTGAATTGGTCAATTTTGAATTGGCCCATTTTGAATTGGTCAATTTTGAATTGATCAATTTTGAATTGGTCAATTGTGAATTGGTCAATTTTAAATTGTTCAATTTTGAATTGGTCAATTTTGAATAGGTCAATTGTGAATGGGTCAATTGTGAATTGTTCAATTTTAAATTGGACAATTTTGAATTGGTCAATTTGAAATTGGTCAATTTGCAAATTGGGCTTTGGTTTCTTAGAAAAGAAAAAAAGAATACCTTAAATCAAACGCTGAATTAGTTTTTAAAAGCGTGGTCACCTCACGTTCATTTTCGGTCTGAAAATTCCCAAAGATAGCCGAAATAACCTTTGGCATATCAACCCACCAAAAATGGCCTCACAGCCTATTATTTTTGAAGACACTGAAATTTCTATAATAATCCTGAAAACGACAATTCTCCCTAGAATTTTGAAACGTCCAAATAGTCCTTAAAACGCCTAAAATTTTCAAAGCAATGTGAAAAAGGTCAAGAGCTTCCAAAATGACAAAATTGCCTTGAAATCACATAAATGGCCTTAAGCCGCCAAAACAGTCTTGATATCAAATGATAGAAGAGCCCTGAAATCGCCAAATGATTTTTATAAACGCCAAAATGAGATTGAATTTCTGCTTCCTACATGATTTTGAAAGACCAACATATTTAAGAAATTATAATTTCTTCTTCTTCTTCTTTTCACTCTTCGCATTTCAAGCTTATTGCGTGCTCTCAACTTAGTGTTATAGATGCACTTCCACAGTTATTAACTGAGAGCTTTCGATGCCTAGATCGGACTGGGAATGGAACCCAGCCACCTCCAGCATGGTCTTGCTTTCTAGCTGCGCCTTTACCGACTGAGCTAAGAGAGGCTGGTTTCATTAAAAGTTTAAATTAGTAGAAGAAACATTCTGTTATTTTACGATTTTATTCAAAATAATTTGTTATTCAAGCTGACTGAATTACTGCGACTCAACTGAGGGCAGACCACGATCTACCGGTGGGACGTGACACTTAGATTGAGAAACGATATTTTGCCGATACAATTGATGATCCTAATGATGTGATGAGGTCTCACGAAGCTCTACGGATTCTTACAATAAGTCTAGGCATTGCACAAGATTTTGTTGAGCTATCTAATGCAATCTAAATTTCAGGAGAATTTAGAGAATCCGAAATACGCTACCATTAAAATTGTATATTCCACATGATATCACGGAGCTCTGCGGACTCAAATAATTATTCGGAGCAATTTTCAATATCTTGTTATGTTTGTAGATCATCAAGATCTGACCTTTCGGATGATTTAGAGAATGAAGCATATTTGTTTAACACAACTTTGTATCTCACATGATGTCATGAATTCTAAATCAGGAAATTGTGCAAGTTTTTGTTGACCCTGTTCAGTTTCATGATCAGAACTTAAGGGTATTTTGGAGAGTCCAAAACAAATGTTCATTATAATTATATATTCCACATGATATTATGGAGCATCAAGAAGCTCTACGGGTTCAATGTTTTGTCCGGACATCGTAGAATATCTTGTTCAGTCTGTATGCTATCAAGATCTCAATTCCAGGATAATTTGGAGAGCTTGAACTACTTTGTCATTTCAATTATAAATCCCACGTGATATTGAGAGGCTCCACGAACGTTTACTGTTTCTAACATACATATATTCGAATCATAGTAGAATACCTTTTTGAGTCTGTAGAACTTCAAGATCATATCTCTGGGATGATTTGTAGAATCAAAAATTTTGCGTTAACACATGTGATATCAAATTCAAATCGGAAAGAATCGGTTCAAAACTGATTTTAGTTTTGCGTTTTGAGCTGGAAATGCATTATGGATAGGAATTCACTGCATAATGGATAATTTATTATCCTCTTGTATTAGCTAGCAGATACAAAGCTACCCTAGCTATGGCCGTCTTTAGAATTTAATCTATCTTTAAAATTATTAGGACGTTTCATTGGCAAACGGCATCGGCATCGAACATAAATTTTCTGTAGAACTGCTACTGTACCTGCTGTTTTATATTTTTATAAATTATGGTGACATGTTATTTTCACTTAAAATGTTTCCTCGAACTTCTTTATGGTTACTCCAGTACCGTATTTGACAAATGGGTCATTTCACCGAAACATCTTATTCGTTGGTATCATACCGATTGCGGTTGTCTAATTAAAAAAAAAAAAATCCAATAGAGTTTGTAAATTGCTCTTTCAAAGTTTTAGTATTTGTCGGACTCCAGTAGGAGTTTTTTTTCACCGAATCGACATTTCACCGAAACATAAAATATCATTGAGTGAACAGTTGTGTGTCGTTTATAAATAATGTTTCGCTTATTGTTTGACCGATGATTGAATTACCGCATCTGTATCGAACAAAAGCACTGTTTGATTGACAAGAACTTTTCTTCGGTTGAGCCTTTTCGCCGAAAAATTCATTTTTTTAGCACGATTTGAACCATTACCGCTAGAGAGTACTTCAATCCACTTCTGTCGCCTTAATGTTCACACTTAACGTCACGCTACTAAAGAGGATAATTAAGCAAGCGTTCCACTTCCCGCTGTCATGGCACGATTTCGGGTTGGGATCAGTCGTTGAAATTTTCGCTCATCTAAATTGCCTGGCTGGGACGTTGCTGGTTGGTTCCACGCCAAATAAGGAATCGATCTGACGCGACCTTTATCGATTTGCGAGAAACTTTGCATAATGGTCAATCATTCACATTTGAGCTAAAATTTGGCCCTTTTGAATTTAGCCAAAAAAAATTTAAAATGGCGTATTCCATATTTTTCAGCAAAACTTAAACGTTATTTCCAATCAAATAACGCCTGAGATGAAGATGGAGGAGCAAATATTTCCTTTTGTAGAAAGATGGACACGGTAAAAATTTTGTGCCTAAAAATTAAATAACGAAAAAATTCCCTTTTTCATATTTTTTATTAAAAATCTTAACTTATTCCACATTGAACATTTAGCTTTTAAAAAAGTCATAGAACAACAAGTTTTGTTCAAATGTTTGACCTTTTTGCTTTACATTTTTTTGTAAAATCACTAGCACACACTATTATGAAAGTTTAAAAAATAGTTTTCTGAGCAAAGTTTAATTCAAAGTTTAAAAATTTGACCAAAAGTTGTTGTTTTATGATTTATTTTTTAATTTTTAAGAGTTCTACTTGTAAATTTCACAGAAGTTGGCTTTTTCATAAACCTTCTAATGAAATACATTCAAACTATATTGAAGAGGGTCGTTTTCTGTTATTATCTTAAAAATATGTAATACGCCATTTTGAATTTAATTGCAATATTTAAAATTTCAGATTAAATGTGAGTTATTGATCATAACTAACATTTATTCAAAGTGTCATGGAAATCGGAGAAGGTCGAGTCTGAAATTTAATCCTGTTCGTGCTATTTGGCCTGGATTTGCTCCACTGCAGTTCAGTAAGCATCAATTTAATGCTGGGAGGTAGAAAAACTTTGTGATTATTAGTGGCTGGGGGGGGGGGGGTACCTCCGTCGTTTCCTCTTTCCCTAGTGATATTAGAGAGCATATTGCTGTAAGCGATTTTCCCGGAACCGCTTGGTAGTGGAAAATTTCGTTATTGACGAAGCTGTGCGCTAGGAGTGAAGTGGTAATGAAATAGTTTTAATTAGCCAGTCACACTCGAGTGCCGGAGCCGGATTAAATTGAGGTTATAAATAAGCCAGTTGAGAGCGTCAGCGCCAGTCAGCCCTCTTCGAGGGACGTGGTAAAAGAATTCACGCTTCGTTTGGTTGTTTAAGGTTATCAAGGCTGTGCAATCAATCAATTCGGAGATCTTTTCGAAACTTTGAGCTTAAAGGAGGTGTGATTCTTCAAGGCAGCGCGGGATAAACCAAAATTGATTTCGATCCTATTGATGGGATGGAAGTGTAACAGTCGATGTAAAAAGTTCACCGGCAACACTCGTTTATCATCACGGTTCGGTGGCCACTTCTGGGAAGTTTACTGCTTGGTAGCAGTGTAGAAATTTCCAGCTAGGATCGTTCGCGGTTCGCGCTGGAAAATTCACATGGTACTGATGGATCTGGAGTTTGAGCTAAGTCTGTGTGGAGCGAGGTTTCCGAATTGTTTGGTTTTCCTATGGTCGATCACGGAATTTGTTAAGTTGAATTTGTGCTAGGAAAGATTTTAATCTTGCTCTTTTATTTTATTTTCAGGTATGCGTTACAAAATGTGACATCATAAAGGAATCATTGGGTATGTTTTTTTTTTTTTTCTAATGACGAATTATAATATTAATCAAATCAAACAAATCGCTCATTCAGACAAAAGGGAAAAATGGGACAAAACTGACAAATAAGAATTGTCTTATATGAGAAAGATAAAAATAAGACAATCAAGGTAAATTAGACATAAGACAAATAAGCGAACTAAGACGAATAAAACAAATCAAACAAAGCAAATCAGACAAATCAGACACGCTACTAAAAAGGATAAATCAGACAAATAAGATAAATCTGAAAAAATCAGACAAATCAGACACATCAGGCACATCAGAAAAATCAGACAAACGAGACACACCGGATGAATAAGACAAATCAGACAAATCAGATAAATCAGATATATCAAATAAATCATTAAAATCAGACCATTAAGCCCAAGCAGAAATGCAGACAAATCTGAACAATCTGATAAATGAGGTAAAGCATAGAAATCAGACAAATCGATTGAATTTGAATAGATCAGAAAAATCAGATAAATGAGGCAAAGTAATGCAATCAATTTGAATAAATCAGAAAAATGACGCAAATTTGACAAATCAAATAAATCAGACAAATGAAACATTGCCACAAATTGTCTGGTCATTTGTCTAGATGAGACAAACCAGAAAAACTAGACAAGCCAGATGAATCGGACATATCAAACAAATCATTTGAATCAGATTTATAAAACCAAGCAGGAATTCAGACAAATCTGGAAAATCAGAAAAATGAGGCAAAGTATAGAAATCAGACAAATTTGACAAATCAGACAAATTGACCGAATATGAATAAATCAGTAAAATCAGACATATATGACAAATCAGACAAATCAAATACATCAGATAAATCCGTTAAGTCAGACCAATAATACCAAGCATATATTCAGAGAAATCAGACACATCAGTCAACCTAAACAAATGAGGCAAAGCAATGAAATCAAACTACTTCGATAAACTCGACAAATGGAACGAATTTGAATAAATTAGAAACATCAGACATGTCAGACCAATCAACCAAATCGGACAAATACGAAAAAATCAGACAAATGAGACATACCAGATAAACGAGACTAACCAGATAAATTAGACCATTCAAATAAATCAAACCAATCCGATAAATCAGATAAATAATTAAAATCAGACCAATAAGACTATGAGGAAATTCAGACAAGTCTGAAAAATCAGACAAGTGACGCAAATCAGAGATATCAGACAAATTTGAAAAATCAGACCAATCGATCGCATTTGAATAAATCAGAAAAATCAGACCTATTGGACAAATCAGACAAATCAGATAAAGCAGACTAATAAGACTGAGCAGACATTCAAAGAAATATGACTAATCAGACAAATCAGACAAATCAGACAAATCAGACAAATCAGACAAATCAGACAAATAAGACAATGAAGACAAATCAGACAAATCAGGCAACTGAGACAAATCAGACAAATCGATCAAATTTGAATAAATCAGAAAAATCAGACCTATTGGACAAATCAGACAAATCAGATAAATCAGACAATAAGACTGAGCAGACATTCAAAGAAATATGACTAATCAGACAAATCAGACAAATCAGACAAATCAGGCAAATCAGACAAATCAGACAAATAAGACAATGAAGACAAATCAGATAAATCAGTCCAATAATACCAAGCAGAACTTACGACAAATCAGAAAAATCAGGCAACTGAGACAAATCAGACAAATCGATCCAATATGAATAAATCAGACATATCAGACCGATCAATCAAATCAGACTAATGAGACAAACCAGACAAACGAGACAAACCAGATAAATCCGCCAAATCAGATAAATTGGGCCAATCAGATAAATTGGGCCAATCAGATAAATCTGTTGAATCAGATAATTCAGACGTATCAGGTAAATAATTTAAATCAGACCATTAAGACCATGTATAATTTAAGATCATTCAGAAAAATCAGACAAATGAGGCAAAGCATAGCAATCAGACAAATTTGACAAATCAGACAAATTTAACAAATCAGACAAATTTGACAAATCAGTCCGATGTATCGAAATTGAATAAATCAGACAAATCACACATATTGGACAAATCATACAAATCAGATAAATCAGGCAAATTAGACGAATGAGGCAAATCAGACAAACGAGACAAACCAGATCAATCAGACAAATTTTACAAATCAGGCAAATCAAATAAATTAGACATATCAGATAAACCATTTATATCAGACCATTAAGACCAAGCAGAAATTCAGACCAATCAGACAAATCAGACGAATTAGGCAAAGCAAAGAAATCAGAAAAATCAGCCCAACCGATTGAATTTGAATAAATCAGAAAAATCAGGCACATCAGCAAATCAGACAAATTAGACAAATCAGACAAATTAGACATATCAAATCAATTAGACAAATCATTCAAATCAGCCCATTAATTCCAAGCAGAAAATCAGACAAATTGGACGAATCAGATAAATCGATAGAATTTGAATAAATCAGACATATCAGACAAATCAAACAAATCAGACAAAAGAGACAAACCAGATAAATCTGACAAATCAGATTAAACAGCAAAATCAAATAAATCAGACAAAAAGATAATTCATACCTATCAGGCAAATAATTTGAATTAGACCATGCAGAAATTCAAACGATTCAGAAAAATCAGGCAAATAGGGCAGAGCTTAGAAAACAGGTAAATTTGACACATCAGACCAATCGATCGAATTTGAATAAATCAGACAAATCGAACATATTGGACTATTAAATCAGATCAATAAGACCAAGGAGACACTCCGACAAATAAGAGAAAACAGACATATCAGACAAATCAGACAAATCCGACAAATCAGACAAATCAGACAAATCAGACAAATCAGACAAATCAGACAAATCAGACAAATCAGACAAATCAGACAAATCAGACAAATCAGACAAATCAGACAAATCAGACAAATCAGACAAATCAGACAAATCAGACAAATCAGACAAATCAGACAAATCAGACAAATCAGACAAATCAGACAAATCAGACAAATCAGACAAATCAGACAAATCAGACAAATCAGACAAATCAGGCAAATCAGACGAATCAGACAAATCAGACAAATCAGACAAATCAGACAAATCAGACAAATCAGACAAATCAGACAAATCAGACAAATCAGACAAATCAGACAAATCAGACAAATCAGACAAATCAGACAAATCAGACAAATCAGACAAATCAGACAAATCAGACAAATCAGACAAATCAGACAAATCAGACAAATCAGACAAATCAGACAAATCAGACAAATCAGACAAATCAGACAAATCAGGCAAATCAGACAAATCCGACAAATCAGACAAATCAGACAAATCAGACAAATCAGACAAATCAGACAAATCAGACAAATCAGACAAATCAGACAAATCAGACAAATCAGACAAATCAGACAAATCAGACATATTGGACACATCAGGCAAATTAGATAAATCAGACAAATCAGACAAATGAGGCAAAACATTTAAAACAACAATTTCGATAGATGAGACAAATCGATTGAATTGGAATTAATCAGACAAATCAGACTATTAGACACATCAGACAAATCAGATAAATCAATTAAATCACATTAATAAGACCAATCGGACACTCAGAGAAATCAGACAAATCAGACAAATGAGGCAAAACAATTAAATCAAACAATTTCGAATGATGAGACAAATCGATTGAATTTGAATAAATCAGGCAAATCAGACTATTGAACAGATCGGATAAATCAGATAAATCTATTAAATCAGATCAATAAGACCAATCGGACACTCAGAGAAATCAGAGAAATCAGAGAAATCAGACAAGTCAGACAAAATCAGACAAATCAGACAAATCAGACAAATCAGACAAATCAGACAAATCAGACAAATCAGACAAATCAGACAAATCAGACAAATCAGACAAATCAGACAAATCAGACAAATCAGACAAATCAGACAAATCAGACAAATCAGACAAATCAGACAAATCAGACAAATCGGACAAATCAGACAAATCAGACAAATCAGACAAATCAGACAAATCAGACAAATCAGACTATTGGACACATCAGACATATTGGACACATCAGGCAAATTGGATAAATCAGTTAAATCAGATCCATAAGACTAATGAGACACTCCGAGAAATCAGAGAAATCAGATGTATCAGACAAATCAGACAAATCAGATAAATCAGATAAATCAGACAAATTAGATAAATCAGACAAATCAGACAAATGAGGCAAAACAATTAAATCAAACAATTTCGATAGATGCGACAAATCGATTGAATTTGAATCAATCAGACAAATCAGACTATTGGACACATCAGACAAATCAGATAAATCAATTAAATCAGATTAATAAGACCAATCGGACACTCAGAGAAATCAGAGAAATCAGACAAATCAGACAAATGAGGCAAAACAATTAAATCACACAATTTCGATCGATCGATTGAATTTGAATAAATCAGACAAATCAGACATATTGGACACATCAGACTATTCAGATAAATCAATCAAATTGGATCAATGAGACCAATCGGTAGATGAGACAAATCAATTAAATTTAAAATAAAACAGACAAATTAGACATATTGGATACATCAGACAAATCAGATAAATCAATTTAATCAGATCAATAAGACCAATCAGCTACTCCGAGAAATCAGATAAATCAGACAAATCAGATAAATTAGACAAATCAGACAAATGAGGCAAAGCAATTAAATCAAACAATTTCGATAGATGAGACAAATCGATTGAATTTGAATAAATCAGACAAATCAGACATATTGAACACATCAGACAAATCAGATAAATCAATTAAATTAGATCAATAAGACCAATCGATAGATGAGACAAATCGATTGAATTTGAATAAATCAGACAATTCAGACACATTGGACACATCAGACTAATCAGATAATTCAATTAAATTAGATCAATAAGACCAATCGATAGATGAGAAAAATTGATCGAATTTGAATAAATCAGAAAAATTAGACATATCCGACAAATCAACCAAATCGGACAAATTAGACAAATAAGGCAAATGAGACAAACCAGATAAATCAGATAAATTATTTAAATCAGACCTATAAGACCATGCAGAAATTCATGCAATTCAGAAAAATCAGACAAGTGAGGCAAAGCTCTATGCTATAATCAGACAAATTTGGAAAATCAGACAAATTGATCGAGTTTGAATAAAACAGAAAAATTAGACCTATTGGACAAATCAGACAAATCAGATCATTAAGACCAATAAGTCCGAGCATACATTCAAAGAAATCAGACAAATCAGACAGATAAGATAATTCAAACAAATCAGGAAAATGAGATTAACCAGACAAACCAGACAAACAAGACAAATCAGATAATCAGTTAAATCAGGCCAATAATACCAAGCAGGCTGTCAGAAAAATCAAACAAATAATATAAATCAGACATATTGGTCAAATCAGACCATTAAGATAAATGAGACAAATTGCACCAATAAGATAAATAAGACTTAAAACAAATAAAACAATAACTCATAGAATTCAGCACTTCATTGAAATGAGAAATATTTCCTTAACAAACTTAATTTCAAAAAATTTCCCAATGTTGGTTGAAATGCAAACTTATTGGTAATCAAGCCGCTATCAACTAGGTATATTACTTCCTACCTATCTGCTTCACGTAAAATGCAGCACGCAACATTTCCTTTCCATTAGAAAGTCTTCAAAAATCTTCACGCAACATTTTTGAGCAGCAACAAAATACATCCGTTTCTGCTAGCAACCGCATCTACTGGCTGCGGCAACATGACTCACTTGATTCTCGGTAACATGACGGTAAGCACCGCCATTCTTTCCCTCTTCAAGGTACCAAGTTCAAGGAGAAAAATATGAATAGTAACAACAGCAGCCCCGCCCTCAAACCCCTCCCCCATCCCGTAACCTCAAAACGGCTCCAATGAAAAGACGCTGGAAATAAGCTTTCCAACTTGCTGTGCACCATCGCACGGCTATCTCCCGATCCCAAGATTCATCTGCATCCCTCGCTGCCGTCATGTTTCAACCCGTGTAAAAGGAAATGAAAACATAATCATTTTTCTCCTTGGAAACCCTACCTTGCCAATCTTCGTGTTTTTTTTTATTTTCTTTTTCCTGCAACTAGAAGACTCCCACCTGCATCTTGTCCTACCTGTGTTGCTGTTTGTGTCGATCAAGCTGCTGGCGCAATGTAAAGTGAGCTTGCTCCGTTCCGCTCTTTGACTTTCTTTTGCATGTGCTTTCTTTGTAAATCCAGCTCCGGTCTCCTTGGCGAACTGACTGGGACTGCCACGGTGAAATGGGACCCGGCACATAATGCATTAGGAAAATTAAAATTCTCGAATAAAGTTCGTTTCATCTTCTTGAAGATGGTGTTTCGTTTTTATCGGCCAAAACTGGGGCCCCGGAGAAGTGAATCAGGATGAGGATAATGGGAAGCTCAAGATTACTAATCTCGGAGAGGTCAAAATGGATGGTGCAAAATCTCAGCCACGCTCCACTCCGGGATCCGAAAATAAGTTTACGTTTGATTTATGGGATTTCTGCGTCCGACTTCTGACGTCTGACTTCTGCCATCCTCTCCCCGAGTCCGGTTGATTGAAATAGATTGTGATCGTGAAGCTGAGCTAGGCAGACGCGATGACTGCAGTGCAGACGCAGAAGACGAGATGGATGCACTCTCACAGGTGTACTGGAAAATCACATCTCTACGATTGAGACTTATGCCCCAATCAATTGATTGGATTGGAGTCTATTTCGGTGGGGGATGTCGAATCTTGTCGATGTCGTTTGGAGCTTACTACAGTGTGCAAGTTGAAGCGGGATTGGCAAATTGACCAAGAAGGAAGAAAAGTGAAAATTGATCAATGGTAGATTGGAAATTGACCAATTGAAAACAACAAACAATTGACTGTTTTTGCTTACTGAACAGAAGTTCGTGGGTTCACTCCCAGTCTCCTTCACATCGAATTTTAGGGTCACATGGCTTGCTTGTCCTGATTTGCGTGACAGTTTCCGTCGTCGTCGCCGTGTTTTGCGACTCGATCATAAGTGGTGTGTTGTTTTGTGAAATGAAGGGCTCGGTGACCTAGTGGTGACCGTTATTGCTTATTAAGCAGAACATCGTAGAATACGGTCAGATCAGGTACGTAAGAGAAGAGCTATTAACGGAAAAATGGGTCGAAAAATAATGAATGAGTCCTTTCACTTGTACGCTGAGAATTGATTGCTAATTCATGTGGTTCTTTGTACGGTAATCAATGCTCATGCTCAATTGAAACATGCAATATAAATTAAAATGGAATGATGTCGAATGCTCTACGCAAAATTAATCCAAACCAAGCTTTCCAAAAACACAAAAGGAACGCGACACCCAATTAAATAAATGATTAGTGATTCCCAGGGGAGAAATTATTTCCAATACACCAACACAACATACACCGATTATTATCCAACCAAAGCTGATAAATTATGTCCCTTTGTTTCGAATCAGAACGCCCCGGAAGGGAGCGAACCATATCTAGAATATTATCACTACTGGCTGATCCCAATAAACTATATAATAGTTAATGACATTCCTCGATGGTAGCAGCTGGGCACCAAAGTGAGCACCATTCCATTTCCGAAAATATCCACTGTGCTTCCATTCGGTGTATAAATAGTGTAGTTCCCCATTTTCATCCCTCTAAATCCACTCATTGTTATGTCGGAGGTAAGATTAAATGTAGTTCTACTACTGATGGGAACGCATTGGGCTCAAGAGAAAGGATTTAATGGGTTGACGAATTAACCCGTTTGATGGGTTATGGTACATCTTGATATTCTAATGGAACATTCCATCATTTTTATGGATAAAAATGACAGTGATTAGCCGACGGGAGAGAGAAAACAAAAATGGTCACCGACTTCGGATAATAGAGCCGAAACTGGCTTCACCATCGTCATAGGTGAATTAATTGGAAGTTTTCTCCTGCTGGCACCCAAATATAGGGACGGACTAACGCATACTATTTAATAAATATTCATTATCGACCAAATGATCGACGTTTTTGTTTGCCTTTGTCCCCGCATAATCAGAAGGCAAAAAGAGCGGATATTTCATCATGCTGTGCTGTGATTCGGAAGATTGAGGCCTAATTAATGAACGATTTAGGGTGTCCCACCTTTGGACGAAGGGAGTTTACCTTTCGCTTTGTGTGTCATTTTAGGAGAGGTCGCTGATGACGATAATGATTTTCTGATTTGTATGGCGCAAATTTTCTGATATTCTGATCATTAGAAAATCAGAAAATCAGAAAATCAGAAAATCAGAAAATCAGAAAATCAGAAAATCAGAAAATCAGAAAATCAGAAAATCAGAAAATCAGAAAATCAGAAAATCAGAAAATCAGAAAATCAGAAAATCAGAAAATCAGAAAATCAGAAAATCAGAAAATCAGAAAATCAGAAAATCAGAAAATCAGAAAATCAGAAAATCAGAAAATCAGAAAATCAGAAAATCAGAAAATCAGAAAATCAGAAAATCAGAAAATCAGAAAATCAGAAAATCAGAAAATCAGAAAATCAGAAAATCAGAAAATCAGAAAATCAGAAAATCAGAAAATCAGAAAATCAGAAAATCAGAAAATCAGAAAATCAGAAAATCAGAAAATCAGAAAATCAGAAAATCAGAAAATCAGAAAATCAGAAAATCAGAAAATCAGAAAATCAGAAAATCAGAAAATCAGAAAATCAGAAAATCAGAAAATCAGAAAATCAGAAAATCAGAAAATCAGAAAATCAGAAAATCAGAAAATCAGAAAATCAGAAAATCAGAAAATCAGAAAATCAGAAAATCAGAAAATCAGAAAATCAGAAAATCAGAAAATCAGAAAATCAGAATATCAGAAAATCAGAAAATCAGAAAATCAGAAAATCAGAAAATCAGAAAATCAGAAAATCAGAAAATCAGAAAATCAGAAAATCAGAGAAGCAACAAACTCGAAATTCAGATAATGAGTAAATCAGAAAATATGAAAATCATAAAATCAGATAATAAAATGATCAAAAAAACCAGTGAGTCTGAAAATCAGAAAATTAGAAAATAAGAAAATTAGAAAATTAGAAAATCTGAGAATCGGAAAATCAGTAGATCAGTAAATCAGTAATTTAGAAAGTCAGAAAATCAGTAAATCAGAAGTAAGAAAAATAGCAAAGCAGATTTCTGAATTTTGATATTCGGATTTTCTGACTCTCTGATTTACTGTGCTCCTAATTCTCTGATAGGGGTAATGGCTCTAATGTTGGTCTATGGATCTAAGATTGGGTCCATCGCTAAAAATCTGCTATTTATCAATTGTATCTAGATGAACGCGTCATAGGGACGGCACTAATGGATATTTTGGTTGCTATTGAAAATTTAGTCGATTGCTGAATTTATGTATGGGCCCAAGTTAGGGGCACTTAGGCGGACATTACATACATTTCCTCTATACTGATTTTCTGAAACACAGATTTTCTGATTTACTGATTTACTGATATAATTTTTTTTCAGATTTGCTGATTTTCTGATGTCCAGCATTCAAAATTTTAAGATTTCATTATTTTCTGATGTTTGGATTTTAGGATTTTCTAATTTTATGAAGCTCTGAATCTCTGATATTCTGATTTTCTGAATTCTAGATAGAGCTGGAATTAGGGCGTAACAGCTTCTGAAACAATGACTTCTCTTGATGATTTCTAGAAAGCCAAGGCTTGCCCACTCAAATCAACGTCACCATCGCGTAGGGGAAGACTTCCCCTTCCCGGTATTTATCTTGGTTTGCGTGGGTGTGCCTTGAGTTTCGAAAAATCATCGAGAGAAGTCATTGTTTACAAAAGCTGTTACGCCCTAATTCCAGCTCTATCAAGAATTAAGGATTTTCTAAATTTCTAGTTTTATGATTGTTTGATTTTCTGATTTGATGTTTTATTTTTTTTTTCTGATATTCTATTGTTTTGCGATTTTCTTGTTATATGATTTTCTGATTTGGTGTATTTCTGATTGTCTGATTTTCTAATTCTACGATTTCCTGATTTTCAGGTTTTCTTATTTGCTGATTGTCTGATTTTATGATTTTCTGTATTACTAATTCGTTACTTTTCCAAGTTTCTGATCGTCAGAATTTCTAGTTTGATGAATTGATGATTTAATGATTTTTAATATTCGATTTTGAGATATTTTGATGTTTTGATTCGCTGAGTTTTGGAGTTTTTAATTTTCTTATTTATTATGACTCATTTATTGGTGGTCTAAGATTTTGCGATTTCCTGATTCTCAGAATTTGTAGATTAATGATTTTCTGATTTGTATATATTTGATGTTCTGATGTTCTGATATTCTTTTTTTTTTGTGATTTTCTGATTTTCTTGATTTCTGATTTGCTGATTTTCTGATTAGGGGCTGTTCATAAACTACGTAGATATTTTTTTGGGATTCTTGACCCCCCCTTCCCCTGCGTAGACAATTGTCCATACATTTTTTTAAATTTGTATGGAGCGTAGATAATTGTCAACCCCCCCCCCCCCCCTTAAACTGTCTACGTAGTTTATGAACAGCCCCTTATTTGATTTTGTGATGTTGTGATTCGCTGATATTTTGGTTTTCCTATTTTTGATTATCTGAATTTGTGATTTTATGATATTCTGCATTATCATATATTCGGATTTGCAGAATGTCTAGTGTTTTTGTTTATTGATTTTAAATTTGTTAGATTTTCCGATTTTCTGATGATCTGATCTGTTCGGTTTATTTAATTTTCGGATTTTCTTCTTTTCTGATTATCTGGTTTTCTGATTTTCTGAATTTCTAGCTCTATAATTTTTTTTTTATGTTTCTGATGTTTAGAATGGCTTGTTTTATGATTTTTTCATTTTGTGATTTTCTGATGTTCTGATTTTCTCTGATTTTCTGTTTTTATGATTTTATGATTTTCTGATTTTCTTATTTATTTTGATTAATTTATTGGTGTTCTATGATATCCTTATTTTATGATTTTCAGAATTTCTTAATTTCTGATTTTCTGATTTTCTAATTTTTAGATTTTCTGATTTTCTGAATTTCAGATTTTCTGATTTTTTGACTTTCCATTTTTACAGCTTTTGATATTTATATACTAAAAAATACTAGTCTCAGACATTATTTCGATCAGAAATGTCGTTTCCATACCACATTTCTTTGAAAAATAAAAAAAATGATGCCTTTTCGAAAATTTTACTAGCTTCAAAATGGCCGAATTTCAGCAAATATGTGAATCATTGACAATAATAAACAATTAGGCAAAGTTTTGTGGCTTTAATTAGTTTACTCAGTTTCAGTGAGATTGACGCACTCTTGTTAACAAACCAGGAAGTATTGCGAATCGCGTTATTCGATTTGTTGGATCGTATCGTTGGAAGTAGAGCGCGTAAGCGTCTCTACTTACGGGTCTGCCCCTCCGTTTTTGATCCTTCATACTCCTTCATATCCTTCATACACAATATAATTTCTGATCCTTCATACACAATATAATTCAAATTGATAGCTCAAATTGATCTTGCTATTAAATGGAGCTGCATACAAGACAAGAAGTTCGAAGGGATGGTTGCTACCGTACATAAAATTTCAAAGATGTCATGTTGAAAATTTTACAAGATCCAAAATGGCCGAATTTTAGCAAAAATATGAATCATCGTCCATATAAAAAAATTGTGTATAGTTTCATGCAAATCGAAGGTCGAGTTTTTCGTCATTTGGCGTGTAACTGCTCACATTTACCAAAGGATTCATTACCATTCAATCACTGTCGTCGTTGTTGAAGTCACCCGACTTTAACTCTTCATCAACTGATCGATTCACCGTGCATTAAAGCTAACACATGCAAACTAATGTCATGTAGAGTAGAGGAATGCTTCTCCTACCAGCTGGTATGGTTAATTTGCAGGAGTGAGCTTTTATATGTGAGTAATCTGCGGTTGAAGTCATTGTTTACAGATGTAGTTTTGCCCTAATGAAATTTTGAATGTTCGAATTGCATTGATAATTAGAGGTTCGATGGCCTAGTGGTGACCGTTTTTGCTTACTGAGTAGAAGATTGGTTAAATTTCCTACTTCTTCGTTCTACTGAATTGTTAGGGTCGCAATGCACACAAACAATCACATCACATACCATCCCAAGCAGCAATTTTGGTTTTATGAGGGTTCAGTAGACCATGATTTAAACTTCTAGAATGCTATAAAACCTCTATAAAGCTTGCATTGTTAGTTGAGATGGTGAATCTGGATCTACAACCTTTCTACTAGCATATATTTTCTTCCCATGATAGATTCGGGTGGAGATGCAGAGGTGTCTAGTAGAAACGTTTGTCGTGCTCAAGGACTGTATTTACCACTTGGGGTAAAATTATTGTTTTCTTGGTAGGAAAACGGGTTAGAGTTTTTCGTTTATTCTATATGTTTTACTTGTTTAGTACTCTCTAAAATATCTTCAACTTTTTTGGTGTCACGGTTTAAAATTTACAGCTTTTTATGTGTGTGTACTGCTTTTTCGGGGCGAATCCTTATGTGTCAATACGTTGACATTCTTCGCCCAAATATTCATTCGGCCAAACGTCACTCCGTCAACTTTGTATGGGCTTAAATTATTCGAAGAAAATTTTCACTTATCTTACCCGACAATTCCGAGAAATAGTAATCAAAATTCTCCTCATGTTCGACAATCTTCCTCCACATTCCAGCGATTCCAACGCGAAATCATCGACCTCGCTCAATGTTTTCATTGGCTATTTCCGGCAATTATTTCCTTCAAACGAAACCAAAGGAAGAAACAGCCCACACCCGGCAAATCTAATCACAGCTAGAAACGGTCCTTCGCGTGTTGCCGGCCGAATGCGGTCACCCGGAAAACGAGCCACCAATCCGAATTCAATACGTACAAAGATCAAATTCTCATTAAAAGTTCGAACCTTTTCGCTCCGGTTCCCAAATTATCTGCTCGTTCCCATTTTCCACCACCCCCCCCATTCAAGAGAACGCTTCAATGTGCGTCAACTTTTGCACCATGGCACGGAACACCAGCCGACAACAGAAGCGAAAAATTCCAAAGTCCAAGTTTCAGCTGTATCCGGAAAGTTCACTGGAAATAAGAAGGGAAAAACGACGAAGAAGTACCCATCGTAATAAATTATTCATTGCTTTCGTTCATATTTTGATGCTACTGCTTTTTTTTGTGCTTCCATCTGATAAGCCGCTATTTGCTGCTCTGAAACTAGGGTCCAAAAATTGGACCTTGAAAAAGGGACGACGTCCTTGTCGGGCAAGTACTCGGCGGTGGTAGTCTCTTTTGTTTCGATTTTAGTACCGTGTAACATTGTCTACTGAGCTTCTTCGCTTTCAGTTGATCTTTGCCTAAGTAGGTAGCTGCAGAGCACGAATGGAAGGAGAGACAATTCTGCATGGATGCTGCAAATAACTGTATAATTCATAAGTGCTGGTTTCGTTTTCCCGTTTGCACGAGTGATGTGTTTTCGTTGGTTTGGGAATTTTTTCCCCCTCTGCTTGTATCATTGTGCGGAGGGTGAACATTTCTATTCCTGGAAGGCTCCACCAAATGAGCATAGGGTAGAGGCAGAACCCGAAAACCATTACACGCGAGGACGAGTATGTCAATAAAATTTGTTGGATCGCCCAAAGTTGACGGGAACTTCCGCGGAAAAGAGGTTCCTTAGGAAGGGGACGGTTGGGGTTTGAATACAAATTACACGCGAAAATGATTTGTTTGTATCTCATTAGCAGTAATGATGGCTACGCGCAGCGGTGATGTGTTTCAGTTAGCGGTAAGAGATGGATAATTCGAGAGGGTGGTTGAAGATTACTGTGATAATTATATGAACAAGCTTTCAAATAATCCCTTCTTACCTCGAGTAAGCCGCGAGTATACCTAGGCTCCGTAAAGCTATCGCGATTGAGCCTTTAAAATAAACGAACTAGTTAAAAAAGGATTCAAATATTGAGGATTGGAAATTGAAAAATAATCCAAAGCATCTATCTTCCCACAGAGAATGCAATCTAATAGTCATCCCAAAACGGGTATCAAATTCCAATCCAACTTTGATGCCATAGTTGCTCGTAAACAAATTTGGTATCATTTTCCTCTGATCCAATTTGTGTTGCAAAAAATAACAACAAGTTGTCTTTCCCGTCATCTTTGCATCGTTCTTCGTCTTTTGCTA
Source organism: Ochlerotatus camptorhynchus (assembly GCF_037179485.1). Classification (NCBI taxonomy): domain Eukaryota; kingdom Metazoa; phylum Arthropoda; class Insecta; order Diptera; family Culicidae; genus Ochlerotatus; species Ochlerotatus camptorhynchus. Next base: position 2,927,886 of record NW_027040537.1, read on the forward strand.
GAGCATCGTCGATGTCGTTCTCGTTGTATCCAGAAAGAAATGCTAAACAAGAATTGCAGCTGTACCGAAAGTAGCGCTCCCATGGAAACTTTTCAGCCTTTTAACGCTGCTCAGTCAAATGTGAAGCAGAGCAAAACATCAACGGCGGTGACGAAGACGACGACGACGACGACGACGAAAATGACTCCGTTCTCGGATGCTTTCCTGGAACCGCTATCGTTTGATTGAAAATGTTGGTGTAAGAGCAATGTTATCCCGATTGAAAACAAAAAAAGGAAACTCTTATAAAAGGTATGTTTTCGATGTTAGGTATTTAGAAAAATACTAAGTTCTTATGTACAGAAATTGTTTGTAGCTTAAATACTTCCCTGAAAATTGTCCACTTTCTTAAGTTGAACAGAATAAACAATTTAGTCAAGCTTCTGGATTCATTTTTAATCGGATGTCACTGCTGTTGTTTTCGGTGACATCTATCGGAAATAACGCATAATCTGTTTTCCGTTAGTTATGTTAATCAGAGAACTTAGATGTCCCTTTCACAGACTACACACTAGAGTACCTGACACTGCAAAACATGTCGAATGCCTCTATACATGCATTTAAATTTGCATCCCAAGCCCTTTCTTTTTTGCATACTTGGCACAAAGAATACTTTTTAAGCCCTGCCCCTTTCAGCCGTTTTTAAGAAAGGGGTGGGGCTTAGGGATGTTTTTTGTCCCGCAAAAAGGAGGGACTTCGGATGTTAATTGAGGTGCATAAATAGAGGTACAAACATTTTTTTCAGTGCCAGGAATGCTATTCTAAAGTCTGTTAGAAGGAACTCACAAATCAAGTTGAGAGAATGAGTCCTATTAAAAAGAAAATTTAGAGCTGGTTACTCACTGATTTTTAAAATGTGTTCCCCACGCTCACCTCAAATCTATACTCTCCCTTTAAGGAGCGCCCATGTGTTCTATTTTATAATATTGTAGCGTTGTTTGGTCACCCTATATGAAAGAGCATGAAGAACAAATAGAGTCAATCCAAAAGCAATTTTTATTACATGCACTACGTAAGTTAGGTTGGACGGCTTTTCCTCTCCCGTCATATGAAGCACGTTGCTTGCTGATCAGCATTCAAACATTGAAAGAACGTCGGGACTACGCAAAGATTTCTTTATTAAACAATATCATTTCACAACGCTAAATTTGGACCGGTAAATCAGATGATGACTGTTTATAATCATCATTGTGAAATGATTGGCCTAAATATGCCCTCAACAGAATTAAAAATATATTTCAGAACCATAGAACATAAGTCCTAATGTAATATGTAGTCTACGATTTGATTGATTGACGAATAAATAAATAAATGAATAGATTGTGTGTAATAAAAGCTCAGCTTAAATCTTCAACATAGGGGAAATGGATGTAATGTCGGCCTGAATGCCCCTAATTTGGGCTCATACGTAATTCAGCAATCGACTAAATTTCCAATAGCGACTAATAATATCCCTCCCATTGACGCGTTCATCTAGATAAAATTGATAAATAGCAAATTTTTAGCGATGGGCCCAATCTTAGATCCACAGGCCAACATTAAAGCCATTTCCCCTACATACTAATTTTTCGTGTATTGACGATGATAAAATTGTTATCAGTTACAAAGTTTTCTAGACTTCTCTGAATTTCTCAGAACTTTTTTGAAAGTTCCCGCAATTTTTCTGAAGTTGATTGACCTGTTTTGAAGTTTTTTGGTCTATGCTTGAGTTCCCGCCATCTTTCTGAAGTTTCCGAAACTTCCTTGAAGCTCACACAGTTCGAAAAAGTAGTGTAAATTTCTGTTCAATATGATGCACATAAATGGAGCGTCACATATCATATACGTTAACATTATATATCATGTAAAGCTCTGACACATTTCATGCCATGTAGAAAATATTGTATACAAAAGCCCATCTTTGTGAACAACATTGTTTGCAAGATGATCGGTTGCGTGAAATGAAATACAAGTCTACGTGAAGATCTCTGCTATATGCAGTCCGTTTATGTGTTTCTTCAAATGTCTAGTATAAGAATTTAATTCCTTTGTCTTTTGTCTCTCTTTATTAGTTTTTGTTTGTCTTGTCCCCCCGTCTCGATGATTCTCATCGTCGCCCACTGGTCACCATAGCCGGTCGAACTCCAGTCGAAGCTAGAACAGCACTACCATTCATACTGGCGACAACGCTCTGATGAGACAACGAAACCCTACCCCAAGCTCCTCCCCTGATCCTATCCTTCAACAATGTACCCCTCTAACCTCGAGTAAGCCGCGAGTAATCGGCCCAACTCCTACTAGACATAGAATTAAGTGAATTTTGTTACAAACAGTGAACAATGAATTATCGGGTCCGTAAAGCTAACGCGATTGAGCCTTCCAAATAAACGAAATGGATAAAAAAAAGTCTACGTGTTTGAATGTTTACATCGCAATCAAAATTCAGAATTTTTATCTGTGCATGGAAGTTCTTTTAAAAATTTTAAATTGCCCTGAACTTCTCTGAACTTGTCTGGGGATTCCGTTCCCTTATTTTTCAAGAAGTTCTCGGAACTTCTCTAGCGCTCCATAAATTTTCCTGGCATTCGTGGAACTTCCCTGAAGACCCCGATATTTTTCTGATAATTTTAGAACATTCATGAAATTCTTGGAATGTTCCATGAGTAACCAACAACTTCTTGAATGTTTCTGCAATTAATGAATGGAGCTGCTATGAAGTTTTCCGATCTTCCTTTAAGCACTTCCAGAAAATAATGAAACTGCCCAAAAGTCTCTATCTCTAAATATGTAACCTTTTTAAAAATCTCTGTACCTCTGTAAAGTTTCCAATATACACAGTTCGAAAAAGTAGTGTAAATTTCTGTTCAGTAAGATGCAAATAAATGGAGCGTCACACATCATATAAGTTTACATTTTATATCGTGTAAAGTTCTGAGACATTTCATGCAATGTAGCAAATATTGTATACAAAAGCCCATTGTTGTAAACAACATTGTTTACAAGTTGCACGGTTGCGTGATATGAAATGCAAGTTTACGTGAATGAATGTTTACATCACTACTAAAATTCAGAATTTTTATCTGCGTATGTCTTAAGTTTTCTTAGCTGCTCAGAAATTCTCTGGACATTAATGAAATTTCTGAGACTTCTTGAAGTTTTGCTAAATTATCCTAAAGATTACGTAGCTGTCCTGAATTTATAGAAACTAATCTTTACAGATGTTCTACCTTCCCCGAAAGTCTGGGCTTTCCTTAATTTATTAGAAATGCCATTAACATCTGTGAGCTTCCCTGCCTCGCTGATGCTTTTGAAACTTCATTAAATTTACCTCAAGGTCTCCGAACTTCTCTGAAGGTTTCAAGACTACCATGAAGCTTTCATGGATACTACTAAAGTACACACAATTTTTTGAAAGTTTCTGCAGCCGCTCTGAAGCTAATGGTACCACCTTGAAGTTTTTGAACCTTCTGTGAAGTGCCCGAAATTTTAGGAACTTCCATTACTATCCCGCAGTGTGTTCATGAAACTTCCAGAAAACCCTTGGAAGTTCTCAGAGCTGGTTGGAAATGCTATCTGATATCAACATGAAGCTTTAGTGTGATAATTTATTAGCTAGAGAAAACTCTGAAGAGGGTAGCTGTTGTTTATTAATTAAATATGATAAGGCTCAAACGAATTAAGAAATAATAAATAAATAAATAAATAAATAAATAAATAAATGTATAAATTAATAAATAAATAAATAAACAATTTAATAAATTTATAAAAATAAATAAATTGATGAATATATAAATAAATAAATACAAAAATAACAAACAATACAATAAACAAATAAATAAATAAATAAATAAATTAATTAATTAATTAATAAATAAGGAAGTAAATAAATGAATAAATAAATGAATAAAAAAATAAAAAATAAAAAAAATAAATAAATGGATAAAAAAATAAAAAAATAAATAAATAAATAAATAAATAATTAAATAAATAAATAAAAAAATAAATAAATACATCAAAAATTAAATAAATAAATAAAAAATTAAATAAATAAATAAATAAATAAATAAATAAATAAATGATAAATAAATAAATAAATACATGAATAAATAAATAAATAAATAAATTAATAAATAAATAAATAAACAATTTAATAAATATATATATAAAAATAAATTTATGAACTAAAAAATAATAAATACAAAAATAGATAATTAAATAAATATATAAATAAATAAATAAATAAATAAATAATTAAATAAATAAATAAATTAATGAATAAATTAATAAATAGATAAATGAATAAATAATTTCATAAATAAAATAATTAATAAATCAACAAATATATCAATAAATTAATAAATGAATAAATAAATAAATAAGTAAATAAAGGAAAAAATAAAAAATGAAGTAAATAAATAAATAAATAAATAAATAAAAAACAAATAAATGAATAAATCAATAAATAAATAAACAATTTAATTAAAAAATAAAAAATAAATCGATGAATAAATAAATAAATAAATAAATAAATAAATAAATAAATAAATACATAAAAGTAAAAAATAAATTAATAAATGAATAAATAAAAAAATAAATGAATTAATTAATAAATAAATAAATAAATAGATAAATTAATTTAGAAATAAATAAATAAAAAAATAAAAAATAAAAATAAATAAATTTATTAATAAATAAGTAAATAAATAAAAAAAATAAATAAATAAATTTAATAAATGAATAAATAAATAAATAAAAAACTTATAAATAAATAAATAAATTAATCAATAAATAAATAAATAAATTAATAAATAAATAAATAAATAAATAAATAAATAAATAAATAAATAAATAAATAAATAAATAAATGATAAAATAAATAAATTGATAAAAAAATAAATAAATAAATTAGAAAATAAATAAATAAATAAATAAATAAATAAATAAATTATGCAGTGTTCCCTTGCATTCCGTTCATCTGGCATTATGAACTGGCATCTTGATCCTCATCAAGTTGGAGATCGTCGAGCGCTTTTTCATGAATCCATGCTGAAACTCCGAGATTATAGATTGCACAGGACGATACAACTTGTTATGCAGACGACTTTGGCCAAACAGGGCCGAGATAAGTCGGTAGTTTTCTACGCTGTGAATGTTACCTGACTTGAAGATCGGTGTGATTGATGCAAGCTTCCAGGAATCCGGAAAAACGCCATCCAGGAGTGAGCGATTGAAGATAGACATTACGGGTGTGGCCAACGATGCTGCACAATTCCTGATGAGAGACGGTGGAATACGATCGATGCATCCACCGAGTAAAGGGCTTTGAAAATAGCGTCATGACTGAAGTTAAGCTGCTGCAGACGAATGTTGTAGTTCGGTAACTGGTCGATGTACTGCTGCTGCTGCTGCGTTTCGGAAGAAATCAGTGAAGAGTCTGCCGGAGTACCAGCTGATCTTTTGCGAGCGTTTACGAAAGATCAGAACGACGATGGGTTTTCTTTGAAGCCACTCTGGAGGTTATCGATATACTCATGAAAGTGAACTTCATGCAAACTGTTGTAGAGATTACGCAATTGCGGATTCCACCACGGTTGTTGGAAATCCATAGAATGTCACCGAACCTTTATCGGAATATTATCATGGATTACTTGATAAATATTGTCATAGAATACGGACACGGTGGCATCAATGGTAGGTAAGTTAAGCAATGGCACCCAAACGCTGAGATTCTCGCATTAATAGCATCTAAATCATACCGTGGAAATTGTACTCACTGCGTGCTGCTGGATACGATGATGGATGGTCGCTCGAACAGATAACAACTTTCAAAACTAATGCCTTATTATAGTGATCAACTTTCAAAATGGCAGATGGTGGTTCAAACGGCTCAATAGGATCTGAATCACTGACGAGCACCTGGTCGAGAAGTTTAGCATTCGCGTTGACAGCAAATTCCTGTCATTGGAAATTCTCATCGAAGTCCCTAGTATCACGAGGGCTATCGATTTCAAGAAGCTGTTGTAAGGAGTCGGCGTGCTTGGTGTAGGTGTCGAGTTGACCCGAAATTCAATTTCTTGTGGCCAAGATAAGGAATCCATAGCTTTCGACTTCGAATCGAGGCTTAAAGACAGTGTCGGCCGTGGCCGGTCTCTTGATATCAGCGATTTCACAACAACTTCATCCACATTCAAAGATTCCTTGGCGAGTTTCTCGATGTCTGACTGTGAAGCATCGGGTGATGTTTTGGTTAGGTAGATCCAGAACATGTCAGCCGGTTTATATATAGGGGCTGATGACACGTTGATCACCGTCGGACCGATGCCACGTAGAATTTTGGCTGGTTGATCAGATGAAGCATTCTCGTCATCATGGTTTCTTTTTGGCGTGTTGGATTTACCAAACTTGAAAATCCGAGGAAGCGGAGATAGTACCGAGGAAGCGGAGATAGTAGCGCTGGTGAAAGCTTGTTAAACCACCCTTCTTGGATCTCCTGTCTAATCTCGGCAATCACGCTGGCCTTTATCTAGCTCTTCATTTCTTCAATTATTTTTTGGAACGTATCGGAACACATCCCAGCAGCATTCATGGATGTTAGAGCGTTCTTGAAACAAGCATTACTCATAATGTCGCAGCAGCTTTAACAGATCCAAAAAATTGCGAATTTTTCACTTATTTCCTTGTACAGTTCCTCCGTTATGTTTACACAGCTGTAGCGAGAAACGACCTTGCAGAAACCACCGAAAACAACTTCTACAGCGGTCATGCTGTGTGCGCAGCTATGACAAGCTTCCGATTCAGCCATTAGCCAGGTTTATCGGTACAGCTGGAAATTAACCACCAGTGGAGATGCTCTTAATGTAGTCCAAGTTTTGACAAAGAAATGGCGCCACCAGTGGTGTCGATGACGGGATAGTGAAACTGACGGATGATACACAATGCAAAGGTTTCACCACACTATTGATGAATCTACGTTACGGTCGGCCAGCAGATGGAAATGATGTGAAACTGATAATGACGTTTTGCTTGCTGTCAAATCGTATGGAATATTTTTTAGTACATCATCACTTTTGTGGTTTTGGATTTCAAACCTAGGTGTCGCATGCACTGGTGCAGTTTCGCGTAGATTCATCAATTGGCGAATCACAGCAAAGCCTAAACTGGTCATGCGACACCTAGTTTTAAGATCCGCACCCACTCGCCATCTGTGCCTCAATCGTCAATTTGATTCTTCAATAGACCTTTTAAACGTACAAATGCCTTTCTCTATCTAGCACACATGGATGAATGGACGGTTTGTTTATCCACTAATCTGTTTCCTTCTTGCTCTCACTCGTTCGATTTAAATGGTGCAGTTGTGTGCGCCGATTGAACGTCAAAAAGCTCAATTGATGAATTTAAGCAAAGGTAAAACTAGACTTGCGACACCTAGTTTTCAGATTTACAAATTACAATTACAAAATGTATTTGCGGAAAAAGGCTACCCCAGAAAGAGTCAAATTCATATTTTTCATTCTGCTTTCGAGTTCTGCTTGAGCTAGTCGTTGACTACAAACTCAGAGGTTTTCAAAAGTTATTTCAGAGGGTTTGAATGGCCAAGGAGTTGGACGACCAGAACACTCTAGGCAAATACATAGTTTCAACGGCAAGTCTGTTTTATCTAAGAGTAAATCAAATTTTACATCCCGATTTTGTTTTCTCGGGTAGCCTTTCTGTAGAATTTTCTGTTTTTCCACCCCGGTGGGAATGTTGATCAAAAGTAGTCTTTTTTCTTCTCGGAACAGAGCGATAAAAATATCACTCTCTGTTTGCCAGGCCAGGTACAACAGGCAAGTCTAAGTTTGTCTCGATTTGATTCATCCAAGGTAATATTATCATACTGCTGTTGTAACCGTTCGTTTGCCACCCGGAGGATCCTGCTGACTGATAAAGTTTGATTTACATTCGTTGAATATGATTTGTTTGCTGTTACCGAGAAGCCGAGAACGGCATAACCTGAAGTGTTGTGATAAGTTGGTACAAGAGGATGACGATGATTTGAAGGATTTCAGGACAATCTTTTCACAAGGTGCTACGGTGAACTCGGTGCGATAAGATGAACGAGCAGAAGGAATTGAAACTTTGGAACTTTTGTGAAGTTTTTCTCCGGACACAGCTAATCCAACTTAATGTTGAATTCGTTTCCATCAGATTTTGCATTTAGGGTCGTAAGCTGAGATGGCAAAAAGTATAGATCCTTTCGACAGAATGCTACGCATACCGCATTTCCATAATTGGATTCCTCCTGGCATTGCCCAGCTATTCCAAGTATAGATCCTTTCGACAGAATGCTACGCATACCGCATTTCCATAATTGGATTCCTCCTGGCATTGCCCAGCTATTCCAATGGCATCCAATCAGTGTGATAGCTCTTCCGTTTCTATTGAAATTCCTGTCCTTTGGACGTTCCACCACCCCCCCGAAATGGGCAAATTCAAAGAAATTGAACTACAACAGATGTAATCCGGACCTCATATTGCATTAAACGAAATTGCCCAGTAACAGCCAGTTAACCTAACCAGAATCAATCACCGACAAATTCTCATAAGCAGCCTTTCCACTTTTCCAACCTTCCTAAGGGGGGACAAGGCACACAACAAGAAGCAAGCACATTCGCTACGAAGTGAAAATAACGAAAATGGAAAAACTTTTTGTCATCGTTTGCGAACGACAACTCAGCCTTAACCTCCAAAACCTGGGGCCCCCTTGCGAAAGTCGAAGCGAGGCAGTTTTGGTATGAACAAGTCTGTCGTTTCAACTTCCATAAAGAGGTCGCTTCCTGTGAGCCACCGCCTCCGGGCTCCCGGCTGAGGAAAGACAACAGCACTAGGAAAAATGAAGATAAATTCCTAAATAATGGATCCGATTACTCATCTCATTTGTAGGATTATCACGCATTTTGACCTGTGTCGACGACTACGTTGACTGCGATCCACCGTTTCTGTGATTCCTTGGTATGGTTGGAGTTGGAGATTTCCACCGAAGACATGTAATCCGAAATTTTACGTGCACGGGTTCACCCCCGGGTGAAAAAGGATGGATCTGTTCCTGGAAAATAATGTCAACAGTTAGTCTTCACTCTTGCATTAGGAGACAAAGTTAAACCGAGCATCCTGGTTATTGAGTTAAATTTTTGTTTTTTTTTTTTCAAAAGGGAAATAGGCATTGGCGTAGCTAATTGGGGTACTAAGGGGGCTAGGGCTCCTCCAGAATTATCAAGGCTCTCCCTTCAGAATTTTTGGTGTATTTTTAAAGATTTTATTAAAGTTCTTCATATTGACTACACACTTAGAAAAAATCATGCAAATTTAGGTGCTCTGAGAGTGACATATACGAGCGTCAATTTTGATAATGAGTCATAACAGACGCAAAATATAGCTTAATCAAACCTAATTTTTGTCGAGCAACTAACTTTTCAGTCTCGATGGATTCTGTCACGTGTAAAATTTGTTATTTCTAAGTGTGTACTTTTCTTATGTTCTGGACTAGCAGAAACAATTTTGAAAAACTATATTATATCGATTTTTAATCGATGGCATAATAAGCAAATTGGCCATGAGCCTAGGGGTTTTGTTTTAACTTCTGGGAACTTCGGAAAACTTCAAGGACTTCTAAGAAGTTCAGGGAACATCGTAGAAAGTGAGGAAACTCAGTAGAAATTATGGGAGCTTCATAGATCTTCAGAAAAAAGTCGCAGAAACAAGGATCTTGGAAAAGTTATGAAAACTGCGTAGAAGTGGAAAATTTATTTAAGTTTGAGGAACTTCGTAGAAGTTAAGGGAAATTATTTTATTTCAGGGGGAGGCTCATTATTGATCGGGAACCTCTATATAATTTCAGGGCACTAGTGGTGGAAATTACGCACCAATTTAAAAAATTTCGTTCGTGTAACTTTGCGAAAAATAAACGAGAAATGTAGAGGTGCAGCAAAGTTTGTAAAAGTTTTGCGAATTTCGTAGCATTTTGAGGGGCTGCGTCAAACTTCATAGTTAGAGATCTTTTACCTTGCTGAATTTCATGAAACTTCGCATAATTGTTCACTAGGTTCAATGAACAGTAAAAGATCTTCATTCCAGCAGTCAAAGATCAAATTATCCAGTGAACTTTATGCAGGTCCTTGACCATCTGAAGATCTTTGGAATAATTCCAGATAAACCTACTTTCTTGCGAGAATATCTTAGAGACATGATTTGTTTTACTAAACAATTAGAGATCTTCAGAATAATAGGCAGGATATTCAGAATATTTTTCGTGAGCCACCGCACGTAATTTTTGGTTGATTTTATAGATAACTAGCTGACAGACAGACAGACAGACAGACAGACAGACAGACAGACAGACAGACAGACAGACAGACAGACAGACAGACAGACAGACAGACAGACAGACAGACAGACAGACAGACAGACAGACAGACAGACAGACAGACAGACAGACAGACAGACAGACAGACAGACAGACAGACAGACAGACAGACAGACAGACAGACAGACAGACAGACAGACAGACAGACAGACAGACAGACAGACAGACGGACGGACGGACAGACAGACAGACAGACAGACAGACAGACAGACAGACAGACAGACAGACAGACAGACAGACAGACAGACAGACAGACAGACAGACAGACAGACAGACAGACAGACAGACAGACAGACAGACAGACAGACAGACAGACAGACAGACAGACAGACAGACAGACAGACAGACAGACAGACAGACAGACAGACAGACAGACAGACAGACAGACAGACAGACAGACAGACAGACAGACAGACAGACAGACAGACAGACAGACAGACAGACAGACAGACAGACAGACAGACAGACAGACAGACAGACAGACAGACAGACAGACAGACAGACAGACAGACAGACAGACAGACAGACAGACAGACAGACAGACAGACAGACAGACAGACAGACAGACAGACAGACAGACAGACAGACAGACAGACAGACAGACAGACAGACAGACAGACAGACAGACAGACAGACAGACAGACAGACAGACAGACAGACAGACAGACAGACAGACAGACAGACAGACAGACAGACAGACAGACAGACAGACAGACAGACAGACAGACAGACAGACAGACAGACAGACAGACAGACAGACAGACAGACAGACAGACAGACAGACAGACAGACAGACAGACAGACAGACAGACAGACAGACAGACAGACAGACAGACAGACAGACAGACAGACAGACAGACAGACAGACAGACAGACAGACAGACAGACAGACAGACAGACAGACAGACAGACAGACAGACAGACAGACAGACAGACAGACAGACAGACAGACAGACAGACAGACAGACAGACAGACAGACAGACAGACAGACAGACAGACAGACAGACAGACAGACAGACAGACAGACAGACAGACAGACAGACAGACAGACAGACAGACAGACAGACAGACAGACAGACAGACAGACAGACAGACAGACAGACAGACAGACAGACAGACAGACAGACAGACAGACAGACAGACAGACAGACAGACAGACAGACAGACAGACAGACAGACAGACAGACAGACAGACAGACAGACAGACAGACAGACAGACAGACAGACAGACAGACAGACAGACAGACAGACAGACAGACAGACAGACAGACAGACAGACAGACAGACAGACAGACAGACAGACAGACAGACAGACAGACAGACAGACAGACAGACAGACAGACAGACAGACAGACAGACAGACAGACAGACAGACAGACAGACAGACAGACAGACAGACAGACAGACAGACAGACAGACAGACAGACAGACAGACAGACAGACAGACAGACAGACAGACAGACAGACAGACAGACAGACAGACAGACAGACAGACAGACAGACAGACAGACAGACAGACAGACAGACAGACAGACAGACAGACAGACAGACAGACAGACAGACAGACAGACAGACAGACAGACAGACAGACAGACAGACAGACAGACAGACAGACAGACAGACAGACAGACAGACAGACAGACAGACAGACAGACAGACAGACAGACAGACAGACAGACAGACAGACAGACAGACAGACAGACAGACAGACAGACAGACAGACAGACAGACAGACAGACAGACAGACAGACAGACAGACAGACAGACAGACAGACAGACAGACAGACAGACAGACAGACAGACAGACAGACAGACAGACAGACAGACAGACAGACAGACAGACAGACAGACAGACAGACAGACAAAAAAGTGAAAATTAATTGGAAGAGTTTCTTGCTAAAATTTGTCGTGATGGTTGAGTAATGCTCAGCTATTAGGGTGTTCAACACAGATGAGACTGGCGAGCTGTATGTTGTTTGGAATGAGAGTGACGTACTTGGCATAGATGGTCCACAGCGACTCACGACGAGCCACTGAATCCGATCAGTAGCGGTGCGGGTTCTTTCTCCTTCTTCGGTGAATGGACGCACATGTGGGCTGCAGCTTGCTGCTAGCGGGCAGCTTTTCGTTGTGTACTGGAGAACAATGTTCAATAGTTCAATACCACGCACCGAAAGCACTACTGCTGCTGCTGATGATGACGACCCAATGTGTTAGGGAAAGCGCTTTTTGCAGGCAATTAATGATAATTTTGATCACCATTGCAACAGTTGGAAATTTGTGTAATTTTCAAAAGTGACCTGTTGAAAAATGATAAAGTGTTAATTTTAGCAGATTTGTAGAAAAATTTCCAATCTATTGATTTGTTTAGTATTAAAATCCATCCGCTATTGACAGAGTTATAAGTGGTCAATACATGACCACTTTTCGTAACGCGATCGATTTTGGTTTTTTTGAAATTGCACCCTCAATATGTTGCCGAAAGACGTAATTCTACGTCAAAATTATGTAAAGGATCATGCAAATCAGAGAAGATTAAGTCTGATCGATTCGTCAGTTGGCGTGGAACATTAAAATTAAATTGAGATCTGAAAAATCGCTGGCTACAGAAGCGTTTAAAGCCACCAAGAAGTAGAAAGATTAAAAATCTCTTTTCTATGATAAATAGAACCAGACTTATGGTCACCCAATGGTTTACCCAATTAAATAAGGATAAATGTATTCAATTGGGTAGACCACATTCCCACATCAAACACTATATCCTGCCTTGAAATTGTTCCAAGCACAGAAATTCCAGCATCACCTGTTTTCCACCCGAATCGATCGTTTATCGCTGGCAATTACGAAGCTGGGAGGTAGGAAAATTTCCCCCATCGAACCAACGTTCGGGAAAAGCGCGTTCATTTTCCCTTCACCATCAACCATCCCGTAACTACTTTCGTCAAGTGGAGCGTGAAAAGGGAGCGCGCTGTGTGGGTTATTGTTGTTGATTTTTTTGTTTTTCTTGTGTGCGTGATTTTATTGGGCTGTTGCGGTTGAGGAGCCACATAAGTTCAAAAGGTACGCGCTCGCGAGCTTGATGTCTAACCATGATTGAACACCGCTGTGGCGTCGCGTCGGTTGCGTCGGAATGTTATGAAGGGAGACGGCACGTTGTCGGTTGGATATTGGAAGGTAGGTTCGTTTGCGTGTTTGTGGTTCGCAGACGGAGGAAAAAAAAAACCCCAACATTCGATGGGATGCCGAAATGAGAATTCCAAGGATTGCCACCACGCGTCGTCACCCAGGCGCAGCTTCTGAGGAAGTGTGTGATTTCCACGGTGGAACGGTGGCCAAAACCGCCTTCTTTCTTTTGAGATGAGGTTTTCTGTTTACGTTACATTTGATACGTGATGTTTTTTGATGGGCAATTTTTCTGCGAATTTGCAACTGCCTCTGGGGTGAAAGACGGTTTTAGATAATAAAATTGGCTTTTCGTAGAAGATGAAAGGTGTTTGCGTTTGGACGGCTTTGGGTTAATAAATGTTTATATATTTCGGAATTACTTTCCATTTATCTACCCTGGGGCGCCGTGGTGATAAGGGCTTAGATCAAAAAGTACGTATGCAAATTTTAAATGAATTTTTTTCCCCCCCGAAAGAGCTTTTTCCAAACACTTGCAGCAGCGTGTCTAACGAACGGAGTAACTTTCCGACGGGTAGTTTTTTTTCTTATTCATGGGTAATCTTTTAGTCGCACGAGTTACAACTTGAACAGTGGAACAGTGTGTGCAAGAGGAAACTTTCATGCTTGTGAAATTTTCATAAAGAGGATTTCCATTTTCTTTTTTTTTTTCTACTGCAGTATTGTTGCTGATCGTTCATTACAAGAGCATTGGATTTACCTCTTTCGGAAAAGTTTCATGTGCAAGCCGTCAGAATCCTGACACTTTTCTGTTGCTACGCTAAACAATTCCAACTGCTGTTATGGAAAAGCAATTTCAGCTCACTCAGAGCCTGAGATCTTTCTGAAAAGGGCAACTGTTGGCTGATGTTACTCTTTGTTGATTTCTCCGTCACAGTTGAAATTCTTTAACTTACCTTTACATCTACACCCAACCGGTTAGTGCGGATTCAAGTTTTTCGAAGGCCATTAGAACGAAATGTTATTGGGCTGCCTGGGCATTACAGCTTGACTTTGCTCAAATACTTTCTGCGGCTGTGGAATAGTTCTAGCGATGTTTCATCACTACCTAAAGCCCCTCGTTGCCGAAAACATTTTTTCCTTGTAGATTTGAAGACATACTACAAATCTCCGCGTACAGTAGTAGTAAAATAATGTTTATTTCTGTTGATTATGATAGTACATTGATTTAACATTTTAATTAATTAGCCTACCTGGCTCTTCATCGTTGTTTAATTTGATGCTCAAATTCTATATTTGCGTTTTTCAACTAGTTTTCAGAATACTCCTATGAGGGTGTTTTTTTTAATTGGAAAATGTGAAAACCTACCTAACTACGAGTATAACTTAACCTAACGTCACATAACATATGTGGAACTCGATAATCAAAAACCGACCCCATTTCAGTGATTTCAAGTGGTATAGAAAGACATCGATCTGTCAAATTGATTATACCAGCTGTAAAATGAGAAAGGAGATCAAGGGGGTAGTAGATTCTATAGCGTGGTTTATAATTCTCTGTCTTCTTAGCACTTTTGAACTTATGTCTTTGTTTTTCCTTAACTATTTACGTCCACAGCAAAAAAATAAATCAACGTTTGCAATCAAAAAAGTCATTGTAAGCCATAAGTATTGTTTTTCTATAGTTCTGGCAAAAAAGTGGGGAAACTCCACGCCAATACTTGTTTAATTCTTCTAACCTAAAATCTTTTTGTAAAGAAGAAAAATGTATGTACAATTTTTTCCGTTAAACTTTTTCTAAACGTTTGGAACCAATTGCATCAACCTTTGATTTCATTTTGGATTCAGAGGAGGAAAAATACGACTGCGCAAATTAGGAGTTGACTGCTTTCATTTTGAAGTTCAGAGAGAAGCAGCATCATTTTGCTACAAGTGTCCCGGTTCATGCGGAAATTATGCAGTGTTTTGAGCTGACCATCGTTTCATTCACAAGAATTTCGCAAGCAGGACGATAAATCAAATCAAGCGCTTATCGATGCCTGTAATATCCAATGATTCAATCCTCCATATGCTTCTCAGCTGCGGCCAATTGAAAATGTTTTGAGCAAGCACAACACAAAGATCTACTCTTCACAAAGTTGATTTTCATGGGTCATTTGTGAAAAAGTTGTTTTGCTTTCATGAAATCCTTAACAAATTCATAAGGTTTTAAAATGGCTTTTATGAAGAAAACTTGCAGGCTGAATTGTATTTATTTAAAGTTATTTTGCTTGATCCTAACCTGTTCAGGTTTATGGCAGCATTTATGGAGGCAAAGTTGCCTGCAAAAAGTTAAACGTCAAAGTTTGTTTATCTTTCGATAGTTGCGCTGTGGGATCCAGGGTTCTTCCAGGCGGTTTCCTCTCGATAGATTAGGAGCAGTTACTCAGATAGTTTGCGATAATCTTTTACAGAATTTCGCATTTCGAACAGCTGGAAGCGCAATCGTTCCCGAAAACAGATCCCCTTCTTCCGGATGGTTACAGAAGTGCACCATCCAACGATGCAGGGATATACGCTTGAATGAAATTTTCGAAGGGTTGATCCTTTCGCCGAATAAAATCGCTGCTATGGATCGGAACAGACAATGTTTTATGAATTCGAGGGCCCCACTCACTTTGCTCTTCTTCGTCAGATGGTCAGTCGTTGATGGTGTGCTGGTTCTTCTAAAGAAGTAAATTTTGCTGAAATCGACTTGAATTTTTCATCCTACTTCATCTATCTTTCGAGATTTTCTTGTCAGAAATTTGGCTTTTATTAACTATGAGGAACCATCTTTTAAGCTCAATTTGTAAACAAAGTAATTGGTGAGTTTATGATGCACTTTAAAAAGCCTAAAAAGCAGCAATAAATGCTTTTTGCTCTAATGCTAAACCTAATGGTTTTGTGGTTGCTATTATAATGATAGAACACGTTTATAGAGTATTTTATCAAGACATTAATAAACAATTGCTAATGACGTTTATGATTGAATTACATAGCAGTTTTAAGGAGGGATTCAGAACTGTTTTACATTTATTTTTAAACAAGACTGTTTTTGACTTTCTTGCCAGACTATAGAAGGTTTTTAAAACAGCAAAAAGCTGAATTACTAAGCAGGAATGTTTTACACTTTAAAATGCTATATTTCAACTAAATGGATTGTTCATTGCCGTTATAAAACCATCATAAATCAGAGTGGATGCTAAATGGTTACTGAATTTTTACTTGGGAAGGCAGTTTGTTTTGAATCCGCTCCTCTCTTATACTAGACCCTCTCTAATTTTTACCTTGTTTCGAAACAAATTTAGAAAGAATGATAAAGTGCGAAATTTAAGATAAGGCCAATTCGACGACCACTATTACCTAAAACTGGTACACCTACCCTAGTTATGTTTCTAGATTTCTTAGAAAAATTTCGACTTTTAAGAAATGTCAACAGAATATTTCATGATGTATTATGACACTCATAAGTTGACTTACTAATAGCACAGTGTTAGTTTTATTCAACCTATTCAACGCAAACATAAAATCTTCGAATGGTTTGCATTCAATTACATTCAATTATCGCAATCTACGTAATGAATTGAATGGAATTCAACCAGGTCAAAGAGACTAAGAAATATTACATCTGTAAATATGCAATACTGGCTAATAACACTCTTGATTGGCTTCTGACCGGCTTGAAAATACTAGCCCTCAGTAAGCTAGTCGAAAAAAGGCTGTATTACCCTAAGTCAATCATACAAGGTCTGCAACAGCAGGCAGCTTGCTGGTGTTAGAAGCAGAAATGTTGTAAACATTGCTGTGCGTGCAAGCGAATGACGACGTCACGTCAGCAAAACATTCGATACTGCGACCAGCAGCCGTGACATCATAGACAACAGCTGTTTCGCGTAAAAAGATAAACACTGTGGTGAAATACGAACACCACATTCCACATTCAACTGTGTAATACCAATAAGTCAGTTGGGCCAGACCTTGTATGATTGACATCGCGCATTATCCTCACAATTTACAATTCGCCTTCACTTTATATCTCTTTACCCTTATGGTAAAATCCCATCAGCAATCGTCAGTCTGTGCGTGAAACCTTGTGGACATTTTCTTACCTTTTCACTCCTATGAAAATCGGATAAGATACTATCAAGCATTGTGTGAAGAGATGGCGGCTCGCTCGTACTATGGTGAAGTGAAGAGATAAGACAAAGTCCGCTAGATTTCATGCACATATTTTCTGATGCTTATTGGATTTTACCATAGGAGTAAAGATTTGCAGGGTCGTCGTCAACGTCAATGCTTACTGAGCATGCAACCGTATATCTGCTTTTCTTTCATAAGAGCTAATGTCGCAAACGTAACCTCGAGAATGAAAAACCACTTGCCGAATGGAATTGGTGGCTTACATGGATTTCACTTTGAACTACAAGAAATATACGAAAGAAGCCATTGTTTACGTTTTCGACATTGGTCCTTATGAACGCACAGTATCAATATCACGACAATTTTGTTTTGACAGATAAATGGCCAACTATACCAGGGGCCAACTTTTAGAAAGTTATTTTGCAAGCAGTTCCACATATGTTCTGTGCTAACGGGCTAGATCACGTATGATCTGATGATTTGATCTCAGATCTTGGATCGAAACACAAAAGATCGATTCTTTTGGTTCGATTAATCGATCCAACATAAAAAAAAATCAGTGCATTTGCATATGCAATTTAATATTGACCTGTACCTGGAGTATCAGCTCACGCTCGGGCAGTTAAAATTGTGTCTGAGCAGATCTATTGTACCGAAAGAGTATACGATGATTGCACACATCTGTCCTCCCACCAAAACCAACCGGAGGCCTGTGGGATATTCATGACGAAATGACAAAGAATGTTATTAATCTACATATGTACAAACATTCACTTCTTATGACATATTTCAGGTTCAATCCTCTGCTATGTCAGAACTGGATCGCCATGAAGGCATATCGGCAGAATTACAAAATTTCTTGCATCAGCCTGTTTTCCCACGTTCTGTCGATCTTTTTCGATGATGGGAGAAAATCCGTAGAGTATATCCCCATGTAAACCCCATTGCTTGAGACTATTTATCAAGAATGGTGACAAGTGTTCCGTCAGAAAGGCTATTCTTCAAAACTGGTGAAACCACACAGAATCGATATCGACTCAATACAAAACGCATGGCTCAATTAGCTTTCTTGGGATCCCTCTCAGATGAGTTTTGGGATATCTGAATTAAGTACTTTCCGTACTTACCTGCTATTACACTCCGACTATCTAATCGTTTTGTTTCATATGTTAATCTTTCGTTTTTTAAAATCGTTTATTTAATACCAATAAAACGAATATTATAACCTGTTGAATCATTTGCCTAATCAAGAATCCTGAGCAAAAACTTCCACATGTCAAATATAGTCATTTACTATATTCTCACGTAGACCATCCGTTAAAGAGTTCGATCCGCGGTACACGGTAAAGACCGTTAAGCATGGAGGTGGTAGCATCATGGTTTGGGGCTGTTTTTCTTTGTATGGAGTTGGTCCCATTTTCCGTATTAATTCCATCATGACCAGAAATCATGGATGAGGTTATGCTCCCTTATGCAGAAGAGAACATGCCTCTTATATGGCATTTTCAGCAAGACAACGATCCTAAATACACTTCTATGTATGTAAAGCAATGGTTTCGTACAAACAAAGTGTCGGTTATTTCATGGCCTAGCCAATCTCCTGACATCAACCCCATCGAAAATGTATGGAACGAGCTTAAAAGAAAGTTATCTGGTCGAGCATTTTCAAATAAGTGCTTGGTATGCTATACCAAAGGAAACTTTTCAGTGCTTGGTTGAGTCAATGCCAAGAAGGTTGAACAAGGTTCTGCTCAACAATGGAGAGCACAGCGTTGACTAAGCGTCATTAGTCTAATAAAACATATGCAATTATTTTCAAGCTTTCTATACTAAAGGCATAGACCAGGCATATTTTATATATGATTCTAATGAGTGAGTCATTTAATGTTTTAACTTTGAGTTTTCTCGTGCATTTACTTAGTTTTTATTACACTATCAAATGCTTAACTTTAAAGTCGTATAAAATGAAGTTGAATGAACACAAATTAAAATTTCGCATTTATTTTTCCTACACCACGTTCACTGCGTCCGTAATTCACAATTTATTTCTTAATGATATCAATCCTCTTACTAAATGACAAAATTTCTTATGATCCGTTAATTAAAAATGATTGATTAAATCGGTGAATCGAGTATTTTCAAAAAAAAAAAAAATAATCGATTCACTAAGATCGATTCTTGCCTCAAGATCACCCAATTCTACTCTGAACCTTCCCATGATGAATACTCTCCGTTCTTCTAATGTCTGAATTACAGCCAGGAGGGGGATCTCAGAGTTTCTAGTCCACGGGGGACTGTTCAGGACCATCTTAAGTATCTTGTTCTGGATCCTTTGGAGTTTAAGGTGATGGCATTTGGCGTCCGCGTACATCGTACGGGTTAGGCAAAGAGTGTGCACTGTCGCATTAAAGGCCCTTCGCTAATTTTCAACTTCTATTCAATTTTCATACTGCCGTACTCTAACGGAACTATCTACCTACCCTCTTCTAAGATCATTCTATAGCTAATAAATTATCACCCTACAGCTTCATGGTAGACAGCATTTCCAACCAACTCCATCAATACAAAAGATTTCTCGGAATATGCAGTTTTTTTTTCCCTAGAGTATGAAATTTAAGTTAAAAAATATTGGATTTCCCCAAGTGCTAGAATCACTAAAGTAATCTTTTTTAATGATTTAGAAACCTGCACTATTTGAGAAAAATCAATTTAGGATTTTAAAACATTTATTTTTCAGTGAAGGAATAGTATTTTCAATTGAATTCAAATCTTTTGAAAGCTCATGCAATTTTTTATAAATTATTCGCGGACAACAGTTTTGTGGATCTTATCATTATTTAATTATATTTTTGTAGAAAAAAATTAAAGCAAGATTGACCCTTTTCAAATGCTAGTCTAGAAGAAAGAAATTAAGTATTGTGGTTGAAAGATAAATTCGGTCAAGGCTGCGTGTTGAAGATCTTAATAAGTAGGTGAACACTGTTGCAATGTGTATCCCGTAATTAGAACTTCATTAAAAATTGAATTAATATACGTCCAATCAAGAATGAGCCAAACGATAAGACACCAGAGTAAATAGGTAGACTAGCTTATCACTCTATATCAGTATCTCCTTTAGATCCAATCGCTTCACGATCGTGCCTAATAAGCCCCGAATTCAACCAGCTAGGGAAGATAATGATCGGTTGGCCCTCTTTAAATCAGTAGTAAATTGATCTCCAGCGAAAACACAAACAAAACCTTTCTCGAATTCCTCACTGCATGGAAGAAAATATTCCACACCGCTGGTTCCTGCTTTGCTGCTGCCCTGTTCGCCGTGTCCACCGCCGCTTCATCCAGGTTCGCCAACACTGCGGTTGTTTTCACCACCGAGTTTGACCGCACTGGACTGCACTGAAAAAAAAGACTTATTTATTATTTGAGGTTTGAATTTAAAATTATAAATTCTTAATAAATTCAAATTTTAATGTTAAGTATGAAAATGTACGTATGTACATTTATACTAAATTT